>NW_024470054.1:0-1200000 GCF_000721775.1 Aureobasidium melanogenum CBS 110374 | reverse complement strand
TACAAGGTAGACTCGTTGGCCGAGTAGGATCGGTCATCAGGTGGTTGTGCAAGATACCTCGGCTCCCCCGCAAAATGGCAGTGGGATCTCCGCAATGTTTGGAGGCCACCTCGGGCGAAAGATGGACTAGATGGATTTACAAGACAGGCGGCATCTGTCCAATACCACTCCTGTATTATACCGCATATCAGAATGTCCAAGCAACAGAAGAACGAGTTCTCGGAGAAGCTCATGGTCAGCGCCGATGGCCAGCTGAGGGCGTCTCAAAAGATCCCCCAGATCGCTAAACCCTTTGTCAGCGAGAAGGCACTAAAATACCTCGACATTGTAAGCTCGTCGGCTCTAGACGCAAAGCTCTGGTCACTGACAGCACTATCCAACAGGTCGAGAAGTTCGTCGAAGAAGAATGTATTCCCGCCGATGCCGTATTCAACCAAATGATTGGCACTTCGACAGCCGAGCGCTTCAGCGCCCACCCACCCATCATCGAAGCCCTTAAGAAGCGTGCACGAGAGCTAGGACTATGGAACATGTTCCTTCCAAAGAACCACTTCAAGGAGGGCGCTGGCTTCAGCAACCTGGAGTACGGTCTCATGGCCGAGTACCTGGGCAAGAGTGTCATCGCCTCCGAGGCAACCAACTGCGCTGCCCCCGACACTGGAAACATGGAGGTGCTCGCCAAGTACGGCACACAGGCTCAAAAGGACAAGTGGCTCAAGCCTCTGCTGGAAGGCGAGATTCGTTCTGCCTTCCTGATGACAGAGCCCGATGTTGCCTCAAGTGATGCTACCAACATCACTCTCGACATTCGCCGCGAGGGCAATGAATACGTCCTCAATGGTTCTGTATGTTGTCCCGCTCCTCTGTCTGCACCACTTGCTAACCCTCTTTCCACAGAAATGGTGGTCCTCGGGTGCTGGTGACCCTCGCTGCAAGATCTACATTACCATGGGCAAGACGGACAAGAACAACCCCAACCCCTACAAGCAACAGAGCGTCGTTCTCGTTCCCGCCGATACCCCCGGCGTCACCATTCACCGCATGCTCGGTGTCTTTGGCTACGATGATGCCCCTCACGGTCACGGTCATATCTTCTTCAAGAACGTCCGCGTGCCTGTGGAAAACATCGTCCTGGGCGAGGGCCGTGGTTTCGAGGTTATTCAGGGACGTCTGGGCCCTGGTCGCATTCACCACGCCATGAGAAGTATTGGCGCTGTAAGTACTGTATTGCTGTTTCCATGTGCCTGCCACTGACAAAGCTCCCTCCCAGGCCGAGAAAGCTCTCGAGCTTTTCGTCGCTCGTGTCAACGATCCCAACAAGAAGACATTCGGTAAAATGTTGAGCGAACACGGTGTAATGGTCGATCGCATTGCCAGATCGCGTGTCGAGATCGATGCTGCCCGTCTTCAAGTCCTGAACGCCGCTGTCGCAATCGACACCAAGGATGCCAAGTTTGCACTCAAGGAGATCGCTGAGGCCAAGGTCTTGATTCCTAACATGGCCTTGACAGTCATCGATCGCGCTATTCAGGCTTATGGTGCTGCTGGTGTATGCCAAGACACACCTCTAGCGAGCATGTATGCCCAAGGCAGAACAATGAGGATCGTAGATGGTCCTGATGAGGTGCATCTGTTGCAGCTGGGTAGAAACGAGAACAAGAGAGCCAAGTTCTTGTTGGACAGATTAACGCGACAGAAGCAGACCAGTGAGGAGATGGCAGCACAGTATGGTCTCAAGCTCAAGGATGTGCTGCTGTTGGACCGTGTCGCTTCGGAGAAGGCCAAGCTTTAAGAGTTCTTACATGTTTAAATAACGATTTTTGGAAAATGGTTCATATGATTCACAGTGTTTGTTTGTTTTTGTGTTCTCAGACCTCTGCATGTATCAAGGGTTTTTGTATGTGTTTTGTGCTAATCAAGAAAGGTGTGTTTGGTTTTCCTGTCTTGCGACCAAATAAATCTTTAGTATGTGCGTCTATGAGAACAAAAGGAAGAACAAGTTGAAACGCCGTAGACCGAATTACTCCGCCGCATGCTTCAAGTGGAAATTGGTCAGAACCAATGTCTGAAGATATCTGTATCGGCTTCCTATGCCTTCATGGCTTCAGAAGCCTTCTTTTCTTGGACCGGCTTTGGCTGGTTAGAGCTGACGCCTACAAGGCGCTGGAGTTGTTCCATGAAGACGAACATCAACACGGTGTTAGGGCTGTCAAAGGTCAGTGGCACTCTTTCCTTTCTGAGCCGTAACAGAAATACTTACGCAAGTCTGAGCCATGCTGGTGACCATCCTCTCATGAGGAAGCTGATGCCCTCCTTCTTGTACGAATCGGCGAAGATTTTGCTGAGGCTGGGCTTTACACCGTTGATGGTGGGAGCACTCTGTACACGACTCTTGAGTACATCGGCAGGTGCACATGCAGTGGTCGCGACGGTTCCAGCAAGTAATGAGGCGAGGAAGTGGAGGAAGATGCCATCCTTCAGACCAAGGCTGGGGTTCGAGAGAAGGTAGTCCTTTGCGGTCGAGTAGCTAAAATTGGTCAGTCTTGAATTTCTGGAGACGTCTAATCTGTTAGACTCACGTAGCGATTTGGGAGATGTCTGCATAGTGTTAGCGATTTGCAATGATGAACTGTAACGTACAAAACTCACTCATGATAACACTGCGAACAATGTTCGGTGTCAAACCTCTGCTGAAAGTCGACATGCCCTCCTCCTTTGCAATTCTATATAGCGCACGGATGGAGTTGCCGTAGTTGTATCTCTCTGCAGCGGGCTTAGCACCATCTGCGCACATTCTGACGAGCACGACTTCTGTAGGGTTGCCGACAAGACCTGCTGCTCCACCAGCTACACCAGAGCACACGACTTCCCAGCCAGCGGTCAGTTTCGTGGTTCCTGTTCTTTGTTTGACTTCCTTTGCAAAGTAGTTGTACAGTCCAAAACGAGCAGTCGAGTAGGAACATTGTCTGAGCCAAGATCCAGTCAAACCAGTCCAGAGAGAAGGAATACCATCACGGCTGGCAAATGATACTAATGTTCTAAGAATGTTCTTGGGTTGGTGCATGACTTGCATGCGGCTATCATTGTCAGTTGCAGTCCAGAGTTGCGGCTTGGGAATTCTCACTATTTCGTTTGATCCAAAGGATGTGCTGCGAACTCATCAATACAAGGCCATGGTATCTCGACTTACGTCTGACTTACTGCATGTTGCTGCCATGGAAGCGGCCGCTCCACTGCTACTGTCTCAGCACCAGTCTTGTCATCCCCATATTCTGCAAATTCTCTTACCCAAGCCAGAAAGGCTGTTGCTTCTTTTTCTCACCAGCCATATTCAAAAATCACCAATGTTTCTTGCGGGTGACGACGGCTATCAGATTACTATCTGTCTGCCCCAAATATCAGGTCAATTGGCGGGGAAAAAAAGATCTTGCCGGTTGAAAAGTTCGGAAAGTCTCCGAGTACACTCTCTCAACGCGACTGCCAGCCCAAGGTGATATGTCCAAGATGAGAACTGTTTATGAATTTTGCTGTCGAATCAACAGAAAAAAATTCACATGCCAATTTCATGAATCAAGCAAGGCCTTGCGTCTTTCTTTCTCCTTTTGCTTTCGGCCAATCAGCGCTTGGCAGTCGACATGCCGTGTTATGTCCGGGCTGCTCGGGCCGATCTCTTCTTACGCCTTTCTCTACTTCCTGTAGTCGACTTGCCGTTTCATTATGCCTCTTCTTCAGCGTGACCAAACTCAATACTCCTCTGATATATACTGCCAGCAGAAGAGCGTCAGGAATGACTGTGCCTTGGCCGGGTTTCTACTGAACGCCATGTCGACGCCCAACCCCACTGCGAGAACGCGTCTGGCACGCGTATCTCTCATCAGAAACTACCTGCCAAAATACCAGTTATGAGCGACGAGTGTTGTTATTCTATGTCGTACTGATGTGGAAGTTGTATACAAGTTGGCCACAAATTGTTCAAAGCAGCTTCCCAAATGGTCGTCAAGCCGCAAAGCCCCATTCGGTCTCAGCCAGAACCTATTATGGCAGCTTGACATGTGAGTGGAAGATTTTCGACCTGTACACCACCAACTTGTTTGTTCGTCCAAAGCTTGCTTTGATGAGTAGACTGCACTTTTTTCAGATGACATTTCTCTACATATCAACACAGAGCCTACACCATTACCGAAATTGGCCTCGGTTATGTGGAATTACTGCATAGGAACTGCGCTGTTATCCGACCTCCTTCCCTCAAGACGTTCTATGGCCGTCTGCAGACGTATTGCTTTTGGTTCGGCAGAGTCGTTCTTCGATATCGGCAGATTTATACACTTTCGACAAACACGAATCCAGTCGCCGGAGGCAGTGCAGCCTTCCAATCCGAAGACTCAATTGAGCTAAGGTCATGCGCTTAGAATGTTTGATCAGTAACACGATCAAGCAGAAAGTTGTTTTACAGGCACAAGATTTCTTGCTCGGCAAATTCATTGCCGTAACAAAGACTTCCCAAGATATGGGAATATCGAGCTTTACTCCAATCGCTTCTCAAGTGCAAATGTCGAAGCACTGGCTTCGATGTGTGGAGTGGGAAATCGTTCATTCCTTGTGACGGCGTCCGGACATCAGGACGATCGATAAAGACCTTAGTGGGCAAGGGCTGACGTTCGTAAAGAACCATGATTGGATCTTGTCCGAATATGGATTCGCGACCCCCTCGTGGTCCAAGAAAGACTCATCGTACCCTTGTTGGCTTGCGACAACTGACCTGTATAACACCACGGCAATGAATATCGGCTGTTGACAATGAGGAGTTCTTCAGTCGAACATCTAATGTAATTTATCGCAGTATACACCTATCGTTACCACATTGGTCGTTCTTATATAGAGAATCACACTCAATTTATCCAGGCAGGCACTCTCGCTGTTGTCCCCACATGCAGAACTTCAATGGGTAAAGGGCTGCACAGTCCTTGCGATCAATTCTGGCATTCAGCCGCCCCTGGTACAATCCTGGATTCCTGCTGCCACATAGACGAGCCCTCAAACGGTAGCACATCCAGCCAAGACCTTGTTCTTGGATGTGTCTGCTTCTTTGTGGGGGTGGCAGAGCAGCCAAGGGAACTTTCGCCGTATCCAGGTGTTCCCGCGAGGTCGAGCCAGCGAGCTTTAAGAGAAGACAGCGCTAGCCAAGAATCCAAGCAATTGGCATAAACGCCCACTTCAGCTCAGTCCAAAGTCAAACAGCAACAGGTAGAAACGTGCAATCAATTCCCCACAAGCGATCCCCTCTCAGGTCTCCGCCACAAAATTCTACACTTCTTCTTGATGACTGCTTTTCCATCTTTCACAACTGCCGACTCTTAGAGGAGATGTGAAAGAGATATAAGAGCGTTCCCCCAGACCCCAGATCACCCCACACTGTTACCCCAGACAGGGCTGTCTATATCCCGTTGCCAACGATTTCAACCCCATCCAAACATTGTCTATACTATGAGAACCTCTCACGACGTCGAGAAGGAGACGCACGCTGCTATGCACAAAGAGCTTGCCGAAGAGACGGTCCATGAGGCCGCTGAGCGTGGACACCAGGCTACTGATCAGTATGACAACCAACTTTGCAACTTCAACATCATGTTAATGATAGTATAGATATGGCAACTCGCTCATTCAGTTTGATCCTAAGGCCGAGGCTAAATTGCGCACAAAGATCGACTTCATGATCATTCCTACTGCTATGTTGCTGTATCTCTTTTGCTTCATTGATCGAGCCAACATCGGTTAGTATACATATCAGCTGGTCGATAATGACAACCTTCTGACACTGGCCTTAGGAAACGCTAAAATCGCAGGGCTCGAGAAATCAATCCACTTGAAGGGCTACGACTATAATGCTATTTTGTCCGTGTTCTACATCAGTTACATCATCTGCGAGATTCCAGCGAACATGTGCTGCAAATGGCTCGGACCTGGTTGGTTTATTCCTGGGATCTCTCTGGCTTTCGGGCTTTGCTCTATTGCTACTGCTTTCGTCCATAATTTCAGCCAAATGTGTGCAGTCAGATTCGTCCTCGGTATCTTCGAGGCTGGTATGCTTCCTGGAATCGCCTACTACCTCTCCCGCTGGTACAGAAGATCCGAGCTGGCCTGGAGGCTCGGTCTTTATGTCGTGGCGGCACCTCTCGCTGGAGCCTTTGGAGGACTACTTGCTTCTGCTATTTTGAAGTTGGACCACTTCGCTGGACTCAAGACATGGAGAATGATCTTTGCTATCGAGGGAATCATCACAGTGGGCCTTGCGGTCATCTCCTTCTTCACTCTCACCGACAGACCTGCAACTGCCAGATGGCTTTCTCAGGAGGAGAAGGACCTGGCTATTTCTCGTGTCAAGTCCGAGAGAGTCGGAGCCACTGAAGTGCTGGACAAGTTCGATCGCAAGAAGATCTTCAGAGGCATCTTCTCTCCTGTCACATTGGGCACTTCGATGATCTTCCTTCTGAACAACGTTACCGTCCAAGGTCTTGCATTTTTCGCACCTACCATTGTTCGCACGATCTACCCTCACCACACGGTGATCAGCCAGCAGCTTCACACTGTCCCTCCTTACATTGTCGGTGGCTTCTTCTGTCTGATGTTCCCATACATCAGTTGGAAGACCGATTGCCGTCTTCCAATTCTGATATGCTCAGCTCCTCTGATTATCATTGGATAGTAAGTCAAACTTCCAATTCTGCATCTGTTTCTCAGACCAACGCTAATCATTATTGACAGTATCATGTTCCTAGCCACCGAAACAGCCGCCGTCCGCTACGGAGCTACCTTCATCATCGCCTCTGGTGCATTTGCATTCGGATCTCTTTCCAACGCCCAAGTCAGCGCGAACGTCGTCTCAGACACAGCACGCAGTTCCGCCATCGGCACCAATGTCATGTTTGGCAACATCGGTGGCTTGATCGCCACTTGGTCGTTCCTTCCCTTTGATGGACCTAACTACCACATTGGCAATGGTCTCAATCTGGCCACCGCTAGTACTGGACTGTGTCTTTGCATCCTGCTGTTGATCTGGATGAAGAGGGATAACAAGAAGAGAGATGGCAGAGATGTGGATCAGGAGTTGGCTGGTACTACTCTTCTTGAGCAGCAAGATATGGATTGGAAGCATCCTAGTTGGAGATGGAGACCTTAAGGATGGCAACTTGTACTATCGTAACTGCTTTGCACTGATATCATGAATAGTGTGCACATGGAGCTTGGTGATGGCGAATCAGAATACGATGTCAAATACGAAGATTATGTTCATGTCCACTGGATTCACATGATACTGTTTGTGTAACAGAAGTGGCCTCTTTCGGACTAGATCGAGAAGGAAGGTGCAAACAACAAAATTCAAAGCATGGCCAAATCTAGCTCCATGCACTTTTCTGCTCAAAACTACAAACATAGCCAGTAGCAAACAAATGATACAAGCACAAACGATTTTTAGATTAACGGAGTTGGCATTTAGGCGTTCTGCGCTGATTTACAAATCTAGATCGTAGATGATGCATGCCCCTGCTCTTCTGAAATCGACCCTCGATTTGCGTAGATCAAATATCGTGCTGCATCTCAAGAACTTCCGGCCGGATCTATCAAAAATGTCCTCAAGCTCTTCAAATCGCCGCTGGCAGACTGATTTTGTATTGAAATGTTCAAATTGGTCGTGGCGTCGTTACTGTTTTGGAACGTATGCAAAGGTCGGTTATCTATCCTCGAGCTCAATGAGTTCAACGCCCGAGCTGGTTCTGTTGACGATTGGATCATCAACCCCCGTCAAGTCAATCACCTCTGTGTCTGGTTCTCCTGTCAAATCAATGAAACTGTTTGTGCTTCTGATCATTGCGGTTTTGTTTATAGTCGTGATCTCTGGATCAGGCTCAACTTTGGGCTCGAGCTTGGGTTGCTTTGGATAATCGGAGATGATTACAAGATCCTCGTCAAGGTCGGAGTCATTTCTGGTTGGGGTTAAACCCATATCGATATCATCATCGTCGAGTGAATTTGTAGTAACAATCTCGGGCGAATTGTCTCTGGAATGAGGTATGAACGTATGAGTAGGGCTCAGCGAGTGATCGTCGTATTGATCGAAGCGGTTCAGGTTAGTATTGATGGTGTCATCTTCCACGTCGGAGTCTCGATCGATCACATTGTCCCGGCCGTAATCATCATCACGGTAGTCATCGTGATCGTGGTCATCATCATCATCGGGTTCATCACCCACGGCCTCAGGTCTGGGTTGATCATCCTCGTCATACAATAGATGCTGATGTCTGTTGATTATGTTCTGAAGCTTGTTAGATGGGCCATGAGTCAAAGAAACACTCTCGACGTACCTGGATCGCCTGCCAATTCTGGTTCTTGAAAGGTACCAAATCGTCAAACTCAAGGAGAAGAGCTTCGCAGTAGTCTCTGCGAACAGTTTTGATAGCCGTGTAACTCCTGGAAGACTTACCATTGCGAAGTATTTTACGCCTGAGCTGAAGGGATGAACACCATGCGACGTTGCTGATGCCGCCTCTAGTGTCATTCAAAGCACTCATGTGAGTAGTTTGAACTTGCCTCTCTTCGTCCGACAAACTGATTGCCGCAACACAGCCCTCATCATTCGGATCCTCTCCAGCAACCAGATAGTGCCGGACGTAAGATTTGCGGCCCAACCTTTTTATGTCCCTCTCCTCTTGAACCTCAAAGAACATGATTCCAGATAAGATTTTGTGATTCTTGATTCGTGCGCCATGACCAGAAGCATTCAGCATTGTCTTGATATCTTGAATAGATCTGGGCTCGAGAGGATCTTCATTTTCCCCGAACCTCTTTTGAGTCTGGCCGGTGAGCATGATTGTGAAGCTCCGGGGTCTGGTTATGGTGTGGTTCGCGACCTAACAATGAAAGTTCGCTGGTCTCTTTCGTACTCAAGTGTTGATGTCGATGCAAGTTGTAAGAGAGGGATGGAAGCACGCGTATAGTGAGGCCCTTGAAGGCGGTGAGTCCAAAATGGTGTGTGAGAATGAATGGTTGTAGTTAAGAAAAGGTCGCTGACCTTAGATCACTGGTCGATCGCTATGAATGAACCGAAGAAGGTCGGCTGTGAGTGAACAGTCTCTCCTCAGAGATCGTCAGCAACTAGCGGACTCTGAAGTAAGCGCACTCAAGGGGCGCTCGGAGAACAGAGACCAAGTACTCGAGGGGTTAGAGTGAAAATGGACGGACCGGTGACGAAGCAAGAGCGAAGAATCAGTGGAAGAAAGGTTGCTGACAATCCGCAAGAACGATTTCGCCAGTGGCGGATAGAAGAGCGTTGATTTAGTATAAGTCCAAGGGAAGACTCGAGAGGCCTCCAGGACGAACGGGTGCAGAGAAAGTTCGGACTGCAGAATGAGTGAATGGTATAAGCAGACCTTGGAGTGTAATCATGAAAACTTCAGGGTGATAGAACGAGTTCGAGCACATCACGAACTGATTTCCTACGCATTTTCTTCACTACGGCCACTACGGACTCCAAACGGCTTCCATTTTCTTGTGCGAGAATCATTTGTCAGGCCTACAAGACTTGTCGCTTTTTCTTCGAGCGTCGAGATCATGGTTGCTGAGAGCAGTGCCCTGATCGATCACCGGTTTAGGCTCAGTCAGTGGCACTTTCGCACTGGACACCTGTTGCTGGACCGCGTTCGTCAATGGCTTTCTGGTTTTGAACTTCCGTGACAATGCTTAAGTCTGTGGTTGGAATCTAGGAAAGTTAGGAAAGTTGTGTTGTTGCCAGCTTGAAACGACGTCAGGTCTGTGGATCACCCTGACCGCGTGATGTCCCCACATTTTCTGTGTAGCACCTTCCCAATCCTACCTATTTATCCAGCCGTTCTGTTGACAATACCTTTTTGTAACATGTACAAGCGTATGATCGATTCCTCTGCCTATCTATCAACATATGCTTGCCTATCCCTTGGCCGCAGCTTCTCTATATGTGATATGCACATATCACCCCAAGTCGGGCTAGTGATAAGGCTTAGCGCATCCTTTGCATGTCTTATCAACCCATCTATCACGGCCTCAGGCTCATGGAAGGGCACGATACTACATCCCTAGTCACGATAAGAACCGTAACCATCATCGTGGTACCCATGGCTGGGGAACTTATCTCATAGGCATGTTGGTAGAGGTATAAGTGATCGTAGCACCCATGACATAGGTAGATACCCGCCTTCATCAACGTCCCTTCTCTACCTGCAGAGATGATGAACAGGATCAGACGACCTTTCCCGGTCTCGCGCCGGGATACTGACTCTGTGCAACTAAACACTCTAGAGCCTCAGAAGACTGCAGACGACCTCGACAGGAAAGGAGCCGAAGTAGGCGTTGAGGCTGATTCGCCAGACATTGAGCATGGCCACCTTCAGGAGATTGAGGTAGACGTCGACAAAGTGCTGCATGACGGAGAAGTAAAGGATGTTGACGCTAATACTTCACCATACCCTGAAGGTACAATCTAGCTTGTGATCTCTCTGGGTGTATACCTCTGACATTTTGATCTAGTTCGCGCTGTGGTCCCGGAAACAGATGATCCCAGTATGCCTTTGAACACCCTTAGAATGTGGATCGTAGGCATCATCTGGACAATGCTTGGATCCGGTGTCAATCAGTTCTTCTCTCTACGATATCCCGCCGTGCATATTGTCTCGCTTGTCGCAGAGCTTCTTGCCTTCCCAATCGGAGTGGCTCTGGCGCACATCCTGCCTATATACACCTTGAACCTTGGCCCTCTCGGAAAGTGGAATATCAATCCAGATCGTCATTTTGTAAGTTAAGGTACGGTCAGTGCTTACCGTGAAAATGACTGATTATATCGCAGAACATCAAAGAGCATGCCCTTATCACTATCATGTCGAATGTGACAATCGGCTTTGCATCTGGATCTGACGCTTCAAACATGATACAAGCAGCTAAGAAGTTCTACAACTTCGACCTCTCTGCTGGATTGGCTGTTCTCATGGTACTGTGTACTCAGCTTCTTGGATTTGGCGTTGCTGGCCTTGGATCTCGCTGGGTTGTGGAGCCTGCCTCGATTATCTGGCCTGGCATCTTGGGCAACTGCGCTCTACTCTCCACCTTGCATTCCAAATCAAATGCCATTGCTAATGGGTGGAAGATATCTCGCCTTCGATTCTTCTTCTTGGCATTGCTTGCTGCATTTGTGTGGTACTGGTTTCCAGGCCTCCTCTTCCCTGCTTTATCATACTTCACATGGATCTGTTGGATCGCACCAAACAATGCTGTAGTCAATCAGCTTTTTGGGATGCAAACTGGCCTTGGAATGTTCCCCTTGACGTTTGATTGGTCGCAGGTCGCATATAATACCAATCCTCTATTGAGTCCTTTGAGTGCCGCACTCAATGTCCTAGCCGGCTTTGTGTTCTTCTTCTTGATCGTCACTCCAGGGATATTCTACACCAACAAATGGTACACTGGCTATCTACCAATGATGACCGCAGACGTCTATGACAATTCAGGAGCCAGTTACAATGTTACCAGGGTGATTAATCCTGTGACCAAACGCCTTGATCCTGAAGCCTATCGTGCATACTCACCACCGTTCCTCAGCGCGACGTTCGCTTTTGTGTATGGACTGTCGTTCGCTTCCATCACAGCAGTTCTGACACATACATATCTCTGGCACGGAACTGAGATTTGGACTGCCCTTCGCGGAACGAGAAAGCTTGATATTCATGGACGCTTGATGAAAGCATACAAGCCGACTCCTTGGTACTGGTATCTCATCGTTCTGGTAATTTTCACGGCTTTGTCTTGTGTCATGGTCGAGATCTATGACACTGATCTTCCCATCTATGGTGTCGCACTTGCTCTTGTCATCCCGGCAATCTACTTTATTCCTTGTGCGCTGATTCAAGGTATTTCGAACGTCGACGCCAATCAGATCAACGTTCTCTCCGAGTTCATCGGTGGATATATGTTTGCAGGCAAACCCTTGGCCAACATGATCTTCAAGATCTTGTCCACTGCTGTTGTGAACCAAGGCATCTTCTTCGTCCAAGACATGAAACTCGGACACTACCTCAAACTGGCTCCTCGCACTGTCTTTTTCGCTCAAGGCTTCGCCGCCGTCTTAGGCGCTCTGACCCAAACAGGCGTAACTCTTTGGATGCTCGGCAACATCAAGGATATCTGTTCATCGACCCAGAGCTCCAGCTTTACATGCCCTAACGGAAGAACAGTATTTAGCTCTTCAGTAATTTGGGGCTTGATAGGACCAGATCGCTTGTACAGTGTAGGAAAGCGGTACTCCTCACTCCTGCACTTTTTCTGGATTGGTGCTTTGACGCCTGTGATCACTTGGTACGCATACAAGAAGACGGGAAAGAAGATTTTCAAGGATGTGAATTGGCCTTTGTTCTACGTTGGGACATACAATGTGCCTCCAGCTACAGGTATGTGAAGGCTCATTCGGAAGATTTGTGGTTGCGAATGAGATACTGATCCTTACCATTGAATAGGCATCAATTACACATCGTGGGCACTGGTGAACTGGGTCTTCAACGGCTACATCAAGAAAAACTTCTTTGCTTGGTGGACAAAATACAACGTAAGGTTCCCTTTATCCCCTTTGATCATTGAAAAAGCATCTAACAGAAGACAGTATGTCCTTGCAGCCGCTGTTGACACAGGCACAGCCATCGCCGGCATCATCATTTTCTTCGCTGTCAGCTATCCTGGCTACTCGATGCCGGACTGGTGGGGTACGACGGTGTTTGCAAATACACTTGATGCAGTGGGTGTTCCTAACTTATCGTTGCCCGCGAGTGGTTTCTTTGGTCCTGCGAACGGGACTTGGACTTGAGGCATGTGAGCTCAAAGAATGAAGAATTGATGTGGAACACGGACCACTGTTTTAACAAGCCACGAGTGTGTTTGTATGTGAACAGAATGAGTTTGTAGATGACATAGCGGTAGCAAGTCAAGATATCAAGGCGATCTGTTCTAATTGAGCGCGAATTGGAATAAGAACCTTGCTTGAAAGTGTCAAGGAGACCCGCCTAAGCACCCGATTGCCATGCTAGGCAGTGTCAGAAGAACCCAGGCTTGGGCAACTTCAGTGTGACAAGTGGATCAATGCCAGGAAATGAAAAGCTGTCAGATGTTTGTGGGTGTGACGGGCGATTGAGTTGGGTCATATTGCTATTTGCCCAGTCCATGATGCTGCGATCCAGAACGATCGGATCTGCGTCTTCATCGTCATCTGGATAGCCAAAATTCGATAGAGCATCATCTCCAATACTTGGTAGAGGTAGACTGTAAGCAGGACCAGTCCGCGAATTTGTCCTCTCTAATCTATCGTTCGGGAGTACAGGTTGACTGTCTTTCGAGGTGGCAGCCTGAGTTGTGGTAGTTTGGCTTGGCCCTGCAGGTTTTCCTGAGTCCTCTCTCGTAGCTCGTGTCCGTTTGGCCGGTTTTGGTACGGCTGGTCGGGATGCTAGTCCAGCTTGTGCATATTTTTCTGGGAACCTCGTTCTCAGTCGATCGCGTAAATCTGTTGGGGTTCTACCATGTTCTCGGAATGCTTCATCTTTGCAAATAGATACCCAAGATGGGCCTTGCTCCCGAAAGCCTTTGAGTAGAGCCTCGTCTTCTTCGTCCGTAAAGTTGCGTCTCGGTCGGCGTTGCGCCTTCCATAGAGTCTGTTCTGTGGTACCGGCTTGCTTGGATTGTGCCTCAACTTCTGCCACAGGCTCTGCTGGAGTTTTCTCTGCTGATCTCGGCCTCTTGGACGTTTCAGTAGTTGCAACTTCTTCAGGTGAGACTCTCTTGGCTTTTCGAGTTTTCCTCGCACCACCATAAGCGTCAGGACGACAAACTCTGAACCTGCAAACACATGAGCCTAGCACGAAGAACAAAGAGATCATTTTGTGGTACCTGTCTTTGAGATCTACGGCTGTCCGCTTGTGGAACTGGTAGTCTGAGCAGAGCAAAATCTTCTTCCAATTACCAATGCCAAACCTCGAAACGCCTGCTAAGAGGTCATTGGTTTCTTGATCAGTCCATATGTTACGTCTAGAACGCTTTTCCGATGTCCCCTGGCTGACTTCAGTCGAAGCCATGGGCTCTTTCTGCACCACAGCAGAATTTGCATCGTCAGTGGGCACGGAAGTAGGTGCAGGCTTGTTGCTCCTTGAGGTAGACAAAAATACTTGTGCTTCCTCCGTACTGATGGAAGGCAAGAGCCCAGCATCTGGTGGTGGCTGGTGAAGACCCTGTAGCACAGGAGGTACGCGGTGACGTTTTGCATGTCGTTTTGCTGGCAACTTTGGCAATGTGAAGACTGCTTGATCAACATCCCGTCTTTGAGAAGTATACTCGCCTAATCGAGGAGGCGAGTCTTCATCATTGAGTACGGCAGCAAGTGAGGAGGCAGAAGACTGGTGGGGCGAGCGTCTCGCAAGCCTTGTGGTATCTGGTCCAAGATCATTACGTTGGCGCAACCTATTGCCTAGCAGAAACGGATGTAGCTGCTCATTCGTCGTCCGGTCAAGTTGGCGAGTACTTCCATCGAAGATACTATGGCTCAAATCACTGGGTTCAACTGGGTTTGGCCTGTTTATATACTCCAGCGATCCGGGTTGAGGTAGGAGTGTGCTTGGGTTCCCTTGAAATGATGGATCGGAAGGCATATTTGCTAGTGGGACATGGCATGTAACTTTCGCATAATTACTGCGTTGATTTGCATCTATGTGAGCGCTGTAATTTCTGGTGTTGAATACTCAAAATCGAATCACGAGTGAAAAGGAAGGCATGATCGAGCAGCCAAGAATTGAGCCGCGTTAGCGCTTTGGCTGTCGCTACTGTGGTGACCCTGCTCGAGCCCGATACCGTCAGCAACATGCTGGACATCAAGGCTACTTAACTCCCTTGGTCTTGTCGTGGTATCTTAGGCTCGCATATCTCGACCTATCGTCTGCCATTGTTAAACTGAGCTTTTCTACTCAAACTCCTGGTAGAATCAATCTGAATTCCCCACGCCGAAGAGATTGCGTGAACTTTTAGAGTGGCTGTAAACAACACATCGAACGCAAGAACACGCTTTGCACTTATGCAGTGTTGATGGTGGTCAGATTACTGCATTGCTACTATACAAATATTTACCATTGGCCAGACTGGCGCACTCTACGAGCTGCACGAGACGATGGCTTCTTGATAACCATCCAGAGCATGACAGACGTAGCAGCAGCCAAAGAATACCTGACAAGTGTTAGGCGTTTCAAGAGCGAGACAGGAACAATCATAAACTGACCATGTGAAAATATATTGGGTGTGATTGTTTCGAAGGTTTACCTCAGCCGGTCTTCCAATAGGTATGCCCTTTGCTTCTCTATCGTAAGACTCAACAAGGTCGGGCTTCATAGTCTCTTCGATCCACACAGGCTGACTACCTGTCAAGTTGGCCATTTGTTCAACATCAGGGAAGTAGAAAGCACCCTGCTCGGGCTTGTTCTCGGGTGTGAACATGTTTTTCTTCCATGGCTCTCTCAGCAGACCCTGGACGGTGACTTCGCCTTGTGGTAGGCCTTCGGGTCTAGCACGTTGGTTCGCCTTGTCTTTCGGAATCCAGCCTCGGCAGATGAGAATTTTTGAGTTGCCAGAGTAGCCTTCAAATTCGCGTTCGAGGGGAGTCACAACCATGTAACCATCGTTGCCATCGAGAAGTCTGGGTCCGATGAGCATTTCCTGATCGTGGCGGAATTTACCAGAAGCGTAGACTCTTCTGTAATCGAAGTCCTTTATGGCAGCCGGGTCGATACTCGGAGGTAGAGGTAAGGGGTCACGCACGAGGCGATCTTCGAAGCGGGCGATGAGTTCAGTCTTCCATCCTAGTCTCTGGACCTGCCATGAACCTAGGGCGAAGGCGGTAATTGGAATAACAGCCAAGACTAGCAAGCCCCAGCCATGCTTTTTACCGCCGACGCGAACGAGTTGAGGCTGTACATCGACAATTGAAGTAAACGACGGGTCATCAGCAGGCTGGCTGGCATAGGATCTTCGTTGCAGAAGTGGACGGGATTGTTGGCATTGTCGACAGATCCACGGCTTTGTTTGTGGTTGTATACGAGGGCGAGAAGATAGTGACGCCAGTTGGCGCAAGATGGGCGACGGTCGAAGCGACATTTTGGGGTGTTGCAAGGTCTCGATTGTGGATGGCTCTTTCCTCTTTCGCCCGCTCGAAGCTCCACGCTGGTGACACGCGCCAAGGCGACTGCTCAATTGTCGTGGGTTGCACCTTTCCAGCCAACATCAACAACATCTTCACTTTTTCTATTGTGCTGCTCCTTTCCTCTGTGAAAGCCTAGCTTGTGAGAGGTCCGGAACTAGTCAAGTCATCTTTCAGGCGCCTCAATCTTCTGTCCGCTGGAATACTCTACCTCACTCGCCGAAACACGACATCGCGACCCACGCGTAAAGCACCCCGTCGCAACTTCGACTTGCGCTTCGCCGCTACCAAACACTCTTCGCTCTGACATCTGACATTACCTTGTCCAACACCACATTTCACCTGTATCTCCGCCACCTCAGCCTACCTGCCGTGACAGCGCGCTGCCAAAATGGCCGACGAGGTGACGATCGACAAGGCTACCTTCCACAACCGCCTCTCGGCCTTCATCTCGCAATGGAGGCAGGACAAGCGCAATGGCGACTCTCTGTTCGGAGGCGCCTCATCTATCGCCATCGTCATGGGCAAGTCAGATGAGTCCCAGGGCTTTTCCAAGACTAGTGCTCTGCAGTTCTGGCTGTTGGGCTATGAGTTTCCCTCTACCGTCTTTGTCATTACACAAGACTCTATGCACATCGTCACCACCAAGAAGAAGGGTAACCATCTCTGAACCCGATGCTGCCATTGTCCCGACGCTAACTGCTACAGCCACTTATCTTGAGCCTCTCAAGGACGGCAAGACACCCGTTGAGATTCTCGTCAGAGGCAAGGATGCCGCCGAGAACGCAAAGCAGTTCGAAACTTGCCTAGATATCATCAAGAACGCCGGCGTACGTTCAACATACCATTCTCGAGCTACTCATGTTAACAAATTCTACAGAAGAAAGTCGGCGTCATTTCTAAGGACCCCTCGAACGGACCCTTCATCAAGGAGTGGAAGGATAGTTTCGCAACCATTTCCAAGGACGTCGAAGAGGTCGACATCACATCGGCCATCTCAGCCGCTCTCAGCATCAAGGACGAGAAGGAGCTGCGCGCAATCCGCGATGCCTCGCGCGCATCCAGTGGCATCATGGCCAACTACTTTGTCGACCAAATGTCGGGTATTCTAGATGAGGAGAAAAAGATGAGCCACAAGGCTCTGTCACAGAAAGTTGCCGACAAGATCGAGGACGACAAATTCTTCCAGAAGCTGAAGGTCTCGAGCGGTTTCGATCCCTCCCAGCTCGACTGGTCTATCTCACCCGTCGTGCAAAGTGGCGGCAAGTATGATCTGAAACTTTCTGCCGAGCCAGACGACAGCAACTTGCACGCCGGCGTCATTCTATCGACTCTTGGATTGCGCTACCTCAGCTACTGTTCCATCATTTCCAGAACCTACCTAGTCGACCCCAACAAATCCCAGGAGAGCGCCTACAAGTTGTTGCTTGCCGTTCACGATAGCATTCTTAAGAACATGAAGGACGGTATGGTCGCAAAGGATGTCTACGCCAAGGCAATCAGCCTTATCAAGTCGAAGAAGCCCGAGCTCGAGAAGAACTTCGTCAAGTCGGTTGGATACGGTATCGGTATTGAGACTCGCGACAGCTCGTTCCCCATGAACGGAAAGAACACCCAGACTCTGCGCGATGGAATGACATTCAGCATTACCACTGGTTTCCACGACATCGAGAACCCCAACCCTCAAGACAACAAGAGCAAGACATACTCGCTGCTGCTCACCGACACTGTGAGAGTAGGTGGTAGCGAGGGTTTGGTCTTCACCAAGGATGCTCCATCAGATCTTGAATCGACTTCCTTCTTCTTCAAGGACGACGAAGACGAGCCGGAGAAGGCAAAGCCCAAGCCAAAGAAGGACTCCCGCGTTGGTGCTGTCGCAAAGGGAAACATCACGAGCACCAGACTGCGCAGTGAGCGCAGCACACAGCCTAACGAGGAGAAGGAAGCTCAACGCAAGGAACATCAAAGAGAACTCCACTCCAAGAAGCAGCAACAAGGCCTGGACAAGTACGGCGAAGGCACTGGCAACCTTAACGGTACAGAGGTGAAGAAGTTCAAGCGCTTCGAGTCGTACAAGAGAGACAACCAGTTCCCTTCGCGCGTCAAGGATCTTATTGTCTTGGTCGATGTCAAGAATGCTAGCATCATTCTGCCAATCATGGGACGTGCTGTTCCGTTCCACATCAACACTATCAAGAACGTCAGTCAGACTGAGGAGAATGCCTTCTCTTTCTTGCGTATCAACTTCCTGTCTCCTGGTCAGGGTGTTGGTAGAAAGGATGACCAGCCTTTCGAAGACCCTATGGCTCACTTCCTTCGAAGCTTGACGTTCCGATCGAAGGATACTGACAGAATGAACACCATCGTCGCACAAATCACTGACATGAAGAAGGATGCTGTGCGTAAGGAACAGGAGAAGAAGGATCTCGAGGATGTTGTTGAGCAGGACAAGCTCGTCGAAATAAGAAATCGCCGACCTCAGCGTCTCGACAACATCTTCATGCGTCCCTCATTGGAGTCTAAGCGCATTGGTGGCTCGGTTGAGATCCACCAAAACGGTCTGCGTTATGCTCACATGGGTGGTGTTAAGGTTGATGTTCTCTTCAGCAACATCAAGCACCTCTTCTTCCAGCCTTCGCAGCATGAACTTATCGTCATCATCCACTGCCACTTGCACAACCCTATCATGATTGGAAAGAGGAAGACCAAAGACATTCAATTCTACCGTGAAGCCACAGAGATGCAATTCGACGAGACGGGTAACCGCAAGCGCAAGCATCGCTATGGTGACGAGGAGGAGTTCGAGGCAGAACAGGAAGAGCGCAGACGTCGTGTCCAGCTCGACAAGGAGTTCAGGTCGTTTGCCGAGAAGATTGCCGACGCTGGCAAGGGCGACAACCTGCAAGTCGATATGCCTTACCGCGATCTCGGTTTCAACGGTGTCCCTGCTCGCTCAAGCGTTTACATCCAGCCTACCACCGAGTGTCTCATTCAGATCACCGAGCCTCCGTTCACAGTCATCACACTCAACGACATTGAGATTGTCCATCTGGAACGTGTTCAGTTCGGTTTGAAGAACTTTGATATGGTCATCGTCTTCCAGGACTTCCAGCGTCCTCCTGTTCACATCAACACAATTCCCGTCGAGTCACTCGACAGTGTCAAGGACTGGCTGGATTCAATCGACACACCCTACTCAGAAGGTCCTCTCAACCTGAACTGGGGTACTATCATGAAGACTGTTACTGCCGATCCCCACGAGTTCTTTGCTGGTGGTGGTTGGTCCTTCCTTGCTGCCGAGTCAGACGACGAGGAACAGAGCGAGGAAGAGGAGAGTGCCTTTGAAGTCAGCGACGAGGATCTCGCTAGCGACGAGAGCAGCGAGGACGAGTCAGACTTCGATGATGATGCCAGCGCCGATGCCAGTGAAGAGGAGATGAGCGAAGACGAGAGCGGCGAGGACTGGGATGAGATGGAAGAGAAGGCCAAGAAGCGCGACCGCGAAAGCGGCCTTGACGATGAGGACAGACGTCCTGCCAAGGGTGGCAAGAACAAGAAACGATAGATCATACGGACCAAGCTTGATACTTGTGAAATATGTCTAACGAGCCTCTAGTCAGAAGAATGGTTTCTTGGTTGCTTTTCGAGGAGTTTCGGGCGTGCAAAGGACGATAGGGAGGGATTCATGACTAGCACTGACAAGCACTTGGAGGTCAAACCTTTTCAGGTAGTGAGAAAGAAGACTCTTATTTCTGAAAACCTCGTGTGCCTTTTGAAAGCATTTGTCTCGTGAGAAGTCGTTGTATACAAAGAAAATCCGTCAACTATAGTAAATTAAAGCCCAAACAAGAACGCCACTCATGACAGCCTCCCAACTGGGGGTATATAACATCCCATCCTTGAACCCATGCAAATCCCTCCAAAACACCATCATCTATCATGCATACATGACATAGCATATATGAAAAAGGGAAATTAGATCATCCACCATAACATGCCATAAAATCTCAGAACTTTTCCATCAAGTTCTTTCTCACCGTCCACATTCTCGCTCTCTTGCCATAGATATACATCGGAATGGTGAAAATCAAACATCCCAATTGAATACCTCCAAGTGCCAAGAAGACACGCTTGGGTCCATCGCTCTGCAACCAATGGTTGAAAAACAGCGAAAAGACCAAACCGTGAAAGATGTTCTTCGAGAAGTTCAAAGTGACCAGGGCTTCACCGGCATATTGGCGATAACTGTCGACGGCAAAGGTGATTGCGGTGGTACTGCCTACACAGCAGCCGAAACTGATTATGCCAAAGAAGACGGTGGGCACAATCCAGGCGTCGCGCTCTGAAACGCTCCAGCCATAGCCCATGAGACCAATCACGGTGCTAATGGTTACGGGGATGGCCATCAAGAGGCGGAACTCGGGTTCGTAGACACCGTCGTTTTTTCTGCTCATCCAGCGGACGATGACATCTGAGAAGCGACCGGCGACGGCGGTGCCGAGGATGCCGCCGATGAAGGGGGAAATGTATACGAGACCGACTTGCAGAGAGGTGAAGTGATACGTCGCGCGGTTCTCGTAGATGACCGAGACAGACTCCGAGAGCACGATCAGCCAGCCTACTGAGAGTGCATACACCAATGACGACCAAAGAATGGCTGGGTATGCGAATAAGATGAATGGACGAAGGGCGACCTTGAACCAACGATCCTGAGACAGACGGCCGGCATACGGTTTCAAGGTTTGTTTGAACGACTTCGGTGGTGCAGCGCGGTAGAAAGAAGTGTACCCATTGCCTGCGTCGACAGAGAAACCAGGAGACGGAGGTACACTGTCGAATTGAGCGCTGTGAGATCTCATATGGCTGTGCTGTGTGTGTTGTGATGTAGGTCTGTAGGACACGAACGGATCGTCTCCTGGTGACAAGTGTTGTGGGCCAGGAGAGAAATGTGGCGATCCTGGCGACAGTGCACTTGCTTGAGGAGACAGTTGTGATCCGGGAGAGGCAGGTGGCATTCCAGGGGATGGAGGCTGCAATGAATCATCGGGCTGAGACTTTCGTGGTGTTTGAGGTTCGGGATTCTCAGTTACTTCAGGTGATGGAAGATTCAAAGCAGGTACGCTTGGTTTTTCGACATCTGCAGGAGCGATCTCATCATCATCAGGCTCACTGAAATGAGCATGTCTTGACAAGCGCTTTTCTCCTTTGGTCTTAGTGGGACTCACGCTGGGAGTCAAGTCGGTCTTCTCTCCTTTCTCGAGCTCAGGCGCGGCCTCATGCGCATGCGTGTCAGCATGACCTCTATGGAAGATGGAGGCTAATGATATATTGCTCATCAACCTCGGCCTGTGCTTATGAGAGTGTCGAGAAGGTCTCGGTGTGCGGTCCCAGAAAGTCTCAGGGACAAAGAGGAACAGCAGGATAGCGCCAAATGACACGACGATGGCGACGATCCAGAAGACCCAGCGCCAACCAAGCGACTGTATGATGGCGGCACTCACCAGCGGGATGAGGTTCTTACCACCCAGAAGGAGGAGAGTGTATATACCTAATCGGTAGGCACGCTCGTGCAAGAAGAAGATCTCGGCAATGGTTGCAGAGGGCAGACATTCAACTGGACTAACAGCGAAGCCCATAAAAATGCGCGCAAGCACCAAGGAAGCATAGTTGGGCGACAATGCACACCAGACGGCCGACAGCACAAATATGACTGATGCGACAAGGTATACGGGTCTCTTGCCATACAAGATAGCAGTAGGTGAAGCAACAACGCTACCAAGACCAAGGCCCAGCATATAAAGACCGGTGGTCAGAGCAACCTGAGGCACCGAGACGTGGTATGTTTCCGAGACACTGACGAAGCCTGCAGCGAGAACAGGCGTCATACCGCCACCAAGCATGCAGAAGAAGCCTAGAGACAGCAGGGCGCAGTCTCTACGCCATTTTGGCCAATTCAGCGGGTCGTTCAGAGACTCATCCGGTTGCGGTTCAAGAACAATGCCATCTCCAGTCTGTTTCTTATCCGGAGTAGGAGGCACTATGGAGCCCGCACGAGAGCGTGGAGCGAGAGAGCCGTTATGAGATTGCGAATAGGGAAAGGGAGAAGGTAGCGACGAGGTCGATGTTCTGGCCGGTGTATTACGAAGTCCTAGCGGCTCGTTGCGATTGGATACTTTCGAGAGGAGTAGGACAGAGCCTGAGAACTACTTAGTAAAGAGTACGCGAGTAAAGAATATGGCAACTAAAATAGTCAACTCACCAGGAACCTCGTCTGTCTCCTTGTCGTTCAAGATGCCCAAACTCCATTTAACCGGTCGCTTCTTTAGCGATTCTTCCGAGTCGGTCTGCGAGTTGCGGTTCGGCTTGGACTCAGGCCAGGAGCGACCTTCTTGGCCGTCGTGCTCCTTCTCTGCGACCATGGCAGAGGAGCTATAGAGGGTACAAATGCGATAAGGCTATGACGAGCGCCAGTGTTGTGCAACGCGGGGATATATAGATTAGCGGAGAGGCGGTGTAGCTTGGGCACCGTTAAGGATGATGATGATCAGGAGGCCGCCAGATAGCAGGTACGTCGGGTACGTGTATGGGTAGGGGTAGACTATGGCGTGGGCGGTCTGTCTCGAGATTCGACTGTTATCAAACTAGACACTAAGACCTGTCAGGTGGACGACTCTGACACCGTGATAACAACGACGGGCTAATGCGAGCCATGGAGCGTGACTCTGATGCAGGAGTCCGACACGGCTGCGCAGCAAAGGCAGCGATGGATTCTGTTTTGAAACGCCTACGCTGGCTGGCTGGGCGCAACCACAAGAACGAGCCTGGCGACCAAAGGCACTCGAGTCACATCCACGCTTTCTCTCGTCATTCCTTGGCCCTTCGATTCTGCTTTCTAGCGCCACTTTCTGCCCCAACTTTCCGCCAATCGTCGCTTGCTAATCTTTTTACCCCTAACTCTAATCCGACAAACATGCTCGCTGAGTCGAGAAGCCACATCTGCGATAAGGCCAGCAATAGAGATATCTTTCTACAGACACGTTTTTTCTCTTGCATTCCAGCCAAGCGACCCGTCCTTGCTACATCTCGGAAGTATCTAACGTGTACTATGCACTTTCATTAGGGGTGCTCGCCTAAAGAAATCCCGCGCTGATATGCTTGGCCCAAGACTTGGTACTGAAACTAAATTGGTCGTTCTATCTTGGTCCCAGATCTTTTGGCAATAATTGTAAACGCATGGCGCCATATTATGCAACAGATACTGTCTCCAGAATTGCAATCAGCTATAGAACCCATCAGTTCAGTCTGGCTGCGTCGAGAACCATTGACATGACTCGACGAAACAATACCCCATGAGCCCTAAGGACGCTCTCTAATCATCCTTGGCGTCCTGGCCATCCTTGTTCTTGCGCGGCTCAAAGTTCAGCTGTGTTTCGTCAGTCACCACGGTCTTCACGCTCGGTCGCTCACAACTACTCACCTGGTTACCATTGTACAATTCTGTGTTCTGCCCAGCCTCTCGTCTTTGGTCGCCAAGTGTGCGAATGTTAATGCCAGCTGATCTGCTAGCCGTCCTGTCTCCTTCTACGTTAGAGCTCTCAGTTTCGTCCCCTGTTCCAGCCACGTAGGGTCCGGGTCGGTTGTTTGTTCCAGAAGCGTAGCCCATGACACCGCCTACAGCGCTTCCAAACATGCTTGCTGCGCCTGATAAGAGTCCGAATCCGGCATTCAAGCCCTTCGAGACCAAGCCACTGCTGCCGCTTGCATACGCATCTGTGTAGCCCTTGATTGGCACTAATACCAGAGTCGCGCTTGGTGTCAAGCCAAGAGACTTGAGTGATTCACCTTCTTCACCCACCGAGATATTACGGCTGGGGTTAGGAAGGAGTATCTGACGGAACTCGTACGGGATATCCGTCTGCGAATTTTGTGAGATATACGTTCTCACTGAAGTTGCAAGAGTGGCAGTAGGATCAAACTTTGTTCGTAGCGAACTACCGTCGAACAGTCTGATCTGAAGCGAGCAAACATCGGAGTTTCTTCCAGGTGCCGTATCAGTGTGTACTGGTAGCTGTGCAGCGGCTGTAGAAGGCTCGCCTTGAGCAGCCAGTCGTCTTTGTTGTTCCTTCTCTTTCCTTGCAATCTTGTCAGACTCGATCGACTTGAGGATTCTTTCCCTTTCGAGACGTGCCTCCTTGTTACGGTTCCGCTGCTGATCGGCCCAATCTTGCTTGTTTTGAGGTAGTGTAGACGATTCAGCAGCTTGTTTGTCTGCTGCCTCTTTACGCGCCTTTGCTGTAGCCTTGCGTGCCTCCTTTTCCGCCTCCTCTTGTTTCTTACGCTCGGCCTCGAGACGGGCTCCGCGCTCGGTCAGGAACTGTTGCATCGTCACATTGTTGCCTTGACTGGTTGGTGCTGGTATCGGGACGTTCGTCTCTGCGTTTTCCTGAGGAGCTGTGTCTGACTCTCGAAGCGTTGTTCCTCTTTCGCCGATCAGGGGGACATTTGACAGGACTTGGCTAACGTCTGCAGTGGACGAGTCTGCGTTTGCGGGAATAGGGTTGGTTGATGGCGGTAGCTGCTGTTGTGTAGAAGGTTGTAGCAGAGCGAGAATACGCTTTTTGAATTCTTCTTCAGTGACGGTTGCGTCAATGTTCTCGACGACAGAGCCTGCTCGTATGACCAACAATTTTGGCAAGGAGTCAAGCGAACAGAAGGCTCCCAAGAAGCCAGCTTCGACGGATCCTGCATTGATTCGGAGCAAGACTGCTTTCTCGCCTAGTTGCTCTCCTAACGACTCCTGCCCATCCGTGCCTGCGGATGTGTCGAGAGAAGCAGTCAACCATTCGTTTTCCCATTTCTGGCTTGTGTCATCGTCATCTGACAACTTGTTAGGCTGCATAGAATGGAGGGTGGGTCAGCTGGCTCACCTTGTCTGACGAAACAGGCAACCAGCTTGTGCTGCTGGATGGCCTGCGAGATACCACTTTGCAAGTCGCCTTGGAAAAACATGACTCTGTGGAGGTAAAGTTGATGAAGAAGGAAGAGGGTGGTGCACCCGTACAACTGTTCTACCCCAGACGAAATCACATGCGACAGCGTCACCGCTTGACACGGTCCCTGCGCCGCCAAGCATATCAATGTTTAGATCAAACGCCGATGTCGACCTGATTCTTGTTCTCGCGAATATCTGGACCATGCATACATAACAGGATTCATCATTATTATCGCTGGCAATGAGTACGGCACCTCTTGGGTCAAGGCCGTCTTCCGAGGCCTTCGACCGGCCCGATACGGAAGACAGTCCTGGAGACAAACGCCAAAACAATGCAACTACAGGTAGGCAAGATGGATCATGATCAAAGTGTTTCCCTGGAGATTAAGCCTTGATAGGAGCATCGGCCGCCGGTATGCGAGCCTTGACTGCACGCATGTTCGCTTTCTACTTTAGAGTACCTGTAAAAGCATTCTTCCGAACAAGGATCGAGTAAGCGTAGACTATGATTTTGAAATTTGAGATATACGCTGACTGGCGGGTAGCTATCTTGTGTGTATATTTATGTGACTCGTGCTTTCTCATTGCCATACTGACCCGAACGAGGCTTTCCCGAGGGCTATTAACCCTCTTCTCCAGACCACTGCCAGCAGCGGGAAGTGGTCTTGGAAAATGACTACTCCTGGAATATTGGCTTATGCTGTACAAACTCATGGATGGTCCTTCATTCCCAACCAGGTCTTGCCTCCACTGCTGGCAAATGTTACTGTTGGAGCAGTTCTGTATACATCCTATCTCGGTGCACTTGGCCTCTACTACGAACCGGCTTCACACTCCTCCAAGAGAATTTACCCGCCACCTCCTCTGTCCTCAACATTTGCCGCTGGCTTCTCCGCAGGTGCTTTTCAGAGTATTATTGCCGCACCTTTGGATGCCCTCACAATTCGGTTTAAGACAACCGACCTTACAGAGGGTACCTACAAAAACATGTGGGATTACGCCTCGAAAAAGCTTCAGACTATTGGCGCCCGTGGTGCATTTGCGGGATGGGGGCTTTCATTCGTCAAGGATTCCTTCGGATATGGTTTGTTCTTTGGAGCATTCGAGTTCATCAAGTCTCAATGTTTCTACGAGTACGTGAGCCATTGGTATTCGCGTTACGGCATTCTATCCATGTTTCATAAGCATCAAATCGAGCTGCAGAGAGTCACCGACCAACAGGAAAGGCCAGTGATCAAGCCGCATTATCTCATGGAACCCTCATTCATACTCCTTGCCGGTGCGACAGCAAGTGTGCTGCAACAAGCTGTCGCTCATCCCCTCACACAGATTCAGGAGCTTCACTTCCAGCGATTAGCAACACTGGATGAATTATTAAAAGCTAGGCCGGGACGGATGGACACCATGCAACTGTATGCACGAGCGTATCAGAAGACATGGATACAGGCCGGCAAGCGCGCGACAAAATCGGGTGGCTGGGTCAAATGGCTGTATCAGGACTTCTGGATGACAACGTTGCGTCAGGTACCTTCAACTGCGGCTGGTCTGATTGTTTTTGAGATCTTCCGCCGGAAGTACGGAATTGGAGAGGACGCTGTGAAGATCCCCAAGGATGAATACGATATTTTGTTGCCTTGATCTGAGACCATGTAGGTATCAGATCAGAAAATCCTCGAGCCCAGTCAGAATTTGTTCCCATCTGGCTTGCAGGAGTTTGAGCTTGCTTGCAAGATCGCCAGTCCGCTCTACTGAAAGGGACTTCAGAGACGCAATAGCTTCTTTGGCTTCTTCAGTGTAAGTTTCAAGAGAGGGTCTCAGCCAATCGAGCACTTCGTCTTCTTTGTCGTCTGCGAGATCCTCTCCGGAACCCATGAAATGCTCCCACTCGTTGGCCGTAAGGAGTACGGAGCGCACGGCAACCTGCGTCTTGAAGCACAGTTCACCAGAAGGCAACAAGGCGTACCCACCCAGAAATCCAACATCTTGAAGAGCGCTTTGTTGGCTTTCTGTCAAGCGGGGCAGTAATACGTGGTCCAGCCGGATCTCATCGTCATCTAGGCTGGTATCGGGCAGGATGAAACCATCTGCATCGTGCGTCAGTTGGATGTTTATACACATGCAGCACGTAACTCTTACAATGCACCAGGAGCTTGTCATTCGAATGAGCTCCGTATGTAGCCAATATCTCTTCTCCAGGTTCTATTCAGGGTCGTACTATTAGCTGTGTGCCGTCACAGATTACACGAAACACGTACCATAATTTCGATTTGCTTTCAATTCATAGCCTTGTGGTGACATCGTGACTTCACACTGCTATCTTTAGCGAGAGACCTCTTGGACAACATTTGAGCACTTACACCTTGGCCATTTGGACAGTGGTTCATGTAGTCCAGTGCAGGATTCATGATCATGGCACCTTGGCTGATGCCCTGAGGCTTCCAGTGAAAACTACGTGTGTTCACGAGCATCCAATGGTAGAGAAATTCGCGCTTGAATGCTTCATCGTCGGGGGCGTGCATGTGTTCTACAGATTCAATGTCTCTCTTCAAGTCTGACAGCATGCGGTCCAGCGGTTTTTGTACACTCGGTGGAGCCCATTTGCGTATTACATCGTCCAATTCATCCTTTGGAGACCAGGCAAGCATACAAGAAGTGAAATCGTCAGGCGTTGGCCAGGCAGGTCTTGAAGCAACGTATGTAGAAGACTGGCTCTTCCATTCGAGAGTGAGGTGTGCGGCCAGTTGAGCCTGAGAAGATATTTTTGTTATCTTGTGCTTGCGAAGTGATGCCGATTCAGGTTTAATCATGGCTTTTTCTGGCACAAAGAATAGCTTATCACCCTTCTTTATGTTTTCTTTTGCCAGTAGGCCGACACCTCTGCCAGGAAGCACAGCAGGCGTGACCCCATGAATCTCAATTCCTCGGCCAATTGCCCATTCGACGTAGGCGGCATGGACTTCCGGTATGTTCAAATCCAAGCTAATCTTTGACGTCTTCCGCTTTTTAGAGGGAGGATCCGAAGAAGGCATGACGATGTGCACGCGTGTTGTGAGAGAATTATGGCCTTGAAATCCCCGCAGTTTCGCAGGCTTCGCAGTCAAACATGGAAGGATCGAGGAAGCCAACGGTTATCACATTGCACAGCAGCCGCATGAAAAGCCTCAGCTGGCTGAAAACCATGTCTCAGACTTTGTAATTCCGCGTTACGTTTGCTTGGTCTACGCTACGAGCAACACGGATGGTATTCAAACAACGTAGGTATCCCAACATTGAATAGAGTGTTCGGGGTTGGTTATGCATGCCAAATTAAACAATGCAGTCAGGTCGTTTCACTATTGTGAATGAGGATAAGTCGAGTGATGCCCAAGCAAGGAAGACCTTCGCCCCACATATTCTTGGATGGCAAGGTGGGATAGTAGAATAGAGCGTGCTAGATGTGTAGATGTTTTCATGGCGGCATGTTCAAAGAAGAATGCGGTTCTCAAATACTCGGAGTAGCTGAACTGTCGACTAGACCGTGACTCAGGTTAGCAGCTCCAGGCGCGATTTTGCGTGAGGAGACGGAGGGGCCGTGAAGCAAAAGTCGGGCTAGATTCTGGAGGTAAGTCTCGCACGTTAACGGGGGTTGCCGCGTTGGGCTTGGACAGTTGGACACGGGCGCAACTCTGAAGAATCCCTCTCTTACACCCCCTTCAAGTCACACTTCCAGCAGCGACTCTCTCTCCTCAGGGCTATCCAGGTCGACCGCCAACTTCTTTTTGGCCCGTCGTCCCTCTGCCACGCCCTGTCGTCGACATTTGTCGCTTCTCACCGCTGCCAGCAAAGTCCAGGTGCGTGACCCACCAAGCCCCGTCCAGTCAGCTGCCTGCCACGCATATTACAGCCGCATCTCTCCACCAACACTCGGCTTCTTTCGTTTCCAAGTTGGACGCCGTTTCTGCCTATTGTTCCTTCACTGTGCTTTCCTGCTTCCCTTCCTCCATT
The DNA here is from genome assembly GCF_000721775.1 of Aureobasidium melanogenum CBS 110374. Lineage (NCBI taxonomy): Eukaryota > Fungi > Ascomycota > Dothideomycetes > Dothideales > Saccotheciaceae > Aureobasidium > Aureobasidium melanogenum. The sequence continues at coordinate 1,170,784 of NW_024470054.1, read as the reverse complement.
CTGCCGTCTGCCTCATCCTGCCTTCCGTTCTGATTCGCTGGCTGGGACCTGCCTCCGCTTACCCCCTTCGCCCTGCTGACGTCGCCATTGTCTCTTCACAGATCCCTCCATCTCCATCACAACCCACTCTTCCGCCTCAGCGACGGCTCACTCCCACAACAATTAAAGCATGACAACAATGGTACGACATGTTTCTCCGTCGCTTCTCGACTCCGTCACTAATCCACAGCAGGATCTTCGCGTCGGTAACAAGTACCGTATCGGTCGTAAGATCGGTAGCGGCAGTTTCGGTGACATCTACCTTGGTATGCACCGATTGCACCTCTTATTCACAGACTCATTCTGACCTATTCGCACAGGCACTAACATCATCTCTGGTGAGGAGATTGCCATCAAGCTTGAAAGCGTCAAGGCCAAGCACCCTCAGCTCGAATATGAGGCTCGCGTCTACAAGTCTCTTGCCGGTGGTGTCGGTATTCCCTTCGTCCGCTGGTTCGGCACTGAGTGTGACTACAACGCTATGGTCCTCGATCTCCTCGGTCCTTCGCTCGAGGATCTCTTCAACTTCTGCAACCGCAAGTTCTCCCTCAAGACCGTCCTCCTCTTGGCCGATCAGCTCATCTCCCGTATCGAGTACATCCACGCCAAGTCCTTCATCCACCGCGATATCAAGCCCGACAACTTCCTCATGGGCATTGGCAAGCGCGGAAACCAGGTCAACGTTATTGACTTTGGTCTGGCCAAGAAGTACCGGGACCCCAAGACTCACTTCCACATCCCTTACCGTGAGAACAAGAACTTGACCGGTACCGCTCGTTACGCCAGTATCAACACCCACTTGGGTGTCGAGCAGTCTCGTCGTGACGATATGGAGTCCCTTGGTTACGTGATGCTCTACTTCTGCCGCGGCTCTCTGCCCTGGCAGGGCCTCAAGGCTGCCACTAAGAAGCAGAAGTACGACCGCATCATGGAGAAGAAGATGACCACACCCACCGAGGTTCTCTGCCGTGGTTTCCCCAACGAGTTCGCCATCTACCTCAACTACACCCGTTCTCTTCGCTTCGATGACAAGCCCGACTACTCGTACCTCCGCAAGATCTTCCGTGACCTTTTCGTCCGTGAGGGCTTCCAGTACGACTACGTCTTCGACTGGACCGTTTACAAGTACCAGAAGAACGCTCAAGCCGTTGCCCAGGCTGCTGCCAACCAGCCCCAGGCCGAGGAAGCTGAAGAGAAGGCTGGTCGCACCCGCACTGCTGCCGCTACTGGCGGCCAGACCGCCGGTGCTGTCACCGATAAGCGCCGTGGCCCAGTGGCACCCCGTGCAGAGGGATCGGGAATGTGAGTTCAATCTCGTCATCCTGTAAGACTCCCCTGCGTTTGAGTGCTCTTGCGTGAGGCTTGCCGCGGGGGATTTTTGGTACGTGTGCTGACGTGCTGGCTCCTCTCAGGCAACTCCGCTCCTCAAAGCGTGGCGTCGAACAGCAGGGATACAACAACTACTGATCGCTTGTCTTCTGTTGCGAATTTGGAGTCTGAAATGTTCTTCGGGACTATCAGCTCTAATCAGCGACATGGTTTCTTAACTCAACTCGTGTGGCAGAATGCAGTTTTGCCGTCCTGAACATGTCACGGACGGCGAAAGATGTATCCACACATTTTTATGTTGTCTGCAATTTCCGCTATTGGGGGGTTAAGCCGACTGTTCCTCGGCGGTATCATCCTACCCAGACAATTATGCTCAACTCGGAGTGGCTATAAGCAATCAACCCTTATCTAGGGTTTCATATGCTTCGACTATGGCATAGCGGATTCGGATTTCATACCTGGCAGTGTCACTCGGCAGGCTTCTCGCGTCATAGCTGGTCGACCTGCAGTTTTATCCGGCCACTCTCGGTACATCAGATTGCTCGTATCATTTGGCACCCCTAATCATCCATCATCCGTTCTCTTTATTCTATATGCTTTGCTTTGTCACTTGGGATCTGGAGGGCGGCTTGTGGGGAGGTTCAAGCATCAGGGGACGACACGCACAAGGAAAGATTTGAACAACTCAGATTGAAACCACCACCGACAAAACCGATTAGCAGGAGACCGAATTAGAGGCATGGCATAAACTTTGCTTCTGGCAACGAATCGCGGTCCTTGCAAAATATGGTCAAACCATCGGTTGTCCTTTTGTTCGACGAGCGGACATGGATGCTTCTGGGGAGCATTTTCTAGTTTAGTTTATTATGTAGCCTTTTTTTTTGCTTTTGCTCTCTCAATTCACAGCACTCTCATCATCGTTACGTCCCTCTCCGCGTGATTCTCAGATATTTTGTTGTCTAGAGAGGTATTCAGTTCACTCTGCACGTCCTTGCTGTAGCTCGCAACGGATCCGATAAGGCCAAACGGCGCGTCCGCCAAAGCAGCTATTCACCGCCCGGCAGACTCATCCGCTGACCATTAATTATTTGCCGCCGCATTCCTCGCATGCATGCAGAACTTGTCAACTGAATCTACCAAGCTTCTGTACGCAGACCGACGGACTGGATAAATGACGCTTGCTCCGATTCACCAATCAATATGCACTACCTGCCGACTTCGTTCTCTAGTGGCAGCAAAGCAATATGCTAGAGCTCGAACACCCACCTTACGAGACTGGACACGCCTGAGACAACCGACGTTCGCACGATACCTGCATACTTCTAAAATCAGCTTGCAGCAGCAACAGAAGTCTACCCAGGAAGAGCAGGATCTCGCATCGAATTCTGGCATCAAGCAATCTACCGAACAGGCGCAAACAGTGGACAAAAGACTCCAGGCGGAGCAAATAGCGCGGCACGCACAAGAAGACTTTGGCCTGGACGACGTAGAAACTGTCCCCGAAGACGCAGAGGCCCAGTATACAACAAGAGCTCGGAATGCCTCACCCGAGCAAGTCGCTCGAGCAGCTCGTCAGCGCTTCGGAGATGCACTGCCAGAGAACCTTCTAAACGACGAGCAATACACAGCCTACGAGCGTCTCTATGGACCACCGGTAGGAAATACCAAGGACGAACTGGTCGATTTTGAGGAAAATGAGCTGGAAGGAGAATTGGATGAAACAGACAATGTTGGCACTGGATTATTGAGGGAGAATGAAGATGGTGTCCTTGAGGAGGTTGAGTACCTTGAAGAGGAGGAAGAGTTTGACGAGGAAGAGGAGGAATACGAGTTGATGGAGGAGAACGCTGATGAGGCAGAGCTGGACGCGGACAGTGCTGCTGCAGGTCTCGATGCTCAGACTATTAAAGACCTGGAGGCTCTGCGTTTGACACCGGAGCAAGAGCTTCTTGAGGACTCCCAAGAACCGCTCGAAGAACCATACGATCATACACGAGCACATCCATTGACCGTGGTCAACCGATTTGGCACGCCCTCCTCTACTGTACAACTACCGGCATCTTCCTTCGTTGATCCTGTTACTCGACTGGTTTCTGGTGTTCCAAACAAACACATCTCAGAAGTTGCTCACCGTATCTTCGGTGGAGTAGGACTGCCATATTCGACATCGACGCCTCAGCGTGCAGTGAAGATGCCGCAGAAGGCTATTCCCCTGAACCCTGGTCAAGGCAGAATGAGCGAAATGGATGCTGATCTCTTCACAACCACTCTTATGCCTGGTATCTACGCGAGCGTATTCAGTGTTCTGGTGGAAACACGCAAACGTCTGGGCAGCTCATGGTTGGAAGGCTTGTTGAACAAGGAGGGCGGACCTCGTATTCTGGATGCAGGTGGTGCAGGCGTGGGTGTCCTGGCTGCAAGAGATGTCCTTCAAGCAGAGTGGGAGCGCATGCACGACACAAGCGAGGATGAAGATAGCTTCATGGCCATTGCAGAGGCTGGTGGTAAGACTGGCGGCGAATCCATCCCTGCACCTGTGGGGAAGGCAACTGTCTTGACCAGCAACGAAGCATTGCGCTTCCGCTCCAGCAAGCTTCTGGACAACACCACTTTCCTCCCACGCTTGCCTGATTACATGCATGCTAGTGATGATTCCGCCCGTGAACGCGGCAAGTACGACATCATTATTGCACCGCACACTCTTTGGCCCTTGAAGGAAGATCACATCCGCAAACAACACGTCAAAAACTTATGGAGCTTGCTCAGCACAGATGGCGGTGTTCTGATTCTTTTGGAGAAAGGTGTTCCTCGCGGCTTCGAGATGGTAGCTGCAGCGCGCGAGCTACTCCTCAATTCTCGCATTGCTTCTCCTGGCAATGAAGCCATGTCCGAAGACGTCGACGAGCCAGGCGAGGGCACAGTCTGGGGAAAACAGCCAAAGGACAAGGGCATGATTGTGGCTCCCTGTACCAATCACCTTGGTTGTCCCATGTACGTCAACCGCGGCATCAGCAAGGGCCGCAAGGACTTCTGCCACTTCAAGCAGCGTTACATCCGACCTCCGTTCTTGCAAAAGATTCTTGGAGCAAAGCACAGAAACCATGAAGATGTGGAGTTTTCGTACGTTAGTGTCATGAGAGGCCGCGACCTTCGTGACAAGGATGAAGAAAACATCATCCAGGGTGAAGTTGCGACAGAGCGTGCGTTTATTGGTTTCGAAACCCCTCAAGCTGTGACCGAGCAGGCATACGACGAGTTCGATCCTACAGCACCTGCAGTTCCCGATGTCGAGGAGATGTCTGCAGAGGAAGAACCTCACTCCTTGAGTCTGCCGCGTGTGGTTTTGCCTCCTCTGAAGCGTCAAGGCCATGTCATCATCGACATGTGCACGCCAGCCGGCACACTCGAGCGCTGGACAGTGCCTCGCAGTTTCTCCAAGCAAGCCTACCGCGATGCACGCAAGAGCTCCTGGGGCGATATCTGGGCGCTAGGAGCCAAGACCAGAACCCCTCGCAACGTGCGTGTTGGCAGAGGCAAGGAGGAACTCGGCGGCGTGGAGAAGAAGAAGAGAAGCAAGGCAAAGAACACAGTCGAGGTAGGCTATGACTCTGCTGGTAATATCAAGGAGGAGGATATCAGAGTCAAGACGGGTGGACGCATGAGACAGGGTAAGATCAAGGGTATCAGAGACAAGCGTGATAAGAAGGCGGATGGAAGAGGCAGAAGAAAGAACCTGGACAAGGAGTAATCGGCGGGCGATTGTAGGATATTACGAGTTTGAACATCTCAGCTCTTTCATAACGACCGAATAACGAATACTGTAACCACATCCAAAAGCAGGCTACAAGCATGAGATCAATAGTCTGGGAGCTTTTCGTGATTGCACTTTGAAATTGGAGTACCCGGGAGAATCAAAGTGGTATTTTTACAAGGCTTCCTGCGGATCTATGGAGCCACATTCGACCCTTCTCCTCGCTCTCGGCCCTTTCTCTCAATTGAACATATTTAGAGGGCGACCTTGGCGATCTGGGTCTTGTTGGGGTTGCGGGGGTCGTTTCTGTACTCGTCGGCTGTAGATGGATATAGCTTGTCAGCTGTCTTGTTCTTTCTTCCGCACAGATATGAGGATTCAATGGGCCAATTTCGACGAGCGCGTATGATGCAGGACTGGGAGAAGGTGGGTAGGACTGACTGTTGGCGAGAGTAGTGGCGAGCGAGTTGATGCCGTAGAAGATGATGGCGCCTGCAACGAGACAAAGTATCAATATCCAGATATTTTCGAGGGTAGCGCATGCGTCTATGATGGAAACGAACCGGCAACGTAGAAGGGAGCCATGGGGCGGGCTATAGCAGAAGAGTCAGCATCCGGACATGTTTCGAAGGTCGCATTGAGGGTCTGTTGCGCATTGAAACATACCGACAGGGGTGGGGAACTTCTTTCCGAGGAGACCGGCCATTTTGACAGATGTGGTGTTTGTGAGGGAGGTGACGGAGAGGTATAGATTGACTTGAATGGACGTTGCTGTCGACTGAGCGCGGGCTTCTTTCGCAATCCTCAGTCCGCCCATGCTTTCGACCGCCGGTCCCCGGTTCGACTTCTTGGCATCACGGGACGACTGTTCCCGCATTCACATGCGACTGCTTCGCTTCATCGACAATAAACATTACATATACACACTGACAACATGAGTACAACAAATACCCTGGAGAGTTGCGTCTCGTCGCTGCGCTCGAGCATGCAATTGCTCGACTCATCCATCAGCATTCTCGATGCTGGCACTAGCGACTTTCCACGTTTGGCCAAGGTCCTACAGGCCACTAGGGTAGAATCATCCTCATTCTTCCTCACTCCTCATACAAGTCTGACATTAACACTCTTTAGCATTTCGAACTCGTCTCCGAGCCTGAACTACAGAACGCTCAATCTGCCCTTCTCTCGGAAATTCAGCCCGAAGTCGAGTCCTTGCTCGATCGTGTTGCCGCCTACCTCGACAAGCTACAGCGTCGCGAAGAGTCTTTGATTGCAAAGTGCGAGTTACAAGAGGGTCGCTTGTCCTCCCGTCACCCTCAGCAACAATATCACCCGAGACCTTCAGCCAACTCATCGTCACAGGCTGCCGCCAACCCGCTAGAAGAGCTCAAAATGCAGCAGCTTAGACAGAAGAAAGACCGTCTCAGCTATGCTGTCGGCCGCCTCGAGTTGCAAGCAAATCAAAGAGAGCGACAATTGAGAAAGAGCATGGCTGGCTTTTGATTGATTTCATCAACGGCTTGCAACATCACATCATATCCTCGCTGATTCACTCAACGCTACTTGGCCTTCTCCGGACTGTCCTCTATCTGCAGTGTCACTCTCTGAATACCGAAACCATGAAGACATCTTCCTAGACGTGCAAGCCGTCCATTGTGCGTCTCTCTTGTTTCTTCGGGTCGGGCCAACTTATCTATCTCTGAGCTGCTTGCCGACAGCACTTCCTGGCTTGTCATAGGCGACATGACGATATGCGCAGATCCTATCGATTGTTCTTGGCTCAGCTGCCAGACATAGAGCTCGTGCACCGACACGACCCCTGGTATCTTGTTCAATTCCCGGATAATTGCTTCGTTCTGAGCACTGGGTGGTGTGCTTCCCAGAAGAATATGTCCGCTTCGGAAAGCTGCGTCTGTCAGTCATGGCTCGCCGAAGCAACGAGTGCTGACTCACTGAGGGGCAGCGCGCTGCTCGCGATCATAACTGCTATTCCTATGCTGACGGCGGGATCTGCATAGAATTTGTCTGGCGATCGCACCAGCATCATGACAAGAGCGGCAGCAATTACACCGAGGTTGTTCAGGACGTCGCCGATCATGTGGATGACAACAGCATTGACTCCCAAGTCGCCATGGGGGTGTTTCGCTGATGGATCCTCCTGCTCAGGTCAGCCTGTTGCCTGCATTCCTGATCGGAAGGATGGTTTACAAGATCTGATAGCTCGAGAACTGGAGAGCCAGCTTTTGGTTTCTTGCTACTCCTGTCATGATTGTGGCCATGATCTGCTTTCTGTCAGCGTTCAGTCGTTTTTGAACATTAAGCATAGTAATACCATGAACCATTAAGATGCATATCACATTAAGCAGAAGCCCTATACAGCCCATAATGAGAACATTGCGTGGTTGTTCGACGACTGGCCCAATTTAGCATCCAAAGAGACAAGATTCACGGGTACTTTCACCTTGGATGTTTATGAATCTTTCAATGGCTTGTAAGAAGATGCTTAGCCCGAGAGCTATGAGGAAGGATCCGTTGAAGAAAGCGCCGAGGACTTTGGCTCTTTCCCAGCCGAATGCCAGGCTTGCAGGAGCGTCTTTGCGATCACACAGCTAAAATGACTTTAGTATATCGTCAAGATATTCCGGAGCAAGTCCGGTCACCTTTGCAGCGACCAGAGCTACACAGAATGCGATCAAATCGTTCAGCTATCGACTAGTCAGTTTTGCCAGAATCCGCAGTATGGGCATGATATACATAGTGGAAAGCATCAGCGATCAGAGCCAGCGATTTAGTGCGGAAGCCAACTGCAAAGAACGGTCAGCAATTGCAAGACATGATGAAGCATCATAATCAGATATGTCTCACCGATAAGTTCTGCAATGAAGAAGGCAGATGACAGAACAATGGCAACGATTAATCTGGTGGAAGTGGATGAGTTCCTGCGAGCCATGTTGAAGGTTGCATAGGTGCAGAAAGAGGTAGAGAGAAAAAAAATGACTTGAAGGAAAGAAGGCACGAGGAGCTTTGAGGTCTCTTACTACATGGGTCAGGAAAGAGCACCTCGAGGGTAGCACGAGGGTGTTAAATCATGGCTGTTGGCATGCAGAAGTAGGACGATGCCATCAGGGTTGGAGGACAAGAAGCGGCCAGCAACACTGATTTGATTTCTACAGAGCCGCACTACATGACAGAGAGTACTGCATGCACCCGCATCAATAGTAGCAAGTTTTGACTAGTACTGTGTATGCCAGCAAGGCGGTGTTTCTCGAGGTGACCAAAAAGGAAAGAATGAATCATGGGCGGTGTCGACGTCAAGCAGCATGACTCTTGCCAGCAGTGATTCATCCCACATTTCGACCCAAGCACAAAAGACCCCGCTCTGCTTGTCGCAAGATTTATTGTCAGACATAGACACACACAACATGGCCGACGAAAACGCATTGGAGAGCAAGCCCGCTCAGTCGATCCCCGAGAGACCCAAGGACGCTCCTGCCGCCGAGGCTGGCGCCGCACCTGCTGCTGAGGGTGAGAAGGGTCCTTCAAAGAGCGCCTTGAAGAAGGCCGCCAAGGAGAAGGAGAAGGTGCGACTGGCTTTGGACCATATATAGCAACACACAGCTGACAACCGGACAGGCTGAAAAGGCAGCTAAGCGCAAGGCCGCCGAGGAAGCACAGAAGAAGCAGCAGGACGCCAACGATGTTTCGGCCAACGACTACGGCGAGTTGCCCATGATCGGCTCCCAGGAATACAAGCCCTCTGGTGTGTCGCGTGTCACCCTTGCCCAGATTGCCGAAAAGTACAACGAGACCACCCCTATCGACGAGGCCGGTGGTGCTGAGGTCTGTTTCCGCGCCGTCGTCGAGAATGCCCGCAACCAGTCCGCCAAGCTCTCTTTCCTCGTCTTCCGTGAGGCTCTCAACACCATTCAGGCTGTCGTCGCCGCCAGCGACTCTCTGAGCAGACAGATGGTCAAGTTTGCCGGCAGCGTGCCTTCTGAATCTATCGTGCTGGTCCACGGTTTGGTCAAGAAGACTCCCGAGCCCGTCAAGAGTGCCACCATCAGCCACCTCGAGATCCACGTCAAGAAGCTCTATGTCGTCGCAAAGGCCGACAGCCAGTTACCCATGCAAGTCTCGGATGCCGAGAGACCTCTGCCCCTCGAGGGTGAGGAGGCCAAGGAGGATGAGAGCGGTCGCCCTATCGTTACCCTGAACACTCGTCTTAACAACCGTGTCATTGATCTCCGTGGCAAGCACAACCGCGCCATCTTTGCCATCAAGGATGGTGTCACTGCCCTTTTCCAGGAGTTCTTGCGCAACCAAGGCTTCATTGGCATTCAAACCCCCAAGCTGCTCGGTGCTCCTTCTGAGGGTGGTGCCAACGTTTTCGAGGTTGGCTACTTTGCTACCAAGGCTTTCCTCGCTCAGTCACCCCAGCTGTACAAGCAGATGCTGATTGCTGCCCGTTTTGAGCGTGTCATGGAAGTCGGTCCCGTTTTCCGTGCCGAGAACTCCAACACTGCTCGTCACTTGACTGAGTTCACTGGTCTGGATTTGGAGATGGCCTTCGAGGAGAACTACCACGAAGTCGTCGAGGTTCTTGAAAACCTCATGCTGTACATCTTCAACGGCCTCAAGACAAAGTACAAGCGCGAGACCGACCTGGTCCGCAGCATCTACCACGTCGAGGAGTTCAAGCTCCCTGAGGCTGGTAAGGTGCCTCGCATCCCCTTCAGCGAGGGTATTCAAATGCTGCGCGACGATGGCCTCGAAATTGGCGACTTTGACGACCTCAGCACACCCGACGAGAAGCGTCTCGGTGCCCTCGTGCTCAAGAAGTACGGCTCCGACTTCTACGTCCTCGACCAATTCCCTCTTAACATCCGTCCCTTCTACACCATGCCCTCACACACTGCCCCCGCCCACCAGGCTGGCGCAAAGGACCCCAACTCTGGCTACAGTAACTCCTACGACTTCTTCATGCGCGGTCAGGAGATTCTGTCTGGTGCCCAGCGTATCCACGATGCAGAGTTCTTGTGCAAGCGCATGAGAGAGCATGTCAGCCCTGTCGACCCCAACTCGGATGGTCTTCGTGACTATGTCAACGCTTTCCGCTATGGATGCCCGCCCCACGCTGGTGGTGGTATTGGTCTGGAGCGTATTGTCATGTTGTGGTTGGGTCTTCCTAACGTTCGTCTTGCGTCGTTGTTCCCCAGAGACCCCAACCGTGTCATGCCTTAAGTGGCTTGCACATCTACGATTCTGGACAAAAAAAAAGTAATCATGGTTCATGTAGACATGCCAAAATTTTACATTTCGTTTTCCTCGTTATTCTCATTGCTGCATCTGGATGCTTCTTGCTCAAGTCGCGGTATCTTCTCCAGTGCCTTGCTCAACCGCAGCATTGTCACCTTGAGGTGTAACAGTCTTCAACTCCTCAACCGCATTGGCAGCCACATCCCTCATCTCCTTCTTCGAATCATCGGTATCTTTGCCCTGCTTGACCAAATCCCTCCACTCCTCCATCTTTACACCAGCTTCTATGTCACTCTCCTTGACCATTTTAATCATCCTACTCGTATCCTTTCCCGAACTCACGAACAGTCCTTCCCTCTGCCTCGCCAACAAGATCCAAATCACATTCTGCAAGAGATCAGAACTGCGTTTCATTTTCCTCATTCCTGCCAATTTCTGCGTCAAGATTTCTTGTTTGAGGGTTTGGAGTGTGACAGCAGAGGGTGGCTCGATTTTTTGCTTGCGGATGAGTTTGGAGGTTGCTGTTGAAATGTCGTCCAAGGTTTTTGCTGTGTTAACGGCATCCGAGAATTTGTCAATGTCGCGGGAGAGGGCTTTTGTGGTTATGAGATTTTTGTCTTTGATGTTGCGTAGAGTCTCTGGCGCCAGGTCTTTGCGTACCCAATCGTAGATAAATTCTTGAACGCGTGGTTGAAGTGTGGTATCTGTGATTGTTTCTGCGCCTTGGGTGTATAGTTTTAGAGGTGCGAGAAGTTCGTTTTGAATGATTGTTGTAAAAGTTTGCATTGTTGAGTCTTGGAGTGAAACGATTTTTGCGTCGAAGCTTGCTTTGGTCTTGTTTTCTGCATCGCCGGAGTGGAGGATTGCTAGATCTAGAGGTGTTGTGGTGTGAGAGAGTTTTGTGGGATCGAAGAGTACGTCTTCTCCTGGACGTCTGGAGGACCATTGTTCGGAAGCTGCATCTTGGGCTTTGGCAGCGAGAAGGGACAGTCTTGCGGTAAGGGTATCTTGTGTGATGAGGAATGAGGAGCTTGATGTGCTCACTTCAACAACATTCGAGTTGGAGTTTTTCTGAGCAAAGGCTTCTCGAATTTCTTGTTTGAGATTGCCATCTTCAGCGTTGCGCAGGACCTGCGGTCTAGAGCTTGCAGTCACTTCACAAGAACCACTTTCATCTAGCCCTTCCACTGCTCTCTGAATATATGCCTCCCGGGCTTGCTTGGATTCGTTTTCGCGTTGTTCGATGACAGATCTTGGCGTGAAAACCAGGAACCCAGATCTCATTTCGACGACATCCTGAGCACCGCTCTCCTTTTTGGAGATCAGGTCTTTGGCAGTCGCCTCCAGCCAGGAAATAGGAACCGAAGGGAAAGTATCGCTAAGCACGACCGATCCTTGAGTGCCCTGAACAATCTTTTCGATACTCGTTTCGAGCTTTTTGAGAAACTTTGTGTCGTAGGTCTTTCCGTTATCGAGGTCTTGAAGGGTAACATCTTGAGCAACGAGCATGCGTCGAAGTGTGGCAGTGGTGACATCCTTTTCAGCAGCAGTCTTGTCCAGATATACGCCACGCACAGCTAGATCGTTTTGCACGCTTTGACATATGGCTTTTTGGGTACTCTCTGGTAAGAGTCGTCGACGGTCTGTACTATAGTGGATGCGTTCATCTTCTTGGGTTAACAGCCATTGAACATCATGAACTCCCAATTCATTATGTAGACTGTTCAAGAAGATGGGACCAGAAGCAGTCTGAAGAAGAGAATGGAATCGCTTAATGACTGCATCAGAGCGTATGAGATTGCGGCCTGAGGGACTGCGAACCAGACTTTCCTTTCCAGGTCGTGGTTCCGGAGGAGGAAATGACAAAATCAATTTCCGAATATCGTCTTCAGTGAAGACTGGCGAGTTTCTTTCCACCTTCTTGGTCCCAAACATAGAAGGTATCATCTTGGTGGGTGTGCTTGAGAAAAACAGAAGGAGTGATGATGTAGAAGCATCGAAGTTTCCTAATTGGGAATTTGTAGGTCGGGACTTCCCGCTGTCGAGTTGGTCCACCAGCGCCGCCATCACCACCGTGAATAGCAGCGATAGGCAAGCAAAGTGCACTTTTACGGGGATACACGACCATCTGTACATACGACACCGCAATCATGTCCATGTTCCGATCGAAGAAGCTAGACCTTGGTGGTTTTGTCAACATCAAGGTCATCCGCGACCACACCAAGCGCAAAGTCTTCGAGCAGAACGAGACCGAGAGGTCAATAGTTCCCAGCATACTTATATCTGACAGTATACTGATTTGGTTGTGAACATAGACAAGCACTTCGCTACATCATCCGCAACACACTTCTGCCACAACGCGCGCGCGCTCAGGCTCAACTGCAATTGTCGCAAATGCACTGCTACACCCGCCCCACCCAGATCAAGAACAGATGCATTGCTGGAGGCAAGGGAAAGGGTGTTTTCCGTGACTTCCGCATGGCAAGAGTACGTTTGGCTTTGGAGAATGAAATGGAGTACAAGAACACAAGACTGACATCTCCCTGCAGTACCAATTCCGTATGCACGCTTTGGCTGGCCAACTGCCTGGTGTGAAGAAGGCCAGCTGGTAGAGAATCCGGCATATCCATGTTAACTATACTGTACAACATTCGAAACAAAGGGCATTGGGAATGGCGTTGGTTGGGAATCGAGGACTTTGGGTGGTTTCGAAATTCAGAAATTATTATCTGCCTTGCTGCTTCGTCGCAGATGAACTGTTCCTCCTTCTATCGGTTGTTTATTCTTTGCAGCATGGCCAATCTGGCGGGATGTATGCCCTCTTGTGCTCCGGCATCGACTTCAGGCTCGGGTGCTTCCTCTGCCTTGTCCGCTCCTTGAGCACCTCCCTTCTTAGCTTCCTTTGCTGCTTTGCGCTTCTCCTGCTTGGCCTCGGCCTCTGCTCTTCTTTGTCTCTGCTCGTTGAGTCTGACGTTCTTCTCCTTGAGTTTCTCCTTTCTGGCCCCGGACTTGCTGCCACCGCCTCCAGCCGTAAGCTCGACATTGATCCTACGCTTTCCTCTCTCGCCGCCAACACCACTGTCGAACATGCTGTGGTGGTACAACTTCAGACACGTCTTCATACGATCGTAGTTTGCAAACTCAAGGAACGCAAAGCCTTTGCTCTTGCCTGTACCCTTCTCGGTCGAGTGACGGACGGATTGCGGTTGGATGGATGCAAAGTGCTCGGTGATTTGCTCAGTCGTAGCCGTGAATGGAAGATTGCCAATAAACACAATGAAGCGCTGGTTCTTTGCAGCAGCTGCGTCGGCGCCTTCTCCTGCTGTCGCTGCATCTCCCTCCTTTTTGGCCAGCGGCTCCTTGTTGGCTGAGGGTTCCTTCTTGCGCTTCTTTTGCTGTTTGGCTTCTACAGGAACGGCATCTTCTGTCGATGCTTGATCCTTGTCTTCTTGCGATCGCTTGCGCTTCTTGGATGAAGTCTTGTCTGCTGCGGCATTCTGGTCGTCTGCTTCTGCGGCGGGCTCGTCGTTCTTTGGCGCATCGTCGATGGTGGTCTCTTCGACCTTTCTCTTCTTGTTCTTCTTGTATCTCTCCTCGGAGCGCTTGGCCTTCTTTGCCTTGCCCGTCAGGACTGGAACTTCTGCTTCTTCTGACATTTTGGGTTGTTTGGTAAAGTGATGTTTATGGTTGTTTTGCAATTATCAAAAAAGTCTCTGTCTTGACTCGGGTTCTCTCCGCACGTTCTAAAGTCCGTGCTTTGTCCGAACAGAGCGCTGCTCTTTCACATGCTCCAGCTTCACGCGGTCTTCACGATAACGAATTCGCAACTGATAAATTAAAAAATTTCATGCAGACCATATGTACACAACGCTTGTAAAGAAAGAAAAAAGAGGGCCATCAATGCAACCATGTCAACCGACACATGCGACAACGTCTTTGCTCGGCCGTCTTTCAATCATCCCTCTGGTATTGTCCTCCTCTTGAGTCCAATCTACACTATAGAACTTTGTATTTCATCCAGAGGTGCCTTCAAGAACGTGAGGCCCGAGCGTAAACCATGACTGTGTCTGCGTCCTGTGCTGCTCTGCGTTGTGTGTTGCTTGCGTCAAGTGGGTATCTGTGCCGAAGACTGTCGCTGCTCCCCCAACATCAAAGGTTCCAACGCCAGCGATTCCCAGAAACTAGACTTGGCACCGAGATTAAAGAGATCTATCATGCCGTGAAAATGCGAATGTTGTGTGAAGTAAGGGTGGTCGGTGTGAGTCTTGTCTGCCAGCTCAGAGAATGATGCATTTTTGCTTCTTGGGCTTCGAGGTAGGGCGAGGGCTCAGAACAGCTCTGTCACGACATGTTAGCGGACTGCATCACTCTATTCGGGACTCTGTATACGCACCTGATGGCCTCATCGAACACACTCTTAAGGTTGCGCTGTGTCAGGGCAGAGCACTCCATGTACTTGACTGCCTTGATCTCCTTGGCAACGCTGATGGCCTGCTCGTACTGGATGGGTGCCATCTTCTTCTGTCTCAGACTCTCCTTGGTGCCCTCGTCGTCGCGAAGATCGAGCTTGGTTCCGACCAGGATGATGGGAACTCCAGGTGCGTGGTGCTCAATCTCGGGGTGCCACTGTTCACTTAGTCAGACACCATTCCACTATAACCTTTGTGTTCGCTTTTGCATTCCGTACCTTAGCCTTAACGTTGTCGAAGGAAGGAGGGCTGACGATAGAGAAACAAATGAGGAAGACATCGGTCTGAGGGTACGAGAGAGGGCGGAGACGGTCGTAATCTTCCTGACCAGCAGTATCCCAGAGACCAAGACTGATAGGCTTGCCATCAACCATGACACTTGCCGAGTAGTTGTCAAAGCTATCGAGCATCAGCATGTTAGTTGACGGGTTGTGCGCCTGGCTGGCGATCTTGCGTAACATACACAGTAGGGATGTACTCGCCGGGGAAGGCATTAGTCGTGTACGAGATCAAGAGACAAGTCTGGTACACCAGTTAGTTGGATGTCGCACAAAGGCGAAAGAGAAGCACGAACCTTGCCGACAGCACCATCTCCTGTGACGACACACTGTGGTTGTTTAGCGACATGCGTTTTGTGGAGGATTGTTCGAGAGGCGTACTTTGAGGGACTGTGTTTGAGGGTTGGAAGCCATTGTAGAAACGATCTTTTGGGTGTGGTGTTTCGAGACGAGGACAGGTGATACGGGCGATGATGTCGTGCGAGAGAAGGGGTCGACGGAGCTTCCAAGCTTTCTAGTTGATTTTGTTCTCAGGACGTCACTTGTTCCTTCAAGTGGAAGTGAATCGATCTCAAAAGGCAGTGGACGACACGACTAGAAGGCTGCTGTAGTGGAGGTTAGCAAGATGCGGCTCTGGGCACCGAGAAGGCGGTAAACATGCCTTCTTTCACCGTCTTCACGTCAGGGCTGATCTCGTCTGATTGGGACGCCAGGCAAATCGTCACAAAAGTTGTCAGGTGAAGCAGCAATGGCAAGGAAAAAACCGTCAGGCTCCTGATATGGCGGTATGGACAATGGCTCTGAAGTTCACTTGGGGGGCTCGACTCTGCGATTGGTTGAGTTGAGCTCCTAATCCTATGCGGGACGACCCGAGTCGCTAAGTTGCTGCTCTTCCTGCTTTTGCTTCTGCGGGGCGCTACGAGCAAGAAAGACCTTCTCGATGTGCTTGAACCCTCTAGCACTGCAGCCGCGTTGGGGTTTTTTCTTCTATGACCAGTGGTGCCCACTCGTGATCCGTTGTGCCTTTGCAGAACTTTCCAACGTTATGCGCGCGAGTCACGCCGGCCAGGTTCACTAAGCCGACCAATTATCAATCACTTGCGACCAAACGCGCCGCCTGCCCCTGAAGCCTATGAATGACGTCTGGTGTGCCATTAATACTTCTTCTTGACCAACTTCTTCAACTTCAGCGCCTGTCTATCTCGTGTTTGAACTTGGAGAGTGCAACCAGCACCTAGGCCACATCCTGATCGACTTCGAGGCGGCCACGTTCTGGTACAAATCCCGTTTCATCGTGTGGAGAAGGGGGCAGATAGACTTTGGATGTACTCCCTAACCGCGTTTCGTCCAAGACGGCTATTGTGAAGTCACTTCAAATACAAGTCATGTCTGGACTTGAACACTGATCTTGCAATAGCAAGTATGAGGTAAGTCGCTCCTATCACAGGTTCACATGGTCTAGAGACATCACGTTGGCAGAATGTTTGTTAAAAGCTTGTCTATTGAGTGGGGCGCCACGGGGCAAAGCCAATCCGTCTCGGCCCTCTTTCATACGAGCCAGCTTGGAAGCTCTGCTTTTCCATAGGCGGGGTCTGCAAATTTAGTTGTCCTCCTTCAGTTTTCCCTCTTCCCAGCATATATGTATGTGCACTTGTAAAGTCCCGTGTTATCCGTTCCAGGTCACTGACTTGGCCAGTATCCTTCAAAATGCCTGTTCAACGCATCGGCCAATCCATTCGTCTGCGCAGAGAGTATGTCGATGAATACATCAAGATCCATTCCGAGGTCTGGCCTGGTGTCTTGAAAAGAATTGCAGGCAGCAATATCCACGACTACACCATTTTCTACGACAAACAGTCCAGCATCCTGTTCGCCACATTCAAGTATACCGGCACTGATTTCGATGCGGATATGAAGGCTATGGCTGAAGATGAAGAGACGCAGAGATGGTGGAAGGTGACTGATAAGATGCAGGAGAGTCTGAACGAGGGTGCTACCAGCAGTGTCGACGGTGGCTGGTGGCGCGCTCTAGATGAAGTGTTCCATGTCGAGTAGGACAATGATAGCTTGAATTGATGGTGATTCAATCAGAAGCGTTGTCCTTAGGTGTCCTTGCCGCCCTTGCTCTTTCTCTTCTTCTTTTTCTTTGGTTCCTCGTCGGTCGAGATGGGGCCTTGCAGCAAGGCTTGGAAGGCTGCCTTGTGTCCACGAGGAGCCTTGTCGGATTTCTGTTTCTTGGGTGCAACTGGTTTGGATGAGGTGGCCTTCTTCTTGGAATCAGATTCGCTGTTGTCGACATCCTTGGCACTACCCTCTGCTTCGTCGTCGTTCATCTTCCTGCTCATGGCTTCAAAGCGCGAGTGGCTACCGACTCTCTCGGTCATGTCTTCAAACTTCCTCTTGGCGCCATTCTTTTCCTTCTCCTGTTGTTCTGCGCGTTTTCTGTCGTACTCGTCATTTCCAGCTAGACCGTGTTTGATGAAACGACCTGCAGCAGCCTTGTCAAGAGTGGCATTGCGCTTGACATGCGAAGTCTCGGCGAGTTTGATTTTTTCAAAGTATTGCTTGACGCGGTTGAGTTCGGCGAAGACAGGGTGTGTCTTTGCGTCGAGGCCATTGAGGCGCAGATATGAGAATAGCAAAGATTCGATGGCGTATGTGACGAGAGTGTAGAGTTTGGCCTTGTCGAGCAGAGGAAGTTTGCTTGTGCTGGCAGACAAGGCAGTGTTGATCAGGGGCGCAAGAGATTCCTCGACATTGTCGATGTTGCTCGCAAGATTGTCGACCAGAGGCCGTAGATCCGTGTCCATGGTGTGTGGTTGTGGTGTGTGATTCGCAACGATGATGGAAATTTCTGGAGAGGCTCAAATGCGACGCGACTTCTAGAAGCAGAGACGAAGGCGCGGACCTTCGCAAAGCCGAGGCTGATGAGCCAATCACAACCTTCACAGCGAGCATTAGTTTTGTCACACCTACGACTTCTATATCCCACCTCTGCCACTCGAACATCTTTGCCTCTCATTCCAAACAACTGCATATTCAGACCATCTATCAACATGCCTCGCCAGAACCGTGGATCCGCTGCCCCTCCCAGGCGCCCTACCGCCGCTCCTGCTCGTCCTGCGCCACCCACTCCTCAGCAGGCTCGCTCTGCTTCTACTGCTGCTCACCCTCCTCAGCACCACGCTCCTCCTCCACCTCCTGCCGCTGCTCCTGCTGCTCCTCAGCAGAGCGGTGGTCCCGGTCTCTTCGGCCAGATGGCTAGCACTGCTGCGTAAGTTTCCTTCTACCCGCTTGGACTGCCTTGGGATCTCTGAAACGGCTCGGGCTAACATTCGCACGACAGTGGTGTCGCCGTCGGATCTTCCATCGGCCATGCAATCGGCGGTTTCTTCGGTGGCGGCTCCTCTTCAGCTCCCGTCGAGCAGCAAGCCCAGGCTCCCGCCAACCCTGCCGACAACAGCACCTACACCTCGTCCAACTACCAAGCTCCCTCGGTTTGCCAGACTGATGTCACAAACTTCCGTCGCTGCATGGACGAGAACCAGGGCAGTCTGACCATCTGCGGCTGGTACCTCGACCAGCTCAAGGCTTGCCAGGCTGCTGCCTCGCAGTACTAAGCTCTCGTTTCCTATCCTGTTCTGTACAATACCACATGAATAACGTTAGTTCGATTACACATCTCTTCCCTCTTGTTTTTCGTAGCAAGACTGTATCATTATCTTTTACACATCTACATTTCTTTCCAGAAGATACATGCAGAGTCGCTTCCTGGCCACATCACTCAGGCCAAAATGAATCTTCTGAGGCCACGCTCAGCCAAGACACCAACCGCTCCAATTCCAACCAAAGCAAGGGACCAGGGGTTGGTTACTTCTCTCAGTGCAGGCCAGAAGCTATTCTTGTTTGCGCGCCACTCCTCCAGCTGGGCATACTTCTTGGGTGCTTCTGTCTTGTAACGTTGCTCCTGCGATTCCTCGTTCTGCTTGTCACCGCCAATAAAGCGCAGGAAGGCGTAATTGGCCAACGGTCCTACGAGACTGAGCGAGTTGAACATGCCGTTGGCAGCCAGGAGCAGTGGGAATGAGAAGTGGACCAGAGCATCGCCAAGGTAGTTAGGGTGACGCACGATCGAGAAGACGCCGCTGCGGTTGAGGTCATCGCTTTTCTTCTTGTGCTCCTCAATCTGCTGATCGGCTAGGGCCTCCATGTTGAGACCAGCGGTATAAAGACCGATCGCAAGTCCATGCAGTAGAGCGCCATATTGCGGAGGAGTGGCTTCAATGCTTCCAATTGTACCTTGCTGCAAGGCTACAGACCATGAGAGCGAGATGAGTGCTTGGAAGACAGCCTCGGGTAAGAAGACAGTGAAGAAGGCTTTGTTCCAGAAGCTGGTGTCCTGGTTCATGTCGTCGTATCTGGGATCGTCCTTTCCACGCTTGACACTACGAGTAGCGATACGGGCAAAGAGACGAGCACCCCAAATTGTAACACCGCCGAGGAGAAGCTTTTGTGTCCAGCCAAGAGTCGATAGTGATTCTCTAAGACTAAGTCCGGTCTCTGAGCTACGTGCCCAAACTCCGTGATACCATGCATTAAGCACCATTCCCGAGGGCCATAGCCAGTCCTTGAGTTCGACCCGACGGGTCACGCGACTGGCGGTATAGGCGACAAGTGCAAGAGATGAATGCAGGTTCAAAGATGGCAGTAGGCTGTCATGCAAGAGTCCAAGCACATTGGTCGTTGCTGAAGCCATTGCTCGAGGTTTGATGTTAGGTATCCGTACATGTGAACTGCCAGCGGCAGCTGGATCCACTGGGTTTTTTGCGCCGTACTCCATTGCTTTGAAGTGCGATGCTGCGAATCGAATTGAACCTGGCAGCCAGTGGTTATAAACCAGTCAATTTGTGGAGTCAGTGTGACGCAATGGGGTGCTTCAGGTATGATCGATTTGCTCCATGTTGTTTGCTCGCCGCGTACTATTCCTAATGCAGTGTCATAATCAATCATGTTATAGAAGCTCTTCAACATCATCGACTATGATTATGCGTGATCTGTGGTTTTTTTCATGCAAAATCGCTTTTTCGTGAACAACCACCCAGTCTGGTCGCACTCAAAAGATGGTATCCGACCTGGCTGTGCTCGTAATTCTCGATGCTTGACAAAACTCCACAACCGGACTGATTCGTACTATAATTGAAGGTTGATCATATTATTCCAGCTCAAGGCTTCTATCAGAACTGAGTATGAAGCCTAACTACGAGTGGTGAATGATAGAATGGGATGTCAAGTGAGCGTCAGGGTCGTACCCACAGCATAGTATGTGCTATGCATCGAGCATGAACAAGACATTTGGTATCAACAGAATTAGCAGTAAGAACACCTGATATCTATGTCACCCGATACAAATGGTGACTGCAGCCACGTTGCATGGATTGTTGCTATCATTACTACAGCTGAGAGCAAACATTTATGATTGCTCACGCGAAAGGCTTCCAGATCAGGATTCGCTATGACATAGCACACACAATAGGCCTCTGCAACAACCAAGCAAGGCTAGACACCCGCAAAGCAACCACCGAATTCAAGCAAGCTGCTGCCCGCTGGTGTACGGCCCGCACAGTTGAAATGCAGCGGGTCCGCTGGTAGGTCTTTGGTTCACTGACTTTGACTTGCAGGAAACGCGGCGCGAGGGACAAAGTACAAAGGCAGGGCTTCACAACCAAGTGCACAATGAATGACTTGCGGTGTGTTCGAGTGTACCTCCTTGTCACAGACCTCGCCCTTCGCGAAAATAGCGATGAGCATCACGCAACGGTGCATGAGCGAGCAGTTCAAGGCCCATCTCCCCTGAAAACGGCAGCAAAGCTTTGCGTGAGGCATAACAACATTCTGGCGTCAAAGCTGGGCCAAAGTCGCGCCGACGACGTGCATAGCACTGACAGTTGTTGTCAAATGTCAGCCCGAACCAGTTCATGCATCAGTTCTCGTTGAGCAATTTTCTAGCTGAGAGGCCGACCCTGCTTTCTTTCCCCCTTTCAACGGTCTCTCCCTTCTTACCCTCTAACGGCTTCGACGTTTTTGTCAACAATGCAGAAGCGTACCCCCTGTACACAACATGTGCAAAGGAAACAGAAAGCTTGCGCGAGGAAAACCATCCGATGAATGTACTGACTTTATGTATATGGATGAGACAACTGATCATTCGCTATAGTTGACACCCCTTGCACAAGAACTTGATCCTTCGTTTCTGCTGCGAAGCCTTGCAGTGTTTAGCATCAGTACAAAGTAAATCCACAAGTAAACAGCATGCACGAACGCTATGCAAAATCCACGATCAACCCGCATGCCGTTATGGGCCCTGGCTTCATGGCTTCAACATTCCATCCCCTTTCCTAGTACCCAGGTGGGGAATGCTCTGGTCTTTATAGGAGGTATAACCCATGGGAGTCAAAACAAAACTCTACATTCCCGGCGACTGTTTGTTGTTTTGATACTCATTTCCACCTCACTCTTGGGTATCGTCGCGCAGTTCGCTCCTCCTGGCATATCTTATGCAACAGAACCCCTACCCCAATAGTTCATCCGAATAATCGATAGGACGAACAATCATGCAGAGCGTTAGGGATTATCCCATGGATACCGCTTATGAGAGACATCAGCCTAGGGAAGAGAGGCTTAGGATACCAGGGCAACCACAACAGCGTCATCAGATGAGGACAAAGTCTCAGCCCAACCTTAGGTCCATGGCACGTCGACCATTGCCTGGCACATGTTCTCAGGCAGAGAGCCACAACGCATACAAGACCCCCAGAGTGGTACATCCTCCTCTTCCAACCAACACTCACCGTCGCAAGCATGAAGCCATGTACCTCGAAGAGCCTCCATTCGAGCGACCATTCTCTCCCGAGTCTGACTCGGAAGAGCACATGATCTTGGACTACTATCTTCAAGCATCTTACCACACTCCTTTGTCTAGAGTTGTCTCGGCCGAGGAGCCATGCAATCAGAATGGAGCCATGGCTGCATTTGACTTTGGTCTTGAACAGACACCTGAGCAATCCTATACACACTATCAATCCCAACATTCAGTTGAGCGACCAAGGACAGCACATGGAACCAAGAGTGCTTTGTCGCCACCAAGGCAACGTCCTTCGTCGCCTCGAAGACAGTCTCCTTCCTCTCCTCAGAAACAAATGCCTTCGTCTCAAAGACAATGTCCTTCCTCACCTCAAAGACAATGTCCCTCTTCGCCTCAAAGACAACCTCCTGCCTCACCTCAGAGACATGTTCCTTCTTCACCTCAAAGGCAAACACCTTCATCGCCTCAAAGATATACCCCTTCAACACCTCAAAGACACTCTTACACCCTCTTCCCCAAGGAGCAACCTCAACCCTCAACCCCACGTATCAGCGTGATCAGCGACAATGGCAGTATCATCTCCCATCAAAGCTACAACAGCCAACACCGCCCTCGCACCTCCTCACTAGCATCCTCAGAGCGTTCGCGCTCAGACTCTTGCATGTCTGTGCGCCTCCAACCCGCTGCAAACCTCTCTCCCTCCTCTTCCCCTACTTCCTCTCCCAAGCGTCCCCAAACCTCCCCTCGCATGCGCACCACCAGCGCCTCCTCTACCCAGCAAACCAGTGTCTCTGAGCAACCACCTTCGCGCTGGTCCGGCGAGACGGTAGACATGGTCTTGGAATCGCCCCGCTCGGGCAGAAACGCTGTAGACAGAACCAGAGACTCTTCTTCGTCGACTCTGGTGGCCACCAGCCCTGCATGGCCCACCGGCAGTTTCTTCGAAGACGATGAGGATGAGAAGTTGCCTTTGAGACAAAAGGTGGCGCAGAAGTTGAGGAGTTCGCGTTCGAGCAATGCTTTGAGGTCGGCCAGCAATCCTACTAGCAATGCCGAACAAACCCACAAGAAGTCTCCCTCTTGGGCTCGTCGCTTGGTTACCTGGCACCGTGCTTAAAAAAAAAAAGCATAAAGATGTACATAGTCACGAGTCCACGATATCTGATGAATTCATGTCTGCCAATTCAAAGCACATTCCATTTTTATGCCATGTTGTGAGTCAACTAGATCTGTCGTTGTTATTATCATTACTGAAAAAACCAAAATGTGGGTATCGTTATGTATTGTAAAGAGACCCACAAAACGCCATCTCCCTTTAGTGTATTGCATGCTATGCCAATGTCCCGAAACTCCTTCGTGATGCAACCATTATCGTGTAAACATTAAGAGAGCATGCTCTCTACAGAAGCCCTGATATTCATCCAGGTGCTTTCGTATTTCTTTGTCTTGGTTTCGCTGATACTGCGAACCGTGTCAATAGCCTTTTGGCCGAGAATGTCTTCTTCAGGGAACCATGAGCCATGAAGTCCATAGGGAACACGCTGTGGAAGAGCTATTCTGCCAATTACTGTGCTCATATCCTTGGCGTCAATGATCCAAAGTTCACTCTTTGCTCTCTTCGTAGCATCTGTATCGGACGGTACCTCACCATCGGGACCTAACTGAGATTCATCGAAGGCATATGTGAGGAGGTAGCCGTCGTCCTCCGCCAAAGTCTGTCCGGGAGCAGCCTTGCGTGGAACAAATCGGGGTTCCTGTGCGAACCAACCGGTAGGCATCTGGAAGATTTGGATTGGGTCGTTCTCAAGAGGGTTGTTCACAATCTCCTGAACAGTACGAGTATCGACACAACCAGTGATTTTTTCGAGCTTTCCCTGATCGGTCAATCGATCGCCCTTCTCGATGAGTGTTCTGGCATCAATCTTGGCCAGAGCATCGATCTTTACTGAACGACCCAACGCCGCGTTGAATGAGGAGATAGATGTAGTGCACCCGTAGACAAAGCGAGCTTTCTGCATATCGAGGTCGGGATGAACAGATGGGAACTCGAAAGAGATTGCAGACAGTCCATACTGAGCAGTGATTTGAGAAGACTTGAGTGAGAACGCATAGTGGTATAGTCGGCACTGATCGTCTTCCTCAGGGATATCCTCAATATCATCGTCTCGCTCATCGAAGTAGGAAGGAGTGTCCTGGCCATTCTTGTTCATTTTGATTAGAGGTTCGTGCTCTAAACCAGGCGATTCCAAAGTAGGTGCGCCTTCGAACAAACACTTTTCATCTGCGTTATATTTGGAGAAGAAAGGCATGGTCTTCTTGACGGCCTTGGCGGTCTGCTTAGTTGGACGAGGTGCGGCAATGTTGCCAGCACTGAAAACCAAACACGCAGATGTGAGCCTACAAGTCAACAGGTGAACCGTCTCGACCTCGCCCGAAGGGTCGAAATCGTCCCAAGCATTTGCAGTATGGAAGATACAGCAAGCTGTCGTTTCGAAATACTTGACTCGTTCTGGGTGGTGGCGAGGAAAGACACCAAAGCGGGCAGGCTTGGTAGCATCATAATCAATTACGGGCTTGTTCTTTGCCAGATTGAAAGGGTCGAGAGAAAGAGGAAGATCCATGATGATAGTGTGCTTGAGAGATACGCCAAAGTCATGCATCATTTTGGCGCCGGCGATGCCCGGAACAGGGCGCTGAACGATACCTTTGTTGGTCTCAGAGCGAGCAGAGGTTGGTGGAATAATAGAGTATTGAACGTAGGGAGGGAGGAAGGTCGAGTGGAAAAGCATCATCTCCTTGGTGATTGGATCCACCTTTGGATGAGCAGTTGTCCATTCACGCAGGAAGCCGAGAAGTCCTTGTTCTGAGAAAGAAGGGTCATTCTTGTTGAGAGGCTCAGGTTCGCCCTCTGCGCGATTACCATCGTACCAGCCAACGGTTTCCAGACCAGGAAGTGCGATGCGCATTGGTGGCCCACTCTCACATGTTGCCAATGCTCTGCCATCATGGTAAAGTATGGAAGTGTTGGCGACGCTGATTTTCTTGATGGCGCGAGTGGAACCCGGCAAGAAGGACAAAATGACAAGGGCGATGGTGCGCAGGATGCGTAGGATGATGGTGATGAGGGATGAGAGAGGATTGACCAGAGTTGCGATGCTAGGCAGGATGGGCGAGCGTAGGCGTGGAGAGGCGAGGGTTGAGAGGAAAATGTCTGTGAGAATATACTGGTTGACGAACTCGGGCTGAATAGAACCATCGGGTTGTCTGGTGAATGAGACACCACTTAGCATGCCATCGCCGTCGAACCAGTGGGCGTCACGACCCAAGTCTTCGTTAGACACAGGGTTTCCACCATTGCGGACGTATTCGCCGCCCGCAAGCTCCGACGGAATGTTTCCATCGTAGGTACATTTGGTCAGAGGTAGTGTCTGGTTGATAGGTGCAAAGTTGCCTGAGAGATAGCTGGAAATGGTCAATCGAAGATTGAGGCGATCTTGGACGAGTGTTTAAAACATACGCGTGCTTGTGCTGTGGCGGGCCTTTCTTCTGCGCAAAGAGAGGCATGTCCTTGATAACAGTCTACAAGACGTTATAGTTGAGTGGGATTGTGCTCAGGCATGAAAGTAGGCCCTCTGAGCATCAAAAAGGCTTGTAGGACGATGATAGTCGGGCTAGCAATGGCATGATTCGGATAGGCATAGGGTGACACGGCGACAGACACGATCAAGCACATTAAAGTGCAGTGTAACCATGACATCAATTTCACGCTCATGGCTGCATCATCGCTTCCATTTGCTGGGTCGGCTCGCCGGAACGACCAGGAACGACGAAAGACATGGATTGGGCAGGTGCGACCGTGCACGCAACATCGCCGATCAGGGCAAGCAGTACCGAGACAGCCGAAGCCGCCGATGCTGTTCTGCATCAGTTCAAGTCGCGACTGGAGGGCCTTCTCTTGACATTTGGTATAGCGGTTGCGCTCCCCGACTCCGACGATCCTGATTGTGTGCTATGGCTTTGGGACAGCCTCATCTCTAGCAGTTGT
Source organism: Aureobasidium melanogenum CBS 110374 (assembly GCF_000721775.1). NCBI lineage: Eukaryota > Fungi > Ascomycota > Dothideomycetes > Dothideales > Saccotheciaceae > Aureobasidium > Aureobasidium melanogenum. Next base: position 1,144,755 of record NW_024470054.1, on the reverse strand, counting down.
TCGACACCATGGGCTTCGACTATGCGCTTGTGTATGAATCTCCCCTTTCTGCTTCGATTCATCGTCCGTTTACAGACCACTGATGCTTGCGTAGGCACCTCAAGTACACAATTCCTCCCGCAATCGCCTTGACTCTACTCTACCGACCTCTCTTGACCCGCCTCGATGTCTACAAGATCCTCTTCCTTGTCACCGTATGACCTCTAACCGTCAATTCCTACATCGCCAATCTCACTTTGTCCAGATCGCACTTGTCTCCACCACTCCATGGGACTCCTACTTGATTCGCAACCGTATTTGGTCGTACCCTGAAGACGCCGTCATTGGTCCCAAACTCTTCGATATTCCATTGGAGGAGGTGTTCTTCTTCATCGTCCAGACCTACAACACTTCGCTCCTGTACCTGCTTTGCAGCAAGCCCACCTTCCACCCCATCTATTTGCGCCGTCAGGAGAAGAATGACCGCTGGAAGTATTTCAAGCTGGCTGGTCAGCTTGTTCTCGGCCTGATCCTCAAGAAGGCCATAAACCTGATCAAAGACGAAGGCGCCGGCACATACATGGGTCTGATTCTTGTATGGGCCGTTCCCTTCTTGCTTTTGCTGTGGTCGCTGGCATATCAGTTCATCCTTGGTCTGCCCATTACTAATACTCTTGTGCCTATCGCTATTCCAACCTTGTACCTCTGGATTGTCGATACACTGGCTCTACGAAGGGGAACATGGGTCATTGAATCTGGCACCAAGCTTGGAACACACCTCTGGCCTGGCCTGGAAATAGAAGAGGCTGTCTTCTTCCTTCTCACAAACACTCTCATCGTCTTTGGTCTTATAGCCTTTGATAACGCCATCGCTATTCTTAACGCTTTCCAATCTCATTTCCCCTCGGTACCCGCCCTTCCTTCGCCTATACTTCTGGTCCAGGCTTTACTACTCCCGGCTGCTGCATATGACGATGACCGCGTTGACGGCTTGGCCGAAGCTGTCAAGCGCCTCCATCAGAAGAGCCGGAGTTTCTATCTGGCCAGTGCAGCATTCTCTAGCCGTCTGAGGGTGGACTTGATCGTGCTGTACTCGTTCTGTCGCGTGGCTGATGATCTGGTTGACAATGCCGCCTCACCCCTCGAAGCTCGCAAATGGATCAAGCGTCTTCGTACCTTCCTGGACCTCTCATATAAAGCCAAAGATCCGATGGCGCATGATCAAAACATCGGAAGTGTTGTTCGTCATGTTGTCACTGAATTCCCTCGAAGCACGCATACCGCACTGCTACAATTGCCCACTTCGCGCCTCTCTTCCAAACACCTTTATGATCTTCTCAAGGGATTCGAGATGGATCTAGGATTCCAGACGACTAAAGGAGCCCAGCCTTCTGCCTTCCCTATAAAATCAGAATATGATCTGGATACTTATTCGTCACGGGTTGCTGGCACAGTAGCTGCCATGTGCATTGAGCTTGTGTTCTTCCACTATCCTGGGGAAGTGTCGCCTACCCTACAAGAGCAAATATTGGATTCTGGAAACACGATGGGAATTGCGCTTCAGTACACCAACATCGCTCGTGACATTGGCACGGATGCTCTGTTGAATCGCGTGTACCTGCCGACCAGCTGGCTAAAGGAGGAGAACTTGACACCTGAACAAGCGATTCAAGTTTTCACTATCATGGAAGCTAAACCTACGCTTGGCGCTGAGGACCAATTGTTTGTGTCGAAGCTTGAACGACTGCGGAAGCGTCTGTTGGATCGATCATTTGCATTGTACGAGGACTCGCGTGGAGCGATTGACAAGCTACCGTCAGAAGTACGTGGACCTATGCGCGTTGCTACCGAGAGCTACATGGAGATCGGACGGACGTTGAAGCAGCCGGGCTACAGAGTGAGGAAAGGAAAGGCAACAGTAGACGGCTGGCGCAGATTGGCAGTGGCGTGGAAAGCACTGCAGTAATACATAAAAGTAGAGATACCCTGTCGATACGCGTAATGTAATTTCTGCTCAATCACGTTACGATGGTCTGACCAAGATGGTGGCTGGCAAGTTGTGATACAGTTTTGATATGGATCGGTGGAGCACGCTCGGGCCGTAGCGTGACAGTGGGGTCGGCTGCCAAGTTGCATGTGAAGCACGAGCAAGTGTCAATGGCTTGCCCGGACTTGGACGGCAAAACGCCATGTCGAATGCTTGGACATTATCTGCTTTACAACATGTAGCCGCTTGCTGCTACCTGCCCAGTTCTTTGCGCTAGGCTGGTCGACTCTTGAATTCAACCATGGGCGGAGCTACCAATCAAAAGACGGCCATTGTCGTAGGTGTGTACTATGAGACGCCGCCGCCAACGACCACAAGACGCTGACAGGTTGCACTACAGGCGCTGGAGCTGGAGGAGTCTCGACGGCCGCGCGACTGGCCAAGGCAGGCTTCAAGGTCACTGTACTAGAGAAGAACGACTTTACCGGAGGTCGCTGCTCTCTTTTACATCATGAAGGCTGGGTGTGTAACACGACGCATCTTATTCCATTGGATCTGTCCGAGACTGACAACAACCCAGCGCTTCGACCAAGGCCCATCTCTGCTTCTCCTCCCCCGCCTGTTCCACAAGACCTTCGCCGACCTCGACACAAGTCTGGAAGCCGAAGGAGTACACATAGTCAAATGCGAACCAAATTACAACATGTGGTTTGGCGACGGCGAGAAGTTCCAGCTCTCGACCGATCTGGTTTTGATGAAGGAGCAGATCGAGAAATGGGAGGGCAAAGATGGATACTCAAGATACCTTAACTTTCTTCGGGAAGCTCACAACCACTACGAACTCAGCGTCGAGCATGTCCTGTCGCGCAACTTCACCAGCATCACCTCCATGCTGCGACCTAGTTTCCTCGGTCGCGTCTTCGAACTGCATCCTTTCGAAAGTATCTATGGTCGTGCTTCCAAGTATTTCTGGACTGAGAGGTTACGCCGCGTCTTCACCTTTGCGAGCATGTACATGGGCATGAGTCCATTCGATGCTCCTGGAACATACAGTCTCCTACAATACACAGAGCTGACTGAGGGAATCTGGTATCCGATTGGAGGCTTCCACAAGGTGAATACAACAAAGCAGGTCGGGTTGGAATCTCCATGCTAACGACACTTTGCGCAGGTGGTTGAGGCTCTGGTCAAGGTCGGCGAACGTCTAGGCGTAACCTACAGACTTTCGACCCCTATTTCCAAAATCACTCTCTCTCCTGACGGTCGTCGGGCTACTGGAGTTGTTCTTGCCAATGGCGAAACTCTGACTGCTGATGTTGTGGTGAACAACACTGATCTAGTCTATGCATACAACAACTTCTTACCTCCGACACCTTACGCAGAATCATTGGCCAATCGCGAAACATCTTGCAGTAGCATTTCCTTTTACTGGGCCTTGGATCGCAAGCTACCAGAACTCAACGCCCATAACATTTTCCTGGCTGATGAATACAAGGAGAGCTTCGATTCCATCTTCAAAAAGAACCTGATTCCGAATGAACCCAGTTTCTACGTCAACATTCCTAGTCGTCCTGACCCAACAGCTGCCCCTGAAGGCAAGGAAACACTTGTGGTACTGGTGCCGGTCGGACATCTCCTTGGAGAACATGAGAAAATTACCAATGCTACAACAGCTACAGACAAGGAAATTCAACAGAGTAACGCCAACGGGAAGATGGCAAACTCCAAGTCCGCTCAGGGCATCAAACCAGCCGAAACCCAGGATTGGCCAAAGATGATCGAACTCGCACGCAAGACGATTCTTTCCACCATCGCCAAACGTACAGGCGTTGATATCGCTCCCCTGATTGTTCACGAGATTACCAATGACCCCATCACATGGCGTGAAACTTTCAATCTTGACCGTGGAGCTATTCTAGGATTGTCGCATTCATTCTTCAATGTGTTGTCATTCAGACCGGCAACGCGTGCAAGACGAGGTGGTTGGCTAGACGGCCGCTTCGGCGGCGGCATCCTGGGAAGAATTGGCGAGCTTCTCTTCAGTGGAGGTAGCATTGAGCGTCTCTACATGGTTGGCGCCAGCGCTCATCCTGGCACAGGAGTACCCATCGTGCTAGCCGGAGGTCGGTTGGTTGCGGAACAGGTCTGTCAGGATCTCGGCGTAGAGATTCCGTGGCAGACCGGGCCATCGAAGATTGAGCGAACTGGCATCCTTGATCAAGTGCAGACTACTTTGACGCTTGAGTGGATTGTCTACATGCTCTTTGCACTGCTCATTCTTGCTCTCGGTATCTCTCTGGGAAAGCAAAGTTAAGCCTTGACTCACAGAGAACCCTTATGTTTCTTAAATGAATAGACTTTGTAATAATATTTTACCATTCAAGCCACTGTTCTTCGATCCCTGGGCCCTGATATGGCCGTTTTCTCTCTTGGAAATAACCTACATAATAATTACTTGATCGCAACCCGAATCAGGTGAGCTGGAAATGATTCCCGCAGGATGCCGGATTTATGGGAGGTCACGACTCACGGATTTACGATCTCGCGCCGTGGTGAACCTGCTTTCCATGCAGTGAGACCCTTCGCATGGGTGTGACACATGCATGTGCAATAACAGCAACTAGTAGCGAACATATTCTTATTTGCTCCCATACACCTTCCTCGGCATTTTCGGCCCATGGCGGACTACCCTTGATATCATGTTGTTGATTCTCGGAACCCAACTTTTCTTGTTTGATGCGCCGATTATCTTGATGGTCGTCGTCGAATTAATGAGATATGAATAATCAGACATGGTCTACAGAAATGAATAATCGATTGCTGCTATGAAGGGTACGTACACCTTGTGATCAGGTTCGATTGATTGACACGAACCATGTCATGTTACCCCGACCGCCAATTTGCACCTCTTCTTTTCACATGCATCTGCATACAGGTACGGTTGTCACGACACCGCGCGATACAGGGAAGTTGAAAGAGAGTCACGTCATAGCTGACTTTCCAAGGGAAAACAATGACAACGTCTGCTAAAGTCTAAAAAAGGGTCAGGAAAGCAAGAACGATAGACAGTTGTTTTTTCGATGCCGGACACCATGATGGGTTGGCTTGTTATTTGAGTTTGATCCCCGAAGTTGATTCAAGCTTTTCACGATCGGGTTGCGGAAAGGGCTTGGACTGCTTGGTGGCTTGATGGCGTCGCGAGGTCGCGATCGACCGGACCCCAGAGCCGCTGATGACGATGATGTCAGAGACATTTTACGTACGTGGGTGGTTGGCTTCGATTCATGATGGGTTCGATAGCGACTACTTTGCACGGTTTCTTGTGACGGCAGTGGTGTTATGCTCTCGGTCAATTCGGAACGCTATGCTTGTTCAAAATCCGCGGTGTGAAGGGCCCTGCAGTGCAATAGTGATATGTTGATGGCGTGGCGCGTTGGGCCTGTGCTACTACCCGTAGATCATTTTGGGGATGGTGGTCCGTTGGTGTTTCGAGGTAAGCAGTGACGGGGACAAGAAAGGGTCGTCGATCCAGAAGTGAAGCGCTGCTTCCCTCAATCTCGTCATAGTCTGATGCCAATCTGTTTTGGCCTGACCGCATACTTCCGCGCATTCCTTGCACCACGGTTATAAACCACAACTTCCCTCGCCATCAACCATTCATCTACAATCATCCTCACTGCAGCATTGTTTGCCTCATCCCATCCCATACCACTCACGATGGACTACCTCTCCAAGAGAAACGACGCCCTCAACGTCAATGGTAAATTTGCTATCTCTTACCATCACTATGCACAGCACGCTTACCAAATTTGCAGGCAACACTGTCAACGGCAAGACCGTCGACATTGCCATCACCGTCCGCGGTTCTGATTGGTACTGGACTGTCTGCGCTGTCATGACTACTTGCACCTTCGTCTTCCTCGGTCTGGGCATTACCAAGCCTCGCCAGCACCGTATCTTCCACTACATCACCGCTGCTATCACTATGGTTGCCGCTATTGCTTACTTCTCCATGGCTTCCAACCTCGGCTGGACCCCTATCGATGTTGAGTTCATGCGCAGCGACCCCGTCGTTCGCGGTGTCAACCGTGAGATCTTCTACGTCCGCTACATCGACTGGTTCATCACCACTCCTCTCCTCCTGATGGATCTCCTGTTGACAGCCGCCATGCCTTGGCCCACTCTCCTCTTCGTCGTCTTGGTCGATGAGGTTATGATTGTCACTGGTCTCGTTGGTGCTCTCGTCCGCAGCTCTTACAAGTGGGGTTACTTCGCCTTCGGCTGCGCTGCTCTCTTCTACGTCGTCTGGGTTCTTGTCTGGGAGGCTCGCCGTCACGCCAGCGCTCTCGGCAGCGATGTTGGCAAGGTCTTCACCATGTGCGGCTCGCTCACCACTTTCCTCTGGATCTTGTACCCCGTTGCCTGGGGTCTCTGCGAGGGTGGCAACGTCATCTCCCCTGACTCTGAGGCCATCTTCTACGGTATCCTCGACCTGTTCGCTAAGCCCGTCTTCGGTGCTCTCCTTATCTGGGGTCACCGTGGCATCGACCCTGCTCGCCTTGGTCTTTACATCCACGACTACGACGAGAAGGACCCCGCTGTTAAGGACAAGGTCGGCGCTCCTGGCCCCAACGTCCACCCCAACACCAACAACAACAACACCGCTGCCGCTACTACCGACGGCCAGACCGCCGAGACTGTCTAAATCAGAAGTGCATAATCACCAGCACCCTGCTTTATTTGGACGCTCAAACGCTTCCAAGATGGTTCCTATAATTCTTGATTACTAGTAGCCGTCCATTTGGGATACCCAAAAGCATGCTTGCATGCTCAGCTTTGTTTTTCGCGTTTTCTTATCACGTCCTTTCATGATTACGACTGGGGGATGGCGACGAAGATTTTACTACCCTGTACAATAATACTCTAATTGATGACAACCCACTTTCTAATTGAACACCATGGCCTCTCTCATTTAATGTGCTGATGCTCAAATCCAATAGCTCACGAATTAGTTGGTTTATATTCTGGTCGTATGACCAATCTGTGTTCATCTCGCAAGCGAACTTCCAAGGCGCTTGCGATCCTTCACCGCCTCCCCGCACTAACCACATCGCTCAACAGATCCTATGTGAGTATGACAAAGATGCAGTAGAGCAATAGTAGATTGGCGCCGATTTTGGTCTCTGTATTGGTGTCGGATCTGGAGTTCACTTTCTCGTGGATAGATTCCAACGACATCTGACTTGGAATCTGAGACTCTCCTGGAGATAAGCATGTCTCTACGACCAGAAGACCATCGCTCGTCGCGCTCGAGGTCCAAATCGCACTCGCGACGTGACAGATCGCGTTCACACAGCAATGTGAGAAAAACGCATAACATCACTCCAGACAGGCCTGCCGAGTATGTCTACGCCAACACTCCAGCTTCAGTACCACGTCACATCGCACCGGTGGTGACCATGCCTCCCATGCCCGGTGACTTTGACGACGGATATATTGTCAACTCCGGAAGTGGGTTGCGTAGCGATGGACAACATCTTCCTTATCCTGTTGTGGGACAACTGCCTTACCCCACTGTACCACATGACATTGATATGGGCGACTACAAGGATCTTCCACCGCATGAACGACCGGGGTATGTTGCGTCTAGGGACGCACACGATGATGATGCCGATCTGGCGTATGGGACTCTGCCATTGCCGGAATCTAGAAGGGGTCGTGGGAGTAGTGTGAGTAGTCAGCGGGCATCTTCGCCAGCGGGCTATACCACTACCTCTTATCATTATCCTCCGTCTGGCAGTTATCAGGAGCCCCAGTATACGACTTCTAAACCTCCTTCTGGACAGTCTCAGCAATATCAATATTCGCAGACTAGACCTGATCAGCCATCAGCACGCTATGAGACTCAAACGTACAGTCCGACTGCTGGAAAGCAATCTCAAATATCCCTCAAGGCTCAGACTGTCGATGTGACTCCTGGTATCTCCAAACAGGCCAATCTCGGTCTGAATGTGCGTATGGACCGTCTGTCAGTCAGTGGCAACAGACCAGACTCAGCTGGGACATTACCTCCACCCAGTCCCTTGCTAGAAGCATATCGAGGAACCTATCAATCCGTATCTCCCATGATAGCACCAATGAGATTATCTTCAGACAGTGATCTCGACAAGTTATCCTCACTCTCACCCGGTCCATCCTCCGACAGCAAACACCACAGACGCTCCAGAAGCAGCACCTCCAAAATCGACTTCTCCAGCGCAGAACCCAAAAAGCGAGCCAGACTCTACGACGCAGAAAAAGACGCTCTAGCCCTCAACGAAGCAATCTCGCACCACAGAATCGACGTCGACACAATCTGCACAATCCTTCCCAAACTAACCCACGACCAAATTCTCGAACTGCGAAAGGAGTACAAGAAACATGTCAAAGTTCAAGGCAGAGGCATCAACATTGCCAAACACATGAAACTCAAACTCTCCGGCAACTTTGGAAAAGCAGTTTATGTGTGTGCGTTGGGAAGATATGAGAGCGAAGGCTATTGGGCAAATTTTTGGTATCAGTCCCACAGCAGTAGACGCGAGTTACTGATTGAAAGCTTGATGGGACGCAGTAATGCCGAAATACGACAAATCACAGAGTCCTTCAAGGATAAACGGTACAATGATGATTTGATCCGGTGTATGGAAAAGGAACTTAAGCCAAATAAGTTCAGTGTTGCCGTCTTGACTGCACTGGAAGCTAGGAGACAAGAGGAAAATGAGGTGTACCCGAGGCAATATGTTGACAAGGATGTGGATGTGTTGAACAGGTGCTTGATAGCCAAGGAAGGCGGAGAAAGCACCATGTTGGAGATTGTGGTTAGAAGGAGCGATGCACACTTGCGAGAGGTGTTGAAGGCATATGAACGTCGTTTCGGTGTCAATTTCGCGAGGGAGGCATTGAAGAAGAGCAATAATCTTGTGGTAAGTCTCTCCTTTCGACACTCATGTCCCATCAGACGTTACCGTAACATTGGCAACAATACTGATCAGATCTGATTACAGGGAGAAGTAAGCACCCACGTCCTCAACGGAGCAATCAACCGCCCAGCACGAGACGCCCTCCTCCTGCACCACGCCATCTCCGACATTAGCACCCACAACCACACCGAAGAACTCCGCTACGAACTCCTCATCTCCAGACTCATCCGCGTGCACTGGGACCAAGCACATTTAGCTCGTGTCAAGCGCGAATATGTCGAGAAGTATCACAAGGAACTCGACCAAGCTGTTGAGGATGCCACAAAAGGTGACTTCAGAGAGTTCATGTTTGAGATTTGTAAGGTATGAGTGAGTGGGAGAGGGAAGGATGAGAGATGATGGGGGCGATGAGATATGAATGGATGAGATGATGATGGGCTTCACGATACTTATGATGTTTGTTCTTATCATGTTGGTTTTTCAGACATATACAGCACATATTGTTAAAAGTTGATGTCTTTCAATCTCTTATAAGCACAGTGTGAAGGGCTTAGGGTGGTTGTGACCTAAAGATAGTAGAAAGAGTATGTCGACATTGGGGGCATGTCTGAACTCAAGTCATGTGCACCAAGGTCGGCATGCAAGTAGTCAAGGTCGTGATGGTAGTCCAGTACTCAAGATGATCACACTAAAAGTCATGCGAACGAGCAAGGAAACAAAAGCAGGTCATTTTCGGAACAGTTCATACGACTTTGCCTGGCAAAAGGGCTCGTAGACGAGAGCCACTTTTCCAGCACGCTCTCTCTTGTCTTTTCGTTGTTTTGGACAGCCAGATGAAGTTTTGTCATTTCTCTTCATATTCTCTTTTTTCCCCTCTCCACGGCGGGCAGCCACAGGCTAAAGACCATGACCAGTTGGGAGAAAGCATCCACATTATGGTTTGTGCAAAATAATCTCATTGCCCTAATGCCGATAAAAGAAGAAACTCCCCTGAATCAATGCCTGAACCTAAGCAACAACGCGCGTTTTTGTGTCATTCAGATGATTTGATCAACCCCATCCTTTTTCTTTCAAGGAGAAGTCATCGTTTAGGCGGAGGCGTTCTGGGGGCCACGGGCGCCCTTGGGGGTGCCGTTGCGGAAGCCGTTGCTGAACTTGCGGGAGACGAGCTTCAATGAGCGCATGCGGCCGGTACCGGTGGTCTTTCTTCTCTTGGCCTTCTCGCCCCAGTTGACTGTGTTGCTTCATGTCAGATGTAATGTTCTTATGTTTGAGAGGAGGAATGTGTAGTGGTTCGGGTGCGGGTGTTCATGTGTCGGGAAATGTCGATCGGTTGTTCGTAGGCCATGATGGCAGTGTCGGAGGTATAGTGATCGTGTTGGAGGAGTATGTATAGGATCGGAACGTACACTTTCTGATGCTAGCGCTAGGGTAGCCGCAGTTGGAGCAAGTGTGCTTCTGGACGTGGAGAGAGCGGGAGCCTGTATTCGATGGTCCGTCAGCATTTCGGATCCAGGAGATTGATCGAGAGCGTTCGTCGTCGTCGGTCGTAGAGGTGGTGGGAGTGCATACCGCAGCGTCTGCACAGAACGTGCGTCTTGTTGTGGCGCTTGCCGAAAGATCCAGTACCCTTGGCTGCGCGCAGATGTTAGTTATCCAGATTCCATCGCTCTGACGAGAGTATACGGGCGGCGACTAACTCATTTTGAAGTATCGACTGTGCGGCTGGCTGTGAGAGGGTCGGTCGTGTCGCTGTCTGTTCGAGAAATCTCAGGTGGGCTTTGCGAATTCTGTCTGGTGCGTCGCGGACCGCTTCACGTCTTGGCAAGGTGGGTGCGGCCGGGGATTTGCCGCTCCGCTTGACCATCGCTCCTTCCTTGACCATTCACTTTTCGAACATAGATAACAGCTCGAGTATCTTGCTGCTCTTGATGTTCTTTTCAGCAAGCGACACACAAACTCTGAGGCTCGACGTATATTTGATCGCCTTACACCAAAAAATACAGTCCCGCCAATTCTAGAACACTTCCATCGCTTGCTTGCATAACCATCAATTCGTGTTGTCCTTTCACTTTTCATCAACCTAGCAAGAAGGCTCGCACTTCGAGGAAATGGTGATTGGTACGGTAATTGATCAAGATTTACTGCTTAACACACAATCTTCTTTAGAGCCCAAGTTTAGACTACAGCCAAGATCATCTCCACCCTCCACCCTCCAGTGGGCATTGTACATGCAGTGTTCACGGTCATACGCGAGTCTCGGTCAATTGTGGTACAATTTCTTGAATCATGTGTCTGAATTCTCTGACATCTATATATCATTCAGTCGTCCAATGCGTCACCGATACATGTACTTTTGTGCCGTGAGCGAACCGAACATGCTATACTATAAAAAAGCAGAATGGCTTGTTTTCAAAACGCCTTCTCGCCGCCAATTCATCAAGCGCCACGTAAAAAGATGCGTTCGTCTAGAATCGAAATAAAGACCAGCCCTATCCACCAGAAAGGTAAAAGTACATAAACATTATTTGGCATCAACGGCCTTACATCGCACTCGGGTAACGGCCAGGAGGAGTCAGTCCGGTGGGGTTAGGACGTGGCATGCCTCTGCCGCGACCGCCTCGAGCTGCACCGCGCATGCCAGGCAACATGAAGTCTGGATTCTGTCCAAGAATCATGTCATTCTGTTCGTTCCTGCGTTGCTGTGGTAGGCTCATCGCTGGTCCAGGGCCATAACCTGGTGGCGGACGCCAGTTCGGGTTGACACCACGCTGACTTACCGACGTGAAGTTACTGGTGTCAGACATGGCAGGAGACAATGCACCCTCGATGTTCTCATACGAGCTGTCCCTCTCCAGAGATGGCCCTTCATGGTTCTGACCAATTTGCAGGCGTTCGGGCGTAGGGTGGCGCACAGTAGGGATCTGAGGACCAGGAGTCAAAGTTGTCGGGATCGGAGCACCGACCATAGACGACTCATCAGCGGCAGCAAAGCGAGGATCGACATCTTCATAGTAAGACTCAGAACCAGCGCGTCTATGACGAGATGTTGGAGAAGCCTGGATAGGTGAGAGAGGAGGTGCAGCATTCATCTGAGCCGCTGGTGCAGGGGCATGTCTAGGAACAGGAGGTGCATCCCATCCGACTCGTGGTTGCACATATGTTGATTCCGAATAGATGCTTGATGGAGTGACAGGTTCACCTCCACTTGGCTGTCTCTGATTGACTGGAGTGATGTCTCTGCGAGGGCGCGGCATCGGCTGAGCTGCACCAATCATACCAGGCACGTCATGTTCGTATCGGACAGGCGACTGGATTGCAGGACTTCCGGTTCTTTCGTCCATTTCGATGGCCTGACCGATGATCTCGCCATTGGCAGGTTCTTCGGGAGAGCCATTTCTACGTGGGAAAGGACCAACACCAGGAGGGGGAAGAGGGTCGTTGCTGTAGCCTGGAGGAGGGTTACGCTGACCGCGACCCATCATTGGGCCGGGGCCAGGGCCAAAGCCAGGACCAGGACCAGGACCCATTCCTCTGCCTTGTGGACCGTTCCAGCCAGGAGGAGGAGGGCCTCTCATACCCTGCGGGCCGCCTCTGCCAGGACCATAACCACCTCTTGGACCAGGACCGAAGGAGCCTCGTGGTGCAAATCCACCCCTAGGGGGGCCGTAACCTCCACGAGCAGGGTAGCCGCCGCCTCTGCCTCGTCCGTAGCCAGGAGGTGGGGGTCCCATGCGGTTTGGGTCTTGAGGAACGTGTGAGCCATCAGAAGTTTGACGCATCAACATTATGGGAGGGTTGCCATTCTGCTGAGAGTTGTAAGGGTCTGCGGGTTGAGCAGGCATGGGAGGAAGATCGTCATCCATGGGGCGCGCACTAGGAGCAGTATTGTTGCTGGTCACAGACGGCGCTCTAGGGTTGAGTGGTGCGCGATCGTCACTTCTCCTCTCATTGCTCTTGGTCTCGAAGGCTGCAAATTGAGGTCCTTTGGCGTTATCGAAAGTGCCATCCATGGGTGGGGGGCTATCCGCTCTAGGTAGCTCATCAGCCATGAGGCGCTCACTCTGCATGTTGTTGTAGTAGTTGGCGCCGTTCATCTCAGCATTCTCAGCAATGCGCTTCTTGCGAGCCTTTCTTGATACCAGAGTCCTTCTCATAGCGCAAGTAACGACACCGGAAGCAATAATGAGGATGGTAGCTGCCAGAACAATCCATCCTCCCCACTGCATATGCGGAACGAACAAGAGAATGTCGACCAGGAAAGCTAAGAGAGCAACAAGGAGTGTGGGGAATGTCAGGATGAGCAGAGCCAGAAGATAGCGAGGAGAGTGGGCCGGCGAGTGGAAGTGGGCTGCGACAGCCAGGGCGAAGCAAATGAGGGTCAAGAAAGCTGCGACAGGATGGACGATGAGAATGGACGAGAGCGAGGCTCGAGTACTCGACGGTAGAGAGAATTCATTGTTGTCGGCGGCTGAGAATAGTTTGTCTACAAGACGAGTCAGAAAGGTGATCGGCGTGCCCTGACAGATGTAGCGTACCTGTGTCGTAACCAACCCTCAAGGAACTGCATTTTCCATTCTGACAATAACCAAAGACTCCAAAGTCGACACCATCGAATTGGGCCAGGGGAATGGCTTGGATAATGGGCGTAGAAAGCGTGCTCAGCAACAGCAAAACGAAGGCGATGAAGAATAGAACAGAAAGCGGAGTCGCTGGCCGCACCATGATGAGCGGCTTAGGACGTGGTCTCGTCTGGCGTGGGCGTATACGACACGACAGCGATGGCAGTATTATGGTAATGTGTTTGTGTGTGTGGAAATGCGGTTCTGCTCCAGAGCGAGTGTGTTCTTTGCACTCGAGCGATGCGAGGCAAGACTAAAGGAGAATGGAGGCGCAGCAGGAGGGACACGCGGATGGGTAAAAGAGAAAAGCCTGGTGAGCAGCAGACGGCAGAAGGAGAAAACGCAGCAGACGTCGTCGCAAGACACGGCGCAACCAGCACGTCGTTCGTGGGATCGAATGGGACAATAGAGAGGGGGGCTAAGTTGTGGCGCGCAATCGAGGCAGGGCCTAACCACCGTAGCTTTCCATCTTCTACTTCTTGTCCCCTCTCCACACCAACGACCAACCCACAGCTCGTGGCAGCCCGGCCAACGCCAGTAGACCCGTTATCTCACGACCTGTTGCCGTGTCCTTCCCTTTCTTCGCTTCTGCATCGCCTGTGCAACTGGCAAACGTTTCTCTTCTTCGACCTGATGCTATCCACTTGCAACCATCAATGACATCTGCAACATGTGATGAGATTCAGGCCGTCTCGAGTCCGAGACGAGCACGCGGCACCCCCAGAAGACGGAAAGCCACTAACTTTTCTTAGTCCAGCCTCATTAAACTTGATTCGACGTGTTGCGCCAATGCCTCATCTCTTATCCATGTCGCATCTAATCTCAGCTGCATGCCACTTGCTCTCCTGCTTGATTCCCACTTGGCCTGCATCGACCAAGACCTGTATCGCTTGATTGACAGCTGCTCTCTTCTCTGAACATGTCCTTCTATCTTGCTTCTGTTATTCTGTCGAACCCCTCGACTGCGCTAGCTTCAACTTTAAATCCCCGCAATATCTGGTTCTCGACAACCCCTTGACCTGGAAGGTAAGGATGAGGCTTGGCCTATCAAGCCCAACAAGCCAGCAGGTATCTCCTTTGATGAAGTCGTATAGATAGCCGACTGCTTGCCGCTTCTCACCCGCTGTCGTGCGAGGTCGACGCCTGTAGTCAGAAAAAACTACTCATAATATAGACACATGATGATCTTCGTGAAGCTGAAACTATCATTCCGCAAGCGCGCTGTCGTGTCAAAGCTAAGGCAGGTACCCTTCTGAATTCATATAACACATCGTAGCAACAGATTTTACATCTTCTTTCTCCGCTGCTCGACCTCGGGCCGTAACAGTCCATGCGATCGGACCATATCGATAGCGACAAAGCGATAGGGCAACACATTCTTGGCAGCAAAGTCGGCTCTTTTGTGCCCTTGGCAGAGATCAAGCTTAACAGTCTCGAAACGCACGAAACGAAAACAAGATGCAACTGTCAGCTGTTCTACCACCTAGCAGTAGTCCGCACGTCATGCACGTTTGCAGTCTGACATGACAACTAGTTGGCGTGCTGTTCAAGACCATGTCATACCAGTTCCCATTCGGGAGCAAGCCTACCATTGATGTATAGACTTAAGCCAAAACAGCTGTTGAAATGCACAATGTTTTGACTGTCGTGACATTGGCAACAGCGACACTACTCGTCAGTGGACCTCAGGCGGTTACGCTGGTATTGGTGATTCGTCTGTGGATTTTGGCAACCTTTTCTTTCGAAGCTTTCGATTGAGTAAGAGCACGAAGGACCGCCGATGTTGTGTCTACGGTTATTTCAATCAATTTTACAGCTTCTTGTCTACGCCCGCTCACGGAGGCGTATTTGATGCTCAACAAGAACTGCTTGACCTTTTATTCTGAGGTCTGTTATGGATACAAGCCAGGGTGTCGGGACCAGCTTGAAGTCATGTTCACATGCTTCGGCAAGTCCGGAGTGGGATGATCAACCTCGCATTGCGTCATGTTCCCTGTCACAAAAGGGCATCTTTCAGAAGCTCAACAGAACAACCTTGCTTTCAGTTAAGGAAGATCAAAATGTCCAAAGTCATCCTAGCTATCAACGCCGGCTCTTCGTCCGTCAAAGTCTCAGTCTTCAAGGGAACTTCCAAGGACACCGAGCCATCTCAGCTTGCTGAAGTGTCCGTTGCTGGATTGACTGCACCTCCCTCAACACTCACATACAAACGCGGAGACCACAAAGTCAAGGATCAGAAGATTGAAGGTGCCAGTTCTCAAGAAGATGCTTTCAAATACATCCTTGAGCACCTCTTGAACGATGATGGTCTGCCTGAACTCAAGAACAAGGAGGATATTGAGTTTGCATGCCATAGAGTAGTTCATGGAGGAGAGTTTGACAAGCCTACGAGAATTGATAGGGAGACCTATCATCAGATCGAAGAACTCTCTGATCTGGCGCCTCTGTAAGTCTTTGAAGCTCGATTCCTGATCACAGCTAATCAGCATTCAAGCCACAACGCAGGTGCCTTGACTATTGTCAAAGCTGTCCACGAACAACTGCCCGCAGCAACCAACATTGCTTTCTTCGACTCGGCGTTCCACTCTTCTGTAAGTGCGACATGCAAAGAGAACAAGAACCCAATCTGACATGGCATATCTCAGATCCCAGAACACATCCGCACATACCCCATTGACCAAAAGCGAGCAAAGACCAACAAGCTTCGCAAGTACGGCTTCCATGGTCTCTCATATGCGTTCATCACCAGATCAGTGGCAGAGTCTCTGAACAAACCCGCCGACTCTCTCAACATCATCGCTCTTCACCTTGGCAGTGGTGCCTCTGCCTGTGCCATCGTCGATGGAAAATCCTTCGATACTACCATGGGCTTGACCCCCTTGGCTGGTCTTCCTGGTGCAACCAGATCAGGCTCTGTCGACCCCAGTCTAATCTTCCACTTTACCCACACAGCTGGAAAGCCCAGTCGCAGCAGCACTAAGGAGCTGCACATCACCGAGGCTGAAGAGATCCTCAACAAGAAGAGTGGTTGGAGTGCAATTGCTGGAACCACTGACTTTGGTGTCATCAGCTCAAAAGCAGAGCAAGGTGACAAAGATTGTCAACTCGCCTTCAACCTGTTCGTCGACAAGATTCTGAACTTTGTGGGCGGTTACTACGTTAAGATGGGAGGCAAGCTGGATGCCCTGGTCTTTGCTGGTGGTATTGGAGAAAAGGGAGTTGAGCTACGTTCTCGTGTGGTCGAGCAACTGGGTTGTCTTGGCTTTGAACTTGACCAGGAGAAGAACAAGAAACCTGATGACAAGCAAGTGGTGGACATCACGAAATCTGGATCCAAGCACAGAGTCCTCATCTGTCAAACGGATGAACAGACCGAGATGGCAAGGCAGTGTGTTCAGAAGGCAGATGACTTCCGAAAGCAGGCCTAATGGGGTTCTGGACGTACAAAAAGCCGTGAATGACCAAGTTGCAATAATGATGGGCCGCAATGAAATGTATAGCATTATTAATCTTTAAAAACTCACAAACTCATTAATCGTTCGCTTCCGCCTTCGCCAATCCTTGCTCGTGCCTATAAGCTCGTCCAAGACCACGTTCCGTCGTGGTGGCGGTTTGGGAGGCTGGACAGGAGGTTCTGCTGGCGCAACAGGTGCCGGCGGAGGAGTTGGTGCAGGGGCACTGCGACTCTTGGGTTTGATCATCAACAAGATGAACATACCAGCGATTATGAGGATCAGCAGCAAGATGATCTTTCGCTTTGTCGATTTCTTCTGGTAACCGGTAGCGACCTTCAATTCCTTCTCGGCTTGTTTGACTTCTGTTGCCATGTTCTCAACATTGTAATCGATACGGTCCAACATGCTGCCTTGGTCAATGACCATGGTTTGCAGCTCCTGGAAGATGTTGGACAAGTCGATGATGCCTTGTGCGATGTCTTCGATTTCGCGCTCTCGCTGGGCAATGGTCGAATCATGCAAGCCGGCAGAGCGTTGCTTTTGTTTGGTTTGTAAGAGTGTGGTTTGTGCTGAGCTGCGATCGATCTCGGAGTCCATCAGGGAGGGATCAGTGTAGGGATTCTGAACAGGGGAAGTGGCTCGATCGAGAGGTGAGTTCATGCCGCCGAGTGCGCGTAGTTCTGCAGTAGTCGTTAGTCACAACGACTAGATGTTTTGAAAGTAGGGTACGAGACATACTCTTGAGGTAGGCAGACTGCTTCTTGCGGAACAATGCGCTGCTGTCTCCTACCCTCGTAGCCAGCGAGACTTTGAGGTTCTGTGCCATGGTCTCCTCCCCTCGACTTAGACTTCCGGTTTGCTGCGACTCTTTGACCATATTGTCGATACGGCGAATAGCGCGTTGACAGGTCTGGAAGCCTCTTGTAATCTCCTGGGTCATAGACTCGATCTCGCGCTCTTCCCTCTTTTTGACCTGCTCATCGTCGAAGCCTGGTAGCACGTGCTTCTGGCACAACTGGTCCAACTTTTTGATTTGCTTTGTGATGTTCTCCAACCATTCGGTGACTTGGTCTTGGACGTCGAGCCAGCGCGGAGGTAGACGGTCCATTTCAATCACGGCATCTCCATCGTCGAAAGCACCAGCGGACATGAGTCCTCTGGTTTCTTCAGATTCAGCGGCATTGTCTGCGAAGCCTCCTGCGATTCGAGACTTTTTGGTGGTAGGATGATGCGAATAGGACTGGCGATATGAAATGAAGCTAGGCAGGGAGACATGGTCAGTTTGGAGCAGTAGTGGATTGTTGCTTTGGGATGCAGTACAGGTTGGTTCTATCGCGCCACATGATGCGCGGTTATGAGAAGACTTTGGATCAACATGGAACAAGAGACGGCGGCATGGGAAACTTTGGTGTTGTGTCACTTTCGCATCTGGGTTGGAACTTGTAGATGCTTGGGGACAGGGTCAAGGTGGTTGCTGACGTGGGCAATCAAGCACGGCGGAGGCACAGAGCAGCTCCCGCCCAGCAACTGTGAAACAGGCCGAATCAAGCATTCTGCCTCCTCCTCTCCCGACAACACAACACTCCCGTTTCTTGCATTCTGGTCTAGTCGCATACCCATCCGAAACGCCAGCTTCTCCTCTATCCACCTTTCGATACACTCTCGTCCACAACTCATATCGCAAAAATGGTAGCCTCACCCCTTGTCGCTCAATCAGCCCCGCCATGCTCAGGAGGCGCTTGCTGCTGATGCCCTCTACCGCCATTGCACTTGCTGACACCACCCACAGGCCGACTCGCTGACCGAAGAGCAAGTCTCTGAATTCAAGGAAGCCTTCTCTCTCTTTGTAAGTCTCCGCTGCCTACCTTCCATCCTCCCTGCGCTTTGCGCGTCTAGGCACCCAACTTGTCGCAGCCATACTAACCCTCTCACAGGACAAGGATGGCGATGGTACGTCTCTTCAGCTTCCTATTCACCTCTCTCCAATCCCATCTATCGACACGAGTACCCACCGCACCAGGACAAGCCGTATTAACAAAACCGCACAGGTCAGATCACCACCAAGGAGTTGGGCACCGTCATGCGCTCTCTCGGCCAGAACCCTAGCGAGTCGGAGCTCCAGGACATGATCAACGAGGTGGACGCTGACAACAACGGAACTATCGACTTCCCTGGTTAGTCTCAGCCCCATCCTGAACTGCTCTCGTGCAAACCAGGAAGCTGACGTCTATCCCCCAACAGAGTTCCTGACCATGATGGCCCGCAAGATGAAGGACACGGACTCCGAGGAGGAGATCAGAGAGGCCTTCAAGGTCTTTGACCGCGACAACAACGGTTTTATCTCGGCCGCTGAGCTTCGCCATGTCATGACCTCGATCGGCGAGAAGTTGACTGACGACGAGGTCGATGAGATGATCAGAGAGGCCGACCAGGACGGCGACGGCAGAATCGACTGTAAGTCTACATTGTTATATCGGCCGTGAATGGACTGCGCTGACTTTATCCGCCAGACAACGAGTTCGTCCAACTTATGATGCAGAAGTAGAAGTAGCGCCGGACATCGGTGCATATGGAGAAGAGCACTTTGAGATACAATCATGCGGTTTCCCATGACCGTCACGACCTGAGAGATACCTGAGAGCTTATGCTTATTACTGCTGGACTTGACTTTTGAGCAAGCCCTTTGAATTGAATCTTCATCAATGCCAACCTGGCCTTCTGGTTTCTGAATTCTTGACAGCGTGACAATCGATCTCGTACGGACTGTAGTTATTCTAATTTCAAGCATTTGTTTCAGGTTGACTTTATGTTATGTGTTGACAAGGAGTCAGGGACCAGAAGCCTCCCGCAAATCAAACGTCCCTTGTGCAGGGTGAGGCTGGCCAGAAGCGGCTTCGGCCCTGATTGTGGGGGAGACATGACGGGATGACCTGCCGGGTCAAAGGGAAGTGGAGGTGGTCATTCTACCGAACAGACAAACAGTATCGCATATCAAGTGATAGATAACTTGTTCAAAGAATTGATTGAGTCTACATCGATACCAAACAGGGCGTTCAAACATGGCTGCCACCCGAAGACTTGGTACTTACAACATGTGTCCAACTAGCAGTATGCATCTAGACTAACAATTATACAGTCAAACCCGCTCTCTTGTAAGACCATCAATGTTGCTTGATCATACTCTAGTGATCTATCGCTCACCTTGCGGACAGCATATGCGATCTTCAAGAGAAGTTTCGCTCGGCCATCTACGAGTACGGACGTGTGATCAGCACGACTCAGAAGCTACTCAAGGCTTGCCAGATACTCGACATTCCTGTTTTTGCAACAACTCAACTGCGCGCTAAACTGGGAGAGACATGCAGTGAGCTCGGTCTGGACAGTCCAGGAGGCATACAGACCCATGCCCATGTTGACAAGAGTGCTTTCTCAATGTTTGTGCCTGAGATACGCGACGCTTTCAAGAAGCTCGGTGGTGAGAAAAGAGAGGTCATCATTGTTGGTATCGAGAGCCACATCTGCGTTACACAGACGACACTTGACCTGCTTAGGGAAGGACACAAGGTTTACATTATTGCCGATGCTGTCAGCAGCTGCAACAAGGAGGAAGTCCCAATCGCATTGGCAAGATTGAGAGCTGAGGGCGCAATTGTCACCACTAGCGAGTCGTGGCTCTACGAATGCATGGGCGATGCTTCGGTTCCAGAGTTTAAGCAAATCGCAGGTTTGGTCAAGGAATATAATTCCAAGACAAAGGAGGGTCTCCAGGCTTTGTGCAGAATCTAGAGGTTAATCACAGTAGTTGAATTGATAAGTTTCGGCAAGCGCGCGAGTTACAAGTTCAATGTAGCATCTATTGTGCAGAACGGTGTGATTGCGAACATGATAGGCCCAGGCTGGATAGCAAAATTCGAGTCTTTCGTATTTCGGTGCTCTCGGATGGTGTATTGGCTTCCATTTCTTTGTCTTACACGAGTGCAGCATTTTTGGTAAGAGGCCTCGGTCATTCAGCCTTGCTTCCTAACCCGAGACTGCTGCTAACCGATCAGGAGATGCACGAGAAGACGGCCGAGGCACAAGATAAGTTAACCGAAACAGAGGACACGAATGGCTCGGAACTGATTGCCGTTTGTTGAAAAAAAGAAATCGGGTCAAGGTCACAAATACATGGAAATTCAATGACTGATTTATGCGAGTCGAGTAGGAGAGGAGGCCCAAGCGCCTTCCGATGATGATGTTTCAGGGCCTGTGAATGAACAGAGCGAGAGAAACAAGTGAATAGGTGCATCTTGGTCTTCTAAACAAGCGCAAAGAAGCAGCGTATCAGTCGTTGCAATACCCGGTCGATTGCTGCCAGAAACTGCGCAGTGTAAAGCAGGGGGTTGCATAAGAGACGATCCCGACGTCTTCTCCATCATTCTCTCGTCTAGAAGCACACAAAGCAAAGACAAGGAAACACTTTACCCATCCTGCCTTCCCCATTCACAACGCCCAACTCGGCCGCCACTTCCTGGTTTGCTCCGCCTGTCCATCGACTCTCTGGTGTTCATAGTCGTTTGCTCTTGTTCCTGCATTTCTCAAAACCAGCGCCCGCAGAAGCCCGTGTTTGAAAGAGACAAAGGGAATCCAAGGACATTGGACCGGGTGTGCCACAAGCGCCTCCGTCGACCAGATCGCTCACGCACCTGCAACCCTCTCGAATATTCTCGCATACGTTCTGACCACCTCTCCTGGGCTCAGCTGGTCTGCCGACACATTCGATCCCTGTCTGCTGTCGCCGTGCCAGCAACACCCCCGCGGCATATCGATCAAGTCTTCCGAAGTTCGAGCATGAGGATTACCTGCAAGGCCAACCACGTTGGAACATCTTCATGACGTCTAGTCATACCTCAAACATGGCAGCTGCTTCGTTCGCCCAAAGACGTTCGACAAATTCCCAGCAATCAAATTCCGTACCCTCCACGCCGCATCAACATCCGCGAGACCTTCGGTTCCGTTCGCGATCGCCTTCTCCCAGCAAGACGCTAGGACACAACTCTCCTCACTCAGCAGTCCCCGGGTCTACCGGTACTCCGATCGCAGCGAAACCGACGCAAGAGTTTTGTAGATTCGAGGCCGGCCCTGAGTACAGAACACGACGAATCCCATACCTTGAAGGTGGCGATGTTCCGTTACCGCCGCCGACAGAAGAGCCCAAGGTGGCTCTCGATCCAGAGCAGGATGAAAAATTGAGTGGCGACATGAGAGAGCTCTATGATCGATTATTGCCGACAGAAGAGAGCGAAGAAAGAAGACGGAAACTCGTCCAGAAATTAGAGGATATCTTGAACGGAGAATGGCCCGGCAATGAGATAAGAGTCAATGTGTTTGGATCCTCAGGGAACCTGCTCAGCTCGAACGACTCTGATGGTGCGCATATTCATGCTCGGCTCTGATCGTCATGTGCTGATTGTTGCTCGCAGTTGATGTTTGTGTAACCACACCTTTGAAAGCGCTCGAGTCCATGCACACCTTGGCTGCTGTTCTGCATCGACGTAAGTAGTTCTGGGCAATTTTTTTTTGTCGTCGTACGCTCAAGCTTACCTTTGGCAGATGGCATGCAAAACGTTGTCTGCAGAGCAGGCGCAAAGGTTCCGATTGTCAAGATGTGGGATCCGGAACTGCAACTCGCGTGCGATCTCAACGTCAACAACCCACTGGCTCTCGAGAACACGCGCATGATTAAGACATATGTCCAGATCGACGAGCGAGTACGGCCGCTTGCTAAGATCATCAAGTACTGGACGAAAAGGAGAATATTGAACGATGCTGGTGCGCGCCCCTGCCTTGGCTGGTTAAAGCCTGTACGCTAATTACTTCTCGCAGCCTTTGGAGGCACTATTAGTTCCTACACATGGATATGCATGATTCTCAATTTCTTGCAGACCCGCGACCCGCCTATCCTCCCCTCCCTCCAGAAGATGCCCGGTTCTCGCTCCATCCAAGTCAACGGCCAGCCTTCAGCATTTGCCGATAACCTAGAAGAGCTGCGTGGTTATGGAAAAGGCAATTCTGAAAGCTTGGGTCAGCTCATGTTTCACTTCTTTCGATACTACGGCTATGTCTTCGACTATGGAGAGCATGTGGTCTCAGTGAAGGAAGGGAAGCCGCTTCCACGCAAAGAGAAGGGATGGGACACAAGCAACCACATGGAGAAGGAGTCGCACAATCGCCTTTGCGTCGAGGAGCCATTCAACACGCAACGGAATCTTGGAAATTCTGCTGACCTCTACGCTTTCACGGGCATACACAAGGAGATCCGAAGAGCATTTGATCTGTTGAAGGATGGCTCTGGTCTTGAAGAATGTTGCGCGCAGTTCGAGTGGCCGGTGGTTGAAAAGAACATCTTCCAAAGGCCGACACCTAAGCCTAAACCTATCCTCACACGAAGTGCTTCCCAGTCTGGACGGCCGAACAATGGGAATAACCAAGGACGAGGAAACGGGAATGGCGCAAGGAACAACCGCAATGCGTCTAATCAGCGAAATGGTCGTAGATCTTCGAGTGGAACAGCTTATGGTAACCAAAGGATGCCATACGTTATGAGCCCGCCGGTCGGGATCCCTAACCCTGCAGATTACTTCTCAACCACATCCATATCGACTGATCAGCTGCATAACCAACTCTACAAGCAGTATCGCTTCTTACAAGCCCAGCAGGAAGCTTTGAGGAATCAGCTTCTACAACAACAGCAAACACAGGCCCAGTTGCAACAAGTTCAGGTCCAGGCGCAAGCTCGTGGAATTGATCTAGGTACCTCACCTCGTTCCCGACAATTTGCGAACACTATCCCAAGTCCGCACAATGCAAGGACTTTCGACAATTCGCCTACGACAGCACCACCACTTTTGCCTGGCTACCTATATCACTATCCCGCAAGATATCCTCCGCCCTCACCATTGTCTCAATCAAGAAACACTGAGGACACCATTGTTGGCCCTTCTTCTCCTTCACTCCAGAGCGCAACCCCTACTTTGCGCAGAGGGGTACATCGCGGGTCTATCACGGAAGGCACAACTAACGCCTCGGCTCGTTCACAGTCTCAGCCTGGACGCTCCTACCCCAACCCGTTGACTCTACAAGGTCTTGCTCACCCAGGCTACGATGTGTCTGGCGCTATCGCCACCCCATATATGTTGTCACGATCAGTGCAGCAATTCCCCCAGATGCAGCCAAATGGTTCAGTAAGACAAGCCAATGGCGTCTTCCCTACCGAGACCGCCATGCCTAAGGAATATGTCGGCTACTACGTCGGGCAGTCTCCCCAGCTTATTCCTCAGTTCCAGAGTAGCAACTTGGTACAAGTTCCTCAGCTAAGAGACATTGCTCCGCTACCTGACAGACGCATATCTCCTGAGCTTGGAATGCCTGTTTCTGATGGTATGCGTCATCTGTCCCGTTCGCCTTCACCGTTTGCTGGTGGTCGTCGCCACTCAAGCTCGGCGTCTGCGCACCCAATTGCTGGTTCTCAACCTTTCTCCCCACAGCCACTTCAAACCATGCCGGTCCAACCCAGGCTCAATGATAACCAGGGACCCGTTATCGTGAATGGATCCAACATGGCAAGCGCGAGACAACGACAGCCGTCTATGACGATAGCCTCAACTCCAATGCCTCAGAAGACCAGTGATGCCACTCCCGATTTGGTCCCAACTGAGCAGATCCAACAGATGTCCTTGGATGCGTCCATGTTTCATACCAATGGTAAGCAGCATGACACAGCTGAAGCCGCCCCTAGACATTTCGCCAATCGTACGAATGGGCACACAGCCGAGCCTTCGTTGCCAGCTCATGTAGCCCAAAATGTTCCGACACCTGTCTGGAGACAAAACGCCCCTGACCCTCAAGGAATCTCGAACCATGCTGCATCCGTCTCGCGAGCCCAAGATACAAACCACGCTGCTCCATCCAGCCTTAGCGATGTCACGCAAGCTGCTTCTATTCACGCGATTACAGGACCGCTTCTCTCGCCCGTTGCTGAGATACGTACGCCATCACCCGCCCTTGGTAGAGCAGCCGAGTCCTCCAAACCTGGACCTCACCACAAACTTGCGCAAAACGTTCAGATCGTCAATGGCAAGCACGCAGAAGCGGCCTCAAAGTCTCAGAACGGGAACTCGAACCGCGGCGACGGTGGTAAACATCAAACTCCTTCGAACAACACCAACAATTCTTGGCAGCAAGCTCCAGCAAGAAAGGGACATAAGAAGAGCAAATCCAACACAGCGTCCAAAGGTTCACATGCACCCAAGACTGGCGGTGGAGAGCCCTTGCCTGCCAACGAAGCCGATAGAAAGGGCGGATAAGCGAGCGGCTGGATTGCAGTGGACCTGGATGATTGGATACCCGGCCCAGGTTTCTGCTTGCCATTATCGCTTTGACGTTTTGCTGGAGGCAGATGATGAAAACTATCTGCATGATCGAAAGGAAGCACTGTTTCACATATCTGGATTTTGTTTCATGTTTTGAAAGGCCACAAAAATATGAATATAAGCGACAAAGGGAGAAAGCGCACCATATGGATTGTGCAACAAATCGGAGCAAAAAAAGAGCGGGAAGCACAGGAACACATCTTCATGTTTTTCTTCACACAAAAGATACCATTGAGCGTTTTCCTTGTCTCTCTTCATGTCGATTTTCTCATTTTCTCATTTTCGTTTTCTTTTTTTCAGCAGCAGCCATTCTTCCATTTCGGCATCGCGTGGGCATGGATCAGGGTGCTTAGAAACGAGTTTTTTTTTTGCATGGCGCCTTTGGCAGAGACAAATGCATATGGTATCGAAAAGGGTCTAAAGCACCATCGGGGTTTTCTTCTCTTGCGATGTATAGAACGGCAAACCCGGAAAGAAGGAAGACACACAGATAAAAAGGACAAAAATGATCACAAAAAAAGTTGAAATTATCTATTGTGTACCGTATCTGTGAGAGTGTAGGTTTGAGCGGTCAGAATAGAATTGTCTTTTGCTGTTCATGCTTGACAATGGTCACTTTCTGTCGCGCCTCCCTTTGTCTGTCTCGAGGAATGCAGGGGGCATCTGCATCTCTGTAAATCTCCCGAATCAATTC
This sequence comes from Aureobasidium melanogenum CBS 110374, assembly GCF_000721775.1. NCBI lineage: Eukaryota > Fungi > Ascomycota > Dothideomycetes > Dothideales > Saccotheciaceae > Aureobasidium > Aureobasidium melanogenum. Next base: position 1,118,648 of record NW_024470054.1, on the reverse strand, counting down.
CTTAAACCAATTGCCTACCATTGTTCATCGAGGTATACCTTATACCATGTAACATGTACTTCAAATCTGCCGCCCGTGAGAGAAAGAACTGTTGACCCCTCATTATGGTAGCAGCAAGAGCAAAAGGCTTTCCAGATGCAACATCATCTCATGGCTGAGAAGTGATAAGAGACTAGCGCTTTGCTGCTTGCTCTCAAACATCGGCGACCCATTTTGACTCTTCGGTGCACATAAGGACCGAGCTGTTAGATAACAAGGTACTCGCAACGAGAACAGAAATAGCCTCGACAGTGATGAAAGAAAGTTATATATGTATAGATGTTTCGTGGCTCATCTACGAGAAGAAAAAAAAAAGAAGAAAAAAATCTAAATCGCTCAGAAACGCCATCCCGATGCTGTGTATGTATGAAAATGCTCAAGTATGGTTTCCCAAAACTCCAATTGTTGCAGATTTTTGTGAAGCACTCATTTGCGGTGCTTGCAGTCTACCTGGACAATCTCTGCTTGGCCCCAGGCGTTCAGGACCATGGCAGAGAGCTGATCGCCATTGACACAGCCACTGTCAAGGCCCTTGCTCCATCTGTGTAGATTCAGGCCACGAGGACTGTCATGGCCATACACGACAACAGATGGTTTCGAATGTTTGATCAATGTTTGTGCTTCCCCATCATCGTCTCTGCTGCTGTGCATGCCATGCCATGATTTCCACCATTCACTGGCTTCTGAAGACTCGGTAGTAAAACCGAACAGCCAAGACATGAACGTTGAGTGAGTGCGTGCAATGCGGTCGTTGTACCATCCCCAGACACGTTCCCATGGGATGCCTCTCTTGCGGTTCTCGCTAGGCACATGGTTGGTTGGTGACATGGATCTCATGTTCATGACAGAAAAGGGATCTTGTCGAAGGAGAGGCACAGACGGGACGAGGCCAGCATGTACGATATTGATATCATCTAAGATCTGGAAAGTCTTCTTTGGCTTCTTCTTACTGAGAGTGTCTGCGACAGAAGTCGTTGGAGCAGGACGCTTTGGTGGAGCAAGTGCAGGAATATGAATGATCAGTGGGAGCGAACGAAGCCACTTGAGATGGCGCGGTTTGAGGTAGTCAAGAAGAGCCTCTCCTTTGAGTCCAGCACCTCTTGACGCAGCCGAGACATCTGTGGAGGACTCGTCATTGCTTTCGGCAGGACTTTCGGCGGTGGTTCGCGCATTGGCAGCCAACAAGACACGGTCTTCGTGATTACCACGCACGGATAGAGCATCAAGAGACATTAGCGTGTCTATGACACCAGGAGAGTCAGGCCCTTTTGCGATGACATCGCCAGTCGCAATAATCTTGTCCATTTCCTTGTTGAATCCGACAACCTTCAACAGTTCAAGAAGTTCGTTCTTGCAGCCGTGTATGTCGCCAATGAAAATTAGACGTCTCTTGCCATCCGGATCGGATGCACCACCGGGCACATATTTGTGTGGTATTTGTTGTAATTGTGTAATGCCACTGAACGGATCGGGAACCTGATGACCAAAGGATTCGGGATTGTCGAGACCTTCTTCTATAGCCTGTCGTTCTCGCCATGCCGGAAGGAGGAGGCCATTGAACAGGAAGTAAAGAGCGAGGAAGGCGACTGCGATCAAGAACATTGCGCGGCGGACTTTGCGGTTTGCGCAGAAAGCATGACAGAGGTTGATGAACGAGGCGTCTGAGTCGAGATCGCAACAATGGGTAAGTTCACGGTCGTCGTCGTCTTCGTCCGAGTCCGAGTAGTAATGCGATCTTTCTGAGCGTTTCTCCTCTTGGCGGTGCCAGTTATTCACAACGCGATCAATAAGGGGTGGGTTATTAGGATGCCATTGGGAAGAATGGTACGAGTAGCGGGCGGAAGGATGGGCTGTCGAAGTCATGACCGCGTCATGTGAGGAAACATGAAGTCTAAATGTCGCAAAGCAATATCACAAGCAACGGCGTTGAAATACAAAGCGGGTCGTAGGAGAAAGGAGGGTTGATGAAAGCCTCCTCAGGGCTGCAATGAGCAGGGCTAAGATCGATCACGACCAATTTATTCTTTGGCTCATCAAGCAGACGAAAGGAGGATTGCCTGCCAAGCCGCGCGGCATCTCTGGGCGACGTGCTCTGTCGGGTGGCTCAGAGTGACAACAGGGAACAGAGCGGAACTCTGATTCCATAGAGTAACCACATCAAGAGGCATTGTCATGCCGGCAACTCTATCCAGCAGGAAAAGACGGCATATGAAGTAGGCTGGGACAAGTGCAGTCAGCAGAATACACCATCATCCTCAAGTTAGGAAAGTGTCTATTGCGAGTCATTGAGATGATCGCTTTCTGTGAATGAGCGCTGTTTCCAGCAATTGTGGTTGATGCTACACGTGTGACGAGGTCCTTCGTGCTTACCTTCGAAGCCGAATCATAGACACTTCCAGACTTTCAATTTCATGAATAACACAACCATCTTTCCCTGCCAACCACCACCACATCATTCATCGAGCACCTGTATCGCTTGATTATTCATCCATATCCTATACACGCTCTCTCCTCTATCTACCAGACCCTATAAACTATGGCCTCTACAACTCTCAACCCTCTCTCGTCACCCATCGGGGTCTTATCTTCGTGCCTGGCAACTGAAGCATCGACAATCCTTCTCACTCTCCTGAACGAAGAGCTAGACGCTGGCAAATAGGAGGCAAGCGTTGTAACTCCAGGCCTCTACTCTTCGACGGGATCCGGAATTAAATTGTTCACACTTGGCAAAAGTTCCTGGTGGCGACCAGAGCTCTCCGTTAAAGACATTCAAGGCAATGCCGTCTTTCGTCTAAAATTTCACAAAGGTATCGGCGACTTGGGAAAAGGATGCAAGTGGCAGATTCACGTGCCTGATGGTACTGGCTACAGACTCATTGGCTCTTCCGACTCTTCATCGAGCAAATCATGGAGTACAGGAATTGACTTGAGTGTCGAAAATCTGGCTGGGGACGGAAGGCTGGTCAACATACACATACATCAACCAAGGATCGATCTGGACCAGTATCATGTTACTGTGAATGGTGTCCTTGTTGCAAGAGCCACGAGGTTCAAAGTTGGACCTCAGTCCAAATTTTCGAGCTGGCAGATGGAGATTGCCAAAGGATTCGACCTGGCTTTGGTATGTTGTGTCCTTCTTCGGATCAAGACAAACAAAGACTGGTATCACACGAACATCATGTTAACCCTCCGACAGGCTTTCGTCATAGGCAGGATACTGGCCTGGCATCCGCTGACCAGGAGCTGGGTCAAGGAAGAGATCAAACAAACATATGATTATAAGAATGCGGTAATCGAATATGGATCCCGATTAGCAGACAGAGAGCTGATGTGAGCTAGAGAAGTGTGGGAGCATCGACTTATTTGCTGTTGACGTAAAGATACATTACCGCTTGACACTGGAGGTGTACTTAGGAAGAGCAGATGAAACAGTGTCTCTCCGCATGTACTATTCCGTCTTCGTGTGTATCGTGTGCCTAAGAACGTACGTAGCGGACCTCTACACAGCGCCCCAGTTAATCGCAATCCTGTTATGACTATCGATCAGTGGGCTGAAGTCTATCAAACATAGAGCAAAAGTGATTGTAGCAAAGTAATGTCGTCTATTCATGAACATTTATGGTAATCTAGACTCTATCAAAATGTCTAGTGGTATCTCGGGGAATTAAAAACATGAAACGGTATGTTTAGAGCTTGGCCTCCTTCTGGAACTGCTCGCTGAAGGGGTAGTCGGTGTAACCCTTCTCGCTCTTGGCGGCGTAGAAGGTGTCACGGTCGTAGTCGGCAAGAGGGATGTTCTCCTTGATGCGGTAGACAAGGTCAGGAGTGGAGATGAAGTATCTGCCAAAGACGACCATAATATCCTTGTCTGCGTATTCCTCATCGGCAGCGCGACGGGCGCTGTCAGCACGGAAACCACCAGCAATGAGGATGGGAGAGGTGTTGCCCCAAGCATCAACGGCAAAGTTGATCTTCTCGGTCGACTCAACATCAGCATTGCCCTGGATTCTAGACTCGACCAAGTGGAGGTAGGCGAGCTTGTGCTCCTTGAGGCCGTTGATGAGGTAGGTGAAAGTAGGGATAGGATCGTCCATCTTCATGCTCTGGAAAGGAGACCATGGAGACAATCTGATACCAGTCTTGTCGGCACCAACGGCATTAACAACAGCCTTAGTGACTTCAAGAGCGAAGCGAGTACGGTTCTCGATGCTGCCGCCCCACTTGTCGGTACGCTTGTTGCAGACATCCTGAGTGAACTGATCGATCAGGTAGCCGTTTGCACCGTGAATCTCAACTCCGTCGAATCCTGCACCCTCAACAGCGTTCTTGGCAGCGTTGGCGTAATCCTTGATGAAGATCTGAATCTCCTCCTCAGTAAGAGGACGGGGCTTAGGCGAGTTGTCGCTCATAGGAATGTCAGAGGAAGAGCAGAAATCGTAGCCATCCTTCTTGAGAACGCTAGGGTCAGCAGCACGGCCAAGAGCCCACAGCTGCATGTAGATAACACCACCCTTGGCGTGGACAGCATCGACAATCTCCTTCCAGGCCTTGATCTGGGCATCGGTGTAGATTCCAGGAACGTTGTTGTAGCCACCAGCGCGAGCGGAGATGGGAGTTGCCTCAGTGATCAAAAGAGTTCCAGGAACGCAAGCACGCTGAGAGTAGTACTCCTTGACGAAGGGAAGTTGAACGTGGTCATCATCGGCGCGGAAACGAGTCAAAGGAGCCATAGCCAGACGGTTTGACAACTTGGCCTTGCCGATTTGAAGAGGTTGGAAAAGCTTGCCAGCCATTTTGTATGTGTTGATAAGCCGAAAGGAAAAAAGTGATGTTCGCTGGAAATGCTGCAATTGAGGTGTAGACACGAGGAGACTTGATGTATGTTTTACGCGGCACCTACTTATATTCATAATTATTCTAGTCAGGCACTTCACTGCTTTATTAAGCAGGCTATAGAAGTTGGGAGAAAACGGTGAGGCGATGGTTTTGCCGGAGGGCCGGGGCGTGCACGATCGCTTACCAATCTGTCCTTTGTTTCAACGCAGTGAAATGAGTGATGGTTAGGGTGCAGTGCCAATTGCGCAATCGGAGTGCTGATATGGCGACTAAGCATGCTTGGAAATCTGAGAGCTCCTGCTGATGCTTGGTGAGCAGCAAATTCCGACTTGAATCCAAAATCTGGTCATCTCTGACCATATCGCCTAACCAAAAGGGAAGGTCGTAAACAGCTACGTCATTCGAGATTCGCCGTTGCGGCTAAAGTTTCATGTACTACGGCATACCTCGCACCGATGCCGGTCACCGTTACCGGGCAGACTACACCATAGACAAGATACGGACAAGACAGAGTACGGCATGGACAAGCTACGGGAGTCTCGAATTGTTGCCGCTGCCTTGAACACCGTACAAGGTCTGATCTTCCTTCGACACCGTAACCGAGAAGTTTTAGTCACTGTTGGGCTGTTCGGTCTACGCCTTGCAACGAAGACAGTCCTGCTCGTAGCTGTTTTGGATAGAGACAAGGATTCCACTGTTGTGCAGAAGACAAGAACAGCTGGATGTTGACCCAATGGCAGGTTTTTCATGAAGCTCTGCTATTCCAATGTTGCGTCCATATCTATATCTCTTTTTCATCTATGCAACAGCATATGAAACTCTGCTTGTTCCCTTGCTCCTGCTGATCTTCCTGACTGTTGTCTTGCCACAAGCCGCTGTGCTGTCGACATGAGTGCCACCACAAGGATAAGTATCTGCTCCAACAATCTTGACAACTCTGAATTTCTCGCCTGCTGCAACATTGGGGTTGTCGGTGATAAGTCTTTCAAGACCATTCTTTTTGAAATCCTCCTCGTCCCACCATTCAATCTCCACCGGCATGTCACTATCGATATATTCGTCAACCTTTTTCTGAATTGCATCTTTCCACTTGCCCTCAATTGACCCTTGGAACTCGCAAGATGCAGCGTCAGGGAAGTGCGATGCCTTCAGTTCATCGAATCCTTCGATCTCCTTCTCAAGTAGTTTTCTAGTTGCAGCTCCGAGTACGTGTCCTGCTGTGTGTAGCCTTGAGTAGAGCAGGCGCTTCTCAGTATCAATCTCCTGAGTGACGGTTTCTCCTTCAGCAAATGCGCTGTTTCCAGACTCGAAACGTCCAAAATGCAGAACTTGTCCATTGGAAACAGCATCCATGCGAACAGCGCTGACATTGAAAATGCTGTTCGATGTCTTCATGATGCCTACGTCGGAGGGCTGACCACCACCTTGAGGGTGGAAGATTGTTTGCTCAGTGACAACCACATGGTCGTCATCGGTGATTTGCTTGAACAGAGATTGATTGGCCTCTTCTAGTGAAGTCGCTGAACGTATTGATCGGACTGCTGTTGCAAGAGAGTACAACTTTGCATTGTGCTGGAACGCAAGATATGTTCTTGTGGAAGCAGCCTGTGGCCATGATTAGCATGAACTGATTTCTTCCAATTGAGGTAATTATGGTGCAGGAATCATGCGTTTATCATAAGCACTCTCATTAATCACTTTATCCTTTTAAGAACACATTGTCGCCTTGATATTGCGTTTCTTATGGTGATCGAATGTCGGCTGGGAATTGGTCATTGAGAGATAAAAAGCTCAACTTACCATGGTTTCGACAAACTCAAATCAGAATACTTCCTACCCTCTCCAATGTCAAGAAAAAAATAACAGAAAAGGAAAGAATCACTCAATCGAAGAGAGATAATGATGCCACGCCCTGTCGTTGACGGTTCGGCAAATCTTGCCGCCAAAGTGCCGACCAGAAGGTTTCCATGGCTCTCTGCCTTCGATTTGCGACTTCATACTCTGCATCAACGACCATCCAAGAAGCTTAAATATATCACTGCAGAACTCCTCATGTATATTGCTGTGCCAGAGATTCTTAGCACTGGCCGATATCGACATTTTCGTGTTGCGAGCCCATGAAAACCTTCTGGTCCGCACAGGCACAAACATTCTACAACTCTCTCAATCAGCAGATGTTGTTCGAACATACTTTCCAACAATGACATGCTCTGGAGAAACAAGCAGCTCTTGCACCCAATCTAAGTAACACAATGTACCAATTCTCTGAACAGCAACCTTGGAAGCTTCAGACTCTGAGGTGGAACCTCGTCCCCCACATGGCAGCAGACCAATGTTGCAACAGATATCATCACGAAATATTGAACAGATAAGGCTCCTTGCCTGCTAGAGCTGATCACCCTTATGAATTTGGAACTCCACAGAACTCTGAGCTCAGCATACACCTTGAAGCTTGATTGGGTCCCCACAACAACCATTGTTATCAATATGGTGAGGCTGTATGAGGCTCATCTGATACCCACAACAAACCTTGTGTGTGTACACCTGAGAGGGTTTAGCAGACGGGGTGGGGTGTCACCTAGTTCAAAAAGTCGCTGATTCCCAGCATTGTTGTACAAACCATCCTTCTCATTTACTGAACAACCATGCCGTTTTGGGGTCGCAAGAACAAATCGTACGACGTTATCATCGTCTTGTACGACACCATCAGGGAGAACGAATACGGAGTAAGCCACTACGAAACCGAGCTTTACAAAAATCCGACTGCCTTGTCATTGTCTCCCAATTCCAAATGGCGAGATGTGGAGACCGAGGTTTGGAAACGTATCACTGGGGTCTATCGTTCCATTGGCTATGTTGAAAAAGACGACTACAGTGTCAATATGTCGATGAGCTACAACCTCCGTGACAGCCAAAAGAGACGAGCAGTTTCCTACCATGCAAACGATCGAGCCTTCTTCGGTCTACTTGGACGAAACAGTCTTACCGACCTGGAACTGCGCATCAATGTCACTTATTCGTCCAAGCCACTCCGCGAACACCTCGAAGAGGTCAAGGCTCGCAAAGAACTCGAGGAGTCTAGCAGAGACTCGCAGGAGTCAGTCGAAGATCTCGAGGTGGAGAAGTCGGAGACAACCGTGTCTGTCAATGAGGTCAAAACCCGTTCCTGCACCAACAAGTGATATGCTAGCCAGCTCTGCTGCTGTCACCCGTGGACCAAAAGCCTTTGAAGAAATTCTTAATGTGAGCTTGCTCTAACATACCATGTGGACCGAGCAATACTGATCTTCATCTGAAGCTTACCGGATCTGATGTGTGCTCCTTCAAAATGGCGACGAGCGCAACCGACAACTCGATACTGCCATCACTTTACTATGAACCTAGCTTTGCCAACCAGAATGTACGCTCCGTAGCTCCTCAGAAAATATCAGACTTTCTTTCCCTTCAAAAGTTCCCAATACTTTCTCGAACCCTTCATCAGTGACCTTTTCTCCGCGTGTCGTTGCACCGAACCCAAACAGCTAAACCCGTCAGAACACTCTTTTCACCTGTTCCATACCAATGTTTCGTCTCCTGAGTTTTCGAGACCATATTTCCAGCCTTGAGGCTCCTCGGCGTGAACCCTTTATCACAGAGACGATGGAGGTTTTGATGGTGTTTACACCATAGTTGTTGAGGAGAAGTGGTGCAAGCATACTTAGATATACGTTTTCCATTAACTGTAGCTCCGTCTTTGTTGACATTTGATCCTTGTGGTAAGGGTGAGATGAGCTTTGACTTCGACATGTTTGAGGTTTGGGTTTTGCGTGATGAGAAATGGATACTTGGTCGATTTGCCTGGAAAGAAGTCATTCATGTTTTTATGGTCACCATATCCCAACTTGTTTTTCGGTAGAAGGCAGAGGATGGATATTAAATGACCAATTGCAGCTAGGAGACTGTAACTTGATAAACAACCCTTTCCCTACTCCTTCTCATACTCACAAGATCTATCTACACTCTTATCTAACACTCCACAGCAACCCTCCAATCCCAATGTTAACAATCAAATGCCACGCAACAGCCCAAGCCATAGCGTAAAGATACTTTGGACTAAACACCGTCCAAATAAACAAATGCGTCCTCAGAACAGTACATGCCACCATCACAGCCACCAAGCTCGCAGAGATGAAGACAGACATAATACTGATATGTTCATGCCAGATGTCTGTGTCATTTTTCTCTTGCTTGGATGTGGGGGCAGATACGTTTGTAGCTTGTTGACGCAAAAGTTCTCGTTCCTCGTGGATCCATTTTTTGTTGCCTAGGGTTCGTTGTCTTTCGGCTGCTTTTTCGAGACGATCGAGGGCTGCTTCTTCTTGTTCGATGGAAGGTAGGGTAAAGAGTACAGCCGCGCAAGTGCTCCAGTATATCGGACCTGCCCAATTTGACGCGAAGAGAAGGACACCAACAGCAACGACATTGTAGCCGCTTACACCATTGTACGCATTGCTGAGATCAATACTAGAAATAGCGTTGGAGTTTCCGAGTGCAAAGAAAGAAGTATGCGCCATAAGAAGGATAGTAATCGTGGTAGAAAGCACCGGCAGAGGTTTGGTGTATGTATGAGAATTGGTGGCGATGGGTACGGTTGGTCGCGAGAGTAGATGGAAGAGAATTTGAGCCTGCAAGTCAAAGAACATGAAGAGTGGGATGTTTTGAGCGCGTGTTTGAGTAATGAGGAAGAGCGTAAGAAGATCGTGAAGGCGAGATGTAAGACGAGATTCTGTGAACCCGCTGGCACCTCTCTTTACTGCTTCATCGTCGCGTCCGTATCCTAGGACGACCATAACGAGAACAACAAGAGTGGCAATAGCCATTCCTACAAAAGCGGTCCTGGCTTGGGTGACAAGATCCAGCTCTGAAGTCCACTCTCTGATAGTTTCGGCGAGGCTACCAACCAGTTCTGGCGCATCGGCTTGAGTGAAGTTGAGCTTGAAGACAAACGAAGGCAAGACCAGGGAGATGGCAGAAATGGTTGCGAACTCAGGAGCCAGGATGTCAGCAAAAGTACGTCGTCCAATGCGGAAGGCTAGTTGAATGTAAGCCGTGATGATCAGCGTCCATAGGATGATGTGGTGGTTAGGGAAGAACGTGTGAGCGACGTCGGGTTCGCCAGCATGTTTTTGACCAGTCTGGTTCCAGCGTGTTGATAGACGATGAAGCGCGAGGAGGACAAAAGCGGAGAAGACCACCGATGTCTGAAGTCCAATGACTTTGGTTCTGAGGAAGGATGTGTCAGCTGACGTTTTGCTGATCGTAAGGATCGTACATACTTTGCGGCATAGAGATAGGCCATCCAAGCCGCTGTAGCCCAGTACCAGAAGTGTTGCTCTTCTTCGACGTAACTAGTGGCAAACATCAGAACGCCGTAGAGGATGGTGATCGAAGTGAAGCCCAGACCAGCAGATGTTGGTGGCCAGACATGCTGTTTTGAGAAGATAGCCAAAACAAGAGAGACGGCTGCAATAGCAGCACCAGCGATCAAGCGATCGACGTTATAGCTACTTGCTGTAGTACTTAAGACGTCCTGGGCATCTTTGAGGAACTGAAAAGGCGTCAGCACAAGTCATATGATATACACACCCGCTGTACTTGCCTCATTCAAATGCGCGACAGAAGCCACAAGCTCTCCTGGTTGCATACTACGAGACAGGGCGTCTCTGACCAAGATCCAGCGACACTTGAGTCTTTGCTCATCTTCAAAATCTTGACAGTCCATTTGGACAGAGCCTTGAACTTTCGGATCGTACTTCCAGGCGTCAGAGTCACCGAATTTAGCCTTGATGATGCTCAGCATCTGTAAGGCATTCCTGTAGAGCAACTCGGCTGCGATGTTCAAGCCTGCACTGCTGACCTTGGCGTTCCAGAAGCCAAGCATCTCGGGCAGGATGATTCCAAGGTTATTGCGAGGGATAGGAATGCCCAAAAGAGCGGAAAGCGTAGGCACGACATCGTTCTGAGCAACCTTGCGGTAGAACTCGAACTCGGTTCCTTCTTTGGGATCAGTGGGAGCGGAATAGGCTGACTTGTCCAGATCCATGAACTTTGGTGAAATGAAGACGAGAGCGGGCTCGGTCTCACCAGGGGCAGAACCTCCGTGGTTTCCACCAGAGTTCATGCCGTGGTCGCCAGCCACAACGAGCAAGGTATCATCGAGGTGGGTGTTGAGTTCCATGGCCTCGTATATCTTCTTGACAATGCCATCCATCTCTTTCTGTTTTGGCAGCATGTTGAGACTCAGGGGCCCGGCCTTGTGACCGATGTGATCCAGCCCGAGATAATGCATAATCATGACATCCCAGTCAGGTTGCTCCAGTTCTCTTGGGACATGCCGGGTAACGTTGTTGTCGACCTCTGTGAAATCTGAGACGAAGAAAGAGCTGGTGCCATCGTGTCGGGCGAAGAAGTTGGGGAACAGCTTTAACCAGGTGTCGTCTCCGTAGAAGATGAGGTTCCCACTGTTGAGATTGGCTTTTGCTTGAGCCAGCCATGTATCTTGAGTGGCCAGAGAAGAAGTGGTGTCGCTTTCGGCAAAGTTGAGAATGACGTCGAGGAACGAAGGTACCGAGCCAGTGGTTAGTGCCTTGACTCTGGGCATGGTGATGGTGGGCGGAGTGGCATGTGCGGTAAAAGGCAGCGCGGCGCCAGAGCGGATGAGTTCTTGGGTAAAGGTGAAGCCTGATCCATGGCCATAGACGAAATCACTGGCTGACCATCAGCGACCTGCTCTTGACTGTGTAGGCGTAGGGGAACGTACACACCTCCTCAATGCGTCGACGGTCATGAAGATAACCTTGTCAAAGATTCGCTGCGGCCGGTCATTGCCCTTAAGCAAACCAAGTCCCAGCTCTTCATTCTCGACTTCCTCAAAAGTGGCCAGACCAGACAGGAAGGGTTTATAGGGAAAGAAGCCCGTTGCGAAAACGAGTACCGCAATGGGTATCAAGATATTCGAGAGGGCGAGCGCAATGCGCTTAGCCGTCTTCATTGTTGTCGTTGTCCTTGAGTTCAATGTTATAATCGGCCACCCATATCTTCGTGTTGTTAGTCTATTGCGCCTGCAAATTCGTCGCAATTGATGCTAATAAAATTGTTAAATGTTGTCCCCTTTCCACCTTTCTTGTCCAGCTGGTGACGCGCTTCTCGGCCCGTCTTGTGGGGAAAGCTCCATCTTCCTTTGCCCTCACCCTGACCTTGATAACCACCACTTCTTGTCATTCTTCCACACTGGCGCATGTTTACAGCTTAGACCATTGACCTTAATAGATATAGTCAACACACGCTGGTCGCATGATAGATGCATTGACAGTGAGATCAAAATATCGAATCGCACCAATGTCAGAAACTCGAATGCAGCTCAATGGGTAACCGCAGAGCCGCAATGAACAGGGATATCGATATGGTAAATAAGCCAGACTCGCTTGACGCAAGCAGTCTCCTGATACACTTCGTCCAATAGCGCAATGCACAATAAATCCTACCCCAGCGACAAAAGTGATAGGGTCGTATTCGCCTCTGCTGTCAGCAAAATGCGGCATGATTCAGCTGTCGAACTGCAAGCCAGAGCAAGCAGCCAGAAATTCTCCGAACTGCTATTCTTGGTTGGGATCTCATCCATGCAGGCAAGTGCATGATACACTTGCCATGGCAGTCGTACTGATTGGTTGCGGACAATATCTGCGAAAGCGATGAGATGTGGGGCTCAGTCGCTTGATCCTTTTCACATCGATATCATCCTGACTGCTCTTGATGCCAACGCAGGTGTGATCCAAAGACTTTAACCATGTGTGAGCAGATGTGACAGTGATTTTGGTAACGTATGTCGTTGGTCGAAGGAGACGTACTGTAGCACCCGTCTGCTTTTGCATTATTCGGCAGATACCATACAGCCCTGGAATAATTCCTTGAATATGCACAGCAAAGCTTAAGAGTGCCGTCTCTTCATAACAATCTCTTGGACCGGTGAGCGATCAGCAGCAAAACACTTTACAGACGCATGTCAAGCAACACCGGCAATATACGCAGCGCAGCGTCGACGATATGAGCTGCATGCTGTTCCCTCGCTCACGACGAGATGTGATCGATCAGGCTTCCAGGCACTTTCCACAAGCAGCTTCCTTCCGCAAATCTACCACGGACACCTTCGACAGCCTCCATATTTGTGCCTGACGACGAGATGTTTGTATGTGGGCACCACGAGAGGTAACCATGGGAAGCACGTCCGCTCACGCCATGCATCCACGCTATACCGTAAACGGACAGCATCGAGCCAAGCCTAAGCTAGCATTCTGCATCTGTTTCCACTTCATCTTGGAAATTTCTTGGACTTGCTGGTGCAGCTTGGATCTTCCAAGAGATACTTTTTCTGCGCCTTCCCGAGCGGAGAGCCGTACTTCTTGTCTTTGCAATGCCAATCTTTGTGTGAGAGACTTGAGAGATCACATAACAGGTCTATCAAGATAATGCTATCATCGTGGCAGAGGCAAGGGAAGATCACTATTCTCAACATGTTGAGTTTAGATTAGGTTTGTGTTCCATTGTACCTGCTTGATTCACCTGCGTTTTCCATTGGTTCAAAAAACTCCGACATGGTCGTACATCAGTATACATGCAGGTCCTTTGCGTCTGAGCCGTCGTCCGGACACCTTTAGTTTTTCGGACTTTGAATGCACTTCCGCACGCCATCTACCTATTCTTTGCTGACGCCGAGTGCTTGGTACCGGCTTCCTGCAACACTTTTGTTGCGAGCATGCCCTTTCTCGGTACGCCATGGTGGACGCCATGTTTCTTGCGACCAAATCTGTACAGGATGCCCAGGATGCGGCCTGAAGTACCAGGGCTATGGTTTCCCATTGGGGACCAGATATTGATCCATTCGGAGAACATACTCAGGGTAGGTCATATAAGTATCTGTGCAATCTCTTCTCCTGCTCAGCAACCTGGCATCTTTACTATATCCTCCAGCAGGCAACGGGATCAAGGCTTCGATCGTTTAGTCTGACCACGCCTAGTATCTCTGATATCCTCGTCTTCTCATCCATTCTCTCGTTTTACTCCCTACGTCCCCATCGATGCGCTTCTACACAATCTCCGCACTGCTCTGCGCAGTCGGAGTACTCGCTGCTCCCAGCACATCCCACGAAATGAATGGGCTTGCTGTTAGTGAAGACGGAAAGTGCGGTGGCGCCACTGGTCAGACATGCTTGAACTCATACCTCGGCGATTGTTGTTCAAAAACTGGGGTTTGTGGTGAAGGCTTCTTCTTCTGTGGTATAGGTTGTCAGAAGCAGTTCGGTGCTTGCATCCCTACCTACAAGGGCAAGCTCGTCAGCCAGAATGGTATGTGCGGTCATGATGTGACATGCAAAGGCTCAAAGTTTGGCGACTGCTGCGGAAAGAACAACTGGTGGTATGTATAACACGATCCGATTCTCCAACGATCACTTGCTGATACTTCACAGTGGCGGTGATGCCAGGTTTTGTGGTGCAGGCTGCCAGGAAGAAAATGGTTCATGCGATGGCGGATGGCCTTGGAGCAACCTGGTCTCCAGAGCTGATCCGAACCCAACTTGTCCCAAATCAAATGACACAATCTACACATCCGAGACTGGAAGTCAGTACAAGATCACCTGCTATCTTGACTATGCTGGTAATGATCTGAAAATGGTTTGGATCAGCTCGAACAAGATTGCGGATTGTCTTGCCGAGTGTGATGCCACTGAAGGCTGCAAAGCTATTGCAATGTCTGGTACTGCTTGCTACATGAAGAGCAAGGCCGGAACACCGGTGAAGAATTCTAGCGTCAGAGGTGCCATCTTCGTCGGCAAGGCTGCGAACTCTACCTCCAACATTCCATCAACCACTTCCACCACATCTGGGTCATCTGCATCGTCGACATCCTTGACGAGCTCTTTGACTGTCTCATACTCGAACTCTTCTTCCACCAGCTCTTCATCCTCAGCGCTTCCTACCTCGACTAGTCCAGCATGTCCTGCCGCAAACAATACGGTCTTCGTCGCTGACAGCGGTGCTACTTTTCTTATCGAATGCTTTGTTGACTACGCTGGTGGTGACTTGAAGTCTGTCAACATCGCCAGCAACAGAATCGCCGACTGTGTCAACGCTTGCGACGCTACTGAGGGTTGCATCGATATCAGCATGTCTGGAACCGCCTGTTACATGAAGAACAAGCTTGTGAATCGCACGACGAACAAAGGTATCAGAGGTGCACGCAAGATTAAGGATGCACCCAAGAGCTCGAGCAGCAGCAGTGTTGCTCCTTCGACCACTTCAAGCAGCTCCAGCAAAATCTCTTTGACCACATCCACAGTGTCTTCGACCAGCTCCTTGAAAATATCTTCCACATCCTCGACTAGCTCAAAAATCCCTACCACAAACAGCACCACTTCTTCAACGACTGTTTCGTCATCAGTGACGTTGACTAGCAGTATCTCAACCTCGAACACAACCGCTCCTATTGCCACTGAGCGCTCTTCCAGCTCAACTGTTCCAGTAAACTCCACAAGCAGTCTTATCTCGTCAACATCGGTAATCACACCACCCAACGGTACAGGCCCTTCGAGCGGCATTTCTTCATCTACCACCAGTGGCGGTTTCTATGGTAATGGAACGACCAGCGATTTCTCCATGAGGCCTACTGGCACTGGCGTCTCAACTTCAGCCATCACCACCACAACCGTCATCATCAGCCCTATCGGCACAGGCGGTTCAAGCGGCATTTCGTCGAGCACGACCAGTGGTGCACCTTATGAAAACGGCACTACAAGTGCTTTACCTGTTGGACCCACTGGTACAGGCACCTCCAGCTCAGTCGTCATTACCACCAGCAGCAGCAGCTCTGCCCTGAACTCCTCAGCCTCTCTCACCACCAGCTACAACCTTACGTCAAGCATTACCTCGACCATCCTCACACGCTCGTCTAACTCCACTATCAGCGCACCTTTGACAACAGCGCCTATCGTCACTGGTCCTTCAACTAACATATCTACTTCGACTGGAAGGTATCCGAACACTACATCTACCTGGGATTTCAACAACTGGGGTGGCATCTCATCTGGTCATCCTGTTGCCACGAACACCACTGCCTGCTCAAGGAAGCCAACTTCTACCGCTACGTGTGTTCGCTGCGAGGGACAGCCTGGAACTGACAAGTACTGCGGTCTTACAATCAACGATGATTCTTATGCTGTCGTACCCAAGACTTGCAACACTGTTGAGTTTAGCATCGATTTGACTGAGTGCGAGGTTGCACCTGATGGCGTTAGTCGCAAAGCACTCTGTGTCAACGGACAATTTCCTGGTCCACTTCTGGAAGCCTCATGGGGCGATGAAGTCGTTTTCCATGTCACCAACTCTATGACTCGCAATGGCACCAGCATCCATTTCCATGGAATTCGACAGAACTACACAAACGAGATGGATGGTGTTGTTGGCATAACTCAGTGCGCTCTTCCTCCTGGTCAGAGCATGACCTACAGGTGGATTGCAGAGAGCTATGGTTTCTCCTGGTATCACAGTCACTTAACTCTCCAGGCTTACGAGGGGCTCTTCGGTCCCATGTACATTCATGGCCCCAAGTCAGCTGATTATGATGTGGATGCTGGTCACCTTATCGTCGGCGATTGGTCTCACATTCCTGTTGATGACATGTACAACGACGCACAAGTTGCTGGTGTCAGAACCATGGACACTGGCTTGATCAATGCTATGAACATCAATCCCCTTGCCAAGACTGGCGAACCTACAGGTCAGCGATACACTGTCCCAACCCAGTTCGTGCCTGGCAAGAAATATCTTTTCCAGCTCCTCAACAGTGCAATCCAGTCAACTTATAAGTTCTACATCGACGGGCACAAATTCACAGTCATTGCTGCTGACTTTGTCCCAATCGTGCCGTACGAGACCACGGTCTTGTCCATAAACATTGGTCAGCGTTACGAGATCATCGTCGAGGCCGACCAGCCAGTAGGCGACTACTTCTTGAGATTCGACAACCAGAACGCATGTGCTACTACCACCAACTCTGACGATATTCGAGGTATCATCCATTACGAAGGCAGCGCTGGCGTCACTCCCAACTCGACTGCTCATACATACCCTCGCAAAGACAACGGTGCCGGCGGTATCCTTGGTACTTGCGAAGACGAGCCTCTTGCCAGCTTGGTTCCCGTGCTCAAGAAATCTGTCAGCTCCCCTCACCAGACTGTTCAACACGATGTTGCTGTTTCCAACTCCAACGGCATCAACCTCTATCGTTGGTACCTCGATGGAACAACCTTCCAAGCCAACTGGGGTGATGCTACCCTCTACAGCATTATCAACAACGATACCATTCCTACCTACTCAGGCGATCTCGCTATCTCTACTTCTCTTGGAGAATGGGTCTACGTGATCATTGAGTCTGCCGTGCCACTCGGCCATCCGGTGCGTAAACCGAATGCACAAACACCATTCGATATCTTGCTAATTCTTCGCTTCACAGATTCACTTGCACGGGCACGACATTTACATTCTCGGCTCGGGATATGGAAACTATGGTAGCGGAACCACTCTCAACCTCGACAATCCTCCTCGCCGTGATGTGGCCTTTATGCCCGGTGATGGCCCTACAGGGCAAGGCGGTCATCTTGTCGTTGCTTTCTTCACCGATAATCCTGGTGTCTGGCTTATGCATTGTCATATCGGTTGGCATGTGGCTATGGGCTTTGCTCTGCAGTTCATTGAAGGCCAAGAGCTGATCAAGGATACTGTCACTGATACTTGCTTCTTGAACGATGTCTGTGATAGCTGGCGTCCATGGGCTAAGGAGAAGGGGATTTATGTTGATGATTCTGGCGTGTAGACGCTTTTGTTGCGTTTTTGAGATGCTGGTTCATGGTCTCGTATTGTTTGTTTCTAATGCTTAATGTCTGGAATTGGGCTGGGAAGACTGCACCTGTCCCGCGACTGGTTGTCTTGGACAGAGGCGCCGATTTCAATATTCTCTTGTACTTGCTTGTCACTAGACGACTAGAAATCTCGCTTTTTGTATATACGCGGACCATATTTCAATAATTTGATTTTGTCTTCCGGTCAATGCTTGTACCCTTGGTCAAGCTAGGGCTTTGATCTAACCAAGCTTCCATATAATTGTTGACTAACGTCTTGTCGATTACACAAACCATCAACTCAAAAGACCACTCTATAAAGAACAGGACTCATTACTAGCTCAAACACCACAAGCACCAAAACCATTTGCAAATGTAAAAGCACAAATCCAAGCGCAGTTTTTCTGAAGCAAAACCTTACGGTCTCGCCATATACCTTTGCTCCAAATCCCGAAGTTCTTTCTCTATTGGCAGAAACACTATCCGTTGTTCTTTTCGTATCTAGCTGCCGAATTTCCTTGTAGACACGAGCAGCGAAAGCAGGATACAGAACAAGCAATCGTAACCCAAAAGCCGTGATCAGAATAATAGCATCTGCAACAGCAATGCCTTCGAGCCTGTCCAAGGCAAGTCCAGAGATCGTTTTGCTGATATACACAGGTAATCTCGCCGTCACTTGCTGAGCAAGAACATCCACCATCGTTGGCAGTATCAACTCTCTCCTCGGAAGCGATATCGTCCCCGTCCTCAAGGGCTTCTTGGCAGAGAGAATGGTGCAAGTCCAGCGTAGATGCAGGTTTGCTAAAAGCAGACCCACGATGATTTGAGAGAGTATCTCCCAGCTGGCCGAAGATGAGAAACTAGAGACCAAGTTGCTGAGAAGCAAGAAGAGTGTGTTGTAGGTGAAACCCAGAATGATGTCTCTACGTAATCTTCTAGGAGAAGCAAGGGCGTGGCGAAGGTATCCTAGATTGGTGTGGTTGAAAAGCCTAGAGGAGTCTCGATCATGATGGTATCGTGTTTTTGTTTCTACCATCAAGGTTCCTGCTGTTCGGAGGATTAAGTGGCGAACCTAAGTTGTGTTAGATGTCTTTGCGTTTACTCTCCTCTTCGACCACGAATATTTACCAAGTACACAACCAGCCATTGCAACAAAATCACTGCCACAAGCCCTTTTGGATGCTTCACAGTAGTTTCAGTCGTTGAAACAGAGGTTCCGAGAAGTGAGCTGATTCCAAGGAGTTTATCTCCTTTGTCAAGATCTGCGAGAGTATGTAGTAGATCATGGGCCAGATGGCCAGTTATAAAGGGAGTATTTGCCATAATCGATATGGTGTATATGTAGGAAGAAACCGCGAGGTGTTCTCATCTCGTATATATCATATATTAATACCGAAGATGGGCCGGCTGGCGTGAAGTCGACATCTATCCTTGAACTCTTCTTCGTTCATTGTGGCTTCCACCTACCCTTTCGTCTGATAGACAGTTGGTGAAGGTCTACGTCCTGATGGTGGACGGCAGATTTGTGAGAAACCTCGATGTTAGACTGTGATACTCGATACTCATCAAGTTTGCCCTGCCATGCACAGGTGAATCTCGTCCGTGTTCAGAGTAGAGCAGTGTGGTCTGCAATACCCCTGCGGTGCGTCTGTCGATGATGAAGAGTATATAACAGTATTGTAATCTTTGTGCCGACGACCCTGAGCTCAACTACCATGTCATGGTTGACCTTGGCACTCTGTCACTGCCAAGGCCGGCCTCCACTTACTTCAGCGGGACTTTCATCCTTCGAGTCTGCCCAGGATCCTCTTATTCCCGTGGTTGGAAGGTGCCAAGGAGTGATGCAACATCCTCTGCTATATATGTTGCCCGACAACGATCATTCACTGATCTTCAAAATGCTGCGTGTGCCTAATCTGCTACCATTCTTCAAAGTCATATCTTTCTTCGAAGTTTGGTGTCGAGTCTTTTTACTTCACATCCAACGAAGAGACAGTAACACAGTCAGGAAATCTGATTTATTGTTTGTTGTTTTCAGGAATGCTCATCGGATTCTTCAAACTGACATTAACAAGTCTCCAATGGAACAATACTTCTGAACTCTTGTCATGAGCAATCACACCAGTCTATCAGGACCGACAGTCGATAGAGGTGGACCTGAAGAAAAGTGCAGCACAGACGAGGAAGACACAGCTTCAAGACTCAAGCGACGAACGTCAGTTCCCACAAAGAGTAGCCTGCAAAGCACAGCAACCACACTCCCGTCATACAACGAAGGCTCTGATCGACCACCTACATACAGCAACAACAACTCACCTTCCGGCCAACCGAAATTTACCAGGAATCCAAGGGCTCCTGCACACGTTCCCACTGCTTCCGGCTCTAGTGGACCTAATGCCGCAGCCGTTCGCGCCATGTTTGCACCATCAGATCCACGTACAGATAAAATGCACACTACACATCCGAAGAAAGTGGAAGACTATGATGAGGATCCTACTTACAAGGGGAAGCTTGCTCGGATGACTGGAAGTACAAGCAAGTGGAATTATTTTGGGCATGATATTGAACAGTATGGCAATCCTTTCAAAAGCCTGAGAAGGAAGAAGAAGTAGGGGCAGGTGATGCAGTCACAGAGATTAGGGGATCGATGGTCAGGTTAAAAATAGCTATCTTGAATAGATCCCCCTCACAACGGAGGTGCATCCGGATCCTCCATACACTGGTCAACACGCATCAACTGCTTGCCCGTCGCTTTGGCTATCTGTATGAACTGGCGAAGGTAACCAACAGTACTCGGATACAAGTAATGCATGACAACGAGATTGCCTCCTTTGTCGACATCACGCTTGAATGCATCGAGTTGCTTTTTAGGTGTGTCTGTCTCAGCCCAAAGCCAGTCCTCGACGTCAACGCTCCAGTTGACGATATATGGCTCGTCAGAGCCAGTGGCTACGGCTAAACGCTGTCGCATACGCGCGCCTTCGGTACCGAATGGAGGACGGAAGTAGCGTGTATTGCCTACGCGAGGCAATACTTGTTTGACAGCTGCAATGTCTTGATTGTACTCCCAATCGATGGCTGCGTAGTCTGGTAGACCTTCCATCTTGGGGTGCGTATAAGAATGTAAAGCAATCTGGTGACCTGCAGACACCATCTCATTATACACATTAGAGAGATTTGTGCTAGGATCCAGAAGTGGTGCGCCAACAGTGAAGAAGGTGACCTTGATGTCTTCCTCTTTGATTATGCTGAGCACTTCCTGCGCATACTCGGGTGAACCGTCATCGATAGCAAAGGCGAAACTGTTTGGTCGTTTGCACGCAAAGATCAGGTTTCCAGAAGGAAGCTTGTTGGGGACTTTGAAGTTTGCCGGAACAGATTTGACTATCTCAATTTTGCTTAGAGTGACGGGATCAGCCTTGTAAAATCCTTTGAAAGCAAAGCCAATGGCACGACCTCTGTTGACGTTGAAGTGGTTCATTGGGATGTATATGTCGGTAGCAGTGGCATAACGAGCAGCCTCAAGAGAATCCCATGTCTCCGGATAGGGCGCTATGGTTTCATCGCAATCAGAATTGTGTTGCTGCAGAGCAATAGTAAAGGCATCGGAGCCAGTGTATGCGATGTGGAGATAGCTACCATCATACATTGTCATGTCGCGGCAACTGCCCGACAGTTGAGTGTAGAAGGCGTAGTCTGCGTCGTTTGATTGTATGGTCAGCTTGTTGGTACCCCAACTCAAGGTCATGCCTTCGTCAGCACCGTGCCAACTGCCAAGTGTATTGCTGTCTTGGCTGCTAAATGTATCAATGACAAGTGCAGATGCCGTGGCGGATGGCGCTGGAACCGTCGAGGTAGAAGCTACAGGAGCGTCAGAGTCATCGGGAATGTACTCTGTGGGAGTGCCCCCGCAGTAAAGAGCCATGGGACCGAAAGTGACAGGCGACGTCAGCTGGGAGAACAGCAATGTTGCGATCTTTGAGATGTCAAGACCGTCAAACCTGTCGAAAGCAATGTTGTACAATTTCTCGTTTCCGTCAAATGTCCATCCAAGTTCGCTACTCGAAAGAGTCGACTGCTTGTCGCTCTCGCCATTGCATCCAGAATCAAGCTCAACAGACAGACTCGTACCTGCAGGAGCACTGAGCCTCATTGAGATACCACCAAAGCGGTTCCTAGCATCAGTACAGCCAAGCTGTGTATAGAAGTAGCTACTTCCATCCTTAGGACTGTATGTCACTCTGTTCTTCGTCGAGTCAACAACAACAGATGCCATGGTTCCATCGTCCGAGCTTGGGTTTAGCATGGCGTTGTAGTACAGAAAAGTCAAACGAGACTGCGAAGTCCAGTCATCGATCAGAAGATCTGCACATTGACCAGTGGGTGCAGAAGCTTTGCTAGATGAAGTCGAAGAAGAAATGACCCGGGAGGTCACGCCGCTAGGTCTTGATGTAGGGCCAGAGCTAGTATTACATGCAAACTGGATTTGGCCGAACTCCCAGGTGGTAGACAAGCTTGAGAAATCACTCCAAACAAAGCTCGTGATAGCGTTGAAGTTGGCACCGGGGAACGAAGACAGCGTTACAGTGATGGTCTGTGTGGTACCTGTCAGGTCGGACACAGTGTAGAAGTGGCTCTGGTAGGCATCGGCGGAACATGCACTCTTTGTCTGGATTTCGAGCGTGAACGATCCACTAACAGGGCCTTTGACAGAAAAGGTGATAGCGTTGTAGCCATCAGACAAGGCGGTCTGACATGGGAATGTCTCGTAGAAGTAAGAGTCGGCATTGGGAACCACAGACAACTTGCCATTAGCAGCGCTGGCTGAAGTCATCGAGCCATCATCTATGTCGATCAGCAAATGGTGAGAAATGGGAGAGGTTGGATGCGAGGTGAAAGAGGGACAAAGTATATGACAACGAAATACACTTAGAACGTACCGCTAACCCAATCATTCAGGTTGTTTGAATTGGACGACCACTTTGAAAAGTTGTCAATGACTAGAGGGCCAGAACAAGCAGCGAATACTGCCTTTACACTTGCAAAGAGTGCAAAGACAAGGGGTCTGTACATTATCATGTCAAATCAAGTCGATAGACAGCGATGAATGCTGAGGAGGAACCAGGTATTGAAGCGGCCATCGAACGGAAGGCGCATGCGACATATATCATGTCGAACCATGAGACGACACAATATTTCATCTGTCTTTGGGTGAAATTGTCGAGCCATGGCATGCAGCACTTTTCCAATGGCAACATATAGTCCAAACGCCGGCTTGCTGTATACGTCGTACTTCGGTCGCAAAATAGAAACGGAGCACTGCAGCCAAGATACCAAGCTGTCGCAGTTTGCTTTGGAATGATCACTGCATATTCCGCCAACAGATCATCGTTGGACGGAGTAGAAAGTTCTTGTCAATGATTTAATCTCGAAAATTGCGCCCAGCAGACAGCTTCATTGTGCATATGCAAGGCACACGAGCGAATCATAGCTGTATGCATCGAACACGAGACTCACCTGCAATGCTATCCTGTCGTGATACTTGATGAGTTAGTCGACGTAGACAGCCACAGACCTAGGGCCTCCTCTCTGGTCTCATTCAGGTCTTCCATGTCAAAGACGCCTACATCTGCTCACTCAGCTTGACCGCTTAATCGCCTTCTCAACTTGTACTGGACACGTTGACACAGACAGCAATCCTAGTTGCCTATCGTCTTGATATTCTCTGATGGTCAATATAAAATGTGAGCTGTTTCACAATGAGACATTCCAAACATTTTTGTGGTAAATTGGTATATGATTGACTAGAGAAATAGAGATGGTATAAAGGACAAAGTTCCTGGTTGAATTTGCGGGCAAGCACGTGGTAGCATTTCCTTGATCAGGCACTGCATCATACCAAATCCGGTTAGACTCGGGCAAGACTATCCTTGTCGCCAATGCACGACTCTTGGAGGGACCGCGTGGGTGTTCTTCTATTGGGCCAATTTTGAAGATGACTTCTTGTTATCTCAATCATATTCACAGACTTTGATCCTCTGAACACTTGATATACTTACTGCACACCGTGTCCGTAGCATATCGCCCTACAAATCGTACAGAGATTTCTATACATTGAACTCTTCAAATCGTGCCTGGCAATCGCTGTCCGTTCGCAACTTCTACCCCGCTTGTCGTATAGCCGTCCACAGCATCATGGCCCCTCTGTTCGATGATACCAAAGCAACCAAACACGTCAATGCTCAGCCTCATCCTATCAATCCCCAAAGCGACGACGAGATACTTTCCTTAGGCAAAGGTGAAATCCTTGGTTCCGAACATGTCGACTCGATCCTTAACGCAAAGATGCACTTGGTGAACAATGCCATTGATGAAATTGGCTTCACGGGCTACCACTGGAAGCTGTTTGTTCTCAATGGTTTTGGGTGAGTGTCGTCTTTGGGACAGTTTTTACTACGATCTTGTCATATTAGAAACTCCAGGCTACCAACCCCATGTGACACGCACATACTCATAGTGTGACATCTCGGTCAGCGTGTCTGCCGCATGCCTATGTCGTTGCCCAGCTTGGATACACGGAACAGCTGACATCGTGTTTCCATCAACACAGTTACGCAGTCGACAGTTTGCTTCTATTGGTACAAGGAAACATTGCCTCGTATGCCGCTAAAGAGTTTCAACCATCGTTTCCTAAAGGTGAGTCAAAGATTTCCAGGGTGCTCAAAAGGTTCTAACCAATTCTCAGGTCTCACCATCGCCGCGTATGTTGGCATGTTGGTCGGCGCCCTCTTCTGGGGCCTGTCAGCAGATGTCATTGGCCGCAAATTCGCTTTCAACTTCTCTCTTATGATCTCTTCCGTCTTCGCCATCGTTGCAGGTGGTTCTCCAAACTGGGTTGTCCTCGGTCTGTTCATCTGCTTATCTGCTTTTGGCAGTGGTGGCAATCTTGTACTTGACACGGCTGTCTTCCTCGAATACCTCCCTAGTCAGAGTCAATGGTTGATCACTGCCTTAGCTGCTTGGTGGGGTGTTGGACAACTAGTTGCTGGGTTATTCTCTTGGGCTTTTCTTCCAAACTACTCTTGTGCGACCGCTGCGACATGCACTCGTGCGAACAACATGGGCTGGCGCTACGTCTGGTTTGCCGATGGCTCCCTTGTCTTGGTCATGTCTCTTGCCCGGATTCTCGTTATTAAGCTTAGAGAAACACCGAAGTTTCTGATCGGTGAAGGCAAGGATGCTGAAGTGTTTGACACTCTTCATTTTATTGCTAACAAATACAACCGTCCTTGCAGCTTGACACTAGAGCAGCTCGAGGCATGTGGTGACAGTCAAGCGACGTCTACTTCACATGCGAGATCGAGATTTTCGCCCATGGAAACCATCGTCCACTGTCGCGGTCTCTTCGCAACCAAACGTATGGGGCTCTCAACATCTCTGATCTGGTTCTCCTGGCTCCTCATTGGTCTTGCCTACCCTCTTTACAACGTCTTCCTGCCCACCTACTTGGCCACTCGCGGCGCAGAGTTTGGTGAACAATCTCAATCCGTCTATTGGCGCAACTATGCCATTGCCAATCTCTGCTCCATTCCTTCTCCAATCTTGGCAGGATATATGTGCAGGAGCAAAATCTTTTGGGGCAGAAGAGGAACTATGATTGTTGGTGCTCTTATCACTATGGCTTTCTTCTTTGCGTACACTCAAGTCCGTAATAATGCTCAGAATCTTGCGTTTACTTGCTGTATCAGCTTTTGTTTGGTAAGTATACGTTCTGACCCTATTGTCGTCCTCGCATTGAAACTGACTATTTTCAGAACATTTACTATGCTACACTCTATGCCTACACTCCCGAGGTATTGCCCTCCGCTCACCGCGGAACTGGGAATGGTATTGCTATTGCATGTAACAGAGTCATGGGCATCATCAGTGCAGTCGTCGCCACGTAAGTCCAATCTCAATATCAGCCCAAATACCAATGCTAACGATATCACAGCTATGCCAACACCAGCACTCCTGTCCCCATCTACATTTGTGCTGCGTTGTACATTGTCATGGCTTTGGTAGCTGCTGCATTCCCATTCGAACCGATGGGTAAGAGAAGTTCTTGATAGGTGTAAGGGCTCGTTGTTCACGTTTTTGTCGTCTCAACTATGTTGTTGGCTTACTCCAGATCTTACGATTGCGTCCTAGTGAAGCTTTCTTTTCGCCTCTTTCTGGCTCATGATATTGATTTGGAAACGATTGCTTAGCACGTACGGCCACAGTCAGCTGAAAACTGGGCATCCCGTCCGCTCTGCCATACATAAGCAGTTGAACGGCAGATTGGTACTACGGTGGATGACCACGTGGGAATCCCTGCTGCTGTACGTTTTGCTCACTTTTTTGCATCCTCCTATCAGTTCGCGTCCGATTGTGTTGTCACTAGCGCCTCTCTTTTTTTCGTATGGTTTTGATTTTAGAGGCACGCAGTGCTGCGCCAGGTCTTTGAGAAAGATGATCTGGGAGTGATTCGTGCCCGATGCCACGATGACAGACATAATGGCCAAAGTCGAAGGAGTTGTCAGCTGTTTATGTAGCATAGTAGAAGGACTGATGACTTGCGGAGGTATACCCCTGACGCAATGCTCACAATCAGACACAAATGCACAATGATCAAGAAAAACCACTATCATTAGAACGCTAAACTCCAAGTATGCAAAAATTTCACTCCATTACGCCAATATCCCGAAAACTCCATATCACTTTCCATCTATCTTACCCCTGCGTCTCAACAACCTCAGCGAACCACTGTCTCAGCGCACCTGCAAGCACACCAGGCAACTCCCTAACATCTCTAACCACCAGATAATATCCGAAGGGGAAAGAATCCAGATATTTAACAGTTCTGACACTCATCTCTCCAGTAACGGGATCCTTGACGAATTCTGCGGTTTGCAGGTCGAGGATCGAGGAGGGCTTTTTCTTGTTTGCGGGAGCGGCTGCAGGAGCAGGTGGGTTGGTAGAGGGTGTAGCTGTTCCAGATGGAGCGCCAGAGACTGAGGGTGCAGTAGCGGTGGCATCGACAATGACAAACACCATCATGATGCGTTCCTCATGGGCTTGTCTGACGAGCGAGCGAATACCCGCGTGATCCTCACAAACACCGTCTGAAACAATCAATTGCAACTGCCACAGCTCCGAACTTGCACCTTGAGCTCTGACTCTAGCAGCTCTGAATAGATCCAACGACTTTTGCACCAAAGTCTTGACGTTTGTTCTTGTCTGCTCAAAGTTGAAGCCCCTGATAACATTGGCGCCAGCTTCAGAGGTGAATGGAGTTTCGAAAGGAAGTTTGACGCTGACGTTCTCGCCGAAGCCGAGGATACACAACTCGCCTGCTTCGAGGATGGAGAGGGCACGAGCTAGCAAAGCCATGGTGTCGAAAGCGAGGGTCTGGGCGCCACCTTCGGACATTGATTGCGAGTCATCGATGGCGAGCATGATCTGGTATTGGCGCTTGGATGGCACAGAGCGACGCATCCAAATCTTGTCGCGGCGGTACGAGGAAGCGATGTAAGGGATGATACGCTTGATGTTCAAACGCTTACCAGTACGGTAGTCGCCGCGCATCTTTGTGGCGTGAGTGGGCGTGAGCAGGAGGCGAAGATGCTCAGCCAGAAGTAGCGAGAGGTTGCGGGTTGAGGACTCGTGGGTGTTGTACAATGCTCTTGCGTCGTCGAGGGACAGAGTAGGCAGATCGGCCATGGAAGAGATATGGGCAGACTCGAGTTGATGGTCAACTTCTTCGATCGAATCATCGTTGTCTTCTTGAGCTTCAGGGCCGTCTTGGTCGACAGCGTCTTCGCGAGATTGGGCTTCACCAACAAAAGCGTTGGGAACATTGTCAGCACCGCCTTCTGGGTTTTGCTTGTCATCTTCCTCTTCGCGATCACCCATGTCGACGTCTTCGTCAGGACGATAAGCTTCGCCCTCTTCCTCATCTTCAGGCATGAAGTCATCTCTCTGCTCCTTGTCATTGGTCGAGACACCGGCTTCTTCGTCAATAGCCTTGGCTTGATCCTCATTGGCGGCACCAAGAGCCTGAGCATCAGACTCCTCTGCTTCGTTCTGCAAATGCTCGAACTCAGCATCGTCCATATCGACATCGGTAGGAGGTTGTTCTTTGCGTTCCTCCTTGTCGGCTTGAGCATCCTGGATCTGCTTCTGCTGCTTGTACCACTTCTCAAGTGCATCGCCAATTTTCTTGTAAGGGAGAGACTCTTGTTTGTCTTCTGTCTTCTCCTCATTTGCGGCGGCGGCAGAGTTCTCGGCAACGCCTCGTTCACCTTCGGCACCTGCTTGCTGTTGCTGCTCCTGCTGAGCGCCTTGCTCGCCAGACTCGCGTTGAGCAGCACCTGCATCATTGTCCTTGTTGTCGTCTTGAGGTTGCTGGTCATCGAGGCCAGCACCTTGTGCTTCGCTAGGCGCAATCTCATCAGCAGCGTTGGTGTCATCCTTGCGGTTGTCTTGAAGCATGTCTTGATC
The DNA here is from genome assembly GCF_000721775.1 of Aureobasidium melanogenum CBS 110374. NCBI lineage: Eukaryota > Fungi > Ascomycota > Dothideomycetes > Dothideales > Saccotheciaceae > Aureobasidium > Aureobasidium melanogenum. The sequence goes on along the minus strand of NW_024470054.1, from coordinate 1,090,320 downwards.
CTCTTCGACTTCCTGATCCTCTTCAGGCTTCTCCGCGTCTTCGCCAGCTTCGTTGGTCTTGTCTTGGCCATCCTCATCGGCGTTTTCGTCGGCCTCGTCTTGTTGAGCATCAAGGTCTGCAGGAATCTCGTCATCAGGCGAGACGTCTTCTTCCTTGCTTGGGTCCTCGACTTCGCCTTCTTGTTCGCCTTCGGGTTCAGGCAGGTCCTCGTCCATGGGATCAATGTCACCCATGTCTTCCATGCCCGATTCATCGCCATCTTCAGACTTGCCGTCCATGTCGATATCATCAGGCAGATCAAGGTTGTCCTGCTCCTGCAAGTGAGGGTCGGTCTTTTCAATATCCTCGGGTGGGCCGTTCTCAGTCTCGTCCGCGCCTTGCTGTTCGCCTTCATCCTCCTCTTCCTCGGCATCATCGTCGTTTTCCTTCTTCTCCTTTTGTTCCTTCTCTTCACCATCGGCAGCAGTCATCTCATTCTGGTCCTCGGTGCCGGCGTTGTTCTCACCTTCCTTGTCCTTGTTGTCTTCGTCCTTCCCGCCATCATCCCACATCTTCTCATCGACGGTAGAAGGACCAAGGTCATCGACATCGCCGACTTCGTCGTCCATTTCATCTTCACCTTCATCTTCCTTGTCGCTTCCTTCTTCGTCATCTTTTTCCTCGGCATCACCCATTTGACCTTCCATCTCTTGATCGCCCATGTCAACAGCGTCCTTTTCATCTTCGATTTCATCTTTGTCGTCACGATCATCCTTCTCTGCCGCAAGTTCACCAAGGTCCTCATCGTCTTCGATGTCCTTCGAAATATCTTCGGCGCCTTCTCCAGAGCCCAGGCCAGTTCCGCCTTCGAGCTTGTCGTCGCCCTTGTTTTGATCGTTTGACTTCTCGGGAGGCGTGCAGAAGCCCTCCTTAGACAATTGGACGAAAATCTTGGCGAGGCGGAAAGACATCTGACTCAGAGCTGCATGAAGGTTTTCCAGACGTGAAGAAAGGTACAGCGCAAGATTGTTGAACTGAGCGATGAACGGAACGAAGGAGTGAACGACAGCAGCAGCAACGTCGAGGTTGGAATTCAGCTGCGGCACCTGCAGCATAAGCTCTTGCATGCGAGTCGTAACGTGAGGAAGGCGAAGAGTCTTGACAGCGAGAGATAAGTTCTGGCTCTCGTGCAGGAGCCAGTTGGGATCTTCAGCAGACACGGGAAGTTGACTGAGTGGTTTCTCAAGGTCTTGGACAGAACCAAGAATGGAGTCGACCAAGTCACAGGCAGCCTGTCCGAACTCATCGATCTTGAGAGAAGTGTTTCTCGAGATCTTCTTCGACTTCGAAGTGCTGTCATTGGCAACTGTCCAATGCTGAAGCTGGCGAAGAGTAGCTCCAAGGTAAGGGTGTTTTTCAATGCAGGCAGCGAGCTCAGTGTGCAGCTCTTGCATAGCGATCTTGCCCTCCTCGATAATCTTGACGTGATGATCACTGGTGACTCCATCAGGCAGTACGGCAAGGCTCTGCCACTGTGTCTTGAAACTCTCGAATTTGACAGCCCATTGTCCCAATGTTTTCACAATATTGCCGCAGTCAAGCTTGCCAAGCTCAGCCTGAGAAGCAACAATGCGTGCAGCTGACTTGATCATCACAGGCAAACAAGCGATTGCAGTAACAATATCGTAGCTCTGCTTCTTCTTGCCACTAAGCTCAAGCTTGCCATTACCCCAAAGACTCTCAGCTTGGTTGAGCAAAGTCTCCAAAGTCTTTTGGCCCTCTGTAACAGATCCGAGGACGTTTCTCTGCTGGATGAGCACCTGCAGCATACTTTCGCAGAGTGCCACTGACCTTGCGATTTCAGCACCGGTCAAGTCGTCCGAGTGTTCTCTGGCAGCTTCCCTGACAAGAGGCATGAGGTACAACAGACGATGCAGATAGTTCTCCGCTAGGTCTTTGTCCATGACGGGAATGGCAGCCAACACAGCTTGCAAAGAGTCTTGTCTAGCCAACACATCACCGGTCATGTTGCTCTTGAAGCCCATGTTTCTGAGCTCCTTGAGTACGTCGGCGAAGAGTTTACGCTTGCGATTCTTGAGATGCTTGACAGTCTCGGTGTTCTCTTCTGTCAATGTAGTTGGGGTGGCTTTGCGAAGCTGAGCAGCAATCGATTCAGTATCGGAGAGCCAGGTGTTGATTTCAGCAGCGCAGTCAATGTGCTCGGACTTGATAGTGCCCTTAGATTGCATGACTGTTAGAGTAGTAGCAGTGTTCTTGAAACGAGCAGGTCGTTCGTTCCACTTGGGCACTACTTCGGTGCACAAAGCAGAAGCCTTGGGATCGACAGGGACTTCAGTCTTGCGAAGACCAGCAGCCGTTGGTGTCTCTGAGAAGGCAATATCAGGCAAGCCTGCCGAGACAATGCTCTGGGCGGGTTGTGAGAGAACAGCTCTGAACTTGCGAACAACTCTGAAAAGCTTGCGGTGAGAGGCCTTGGCGCTCTGCCTCAACGCGTCAATGTTTGTGTCTTTCCAACTGGCAAGCTGGATAATATTCTTCATGTCCTTCTCCAGCTTTTGTCTGCCAGTATCAAGAGCTTGCTGAACTAGAGATTCATAGCGAGCCATATAGGAGATGAAGTTGGCCAGAGCGGTGTGAACAATGCTCAAAGCAGGGGAGCTTGCTGCTCGGGTCTTGATGTACTCGCGGAGGTTGCCCAACATCTTCAGGCGAGCACTAAATTGACCGAGTCCAGTAGATGTGAAGAAGCCATACAAGGTCTTGACAAGCTCGGTAACATGATTCTTCATCTCACTCTCAGTCTCGCCGATTGACAACGGCACGACGACTATGTTTTCGTAAGCGATGTAGAACCAGCTCTTGGCGTCTTCATTGCACTTCAGAGTCTCCATATCAAGCAGTCTTGACCAAGTGGACAGTTCGAGTTGTCTCCAGCTGACGATAAGGCCTGTAATGCTGTCGTATAGCGCAGCTGCACTGTACTCTCTGCTAGCAACAAGCTGCCATTCATGAACGTGAGAGTGTAGCTTCTCAACCTTGGTCATGATCTTTGCGACAGGGTCAATGTGAGCAAACTCAAGAAGTTCGTCACACACACGCAAGACATCGCCAAGAGTAGCGTGTTCAGGCCACACTTGCTGAATCTCTCTGAATCTCATCTGGATCTTACCGACCAAGGAGATGAGCTTGTCAGCCTCAGCGAGGTTAGCTTCAGTGTATATATTGTACAGATTCTTCTTGAAACCCGAGCCATTCAGCATCTGTGTCTTTTCTTGCAAGATAAGCACAAGTAGGGGGGTAAGAACACCACTTGAGCCATCGACGCTCTCGATAGTCTGTTCGCAGGACTGCTTGCCGAGCAGCGATGCTGACTTCTTGACAAGGGCAAGCAGGTCATCCTCGTTAGCCTCACCCTTCTTGTATATCTCAGCGAGCACGGTTGCAAGGCCTGGAGCCAGAGCCTGCATCTTCTGAGGTGCGGCCGGCTTGTTCTGAGTCTCTGCACCTTCCTGGGTATCAAAATCGGGGAAGAGCTCTGCCAATTCGGCTTGATCTGCCTCTTCTTCGGCTTCCTCGTCACCACGGTGAGTGTACAGACTGTGGGCGGCAGCATTCTGCTGCTGGTTGTTCTGCAGCTCGATGTGCCACTGTTGATACATGGAGTCGAAAATGTCGAACACACCGTCCCAGGTTGAGACATGAGTCTCTGGCATGATGCGGCTCATGGTTGCGAACGACCAGAGGGCATGCATTCTGACATTGTTGTGATGAGGTGCTTCCATGACAGCAGTGATAGCAGTAGCCTTCTGGACGTAGCTGGGCAGCGCACCGGAAAGGGGTGAGAAGTTCTTGATGTCCACTGTGCTCTCCATCTTGACATCTCCCTCGGGCACAAGGTTCGCAAGAGCGAAACCAACTTCGAGACAGTGCAGGAAGCCCATAACAGGTCCAGTGATATCAGCGTAGGCACGGTAACCGTCACTAAGACGAGCCTTGACCTGCCTCACATTCTGACGCAACACGGCGTCCTTCGCAAAGCCCACGAGCATGTCTTCCGATGAATTGTAGAGAGGAGCCAGTGCTCTTTGCAGAGCATTAAATTCACCTTGCAACTTGGTGATCTCTGATACAGACGGTCTGGCAATGTCCTGAACACTGGGCTCTGGGCCAAGTTCAGAAATGTCTTGCTGGACCAAGGCTGTGCGGAGTGAAGAGTAGAGACCAGTTGTATCAGCAAATCGCTGCAAGGCTGCCAACTTGGTTTGCAGGTCGGCATATGTCTTGCGGAAGATCTGTCTGTCAAGCATAGGACGTAGCGCAGGATCTGAAGGCTTGCTTGTAATGTACAGTGACATGCATCCGAGAGCGAATCTCAACCAAGCTTTGGCAGAGACAGCTGGATCCGTAGAGCGTGCGGCAGAGGCACCAACTAGGTATACTATCAGAGGATCAAGGTAGAGCCTACAGATACTAGCAGCATCCTGCGCTGATGCCATTGAAGGAGCCACACTAACCTTGCCTGAGCGGAAAGACTCAAACGCCCACTCGATCCAGGGCTGCCAGTCAGCTTGTCTGATGTCCTTTGCACTCGAGACCTCGCGCAAGGAACGGAGAAGTATATCTGTGAGGACTGCAAGATGACCGTCTAAGAGGTGAATGTAGTTGGTCTCAAGATCGTGAGTATTGCTAGTGACGATTTGACTCATGATTTGAGCCTCAGTTCTGAGCAAGTCCAGTTTGCCAAGAGGCACTTCGTCAACGCGGTCAAGGCCAGTCAGGACGTGTTGATGGAGGTTCGTCTCCAAAGCCAGCGGTCTCTGGCTATCGCTGTAGTAACCGACGTGCTTGCCCAGCGGCATGAAGACATCACCTTGAGCAGCAGAGATAAATTTGGTAGGTCTGTAAGCGAGGAAGTTGACGCGCTGCAGCTGTGCTTGCAACTGTTCGGTGGGCGTTCTTCCTGCGAACGCCCCAAAGACACCTGACTGAGAGTAATGAGACATATCCTTGCCATACAGAAGATCGAAGGTCTGAGCAATACTTTCGAACTGCTCTTTGAAGTGAGGCAGCACGTGCGCGGTCTCCGTCTCTTCGGTGCTGAATGCAGACATGGCTTCCTTGAGACTAGCGATGAGAGCGGGTGCTTCTTCAGAACCATCCAAGACAACAGCCAGAGCCTTGCCAAATGCTTGCTGCAGCTGCAAGAGTTGATCAAGAGGGGCGTCAAGTCTTCTAGCGAAGATGTCGAATCGGTCTGCCATGGCTTCCAGTCCAATGATGTCTTGCAGCTGCTGGAAAGAGCGTGCAGTCTTGGGTCTCATAAACGTCCACAGAGCAGTCATGGAAGCGCCCTTGTTGTCTGGTGAAAATGCTCGATCCAGAGGCAGGACAAAATAGGAGCTGAAACGTTCTCCAGGTTGAGCACCTTCCGAGGCAAAGCGAGCAGCGAACTCAATACCGTGAGTTTGCTCCAAACGTATGCCCATCTCGATGTATGCCTTGAACCCTGCTTCTTCCACATCGACAGAGTCTACGAGGTTAAAGAACTCCCACCAATACCGTCTCCATGGTTTGAATGTGTCGACAGGATACTGTTCAACAAGCTGCCCTTGCTGATGCGCAGAAATGGCGGCATCAAGGAATCTTGACCATACATTTACAGCACCAGTCAGAAGGTCAAATACGTTGCTTGTGAAGTGCTTTTGCTTAGGTCCTTGGCCTAGAGCGGATCGCTGAAGTCGTGTTTGCTCGCGCTTAGGCACATCACGATTTCTAACGTTCTCGAGTGCAATCTGCATAGAACGGATATCCCACTCTAGCTCGTATAGAGCAGCAGCCCACTCCGTCGGCTTGAAGTTGCAATGGGCAAGCACGACGTTGTTGAGTGGGTGGAACGGCTGCACAGCGGGTTCTGTAACCGCAGGCATGATCTCTTGAGAAGAGTGCAGAGTCTTGAACTTGTACTGGACGTTCCTACTGTTGTCAAGCACGTTGCTCGGGGTTTGGTAAAGTCCAGCTTGCAGTCCGTTCAAAAACTGAGATAGTATGGTAGTATCTTGGTAAGACAAACTTTCCATAACCGTTCGTGCAATATGAGGAGATAGTGCACTTTCAGGATCGACGTTTTCGAGGACCTCGGTGTTGCGAAGTCTGTGCAGACTGGACTCTGACGAGAACTCTAAGCTTGATGGATCTTCTGAGCTCGTGGCAGGTGGCAGAAGGAAAAGCTCGACAGCTCTGTTGCGCAATGCTCTGGATAGCTCGCCATATCTAGGATCCATTGTGAAGAAGATTCTGAAGTTGGGATGAGGCACGATGACGCGAGCTTGGCCAGAAGCATCAGTGTTCTCGTTGATGATAAGTGTGCCATTGGGCTCAAGCAAAGAGTTGAGTCTGTCCAAGACGGCAGGACTGCAAAGGTTGGCATTGTCCAACACCAACCACTCACCACGTTCCAGTGCCTGAACAAGCATACCGTCCATCCATTCGAATTGAGCCCTGCTGATAGCAGTTGGTTTTGAGATCAGAATGTTGACCTGCTTAAGCAGAGATCCAGCTTCCTCAACATCAATCATGAAGGTGCTTGAGGAAAGGAGTTCAGATGACTGAGCGACCGAGATGAAGTTTTGAAGCAGATGAGCAATCTCGAGTGTCACCTCATTACGCCCAGTAGTGACGAGACTCGTGTCAGCTTTGGATGCCAACTGACGAAGACGATGCAGTGCCTCGAGGGCAGATTTGTTAGCATCGAGGGTCAAACAACGCACAGTCTGCAATGCAGCGAAAGTGCGAAGCTTCTCTAAGAAACTGTGGATGGCGCGCTGGGGTTCCGATTGCTCGTAACCACCAACCAAATCCATCGAGTCGACGTCGGCGTTCATAGAGAAGGTGACCATATCAACACCAAGAACTGCTGCGAGCTTTTCCAAAATGGCAGTCTTGCCTGAACCAGAGGGTCCAACAAGCAGGACGGGCCATCTCTTTTGCACAGCGACCATGACAGACTCCAAAACTTGAAGATGAGGCTTAAAGTCGAATGACTGCTGGTCGGCACCTACTCTCGCGAGGTGAGCATTTCTCTGCAGCATTCCCAAGCCAACCTGGAAATGCTTCGGCCCGATGTTGTGGAACATGCTGTGCGTGACAGGAGCGTCAGGCAGAACGCTCTGGAAGAGCTGGGTCACCAAAGTTCTATCCATATGAGTCCGGAAGCGCTGTGAAATGATGGTAGAGAAGAAGTCGTCCACCTCGCCACCCTTCAACAAGCCTTGTTCGGCAGTGATCAAGTTCAGCCAACGCAGCGTATCACGCAAGTTGAACTCCCAAGGTCCACCGAGGGAACCGATCTTCCTGCGCTGAGTCTCAATGTCCAGCTGATCAATGAAGGACACAATGGGAGCAATCTTCTCTGCGTCGTAGCTGGCAAATGACTTCTGACAGATGAGAACAAGATCCTTTGGACTGAACACATCTGCGTACACGACTGTAAACCGGTTGACGAACGAGGCTGGCAAACCTTTGCGACCGCCACCTTGATGATGAGGGTTCTGAGCGGCAAACAGTCTGAAGTCTGGATGGCGACGGAAGGCTTGGTCTAATTCAGAAATGTAGACCTCACCTCTGTGATCAAGACAGGCATTCAAACCTTCCAGTACTGACTGAGAGGCAAGATTCATCTCATCAAGCAACACCCACTCGCCATTCTTCATGGCTCGCAGGAATGGTGCATCACGCCAAGCGAATGTACCAGCTTCGGCTCCCTCAACAGGAACATCTGAGCCGAAGAGGTCCATCAGGTCGGTCTGCTCTGACAAGTTGATACGTGTCAAGGGCATGCCAATCGCCTGTGCCAAGGCAGTCACCAAAGTAGTCTTTCCAACACCAGGGTTACCTTCCAGAAGAACAGGTTTGGTAAGCTGAAGGGCACGGATTACACGCATGGCGTTTGATCTGGTTGTCGGCGCCAGGAAGGTAAAGCCTGGCTCGTTGCCCTGAGTGATGACCGGAATGGAGAAAGCTCCAAGCTCCAAGGCCTCGTCTGTGACCTCGACGTGAATTGGTGAGTTGTATACGGCGTGTGCATCAGCCTTAATGAGTTTGCTCAACTCATCCAGACATTGCGACCTTTCATAATTGACAGTGCCTGGATTGATTGCAAGAAGTGCTGCAGGATTGGCGCCAAGAGTGTCAATGTAGGTCATAGCAGCACCGTGAATGATGGAGAAAACGGGATCGCGATGAGGTTGTCGATTGACGAACTCCACCCAGCCAAGAGTGTCACGAATGGAGATTGATGATGCAGCAGAAGTGTTGTATCGCTGATTGAACCATTGGGCAAATTCGACAAGGACGTTTGCATATGGTGCTGCATGATCCTTGAGCTTGGAACGAATGATTTGCAGAACATCTTCGATGTCGGACAGAGCAGGCACCCAGATTTCGGTAAAACGGTTGCGCAAAGCTGGTGACAGTTCTCTCTTGCCGTAGTCGCCACCAGGGTTCATGGTAGCGAAGAATTGGAACCCAGGTTGCGCTTTCACGAAAGAGTCAAGGGAGCCCTTCTCGGCAAGAAGCATCTCCCTTGAAGGCTCAAGCACGCTGTTCAGACGCTCGAGAACCGAATCATCTGCAAGCGAGATTTCATCAAGCAAGAAGTATTGACCTGTCTTCATTGCATGTACCAAAGAGCCATCGACCCATTCGAACAGTGCCTTCAATCGAGGACGATTTGAGTCGATGGCTTGGTAGATCTGAGCTGTGTAAGGATCGCTCATATCGACATTGGGCTTGATCTGGTCATATATGACGAGCAGCTCATCAAGGCTGGAAGTAGGTGCAGCTTTTTGAATCTCGGCATGAGGAAGCGATACAAGCATTTCGCGGATCTGTTGCTCGATCGCCGCTCTGTTTCTCAGAGGTCGCTGCGCACCAATCAAGTCACCAGTCTCTGTGTTTTGATGTGCGTTGACAATGTGCAGTTCTTTTTGAATTGCATCGGCGAGCATTTGAACAACTGTTGTCTTACCGCAACCAGTCTCACCAACCAGCAAGACTGGCTCGTTGTTCTGGAGAGCAGTTGCGACAAGAACATAGAGTCTGCGCATGGCATTTGTCCAAACAACGCCCTTCGAACCAGCCTGGGTAAGGTACGACTGCAGTAGTGGAGATTGAGCGCCGTAAAGTGCGCTGGTGTCAATTGATACTTTTGGACCTTTCTGACCAAGAACTTTCTCAATGACCTTCTTTACAGCATCACGCTCCTCGGGCTTGCGAACTCTCTCGGCTAGAAGTAAGAATCCATTGATAGCGAGTTCTTCGATAGTGTCCGCTTTTCTCAAAGCCCATCTAAAAAGGTCACGGAGAGTTGCGAAGGACTTTTGTTCGAACAAACGGTTCTCCTGGCGCAAGACCGAGAGCTCTCTGTAAACACTAACGATGCGCTTGCACCATGTATCGGGGATCTGTGTACGACGCTGAAGAATGATATGCAGCTCTTCGACCGGGATATCATCGAAGTGAAGCTCGAGGAAACGGTTTCGGAAAGCACGAGAGAGGACTTTACGACCACCGTACAACCCAGCAGGGTTTTGTGTAGCAAAAAGCATAAAGTTCTCATGAGGACGCACGGTCTCTTGAGTCTCGGGGATGAGCAGCTCTCTGTTGTCGTCGAGAAGTCTGTTCAGCGCCTCCAGAACATCAGTAGGTGCCAAATTCAACTCATCGAGCACAATCCAGTGGCCTTCTCTCAAAGCTTTTACCAATACACCTTCTTGGAATTGAAGACGACCATCAGAGCCCGACACGTATGTACCAAGATACTCTTGCAGGTCGGTGTGCTCATGGTTGTTGATTCTAACAAATTTGTTTCCAGATTTGTTAGCCAGGTACTCAATCATACTGGTCTTTCCGGCAGAGGTAGGACCTTGGATCAAAACAGGGAAGCGACGAGTAAACGAAGCACGAATAAGATTGTCGAGGTTTCGGCGGATGAAAGGTGTGATAATGTAGTGCGGCTGATCGTGCACGGTGAAGTTGCCCTGTCTGAGCCAATAAGCTCCGTCCTTGACATAGGTGTGTCCATCTTGTGGTTGGCGGAAAGGCTTCTTGAGCTCGGCTGCAGCATTTGCAAGCTTGCCGAACATGTGCTGGTGAATGAGCGGTAACAAACGAGCTTCAGACTCTTTGTCGAGCAAAGTCAAGAAACTCATCTGAATGCCCTCTGCAACAGCTCTACGAATTGAGCATAGCGGCGAAACATCCTTTGCATAGATCAAAGCACGTGTCAGTGTTCTCAAACTGAAGTGCGGCTTCTGTCCAGCGCCATCAACAAGCAAGTTCTCCTCGTTCAGCTTTTGCGTCGCTTGGTGTAGCTTAGCCACATCTGAGGCGATAGATTTGTCCAAAACTGCTTCCTGGCCAAGATAAGCTTGCACGATGTTTCGCAGACTTTGGTAATCGCGGTCCGGACTCTCCACGTAAAGCTCCGTGAATCTTGAACGGATACCAAGAGGCAAGTCTTTCTTGCCTACGTCAGTCGCAGGGTTCATAGCAGCAAAGACACGGAATTGAGGATGAGCCTTGATGACCTCAACGCTACCAGCTTCACTCAGCATAAGCGAAGGTGAGCTGACATCGAACAAGTCAGCCAGTGCTTCCAGCGTGTCTGGTGAAGCAAGGTTGATCTCATCAAGAAGGACCCAATCGCCATTTCTGACGGCCTTGACGATATTACCCTCAACAAACGCGAAAGCGAACGACTCCTGACCAGCAGCGAGGCGGTTCTCCAGGCTTTTGACTTCCAAAGCGAACTTGTCCCATCTTTCACTCAGAACAGTGCTCATGGCTGGCTCGACCTTGCGCTTCTTGGTAGGGTTTTCGCCGTCTCTAGATGGCGATCTGTTACCAGCTTGCAGAGTGGCGACTCTTTGTTGCTCTACCATGCCAAGGGCGGTATTCCATAACTTGCACACACGAACCCACTGCTGCTTACCCATACATTTGTTGAGCATGTCAATAAATTGAGCATTTCGCTTGTACGAGAAACTGGCAGAAAACAGATCATCGAATTCCTCTTTCAGGGGTACGATGATGGATCGAGCATTGACAGGCTTGAAGCCACCAAGAAGATCACCACTTTCACTTTGCTGAGACAAATTGAAGGGAACCAGCTTTTTGCCAAGTTGGTCGGCAAGGTGTTGCACGCTGGTAGTTTTACCAGTACCTGTTTCTCCAACCAACAGCAGAGGCTCTTTCTGTGCAACAGCTACAGCAACACGGTCAAGTAGACGGAGAGTATGTGCATTCGTTGAGAAGGCGCGCTTGCCGGTGGGACCAGCGAGTCCTTTCCGCTGTTGACGAGGAAAGACTGAACGACCAATTGTAACTCGTGAGGGTTCTTCCTTGTGAATGATAGTTCTCTCGCCTAGCAGGTGCTGACAGCGTTGGGGATCGATTTGCAGGTTTTCAGCAATGCAAGAAGTAAGAGCCGTGTAAGCTGCACCCTCAGGCAAGGCACCGGCAAAACAATCAACAGCATCTAAGAAAATCTGATCGAGCTCACCAGCAGTCATGTTAGGCCTGTCTCCAAGCATAAGCGCCACTCTAGCGCACCATTTGAGCAGATCTCTCGGGTTCACCTCACGCATCAGACCAGTCCTGCTGCGACTTGCGAGGTGTGCTTGTTGTTTGAGCAGCTGCAGATTTTGGAAAACCGTGACAAATTGCGAAGAAAATTCGTGAAGCGTAGGGAACAGACCGACCACTACTTGCTTCAACTCATCCGATGGTAGCATGTCGACGTGTACAGACTTCCAGTGGCGAGCACCCAGCAAGTTATAGGCTGGCTTAGTCTCATGCCCGCTGTTCGAGAGGGAGGTACGCATGGTAGCGATGATGCGGAAACCTCTAGCAGCGTGTATTGTTTGGCCTCTGCTGGGGATGACGAGTTCATTTCTCTCAATCAAAGGAAGCAAAGTGCTGATGATATCGTTCGGCGCCCGATCCAAATCTTCGATGAACACCCAGCGACCCTCCAGTACAGCAGTTGTCAAAACACCAGCCTGCCAGACAAATGATCCAGGAGTCTTGCCGGTCGTGTACATTCCAATGAGCAGTTTTGCATCACTCTGCTCGTTCAAATGTAATGTCACCATTGACTTGAGCTTGTTAAGCTGGCGTGCAGCATGACGCACTAGTAGCGTCTTTCCAGAGCCAGCAAGACCTGTCAGTAATACTGGGTTAGGAGCCTTCAGTGAGGCGGCTAACTCACGCAGGTTCGCGGCCGTGGTGGGAGTATCAACTATTGAGTTTGTCGATGCGTCTGTAGGAGCAGCACCACGAGCTAGCAAGACACCCGAGATGCATGCTGTCGAGGGATGGAAGAGTTCAGCTGGCAAGATGACGGACTGTCTAGGAGCATTTTCAGCGTCCATGTACACAGCACGTTCCTGTTGTAAGGTTTCCCTCTCTTTCTCTAGATTCTTCAAGCGACATTCCTCCCATAATGTGAGAAGACGGTAGTCGATCTCTTTGCCCTCCCATGAACCCAGCGGCGCAACCAAGTCCTGAGATGCAGCATCGTTTGCGAGGTACTTGTTTGTCATGTCTTGGAGAGCAGCATCTGCGGCGCTCAGATACAGACATAGTACACGAATGGCAAGATAACGTAGCGCACGAGCATCATGGTCGAGCAATTGGTGTATCCGTGAGAAAGGCACAAACTTGGCAAAGGTTTGGCGATCGAATCGCAACAAGCGGATTATAGCAAAGAAATACTCGGTTGTGAAAAGATTTGAGTCGGAGATGCTATCGACATTATGCGAACTAAGGTAGCGCTCGGCGTATTCGGAAATGTGAGGAGCGAGAGAGACGATGCGAGCGTATGCGGCGACGACCGAGACATAATCGGGGGAAGTGTGGAACTCGGCACAACAGTGTGGGATCAAGGATTCGGCGTGAATCAGAATGGTATCCGTGTATCGTCTGTCAAGAGCAGCTCTGCTGAGTTGAGCCAGAAAATGTGCGCCGTCGCCTTGTTGTAACGCTCCAGCGAGCTCTGGCGGTAATTGTGAGATGCGTGATGCCAGATTATGAGTTTCCCATGACACGTCCATCCTGGCGACAAGGAATGCACGGCGCTTGTCGAGAAAATGAATTGTCGAGAAAAAAGTTTCTCGATTGGGAAATGTTCAAAGAAAGCAAAGCTTCGGAGGTTCTTGCCTTCGCCGCAAATCCAGCGCACGGACCGCGGGAGTGGGAAATCTGAGGAAGGAACACTTTGAAGCACAAGATCAAAGGCAGTCACGAGTCTTGTATACCGCAGTCGCAGTCGCACCTTCCGCCTCGAGCTCGTCGATCCACCTTCTTCTCTCTTCACATCCTGCTGCCATGTCGCTCTCCTGCCAACGCGTCCTCAGGCGATGCGCCGCCGTCCAGTCGCCCGTCGTCCGCGCCTCTGTCTCATCCACCCAGACCAAGCAGTTCCTCTCAAGGAGATGGCAATCCACCGAGGCCGCCGCTCCCACCAACCCCAAGATTGCTGCCATCGTTGATCAGATCGGCCAATTGACCCTTCTCGAGACTGCCGATCTTGTTTCTTCGCTCAAGGTCAGTAGAGAATGCGCCGCGTGATCCTCTTGCTGGACTAGATACTAATGGATCCTCTCAGACTCGCCTCAACATCCCCGACCTGCCTGTTGGTGGTTTCGCTGCCGCTGCTGCCCCCGCCGCTGCCCCTGCTGCTGCTGAAGAGGAGGAGGCCGCTCCCGCCGCACAAGAAAAGTCTCTGTTCAACCTCAAGCTCCAGTCATTCGACGCTGGAGCCAAGCCCAAGGTCATCAAGGAGATCAAGAGTCTGTTGGGTCTGTCCCTGGTCGACAGCAAGAAGTTTGTCGAGAGCGCACCCAAGCTCATGAAGGAGGGTGTGCCCAAGGAGGAGGGTGAGAAGATTGTCGAAACACTCAAGGCCCTCGGTGCTGTTGTTGTCATGGAGTAGACACTCCCCATTCTTCCTTTCCTTTCTTACTCAGACGAACATGGCATACATGTGACGGCGTTTATGTACTTATACTGGGGCAAACTTATGGTGTACAAAAACTTCTACCACATTGGACAATTTTTCAACATTTACGCATTGTCAAACCAACAGCATCTGTCTTTCGACTCACTAAGCTGTGAACACTTATGGGTCTAGATGCATGTCAAAGATATACTGGCATGTTAAACTTCTTCTTGACCAGGGTTGCTCCTATAACCATCAAAATCTGGCCTGAATATGTTGTAGCATCCGGTTTTGAGGTCTTCGCTAGATTTTGATTTGATGGATGTATATCTGTGTGTTCCGTCAGCCAGGTGGCTTGATATTGGGCTCAATACCTGAAAGGTCGTGGGTAGACACTGTTTGTAGGGGCTCTTCTCCAAAACTTGTACACAATCTGAACGACAATAGCACCGACTGTTTGACCAACGTCGTCTACTTTCGGTGAATGTTGCAACTATCACAAAACAATGGAGCACAGGAACACATCAAATCTACTCTCATGATCCGCTCTACGCGAAAGAATTGTGCATGTAGAATAAATTAATAGTCAGGCTTCGTACAAAGGATGATGGATGGCTTGAAACAGCGGGGCGGTCGCGGCAGGGAGAAGGAAGCATGTTCAGCAATGCGACAACCGTTATCGAACATCAACATGCCAGCTTGATCAGGTAGCAGGCTGCATCGCATGCCTCATGTCAGCATCCTCTTCTAATTCTCACAGCAATCATGCTGTCGAGGCCGAGTCAAGTCGCAATCCCTACGAGTCGCCATACCTCGAGTCTCCAATCCACGACGACCGTGATGGTGACGTGAATCCGCACACGTCGTCCAAGTCCAACTTTCGCACCTCGTCTGCCTATCTGCCCTCGCCCTTGTCGACCAGTCGAAGTCCGTCGCCTGCATATGACCATGATGCTTCAAATCTACAACAACGCCGTGTGAGCTCGCGTTCGCCTGTTCAGCCCACCACTGCCAACATCCTCTCTTACCTCAACACTCCGGCTGTCGCACAAGATGCAAAGGATCCCGCAGCACTCGACTGGTATGTCGAGGGTCCAGGTCGTCGTGTCGGATACGACAATCTGACTGCCATTGACTGGATTTTTGAGTATGCGAAAGAGAGACAGCGCCTGAGAGTGTTGCGCTCCAATGCTGTTGGTCTGCTAGGATACTTTCAACTACTAGCAGATAGCAGTCAGACTTGGATCATCCTCGTTGCCACAGGAATTGCTGTCGGTGCCATTGCTGCTGCAATCGACATCACGAGTGGCTGGTTAGGAGACCTCAAGGCTGGTTATTGCAGTAACGTCAAAGATGGTGGAAAGTTCTATTTGAACAAAGGCTTCTGTTGCTGGGGCCAGAAAGACTACGAGACGTGTCCAGACTGGCAGTTGTGGAGTCAAGGCATGGGTGTCTCTTCCGGCGCTGGTAGCTGGATCATCAACTTTGTCTTGTACCTTGCTTACTCGGTATGTGCAACTGACCAAGCAAAGAATGTCTAGAACCTAACAGCATCTTCAGGTCTTGTTTGCGTCTACCGCTACATATCTCGTTACTAGATTCTCAACATATGCCAAGCAAAGTGGTATCCCTGAGATCAAGACTGTCCTTGGAGGCTTCGTGATCCGTCGGTTCATGGGCATCTGGACCTTGGTGACCAAGTCTATCGGCCTCGTGAGTTTATTCAATCCGCTTCCATACCACTCTGCTGACTGTTTCTAGTGTCTTGCGGTAGCCTCTGGTCTATGGCTGGGCAAAGAAGGTCCCCTAGTGCATGTCGCTTGCTGTTGCGCCAATTTGTTCATGAAACCTTTTGAAAGCATCAATGGCAACGAGGGTATGTCGAGCGTATTTATATGCCAACAGAATATACTAACATGTCACAGCTCGCAAACGCGAAGTTCTGTCTGCCGCTTCTGCTTCTGGAATCTCGGTTGCTTTCGGTGCACCTGTTGGTGGTGTGCTGTTCAGTCTCGAGTCTCTCTCTTACTACTTTCCCGACAAGACCATGTGGCAGTCATTTGTCTGTGCCATGATTGCTGCCTTCACTCTCAAGGCTGTCGATCCTTTCCGTACAGGCAAGACTGTACCCTACTCTGTGACTTACCATACCGGATGGCATGGCTTCGAGATGGTCGCTTACGCCATAATCGGTCTTCTTGGTGGTCTTTATGGCGGCTTGCTGATCAAGCTCAATATGCGTCTGGCAGCACTTCGAGACTCGCCCCGCTATCCGCTCAAAGGTCGACCTCTACTAGAGGTCTGCATTATCACCATCGCCACTTCTGTCATCGCTTTCCCTGTAACATTCTTGCGCGCACAAGCCTCGGAGTTGGTCTACTATCTCTTTGCAGAATGCAAGGATATTCAGTCCGATCCTCTTGGTCTGTGCAAAAGTGGAATCGCCAACACCGGGGTCATTTTCCTCTTGCTCATTTCCGCCATCATTGGCTTCTTCTTCACATCCTTGACCTTTGGTCTTCAGATTCCTGCTGGAATATTACTGCCATCTATGACCATCGGGGCTCTGTATGGACGTGTCATTGGTCTCATCGTCGAGGTCTGGCAACGCGAGCATCCTAAGTGGATTGTTTTTGCTTCTTGCGAGCCCGATGTTCCGTGCATCACTCCAGGAACCTACGCTATCGTTGGTGCAGCTTCTGCTCTGGCTGGCGCAACAAGAATGACCGTTTCTATCGTGGTCATTATGTTTGAACTGACAGGCGCACTCACCTATGTGCTTCCTATTATGATTGCTGTAATGATAGCGAAATGGGTTGGTGACGCACTGGGCAAACGCGGTATCTATGAAGCTTGGATTGCATTCAATGAATATCCCTTCCTCGACAACCGCGACGACAGACCCATCCCCGACATTCCAGTCTCGCAAATCATGACAAGACTGGAAGATCTAGTCACCATCACCGCTGAAGGCAGCACAATTGAAACCCTAGGCAATCTCCTCAAGGAACATTCCTACAGAGGCTTCCCAGTAATATCCAATTCTCACGATGCGATATTACTTGGTTATATCTCGAGGACAGAGTTGTCGTTTGCATTGTCTTCTGCAACCACAGCGAGAAACTTACCTCCACATACCCAATGTTTCTTCTCTCATCAACCCCTTGCCGATGTGGAACATACACTCGATCTGCGTCCTTGGATGGATCAAACACCCATTACTCTAAACTCTGCCATTGGGCTAGAGTTGTGTGTCAACTACTTCCAACGTTTGGGTCTGCGATACCTAGGCTTCTGCGATAGAGGCGTATTGAAAGGCTTGCTTACCAAAAAAGACGTTTGGTTTGTTGTTAATGGAGGAGATGAGAGTGGAGGCAGAGTTGCTGGAGCTAGAGAAGATGAGGATGCTCATATGAGGGTAAGAGGGATTGGCGCTGGTGTGCTTAGGGAAGGCGATGAAGGTGAAGAGAGAGGGCTGCTTTATGAGAACAGGAGAGGTGTGGGTGATGAGCATGATGTCGATTTAGGCGAGGGCCGCGCGTAACAAATGATCAAATGGGAGATTTTGATTCTCACTTAGACAGCACATTAACATCGGTTATCTTACCGGCTTTTGCATAAACCTCCATTTCAGATTTTGGTTCAACCAAACCAATATACTTGGCAGAGTTAGGTAGTCTTTGGATGACAAAAAGTTTGAAATGCTACCTACCGCGCAAGCAAGCAATCATGAACTTCCAAGCTCCATGCGAGGTAAATCTGGAAAATTCCCATCGTTGTACTCGTCTATGTTGAAATCGTAGCCCTCCGCGGGCGAGTTCATCAGATCCCGTTCGTGCTCTTTTTGCTCGTTTGCCATTTTCTCTTGGAGGTTGGTTGCTTCTTGTGAGCTTATGGGCCAGCTCTCGGTGAACGAGTCGATGTGATCGATGAGCTCGCGCGGTAC
The DNA here is from genome assembly GCF_000721775.1 of Aureobasidium melanogenum CBS 110374. Taxonomy (NCBI): domain Eukaryota; kingdom Fungi; phylum Ascomycota; class Dothideomycetes; order Dothideales; family Saccotheciaceae; genus Aureobasidium; species Aureobasidium melanogenum. The sequence continues at coordinate 1,072,374 of NW_024470054.1, read as the reverse complement.
GTGGATTTTTGGTGGTAGGGCTGCGGAGAGAGCTTCGTCTGCCCACCAGTCATGGTCTTGAGGAGGTACGTTTCTGGTCGAGAGGATGCGGTAGTGGGGGTCCACAAGAGATATGGTGAGGAAGGTGCGATGGCCAGATTTGGTCTTGTCGATTAGTTCGAATGGCGTGATGCGATGATGAAGGACATTTGGCCAAGCCAGCAGTCGATTAACTGGAAGGGCAACAGAGCCTACTCTTTGCAATGCAGGAGGTGGGCTAAGGGATCCTCCAAGAATGATTTCTTTGTATGGGACGGCAAAGACTTGCAAGAATTGCTTCAGATCGCATTCGTAGTCGTATTCATCCTCGTCCCATCTTGTTTCTTGGCGGAAATCAATGCGAGGTGATGATGTGTTGTCTTCGTCCAAGACGTAGATGGAGTTGGCGACTATATGCTCGTTGTGCAGGCCTTCGACGTGCCAGTCGCTGCCTACAAAACTGGGGTTGTTGGGGTTCAGTTCGATCTTGTCTATCTTGACTATGACTTGCAGTCCCTTTTGCCGGAAAGAGTCTTGGAGAGCGATTGTGTATGCCTGGTGGGGGATCTGCGCTGTTTCTCTCTCTGTGACCGGTTCGTTGCTACGGAACACTTTCTTTTTAATGGGCTCCCATGCTTGGCCTACCTTCCACTGCTGATAGGTGTACGACATACCCGGCTCAGGGTGCACAAAGTGACGGAGCCGATTCTGCTTGATATCCATCGGTCTGGCCAAGTCATTGCCAGATCTGCACCACGCATCCCAATCCTCGGGTATATCTTCTTTCCACAAGAAAGGAATCTTCTCTTCGTCATCCGAAGAATCGTATGGGAAGTCGTCAGGTTGGGCACAGTATGCCTTGGCTTCTTCGATCGCAGCATAGTAAACTTCACTCCCGATTTGCTTTCCTGCTTCACGGATGCGAGCAAAGTCAGGTGACGGAGGCTCATAAGAGACGGCATAGGTTTTGATGCGGTTTGGGAAGCGCCCACGACCTTGTTTGATCAAGACGTCATTCCAAGGTTCGACGGAAGACGAGATGATCTTCTCAATAGCATGATATAGACCACGATGCCGAGGATGCAGGCCATTGACGTATGAAGTAATTCGAACATCTGTGCCGGCACCCTCCAAGAATTCGACTTCGCAGGGCAATCGCTGGAAATTCGTCGACCATGAGCAACCTCTTTGACGATACGCTTTCCACCTCTTAAAATAGGGATGATAGAGGAGAAAATTTCCTCTGATGGGAATGCTTGGAGCAATGTCGCATTTACTTATGTGCTTGAACATGTCGTTGAGCGGTACTGTTCCCCCCTCAGCCAAGACTCTTGATTTGCCGTGTATAAGGGGATACATAAGAGGATCGACGAGCCTGCGCGTTTGCTCACCAGGATCGAAAAGGACATCCTTGGCTGCGGTTTTAAAAGGAGATAACAATGTCAAGGTTGAGAGCTCGTCTTTAATGTCGGTCCCATCCACAACGAGGTCTGATTTGGAAATCACAACTCCAGTGTTGTAGACCAAAACACGACCGGTCTTTTGAAAATCACGAGCCTTGTCTTGCAATTCCAAGAGACACCATTCCCATGTTTTCGGACTGATGAGAGGGCGTAGCAGTGCTTCCTGGCACAATTGAGAGGTTTTCTCGTCGTCAAAGACATCTGTCGACCAGGTGGGCTTGTCGGTAATGTCGTCTATCAAAGAAAGCATGGCAAGCTCCCGGGCTGTGAGATTTGGCCCCCGGAACCATTCGCGTACGCCATGAGTAAATCGATCCCCTGGATGTACTTCTTGCTCTAGAGGATATCCAAAACCAGGCACAGCAAGTGGACCGTGGCCGCTGTTGTCAAAGGAAGGTGGGTCGGCAAAAGGCGGGGCCATAATCTGGTAATCTGGTCGATTGGCCTGGCCTATTCTTTTTTTCTTTCTTTTTTCTTCTGTTTTCGATTGGAGAAGATTGGAGAAATTGATGGGAGAGATGAAAAGATACAATACAAAAATTGGATTGGCTGGATCTAATAGCGGGCAATACCAACTGAAATGAGTCATGGCATAATAATAATTTTAGAGTCTTGCGCCGTAATAATAGCCTATACATATAATCAGTCTTGATAAACTATTTAGGTAGCATATCCGCAGCTAGCTAAACACTTTAATTTACCGGACGACCCCTCGAATTCTACTAAAATCATGTCTCTAGACTCTTAAAACGGGTGAGTATCTTGTATACATTCAATACATACAGAGTGGCTCCCAATCACTGTTTCTATAGCATTCGGGATTGCTTCAATCCTGCTTTGGAGATCCAGGATGACGGAAAAAAAAAAAAAAAAAAAAGAACATTCCTTGACATTAAGCAAGTCAATTCTCGAAGGGCCTGCTCAGTGATGCTCGAGGTATGTACACAGTCACTGTCTTACACTTCCTTCCACCTCTCCTCTCCAGACCCTCTGTCTGACGAGGCTCAAGCTTCACACTCGACTCGTCCAACCCAGCACCTTCAGTCTTCGACGCAATCACAGAAACAACCTTCGTAGTCGTCTCCGTCTGCTCAGCCGCCCATTTGGTCTTCGTCACCATCTGCATCTGCGTCTTCGTGACCCTCAAACCCTCCCCATCAATCCCCGCAACCTTTGACAAGAAATACGCTTGAAATCCCGCGAGTATGCAAAGTGCAAACAACAGTGCTGAAGACAAGCACACACAACCTGTAATCACTGCATTACTTGGTCTGCGAGGTCGGCATCGAGTGTTGTCTTCTGGAGCATCCTCGTCGCTGGTTTTGATGGAAGAATTTGCGAGGGTGGTGTATTTGGATTTTGACTCTGGTTTTGGGGACGACTTGTAGCGAGTGGGAGTTTGGGCGGATAGTCTTGCGGCGATCTTTTGAGAGGCTGGGATGGAGAGGTTGGGGACGTCGTGGAATTTTGAGGGGTTCATGTACATCTTTGCAAAGGTGGTGTTTGGGTTGATGGAGTTGAAAAAGGAAGAAGCGAGCGAAGGAGAGGAGAAGGTGTGATGGGTTATTTGTAGTCTAGAAGTGGTTGGATGATAAGGTAGTGTCTATGGTCAGGAGTGGTGCTGTTGCAGGCAAGCTTTGAAGTATGTTCGTTGATTGAGCAAGATACGTGTGTATATGCTTTGCTTGTGATCAGGAGAGTTTTGGAGTTGCAATGGTTCCGAGGATAGATGGACTGTTGTCGTATTGATACAGATCAGAGAATACTTGATCTTCTCCGAGCAAGACGATGCCGAATGCTTGGAGGACGTTTCAAGTTCCCTGAGGCATGCGCGAAGCAGTCTCGAGGTCCTGAACTCTCGGGCATGAGGTATACTCACTCGCGCTTATCATCGGAAGTGAGTTGTCGTTTGCCTAGCTTCCGCGATCCAGCAAGGGATATAAACATTTATACCAGACATCTACGAAGTCTTGTCATCTTGAGGGGTGCGGCAGATAATGACAATGCATGTAGACCTTCCAGATCATTCGGTGACCATGGCGCTTTGCAAAATAAAAGCATGGCTTCTAGGTAGTGGTAGACTGGACCAGTCGTTCTTTTCGGTGGTTTCGATGGATGTCATTCTGTGTTGCGATGATTAAATCCATGCATGGTGCAGGCAGAAATCGATAGTCGTTCAGTCAGTCGGTACGGATATATTCCATCCTTAGAGTAAATTTGAATATCACGCCTTGATCAGAAGACGTCGCAATACAATCAAACGAGGGCGTCTACAAAATCAATCTGATGTGGCTTTCGTGGAAGGATCAATAGTGTCGCATGCCCACTTGCTCCTTCGTGTTCGAAATTTTTCCGCTGAGTTCACCTGCATCAAACGCTAAACGGAAGGCGTTCCGCAACGAGGAACCACCAACCTTGAGAAAAGTGAAATACCTCATAGGGCGTTTATTCACTCTGGTGGAAGCGAAGTACTGTAGCAAAGCACAGTGGTATTATATGGTGGAGAAGATGTCACTGATAACGATGGAACAAAGTCGTTTGACGATTCAATTGCCAATTGTGCTGGATTCTGGAGGTGATGTGCAGAGCTCGGCGACGGGCTGACATCAGATGACTCTTTTGTTCGCGTAGAGGCTTGCAGCGATGACTCGATTGCCGGAGGGTCTCGCTCTTGCTGCTGCACGAATGTTGCAACATGCAGAAGATCTGGGGATCTTGCAGGCTTCAGAACGAGTCATTATTATATCGCGCCAGTGTTATGGAAGGTCGCTGTCAAGAAAGGAAGGAGCTGCCGACGTTCAAACCCCTCACCTTCGAAGGATCAAAATGACAGCAAAGATTTACGACAGTGATTTATTTTGCTCAGTTATCTGCCGCGAGAAGGAAGAAAGTGTAGGATGATCCAGTCTGGGCTTGTTCACGCCCTACGCATGTGGCGAGAAAAATAAGGGTTGGGACCAGAAAAAATGGAAGGCTGTCGGCAGCGTCCGCCCGTAGGGAACCTTGTTTCGGCAGAGGCTTGACGCCCTGCAGCTTTGCTTCGACGTCTCGTCAAGGGTCGCAAAGCAGCAAAAACACATACAGGTAAGCTGAGAAGAGATGCTGACCTTCTTGAGTGCATGGATGCGGATCAAGAAATGTCAAGCACCGAGCACAAGAAACGTCACTTTTTGCGCCAATACGAATTGGTATGGGGCCGACACGACGGACGTGACCGAGACCCAGTATACAGGTAGTGCATTGACCTACTTTTTCTTTTCGATCACCAAATTTTTGCTCTAGCGTGTCAACGACCGAGGACTGTGACCACTTTCTTACGTACATATATCCAACCCCAAGGCAGCTCAAGTCCGACATTCTCTACCTCAGACCTTCTTGTCATTTCATACCCCGCCTGTTGCTTCACAGGGTTCGATTAGGTTGTTGGACACGTGCGCCACGGCCTATACCATCTCTTTGAAGTACTTTCTTGCCATATATCGCCGTCATGTTCTCAGAGAAGAAGGAAGCCAACATTGGCTCCAAGCCTGTGCAAGACGGTCCCTACTCGTCGGGTCCTAGCTCCATCAACCACGATGATGTCGAGGGCTCGCCAGTTCCTGGAACTACCGTCCAGCTCAAGCGTAGACTGCAGTCGCGTCATCTGCAGATGATTGCTATCGGTATGCGCCATTCTCTTGCGCTGCCACAGAACAAGTACCTGACAAATGACTCTTTCTAGGCGGAACAATCGGTACTGGTCTTTTCATCGGTTCTGGAACCGCACTCGCAAATGCTGGACCTGCTGGCGCATTGATCGCATACGCCTTCGTCGGTACACTCGTCTACAGCGTCATGGTCGCTCTGGGTGAGATGGCCACCTTCCTGCCCGTTTCCGGCGCCTTCACAGCATACGCATCTCGCTTCGTCGACCCCAGTCTTGGGTTCGCCATGGGCTGGATCTACTGGTTCTCATGGGCCATGACATATGCCTTGGAACTGACTGCCAGCGGTCTGATCATCCAGTACTGGCGCGCCGACCTCAACATCGGTATCTTCATTGGTACATTCTGGGCCGTCATTACACTTGTCAACTTCCTGCCCGTGTCCTTTTACGGCGAAATTGAATTCTACTTCGCTTCGATCAAAGTGCTTACCGTTATCGGATTCATGATTTTTGCTATTTGCATTGATGCAGGAGCTGGTCAACACGGATACTTGGGTTTCGACACTTGGAAGCACCCCGGAGCTTTCGCTCCTTACATTGTCGAGAACAACGATGCTGTCGCCAAGTTTGTTGGTTTCTGGGCTGTTTTGATCCAGGCCGGTTTCTCTTACCAAGGAACTGAGCTTGTTGGTATTGCCGCTGGTGAAACTAGCAACCCTCGCAAGACTGTTCCTGCAGCTATCAAGAAGACTTTCTACCGTATTGTCTTCTTCTTCGTCTTGACTGTCTTCTTTATCGGTCTTCTTGTTCCTTACGACAACAAAGCGCTTGCCACCGCCCACACCGACGCTTCCTCCTCTCCTTTCGTCATTGCTGCAAACCTTGCCGGTGTCAAGGTGCTCCCCGGCCTCATCAACGCAGTCCTCCTCTGTGTCGTTCTCAGCGCCGCAAACTCAAACGTCTACTCTGGCTCCCGTATCCTCGTCGGTTTGTCCGAGCAGGGCCAAGCACCAAAATGGTTGGGCCGCACCACTGCCCGCGGTGTCCCCTACTACGCCGTTGCCTTCACTGCCGCATTCGGTCTCCTGGGCTTCATGAACGAGTCCAACTCCGGCGGTCAAGTCTTCAACTGGCTAGTCAACATCACCGGAGTCGCCGGCTTCATCACCTGGACCTGCATCAACATCTCTCATCTCGCATTCATGCGCGCCCTCGCCGCTCGCGGTGTTTCCCGCGACACGCTTCCTTACAAGGCAATGTGGCAGCCATTCTTCAGTTGGTATGGAGTCTTTTTCAACATCCTGATTATCTTGACTCAAGGATTTACTGCCTTTATGCCCTGGAACACCTCCGACTTCTTTGTCGCTTACATCTCGCTCATCTTGTTTGCTGTGCTTTACGGTGGCCACAAGATTATCTTCCGTCCCTCTTTCGTCAAGCCAGAAGACGCTGATCTCGATACTGGCCGTAAAGAGATTGAAGAGATGCACTTTGAAGAGGCCGAGCCTGTTGGTGCTTGGCAAAAGTTCTGGGCTTGGATGGGTTAGAAGCCTTGCTTGCATCTGTTTATTCTGTTTATTTCGACTTTTTTTTTGTGTTCAACGCATTTTCATTGTTCATAATTTTCTCTTTGGACGTTCATACCCCTCGGATGGTTGGGAAACAAAATCATGGTTTCATTTTATAGATGAGTTTCAGAGACTCGACATGGCTAGATCTTGACGACGATGAATGAAGAACGATAATACTTTCAATCCTATTTCCCTCATCAGTTCAGTGTCACAAGATTATCTGGGATACTCTAGACCAAGATGTGCTTTACCAAGATTGGGAACCATCGACAGGAAATCCTTGCCCCCAAAACACTACCTCTTGAGTTTTACGTAGCACCATCCAAGTCTCACTCATAGTCGAAAGTCTTCTTGATGATGTCGATACCAATACTTCCAGCCTTGCCCTCTACCATCTTGTTGACACAACCTGCCACTCGGACAAGCAATTCACAATTGTGCTTTTCAGTGCTGCGAGTTGCAGTCTGATGTGCCTTTTCCATGTTGGCACAGAACAACAAGATGTTGCTGACCAGAATTGGTGAATGCAGAGGAAATATACTGTTGAGTTCCAGAGCAACTTCTGCTTTGATGTTGGCGAGGATGGTGAAGCAAGTCCGATGGAGGCGAAGATAGTCGAAGGTCAGGTGCATGCCTTCACGGTGGATTGCCGCTGCCAGACCATCGAGAAATTCGGGAGCTGTGAGTGCTTGATTGTTGATACCTTTCGCTGCTCCAACTCCTTTGACTTTTGCAGTCGTCTTCACTTCAGGCTCAGTCGAAGGAGTTGATGACGATGATACCTTTGAGATCTTCTCAGCGCGCAAAGCTTTGATCTTGAGTTCGAGAGCGACGAAATCAGTGGAGGTAGAGACATTGACATAGCGCATGTAACGACCGCCTATCAGATCGGCAACCGGTATGTGATCCTCCACGTTGCGGCAGAGACTATCATTGAATATCGTCTTCTCTTTGTTCCGTTTGTTGCTTGCACTGTTGATGATTGACATCCCGTTGCAGAGATCGAAGCGCTTCGAACAATCAACTAGAGTCTTTGGTGTGCTTCCCATAAAGATTCTGTCGCTGCACTGAAGCTTCAAAAGTGTTTCCATGTCATCCCAGCGTCCGACAAGACCCTGTACCTTCAGTGTGTTGTACAGGTGTGCACAATATAGCGTGACAAACCAGGGTCTAACGCAGGAAATGCTGGAGCGCTGCATCGTATATCTTCCGCCGAACAGATTGAGTCCACATATAACAGGACTTTGTTGGAAAAAATTGAATGGTGGCCATCTCTCAGCCTTGGCCAGCTTTTCGAGTTTTTGGTCCATTGTATTCGTGACCAACATGGTTTCGATATACTTGGTTGTTTTCTGCATATGACGGCGAATTTCAGAACAGAATTTGGGGTTCAAAAGGTCAGACTCCTGCCCTTCGTGGAAGGCTACAGTTTGATCAAGTGATGCCTTGATGAATCTTCCTGCTTTCTTCGCTTCCAAATAGGGTCTTTCAAGGTCCGAGCCAAGGATATGCTGGACGTCGAGATAGATCTGGGCCGCAAATGAGAGCCAAAGAGGAATTGGTTTGTCGGGTGCCATTTCTCGAATACCTCGAACGAACTCGTCCTCAACCCAGTCGTTCGACGCTGCCAAGGCAGTCAGTCCAGTGAAAGCTCTAAATAGGACATATTTATCATCGGCAAACTTGTCTCTTGCTGACTTCTGAGACCATGGAGTGGAAGTGTCGCGATACATGGTCGCTGGATTGCCGACAACGACCACCTGACCGGAAACCTTGCAAGTGCTCAATTTGAATTTCTCGAGCACGAAGTAAGCATTCAACAAAGTTTTATCAGCGGTATGGTAGGCAGCAAAGTTATAGGGATCGGTGGGTTGCTCGTACTTCAGCACATCCACGCCGGCGAAGCCGCACAATATAACGAAGGATGGGATCATACATGTTTGAAAGCCGGCTTGATCGTGGAATCGTTTGTCGTGATCCTCCTGCAGCTGCCGAACTATCTCGACCGCGGTGTTGGTGGCTATCGCGGCTGCTTGTAAATCAATCTTTTTGTTGAGATAAGCCTTCCACAAGCTTTCGATGTGATCGCGTATCCGATTGATGCTCTCCAGAAGGAAAACAGTATCGATGAAGTGTTCGTCTTTCTTCCTCAGACTCTCGGCTCGATAACGAACGTGCGCGCTGGGGTCGGACTCGCATTCGGGTACGGTCTCCGAGATCGAGGCATTGAGAAAGGTGTCGGACAATTCTTCTACCTCAAGGGCTTCGAAAGCATTATCGTTCCGTGGTGTGGCATTTTTGCTCTGCTCAGAGTTTGCGAGACTCTCTTTCATAGATTGGGTCCTGATCCTCTCAGCCATATGAGGCCGTAGTATATGACGTACATGCTCGAGGACGGAGATGAAGTACGCATGGCTGTCACCATCCGCAGGTGCTGCTGTAGCAAGCTTGGTATTCTTGAACCAGGTATTATGTTCCTTGCGGAAGGCAATAACACGATCGAGGACGAAGTCTAAGGCCGCTGGGACTACGACGTGTGGCTTTGTCGAAGATGCAACTATTTGTGATGCAAGTCGGGTGAAAGACCTAATTGGTATGGTGTAAGTTCGTGGAGATGTTGAACCGATGTCATCTCTGGCAGCAACGTCCCTAGCAAGCTTGCGAGCTTTCCCCTTCAATCTCGAGGAAGGAACACCAGACGGGTGTCCAGGAGGTTGACTGTTTCCGTCGTCGCTATCGTTAAGCACTTCTGGAGAGAAGCCACATCTTTTGGCGGTGGTTGCAAGCCAGTTGGCGATAGTATCAGTGTCTCGCTTGTAGGTCTTGTAGCTGTCTCGGAGGTAGTCAGGCAACATCTTCGATACTCAAGGTGGGACGTTGGCGGTCAAGGAATCTTGAACGCGTACAGTTATGTTAGTAGTCGCGTGGTTGATGTTGTGGTTGAGAATACCGACGGCAAGGATTTGGTGGCGGAAGTGAAAGTTACCAAAGGACACAACCGATGTGCTTGTTGTGGTGTTGGATAAAAGTGCGTCGCGACAGCAGCTTTGTGTCTTCCTTCACTTGAAAACAAATTCACGACAAACGCTTTCCCATGCAGGGACCCGCGAACCGCCAACAACCCGTTTGTGAACATAGAACACCTGATTGAAGAGTCTCGTCGTAATACTGGCTGGCTCTCCAGGCCTTCTGCTCACCTCGCCTCGACAGAAACCTTACCACTACCCCTCTTCTTCACAAGTCTCTTCTCTCCACCACGGCTCTTGTGCACCTTGCGCTCATCCTCAAACTGCACTTTTCTCGCAGCCCTTTCTACTAAATGTGTAGTCGCCGTTCGCTCGTAGGAGAACGCTTGATACACTGGTGCACTTTCAGGTCTTGCATATTCTTCTTGCGTTGAATATTGCTGTGGCGCTTGGGGAATGCGAGTATAATGGGGAAGCTCGACTGCAGAGTCCATGCGAGAATTTGTTGCATAGGGATATGGTTGGGATGAAGACTTGGGTCTGGGTGGGAGAGGCGGTCTGGCCTGCGTGAGTCGGGATGGTGTTGCTGAGTTTTCAGTAGGCCTGCTGTGCATCTGATGTCTTTCCATGCTCGCTACCTTGTGTTGATAATAGTGGCGGTCTCGATGAGTAGAGATTGTAGAAGACCGGCTATCGTGGGTTGAGTTCGATGGTCTGCAAGGTACTTCTTGTACCAGGGTTCTCGGGAAACCACTGAGCAAATATTTTTGTGTACCATCTTGACAGCCTCCTTGCAGGACAAGAGCTATAGTAGTCGAAGCCATCGCATTTGGGACTTCAAAGTCGATGTGAGGTATCCTCAGCATACCATAGGTAGTCAATCTCGATATCAGCTTTTCCGTGAGCTTGACCTTGACACCTCTACCATCCGTACATTTCGAGGTATCTTGGATGACAAACTCTGGCATGAAATTGGGAGTGCACTGATTCGACAAAAACTCGCCTAGGGCTTTCAGACTCGCTGAGCCTTCCTCGAATCTGCAGCAGATATAGCCAGTGCACATGAAGCTCCCACCTCGTAATGGCGCAGTCTTGGACAGCTTGAAGTAGAAAGAGCTTGCCACAAGAGAGCAAGCAACGTCTTTCACCATCCTCATCGCGTCAGGGTCCTTGAGTCTCCGTCTTACTTCGGTCCGAAATTCTTGAAACTTGTCTTTGGCATCGAAAGGTGGTAGCTTGCTCTTAAGATCCAGATTGAGGCGTATATAAGGGCTTGGGAAACCATCGTTCAGATTGTTGACATCGGCTTCAAACTCGGTCCAGGTGTGTTCAGCGTCAAGTATATTGTCGAATCTTTGATACAATGCATTGAAAGTGCGGCGTATGCCTCCTGACTTGATCGTCTGAGCAGTCGGTGTAGTATCGTCTTTGGGACTCGATGCACGCCGTTCTGATGCCTCTGTTCGTTGCTCAGACAAATTTTGGCCTGTGCCAATAGATAACAGCATATCAGGATGCTTATTCGCAATTGCAGGCCAGAGAAGTTTTCGCTCTCTGTTTGCCACGTGTACTGGGTTGTTGTGATATAACCCGCCGTCAATGTAGCTCGTTCCAGTCTTTGTGTGAGTATAAGGCTTGAAGTAGAACGGCGCTGCAGAGGTGGCCGCTGCTGCTTCCCAAACTTCAAGCTCATTCGAAGGATTCCCTGGTCGGATAAAGGTTTGGCTGTCCCCTGAACTTTGCGGACGACTGTAGTTGGCAAAGATCATAGCCTCCTTTCCGTCAGCGGAGGTAGCCGTAACAGCGACCTTGGTCTTGAATGCGTTTAGAGAGTCATTAGCGCCAAACAGAGGACTTTTACCGAGCGTCCCTTTCAGAACATTATGCAGAGGCGTGGCTTTGTATTTGCTGCCATGATTCAACAAGGCAGCTTGTTCCAAACCCCATACACCTCTGAACTCGCGCTCGGTAAAAGCTTGGTCGCAGAACTTCTCAAACATCTCGATGCAGTAGCCAACGGACCATTGCTTGACTCCCAAGGCCAGAGCATTGATACCTCCCGTACTCGTGCCAACGATCAGATCGAAGAACGATTGTATGCGTATGTTCCCTCCCAAGCTCTTCTCAATTGCTCGTAAGACCTCGAGCTCCATGATGCCTCGCATACCGCCGCCATCGAGTGATAGTACTCGTACGCCTACATCATCAGATAGATAAGTGACTTCCCAAGGCGGTTCGAAGCTGGTGTACATGTGTAGTGGGCAACACTCTAGCTGTATTTTGCCATGAACTTTCTTGCCGCAACTTCTGATGCAAGTGTCGCAAAGCACATGACCGCATGGTAGAGGATGTAACGGTATATTGACCAGACAACCAAAGCAGCTCACATGACTTATGAAAGGCGCAGCTGTTCCCAGGTCGGTAAAACATTCGTCCATCTGTTCAAAATGCAAGTTGCTCGCTATTCGTCTGCTTGAAACATCCCGTGGTTCCTCGTCCAAGGCTTCCAGGTGTTCTTGCTCGCATATGTTGACTTCCTGTTTGAGAAGCGATATCCATACTGGTAGATACGATTCCGCGGTGAGGTCTGATGTGTACTGGCCTGCGCCAGAAGTCTTGCCGTCCTTGGTTCGATGATCCATGCCATGAGAGAGCCTTGTGCCTGTACACGTACGATTCGCGCGATCACCGAAAGAGCACGTCAAATGATTATCGCAGAACGTCTTCAGCATATGTTCTAGGGAGGGTTGATAATACTCGCTGAAGACGTCTCTGATTCGTCCTAGCACTCATCAGTACTCGCTTGGATACAGGTCCGCACGGATGTTCACCTCTGCGATTTCGAATGGAGTCATAGAAGATACATGATGCTACAATGCGTCCAAGAAATCGAGTTATCGTCTTAGCAGATGTGCCTCGAGGTTGTTGACTTTGTATCTGTATTGCAAGTTGAAGAGCATGTTCGCCAATATCTGAGGTTCTTGTCGGCGCAACTCCGCTCCACCTTCGCGATTGGCACATTGATTGTCGAGTAAGTTCACCCATTAGATGATGTTATGGTGGGAAGAGCCAGCTCAAAACACCACACTTATTCGGAAAAAGAAGAAGAGCATCAGAAACACCAAGACAAGAACGAAGGGGACAAACGGTTCTTGACATTTACAGCTGACGTTTCGAAGGTTCCGAGCAATGCCATGGCCCGCGGACGGCAGTGTTAAAGCTAACCGTTTCCTAGTCTTGATGTAACAAGAAAGTGGTCCCAACTCAGGCAGGGCCATGCCTGAACGAACTTTTGTGATTAAGGCATCCGGAACAGCCGAGTCGGAGGAAGACTCCTTTCGGCGTCGGTACGGTAGGTAGGGCTGTATTCCTTGCATGAGATGTTGAAGCATTTGCCAACCTTAAATCTTATAAAACCCATGATCCTGGTTAATGGATGCCTGGGCTGCGCGGTGGATTCGCTTTCAGCCCCAATACACGAGTATCTCCCGTGTACTGTAAGCTGTACGGTACTGTACGTCTACCGACAGCGATGAGCCGCACATGTTGTCGACAATAGTTACCATCTAGGCCGAAGGGGCTTCGAAGGATTGCGAACAAGTTTCGGACCAAGACGACTCGAGGTCCACTTCGCTCGAAGGCTCGAGGAGTCGTTACGTACACGGTCGCGCCAAGCCCTCACCATCCAGTTTGGAAACACCATCCGAGTCAAGTCCTTGGTGCAAATAACGTGACGCCGCGGGACGGGACGAAGGAACTGAGTTTGGAGATCGATCACAATGGTGTCGAGATATATAAAGAGGCATGTGAAAGGCGGACAGTTGGGGTTCGCAGACTGTCGTCTGTCACCACTGTGCGGGCGCCTGCCAAGTCAAATCACTACCTGCATGATCAGAGTCGTACAGGGCATGGCGCAATCGCTGTAGCTGAGAGGCGCTGTACAGGCCACAAGGAGTGCTCCTGTAGACAAGCCGTCAATATCGTCGCTTGAATTCACTTGACTTCATACTCGGAGGGCTTGACGGGGGCAGAATAAGCAGCCATAACAATTGAGTTCGGACTGTAAGCCGCCCACTGGCAGCCTCGTGACTACGAGAACATCAGGCAGAGGTGCCTTGTTCGGCTGTTATGCCTGCTTGTGGACACAAAGGAGACAACAGGACTCTAGGAAAGACCAAACAGAATTGTTGAAATTGGTGAAATTCAATTCAAGTATGCTACAAAGGCAAAGGGTAATAATCCCTTACGAGCCCCAACCATGCGCCGGGTAATATATCAATCATTCTCTTTCGTGTGCTGGGAATTGTTTCGTGCGCAAGTCTTTATGAACTGAAGATGTTTACTTCTTCTGGCCGGCGAGCTTCTCAGTCTCCTTTTGCAGTTGCTCTATCGTGTCGGCGTCGGCCTTGATGTCGCCTCTGTCTGCCTTGACCTGTTGTTGATTGTGTTAGCTTCTGCAGATGTATACGTTCGGTTGGTAATGGAGACTTACGATGCTCTCGCTGTCAGAGGCGATCTCCTCGTGCCAGTGGCCCTTGCCCTGCTTCTGCTTCTCGATCTGCTCGTTCTTGATCTTGTCGGCCTCTTCGGCGCGGCCCTCGTTGTCTAGTCTACATGTCAGCTTGTGTCTACAGGCTGAAGCAGAGCTTATAATGCGCAATGCCAATGTCTTTGGTGCAGCTTTGCCAGAGACGAAGACCAGTGACAGCTCGGAATTCGGAATAACTTACGGAGAGCGCTCTCCTTGCCGACTCTCAGAACAGGTGCGGTCTGGAAAGAGCGGATGGGAGCAGAGACAAAGGCTCTTCTGGCGATGAAAGATCTGGAAAGCATGATGGCTGGTGTGTGGTGTTTTCTTCGGAATTGGTCAGTAAACACGTCAAGACGGGAAAGGTGGAGGAGCTTCGAACCTGGAGCTGAGCTGTTTGACGGTGAGGTCGCAAGATTCTTTGATGACAATTGAGTACTTTGCAGTGAAGTTGTAGATGTAGTGGAGAAGAAGAAAAGAAGCAGAAAGGAGAACGCAACAAAAGAGCTCACTATGACCGTCCCTCGGTTGTTCGTTGATCGTACCTGTCGACTCTCCTCCAATCCGGGTCAGCCATTGCGTCATCGGTCGTAGCTTCCAATTGCCAATCGAGCGATTACGACTCCATTCACTTGCCGACCATATCGCCCTATTTTGTGCACGTTGTTCATCGAGCCACTTGGAGAGATGAACAACTTTATGTTTTGAAAGGCGTTATCCATCTATTATAGCACATGGTGGTGACAAGTACGTCTCCACTATCGTTCACCAAGCCTGTAGCTAGCCAGCCAAGCTCCTGTCTCGTTCCACATAAGGCGTAGCAGAGGCTCAGTTGAATGCTTGCTATAATATGCAAGGTCCCATCGCAGTATACATCGAGTAGGGGTTGACACATCAATCACGTAGTCAACATCAAGGAGTGTGCACAGGATCAATCATGAAGTAAAAGAGCTTGTATTTTTCCGTGGCCCAAACTCGATACCAGCATGATCTACAAGACCAGCATAGCGAGAGAAAATCGGTAAGAGAAGAGGAAAAGGAAAAAGCTGACAAGAGATACGAAATAGCGAAAGAGCAAAAACAGACTCCCAGTCCCCAGAATCTTGGTATAACCGACAATAAGACTCCTTCTCGCTCGCTCTGACGACGACGATTTGTTGTTGCCAAACCATAAAACTCAAATAACAAAGACACCGAATTTCCGCACCGACCGGCCATGAAACCTTTCTTTCCCTGTGTGAGAGTCGTAAACAAGAAGAGAAAGGATTGTAAACAGCAGAGCAAGCAGAAACCCCAAGCATGCGTAGAATATATGCCTGCGCCCGACAAGTCAAAGAATCCGACTGAATGTGCATCGTGTGGTTTTCGTTCATCCCGTTCCCCACCAAGTGTAACACCGTGCGCTTTGTTGCAAAGTAACATCAACAAAGGCTTTGTAAAAAGTCCGAAAATGCAGAGAGAAATGACCAAACAAGAAAGTAAACCGATTATGCCCTTTTCGTGACAATGATTCGAAAACGCCGTTCGTCTAGGATCCAGAGGGCTCCGCAATCCAGTGGTATATATGTGAAAGCATCGTAAATCTGTACAGTCGCAGGATTAAAAAAATGTGTGGCCGTATAGTCGTCCGGTTTTCCAGAGGATGCGCCCCGCCAGCCCTAGACAAGAACAGCGCCGCGAATAGAGTCATGAGAAGGTATTAGTCATTTCTCTACCAGCGGCGCTGGTTGATGTAACCCTGCATCTGACGGGCCGGCGAGACACTTGGAGGAGGGCTTGCGATGACGCGGGTGCTAGGGTCGACAATGGGAATAGCATTGCGAGTACGCTGAGCCATGGGCTGGTGGAGCTTCATCTGGTTCTGCTGGAAAGAGTTGTTGTTGTAAGAGGCAGCAGCAGAGGGAAGAAGGAAAGGAGTAGGCTGAGCTTGGTGCTGCAGCGGAGAAGCATCAGGAGAACCAGACGACAGAGATGATCTGTCGGAAGAAGCGGAAGAGTGAATAGATTGGAGCTATGCATGCATTAGCATTGATCGAAAAGGTATACAACAAGACATGGGTCAAGAACTTACATCGTCCTCGGTCAGGAGGTGGAAGGGGCAGAAAACCTCGTCATCTTCAAATTCGAAGCCCTTGGCAGCTTCAAAGTCCCTGATGTATGCGCTGTAGGCAGGGGTCTCAGGGAGCTCTTTGGGACTTCTTTGAGCCTTGAATTGCTGTTGACGGTGGGCATTCTGCGCCGAGGACACACGAGGGCCGCGGCGAGAGCGACCGTGGTGGTTGTGAGAGGGGTGAGGGTGCGACTGCATAGCAGTGGCATAGTGGGGAGCGCCGTAGTGGAAGTTTGACATGATTGCAATTGAGATATTGATATCGATCGAGGGGTGGTGCTTGAGAGAAATCCGTGTTCAAAGCTCGGGAGATTGCGGTTGATCGGAGGTGGCCGGGAGCGATATATCACAACAAGAAGAGAATAAGAGTGATATAGAGTTGGCGAAGGAGGTTGGAAAAAGGCGTAGGTGTTGGATGGAAATTTGGGGAAGGTGGATTGCGAAAGTGCGACAGGAATAGCGATGATTGTGAAAATGGGATGCGAGAGATATGGAAGAGGACGGAGGGTTGTGGGTTTGGAAATGGAAAACGAGGGAGGCGAAGGAGTCGCTCGCTGTGGGTACCGGCCTTGTCGAGGCGCCACCGTCCATGCACCATACCGGAAACGGGAAGGCTCGAGCCCAGACGATGCACGATCAACGCACAAAGACGCTGAAAGCAGCCTACAAGTCACGAGCTGCCACGGCAACTCACCTGCCTATGACGACCCTTTACACTTCTCCGGGTCGCTGTGTGCCCCTCTGCTTGCCCTTCAGGAGGTCTACAGTGTTGCTGCTTTTTTCGCCGCTCTCAGGAAGTCATGGAGCGGTCAGTTAGGGTCGTGTTTCCAATGCAGATCCACTTTGTGAACGCATGCACTACTGCATCATGGTCGAGCGCCAACCGGCTGCATTGATTCTATGCACGCCACAAGTCCGCTGAGACAAGGGGAGAGACACGACTGCGCTTGGCGGCATGGCCGGCAGAGTCTCCCATCGACCCCTCACCAATCCCGCCCGCTCATTCACCGCCTCGACTCGTTCCGGGGAAAGCTTGCCATCCGACATGGATTTGCTTTTGGGCTCGAGCCCTTGGTCTGTCTTTGACTGTTGTTGCAACTCCGTGCTTGTCCCAGTGACACCGCCAACGTCTATCGATATATGGTCGAGGCGGTGTTGGGCGTGCCTGCAGCAGCCTCAGTCCTGCCACCGCCATAGCCATGTGTTCATTTGAGCTACTGTAGTCTGTGACCCAGCCCATTTCGATTGCTAATTCAGGAGCCGCTTGCGAATTTGCTCCTGCGTCGTCGTGACAGGCGGTGTTTTGATTGCGAAACAATGAACCCCTCGATTGAATCCGGGGCTTGGAATGTCAGATCTCATCTATTTCCGCTGTCGGTAACCCTTGAATCCGTCAAGACAAGGCATCAGGCGATGGTACGCACGTACATGCTTGATGCATTCGTTCGGCGCTTAGGTTGAGCCTCATCAAGGTGTTAATTGGTTGCTCAGATTCAGCGTCGCTGTCTGATCGACCAAGGAACCTCACTTCATTGCTCCAAATAGCTCTAACCCCTGGGGGCTGAACCTTCATCTCTTTGTATTCGTAACTCGCTCTGAACATGCTCTCTCCTGATGGCCTTGGCTTCGTACTTGTAGATTACCATCTGTTCATCCACGCAATCCAAATCCTCCTTTTCAAACATGCCCATCTCTGGAGGGGTTCACCTCTGCAACAATCAACCTCAATATTGCCACGGCTATCAAGCTTCTCCGCATCCGAGCCAACAACCTAGACAGGTTTCGAATAAGAGCTTGGATTGACTGGTTGATCGCGTCAACCGTTTCCCACTACAGTAACGGAAACGGCAGTGTGCCATGGCATTCAAGTGATATGAAGTTTCACCACCGTGTCCATTTATGATGAACCACTATTTCGCCATCCAGCACGGGTTAATGACTCTGGTTCACTGTTTCTCGTGAACACGTCCTAGACACTACTTTAATTGTATAGAACGCCAATCCATTTGTGTCACGCAAGCATCTCGACCATGGTGATGAACTTGCGACAGGGTTGTACTCCTAGCACTTGCGACATGGCGAAAAACAAAGTCGCGAGACGGATTGTCGAATGATGTTTCCGTACAACGTATGGCAGATACTCTGCTCTCACTTGCCACAGATCCGTCTCGCGTGCTTCATCTCATGACAAACACACTGTCCGTGTTGAGACGTGGTATCCCCGTGTGCTAAAGCGCGTAAAAACACCGAGCTATAACAATGCACAATGGACTTGCGAAAAATGGTACTATCCGCCCGAAGCCGACATGCTATCAGCTCTCTTCGGCTTTGGCTCTGAGGAAAGTTTGTCCAAATCTTGCCAACCAGGTATCGATCCGTATTCTCGCAAGAGCAGGATGGGACTTGCGTATCTTAATCCGCGGTTCCGTCTCGGGCTGCGAGCTTGCAGGGTTCATACCCGATGGCCGTGCTGCGGATGGAGGAGGGCCATAAAGGAGATAGTGAAGGGGCATGAACGGCATAGGCTATTTGCCGATCTGGGTCTCCTTCATAAATCTCGAAATGCCGTCTTTACAGGTCCTCTCTGCATAATTTTCCCAGACTTCATAGAGGCTGATGAACTCTTGAGTAGCAGCCATACAGGCCCCGACGTCAATATCGCTCTCTGCCATCCATTGGACCATTTTAGCGATTTTGTTGGGATTTTGCAGAGCACTCTGCAAGGCTGATGCACTTGTTGCGGCAGCATGTGCCTGCAGATTTGATTGGGTTGGGCGTAAGACGACGGCGAGGAACATGGCTGTGACGGCAATGATATGTGGCGGGTACATCAGAGGCATGTCAGTGTTGTAGTGATCGTTGATGACATTCTGGGACAAGGCCATCTCTTCGGTAGACAAGTTTAGACCTGGGGCTAGATCGTTGAGACTCCGATACGGATGATGTACGATCATGCGTGCTGACATGGTACTGATGAGATGAAATTCGCATTCACCAATCTTGGAGATATCGTTGACACCTAGCTCTGGCCATTGCCTCGCTGCCTCGGCCAAGACCAATCTGATGTGGATTGGACACTCCTCGACCTTACAAGCAACGTATACAGCTGTTGTCATGACAAGATATGGATTTGTCCTTCGAATGTCGACTTTGGTGTAGAACCGCCGTACGTAGACCTGGGCTGTGGCAAGTGGTTGCTGTCTGACATTCATTCTTCGACCAAGTTTCACGATCTCTAAGACTGGTTAGTCGATTTCTGTATGCTTGAGATGGCAGACTTACGCTGTTGAATATAAATGTTCATAAGACGTGGCTCGGGTAAAGGATACTTGTTGTGCAGTTCCTGGTTGTCTTTCTGTTGTTGGTTTCGGATATCATCAAGCTGGTCCTTTGTGAAAGTCCAGTATGTCCGCTGAGTCGAATCCCAGTAGTTGGCCGCCATGATGGATATTGGGTAATTTTGTGCTGGTTCACGAATGCCTTAAATCTAAGGAAATAGTCCAAAAGTATGTTCTTAGTGTTGTCACTACGTCGAGTATGTGATCAACTCGGCAGATTAGCACGACTTGTGATGGATGCGACGCCAAGGCGACGCTCAACTACGAGTACGGCAAGAGCGAGGGATGGAGGCAGTTTTAGGAGCATTTCGATGCGTGAACCATGAATCTAGTCACAGGCAGCTACTGGCACTTAATCATTGTAACAAGCACGAATGAATGTGCAGCAAGATTGCGAGTGTTGCAGAAATGCAGAGCTGAACCCTGTTATCTCCGGAAAGGTCAGCAACTCCAAGCTTGGGCCTGAATTGTGCACGCCAAGAAGGGAAGGAAGGAAAAGCGTCATAAGTAAAGACGGCGGGGATGAGGCCTTTTCGGTTGTTCGAGGCTTAAGAGAAAGACGAGATAACACGCTTTTCACCGTCCATCTGTTGTCGACCATCATCTGCTGTGTGTTGCGCTCGCTCTCGAAGAAGCGCTTGTTGCTGAAAGCTCAGCAAGGCGCACCGAAACCCCCTTTCCTGGTATATCAGAGCCATGAAACCGAGATAGCCCGGACTACAACAGACGGCAGACCATGGATGCCGAATCACCCGCCGAGAGAGAGAACAGGACTCGCTCCTTGTGGAAGAAACTGGACACGCAAAACGATGGTTTCCTCGACTTCAAGGCCTTCCGGAAGGGCCTGAAGAAGCTCGATCACCGTGAGCATCACAAGACACGCTGGCTTAACCATCCTCGACAGAGCGCTGACTTGATTGCCAATCGCAGCTCTGAAGAATGCAGATGGCTTGATAGAGGATGTGCTCCAGGCCGCTGACATCAACAACAGTGGCCGCATCGAATACGATGGTTAGCAGCATCCGCCCAACCAAGCTCCAACATACGATCCGCTGACCCGACAAAGAGTTCCGCAAATTCGTCGACCAAACCGAACGAGAGCTCTGGCAGCTGTTCCAGAGTATAGACCGCAACCACGATGGCAACCTCGACAAGAACGAGCTACGCGCCGCCTTTGTCCGCGCCGGCCTCGCCGTACCCAACTCGCGTCTCGATAGCTTCTTTGCCGATGTCGACACAGACAATGACGGTGTTATCAACTTTGGCGAATGGCGGTACGTCGGAAAAGTCGTAAAAGAGTTGGTTCGAGACTAATCACGAGCAGCGACTTCCTCCTGTTCATGCCTATCGGCTCGCCCGGACTTAAAGCCGTCATGTCATATTACCAGTCGGCCATGAAGGTGACTGCAGAGGGCGACGTGTCAGTCAGTGATGAGACGATTCAGGGACTAGGTACTGCCACCTCCTTTCTTAAACACTCACTCTTCGGGGCCATCACCCGAATTGCTTCACCAACACCACCACCCGCTCCATCACTACCATCGCGGCAGTATCAAGAACATCAAGATACTCAGCCCGAAAGCAATCCACATCTCCCGTCACTCCACACAGAAGCCGCTGTTGCCTCTGATCATGACGACCGATCACATGCATCGCGTGCCTTGGCCTTTATGAGCATGCTGACGGATTTCGTCCCTGATCCAGGCTACTTCCTGGCTGGTGGCATATCAGGCGTTGCATCGAGAACCACCACCGCTCCTCTAGACCGTCTCAAAGTTTACCTGATCGCTCAGACTGGCACCAACGAAGCCGTGCAAGCCGTCAAACATGGTGCTCCCGCAGCCGCAGCAAAATCGAGCGCAAATACTTTGGTTAAAGCATGCAAAGAGCTTTGGGCTGCAGGCGGCATCCGTAGCTTGTTTGCTGGTGAGTGTAGTTCTGTGACAGTATCTTGCTTTTGCTGATTGCTTCGAACAGGCAATGGTTTGAACATCGTCAAAGTCATGCCCGAGTCTGCCGTCAAGTTTGGCTCATACGAGGTAACGTATAGCGTTCTTTAGCTTGGAATAATACTGACATCCGTCCCAGGCTGCAAAGAAGATGGTCGCACGACTTGAAGGCCACTCAAACACACGTAACATTTCACCCGTGTCGCAATTCGTCGCCGGTGGCCTAGCAGGAATGGTTTCACAAGCTGTCGTCTACCCTCTCGACACGCTAAAATTGTAAGTTGATCACTCAAAATGTTATCTCCTGCGCCAGAACGCTGACCCTGCGACAGCCGAATGCAATGCGAAACCGTACCAGGAGGTCTTCATGGAACAAAACTTATTGCCGCAACCGCTGTCAAGATGTGGAAAACAAACGGCATCTTAGCTTTCTATCGCGGTCTGCCAATGGGTCTTGTTGGCATGTTCCCCTATGCTGCTATCGATCTGGGTACTTTTGAGTACCTGAAACGCACCATTACCGCATACAACGTCAAGAAGTACGGCGGACACGAAGCCGATGCTGCACCTAGCAGTTTTGCAACAGCTCTCATAGGTGGCTTCAGTGGTGCCATCGGCGCGTCCGCCGTCTATCCCATAAATCTTCTCCGTACCCGATTGCAGTCTCAAGGCACTGCCAGCCATCCTCGCACCTACACCGGCATTGTAGATGTCACCCGACAGACTCTTGCAGGAGAAGGTGTCAGAGGTCTCTTCAAGGGACTGACACCCAATCTGCTAAAGGTTGTGCCAGCCGTATCCATCACCTACGTCGTTTATGAGAACACCAAGAAAGCCCTGAATCTTCGCTGATTAGCGAAACACAAAACACCGCTTTACGAATGAGATACCCACACACCCTCTCCTCCTTACAGCATGGTATTGCCAGCACTCTGGACATTGCAGTCCATCTTCGATAGGAACCCGTCACATTCCTCTCTCACCTTCGTCCATCAATGCATTGCGCAAGGCGCTATAATGGAGTTTTACCTTTTTCAACTTTTTTTCTTTTTCGGGGATTGTCTTTGGGTGGCAGAAGGTCTGAGTTAGCGTAGAATTGTCGGTTAGGATGCGCGACGGACCAAGACTGCTTCTCTGGCTTCTGGATTGCCAATACTTGGCGTGCTGTATCATTTGTTCCGTTAGAAACTTGCTGTCTGTGTGTCTCCCAATGAACCCACAATCTAGATCTCATAGGTTCCTGTCATGAAGCATTATAACTTCTTATTTCCTCCCTCCCCACAAGCTAAGGTCTGCCATATTTCTACACCTGGCCTCTTCCTCACGGTCACATGGCAACATCGTAATTTGCCAACATACACGATGAACCAAAGCCAGAAGTGCGTCCACAAAGAGCTATTGAAGCGTCATCTGCATCGTCATCGCTTCACTACGAGTGTATTGTATATCTTTATGGCTGCAACTGGGAAAATTCCATCCCTGAGGCGACGCATGTGAGAAGAGCAGAGCAAGTTTGAGTGAGTTTACCGGTCAGCAGATAATGGCGATGACCCTTCAGCCAAGCAGACAACGGCGACAGAAGGTATGGATACTTTCATTTCTCTTCATCTTTTGGAGTTCAGACATAGACTACTGCTCAGTCAAGGTCCATCTTCCAAGACTTCGTCCGGAAGCTTGATGTACCATGTCGACTAAGCACAACACTTCCGCGACCAACATCTATAGGTTCTGGCCGCCGGCTATCAAAGCTGCCATGAAGAGAGTTCGATCCAGGCAAAAACGTCGTGCCCCGAGCACTACTATGGTCGATAGGGCTACACAAACACCGACTTGGCCAGACGACCAACAACAACTTGAAAGCCAGAAAGATGACCACATGGAAACCGAACAGACAAACTTCCAATTCATGGATCTGCCTCTTGAGCTCCGTCGAGAAGTATACCGGCACTACATCAACAATCTCCCTCCCTTGATGTACACTTCACCACAAATCTGCCACGAAGTATCCGATATCACCGACCGCGTCCTCATCTTTCAAATGTTCAACGGCTTATGTCCCTCCTACATCCAAAAAAGAGAATCCGCAGAACTCGCAGCAGCAAAACTTGCATCTCTGCACGACAAGTATCAAGGCAAGAACATCCGCTTCAAAATCGAGCTTCAGTGTCCTACGACGTATGTGTGGCCGTATGGGCCTTGGAAACCTCTTATGCATGCTATAGGAGCTAAGCAGATGGCGAAGGTGGAGGTGTATATGACCAAAGGGCCGCTTTGTACTGAGTGTAGATTGTTCCCAAAGCCTTACGCTGTGGAGTTGGTCAGAGAGATGGTGGAGCAGGTGGAGCGGTTGAGGGACGGGAAGCTTTTGAGGTACGAGATGCAGACGAGATGTGAATGTAGGGGGAGGAGACTGGGGTAGCATACTATTCATATGCTAGTCTTGTTGTATAGTTAGCTATCAGAATGCGAACCGGAGATGTGATCAAATAGTGTTGATACGATGCCGCTTCGTAGCGGGTGAAGTTGTGTTTCTTGAGACTATTATGCATTTCTATAGTGTGCATGTCGGTCTATTTGGTCCCAAAGAGGTACTCAGAGGAGTGCGGACCTAGGCACATATCTAGGACAGATCCCTGGAGCGAGAGAGCAGCAAGAGAAGGCAGATACAAAAATGAATGCTGCCTATGGGAGTCGAACCCATGACCTCTGCCTTTCCTCGGTCACCAGAGTTGCCTCTAGATGGGAGGGCAGCGTCTTAAACCACTAGACTAAGACAGCTTTTTGTTGATATGGACATGAACTCTGATATCCTTGTCGTTTGGAATAGCAAGTGTTGTTGTTGTGGTGTTGGTGCTTGACAAACGCGGCAGTACCTGCGGCGGCTACATGCATTCAGCAGCGCGGAAGGAGCGCCTCAGCTAGCTCCTTGACCCGACCTGCCGGTCCCTGGTCTTGGCTGGAAAGAACCATCCATGTTTTCAGGCACCATTTGCAACTCCTCTTTCCGAGCTCCTTCTTTGTTCTCTCTGTTTCAAGCGGCGGCTGCCCATCCTTGCATTCATGGACGCCTCCCGGATAACAGAGGTTCCGACCAACAGGCTATTCTTGCTTTCATTACCACCATTCGAAGTTTAGATGTTCCAATCCCCCTCCCAAGTACTGAACGAGAGGTCCGCGCTGGTATTATCCAAGCTACCAGCCCAAAGATTCTCATTGATGAGCGTTGGTGCTGTACCTAGCATCCAAGCAGTTGCATCCATTGTCGGCTCGAAGTTGAAGGCCTGCTGGTAGTTGACAAACTCGTCATCCACCTTATGGAGAAGCGACCCACAAAGACTCATAATGACATCCCGACACTTCGAAGCGCTTTGGTTCAGCCCAATCATCGATTCGACCACCTCCAAGGTTGCAGTAACTTGATCCCGCCATTCAGGTGCCAGCCTTGATTGAGATTTGCTACGCAAACAATGGATCGGGATGAGTGCTGCCTGGAAAAGGAAGTATCTGTCGAATCGTCAGTAGATGTTCAAAACTTCTTTGGTCGACGACACTTACAAGACATAGAAGGCCGTCAATCTGGTCTGCGGCCTTGACTTCCAAAAGTTTTGTATCGAGGCTATACTCTCACGAGCAGCACGCAGGCACCGGTTGGTAGCTTCCTGCTCATGCCAAGTAAGAGTCTCCTCAAGTCCATCTTGCAAGGCCCACTTCACCAGCAACGGCCGGAATATGACAATTCGAAGATTTCGATATCGCCAGCAATTGATGCCGTGAGGCAATGCAAATCGGTCTTCCAAGCTCGATCCACTGCTATCCTGGAAGTAATGCGGTACCTGGCTTAGCCAATTCTCTACAATCGTCGAGTCGAGTGTCAAGAGTTCTTCTGGCAGTGGAGGCGGGTTGCTGATCAGGCGATTGTATATCGGCATCGTCTGTAGATGATACGACGACTGGACTCGGAGGTATGTGTTGACGGTGGCTGTATCCACTTCTGCTGGCGTTACTGGCGAGTTGACCATGATATCCTCCTCTCGGATGTTTGACGGCAGAGCCGCATCGACTCCGATTTGCGGCCAGATCAAGGGACGACTATAGGTAATTGTTGCACCTACATCCAAGACACAAAGCGACCACCAAATTCTCCGACGCAACTCCTGTTTGAAAGGGCTCATGTGCTGAGATCCAAACTCCTTATGCAAGCCAAGTCCAATGGCCATGCGGATGGCTACTCCACCATAGTTGTAGCCAGTGTTGGGCTTATTGATCTTCTGCAAGAACATGGCTGCCATACCAAACGCTTGCACCAGTGTCAAATTGCCTGTCTCCAAAGCATTGACCGCAAGATAACGCTTTGCCGTTCGGAAGATCGACAGACTCGTTTCGTCTGATGAACTCGGATTCGTCACAAAAGCACCTAGTGCTGCGACAATGTTCACCAGAACGAGCCAGATGCTCTGTCCAGGTCGAGCCATTCTGCTGTCGTACTGAGCTCTGAATGTAGGCTCATGCAAGATAGGAAAGACAGGATGATAGCGGACAAAGAAGGCATCGACAAACACGTCCACCATTGCCCGTGTCACCAGAGTCTGCGTCTGCACAGCCGAAGCTATCGTAGAGCCTTCTGTCCGCCGACGAAGGAGATCTTGCAAGTCGCGTCGTCGATCGTTCCATGCACCAGAATCCCACGAAGGTCCGTTTCCAGATTCCATCCACAAGGATCGCAGATGAGAGGCACCGGACGCCATTCCAAGATAACCATAGTTAGCTGCATCGACCGTGAGCGTGGCCATGCCATCTATTACCTTCCTTACGCCTTCCTCGTCGTCTTCTGCCATTGCCACCCCACCAGCCAGTCCAGTTTGCTCTCTCTCGTCCCACTCGAACTCCTCGTCTCCATCAGGATATAATGCTGCTGTGGGATCCGGCTCGACATCGGTAGTAGGAAAGCTCCATGCTGATCCAGGATCCTCAAGACCAACACTTCCTTGTACCGATGTTTGGGGTTGCGAAGTTATTGATTGCTGTTGGTGCGACGAAGCTGGTGAATGTATACTCGCTCCAGCAGGACTCGCCGTTCGCGGTGTCTGTGTTTGTGAGACATTCCTGACTGGAGGCAGTACAGGCACATCGCCAGATCGTTCTTGATCAAGCAAGTACGAAACTTCCTGGTCAGAAAACAACCTCTTCAGAATTGTTTCGGCACGCGACAGTCGATGCTCAACTTCTGTAAGATGCCTTGAAGCCTAAAGTCAGCCACGAAGTCTGCAACGAACCTTTATTAAAACACACCTTCGTGTCAACGGTGTCTTCCCGAGCCTGTCATACAGACAATGCCGCTTATACCGCTTGCAAGTCGAGCACTCTGGTATTTTATGGTCGCAATTTGCCTTGCGGCGACGGCATTCCTTGCATGCCAAGCTATCCTCCGCAGCAGCCTGTGACCGTCGGGTAACACCAGATACAGTAGTAGGCGTGCTCATGATAACACTACACGTGAGCAGTCGATAGTGATAGCGACATGACTTGTCATTTTATTATCCATCTGCCAGTCATGTCATAGGCGAAAATTGCTTTCCAAGACCTATTACGCCGAAGAGGAGCGTTTGGCTGAAGTCCGTTCAAACCTTGGGTGACTCTCACCCTCCCTCGCAACGCTATACTGTTTTTGGCAATGCAGCTTTCATACAGACCACACTAAAGTTGTCTCTTGTCTTTTGACCTCTTCTCTTCTAGTGTATACGACTATCCATCAGAGTAAGCTTTGTCACATATCTGGTTTCGAATCAAATGGTCTCTGAGGGCAAGAAGATGTCTAGTCGTTCCGGTCAACTTTGAGGTGGTCATGTTCATCCGTTCAGATGCTGACAGGGTCGCACCCTTAACGGCACTATTCAACCAAAAATCAACCATAACTCGCCGACTACAGCATAGAGAACTCCTATGCTGCTTTGAGGGTATCATCCATATAATAGTTTCAGCACTGAATCTTGAGTGGGTATTTTCTCCTACATAGAAAGATGTTTCTTCAGTTTTTCGAATCCTGGATACGCTTTCTACGAAAGTCGCAGTCAAACCAACGATCTCTAGCCAAACTCCTTTTTTTAAGAAGACGACAATCTAAGATGAAACGAACAATGAATACTATTTCATCGAGAACTATTTGCGACTGATACCATTTCATTATGATATTCGAAGATCCCGACAGTTCCGGAGTGTACAAATCGTTCAGCACTGCCTCCACCAAATCGGCACCGACACCAATATGCAAAACCAATGAACAATGAACAATGATCAATTCTTGCTGGCGCGGCTATCTAAGATACTTGTACTGCCAAACGCACAGATGAACAACCCCAAAAAGAACATATCTCAAAAGCGAAGAAAGAAACTCAAGTCCCAATTTCCTTTGTGTGCAAGCATGCGCTTACATGCCACAGCATATTCTCCGAATATCTGCTCTGCGCTGCAGCCTCTGCTTTATTTCCCTTTTGGTATCTGTTACACAGGCGATCTTCACTGTGAACCAAGCTTTTTGCAGATTTAGGGTCAATCTCTCACGGCTATTTGTTTATCGGAAAAGTTCCCAGAGATACTGTATGTGAGGTACAACATGCTGTCCGACGACCAGGGACTACGCAAGTCGTCTCGAGATCAGATATCCGGAATCTTCCATGACTATTGTTGCACAAAGATGCTACTAGAGGAAGTTGAACTGCGGCTATGCTGATTTTACGGATTTTTGTGGAAACACAGATTCGTTGGCAGAAAAGACGCGTCGACTCTGTGCACACTTGTATACGCGTTCTTCCATATCCGCCAACGCAGGCATACACGATTCGTAAGAAGCTGCCACATGAACACGTGGCAGATCTGAGCTGGCATGAGCTTTGGGGCTACAGGCTTGCACGATGGACTCTGAAGCTTCCAGTGTAGTTCAAACTCGATGCTCCTGCATCAATATGGTCAAAATCAATCGCGACGAGAAGGTCCAACAGTTACATTCCAGTAAAAAAGTTTTTTTTTGTCAGCATTGCTGTGCACAAACAGAACGAGCCACTGTAGAAGCCTCTCTATCTCGTAAGAATGCAAAGCTCTTTAGGTCACCGAGATCTTGTCATAAGATCAGTGCTCCAGGATACAATAAAGAGCAACTCTATATAAATTACAAGCAGGTTTGCCGCTGCCATGTTATATTTTGTCTCAACGTTGCAACATCTCATTGATGTCAAGCCTTCTTCTTTTTCTGGGACTCCCTGAACCTTCCCCTGTTTCAAAGTCATCTTCGCTGCTTACCCGTTCGGCAGCATGTCTTTGCTGCACGGGCGAGCTTTGGAATACCGGTACTGTGGCCCCGCTATCTGCCCGTAGTCTGGTTTGGATGTGTCTGCCAAGTGAGTCCATGGTATCGGACCTTGGACGGCTACGGTGCCCATGCATGGGTGGTTGTAGGAATGGAGTCTGGGACATGTGACTGCTTGAACTAGATCCTGCAGTGCCGGGACGCTGGTCCGAGGACTGCGAAAGTGCTGGAGGTGGCGGGAGCATTTGTTGTGCTGAATGCTGTTGCTGCTGTTGATGGTAGGCGGGTTGATAATGCGTGCTATGCGTATATGAGTGTTCGCCGAAGGTGTAACGTGGATTGAGTGTGTAGTTTTGCGATCCAGGATCGTTGGTTGGGAGTATGTAGTAGGAAGAAGGCGGCTCAGAGATACCCTTTTGCTGCTCCATCATCACAGGACTGCCTTGAAATGGTGCGGGAGGTGGTGCTGCAACTCTTGTAGGAAACATGACTGGCGGTGGCTGAGGAGGCACAACTTGCTCGGCGACTTGTGGTGGTAGCGGTGGGAGGAAGAGGGTGACAAAGTAGACAGACGTCTTGGCCAATCGCATACGGATCGGCAATGTCTGGTCAACACCACCTCCAAGCCGAAAAGTCCAGTTGAACTGATGATCGGCAAATCCTCTTGTGACTTCTTCCACATCATGGTCCGTCGTTCCAATACCTGATACTGGATCAAGTCTTGGTTGCAGGATTGGCGGTAGGTATGCTGGCTCGCGTATCTCTCTTTCTTCTCTCAGTCGATTCCGAGCATTCTGAAAGCTGTCCCCTTCCAATGGCTTTGCGATGTCCGACAAGCGGATGCCCTTGATCTCTTGTAGCCACGAAAAGAGACGCTGGAATGTTGCGTTGGCCTTTAGAACCACAAAATCGATATCCAGAAAGGCTATCGGTACCTCAGGGGATGGAGCTAGGCGCGGGTGTCTAGGGGGTGGTTGGAGTCCTGTCGGCGGAGCTGCTCCAAAAGAATATGCTCTTTCACGGGTCGAGACACCTTGGCCAGTTGAATGCTGATGACCCTGTTCTGTAGCCAGAGCCGCCAATGTCCTCAAGGAAGCTGTTTTTCGATGTCCTGGCCGGGCCATGGGTCTAGCAGACGAGGGACCTGGCACTGGACTCTCTACTGCTTCTATCTCAGAGCCGCCTTGTTGTAGATGAAACTGGGCCTCATCGCGTAGACGGGGCCGGCCACGCTTTTTGTGAGGAACATCACGGCACGTATCCTGGAAGCTGTCAGCTTGTAGTATACTGTCTTCTCAAGATAGACTTACCGCCTTGCCTGTAGCGACACATCTTCCACAAGGTCTCTCGACATCACAGCTGAGGTGTGCCCGCTTACAATTGTTACATGCATTTGCGACATGAGCTTTGGCCCTCCTACCACCTCGACCTATGTCAGATGATGACCGTCCAAGACTGGGTCCAGCAGTAGGAAGGGGATCCGCAACATTGCCTGCACTTGAGCCAGAATCTGTTTGACGGAGTACTGCAAGGCTTTCTGTGGAAGACGACGAATAGGTGCGGGGGGCCCCTAATGACGTTGCAGTTGGTGTTGGGGCAGATGATTGAGGTACGCTTTGAAGTGTAGATGCACGTGCCCTTGCCGAAACGGGAGATATGTTGAAGTTCGTCCTTGTGGTTGATGGATCTGAAGATGTAGTAGTAGCAGAAAGTGCAAGCTCGGAAAAAGTTGTAGCTGGTGGAGGTTGTATATCGGATACCTTCCTCTGTGGGGAAGGCGGGCTGGACATAGGCGGTGAAGGGTAGGATGGAATGAACTGCCACGGCGGAGACCCGCCCTGTGCGAAAGCAAGGTCTGAGCGATCGATTTGAGGTCGAGATTCGTATGGCAAGTAGAAGTAACTGGGCTGTGATGACCCGGTCATACTTTCCCGAAAACGTGTCGATTGATTCGAGTTGCCGAGTGGGGGAGGAGCGAACGACAAGAGCTCACACCGAATTGAATTGTGTCCAGTTAAGAAGGAGCTTCAACAAATCTCTTCTCCAATTGCGATTTGCAGGATGGTCCTTCAACGAAAAGATTCAATCGTTCTCCATGGATATTTGCGTGGATTGCCCAAATTCTGCCTACGGACAATTATACAGAATTGCGGAGGTCGGGGTACTGTAATCGGAGTTGGTGGACAGTAAGATGGAGAAGACAGATCCGGAGGAATGACAGAGAGTTGAGAGCGAGTGTTGTGAAGAATCAAATCAGTTCGTTGGTGCTATTGACAATGTCCTACAAACACAGAGGCAGGAAACGAAGGCACTGATGAAGCTGGAAATCCAGCCTAGATGAGACGAGAGGGTGAGGGTCGGACGGAAAAAAGACAGACTAAGCCCCATGAATTGGGTTAGGATTGCACAGACTCGTACATAAGGCTGTGAGCAGCAACAAACGTCGGACAGCTCAGACAATCATGGCGTAATCCGCCTGAACTAAGGTTAGATCATGGGGAAAGCCGCATATTGAGATGGCATAATAACGATTGCAGACATGTCATATGGACCGCGCATCTCTCTCCGTCTGGTGCTGACAGCACGGGTTTCCCATTACTGCATCGCCAAAAACACGATGCATCGGAGCCACCATGCCCTCGAATGAGGATCCATGAGCTGGTCCTGTGCATGTCGGTTCCACCATCGCTTGGCATATCGACAACGGCTACAGCAAGACGCAGATGAAATGCGCAGGGCAGTAGATCATTGAACGCCCTCAGACGCATCGGCGACAACAACCCCCGATATGTATCCACCGTGTGCGAAACGGTCTGCGGGATGGCGCATGCTTCGACCATGCTAAGCTCGTGTTCAGATGCTCTCTGGGCAGCGATTGCCGCTTGAGGGTGGGCGTAGGTAGAAGCTGGCGCGGCCAGAGGGGTCGCTTAGGCCAATCAAGAGCTCTACGGGTATTGACCTGGACAACGTAAGTGACGATGCAGGTGTACCTGCCGGGAGAGAGATCCTGAAACGCCTCGATTAAGCTCCATTGTATGCTGTCGGCGGGTCATTGTTTCCAAAGAGTGGCTCTTGTTGTTGACAGGATCGTGGGGCCGGATCTGCAGCTTGGACCTACACTCATGACCGCTCAGGAACACAAAAGATAGCTTCAGACCAACAGACCTACTATCACAAATCTTGAGAGCGAAGGAAAGTTTCTTGACTCTCGATCATCGATTTCCCAGCTCTGTAGCTTGCAAGAACTCGATCGTCGTCCTAATCAACAGGTTTTCCAGTATCCGCGAGGGGGTTTCGGACCCGAGAAAGGGATCCTAATTTCCCAACATCGGGCTTGAAAAAGAGTCCGGGACGTGAAGGACAGAAACTACTTGCGGAAGTCGTAAACACGAGACGAAGGAGCTGGAAATAAGAGAGACGGGAAAGTTGTCAGTCCTCGCTTGAAAGCGACAGAAGCATCGTGGAACGTCTCTTTCCTGTTCCAGCGCTGCGAGAAAGAATGCATGGCAGTCTCACAGTCCGGAGAACCTAGGAAGATTCTCGCGTAACCCTGCGGAGTCCCGGTTGGCGCTGAGCATCAAAGTTGCGGAGCATGGAGGCATGATCAGCATTGATCAGTCTTTGCCAAGCACGTGTTCCTGGAGTAAAACGTGGCCCTGGTGTTCTTTCCCTTGCTGTTAAGCAGAGACGATCCAGGCTGAAATCGATGATTTGGCGTAGATTTCGAGGCTGCATACTGGGCGTGTATCGCAATCACTGTACATTGCATGCAAGAGCCGCATGATGCAGACGGTATCAGACAGTCGAGGGTGGAAGGCCGGGGACGCTACGGAGTTTCTGCCAAAGGGAAGGACTCAAGAGGTGAGGTTGTAATGGGGAAGTTGGGGGGCCGAGCGAAAACGTCCGATGTTTCGACGCGCCAAGTCTCAGGACAACCTCACGTCGTCTTTGCCTTTCGCCGCATAAATGTTTGAGTAGCTATTCTTGACCAATCTCGTTCATTATAGTAACATTCTCTGACATGTGTTTGACCAAGAGAACCATGGACTTGGGCCGATCCAAGCGCTGTACTTTTACTGCTGCGAACGGCTTATGTAGTGGTGTCAGTGGTGATGAATGCTCCAACACCTACCAGATAGATGTCCCTTGCGGCAAGACTTGAGACCACTGCAAGCCTGACCATCTTAGCGGCTTGGTCACAGCATGTTTAAGCATTTCTTGCAGTCCGACCTCAAGTGATGACTGGTTGCTTGTTCGTCACAACGTGCATTTGTATACATACCAAGGCCATGTTTCATCATCACATTAAGAGTCAAAAGCAAACAACATCGGTGTCACGGCGATTTAAGTCACCGGGCCGCCCTTCACCAACGAGTCAGCATCAAAGTCAATTCAGTCCTTGCATAAGATCGTAGCTAGGGTGAAGTTGTCAACTTGTCCGAAGAACTTTCTGTCTTTATCAGCGACATATGACCGAAGGACCAATGGGAATTGACACGTCGTATGTATCAGACGGCAGCGAACCAAAGAGACTTTTCCCCGTCAGATTGCTTCTGCCAAGGCAGTCTGTTATGAAAACCGATCAGGTACCCATAGTATGATTTGAGTAAAGGTTGTTGATAAGAGCCGAGTGCGGAATTACGGAATGTGTGTGTCGAACATGTAATTGTATCGCAATGCTGTAGGGTAGATCTAACCAATGGTGCTCGCACGAGCTTTGCGTTTGCTACTGTTCTAGCGTGGAAGAGACAAAAGGTATGAAGGCTTCTACTAGCTTCTGCCTCCTCTACCTCTACCTCCGCCACGACCCCGACCACCGCCTCCACGACCTCCCCGACTACTTCCACCACGATCTCCGAAACCTCCTCGGCTCGAACCACCACGGCCACCACCACGGCCACGACTGCTTGAACCTTGTGGTCGACCATTTTTATCCTGTCGTTTCTGCTTTTCTTGTCTGAGCTTGTGCACATCATCAACACCTCTGATTTCGCTCTTGCCAGGTCCACCCTCGAACCTGCCGATACGTTTCTCCTTTGCTGCATCCACCTTTGCTTTTTGCTTGTGGTAATCGTCTCGGTATTTGTCGGCATCTTTAGGTGCTTTAACCATTTTGTGCTTGAAGCGTTGATTATCGAGTCCGTTTCTGTTGCCGGGACGTTCAAGTTCTCCGACGCGAGGAAGAACATCGAGTTTGTTGTCCTTCCTCCATCTGTCGAAGCGACCACTGCGGAACGAGGCTGCGATCTTCAGACCGCTCTCACCCGTGATCATCTTGGTACCCTTGGAGCCGTCCTCGTCGTTGGCACGGGATACGTATTTTCTGCTCTTCTTGTCCCAACGGAGACCGCCAGCCTTGCTAGGAGCACCGAAAGCCTTTGTATCGTCGTTTGCCAGATCCATAGTGGCACCGCGGGCTGCGTCCAAAAAGTGCGTGTTGCGTCCTCCGTCCGTACCCGAATGAACGCCATAACCTCGATCTTCAGCCATGTTAATATTTTGTGGCGTATAAGACATGAAGAATTCCGAATCCTGTCCTGTACTTGATGATTTTGCCTTCTTCTTCTCGGGTTGTGAAAATGTGATCTCGAGCTCATCTTCAGAAGCCTCGTCCAGGTCAACGTCGATATCACCTTGTGGGAGGTCTTCATCGTCATTGTCAAACACTGAAGTGTCTGCATCCATCTCCTCAATTTCCGCAGCTTCTTCCTGTTCTTGTTGCTTACGCGGAACAATCTTGGCGCGTCTGTTTCTCATGATCTCCGTAGCCTCGTTGGCCGTACCTCGTTTGCCGACCTCGAAAATTGTCTCCGGTGGACGGAATCCACTGACACGTGCAAGCATTTTCTCTCTTTCCAGCTCCAGCTGTCTAGCCTCCGAGTCATCCTCAAACAAAGTGTGAATCTCTGAGTAATGCGGTGAGGAGCCGACGATCTTGGCACGCTTTGCACTCTCAGAAGAGGCCGAAGTACGAGTACGAACATATTGCTTTTCAGCTTTGACGGAGACATCGCGCATGCCAGACAAGTCAACATCCTCGTCTACAAGCTTTCCGACTTCTTCGACACAGACTTCGAGGGGCGCTCTGACAAGCGTGCCTAACACGACCTGATCGGCGTAGTTAATTTCGTCAGTGGACTCTCTTCCAAGAACCAGTCTGCGACTCAGGAAGAGCTGTAGATCGAGCAGGTAGGGCAGATCCTTCTGTGTGACCAGACTGTAGGCCCAACCCTTGCGACCAGCACGAGCGGTACGACCAACACGGTGAACAAAGATCTTTGGTTGCGAAGGGAAATCGTAGTTGATGACGTTGGCCAGAATGGGGATATCAACACCACGAGCAGCGACATCGGTAACAACAAGAATGTTTGTAAGTCCAGATCTGAACTCCTGGATCTGTATCTTTCTGGCGGTTTGATCCAAAGCACCATAGACGTATGATACGGCATATCCGAGTTGGCTGAGAAGGTTGTAGAGGTATTCGACGTGATGCTTTGTAGCAGCAAAGACGATGGTAGAATGTTCAGTTGGTGTTTCATTGGCGCCGGGACCATCGGGGCCTCGCTTGCGCTTCTTGGACTTCGCACCGTCTTCCTTGACCTGCTTGGACCTCTCTGTAGGTCCGCTAGGCATCTTGATAACGTCTCTGAGAATGTGTATGAGGGCGCCCTCCTTTTCCTGAGTGTTGACGGAGAAGTAAGCGGTTTCGAGATCAGGTGAGACCTTTGTTTCGGCGTCCAGACGGATGAGCTTGGGCTCCTGAAGACCAGCGCGAGCGAATTCGACCAGGGATCTGGGCAAAGTGGCGGAGAACAGGAGAGTCTGTCTGTTGGGAGGCAGAGCGGCCATGATCTCGGCCAGCTGGGCGGCGAAACCCATCTCGAAAAGACGATCAGCCTCGTCGAAGACAATGTATTTGATTGAAGACAGGTCCAGGTTCATCTCAATCTTCAAATGCTCGAAACGACCAGGGGTGGCAATGATAATATCCGGGTTTGAGGCCATGGACGAGAACTGCTCCTCCAGACTATCACCACCGACCAGCAAGATTGTCCTGAGATCTGTTCCCTTGCCCATCTCTTTAACGACCTTGAGTGTTTGAAGCGCGAGTTCACGCGAAGGTGACAAGATGACGGCTCTTGCACCGACTTTTGCGCTGTGTGACTTCAACTTCTCGATCATGGGTATGACGAAGGCGGCCGTCTTTCCTGAACCGGTTCTGGCCATACCGACGACATCTTGACCATCCAGAATGACAGGAATGGTCTTGCGCTGAATGGGCGTGGGCACAGAGAAGCCTTTGCGAGTAATGGCCTTGAGCAGGTTTCCATTCAGACCCATGGACTGGAAGCCTCCTCCCTTCTTGGTGACCTTTCCCGTTGCATCCTTCGTCTTTCTGTTGCTAGCAGCCTGCTGAGCAGCAATGTACAGTTCGTCGCCATCACTGTCGTCGTCAAGTCCGGCTCCAGCGGAAGCATCAATGGCGGCGGCTTGAGGTTGCTCGAATCCGGCAAGAGTAGTGTCGTCGTCCGAGTCTAGACCCGCTCCTCCGAAAAGAGCATTGGAGATGTCGAAGCCATTCTCCGAAGCGGCTGGCGAGGCAGCTCGTCTACCCATTTTGTATTCTGATTGTAAATGAGCAGTCGCAGAAAAAGCGCCTCTCCGCAAATTTGGGAAGTCGCGATCCGCAACTTTTGCTGATAAGCTTTTGGGGGTCTTGTCTTATCGCCACGTGATCGACCACTTAACGCGTCGCAATCGCGGGTCGAGGCTGCCATCGCGTCCATGCCACTTTTTGGTCACACCCGGCAAACACTGCACAATCAATAAGAATACCGACGAGCTTGTACGGACATCACCAAAGCATACAGAGGAAGCTACTCCCTGGCTCAGACCATACGTTTTTCCCACAACACTCAAAAGATCACATCACAATGGGTAAGGCGCTTCGCTCTCAGGACTGACGCGCAAGAGGCAATTCTGACAGCAGCAGATTACGGATACTCAACAACATCATATGGCGCGCAGGGTGGTAACGAGGACGGTGGTTTCATGGCCGGTAGCCAGGACAGTCCCAGCGCAAAGAGAGTGAGTTTTCCTGACATGATGCCTTTCATCCACATCTAACACCTACAGTCATATGGCAAGGAAACCCTACGCCCCGTCACTATCAAGCAACTTCTCGAAGCCGATCAACCCGACAGTGAAAACTTCGCCATCGATGGCTCCGAATTGACCACAATCTCGTTTGTTGGTCAGATCCGCAACATCAGCAAGCAAACCACAAATATCACCTACAAGCTGGATGATGGCACTGGCACCATTGAGGTCAAGGTCTGGATCGACATGGAGACTGCTCAGAACGACGAAGACAACGGAAGCAAGGGCGGTCTGGTCGAGAATGCATACGCTCGTGTTTGGGGCAAGCTGAAGACTTTCGGCAAGCGTCACGTTGTCGCCCAACAAATCCGTCCCCTAACCGATCTGAACGAAGTCAACTACCATATGCTGGAAGCTACATACGTCCACCTCTTCTTCACACGCGGACCTCTGGGAGCACAACAGCAAGGCCAACAAGGACAAGGCGCGACCAATGGTGGTCACTCTGCTGCAGGTGGCACACTTCCTGCTGGTGTCTCGACTCACGCCAGAAAGGTCTTCCAGTGCATGCAAACCACTCCTCAGATCAACGAGGGTCTTCACATGCAGGACATTGCCAGCAGAACTGGTATGGACGTTGCCGATGTGCTCAAGGGAGCAGACGAGCTTCAATCCATGGGCAAGATCTACCCGACAGTCGACGACCAGACCTGGTGTTTGCTTGAGATGTAAATGGCCGACTGCCACACAAGGGAGGCGGAGAAGGAGTTTTGCTTTGAGGGATACGGTCAGAGATACCAACATTATTTGTACGTTTACGACAGCGAGGCGTGTAAAAAAAATCATGAATCGTCAATCATCAACCATTCCATCGCATCACCTCAGCGTGTCCTCTTGCTCGTCCCAGCATTCGTCGACAGAAATAGCACGCACGCAGCCACGATCGAAGTCGCTACAATAGTAAAGACCTGGACCGGAAATCAGGAGCACGACACAAAAATAGGCCGAGCTCAAACTCACCACTTGCGTTTTCCAACCAGTCTGGACCAAGGCCTGTCGCTTTGAGTATTTTTGGACCGTCTTTATGTAATTTGCTGTCCCGCTAGCCAGGCAAGCGAGAGCAAGGAACCAGAAGATGATGCCAAATGGCAGTGCTATCCTTCGTTCGAGCGGTGTAGGTTGGCTTTTGAGATGAAAGGAGATGAGAATGGCTACACTGACGACAGCCATGTATATAGCTAGACGCAACCACGAAAGAAAGGCTAGAATCACAACGTAATCAGTCAGGATCCCAGATGGCTTGGAATGAAACATGCATATTGTACATACTTCTTTCGTTGGCGCAATGGTCACGAGCATCCGAGTCGACATTGTCAAAGAGTAGAGCACTCAGCAAAGGGCGCTCGACAAAGACATGGCGATCATATGTTGGCCGTCTAGCTTAGTCGTTACTATCACTTTCGCAACATAACACTGGGTGATAAGATCACATACTGGTTGACCAGAACGGGTTTGGAATGGGGCACACACGACACTATTTCGTAAGGTTCGATACGTTCCTGGGTCACCGTAGCCATTTTTACTAGACCTTTCTACCAGGTCAAGAAAAATGAAGATGACTGATCAAGAAGATGTCATTGATGTCGTTATACAGCATCCGGGGTTGCCAAGGCTGGCGCAAAAGGTGGATCGGATTCTGCCGACGCAGAGAGCAGCGGCGGGACTTTTGGTATGGCGAGCACGACCGAGAAACCACGGCCAGTCAAACATCACACACCACAAATATGTCGGCACAAGCAGCAATCAAGGCGCCTTTCCGCCTGGGAATGAAGGAGGTCTACCTGTACGTCCAATCACCTGTACCGAAGATTCTCGCAACCATTAAAAAAGTACTGACAACCATGCAACAGGCCCAATTTCACAGTGGCCCTCGTCCGGACACCGCGCATGCCTCCCAACTTCGCCAAATTCATTGTGCCCCTCAACATGAACAAGCTCGACCTTCGCGACTACCTCTTCCATGCCTACGATGTCCGCGTCGTCAGCGTCCGCTCCTACATTGAACAACAAAAAGTCACCCAGGGCAAGCCCAACGCTCCCAAGATGCAGATCAAGCGCTGGTTCCGCCCGCGTGCCATCAAGAAGATGACGGTCGAACTTGAGCAGCCATTTGTGTTCCCCGAGCTGCCGACCAAGGAGGAGTTGAACGCCAACTGGAACAAGGAGACATTCGACCAGGGCCAGAAGGACAACGACAAGTACGCCGAGCAAAGAGGCAGATTGGCAGATACCTTTGTGGACAGAGACGAGAGAAAGAGCATGAGAGAACAGGCGCAGGCATTGCTGGAGAGAAAGGAACAGTGGAAGCCTGCCGAGACATTGGGCTTTGCAGTAAGGAAGTAAGAGGGCGTCACGACCATCTTTCTTCTTCATGAGCATTCTTGGATTGGAGTTTTGAGGCGTTGCGACAAAAAGACGGGCAATTGTGCATATGGGGTGGCACTGTACTATATCTGATCACAATCTTTGGGCATTCTTTGCCTGCTCACTGTAATACATCAGTGAGTTGTATTCATACAACCATACTACCTGGATATTCTCCAGCCCTGTTTCTCATCATGAATCGAACCAATGAGTTTGCTTTGGATCTTATGGCGTCCTGGTAATCAGAGCAAGTGTAGCCGGTTTCCGCCATTGACTCACAGAACTTTCCGTCAAGGTCTCTTCGTGCCCTATACTTACGATGTCGATAGTCCTACCCTTCTCCCAAAGTGCTTGCTGTATCAAGTGTTACATCGCTTGGTCTTTAATCTAGGATTTTATGCTATTGCCTTCATTGCAACTTTCATGAAGCCAGACACAAGACCTCGGCAAAGTCGCGGGGAACGATCATGTCGGGAAACTACTCGGAGAACCTGGACGTGCCATCTTTATTCTCTTTCCCATTGCATTATTATCCAGATACGCTAGGCATGGCCCAATCAGGGTCTAATACCATGGACCCTCCCTCTGGGACACGTCCATATCGATCCCACAAGTTTCCCGCTTGCACAGCCTGCCGCCAACGCAAGATTCGCTGCCATTTTGATCAAGTTGCTGCTCAGTGCACCCTTTGCCGGGAAAAAGGCTGGCAATGTATCACGGCTTCCCCTGCTGCAAGTGCTCAGAAACGCGATCGTTCCTCTACTTCTGGTCCAGGTGAGAGGTCTGCAAAGCGCACTGCTGCAAGTATAGGTCCGGGAGGTGATGGCTCACCACAAGTCCCCCGGCGGCCGTCTCGCCAAAACTCAACAATAGGCACTCCTGCTGAAGCCTCTGCTGAAATCGCACAACCTTTGGATCATCCAAGTACTGAGTCAACTGTGATTGTTGGGCCTGTTTTCCAAGAGGACATACAGATCTTGGGACCATATCTTTCAAAAGGAGATGAAGCGCGACAATCGTCCAAAGAACGGCAAACTACTACAGCTGGACCGAGTCGTAATCCACTTCTGTACCTTTCTGTTCCTCGTCGCCGGCGAGGCCTTCAGCCAGCCAAGGATCCTGGCTCTAACCAGAAGCTCATATTGCAACATCTGGTGGGACCTTTTGCCGATGAGCTTGTTGACCTGTGAGTATTTGGTGACTACTCCTATAAAACGCACCTAGTAGCTCATATCGATTAGATACTTCGAGAATGCCCATCCATGCTTTCCCATCCTTGATGAACTGGCCATCAAGAAACATGGAGCAATAGGCATATCTTCTACATTGTGGTCTTACATCATCACTAATGCATTGTCCTCATGGGATCGATCACCCAAACTGAGAAATCACCCTCGTCCTGATCCGATCTACGCTTGCAATGTCGCTGTTGCTGCTCTGCAAGAAGATTTCATGGAGTCCAGCGTCTCGACGATACTCAGCAGCGTACTTGATATGATCGGTCGTCCTGTGAACTCTATCGTGGGTAACATCATCAATGAAGGGCGAACTCTGGCCCTTGCTCATACGTTTGGTATGAACCGTAACCCGACCAACTGGGGATGCTCAGAACACGAGAAAAGGCTAAGAATCCGGACGTGGTGGGCAGTCCTGATTAGTAACAGAATGTAAGTCCACGAGGGGATTATGTCTTGATCAAGCTAAACTCTCAAAGGTCTGCTCTAGCTCATGGAACACCTGCCACACTTACCAAGGGACAGTATGATGTGCCTCTGCCCACTCATGCAATGCTCTTGACACCAGGCAAGGAAAATGTCTATCGTGAGCAAGGTGCAGAGCATTTTATTCAGCTGTGCAAACTATGCGAGATACTTGGTGAAATCTTGCACATCGCCGCTGAACTTCGCCGACCATTTGATGCAAAAGTGCCTCGAGAACTCCGACGGCTTGAGTGCGATCTAGACCAATGGGAAGCTGACCTACCACCATATCTTACTCGCCCACTTGAGGAAGGGAAAGGGCCTGGAGCATGCAACTTGCACTTTTGTTTCTTATCGACTAAGCTTATGCTTGCCCGAACTGCGTTGAAGGTATGTTAGATAATACCTCCTACAAGATTCGGCTAACATTTTCAGGTTGCCAATTCTGATGGTCAAAACCCTGACAACAGCAGTGATCATTTGAGATACCGTCTTTCTGTGCTGCGTAGTTCGGCACGCGAGATTGCAGACTTTGTTTGTGCTCTGACAAGTCAACATCTAGCCGAGTGGTGGTTGCCTTGTAAGTCATCGAGTCTTCCGCTACATCTCGACCAAGTGTAATAACGTCTCTCCAGACACGGCACATCTACTAGCCTCCTCCGCCATGATACTCCTCCGCTGCACCATCGAAACAACCGACTCCTCCGCTCGCGAAACCTGCACACGCAGCCTCGAAGCCCTTCGAAAGCGCCTGCGTTCCGCCCGCGAAGACTCAGACTGGGATCTCGCAGACATTTTCCTCAATCAATGCGATGAACCCATTTCTCGCGTCATCAACAAACTCTCTACTTCTTCTTCTGGCACTGCTGTTGCTGCTGCTACCTCCCCTCATCCTCAGCAACACAATCAAGAACAGATGGCACCTGCTATTAATGTTGAAGATGTGGTGTTACAGCCTCTGCAACAAGATTTTGCGTTTGATCTTGCTGGATTTGGGGCCACGACTGCGGATTTGGGATTCTCGTTTGAGGGGTTGGGATTGCCGTTTGAAAACATGTGGACAGGTTTCGATCAGGATGTTGACGCTAGTGGTATGAATGGCTTCTAATCAGGAAATCTTGAAGCAAGAGTTGTGTCAGGAAGACACGAGGAAATAGTCGCGAGATCAGATCTCGATAGATTTGAAAAGGCTGCGACCACTAATTGCTAGAAGGATATCCTCAAGCACTAGAGACTGCTTGATTCGGAAGGGCATGGAGAGTTTCGAAAGAAGCAACCGATGTCTCTAATGCTGCTGTTATTGTTCCGGATGTTTTGAACATCAAGCCGATGACAACCAGTATACAGTCTCTACTGCGCAACCGCTGTCATTTATAGCAAGACAGGAAAAATGTACTGTTGAAACGGCTGTCCAATTTGCCATGGTAGAGGAAGGAGCCATGTCAGTAGATCGCTACGTTAGCTCAGCAGATCTGTGCTGTGACCAGAGAACGATTTGCCATAGGGAAATCAATAGAACGACCCTAGCTTCTTTCCTCTAACCATATCCATGGTGTCGCCTCTTGAAGCACAACTATAAATTTATACAGCGGAGTCTCTTGTTTACAGAACCCCGAGCTTGAGATCTCTTCATGGAAGTTGCGAACCCATAGTCACAACTTGTCCGGTCTTGCGGTCGCAACTGCTTACTTTACATCAACGCAATCCCAACATCACGCGCAACACCCTTCCAACAAGGAAAGAACAATGGCACAATAAACACAGCTGATACCCAAAGCCTGCTCAGAAAGGCCAGACGTCAACAGAAATTGCCTTTTAGCACCTGCAGCTGCCACAGCCTGCCACTGTAAAGCTTGCTTGAACCTCCCTCTTTCCTCCTCAAAGCTCCCACCACCAACATTCAAAACTCCATTACCTACCAAGAAGGATTTGTTTTGATCACAAGGCCCCGCCAACGAACTACGCCTCATGTCTATAAAAATGAATCAATAGCTCGTATTGTGGTTGTGGAGGGCCAGGCAGCATGAATCCTTTATGTAGCTAAATTCGGAGAATTGGGTGGAGTGCCGAGGGTGCATGTGTACAACGTTACTTGGTTACTTATACAGGACCTTGTACCTGATTATCAAAAGTTTGAGGAGGGTTTTGAGTTTTGGCTTTGCTGACTGCTCTCGCTGGTGTTATTGCTATTGTTGGAATAATTTGTATAGTGGTTTGATGGTTCGGAATTTGTGCAAAAGATGTGAAGATGATCAGTTTCGCTCTCAACTGCTATTCATCAGAACAGCGACATTCACGTCTCGATGCGGAAAAAAATTGAATTTGATGAGTAGGACTATTTGATAGAAGGAAAAAAATGTATGATCAACAGATCTCCACCCAACCATCCTTGACCAAAATATCTCACAAATACACAGTCGCTAGTCCGTGATTATTCACCCCCAGACAATTCACCCCCATAGACCATGATTTTCCGAGAGAACGAACCAAAAAGGAAACAGGGTCACACAAACAGATGAATATTAAGAGAAACAAAATATCCCCTAGTTCCACCATCCATTTCCAAAGTGTCCACCCATGCTCTTGCAAGCAGTCATGACGCCTGTGGGTGTTACAGTAGTCGTCTTGACGAAAGTAGCCGTCATAGTCTTGGTTTGCCATGACCAGGCTGTGTTGATGGTGAATGCAGTCTTTGTGACGGGAGGAAGAGTAAGCAATGCTGTTGCATAGCCGGTCTTGACGGTAGCTGGTGGGAGTGTGCTGCACGAACAATGTCAGTATCTCTGCATATCGAATAGGGCTTTGAGAAGAAGAACATACGAAGTGACGGTTGAACTGCTCAAGACAATATTCATGACTGTTGTTGGAGAAGCAGTAAATGTGATCTACTCGCTTGTCAGCTTTTTGGCCTTCCTTGCCTGAGGAGGAAACTCACAGTCGAATTCACAGGCACAGTGCCAGTAACAGTGATCGTAGCCGCATCAGCAGTCCTCTTGGCCAAATCTCTTGCATCAATCTCGGCAGCTCTTCTGGCACGGATATCTGCCAATCGCTTTTTGATGCTGGCATAGTTTTCCCTTTTATCGTGGGCAATGCGGACGCCTTGAGGCACTTGGATAAGGCGAGGCC
Organism: Aureobasidium melanogenum CBS 110374; assembly: GCF_000721775.1. Classification (NCBI taxonomy): domain Eukaryota; kingdom Fungi; phylum Ascomycota; class Dothideomycetes; order Dothideales; family Saccotheciaceae; genus Aureobasidium; species Aureobasidium melanogenum. Next base: position 1,028,132 of record NW_024470054.1, on the reverse strand, counting down.
ATCTGGTGCATGGGGGATCGGGCTGTTGAGGACGAGGAGGAACTGTGCAGCTGGCTGTTGCGGTACTGGTGTACACAACTGCAGTGCGTGTCCAGGTCTTCAAGGTACGGGTGAGGTTCACTGTTTTGGTGACGACTACAGGGTCGGGGGTGATCGTCACCCAGCGTGTGGCCTGGGTTCGTTAGCTCAGCGTTGATAGATGTGGTAGATCTCTACTTACAGCAGGCTCAGTGATGGTGTGAGTGTTATTGACGGTCGTAGTGTTAACAACCCAAGATGTCGTATGAGATGTAACAGTTGGAGTAGTCGTCATATTGAAGGTCATGGTCGGTGTAACCTGATCTCATTAGTGCCATACCATCACGCATCACAGACAAAACTTACAGTAGAAGTCACTTGTGTGCCAACGGTCAACGAAAAAGTTCTTTGTGCCGCAAGAGGGTCGCCATCACCGTTGTTCGAGATTAGGATCAATCCCCAAGTGCCTGACACCATCTGATCCTTCTCAATATCGCAGGTGGATGTCTCCGGGGTCAAGTTGGGTAGTAGAGGGATGTCTGAGCACATGTATTCATCTCCTGTGTCCCAATTGACCAATTCGACATTCGCAGTGTCATTTTGGCATTCTGCATCCGCGATCAGCGCATATACTCGTGAATTCGAGAACTTTACTTACGGTTGAACTCTGTGACTGAAGTAAAGGACTGGTTTGAGGCTATGTTGATAAAGTACTGCAAGGTAAAGTTAGCACACTTCGATCATATGATCCGTGATATCACCTACGTTTCCATTGTTGACAAAGTCAATACCATAGGATTCACAATCTTGTGCGTTTATGCCCGGCAAGAACGAGGCCGACCATGCCAGCGGCAATAGCAATGAAGAGCGAGTGTGCATCGTGAAAGAAGAAACGAGAGTCTGTAGAAACGAAAGAAGACAGACTGCTACGCAATGTACAGCAGGTATGCTCAAACACGCAGAGCTATGCAAGACAACAAAAGGTGATTGGAGCTCAGTGTTGACACGTACAGACCTGAGCGAGATCACCTACCTTTATATACACCGAGATGCGCATCTCCAGTGTACAAATATATCAGCAGTCGCCGCCTCTTCTCCGCTTACCGTAGTTTCGGTGTGAGGCTAAATCGTATGACTACTGACCTCGATCCACATCCGGATATAGAAAGATAGATAGTGTGGGTAGAAATCATGGGCTTTCTGACCTGGCTCTGCCGCAACTATTCAGCCCGATTGTCACGAGGGCGTGCGTCCTTCAGGCAGGGTCCCAAGGATTTGAGTTGACCAAACCGCATGGAGGATGCGACTAAAGCGAGAGGAAAGCTGGAAGAGTGGAGCTCACAACGTGTTGGCGGTCTCAAAGCACGCGCTGAGAGGCGGCAGGGCAGAAGCAGTTGCAAGGATTATTAGCTAGGGTTGGCCCGGTCAAGCTTTGCTGCCAGTGGTCCTTGAAATTCTCCTTGTAGATGATCAGCATCTGTGCATATCTACAAGGTATCTAATGGAGCCTGTAAGCCCTACTGTAAGATGACCTCTTCGGACGTCAAGGTCTAGGGCGACTGCTATGGCTGATGATCCATTGTCTCGGCATTCAAGGCTCGTTTTCGCAAGGCATTTCTTACTCAATCTCTTCTCGAAAATGCGATGCGTCTCGTGTCGGAGCAGAGCAAGCTTCTTGGTAGTCAGCAAACAATCTGGTCAGGGCTGCCTTGGCTGCCGTAGCTTGCGGCTCGCATGGGGAAACTCTCCAAAATGTCCGAACAATGATGACGCTCACGCATGAACCCCTTCTCGATGCGAGTAAAATATAGCGATCGTATCTATGATGAGATACATATCATAGGTATCTCAGGTCGATTCGCTCTCGGCAAATACCCATCGTAGGTATACTGCCTTGGGCTGCAAGGTTGCATCAGTCCGTGGTGACCATTTGCAGATTCAGCCTGGTTGAACCCCGCTGTCAACACTGAAGCTTGGTTTGCGGCAGCCGACTGTCTGGCTCGGCGGCTACCTTAATTCTATTATTTTTAAACCGTGTTGCACAAGACACTGCCCATGGCTCAGTCCTCAGGCTCACGCGAGAAACAATATATCTATGCAAGCCTGAACATTGTCCATCAGACCTGCGTTGACAAGGCGCTGCAATCTTACTTCCTGATGATTCGAGGCGGTCCTTGATCAAGGATCTTGCTTACTGATCCCGATCTTGCAAGTCAGGTCCACAGCGGCAAGTCCAGCCGTCAAAGTTGGCATTTGAGGCACGGCACGCAGACATAAGCATCCTTCACAACGCTGGCTGCTTGCATGTAACTTCCAATAAACCTTCCCTCGACACATGTATCCTGTATCTTGTTCACATGTCACCTCTGGTGCCTCTTCACTCGAGTCCAAATATAAAGGTACAGCGCTCATGAACCCTCCGGCAGGCCAATTGATCAGCTTCGGAGATTTCTGCTTACTTGCGCTATGCGGGTTAGCAGGATCGACGGATCACCAGCAGAGGTTTGCTGCAAGTTGAGGAGCTCATGCTTGTTCGTGCATGTAGCGCATGAATCTTCTATCTCGGCTCGAGCATGGATAATCCTACGCCCTCGCTGTTGATTGTGATCACAAATTCTGGAAGTGGCTTGCGCTGTCTCGCTCCTTCAGAGAACAAGGAGAAGATTTTCTCTGGCTGTATCATAACGAGGCCTGTAATTCATGTACCTGGGGCCGAATGAAACGTCTCCGTTCCTAGAAAGATACGTTCTTCTATTTTGGTCCAGTGCATTCTGGCTGGCTGTGACCGCCCAGTCGAGACGTCTCAAGCGGAACATTCAGTTTTCGACATCTAAGTGTTGTTCAAAACATTGGAAAGTTAGAGAAGGGCCGAGTGCCCTTCTTCCACGGTCTGCCTTTGCGAGTATGATTTTCGCTTTCGCGAAAATTGATGTCTTTGTAAACGCAGGTGTACTGCCATGGACTGTCATCTGCCATTCCGGACTCAGTCACTCGACCCTTCTTGATTTTGGGCCTTGAGCAGTCCGGGCATGTTAGACCCACACTAGGAAATGCTAGGATTTCCTCTTTTATACCTTCAGATCCGTCAGAATGTTTGACTTTGGTTGTCTTTACGATCACAGGGATCGTGTTACGAAGCTTTCCTGATGGCAACAGATCGAGTCCCATCCTCTCACGCCATTGGTAGGCTTTCAAGGACTCTCCCTGCTTCAAGAACCTGATCACCACAGTCGTTCCTGCAGGAACGTTTGCTGGTATGTATCTTAGCTTTATCCACCACCGGTCATGGAACAGCTTTGTTTCCGTCCAGATTGGTTCCTTCGAAGTGCTGTGATTGCCCTCTGTAACCTCTAGGAGAGTCTGGGTGAACTGCTCCGGCGCTTTTACTGGTCGTGAGAAAATGAGATATCTCTTCTGCTCGTCCGTTTCATTCTCTTGATATGGGTCTTGTGCCAGAGTAACGTTGCCGATATTAACATTGTTTGAACTCGGTTGCCAATCTTGAAAGACAGTTGGGAAAATGAATCCCACTGAACGGCAAAGGTCTTTCAGCGCAAGTTTATTCTGCTCTTCCACCAAAGAGAAGAACTTGCGCATCAATACAGCCGCTACGAGTTGACAATCCTTCTCACGACTCAACTGTGTCTCGATATCTGGGTGAATCTGGAATGATACAGAGCTGTCGGCAGTGTCTATCTCGACGGAGCAGCGCTCAAAGTATACTGTAGCTTTTGACTCGCACGCAGTGAGTTGGCTCCTCTTATGCGCAGCCAGCCTTCTCAAACGATCCGAATTCAAGGCAGCAGGCAGAACTTGAGACTGGAGCAACTTTCTGATTGCGTTACGTGGAGTCAAAGTCTGATCCGCGTTTGTGGCGTCTTCGTGCCACTTGATGCACTTCGTTGTGCAAGTGGCAATGAGTTCTGACTTTGTAAAATCGAGCAACGGTCGGTGGACTTGGACTCCGCCAGATTCTACAAAGAAGGGCAGATAACCAGCACCGGGATCTAGGTGTCGTCGGTAACCCGACTTGGACACGCCGTGCATACCGTGGCATTCTCCAATAGGCATCTTAGGCTGGATGGCTGTCAGACCGGTTCCTAGATATCCAGCATGTATCCTTGCTAGAACGGTCTCTGCTTGGTCGTCTGCGTGGTGGGCTAAAAGAAGAGTATAAATACCCGCAGCGGCACAGGCACGGCCGAGAGCCTGGAAGCGCATCCTGCGAGCTGTCGATTCGAGATTTGCGATTTGACTTGGATTAGAAACATCTCCCCAGTTCAGAGTCAAGATCTCGTGCTTCATGCCGAGTTGACCGAGGTAATTCGCTACAGATTGTGCTTCGGTAGTGCTTTGAGGTCGAAGACGATGATCGACTATGAAAGCAGTTATGGAAGGCATTTTGAATTTACGTACTCGCTTGCATAAGATAGCGAGGGCCATCGAGTCCACTCCACCACTTATGGCAAGACCTGCAATGTTCCGTTAGTACTTTCGAAGAACATGATCGTGGAACGACAGTGATTTAAGCATACCTAAATTCTTCCTGCCTCGACATATCGGCTCCAAGATTTCATCAAACTTCTTCTGGGCAACTGGCTCAAAGGCATACCTCACGAGCGATCTCGTGAACATCTCATGGCAATGCTAAGGTTATGATCCAAAGCAGATGATACGATATGATGAAAAGTTGAATCTGGTCAGGATATGTTGTCAAGCGGATGGCCGGTGCATCTCCAGCCGAAAGCTCGGGCAAGAGCGATCACGGAAGCTGTCACAAATTCCATGGCGTCAACTTTTCGGCTTGTGACAGCAACCGCCATGGCTTGACGTTATCATAGCACGAGCAATTGATCTCAATTCGCTCTACATTTCACAATGGCAGGAGTCGTCCAAGAAAAGACTCCGCTGGTAGAGTCGCCCTACTTGCGCTCGCTTTTGGTAAGTGCTTCCTTAATCGATTCATGTCACTCAATGCCCCTCCATGCCGAGCTCTATACTATTTCAGCCTGTGCAGTCTTTAGCTCTTCCCTTCGACTTTCACAACATAATTGGCAAGCATTCGAACCAAAGCTAACTAAACACTCGCAGGCAGGCGCAGTAGCAGGCACCACAGTCGACACATCTCTCTACCCTCTCGATACACTAAAGACCCGCCTTCAATCCTCTTCAGGCTTCCTCGCCGCTGGTGGCTTCCGCGGTGTCTACGCAGGTGTCGGTTCCGCCATTGTCGGTTCTGCCCCAGGCGCCGCCCTCTTCTTCGTCACCTACGATGGCATAAAGCGCAACTTCTCCTCGCCAACCCATACTTCCACACAACAGGCTGGCGTACACATGGCAGCCGCAAGTCTGGGAGAGGTGGCTGCGTGTGCTGTGCGCGTACCTACCGAAGTCGTCAAGCAAAGAGCACAAGCCAAACAATTTCCGAGCTCGCTAACGGCGTTCACGAGTATCTTGGACTTGAGAAAGAGCGCGGGATATGGTGTCATGGCGAGAGAGTTGTATCGTGGGTGGGGTATCACAGTAATGCGTGAGGTGCCCTTCACAGTCATCCAATTCCCCATGTGGGAGGGTATGAAGAGGTGGGCCGCCAGAAGAGATGGCAGGGAGACCGCTACTGGCTTCCAATCCGCTGTGTTCGGAAGCATATCTGGTGGTATTGCTGCGGCTTTGACAACACCATTGGATGTGCTAAAGACGAGGATGATGCTAGCAAAGGAAAAGGTCTCGGCTTCATATTTGCTGGGCAAGATCTACAGAGAAGAAGGTATGAAGGCCTTCTTCAAGGGCGTAGAACCCAGAGTCACTTGGATCAGCATTGGTGGTGCTGTCTTCCTGGGAAGTTATCAGTGGGCGAGCAATGCATTGGGCGGTGTCAACTAACATACCTTGTACAATACACATCATAAAAAGCTCGAATAACTTCTCGCATTCTGACGACTAGTCACAACACCTATAACCAACCGTGACACCGTGGTGCATACATAACATATAGGAGACAGGCACACGACAAGACCAAGAAGTTTGGAAACAGTATCTGTAATTTTTGTTTCGAAAAAGGGGGAATTATGCCATTTCGCTTCCTGCACCTACACCAGATGTAAAGCCTTTCCAGTGTAATATGATATAAAACGCAAGCACCCAGCACCCGAGACAAGAAAAAGGTTTAAAAAAGAGTTCGAACATGATTGAGAAGGGGCGATGAATAAGAAAAGAAAAAGTGTAACCCCGAAGAAAATGGTGAGCTGTAGTGAATCATTTTTTCATATAACTTCGTAGTTGCTTTTTTTCCTCTATGCACCGAACTCCTTGATGTCGGGAGTGTACTTGCCGGGGACAAGGGCAAGAGGGACGATACCAGAGACGTGCATCTCGGGACCGAAGACGTGCATGTCGAGCTTGAGCTCTTGACCGACGGCCTTGATGTTCTTGAGACCCTCCTGGTAGTTGGGGCCAGCACGGCGGACCCAGATCTTGACGTTGTGCTCGATGAGGAGAGGAGCAACCTCACGGAGGGCACGGATGACACCCTTGAAGGTAGAGGCAACGTTGGTGAAGTTGGCAATACCACCACCGATGAAGAGGACCTTGCCCTCGGGGTGCATGGGGGCACGGAGCATGAGGTCAAGGACGGTTCTGGCGTAGTGGAAGGTCTGGGTCTCGGTGGGAGCACCAGAGTACTCGCCGTAGTTAGCAAGCTCGCTAGCGTAACCGGCAGAGGCGATGGCATCGGCGTAGACGACGGAAGCACCACCACCAGCGACAAGGGTCCAGACACGACCGTTGCCGTTGAGGATGGTCAGCTTCAGGGAAGCACCAGTCTTAGCATCCATCTCGGAGATGTAAGCCTCCTCCTTGGAGAGCTCACGACCGAAGGGAGCAGGGAACTCCATAGGAGGACCGACATCGATGGAGACCTTGGTGTCCTTCTTGTCGGCGACGTTCAAGCCGAGAGCAGTGGCAGAGCGAGCGATGGCCCACTTGGCACCACACTCGAACTCGGCAGTCTGGTCGAGCTTGGCAGCCAAGTCGAGGAAGTGAACCTCAGCAGAGGTGGCATCAGCGTTGGGGATGACAACGAGAGGGTTGATCTCGAGGTAGCTGGTTCGCGTGTCAGTAGACTGAGCAAAAGATTAAAAGATAGAGAGGACTTACGTGAACTGGCAGTCAACGTAGACGGCGTAAAGGCGGGAGATGAAGTCAACGAGGACGTTGTGAACACCCGAAGGGACCTTCTTGAGGAGAGTGGCAGCAATCTCCTCGTTTGAAGGGTACTCCTTGAGGTCAACGGGGATCAAAAGCTTCTCAGCCTTAGCATCGACATCACCGACATCAACACCACCCTCGTGGGTGAAGAGGATCCAGTCACCCTATTGATGATATGTTAGTCTCTAGCGATGACATGATGAAAATCATAAGAACGGCGGTATGGTGATGACGAGGGAGTAATAAGGAGCACCGTCGACAGCGGATAGATCCGCAAGTCAATCGACAGAACGATGGTCTAATGCAGGTACAGATGTTGTGCATCGGTGTAAGGGATAGAGAGGATATCTGTGCACGTTTGGTGGGACTGGTGGGATTTCTCCCTTCATCCGAGAAGAATAGCCGGGGAATTGCTTCAAATGCCAGCCCAACCGACTTTCACATGCAAACCCATCATATGAAAACTTCACCCTGGTCCTTGCCCTTTTCCCTTGCTTCTTTTCTTCCAAGAAAATGATGAACAAGAAAAAACTCGACAAGCCCGGAAAGGTTGGTCTCCAATGACTGGTTTCGACACTTGAAGAATAAAAAAGAAAAAATGAGAGAAAAATGCCACATACCTCACGGACGGAGTTGATGTTGATGTAGTACTCAGTGTCTTGGGGGTGAGGCACGAAAGGCTCAACCAAGAACTGTCTGAGGACACCATCAACAGTCTCGACTCTTTGGGTCTTGCCGGCGCGCTCCTCAACCCATGCTCTGGCCTCAGCCCAGGTCTTGTTCAAGGCCAAAAGGCCGCTCTTGCCTCGTCTCTTGATGAGCTGGTCGGGCTTTGCAACAAATCTGGCACCCGACTCGTGCAACCAGGGGTACTTGACCTCAGCCTCATCGAGGATATCCTTGGGGGAAGCACCCTCGGGGAAGTAGAGCGAGCAGAGCTTGGCGTGAGGGTTGTGGTTGGCAGCTGGGGGAAGAGGAGTGGGCTTGATGACGGGAGCTCTGGTAAGGTGGTAGTTGAGGATGGCCTTGCCATCGGCTTCGAGGATCGACTTTGCGGACATGACTGCTAAAAAGGAACTGACGACAAAAAGTGAGCAACGACAAACAAGACCAGTCGAGGAGTCGAAGCGAGAGGCAGAGTGAGGACGAGAATAGAGAAAGAGCAAGGACAAGAAGAGCGAACAAAGAGCAGGATGCAGAAGAAGGAAAGTGGTGAAGAGCTAGGAGCAACAGCAATGCAATGGGGAATGGCTTGCGGCAACAAGTCGTGTGTGCTTTCGGCTCAACAAGAGTTGGGAGATACAGGCACGGTGCACGGAAGTGATATGCGAGACATGGACCTTGAGACTTGCAAAAGTCCGACGGGTCATGTATCAACGAATCACCTTTGTTCGCCGAGAGCCAATTTTGGATACACAAGGTAGGATGCTGGGCTGGGGAGCTTGTTTGACGGGTGCTTACCTGGTAGGTTGGTGAAAGCGAAAAGTCCGAAGAGGTGGGTATCACACAATCAAGGAGACGCCAATGGAGGAGAAAGAGCAATAAAGGTGTCGGAGACTCGAGACTGGATGGATTCGGGAGAGCACTCTTTGAGGAGGGGAGCTGTGGACGAGATCGAGGAGAATATTGTCGGGTCTTGGCTCCAGGTGGCCGCAGAAGGGTGCAGACGGTGAGCTCTCGCTAGCGTGGGCGGGGCGTGTTAGCGCAGCCGTTGGGTCGACCAAAAACGCCGATCCCGCAACGCAAAAGCGCTGGGATGAGTCTGAGTGGGCTGATTATGCTGCTAATGCTAATTTTATACAGGGGTTTTGTGGAGAGAGCTTGGATGCACGCGCCGCCGCAACGAAACAAAGAGGACACGTCAAACACCACAAGGAGTCAAGTCTCAAGAGGCACGGAAACACACAGTCAGCGGTGGTGCAGCAGCAACAGCACAGCCGTGACTCGGGCCGGTCGTCTGGTCAAAATACCCACTTCGAATGTCGAGAACCCGCTGACGCCGCTCACTCAGCGCTTTGTCACGGCTGTTGGACATATCTTGAGTTTCGACACATCATGATCACCAACAATTGCCGCAAGCCTTGCCCAATACAAGCAGCAGATGAAGGGGGAAATTGATGATGGTACGATTTTTGGCTTGCTCACGGCCGGAGTCGGGTGGTTTGAGGAGAGCCGTGCACTTTTGGAGCGGCTGTCACAGAAGGGCGCATCGGCTTTGTCGGGGAATTTTCAACCCACACAACCCAGGAAACGCAACGGGGCGCGCCAAAAAGCATCAGTGACTCGCACCGGCGACCGGATCGCACTAACCTCAACCGGACCCCTGCACCCCTCGGACTTTTGGCCCTCTGCGGTTGAAGCCTCAGCAAAGCGCCTCTGCGTGCGACGAGTCGAACAATATTGCCAGTCGACCAAGTCTTACCTCCTCCTCCTGCCTCGTCCGATCTGCTCATCTCCTTTGGTCATTCATCTTCTGCTCGTCTGACCTTTCCTCTCTTCTCCCTCCTTCTCTCTTCCTTCTGTTGTCGCTTTTGATCTCACTGTAAGTAAGCTCTGAATTATTGTTGCTCTCGCCGAGTCAGCTTCGGCAAGCTTTGCACATCCCATCTGCCCTCCCAGCGCTCTTTCAATTGCCTTGCCCCTGCACATCTACAGCTCCAATCTCGCACAGCATTGCTCCAGCATCGCATTTGTAGCAATTGTCCAAGCTTGAGGCCATCTGTTTGCTCACGTGTCTCGTTGTCCGTCCCTCCTCCACCGCTCCTCTTCTCCCCTTCCAAAGCCCATTGCGAACAACCACGTTGACACAGCACTCCTCGCAGTTTTCACAATGGTTTCCGCAACCACATCCACCCCGGCTACTGCCTCCACCTCAGTCAACGGAGCCAGCCAGCCCAATGACAACATCACCCGCTTCTCTGCCCCCAGCAGAGCGCTGAGCCCTACTCCTTCTCACACCCTCTTCCACCCCAAGACGAGATGTTTCGTCTACGGTCTGCAGCCCAAGGCCGTCCAGGGTATGCTTGACTTTGACTTCATCTGCAAGAGAAAGGTTCCCTCGGTCGCCGGTATCATCTACACCTTCGGTGGTCAGTTCGTCAGCAAGATGTACTGGGGTACCAGCGAGACTCTTCTCCCTGTCTACCAAAGCACCGAGAAGGCCATTGGCAAGCACGACGATGTTGACACTGTCGTCAACTTTGCTTCTTCGCGTTCCGTCTACCAGAGTACTATGGAGCTCATGGAGTACCCTCAGATCAAGACCATTGCCATCATTGCTGAGGGTGTGCCCGAGAGACGCGCTCGTGAGATCCTCCACGTTGCCGCCAAGAAGGGTGTCACCATCATTGGTCCTGCTACCGTCGGTGGTATCAAGCCCGGTGCTTTCAAGATCGGTAACACTGGTGGTATGATGGACAACATTGTTGCCTCCAAGCTCTACCGCCCTGGTTCCGTTTCTTACGTCTCCAAGTCTGGTGGTATGTCCAACGAGCTCAACAACATCATTGAGCAGACCACCAACGGTGTCTGCGAGGGTGTTGCCATCGGTGGTGACAGATACCCCGGTACCACTTTCATTGACCACTTGCTCCGTTACGAGCAGGACCCCAACACCAAGATCCTTCTCCTTCTCGGTGAGGTCGGTGGTGTCGAGGAGTACCGCGTCATTGAGGCTGTCAAGTCTGGCCAGATCAAGAAGCCTATTGTTGCTTGGGCCATTGGTACCGTTGCCAGCATGCTCAAGACCGAAGTTCAGTTCGGTCACGCTGGTTCGTTCGCCAACTCTCAGCTCGAGACTGCTGCCATGAAGAACAAGTCGATGAAGGAGGCCGGTTTCTACGTTCCCGACACCTTCGAGGACATGCCCAAGGTTCTTGCCGACCTTTACCAGAAGCTCGTCGCCGACGGCACCATCCAGCCCCAGTCCGAGCCCGCCGTTCCCAAGATCCCCATCGACTACTCATGGGCCCAGGAGCTCGGTCTCATCCGTAAGCCCGCTGCCTTCATCTCTACCATTTCCGACGACCGTGGTCAGGAGCTTCTCTACGCTGGTATGCCCATCTCCGACGTCTTCAAAGAGAACATTGGTATCGGTGGTGTCATGTCTCTTCTGTGGTTCCGTCGCCGTCTTCCCGACTTTGCCAGCAAGTTCCTTGAGATGGTTCTCATGCTTACTGCTGACCACGGTCCTGCCGTTTCTGGTGCCATGAACACCATCATTACCACCCGTGCCGGCAAGGATCTCATTTCCTCGCTCGTTGCTGGTCTTTTGACCATTGGTTCTCGTTTCGGTGGTGCCCTCGACGGTGCCGCTGAGGAGTTCACCAGAGCCTACGACAAGGGTCTTTCTCCTCGTGACTTCGTCGACACCATGCGCAAGGAGAACAAGCTCATTCCCGGTATTGGTCACCGTGTCAAGTCGCGCAACAACCCCGATCTCCGTGTCTCACTCGTCAAGGAGTACGTCAAGGCCAACTTCCCCCGCACTCCCCTCCTCGACTACGCCCTTGCCGTTGAGACCGTCACCACCTCCAAGAAGGACAACCTGATTCTCAACGTTGATGGTGCCGTTGCTGTCGCCTTCGTCGACCTTGTCCGCAACTGCGGTGCCTTCACCTCCGAAGAGGCTGAGGACTACCTCAAGATGGGTGTTCTCAACGGTCTGTTCGTCCTTGGTCGTTCGATCGGTCTTATTGCCCACTTCCTCGACCAAAAGAGACTGCGCACTGGTCTCTACCGTCACCCTTGGGTAAGCTATTTTCTGCACTTACTTTTGAGGAAATCTTCTAACAATGTTTCTAGGACGACATTACCTACCTCCTCCCCAGCCTCAGCGGCGGCGCCCCCGGAAACGAGGGCCGTGTCGAGGTCTCCGTTTAAGAAAGATTCAACCAAAAATGATACCAAGAGAAAGGGAAATAACAGTTGGGACATGTGGAGCTTTTTCTTCTTTTCTTTTATAACAGACTGGGTTTTGGTCTTTTTTTCTTCGTTCTCGCATGGACCGGGGAGTTTTGTGTTATGTCTCCCACCACTACCCACCACAATATAATGATCATCAACGTTCAAGCGTCACATTTTCCATACATGCACTTATTTCCATCTCACGAATTTTCACACCGTGTGTCTAAGCCAGATAATGCTTAACGGTTCTCCAGTTAATCGCACAACAGTACTGCTAGAGGTTCTTGTGACGACAGAGTGTAGCATGGCCACTAATCGGAGCCACAGTGAGCACCACAGCCATCCCCAGAGATATTTGTATCGACCACTCTGGTTGAGAATCCGCATATTGAAGAAGCGGATGTGCTTATCAACTCAGGCAGGACATCTAGCAGCTTTGTCTTTGCGCAAGAAAAGTCGACTGAGAGGGATAGTGTGGCAGTAACTTTTGCTGTTCTTATCAAGAGCAGGGTGTGGATAGGTGCACTTGGCCAGGAGACAACGACAAGCAAGGCCGAAGGTGCCTGAGTTATGCATTTGTCCGAAAGCATACGAGAACTGCTAGGAGCTGGCGCTGCAACTTATTGCCGAAAATACTGTATGTGAGAAAGAGCTATTTCGATGGAGATTATTCGGCAGCTTGAAGATGGGATATTGTTTGTACGCTGGTAGCAAGTAAGAACATGCTTAAGGGGATGCACAGCCATGTTCGAAATATGCTCTAGGAGACTCAGAGCAGCAAGCATGACCGCAGGAGCAAAAGGGGGCAGAGCACCAGAAGCCATGTCTTAAAAGCATATAAGAGGTAGGTAGTCCGTTCAAAGGAAGTGGTTCTTCCTGAAGAGGAGGGATGCAGGTAGGAGGGATTAAGATAGGACATCTGACATAGATAGAATGCAGGTGCATATTTTGAAGCAACACATGCAAGCATAGGCAGATATGGGATGATGTTTCTTCTATGCTTTCTTCCGAGGGCTGCACACGAAGCGATCCTTGTCAGACGAGACAACAAAGATATGAAAGAGCTTTGACATAGACAAGCAGTATGCCTGTTTGTTACAGGAACAGTGTAGTTGTACTCGGTACAGATTTTTTCAGGTGCAGAAATTTTCTTCTTCAAAGCCCAGCCATAGGCCAGGTAAACAATTGACGAAAAAAAGGAGAAAAGGGCCTGTCAGAAGTCCGCCAACGCCCACCCAGTCAAGCCGACCGAAGCCAGACGCCTGAAAGGGTCGAGATCATCACCATCGAGGCCGGAGCCAAGATACACGGTATCACTCTAGGGCATCGGGGATATCGCTCATCCGCCAGGTTGGAGTTCTGTGGCTCTTTTGAAGAGTTCAGATGATAAGAAGCTTACTAAAAAGAGATTCTTTGAAGTAAAGTCGACTAATGAGAGAAAGAGGAGGGCGAGGGAGAGGGTGTTTTTATACCATTCGAAGCGGCCTGTGCTCTGAGAGCGTTTGCACTGTTTGACTGGCAGAGTTTTCCGAACCAGTGAAGCGGTACTGGAGGGGAATCGTGATGAGATATACGCAGTGAAGTGATACTAAGCCTGTGTCGTGATGCAATATATGCATGCACTTGGGGTGGTGAAGCCTGGGGATGCGAGTTGGATTTTGCAACAACACCTTGCGGCCACCACACATTTCCGGTCTTGACAGATGACATTCTCTGCTCATTGTGCTTTTGGACGTGATGTTGATACATGAGACAGTACTCGAGAAGAAGGAAAAGAAGAAAGTTTAGTGGCTGGCAATGGCAGGGAATTTGCGAGCATGTCAAGCCAAAAGACCAAACTCACCTTCAAGCAATTGCATCGCATCTGCTGGATATTCAGATAACACTTACGACCATTGCAGACGCTTTTTATTGCTTGGTGTTGCTAGACTTACAACACCTCTTACTTCCAGAGGGGGACACGCTTCAACGAAACAATTTGAGAACATCAAGGCAAGCCTACCTTCCGCATGACATCTCCTGATGAGCCAGGTGCAAGCAACCAGCTGTAGGATTGCACAGTGTGTTGGAAAGACAGAGCATTGGACGTCGAGAGTCTTTGTCGTACCAGCTTTCTTTTGTGTGCATCTCTGGGGTGAACTCGATCGTGCATTTCCATCGCCTGGTCATTGCAGCGTCGTGAGAAAGACTTTATGTGCAATAGTAGCCAGTATATCCTGTCGTCCCTCGTAAGCGTGGTCGGGGCGATGTTGGAAAGTCTCATGGCAGCACCTCCGACTTCGCGGCAAATTTGGTGGGGATGACGCTCTGGCCAGAACAAGAAGTTAGACCGAGGGGTCAGCGATTGAACGGCTCTTGGAACTTGGTTGAATGTTTTGTACAAGTACGTGACTCACCTACAATCGACATAGTTACGAATCACGATCATTTGAAAGAGCAAGGGACGAAGGAGAAGAAGAATTGAGCGACCCAGACGACAAGAAGAGAGCATCAAGATGGCATCGCACACAGAATCGCAACGCTACCTGAGCACAAGAGGAGGCTCTTACGACGTATGAATACATTATCTCCCCTACGACAAGTCTCCAACTGAGAATTGGCTGTTTTAGCTGTCATTCGAGGACGTCGTACTCAAGGGTCTCGCAGCAGACGGCGGTCTATTCATCCCTGAAGAAGTTCCCGCACTGCCCTCAGATTGGCAATCCAAATGGCGCAACCTCTCCTTCCAGGAGCTCGCCTTTGAAATCTTCAGCTTGTACATCTCCAAGAGCGAAATCCCCGCCGACGACCTCAAAGATATCATCCACCGCAGTTATGCCACTTTCCGCGCAAAAGATGTCACACCCGTCGTCACCCTCGACAAGAGCAAGAACCTGCATTTGATGGAGTTGTTCCACGGTCCCACATTCGCTTTCAAGGATGTCGCACTTCAATTTGTCGGCAACCTGTTCGAGTACTTCCTCGTGCGCATGAACAAGGGCAAGGAAGGCACTGACAGACAACATTTGACCGTTGTTGGTGCTACCAGTGGAGACACTGGTTCTGCTGCCATCTACGGTCTGCGCGGCAAGAAGGACGTCTCGGTCTTCATCATGCACCCCAAGGGCAAGGTCAGCCCTGTTCAGGAGGCTCAGATGACCACTGTCCTCGATGCCAACGTTCACAACTTGGCCGTTGACGGCACTTTCGACGACTGCCAGGTGCGTATACTGTGATGAAACTACTTTTGACAGGATACTGATCATCTATAGGACTTCGTCAAGGCTCTTTTCGGTGATGCCGATATGAACAGCACCCACCGCCTCGCCGCCGTCAACTCCATCAACTGGGCCCGTATCCTCGCACAAATTACCTACTACTTCCAATCATACTTCACCCTCGCACGCGCACTTGACAGCTCCAACCCTCAAGTCCGCTTCGTCGTACCCACTGGTAACTTCGGTGACATCCTTGCCGGTTACTTCGCCAAGCGCATGGGTCTGCCCGTAGACAAGCTCGTCATTGCCACAAACGAGAACGACATTCTGCACCGTTTCTGGCGCAGCGGTCACTACGAGAAGAAGCCTGTCCACGGCCGCGAGGCTGAGGGTGGTTTCGAGCACGATGGCGCAAAGGCACATCTTGATGGTGTTAAGGAGACATTGGCACCCGCCATGGATATCTTGGTCAGCAGCAACTTCGAGCGTCTGCTGTGGTACCTGTCCTACCGCGTCAATGACAACGGAAGCGTCACTGAGCGTCGCAAGGCTGCTGGTCAGCAGGTCAAGACCTGGCTGCAGGCACTCAAGACCGACGGCGGTTTCGGTGTCGAGAAGGCTATCTTGGATGCTGCACACGAGGACTTCGAGTCTGAGCGTGTATCCGACAAGCAGACTCTCGAGCAAATCACCCAGACATACGCTTCAGGTAATGGCATGACACCCGTTGGCGAGAACAGCGGTGCCTACGCTACACAGGGTACCGTCCACCAGGGCAAGTACATTCTCGATCCTCACAGCGCCATCGGTATTGCTGCTGCTCTGCGCTCCGTCCAGCGCGCACCCAACGCCCACCACATCGCTCTCGCCACTGCTCACCCTGCCAAGTTCTCATCAGCAGTCGAGACAGCGCTTGGTGGCCAAGAAGGTTTCAGCTTCAAGGCTGTTCAGCCCGAGCAGTTTGTTGGTCTCGAGCAACAGCCTCGTCGCGTCACCATTGTCAAGAACGGTGCTGGTTGGCAAGACGTTAGAGAAATTGTTCGCGAGGAGGTGCAGCTCGAGATGGAGGGCAAGGCCAGCAGTGGTCCCGGCGAGATTGTCAAGGGTTAAAGTGGAACACGAATTATAAAAAGTTGGTTATATTTGTCGGTGTTAGAGGTACGAACTAGATATGAGGAAATGTCCTGTCTGATACTCAATTGTGTTTTCTGTGATGTTCAGTGACAATGTCTAAATTCGGAATATGCATGCCATGATGCTTGGGAATGTCAGAGGTGGACGCTGCACAAGTAACGAAGACTTGCGATTGAGCTTGACATGCCGATAGAGTTGCATACTGCAAGAGAGAGACTTTTGGTATAGCAATCCTCGTGGAGTGTTGGGCTGCCTGGAACTTCCGGAAGAGCATTTTCTCCAAGACACTCTTATTGCCTACCGGGACCATACCAAAATAAGATTGGAGATACTTTGACGCGTGCAGAAACCCAAAAGAAAGTTGTCTAGGGTCCACGACAGGTCGATCGTGTATAATTGCCAGCAACTGGGTAGAGACCGGAGTGTTTTTGCAGAAGTAGCTTGCTGTCTTCACTGGGACGGAATGGAAAAATATATTTTGTTGGATACGAGGCCGAAAGTCTTACTCATTACTTTCTCGACGCTCACTGATGATATTTCCACATAATCTCTACCCTTTCGATGAGTCACAATGTGCAGATCAAGTGTCGTTGCTATATAATATCATTGCCGATGCTCGAAAGACTGGCCGCAGATATTACCCTGACCGAGAGCAGATGTTTGTTGAGAACGTTCTGATCAGATCGCGATGATCATGATCATGAATGATAGCTGATCGACGATCTTGATCAAGATACAGGGTTGTTTAGCCACAGAAAAATCTAGGAAGCAGCGATGGCTCAGGGCGCCTGCAATGACGATGCTTTCGCAAGCTATGCTGTGTCTACTGAAGACGCGGATAGTATGTTCGGGTGCTCGGTTAAGGATAGCACCAAACATGTCGCAGAGCAAGAACACGCGTCTTCCGTTGCTGCCGTGCCTGACCCACGAATGGTTCACGATCCGAGTAAATTTCTTGGAAAAAGAGCTTGACGAAAGCTTATTGCGGAGCTGTGGCGGTGCTCTCCCAGCCGGAGATGCCGCATCATTGCGGGGTGGCAGTCACGATGACTTCATAAACGTCGTGGATGAAATCAACAAAAGCCTCAAACCTTGCCGTCAACTTGTCCAATTCCTCTTCATCTTTTCAATTCTGGTTTTGCTCGTTATCCTACAGGCAAATCAAACAAAACTTCACAATGTCGCACGATACCAAGGTCCAACAGCATGGTGAGAACCATGATATCCCCGGCGAGCACGCCGTCTCAAGGTAAGATGGAAAGCACTGTCTTTCACAAGCTTGATGGCTAATGACAAGATAGACCCGGAGCTTGGCTGCCCACTGATCACCGCACTCACCACGAGTGGCTTGGTGAGCAGGTGAAGCATGCTGGCCAGAACAAGAAGCCATTGATTCCCGTCCTCCAAGAATTCAAGGAGTTCATTGAGGGCACCCCAAGAATCTACATGTACTTCACTGCCATGTTCGACGAGGTCCCTTACAAGCACGTCTACCGCAGAGATCCTACCGGCCGCAAGCAGATCCGTGACTACAAGCACATGCTCGAGGTCCTCAACCACGTCTTTGGCGCAGCTCCTGTTTGGACTGATTCTGCCCAAGCCGTCGGTATGGTCGGTGTCCCCATGTGTGCTATCTTGGATTACCCCATGTCCACTCCCTCTGGCCACGCTGCCTTCCTCGACCCCGATGTCAACAGAATGCTCAAGAAGGTCCTCAACGAGTGGGGCAAGTTCCTCATGTCTCCCGAGTCTGCCGGTGTGCTCCATGAGGGCAAGACTGGTTGGTTCGGTGAGACTGGTAGATCAGACATGATGGCTGTTGCCAATGCTCCTTACAAGACCAGCCACAAGTTCGAGGACTTCTTCGTTTGCGACACCAGCAAGAAGCACTTCGGTTACACCTCTTGGGACAACTTCTTCACCAGACACTTCAAGCCTGAGGTCCGTCCTGTCGAGTGCCCCGACGATGACAACGTCATCAACAACGCCTGTGAGAGTAAAGTCTTCCAGGTTCAGGAGCGCGCCAAGCTCAGAGACAAGTTCTGGATCAAGGGCCAGCCTTACAGTGTCACTGACATGCTCGCCAACGACCCCCTGGCCGAGCAGTTCGCCGACTGCACTGTCTACCAGGCCTTCCTGTCTGCCCTCTCCTACCACCGCTGGCACGCTCCCGTCAGCGGTACCATCAAGAAGGCCTTCGTCCAGGATGGCACCTACTTCAGCGAGCCTCTCTTCGAGGGTCTCGGTGACCCCAACACCAAGGAGATTGACGCCCACGGTATCTCGACTGGTCAAGGTTACCTGAGTGCCCTTGCCACAAGAGCCATCATCTTCATCGAGGCCGACAACCCCGCCATCGGCCTCATGGCCTTCATCGGTATCGGTATGGACGAGGTCTCCACTTGCGAGATTACCGTCAAGGAAGGTGACCACGTCAAGAAGGGCCAGGAGACCGGTATGTTCCACTTCGGTGGTTCATCCCACTGCTTGCTGTTCCGCAAGGGCGTCAAGCTCAGCGGCTTCCCTCAGCCTGGCAGACAGGAGAACGTCCCTGTCCGCAGCAAGCTCGCCACCGTTCAGTCGAACTAGAGCAATCCCCCCCAAAATTAGTCATGATTCCAGACATGTAATATAATGAGTAACGGAACCTCTTTCAATAACAATACCATTCAAGAAAAACATCCCAGTTTCAGCGACGCAATGTGATATGGTGTGCTGTACTTCGTCGTGGTCGGACTAACTGTGCGACTTTGCTGGAGCAGCAGCTTACGATACACCTTCCGTGCGAGACTCACAGGCTCTTCGTGACGGCCATATTATATCAATTGACTCGCACAAGTATTTTCTATGAGAAACATAAAGACAAGGAGCAAAAAGCGATGCAAAACATACAGCAGCAGGGATTCCCATGTGGTCACCCACCGTAGTACTAATCTGCCGTTCAACTGCTTATGTATGGCAGAGCGGACGGGATGCCCAGTTTTCAGCTGACTGTGGCCGTATGTGCTTGTTTATGGATCTTTGACGAATATGAATACAAAACCCACAGGGAGTCCTAACAGCACAAATCATCGCCCGACCGACTCAACGCAGGTTCACCATAGAACCAACTTCTGGGGATCCAGCACTAGGACCTTCTACTAGCTCTGGTACTTTTGCCGCTCCAAGAGTTGCTAATCTGTCTACACTGACGATCATTTCTCTCACCGTCAGGTATGAAGAGTGTGGAATGCCACTAATCTCGAGTTTCTGGATGTCCTTGTGTTGTAGCTACACCTGATCAACTCCGTAGGCGGAACGATGGTACCTAGAAGGAGAAGATATTTCCCGCGTTGGCTCTGATATTTCGCCTTGAGAAGGGATCATCCGATCCAGCAAACACCCACTCGTCAACTTGAGTTAAAATTAATAGCCGATCCAGTGCGCCAACTTCAGAGACCCATGTCGGGCATCTTGATTGAGTCATAACCACTCCTTTACGCATCACTCCCAAACTAGCTTTATAGTTAAAAGCCACGACAAGACTCTCAACTATGCAAGCGAATATGGCGCGTCGCTCTGAGTTATCGTCGAGCGGATCAGAGACTTCTTCTAACCTCCACGTTGTTTGATTCGAAAAATATTTCACCTCAAGCATCAATTGATTGGGTTGATCTGCGCAGATGAATTCGCACATACGGTATATTGAATTGGTCGGGTTGTCCTGTGAGACGAATGACTGTATCCCTCGTAACAAAGTAATGGCATCATATCGCGTCCAGATCAGGTCGGCGTCTTCTTGGAATGCTTGTGGCGCTGGTAGAGGCTTTGGCAAGGTCAAGTCTTCTATGGGACCAAAAAACAGCTTTCGAAAGACGACTTCTGGGTGGTCGCAGTGTCCTCTGAGAAACGAGAGCAGACTCTCGTATTCCGAAGGAGCATCTCGCATGATGTGCTCAGGCAATGAGGCTGCCATGAATTCTGTCTAGTGCAAAGGGAGATGGAGAATGGACGATAGTCGAGCAAGCTAGCGTTGATGCCCTATATATACCTGAATCTGTGTCTCCGCCCTTCACCCCGCCAATCCTTCACTGCAAATGGTACGTCTCAAAAAGCTGCAAGTGATTCGCGTGTAACCAATTAGGAACCAAGCGCGCGCTCCGTTACATTGACTTCTGATAGGCTGGATTCATAAGAGCTCTTTGCATATCGTGACTAATCCCAAGCATCTTGAAACCTCTACATCAATGTCCGTCAAGGCAGGTCAACCACAAACTCAACCTCCGGAAACTCAGCACTGGGGCCCCTCAGCAGCTTTGGCACCTTTGTCGCTCCATGAAATGCATACCTGAAAAATGCATCCGTGTATGCAGCAAGAATAACAAGCACCCTCCTACCATCCAACTGTCCAAGAGCAGCGTCCACCCCAGGTAACTCAGCGATACCAGCAAGATCCGCCAACAACGGAGCATCCGAGAACGTATTGTGTACAGAGCCATTCAAACTCAACTCAATCTTGTCAAACTTAGGCGAGGCCTGCAAGAAAGAATTCCAAGAATTTATTGTTGCGTTAAGTAATTGACCGGCATGCGAGAAGATGAGAAAAGGCTGTTTGACGCCAGTACTGACTACAGAGCCGTAGAGCGTACCATCGAAGTTGATGCCAGCTTTGAAGGAAGGATCTTCAAGTGCTACTTGAGCTGCCGCAGCGCCTCCAAAGGAGTGGCCCCAGACAGCGATGCGACTAGGATCTGGTTTGACAGAGGATGGCAGACCTAGTCCAGTCAAAACTTTGTTCTTGACTAAGATGATATCTTTGACTCGGTCTGGAAGTGCGGCTTCGAGTTGGGCCTTGGTGCCTATACCAGGTGCGAGGAGGAACGAGCCATCGGGATACTCGATGATGTCCGCTTGCAAGGGTGTGTCGATGGTGACAACGATGTAACCTATGGCGGCAAGCTGCTCTGCCATAGCATTGTAGAGTTGGCGAGAAGCACCCAGACCGGGAGAGAAGAGTGTGAGCGGCCACGTCCTGTGATTAAATTTACGATCGCCGCATGTCGAGTTGCAGACTTTCAATTGCAGTTGCCCCAATGTGGCATTAGGAATCGTCGCACCCAGTAACTGGCTGTAGATTACCGCGTTGTAGTCTGCAGTAAGCTTAGGCATATATGGAGTCAAGTAAGGCTGGCAGTCTGAATGATACCCGGTTGGAAAGAACGAGGTGGTCATAATACGTCGATGAGTGCCATTGATGGAACGACTGGTATCCGCGAATTCGGTAATTTGTGTGCCTACACTGTAGGTACCATTTGGACGTGGAATAATGAGCGCAGATACGAGGGGCAGTGCCGCGAGGATCATATACACAATCATTGTATATTCTGGAAATGATATCACAAGAGGAGATGCTCGATGAATGTGTCCTGAAGCGACTGTAAGGTATTTAACATGATGGTCTTTCCTCCCTAAGAGGTACGGAGTACCTATTAGACCGTCGGCTAGTACGGCAGGTCCGTCGCGCGAATTATGAATACACGAGGCCGACCGGTGAGTGGAGTGATGGTATATGCATAGGAGTTGGTTAGCGCATTGGCTTGCAGATTGCTTACCTTGGCTCTTCATCCTACAGTAATCCTACAGGAACCTCAGAGTCGATTTGCGAAATGTCAATACCACAAACTGACCCATATACTAATGACTACCGTAGTGTAACTGAGCGAATGCACAATGCTCTTACAAAAAATGTGATTTGCACGGAGAGAATTCCATCTAGGGTTGTCGCCATAATCAGACTCATAGCTGTACATTCCGTTAGCTTACAACACCCTTATACCTCAGCGCGAGATCGTAACAGTTTAGAATCCACAAAGGCAGGAATACACCTCAACAACAGCCTGTCAAGCCTTCTGCCCATCTACGACAGCCTCCTTCAGCCTATCCACACCCCCATCCCTCCTATCGAAAACAACCGCCAAAAACACGGCACCGATAAACCCCCAATTAGCACCCAAAAAATACCCATACCACTCTCTAGGCTCTCCGAAATACCAGAGTCCGACAAACGTAACACAAGCAGTCCAGATCCCCATCGCAAAGGTTCTTGACGCCGCTTTTCCAACCTCTTCGAAGAAGATACTCATCGAAGCTGCCCAAGCCAAAATTGCAGCGATGCCAAAAACCATCTTTGTCACTTCTGCAAGTGATGTGTCCGGGGAGGATCGGGTTGGAAAGGTTAAATTCAAAGGGACTGTGGAGTTTGTTTCTGCGAGAATGTGGTTCAGAGTTGCAATTTGACGTTCGATTGCATCAAGACGAGCAAGTGTTGTTGCGTCGAGAGAGGGAAGTGCTGATGAGTTGAAGGTTTGGAAGCAGAGAGTTACAAAGGCCATAACTCCAAGGGTAGTCATTGCCTTGGGTGATAGTCTGGTCGCGATTGCCATGGCTTTGAGGTTTTGTGGATGTTGTGCACAGTGATGGTAAATTTTTCTGGTGCTCAGTAAGAAAAAGTCAGTGATGGAGAGGGGTTATCTTTATCTTTACTTTCTCGATTACGTCGTGATGCTACGCCCGTATTCATCCTTCCTCGGAGGATGTGGTTGGCAGGTGTTGACAGCAGATCTGCGCAGGATTCAAGCGATGATCCCGAGGTTGATGATCAGACCTGACCAGGAAACATGATCAACTGTATAATTTCTCACACATCTTGAGCAACTGAATGAGAGAGCATGCCAGATCAATTCTATACATTACTTCTATCTCAAAATCCAGCTCTGTCGTTATAAGCACCACCACTATGCAACCACCAAAACTCTAAATATCAGCTTCATGCAAATCCTTCTTGAATCTCTCAACAGCCCTATTCTTACTCTCCGTGAAATCCACATGCGGTTTCGGGTAACCCAATTTCTCAAACTCTTCTTTGCTCAACCTGTGATACGGATCAAAAATATCCTTGCCCTTCAAATCCTTTAGTTCAGGCACCCATTTTCTGATATAGTCGCCGTGGGGATCGCATTTCTCAGCCTGACTAATGGGATTGAAGACTGTGTAGCTGGGTTCCCAGCCTTGTGTGTTGTTGGAAAGGTCCCAATCGATCAGATGTGTGGCGAAATATCTTTCTCCGCGACGATAGTCGATTAACAGGTTTGCTGTGAGGTAAGAAGCGGTGTTCATGCGCAATCTATTGTGCATGTAGGCTTCTGTATTTAGTTGTCTCATGCCGGCATCTACCCAGGGGACACCGGTTTTGCCTTGACACCACTTCTCCCAACCTTCTTCATCGTCTTCCCAGTGCACATAGTCGAACTTGAGGTTCTGGGGTAAGTTCATGGCGTTATGAGGAATGGTAACGAGAACTTGACGGTAGAACTCTCTGAAGACGATTTCGCGGACCCAGGAGGCGATGCCAGGGTCTCCCTCGTCAAAGTGCTTGTTGTTGTTGTGTTTCTTTGCAGCAGCAAGCGCTTCACGTACGCTGATAACGCCAGCCGAGAAGTAGGCCGATAGGCGTGATGATGGGTCTCTGGCTGGCTCGGAGCGATGACTGGCATAGCCTGAGACCTTCTCATTGAGGAAGTATTGAAGACGTTTCATGCCTGCTTCATGGCCTGCTGGCCAGAGTTCACGAATGCGTTTCCTTTCCTCGTCGCTGGTGAAGTCCTTGTTTTCTGGTAGAGAGGGCATCTTGGAATCGAAGAGCTTCTTGAGTTTATCGACGGCGGACGTGTCGTTGGCTTCAGGGGGACCCACGAGATCAAGGTGCTCAGGGTTCTTCTTTGTTTCTGCCAGCCAGGCTTTGTGGTAGGGTGTAAAGACCTTCATAGGCGTTCCGCTGCCTGTCACAAGCAGGCCTGGTTCAAGGACTGTCTGATCATGTAATAGCTCGATTGAGACGTCCTTCTCTTCTTGAATGTGGTGTGCGACCTTGATATCACGGTGTATCTCATCAATTTCGTACTCGTAATTTCCGTAGACGTGGGAGATGTCGTTCTCCTTGATGAACTCGATGACCTTGTCCGTCTTGTCTGCCCTCTCTTCAGCCGTCACAACAGCCATTGGGATATTCTTCTCGCGCAACTGCTTCTGCAACAACGAAAGCGATTCCAGCAAAAAGTCGGACCTAGCAGGGCTGGTACCATGCCACTCCAGATCTTTTGGGCTGTACAGATACATGGTGATCAGGGCTCCATCTCCCTCTTTTGCCTTTTGCGACGCAGCGTGGAGTGCGCGATTATCGTCTGCTCGTACATCCTTGGATCTGAACCAATGCAACACATTTCGAACTGCGTGATCAGTCTTCTGCTCGGAAATGGCCTTCTCGAGTGATTTAAAAGGTGAATGCTCGTCAATCTGCTTTGCACGCTTTGGCGAAGGATGTTTTAGGTCCTCATTGTAGATTGCTGAGTGGTCGCTTGGATGAGCATCATGAGGGTGCGCGCGTTTCGACATCGTGGAAGAGAGACTTCTTGTAAATCGAGCAATGTATGGTTGGTTGACTGAGAGGAAGGTAGACCTGATCCCTTTCAAGCATAATGAATACTGGTTTAAGTAAACAAAACTGCCAGGGGAACAGTTCCTGAACAAAGTCTTCGACGTCATATTCGATACTCCGACTTGATTTGGAAGAAGGTAGCACCGGTAGAGACGCGCTGGCAGACTCAAAGCTAGAGGTTCAGAGTAAAGATATGGAAGTCGCGAAACCTACCATGGTGGTGTATTGGTGACTAGAATAAAGAAGCGGGACAGCGCTACAGAGTCTCTTACTTTTACACCCTCTACATGACTTCTATGATCCATTATATCAACGTGTTTACCTCGTGCAAGAGGATCAAGATCTCAAAAAGAGCGTGGCTGATCTGTAAGTCAAGTGCGTCATCCGTGCACGAGCCAAACCTTGTCCTGCCAAGAGAAATATTCGAGGAACTGGTTCCTGAGATAACCCTTGATTCTCCCTCGATTACCAGATTGTCACATGAAGTCGTATAGATATTATAAGAGTGACCAAAAATGTCCAGTGATCGAGTATTTCAACTCAGAAATCGTCTTCCTCTCTAATTCCCGAGACCGTGATGTCTTTTCATCACTACACAAATTTGAAAGTAGCCTCGACACATGGAGGTGAGGAGTTTCTGCCATGCTGTCAGCTCAAGAATGCTTCGTGTCAGTTGTGATAAACCCTGGCAGGATGTAGCTATAACAGAACAGATGATGCGGAGGTGCTATGCAAATCCTTATATGTTCAACAAGAAAGAAACGTTCTGGACAATATTTCTTTCATTACAGACCAGAGTCGGCCGCATGTGAGGATTTTACCTCTCCATGTGGTGCAAGTTGAGCCTGGCAGTGCTCTTCTAAGGTAAGTTTTGTTCTTTTCCCCCTTTCCAACGCCGGATAAAGAACAATTTAGGGTTGATCTGCGAAGACATGCATCGCAAGAGACAGAAAAGGCATACAAATACATGTTTGAGACCAGAAAGAATAACTAGTAGAAGATGAGAAGAATTCAAAGATTAGGTTTTGCAAATGCAAAAAAAGGAAGAAAGAGAAGTGTAAAAGAATGAAGGTATAAAGAAGAGCTTGTAGAGTGTAAAAAGAACAGTTTGAAGAAGAAGGATAGAGGAACGAATATAGGTAAGTGAAGGATTAGTAGGCGAACTAGCCGCCATTAATAATCAAAAGGTGTAGAACTTCAATAAAAAGGTCTTTTCGTTCGTCTCAAAAGCCATTTTCCTGTCGTTCAAATGGCGGGCTCTTCCTCTTCCCAGCCAGGCAGACCACGCTCAGCAGAGATGGCCAAACCGTAAGGGTTGTTGTTGCCAAAACCACCGATGCCTGCACCAAGACCAGCAAAGGTCTGTTGGTGAACGTGCTGAGGTTGAGGCTGCGAGAAGACGGGCAGACTGACAGTGCGGGAGTGCTGTCCTCTTGCGGCACTGTTCTGGCTAGCGTGCATGCCATTGCCACTGCTGCCACCACCGAAACCGTTCGAGAGACCGTTGCTCAAGTTTACGGAGTGGGTGGCGTGGTGACCGAAGTGAGAAGGCGCTTCAAGTGCGGTGGATCGCGTGGGCATGTTAGAGTCTCCACTGTAGAAAGCTTGCTGGGTGGTCATCTGCGATTGAGGCTGCTGTTGCTGTGATTGAGGTTGTGACAGACTCAGCTGTGCGAACTGAGGGCTAATTTCGTTCGGCGAAGAAGAAGGCTGAGATTGAACTTGCGATGCAGCAGCAAGATACATGGCCAGAGGGTTGTTGGCTCCAGCGTTGAGGATGGTCGATGCAGTAGGTCCCTGAAGAGGGTTGTAATTGTTCGATGCGCCAGCACTGGGAGAGATGGAGTTCTGACCACGCATGCCACTCACAGGGCTCGGCGATTGGGTACCTTCTTGCTGAGTCTGTCCCTGGCCGTTTGCAACTACCTGGCGGGGTGGGTTTCCGCAACGATCCTTGCCGAAGTTGACCTTGAAACGCTTATACTCGTCCTTGCTGCGAACAGCCTCGATGGCCTTGATAGCATTGGCAATGTTTGTGAAATTCACAAATGCACAGCTCTTCTCGCGCAGAGTGTTGACCAGTTCGATCTCACCGTATTCAGAGAAGTCCTGGCGAAGACGCTCCTCGGTCCAGGTTTCGTCGAGGTTGCCAACGTAGACGTTACGGGAGGCACCACCACTGACAGCAAGAGCAATGGCAGGAGGAAGGGCGCCAGAGTGCTTACCCCAACCAATCTTCAGGCGTCTGTTGTGGATCATGAGACCTTGCAGGTTGGAGAGAGCAAAGAATGAAGCAGCAGAAGTGGGATCAATGAAGGTGACGAAGCAAATGTGCTTGTCAGGAATGTAGCGAATATGGTGCAAAAGACCACCTCTAACAACATTGCAAATCTCCTCGATGGTCGTCTCAGGGTGGATGTTGCCCAAGTAGACAGTACGGTTGCCGAGGTTGTTGACACCTCCAGCAGTAGTTGCGACGGCAGCTGCAGCAACGGATTGCTGGGCCAGAGCGTTTGAGATCAGATCACGGTCGGCGTTGTTGAGCACATGTGCATAACCGAGGGCGATGCCAAGATACTGAGCAGCGTTCTGCTGCTGTGTCTTGGAGACGTATGCGCAGCGATCCTTGCCGTAGTAAACACGGCGCGGTGGCTGCCACTTGGGCTCCTGAGGCAGCTGAGAAACAGCCTTGATGGCATTGCCGATGGACAAGAAGTGAACAAATCCAATAGCCTTCTCTCTAACAATCTTGACAGTATCGATGGGACCATACTTGGCCAAGTCCTCTCTGAGCTCATCCTCGGAGACCTCCTCAGGCAAGTTACCAAGGTAGACGTTGCGGGATGCGCCCGACTGCTGGACGGCAAGAGCGACCGAGGTAGGAACTGACGAGGGCTTGCCCCAACCAATCTTGATGTCCTGACCCTTGATGCACAGCTTTTTCAAGATGGCGTCGGAGTGGAAGTGTGTAGCCGAGCTTCCATCGAGGAAGGAGATGAAGGCACAGTTCTTGTCGGGAAGAAGACGGACCGACTCGATTTGCCCGCTACGGACATGGCTGAGAATTTCTTCGGCAGATGTGTCCGAGGGGATATTGCCCAGGTAAACGGTTCTGCTAGAGCTCGACATCAAGCCAGGAGCGATGCCCAGGGGAGCAGTAGACAAACCATTGAGCGACTGGTTGTTCAGAGGGTTGTAGCCAAGAGTAGGGGACTGAGGACCCTGGTACATCTGAGCGTGCATCTGAGGAGGTGAAATCATGCCAGCGTACATGGGAGGAGACATGGCAGGGTTCTGCTGGTTCTGGAACTGGTTGTGCTGCTGCTGCTGTTGGCGCTGAGGCTGCTGAGGGAAGCTAGAGAAGCTTTGGAAGCCAGGAGAAGCAAAAGCTGAAGGCGACTGAGGCTGGAAGGGACTGCCAATCAACAAGTTTGAGGGAAGAAGAGGAGTAAAGTTCATGTCGAGAGCAGTACCAGGAGTCTGCTCGGCCTGGGAGGCCATGTTGGACATACGGCCAGTATTAATGGAGGGGATGTTTGTTCTGTGACGGTCCGAGTAGCTAGAAATAGAGGGCTGGTTGGTAGTGAAGGCACTGTGCGAGAAGCCCAGATTGTCGCTGCTCATGCCCAGAGTCGAAAAAGACTGAGTTGGGCGATGGAACTTGGGCTGGGCTGAGGGAGCCTCCGACACCTGCATTTCCTAGGTGGTTCGGAAACTAGGACTAGGGGGCGGAAAGTGCGTGGACGGGAACTCTCGAGTTGGGAGTAGGGAGTCGTGGATGGGCGGACTGGACGTGCTAGGCGTATGGCGGGGCAGCGTAATTAAAAGGGTATATGTTCCAGGGATATCCAATTCCAAAGCTCGTATATACAACTGGAGCGAATGCGTGTCCTCCTCTTGACGTGACGTTGAATTGTCCTTGTATCAGATTGAGGTTGCCTGGTCAAGACTCAAGCCACGAGCACGAGGGGCCGGGGTAGGATTGAGTGATAAGGTCAGGTAGGTTGGGCGGCGCAATTAAACGGGCGTATCAACGAAAGGAAGCCGGGAAAGCGAAGGTGAAGGCAAGAAAGAAGAAATGCGAAAGAATGAAGCGAGTGACAGGACGAGACTGACTGGGATCGAGCAGCGCGTGAAGAAGAAGAGGGCAAGGAAGAGCCTGAGCGACAGACGGCGTTGGGCCGATGCTGCCACAAGTCGGCATGCTTAGCTCAAAGGAAATTACATCCACACCACGGACCTTCTCCTCAGCGCTTCAACACCAGCGAGCACCTACCCACTGCTTTTTCCCTGAACTTCTCGCTGTGAGGCCCCCCATGACCAGCACTCGCCTTCTGCAGAACCAGAGGACTGTGCAACACCGCACCAGCTCCTGTTCGACTATCAACGCCCTCTGTTGTGTAACCGTTGATACACAGAGCGAACGATCGTCAGGAACAGGACATGTCCGTGCACTCCTCTCTGAGACGGTCCCCATTTTTTAAGCGTCCGCACCTAACTCTGTTTTCTAGAAGGCCCAAACGCTGTAAGCACATGTGCCGAACAAGAAAGGGGTCTCTATTCTTTCTGCATTGCTATACATGATCCTGCATGAAGTTGCTTTGACTTTTGAAAATCTAGCGGTCCACTGTGTCGCGTGTTTGCTCGAATGCCAATCCTTCCAAGTACACTTTCACTCCCGTCGAAACACCAGATTGCCATTATCACACACGGCTTGATGCTAATCAATTGAAATCTGCATCCCTCGAGCAAATCTCATCACCACATCTGCGACTCACATTTCGTATCCTAATATAACCATATGAAAATGCTTTTTGCTAGCCCACTTTTCTGTTTCACTTTCACATGCCATTTTGGCCACAATTTTCTCTTGCCTAGATCTGGCCTTGACATCGAGCGTCCCAAGACGTACATTCAGCATTTCTTTCCAAGAACCAAGAAGATGATTCATATTCAATATTCATTCGTTGGATCTGCAGCACAACAGCCGCATCATCGAAAATATCAACTTCATGTATGCTGCATTCAACCAAGTCTTCTTGCCATGCGTTTTTCCCGAGCAAATCCTTGCGCCGCTTTTCATGACCATCTCGCTATGCTCCTGATGTTAAAATACTTGTACATGCTCCATGCCAAAACTCCAACTTAAGAATACTCCCTAAAGCAAACATGATCGACCGTCTATTTGCCATACTTAGTTCCTTGTCTGGTGGTAGGCTTGCCCTTTGCAACGACCTTGGCAACCCCCTTGGCTTCTTTCTTGCCCTTCTTCTCCTTGGGCTTAGGCTGTTCGGAATGCAAATGGCCATTCTTGTCAATGGCTGTCAAGTTTCTCCATCTAAGACAACGTTGACTGGACGCTTCAATATCGACGTACGTCTTCTTCCTGGTCGACACACGCGTGACGGGCTCGTCATCTGCGTCCTCCTGGTTGATACTGTCAAGATGCGTCTTCAAAGTGCGCATCTGACCAGTGATGGGTTCCTGCCAAAGGCCCATCTCCTTGCGCAGTGCCTTCTCTCTAACACCACGATCGTCGAACCAGTTCAGCAGCAAGGCAATTGTTTCCGGATCGTCGTAGTAGCCCCATTCATTGGCGGTCCGCAGGCTCGTAGCACCTTCGTCTTTAGCCTTGCGGTCAGGGACCGACAGGCCGTGATCTTGTATGTAGGTGCGTTGCAGATCTTCAGGCAAGTCAATGAAGCCCAAGCGCTCCATCTCATCAGGTCCTTGAACCCAGATACGCGCATTGGCATAACCATAACTACCAGTGCTGCCATCGGTAAGTCCTGTGACAGGCATACCATTGCGTTCGAACCAGTAGTAGCGATTCCAGAATCTGTCCCTTCCAAGGACCTTGGTACGCTGACAATTAGCCTCGCGGAGTTGTTCATCACAGACTGCGATCTCCTTCTCGCGCTTCGAGATCTCTGTCTTAAGTTTGTCGATATCCTTCAGCAATTTGGTGAACTCCTTGGACTGCTTGGGGTTGGTCTTTGCCTTCTTCTCCTCGCGCTGCTTTTCGCGTCTAGCGGCATCTTCGTCGCGCTTGCGCTTTCTCTCGTTACCCCGTCGGAGAGAACGACCACCTTCTTCTTCAGCATCAGAGGTGGCGAGATCGACTGTGTCCACAGTATCATCAACATGGCTCATACTAATGTCCATGGGATCAGTTTGTTCCTCCTTGGGTGAATCAGGGAGATTGTCCGGAAGCAAGATTTTCTTCTGGGTTTCGAGGTCGCCCAATTTCGCGACGCTATTCAAAATCAGCTCAAGATCATTCTTTTCGGATGGAAAAACAAACCTCTCTTTCTTTGCCTTCTGATGCTCAAGCTTTTCCTTGCGAATCTTGGTCTGTTCCTCGCTCATCTCTTCAAGATATCCTCTGACGGTCTTTGTGCTAACACAAAGCAAAGTGATGAGTTGCAATGCTGAGATACGAAGGTTAATGTCCAGGCGAATGTAGTTGATTCGAACACTCTCAGGGCTCGGGTCTTCGTCCAATGGCACAAGTTTGGACAATACCTTGTCGCATTCTGACTTCTGACGAGGGTTCAATGACAGTTGATGAAGCAAACCTGCCATAATTGTTTGCCAGCCTCCATTAGCAAAATCGCGAGCCTTGAGACGTTCGACCCAACCATAGCTTGCCAGTAGTTCGGGAACACGATGCGGGCGGTGACGACCTTCGGCGGGAGTTCTGCTGGATCTTCCGTTGGTCTCTTCAGCTGCGATGTTGCTGATGTTACTCATGCGACTTCTAGTTGCATGCGCAGGTGCATCCAGAATAGGAGTGGCCGGCTCACTCTCGTCCATTTCTTCATCAGATGAATCCTCTTCAATCATATCCGGTAGAGTAACTTGAAGTGTGCCCTCCTCGTTGACAATTGTCTTGAGCACTGCGCAGTGTGCTTCTTCAAGCAGCTCGCATGTAACCTCATCGGAAGTGAACTTGATTGCTTCCAGGAAATCGTCGAATGTGAATGCATCCAGAATAAGTACTTCAGAGTGCACATTCAGTGTGTTCCAGATTTCCAGTAATGGACCGACATACTCCATACGGATTTCACCCTCGGCCGGGTTCTGCTGCGTGATGAACTTCAATTGAGGACGGACAAGCTCATTCTTCCTCGCAGGAACATCCAGATCTTCGATAGGGTATTTGATGGGTACAGGAGCAGGCTTCTGAGGCTCTGTCTTGATCGGAGCTGCTGAATAGCCAGGAAACTTGGAGCCATTGAGAGGTGGAGTAGTATATCCCTGTAGCGAACCGTCTTGCTCGAAGTCTCCAATTGTGAGATTCTTTCCTTTACGACCATTAACTTTGTTGAAGATCGAAGTGCCTTGTGGTTGGCGAGGCATGCCAGGCTGAGGTGATGCTTGCATGCGTTGAGCGAGATGAGGAGGAATCTCCATGGGTAGCCTGTATTGCCTGGCGAGATGCTCCTTAACAAGCCACGGTGCACCAGTGAACATGTCACGTTGTATCGAGCTCTTTAAGAAAGACCTTAGGTTTTGTTTGGTGAAGAGTTTGCGGTTTCTCTTGATGTGCTTGTCGTCCAGAAGGGCTTCTTCGCCACGTTCATCATTGAGCTTGACAAAGTAACGAGAGAAGGCGGCGCGCTGGATAGAGCCGTCGGGGTTGAGCAGTTGCGGGAACTTGGCCTTTTCGCGAATTACGCCTTCGAATTGGTCGCCATTGTCGAGAGAGACGCTCACTTCCTCACCGGGGAAAAACTCGCTGCGGAATTCCTGCACAAGTCAACATCCGAGACATGCGAGGCTGGTGAGCAGTACGTACCTCAAAGACGAAAGACACCAACTCATCTATGCGTGAGATATCTGAGAACTGAACCTTTCTCAAGATAGGGTCGCGAAGAGCGTTAGGAAAGATCTTGTCAATGTCACTGGAGCTGTTGTTCTGTATTTATGTGAGTGTCCAGCATCTTGTATATAGCTGAGAGGTTGCGTACCTCTGAATCGACAGCGGCGAAGAAGGTCAAGTTGGACTTGCCATTGACGGCATCTGTGAACTTTTTCTGAGGTAGCTGTTAGAGTGTGATCTGAAAGATGGTTTCGGGCTGAGGGTAGCGTACTCGGTTATAGAACTCGAAGCTATAGTTACGTTAGTCTCGAGCTAGGACGGGATCAAGATGTAGTATACATACCGAGACAGATATGATTCATAGTCTGTAAAGACTTCGCCTGATTTGGGCATGACCCAGACCTGTAGAATCTCGAGTTAGGAAGCAGACAAAGATAGACATGGGAAGATGTGCGGACCTCGGTGTTGTTGTCGATTTTGGCAGGTGCCGGAATCATCGTCACCGGCTTCCGCTTGTAGAGGACCTGAAGTATGGTAAGCCTAATCCAGCTTTTACATGCCATGGCCTGGATGTAGCTAACCATGTTGGTGTGGTGGATTCGTTGCAGGCTTGAGAGCCAAGAAAGAAGGACGCGAAGAGCGAGCGAGCCGGGATGGGCGTAGACACGGCGGGGTGTCTGAATCTAGTAGTGGTCTTGTCGCATGCGAATCTGGAGCCAATGCCTTCCTCAATTAATGCGTGGTGTATGCTCGGGAATCATAAGAGGAATGTTGGTGGATGACTGCGACCGAGGCGGTTGTCGATGGACGAGGAAGATATTGCTGCGGCAGACGCGGGTGCCACGCGCAATAAATTACGGACGAGGCTTCAGAAGTCGGAGAGGGTCTGCGGGGAGTGCGGTCGAGAGAGTGCTGAGGTATGCGTGCCGTTTGGAGACAACCGAGTGTCGCTGTCGGAGAGAAGGAAGGAGGAAGGAAAGAGGGAGCAAAGCTTTGCAAGAGGAAGGACATGACCTGTGAAGAGCCGTCGTGGGGAAAGACATCACCTCCGGCCACCATGAGCTGCCCATTCTAGTATTGCTTTGGTCGCGTTCCAGCACTGGGCTGGCGCTGCGGCTCGGGCCGCGTCGACTTTCTCTTCGCAACGCCCAGCTCCCATCCCATGCTCCGTTACTTCCTCGTTCTTGTCCGATGACCCTGCGCATCGCCACTTTGACAACAACGACCAAGTTTGGTCTCGTTCTGGTCGCGTAAAGTGTGCGAGTATGATGGGATTATTCGTGAATGATGCGAATTCAAAATTTCGGTTCGATCTGGCGATATCAAAATCACATTCAGATCATTACCTTCCACAGCTCGTCCCTCGAAAAAGTAAACGTATGACCAGCCAATTGACTCTTCAATCTATCATTGTCCGCACCACTCGGCATCATCGTGAAGGCTGTTCCATGAGTCAGATTCTCTGATATTAACGGACTCTTATTGGTTTTGGGCCTATCCATGCGCGATGCTGTAGAGCGATCATAAGAGGCCCACCTACGACCCTAAATTACCAGAACAATTCATGCTCAGCATGTTGATGCCTCTGCAGGGAGTTAAGGGTTATCGAATGGAACCTTCTGTCTTGTGATAGCTAGATTACCTAACTAGGAAGTAAAGTACACAATCGAAAAACTGATCCAACTTGACACCACTCCCATCGCACAGTAGGAGCTAGTGAACATGAGTGGCAAGAACTCGTACTTTGCGCCAAATACTAGCTGATGGACCAGCGAGCAATATGCGATGAGTGGAATTGCCACAACAATGTATACGAAAGAGAAGCGGTCAAGCAAGAACACTCTTGGCCTTGAAGAGCTACAATGAATGTCAGTATATCCTTTTTGTGCTCAAGCTGCTTAGATTAGACTTACGCTGGAGCGAGCTGGTCAAACGCCATGAGCAGGGCTACCAACCAGAAGATGGTGTAGATAGTCTTGATAGGAAATTCTTGAGCCGTGAACAAAAGCGGGAAGAGCGAGACATGTCCAGACACTGCAAGAGGTCTGAAAGCTCCGAGATGTCTACGATCTTTGAGTGCGATCAAGCTGAAAGGGATAATTACCAGCAGAACTGCTTTCTCGTGAACATGCCAGCCGAACAAGAAGGATGCATATCCGCAGAGTGTCAGGGCGCCTACAAAGGTGTCCCAGGTTGGTCTGAAGAAGAGTTTGACAAGTGCCGGCTTCATTAAGTCAGCGACAGCATCTTTTGGATCGATATGTAGACTTGACTTACTATTTGTGCTGCCAAAGTGAGAACAAAAGTCATTCTCGGAGAGATGTCAGAAAGCACAGCAAAGGAAGTATCTCCAACCAGTCCACGGGTAACACTGTTGATGGCTTCTCGGTTGACTGAGAGGTTGAGATAAGGGGCCACTACTCTTGTTAGATACAGCTCATGTCCAGTGCAGAAGGCGACTCACAGTATATTAAGATTCTGTCAGCAAAAGAGTACAATGCCCAGACGTTAGGAGCCCAGTATGCATGACACAATCCGCGGGAGAAAGGAAACAGACGACTCAAGAGTTGGTCCATCTGGTTCCAGTAAACGAATGGTCCAAATGCAAGACCAAAGACCAGTCCGATCCCAAGTCCAAGCTTGACACACTTGCCGAAGCGGATTCTGAACCATGATCGAGGGTCAAGGCAATACACTCGTAGCAGAAAGACAAAGTATGCTGGTGCCAAGTAGAGGTAGATGTGCTTGAAACAAAGCAAGACCGCAAACGTGATGCCACTGGTCAGGAGTCCCGACTGCCTGCGGCCCAACACGATAGAGAGGACAAGGATACCGTACATGAAGCCATTGTACTGGAAGTGGATATGATCGATGATGAGCAGGCCAGGAGATAGGAGAATTGAGAGCGCAGCAGCGTGCGATGTCTTCTTAGCGGTGATTGGCGCACCACGAACATATCTAGATTGTTTAGTAGCCGTACCATCCACTCAGAAGCATCCAAACATACAGCTGAAGGGCATAAAGGAGAACCAGTTCAGTCAGAATTACGGTAGCTCTCTGGAAATAAATCGTTTGCCAGCTGGAGTGTCCAAGGTTTTTGACCTGAAGCATGTCGGTATCGAAAAATCGGGCAGCTTGAGACATACACCATTCGAATGCTGCAAAGAAAGGGGGATAGTCGAGTGTCCATTCTGACGTTTTCTGATACACTTTTCAGCACTGCTGATTCGAAGTCTCTCGACAATTGATTACCTCGTAATACCAATCCTTGACTGGAAGAGAATTGGTGATAGCCAGCCAATTGCGATGTACCTCAAAGTCCGTTGATTTGCTGCATTCGGGTTAGGGATCAATAGGACTAATCAAAGCAGCTCTACCTACTATGCTGGCCACAGCAGAATTTTAAAAGCTGTAGCGACTACTGCACATTGCGTGAGCGACGGGTATAGGTCCGACATCCTTGCTCGGTCTTTGTCACCAACAAGTCCAAGGTCAACCTTTGCTTGCACCATGAGGCTCTGTTCCCTGAAATGGCCAGATCTCTATCACGTGGAGACGCCGACCGCCGATGAAGTCCAAACGCGCGTAGAGCCGCCAGACGCGCGACATGGCGCCGATGCACTTGGCAGACCCAAACCATAACCGCCGAGACTCGGCGAGGCCTTAAAGCGATGGGTGCCGTTTTCCGACTTCATAATCTTCCTAGCAACCTATGGTCACACACATAGATACGCACAATGAGACTCGCTCTCCTCAGAGATGTTGCTCGCTCATACAGAGCATAGCCTCATTCTACTCAACAGAATACGTAGAATTACGCTGCCAAGATGCATCGGCGTTTCAGCATTCAGGGGTCCTGGCAGGAACAGTGACGAAAGTGCGACGAGTAAGTTGCAGACTTCAGAAACGTCCTTCTCTGCCTCTGTTTCTTCGATATATTCAACCACAGTCTCGTCCGAGCTGTCTTTCCTTGTGTACATTTCTGTATTACTACTGTCAATTCTATCCTTACTCACTTCATACTTTCGTTTTTCATCTTGTACATATCTCTTTTTCGTCAACACATCCGGGCTACTATGATCTCCATCTCGCGCAGATGGATTCTTACCTGCATTTTGATCTGTGTAACATTGTCCCTCGTCTTCAATGTTCTAGAACATGATGGTTGGACACCGCCTCCCCCTCCTCCGCCAACAGAAGACTCCCCCTTACCGCCGGACTTTAGCTGGAAGACCTTGCCCCGACAGTGGCCATTGGACTCATCCTTGATTCCATTACCAAACGGACCGCCAGCTCAGATCCCGCCCATCCAACACAAATTCGCCAAAGAAACACCGAGGGAAAGATACAAGAGACAAAAAAGGCTGGCAGCTGTCAAGAACAGCTTCAAGCACTCCTGGAACGGTTACAAGAAAAATGCTTGGTTGCAAGATGAGGTCAGGCCGCTGTCCGGAGGATACAAGAATGGATTCGGAGGCTGGGGGGCAACGCTGGTCGACTCCCTCGACACTCTCTGGATCATGGACATGAAGAAGGAATTCGAAACTGCCGTTGCAGCCTTGAAACATCTTGATTTTACCACGTCACCTTCGCGTACGATTAGCGTCTTCGAGACAACTATTCGCTATGTAGGCGGCCTCTTGAGTGCATACGACTTGAGTAACGGAAAATACCCAATCTTGTTGGAAAAGGCAACTGAGCTTGGTGATATGCTATATGCCTCGTTTGATACTGCCAACAACATGCCGGTGGTTGGATCCTGGAACTGGTTGAAGTGAGCAGTTCCAATATGGTCGTCGGTCATGACTTACATTAACACTCCTCACAGGGCTGCAAAAGGAGACCTGCAATCAGCTCCTTCGAATGCGCTTTCTGCTGATATAGGGTCCCTGAGTCTAGAGTTTACCCGGTTATCGCAGCTGTCCGGTGACCCAAAGTATTACGACGCTATTCAGAGGATTATGAACGCTTTCGAAGAGTCACAAAACAGCACAAGGCTGCCAGGAATGTGGCCGGTATCTTTGGATGCCCGCAAGTTGGACTTTACCCACGATAGAGTTTTCACTCTGGGTGCTATGGCCGACTCGCTTTATGAATATTTTCCCAAGGTTAGTTTGTTCTTTCTCTAACATCTATCAAACATCTGCTGAGAACCGTAGCAATATCTTCTGCTCAACGGCAGAGACAAGCAGACCCAACACATGTACGAAAAGAGTTTAGCTGTGGCCAAGGAGCATCTGTTCTACAGACCTCTCAACCCCGAAAATTTGGACATCCTTATTTCCGGGTCCGTGAGACAAATCGGTGCAAGTTACGATCGAAAGCATGAAGGACAGCACCTAACTTGCTTCGTCGGAGGTATGGTTGCTTTGGGCGCCAAAATCTTCAACACACCAGAAGATATTCAGACAGCAAAGCAATTGACAGATGGATGCGTGTGGGCGTACCAGCAAACGCCAAGCGGAATGATGCCCGAGAGCTTCGAAGCTATTCCTTGCAGCGACGACGAAGACTGCAAATGGACCGAAGATAGATGGTACAAAGGTCTTGTAATGGCTATTCATCGGGTCATCGATACCAGTACCAGATCTCTCAAGGAACAAGCCCAGCAGATCATTGAGAGAGGAAGACTTCCCCTTGGGTTTGCCAAGGTTGTCGACTCTCGCTACTACCTCCGCCCAGAGGCCATCGAGTCTGTGTTCTACATGTATCGCATCACAGGCGACAAGACATGGCAAGACAAGGCATGGCAGATGTTCCAAGCCATTGATTCGCACGCGAGAACGGACATCGCATATGCCGTCGTTCAAGATGTGCGAGACACGCAGTCACAACTCACTGATACCATGGAAAGCTTTTGGACTGGAGAGACACTGAAGTACTTCTATCTCATCTTCAGCGAACCAGATCTTATCAACCTAGACTCCTGGGTTTTGAACACGGAGGCTCATCCTCTGCGCAGGCCGCAGAATTAAGAAATACAGACACCTAACAGATAACACCAGTCCTGGGCTCCTTGAAAAAGGGCACCAATAGAAAAGTACCTCAGCTTCAAACATTTCCAATTGGAAGCGCAAAAAACATTGTGATCTTTCGATTGACCAGTTGAATAGCTTCTAGCAACCTGACCAATCAGCACCTGCACCCTCACACGAAAGACCTGCTAGAATTTCAAAGAGCACGAAATCGATGTCACAGTGTGATGGAATACAGGTAACAAATCCTACAAAGTCGATCTTGTAACGTGACAGGCCTCACCTAGACGCCTCTCACACCTGCGACTTCCAACAAGAGACCCGATGGTACGGTTCGGTACGACGATGGCGGTCATGCCGAAAACGTGGCGGCGGCAATCCTGAATGAAGGTTTGTGGTTCGCAACCATCGTCGGACAAACGAAAGTGCTTTCTCCCTAACTGAAGTCTACCTATAAATATGCGGTTTTTGTGACAGGTAGGTACGTAGGGGGTGACAATCTGATGAGCGTTTGTTGTTGAGGCGCAAGACACATGGCCACTGGGTGCGACCGACCATGTAAGTCGATGGTCTCCCACCTTGTTGTCAGCAGAGTTGTTTTTATTTCTTGCCCTCCTTCCTTACATATTCTTGATATAGCTGTGTGGTCAGCGATTCGCCGAACTCTCACGAGATCAATGTTTGCAAAGGCGATCCTTGACTTTGGCTGGCTATTGTTCATAGGTACCAATCAGACATGTCATGTCCAGGCTCCAGGTGTAACAAACAATGCTGCACGGTATATTGCTGGGCTTGAAGAGAGAAGCTATCATTCATCATGTATATATCCTTCTTCGTACATGGATATACTGCATCCAAAACAAACAGGTCGACAAACGCAAGCAGACTTCTCTGATATACGAAACTCCTCCGAGTCTAGGACAATACCTAAATACGAACTCACAATCCATACGAATATACTGGTGATGTGCGAAAAAGGCATACTCATCTGGACTTGCGGCTGCACTCATCTCCAGGACCCTCGTCGCTGCTCTAAAGCTCGTTTCTATGATAAACCCTGCGACGGCTATGCATTCGCTTGGGCATACCGCTCTCCTATCTCGCTACATACACCTCTTCGCTGTCCCTCTTGTATCCGCAACGACGAAGCCACAGCACTCAAAAAGGTCAACGAAGCCCATCTCGCCAAGTCCTCAGCCTACCCGACTCTTGTATCCGTGGCCAATGGCGATGATACCTATAGAGTCAAGACAGGACGACCGATGTACTCGCGCACAGCGTCAGGAACACAAATGCTGAAAGTGCCTGAGGACTGGACGAGTGAGATGAATAGGTTACCTGGAAACGCGAATGAGTATTCTGCTTTCTTGAGTGGGAGGTTTGATCCTCTGGTTAAATTGCCAGATACGCATATACCCGCAGCACCTCAAACTCCTCGTCCCTCATCTGCAAACGCTACAAGGATGGAACAAGGAGCGAGAGACATGCTTATTGCGGCGCCAAAAATGCAACGATCGCGCTCACATGCGCCGCCGCAGTGTTGGCAGGGACCTGTGATGTTGGACGAAACCGACTATCCTTATGTTGAGTTCAGAGGTGCTTTGTCGACGAGACCGGGTGCGAGTAGGAGACCTTCGTACATAGGCAAGGTGCTGGAGAAGGGATGGGCTCCTCCGAGTAGTGGTACATTGCCGCCGCAGAGTGATGTGGATACTGCACCTCCTTCTCTGGTGCCGTCGCCGCAGCTGAAAGTTTCTCCGCCGCGGTTGAGGTTTACGCCTTCTAAATGAGCTTGCTTGGAGATATGATACGACCAGACTGGAAGGTAGAGGGGACGTGATGTGTTTAATTGACGACGATCATGAGCGAAGATATCCAGGATGTAGATGGTTGGATCGTCTTTTTGTGTTGCGAATGAAATGTTCTACACTCTAGTTGAGATTATGTATATGTACCGTCTATTTTGGCAAGGTCGATGGCTTAGCAGTTTGCCACGTCTGATTCTAGTTCTTAGCGTCCTCGATGGCCCACTGCACCGCATCATACACATCGTCGACAATGACAGTGGGCTTGTGAGCGGGTTCGCCTCCTGCATACACGCCGGTACGCAGCAAGATACTTGACCACTTGCTACCAAAAGCACTCTTATACGAGTTACCGCCTGCAATATCGGATTCTGTTCTCATCGTTAGCAACCATCTTGGAATTTTATTTTGACCAGCAGCCTTACCAGGATTGTCGCCGACCATGTAGACCTTGCGCAGGGGCTCTATTGACTCGCCAGTGTACAGGTCGTTTCTATGTGCTCTCAACCTCTTCTCGGCAAACTCGTATGTCTCAAAGTAAGGCTTGCCGATAACCTTCTTCTGCAGTTGTACGCCAGCATTCTGGCCTCCAGTGATGGCTGCCCACACGCCTTCCAGGCCCTCTCTAAAGCCACCCTGACCCAATCGTGGTAGGTGGTATTTCGCAGCCCACCACAGGTCTGGGTTTGAGAAGTAGAGCTTAGGCTGGCCATCTTGTTGGTAACCATTGTTTGGAAGTGACTTGTCTCCGTTCTTGCTTGATAGCGTACCCATGATTCCCTCTCTTGACAGAAGCAAATCGGTTATGATGGTTGTGTCCAAGCCCCAATCGCGAGGATCATTGTATACAAAAACAGCATCAATCTTGAGAGATTTGTCCGGGTTCTCGGCGTCAATGGAAGCGGGTAGTGGTTTGGCAAACTTCTGGTAGTAGTCTGCGAAGATCTTGGTGAAGGGCCAGATATCAGGGTATGCGGTAACGATATCGCCAGGGGTAACGACGTTCTTGAAGCCGTACTTCTGGGCAACGAGCTGGCATTTGTCGTAGTCACCGCCTACTACTAGCACGGTCTTGTCGTGGAGCTCTTTCATGTCGGCGAAAGGGGTATGGCTCTGTACGAACATTGAAGTGTCTAGATCGATATCCAGCTTCTGGCGAAGCTCGTCCACTCTTTCCGATTCGTGCTTGCCGCCGCCATTGGTGAGCAGGATGAAGGGAATGCGTTCGGTCTGTAGTAGCGACAGGGCTTTGTGGGCTCGAGGCAGAGGGTCCGAAGAACGAAGGAGGACACCATCAATGCTGCATTATATCTCAGCGTCAATTCAATAGGCAGATCAGGCTATGCGACATACTCAAATGCAAAGGCAAAGTCAGGGTGTTTCGCGCCTGGTCTGGTCGTGATCAGAGAACGCGACCATTGTGCTGCGCAAGTTGGTCTGCACCAACTTGATAGCACCGATGGTCTAGCAAGCCTTCTAAACGTCGTCGTCGCTGTCGTTGCCATTGTTGTTATGTGTTGGAAGGTCAAAGAGTCATCTTGGGTTATTCGCCGTTATCTCCATGGATTCGCATACGTCACTTCGCCGAACTCTTTCGTTTAACGGCTATACCACTCGATTGGACATCTTTAGCTGGAGGTGGCACGGCATATAGTTGCATATGCTTCAAGTGCTTTGCTTGGTGTAACATGTCTACATTCATCCACCAACCGCAATCATCACATGCAGGATGAGCCACCTGCCCATCGACGTCATGGCAATGTAGCTCACCAACCACCCATGTCGATGGCCATAGGTATATATATATCCGTAGCAGGGGTAAAATTGGTTGCGATTGCTCCTGTCAATCTTTCCAGAATCCATCGCAACCCCTCTCACAAAGTAGGTTCCAGAACTATGCCTCAAAATACGAGTACCATATTCTTACATCCTGGTAGCTTGATCATCACAATGCCCATCGGAGAGAACAAAAACTCTGGAGTCGCTGGAGGCGTGACTGCTGTCACCTCTACAATCGGCAACGGTGTCGGTGGCCTCTTGGGCACTGTAGGAGGTGTCACTGGAGCTGCTGCTCGAGGAAGTGAGTTTTGGATTATGTTTACATACAGCTTACGCTAATGGTTTATACAAGTCGGCAACACTGTAACTGGAGTCACCGGCAACACTGGCAAGCCACTTGGTGATGCTTTGGCTTCTCTCGGAAATGGTGTCGAAGATGGGACAAACAACATTGCTCGTGGAGTTGAGGCTGCTGGCCAAGGCAAGAAGGCTTGGTAAACGGATGGCTTAACGACTTATGACTTTTGATTACGCAGATCCCGTTTTATAATCTGTACTTGACTCCCTGAATTCACTACAAGATCGTTCTGATTGCCAATTTTGTTCTCGAGAAAGGTTCTAATTGCCTTCTGTGTATCTTATCACTCTTGTCTTGAAACATTATCATGGTGAGTGAGCATCCAAGATACCAAAAAGGAAACGAATACTGATTGAGTAGGGCCTATGCGCAGATGACCCCCGGGTACAGAGAGGCCTGGCCGACCTCTTACACTCGTTGGCAGGCCTGATCAGATGCATCTCCATGTGTCTATTTGCATACACGGTAAAAGTGATGGTCACAGCCGTAATCAAAGTGTTGACCTACGATCCTCTCGGCAGCCGTCCGCAGAGAAAGATGAACGGAGCCTCAAGCCCATCAACTTCCCATGCATACGGCGCGGATCCGTCATGCAGGGAGCCTGGTGAGGAGAAGAAAGAGTCATGAGAATCGCGAAACACGTATCAGTCAGCAGTTGAGATGATCGTCGAAGGAAGCGGAGACTGAATCCCACTATTGACATCTCACCCTCTCAATCTACCCGTTAATCCTTCCATCTCTTCCAACCACCGCAACAATGGTGAGTTAGTAAACACCAGCAATGCAACCAAGCACTCACACTTCTCTTAGGCGTTCGCAGACGACGCTCAGACCATAGCCGAGATGCACAACTTGGTACACGCGATAGCAACCTTGATCAAATGGATCGCCTTCTACATCGCTATGTGCGGATTAAGAGTTCTTGTTGTCGATGTGCTTAAAGTGGATCTTGGACCTGCTGTCAAGGCCTTTCTTGAAAGCTCAAGTACACACTTTAAAGCACCAACATTTCAAGCGCAAGGAGGGAACTGGCCGAACGACGATCCAGGACAGGAGAAACGAGGAGTCTAGGATCTGAGCAGTGTGTATCTTCGAGATGAATGGCACTTGATCAAGTTCCGCGCGAATGCAACTCTGTCGAACGAAGTGCAGGTGTAAAATCACTGTGGGTTGTTGGCGTGCTTCGTTTCGAACCACTGACTGTAGACAATGAAGCGAGAACGACGCAAAGAAGAAGCGGAAAGGGCATAATAGGTTACTAGAGTGTTATAAAACTTCAATCTGTGGTTTATTGCTAGAAATTTAGTCATTTAAAAACATGTAGAGGCCTCATGTGTCTCGATGATAGTATTGACAGGGTGATAGCAGTAGCGACCGAGCTGTTTTTAGATCGGCATGATGTCGGCAAGGCTTCAACCCAATCCCCGAACGTGGAGGCGGAGGCTGGAGCACTCCCTTGACGACGTATCTTGGCGCAATAGGTCATTGCTGGAGAGCGGACAATCAGGCAGTTGGTATACGACAGCACCCGATGGTTTGAAAGAACCAAGGAGTTTCTGTGATTAGCAGCATGGCGCCAAATGGCACGGGTCGCAAGGGTGAGCGCTCATGCCGCACATAGCGCGATGCGCCCGACAGCTAACTCTCTCCCAAAGCGCCGGCCGCCGGCAAGCCAAAGTTCAACTTTGCGTCGCGCGCGAGAGTCGACGAGGCTCTAGGCAACGATGCCAAAAGGCAATCGTTGAAGCTCAAAGATGATGTTGTCAAGAGGCTGCCCAAGGCGTCGAAACCAGGCAACTGGGACTCGGACATCATTGGAGGTAAGTCACGTCGAGAGCCATCCTTAAGAAGGTGAAGCTGATGATGCCTCGCATCAGGTATGGACAAAGACACGAGCGGAGTCGTCAATCGCGTGCCTATGGATGTTGCCCGGGCATTCGTTACCGGTCATCCCATGCAAGATGAAGCGGACATTGTCAGATGCAACCACTGCAAACGCCCCGTGCTGAGGCACAAA
Organism: Aureobasidium melanogenum CBS 110374; assembly: GCF_000721775.1. Classification (NCBI taxonomy): domain Eukaryota; kingdom Fungi; phylum Ascomycota; class Dothideomycetes; order Dothideales; family Saccotheciaceae; genus Aureobasidium; species Aureobasidium melanogenum. The sequence continues at coordinate 983,440 of NW_024470054.1, read as the reverse complement.
GCCAAAGCGCACATCGAAGAGTGTATACAAAAGAAGCAGGAAAAGCAACGGAAAAAGAAAGAAGCCAAGGACGCACGCGACGCCGCCGCGCGAAGAGCTGAACGAGAGAACGCCGACAGTGACTCTGAAGAGGACGACATCACAATGGGTGCCAAGACGGCTGGTAAGAACGACGGCACCTCAGGCAAGAAGCGCAAGGCCGAGGACTCGACCGAAGGCGCAAAGAAGAAGAAAAAGAAGGACGAGCCAAAGGCCAAAGCCCCTCGTCCAAAGGCGCCTGTCGATGTCGAGAAACAGTGCGGTGTACCTCTTGCCAATGGTGCTCAGTGCGCTCGCAGTTTGACGTGCAAGAGCCACAGCATGGGTGCAAAGCGTGCCGTGCCCGGCAGAAGTGCGCCCTATGACAAGCTGCTGGCCGAGTACCAGCGCAAGAACCAGGCAAAGCTACAGAGTACGTCTTGATCCGTCATTTTATCACAACGTGTTGCTAATCATCACTCCAGAGCAAGCTCTCGAAGCTCAACAGCCATTCCAAGACGACGAGTTCGCTCACGCTGGTCCTATCGACTCAGACGAAGAGAAGGATCTTGTTCTTGCCGCCATCGCACGTTCCCAGCCACGCCCTCTCTGGCAATCACAGCCCGTCCCCCTCAAACGCAAATATCAATATGTCCGCATCAAGGAAATGATGAGCAGTGCTCTGGGCGGAAAGGGAGCAGGTCTCTTCCGCACTGGCCCTCCACCTGAAGAAGACAACAACAATCTCATGAATGGCATGAACGGCTTGGATGCTATGAATGCAACACCGGACAACAGCGACAGAAGAATGAGCGGCGTGCAGCGCACAATGACAGGAACGCATTCCCGCAAGACGAGTGCTGTTGCCTAAGCAGTACATTGCATATGATTGGGGGTTGGCGTTTTAAGGCTCTTCATGGGCGGGCGGTTGCTTGATGTTTACACATGATACCCATTTTCTTTTTCACTGACGAGCAAAGGAAAGGGTTGGGTCCACCTTCGAAACTGGACATCCTAAATGATTATCTCAATTTTCTTTTGTGCTTCTCTTCGCCATATGCCCGGACAGCTTTGTCTCGCGAGTCGCTTAGATACTAGTATGCTGACATATCTTCTGAAGTGGTCAAATGTTGGGAGAACGTGGTTATCGATTCTAAGCTTTGTGGGTTTCAACGGCGATGCTTGTTTTCAGCCGCCATCAAAAGATTGCGCTTGGATGCTGGACAGGACTACAACACATATCCAACACTACCATTCGGAGTATCTCAGACCTTGCTACAGTTCTGGATCTCACATAGTCAAATATTCTCTACACGCTGATCTAGCAAGGCTAGGTTTTTCTGCAATGGCATTGCCGTGGTGCACCATCTCGGCATAGAATCCATCGGCAGTTTCAACGTTTTTCTATCGACCACTTTTGAAAAACTCTAGATCTTCATTCTCCAGATTCCTGGGGAGGAAAGTAAAACAACTCTGGCTCGAACTCGATAGTAAGTACGCATTAGGATCAATGCCATCTGCCGCTGGCCTATTTCATCAGTCACCATTACACGGCACATAGCTACATTTTCGCGTGGCTTGAAACTGCCTGTGATATAAAGGGAGGTCTCTATACTCCTCTGATTCACTCATTATTCTCTTCAGTCTTTCGTTCTTCATAATCTTAATCTTTAAAATGCGGTCCTCTGCTCTCGCTACTTTCCCGCTCTTCTCTCTTGCACTTGGTGCTGTCAACTGGAGTGCTTTCGAGTCATGTGTAACCTCAAGTGGCACTGCATCTGTTAAGACAGTGTCGACATCAGTCGCAACTACAACAATCCAACAGCCCGACGTTATCATCAAGCACACATTCCACCCTCAACATCTCTTCACTCCTCTACCTTTCACCAAATTCTGGACTCACACCTTCCAAGAAACAGACACTGCTGTATCTACTGTCACCATCCAACTGACACACACCGAGTTCGTTCCAACTTCGACTATCGTGAACACCTACACGCAGACCCAAGTCTCCAATGTATTCACAACGGTACCAACTCCCGCTGGATTCCTTCCTATCGCCAACACAACGAACTCGGCTTACCCTAATGGACAATCGCTCAGCAGCTCTTCGGCTAGCGCATCGCAGTCTAGTGCTGCCCCTTCGCAATCGAGCTCCGCATCTGCTGCTACTTCCGCTTCCGCATCTGCCGGTTTCAACATGACTGCTTCGGCTTCCGGCTTTGGTGCCTCAAGTGATGGCTCTGCTGATCTGGAGGCAAGAAGCCCCAAGAACCCCATCAAGCAATTTGCCCATGCTGTTCACTGCTTGAAGAGTGTCCTTATCCAGAAGACTATCGACACTACTATGACTGGAACCACCCAGACCAGCACGCTCGCTCAGGCTACAGTGACCGCTACTGTCAGCGCGACTGCCACCATCCAGGTCCTGCCAAAGTTCGGTCACGGAAAGACCATCTACACCACCGCCGTCACGACCGTGACCAAGGGCTACAATGTTTACTCGAACAAGTTTGTGACTGCTGAGGTCACATCTACCAGCACTGCCTATGCCGCATGTCAAACAAACAACATCCTCAACTCTGTGGCTTCCGTCAATGGTCAGGCAAAGTACAAGACCACTGTTGCAAGCTCGGCTGAGCAATGCTGCGAGCAATGCCAGCAGTCCAGCAACTGCATTGGATCTGCTTTCCAAGCCCTGCTCCCCCTCGGCGGTCGCTGCCTCATCTACTACGCAAACACTTGCCCTGCTCAGTCTGCAAATGCTTTGCAGTATACTCCTGCCGCAATTAAGCAGCTTCCTGGACTCTATGCTCTAAGCAACGGCGCATGCGGCTACATGTTCTCAGCGGCTAGTGGACAGGCATTCGGACAGTCATTTGGTCATGCCCATGGCCATGGGTGGTAATTGGCCTTTTATAGATGAAGTCAATATAAGCTAGGATAATATCGAACAATCTTTAATATATTTTGCCTTTGACAAGATGTCCCGCGTCATCTATGTGCCGAGTAGGGCTTGATCGGTTATGAATTGTGCCCTGCAATATTAACCAGCCGGCCTTAATGTGTGTAGTTGATCTGGTTCTCAATCAATCTGAGTTCAGTTTGACAGATCAATACCGAATATGTGGTACCGATTTTCTTGCCATGTCTGCTGATAAATCACAGATTCAGTCGCGGGTTGTACTCCGTAGCGAATCGTAGATGTAACTAAACTGGTGAGATAGGTTTGCAAGTCATGCACTACTCAACAAATGCCTCGAAACCCCACAGAGCATATGCCGCTTCAAAGACCCGTGCAGCCGTCAAGTTTGGTCGTCTTTGTGGTCCCCAAAACAAGGTCTTGAAGGAACAAAAGAGTCATGGTAGCCGCGATGATATCCATCAGCACGAATCGCAAATTGCTGCTTATCGCTGTGGCCGAGTCGTGGCTGCCGTGCGGTCGAGAACGGACGTGGAGCGAAGGCTGTAGTATGAATGAGACTGAGACACGCTTTGCGAATTTGGTTTCGGCGCTGTCACATTAGACGGGGACGATGCCCACTTTCGCCTCTAATAACCTCAGTTAGGCAATTCCAAATGGCGATTTACCTGCTGGATCATGATGGCGCGATGGTTAACATGTCTGTCGCTTTGTTGGTACTCGCGGCGAGTCGTCAATGTCGTGTCAGTTGAAGATTCTCCGTCAACAAGCCTTCCAGACGGTGACCTCCGCAAATCATTGCCAGGAGATGCGGCTCCGTTTCGGTTGTTTCCTGCATCTACTACTTTACCAGGTACCATCAAGATGAGGGCATAGTCGCTACCAGACCACAGAGATGGCACAATATATATTTATTGACGGCCCGGCTACAGATACCATATTTTGGTATGCCTTCTCTTTAGCTCAGACAGACAGACAGGCAGTCAGGCCAAAACCAGGGTCTTACATATGTCACCTGCCGTATCAATCATTACCTACGCAAGACTCTTTCCATCCAGACAGAGGCAGTTTCACCAACAAGCAACTATAGGAATCTGATACTTCCAACTCTGTAAGTGAGAGCTTGATTCGCTGTATGGCCGAAAAAAGAACTGCGTCTAGCCATTCCCCACGACTGTTTGAAGCCACAATTTCTTGGATCTAGCTACCGCTAGACCGTAATGTATGCTCAACACTCTCACATATGGGTACCCCACGATTCATAGTGCTCTGCCGCGAGTCATCTGGATATTGGAACAGCTTGCCGCTCGGGACTAAGCTCCTGTTGGCACATAGGAAAAGGCGCCTTGAGCCTACGATTGCCTGAGCATGAACCTTCCTTTCGCTTCTCGCCGTCGATCGATGGATTAGTGCGCTCCACATACCGAGTTGGCACGTGGAAGTATGGGTGTTGATGGGTTTGTGCATGAATTGGGTCTCATCTCTTCTTGCTAGCTGATATAAGGGAAGGGTTCCCTGTTCACTCCTGTCGTCGAAGGCGAATGTCAAAATGGGTTACGAAGGTGTCGGGGCTTTGAAGTCGTTGATCTTGACGTTGAATGAGACGCAACAAGAGGCTTTGCTTGAGCGTCTCTTCTCTGTGGCAAGAGAGGATACGCCAGACATTGATCTGTCTGCTCCGGTGGTCAGGGTAGTATGGGTCTTGCTCGGGATTTCTACAGTCGTGGTCACTACCAGACTGACCATCAAATTCCGAACGACTCGTCGACTCTATCTCGATGATGGGCTTATGGCTCTTGCCTTGGTGAGTCAGGCCGTATGTCTCGATCCTAATCCATTGTAATGACTAAGCTTCTAGTTGCTTGCTTGGGTTCATGCTGTCTTTTTACAAATCTCGTTCTGCAATGGTCTCGGTCGTCATGTCTTCTACCTCGAGCCCGCTCAGAGGTACCTGGCTATCAAATATGGATTCCTCTCTCTAATCTGGAGTTATTTCTGTCCCATGTTGGGCCGCCTCAGCTTTTGTGCATTCCTTCTTTGTGTCGCCAACACCGATCCTCGGACCAAGAAATGGCCCATCTGGATGTTTATTATCCTACAGCTCATTGTCAACGTTCTCGCATCTTTTATTCTTCTATTAACCTGCGGAACTCATCTTGACGGCCTGTTTGCACTACAACTTGGCCAGTACTTCACATACTGCTTGCCCGTAGAAATCCAGACAAATTATGCTTACTTTGCTGGTGGTCAGTAGTACTTGAAAGAGAGATACCCTTGTGATACATGCTGACGAGGAACCAGCCTTCAATACTCTGACCGATTTCTTTTTGACTGTTCAGCCTGCTCTGTTGATTATGCATACCAAGTTGGCAACAAGCAACAAGATTGGTGTCGCTTCTTTACTTTGTTTGAGTATCATGTAAGACAGCCATAGGACCTCACACGGATCTTGGAACTGATAGCATCTGAACGCAGAGCCATGATTGCAGCCATTGTACGAACAGTCGCCGCCCACAAACTCAGCGATGTTGGTGATTATACATGTAAGTCACAAGAACAGTTTCGGTCGCCTCAATTACGCCAAATTTAATGAGCAATCCAGATGAGCTTACACCCTTCATTACGTGGGTCTCGGTCGAACTTAATGTCGTGCTCACCGTCACATCGCTACCTCTATTACGACCTCTTGCCCAGGAGGCACGCGAGAAGGCCAACAAACTCTTCGCAATGACTCGCAAGGAAATGGAGCCTTGGGATGACACAATCTCGCTGCGCAGCGTACACACCTCAGGAGCAGATGACGAAGAAAGAAAGACAGGAACGGATGATATAGAAAGTAAGACAGGAGCTGGCGTAGGAGTGGTCGCTTTGATGACCCCAGCGAGACAAGAAGGCTTCCTAGCACAACAGGACATGTCGAGTGTCGTTCGCACTGTCGAAGTGCAGATCAGCTACGAAACGAACGAGACGCCAATGATACACGCTTGCTTGGTTGGACTGGTTCAAGGTCAAGCAATGGAACGTCTGGCAGGCCGATGATCCCTCGAGATGGCTTTGGTGTCTATCTCCTTTGTCTTTAATTTCTAATGTATGTATCTTAACGACCTAAAATTATACCCATGCACAACTACCTAGTCAAAACGTTCGCTGTTCTCAACGACGGCTGCATGGCTGCTTTTACTGCCGCGAGGAGAAAACCTGCATGAGCAGGTTCGTCAAAAGCTGCCGTCATTTCATTATACACAAAAACAAGGCTAGCCAAGATGTCCCTGGCCTTGGTTCTAGTTAAGCATGATGCGTACAGGGTCATGTGAGTTTCGTGATTGTCCAAGGTTTACAGCCGTTAGGTTGGTGGAGGGATCGGGATTACAGCAGGTGCAACTTGCAGCTAGACCAAGTGGCTTGACGTCTGCAGGACCAAGCACGACAAAGTGGCTTGACAAGAAGGAAATGAGGCTTGCGTGGCAGGAAGGAATGGAGCTAGCTAGAAAGAATTGACGTCGGTTGTGCGCAAGAAGGGCATCGAAGGACGAGAAACCAGGAAAATCAAGAGTCCAGACCCTTACAAGCGAAGCTTGCTCTGACGAGGCTCTGCCGCATCCATGCCTACATTCGACCCTTGATGACAGGATTTGCAAGTTCGATGTGACTGAGTTTACGCGTGCTATGATGACAAGTTGGCTATAGAAGAAGATTATCACTTGGAATAGAAACAAGGAAACGCTTATGGAAAGACAAAGAATGGACATGATGATGTGCCATGAAGGAAATCGCGGGGCAGTCAGCAAGCGTTTGGCAGCTGCTTCCCAAATGACGTGCCATGGTGGGGTAACAATACATCATACCTGGTAGCCATCGAACGACAGCTCTCTCACCACACGCATTTAAATACCTCGCTCAATTCCCTCCAACACACACTTTCTCATACCATAACATCTTCTCTACACAAAACAACTCTCATCTTTGATACCCCATCAACCTTTTACCCCATACCCTCTTCAAACCTTTACCACAGATAAATACAACCATTATGTCGAACGTTCCTGGTAAGCCAAGCTTGAGCTCCTCATCACCTTACCTCAATTCACATCATGGCTAACACAACTTCAGCCCATCTCCCCGGTGATCTTGGAGAGCATGACCCTCGCCGTGAGGCCCACCCCCATGGCAACGAGCCTGGAGCTGGTGGCCACGAAGTCAAGGTCGGCTCTGCCGAGGCCAAGGGCATTGACAGCAATGCTACTGCCGCCGAGAACAGCAATAATCGCGATCCCGCAACAGACAACACCTCTGAGCACGCCCTCGAGGGTGGCAGCACCGAGACCATGGACCGCACAAAGCGTCAGCAGGCCTCCGACATCCCCGGCGGTCGTACCGGTCATGACGGTGTCGATGACCACCTCACCCGTGCCGGTCGTCAGCAGGAGACCGACAGTCGTTCCAACTACGGCGACCTCAGCAACCAGGGCTCAGGTTTGACCGGCTCTACCACCGGCACCACCGGCTCTCACTCTCACCACCACCACAACCACCACCACGGCTCGACTGGCTCGGGTTTGACCGGCGGTCTCTCTCAGTCCGGCACTGAGCCCGTCTCTGGTGTCAGACGCGCTGGTGTTGGCGGTGCTCCTTACGATGCTGGCAACGTCCAGTCTACTGGCTTCAGCGGTTCTGACCCTCAGGAGCGTCACCAGCTCCACCACGGCACTGCTCACCACGGCCACGACTTCAGCCACAACCACAACACCCGCACCGGTGAGCTCCTTGACCCCGCCAGCGGCAGAGACACTGGCATTCCCGGCTACTCTGGTGGCGCCTCTGGCCTCACTGGCTCGAACACCACTGGCACCGGCCTTCCCGGCTCATCTACCACCGGTACTGGCTATGGTCAGACCGGCACCACTGGTGAGCGCCTGAGAGAGGACGTTCGTGAGGGTGAGCGCGGCCTTACTGGCTCGCACACTGGTTCTGGCCTCACTGGCTCATCCACCACCGGCACCGGCGCATACGGCCAGACTGCAGGCTCCAGCCTCACTGGCGGCTCCGGCGTTGGCTCTACCCCCTCTGGTTACGGCCAGACTGGCTCCACTGGTGAGCGTCTCAGAGAGGACGTCCGTGAGGGCGAGCGTGATCTCTCTGGCCACCACGGCTCTACCGGCTCCGGCTTGACTGGCACCACCACCGGCCAGCACGAGTCCACTGGTCAGCGCATTAAGGATGATGTCCGCGAGGGCGAGCGTGCCACTGGCCACGACACCTCCAACACCACCGGCACCACCGAGCACAAGAAGCCTTCCCTCTTGGACAAGCTTAACCCCATGAAGGATGCTGACGGTGACGGCAAGAAGGGCTTCATGAAATAAGCAACTCGCCATGATCACCCACTCCAAAGATGATGATACGAATATTTTAATGTAGCATAACGAACTTTTCGAATGAACAATAATTCTTCATTACTTACCTTTCCACTTTGCTTTTTATCTTGTGTGATGTCACAATACACAATCCTCACCAAATGACTGTGACTGCAGCATATCCTCATGCTAGCTGAGATGTCGGTTGTAAAGATTGGTTCGTTGACTTTCAAGTTCTTGCTCTCGGCTCGCTGAGGCGTTGGCTCTCTCGACTTGGCACCGCTTCTTGAATCTTGCTGGGATTCTTACTATTGTCGACACAGCACTCGAGATGCCCAGCATCCAAGATAGCATCAATCAGATCAAAGAGCAGATACGAGACCATGATTACGCGCGCCAATCACACGAACAAACGCAGCGCGAGCACGAGCGCATTCTGGACGAATATGACCGTATGACGCGCCACCGTTCAACACGCATGCGCGACGAGAGAGAGGGCAACAGGCACCATCGCAGCGAGAGACGCCGATCCAGATCGCCGCCGTCTTTGCGCTTCCGATTCAAGGATGGCAAAAGTGGTGGTAGTGAAAGACGCAAGAGCAAGCATTCATCACACAGACACAGACACAGGCACACTTCTAGACACGAACGTGAGCATGACGAAGCCGACATACAGGGTTATACCGCTCATCCCTTCTCGCGACCGCGCACTTCTGAGTACTTGGATCCGTCCATCTCAGCTTCTCCTCAACCCGAGCCCAATGCTGCTCACTCCGTAGACCCAGATCTTGCCTTTCGAGAATCGCTGTTCGATGCCATGGCAGATGACGAAGGTGCCGCTTACTGGGAAGGTGTCTATGGAGAGTCTATCCACTCATACCCTCGACCTTCTGTCAAAGATGATCAAGGACATCTCGAGCAAATGACCGACGACCAATACGTTGAATACGTCAAAGCCAAGATGTGGGAAAAGAAGAACCCCGAGTTGCTCAGGGAACGACAAGCGCGTGCTGAACGTGAAGAGGAGGCTCAAAACGCTAGATCGAGGAAGAGGAGACATGATAGCGAGGATGAGGAATACGAGGAAGACTTTGAATGGGTTGGCAATGAAGAGAAGGGCTATGAGAAGAGATCTACACGCACACGTCGTCAAAAGCCAGACACTCGAGATGCGCCACGCGATAAGAGCTTCATGTCTGATGTCGACGCTGCTCTTGCTCGAGGTGCCAAACGGAAAGAAGCAAAGAAATGGCAACAAGCCTGGCTGTCTTATCAACAAAGATGGCAAGACCTCAAAACCAATTCTGCACAACTTCAAGGCGAAGAACTACTCAGAGCAATTCCTTGGCCCGTTCAAAGTCTGGCTGCCAAAGATGTTGCCAAACAGAATGTTGAAGATTTCTTCTCCAATGCTCCTCTGGACTCTGAAGATGTTCGAGTCAAGACTCTGAAAGATGAGAGTGTCAATTGGCATCCTGACAGATTCCAACGCCGCTTTGGTGGAAGCAACGTCGATGAGGATACCCTCAAACTTGCTACAAGCGTCTTCCAGACTATATACGAAATGTGGGAGCGTACTAGGCCAGCCAAATAATAAGTCTACGCTTGGTGCAAGCTTTGGACAAGTGAGTAACGTCTTTGTTGAATGGAATACTAACTATCTTCCTCATGCGCCATCTCCAATTGTCATACTGTATCCTCTGCTCACAAGAAGAATCCAATCCTCGCCATTGCATCCTGGTAATTCTGCCGTTGATACCACCCGCAGGTCCAAGACTGACACGCTCTCGAACACGTGCTTTCGCATGCTTGACCTGCCAACTGTATTTTTATCCGATTTCAGCAAAGCAAGAAGTCCTACCAGTCGTACCTTCCACAACGCATGGTATAACAATGCCACGTGCGGTACCACGCATACACAACAAATGCAGAACGTGAAGGCACGATGGAAGGGTTTCTGTACTTGAACCCAGTGTCCAAACACTCTTGCTCCTTTTCCCAAAACACCATTTTTCATCAAGCCAATATTCAAGTCGGACCATTGCATACCAAAGACCATCTCGATATCACCAATTCTTGTCCATTGATACGAGTATCTACACTTCAAGTACAGAGGTAAAGTCTCATTTATGCTTGCCATAAAGACGACACTGTTTGCTAATTCCAATCCTAGTCTTTTGCATTTATCCAACCCAAGACATCCAAGTCCAACAACGCACAACATGTGTCGTGCAAGAGTTACCACCTACATGCTCTGCGGCTGCATCCACAAACACTGCGACATCTGTACCCAAGCTCTTAAGGCGAGCACTGCAGTCGAATGGGAACCCACACACCTCTGTCCTGGTTGGGATACGTCTGCAAATGAAGTCAAGGAGAGTGTTAACAAGCGTTGCACTGCTCATGCTAGGGAGCACCTCGAAAAAGCCAGAAACACTGAGAGATGAGTTTGCCGATATTTGCTGAGAAGACCCGGGCGAGACCGATATGAGAGCAATGTTGGCAGATGGCTCTTGCAATGAAGGGATTCGATTGTGATGGCGGATGAAAGCAGCAGAACGAGGACATCAACAATGGGTTGTCCTTTCACGGTCTCTTGATACCATATGAGGTATCCACATGAACGTCAATCAACATGCAAAGAGCCAATGCTTTTCGAAAATTCTCAGTGTTGTAATCTCATGTATACCCAGCATGTTTCAATCCCTCAATCATACCTCCACTCATCAACGCCCACCTCAAAACATTAAACCCTTGCACCTCACCCCCAGCAGCAGCCCCAAACCCCTTGACAAACTCCTCAGCAACCTTGATACCTCTAAGAACAACCCTTCCCTCTTCCGTCTTTTCCAAAAACTTTTCTATCCACTCTTCCAATTCTTTTTCCTCTCCACTGCCAATGATACTTTTATTGATAGAGACAGAAAATCCAATCAATGCTTTTAACACTCCAGCAGCTTGGATGGCAAAGTTTCTGTATTGTAGTCCTTGCTGACAGAATTCGATGTTTTTGGAGTCTGGCAGTACATCAAAGTATTCGATAAAACACTCTACCCACTTCCTTAATTCTTGGATTGAGAGGATGCCTTTGTTGACATGTTTGAACCTCAATTTACTCATCACGAGGTTATTATCTCGAAACCATTGAAGAACTTTGAGAAGACCGGTTATTCCTTCATCTAAAGGGGAACGTAGATCATAGATAAAGTTTGTAGTGTTGAAGTAGAGAGGTAGGGTTTCGTTGCGGATGAGAGAGTTGGTGTGGGAGATTGGTGGTGAGATCCAAGTGTTGTGTCCACAGTATTGGGAGAGTAGATGAGGAGAACTCTGAGAGGACGAGGCTTCGAGGACGTATCTATAGATTTGGAGACGTAGTTCTGCTGGGAGGGAGAGGAGCGGGCTTGGTGTGGAGGTTGAAGACGTAGAAGTCATGGTTTCTTCGTTTCCAACGCAACCACGAGATTTGCTGAGGAGAGAGGAATGCTCAAAGAGAAGGATCAGATGAGACAGATGGATTCAGAGACCAAAATGCATGCGAGATATAACATGAGGACTCAAGTAGTTCTTAAAGATGTTATCAGATCATCTTAGATCATCAGAGATGGTCTGATCAATCTGATTAGATTTACCGCTTTCTGCGACATCGGGCTTGCGTGCGCCCTGCCACGACGACTTGTCAGAGGCTTTCGCGTTTCATGCCTGGAAGCAGAGTCTGTCTTGCTTGATCAGAGAGCTAGCGGCTTGGTGCTCGCCAATTGTCGTCAAAGGAAAAGGGAAGGATGATCGCAGATGGAATGTAGAAAGAACTTGAGGTTTTGGCGAATTTGATCTCTGCACTGAGTTGTGCAAAGGCACAAAGATTCATAAAACTCCCACGACTCCGATGTCGTTGTGTGAGATTGGACATGCGATGTAACTCTATGTGAATGCTTTCCAGATCTTGATCATCTGGTGAACTCTTCAGCTAGGCTATTTTGACATTGAAGTTTTGGAGCTGGAAGCACCGCCTGTCCTCTGAAAACAGCCTCTAGTATATCTGGTGGTATTGGTTGTGTTGTACACTCATTGACATCAAGAATAATTATCGCAAAACAAGGTAATACCAGTCACCCTATTGATCTCCTTTCCTTGCATACCTTTGCTAAGAGAGAATTTCATCAGAATTTGGACATATCTGACTGCACCCTGATATTATTGCACTACGGATTGGGAGTTCATTTGCAAGACATCAACCACAATGACTTCGACCCATCTCCTACCCCCAGACCTCCTCGAGTCTCGAATTTCAACACTAGATCTCCTTCTAGCCATGTTCCCCTCCACCAACGAATACGAAATCTCACCTTCAGACCTAGATCTCATCACCAATATCCGCGACAATGGAAGCGAAAGCATCACGTCCACACCCTCAGAAGTCAATCTAGCTTTACATGTTTCTCTTGATGCTTCACATTCCATTCAAGTTAATGTAAAAGCACCGTTACGGACTTCTGAGGTTGAACCTGCAGAAGCGCCAACGATCATGTTTTCATTAAGACAACCGGTTTGGCTTGATAAAGCGAGTCTGGCGAGTTTGACTGAGAAGCTTCCGGAGGATATCTTCAGTGCTTTGGACTTTTTGCGGGATGAAGGGCCTTCGATCATCCCTTCTGAAACAAGAAAAAGTACAGCTGCAGAAGCAAAGGCATCGACGGGGCCTTTGGTGCGTGTGTGGTTTTACTTTCCTTCTCTCAGCACAAGGGAAAAGCGGCAACATATGGTTGATTGGGCACCTTCCTACTCTCTGACTGGCTTTGTTCTTGCTGGAAAGCCAGGAATGCTATGTCTCGAAGGCTTAGCACCTGACATCGATGCCTATATGAATGAGATCAAGACAGTCAGCTGGGGCGATATTCCCTCACATCAGAAAAAGGTGTCAGAGAGATACAGAGAAACTGGTCCAGAGATCACAAGGGCATTTGATGGCATGATAGAAATTACTGATCTAGTGGGAGAGAGGCATGGGGCCAGGCAAAATAGAGGTGATATGGCTGCTATAGAGGCATGGCTGAAGGAAAGAGGATTGGGGGATATGTTCGAGAGTGTAATATTGCAGAGTTGAGGAAATCAATAATCGGGCCATTCAGGATCCACTTCATTTCTCCATGCGCGGAAACCGCCTTGAACATCTTTTATGCTCTTCATACTGCCAGAACTCATGGTCTCCAACATCTGCACGGCAAGTTGGGAGTCATTGCCGAGTTTGCAGACTACTAGGACATCTCTTCCCTTGAGATCTTCGAGGATTTGGGTGTCCTGGCGAAGACGAGTCTGTAGTCCTTGATACGGTAGGTTTATGCTGTTAGGGAGACTGCACAGCTCGAATTGTGTTTGATCGCGGACATCGAGAACGATCGGAGCTTCATCATCATGTGGCGATAAGGACGCAAGAGTGGAAAGCAGATCCCCGGCACTTATGCGTGAACAGGGTGGTAGTATATCCACTGGATTGGTAACGCCGCAGAAGGCGACGTAGTCCATTGATCCAGAAGTCAGACTTGATTCGGTAACGGTACGACTTGCCGAACACGAAGCACAATCAAGACGTCTTGAGCGAAGTTTGACATTCCTGAACTGAGGTATGCTGTAGGCAGAGAAAAGAAGAAGGGATGGAGGAGCCGCGGCAGAATTGGGCGGAGAGGTGATGAGCTTGATGGCCTCCAAAGCCTGAAGGATGCCCATGACGCCAACAACAGGTCCCAAAATACCACCTTCACCACAGCTGACGACAGACTCAGCAGGTGGAGGGCGTGGAAAGACGCAACGATAGCAAGGACCACCATCTGATGCACCAGGAGCTCGCGGAGGATTATTCAAGACAGACAATTGACCTTCTGTGCGTAGAGCAGAGGCGGATACAAGGGGCTTTCCCGACAAGACACAGGCATCCGAGATGAGGTAGCGGGAGGTTGGATGGTCTGTACAGTCAAGTACGAAATCATAGTTGGAGAAGATTTCCAGTGCAGTAGAGGGAGTGAGATGAGCCCTGTGTGGGATGTAGTTGACATTGGGATTCAAGCCGCGTAGATAGGCAATTGCACTATCGACCTTGAACATGCTGACGCGATCGGTGGAATGAGCGATTTGACGGTGAAGGTTTGACTCTTCTACAGTGTCGCCGTCCACTAGACCCAGAGTGCCGACGCCGGCGCCAGCGAGGTATGCAGAAGCAGGGCAGCCCAGACCTCCAGCGCCGACTATGAGTACTCGGGCAGCCTTCAGTCGCAATTGTCCTTGCAAGCCAACCTGGGGCATGATGAGTTGGCGTCCGTAGCGCTTAAACTCGGCATTGCTGAGGCCAAATCTCTGATTTGGTTGTTGGTCCTGGTAGTATTGGTGTTGTGGGCTGTTCAGCGCGCCCAGGATCTCTTGCTGCCAGTCTGTCTCGAGCTTGCCAGCATCTTGAGCGCGGTGTTGGGCCTCCTCGGCATGGGCCAACTGTTCTCGGAGGTGGGATAGTTGTTCTTCAGCGGCCTGGATCTGTTGACGGAGTGCTGCGACCTGGGCGTCAACGGCCGACGTCGAAAAGACGGTCGCCATTCCTGCAGGTGGTCTGCAAGGGTCGAGTGGAGTGTCAAGTGTCAAGGGTCTGGAGGATGAAACGTGCGAACAGCAGCGGGGCAGCAGTTTGGGCGGCTCTTTTCCGCGACTTCGTCAAGAAGTTTTTGCGCCATCTCGATATTCTTCCATTCTACAAGCAGCAATCATGCCGGAACAAGAAGGAGCATTCCCAGACGAGGTCTTACCAACACAAGAAGGAACATCACAAGAGGAAGCCGCACCACAACAAGAAGACGTGCCACAGCAAGAATTGCCCATCGACTGGCCCGAAGACATCGAGTACCTGCGTCGTCCCAAAATTTCACCGGCCGTCCCTGCCATCGCTCTCAAGATCCTCAATACCCCGACTGCTGCCACAGCTTCCTTCACTCGCTTCTCCGCCGACGCCTTGTCCTTCCCTAATCCTGACGTTCGTATCGTCCCTCTCAATGACCCAGACCACCCCGCCAATGGCCAATATGGTCTGGCTGCTATGAAGCACTTCCACCCTGGCAACTTCATCCTACCCTACATCGGTCGTCTGCATACCAACAAGCCTGAAGACACCGATCCCGATTCCGAGTACGACATTTCGCTCGATCGAGATCTCGACCTCGCCCAAGATGCTGCAAAATCCGGCAACGAAGCTCGTTTCATCAACGACTATCGTAACATCGCCGACGCTCCTAATGCAGAGTTCCGCGATATCTGGGTTCAGACTGCCGAGAAAAAGTGGGAGCGCTGGATCGGTATCTTCACCGTCACCACTGGCAAGTCTGGCATGAGAAGAAATGGAATTAGACCAGGAGAGGAAATTCTTGTCAGCTACGGCAAGGGTTTCTGGAAAGACAAGAAGGACGAGTGGGTCGCTCCAAAGAAGAAATACCCTACGCAGGAGAAACATGGAAACGTGAGAAGAGCCCGTGTCCGAAAGTGATACCTTCTGCCCAGATCCATCCTATACCAGATCAATCTGTGACACAGGTAGGGAGGACACGCTGTCCCGCCTCGTGCCCTTACATGCGTATCAAGGTCGCATCCACTGTGCGCATATGCGGTCCTCGTATCCAGTACACCACTGCTATGCTATGCTATGCCCAAGCTTTGGCCTCAATGACCATCTCTAGGGGCTCGCTTGCGACCGGCGACTACTCTTTTGACGTCACTGGCTAATGCGTTTCGTCTTCGCATTCGACCAAACGGCCGGCTCTTGCAGCTCCAAGCCCAAGAGACCATCACGCGCTCAAGAAGCATGGAGTTCGCATATTCTTCTCCAGATTCTACATCTGCTGACCTGCATGTATCAATTCTGGACCAACCCCCGGGTAATTTTCCTTGTGCGGCCCGGTGGATCGATCCATCGAAGCCCACATTCAGGGATCAACAGGGTCGCAATGGATAAATTCAGAGAACCGTGATGGTCATCTTATGTCATTCATGACCACTTATGATACGCAAAAAAGGTCATCAATGGAAAAACCATCTTGGTTCATTGTTCCATCATTTTTGTAGCGTTTATTCCGTAGCCGGGAAACACAAATGATGTATATTTTTCATAGAAAGTCGCGAAAGAATCAAGTCTTGTTATACGGAAGATACAAAGTTACACCAAGACACCGGCTTAACGCCCACATGCGCCAACTGCTGTTCCTACTTGATCAATTCCTCCTGTTCCAAAGTGACCAGTTCCTTGTTTATTCTACTGGCTGTGTATTTACTTATTTCTCAAGGCTCAAGAAGGCCAGTGCACAGCCATTACGTAGGTAGGCCGTTTCTTCCGCGCGTGCGGCTCTGCTTTTCGGTCACCGAAGGGCAAAAGTATATAGATCAAAAGCCCGGAACGCCATCGTCGGCAAGGGGACTTTATACATCTGCGCCTTTCTGAACTACACCTTGGTGACCCCTCTTCTTGGACCCCTCTCATATCCTCGGCCAGCTAGACAATCTGTGACATTGAAATCGCTGGACTGACCTAAACAAAGAAAATTCGAAAAGAAACAGGGAGAGTGGAAAATGGCGAGTCCCTTTGCTTCCATCGCCAACCAAAGGGTCACATCTCAACGACCGCCACGAGAAGCGCCAGAATTGGATTTTGACAGATGCGCCGCTTTACACAACACAATAGCCATCTATGGCTGGCTACGCAGTGGTCGCAAGGTCGCCGATATGGACCGCAAAACCTGGTGGCAGAAGCGCGGCAACACAACATTGGAAGTCTTACTACGGCCGTCTTTGGTCAAATTCTTGAAGAAAATTTTTGACTTGCCTGGAGGAGATGGAAGCCATTTTTTCTACTATATCAGCAGAGTTGCGAAGCCCAGAGAGATGCTGTACCTTGGAGACTTGCTGGATGACAGTGAGAAGAAGATCAAGGGAGAGAAGCATCGATTTATCACTTTGTACATGACGAACAAGGAGTTGGTTAGTCAACGGAGTGGCATTGTGTAAGAGAATATTTCGACCTCGATCAAAAATCCGCGCCTTTTCAATTCTTTTGGAGAGAAACTGCAAGCAGATGATTATCGAAGAAACAGAAAAGAAGCAGGGCTAATCACGAAATACAGATATGATCAGGTCACTGGCAAGGCAATTTTCATGCCTACTTTTCTACACATTTTCGACTTGTACGACCAAAAATTGCCATGGCAAAGACTAGAATCGATTCTCAGCGCTTATATCGACATGATTGAAGCAGGAAAGGCTGTAGCATTACACGAATCTATCGGTCGCGAGCCACGTCTCGGTCCGGTGCAAGGTCCTGATGGCCAAACATCATGGCAGGAAATCGCGCCTTCAGGACCAAAAGTGGACCCTTATACTGGAGCTCGGCGGTCACGCTATGACACACACCCTTGGACTCTGGTATCATACACTCAAGGCGACTTGACCTCATGCCTCAAGCTTTGGGAGCAGCTGTTCACAGAAATCGAGATTAGGAGCGGATTACGAGACGAAGAGGAAGACCCCAATACCACACCCCTGTGTAGTCGATCCGGTCTTTCCGCTGCAGGCGTACCGAGAGGGTTCGCATATGATCTATTATCTCACGCCAGACAACCGCGAATCTGGTACGTAGCACCAGGAATCCGCCTCCCGCAAGCATCCGAGTTCGTAAACCAGCCCTTCAAACACGTTGCTGCGAAATACCCGAAAGAAACCGAGGGTATCAAAATGCCCTTCTTGTTCTTCCGCGCAGAGGGCACAGTGACCTCGAAACAAGCAAACTTCCGCTGGCCGTTCAGCACAGTACAAGAAGTGCCTTGCGGATTGTACCTCGACTCATATCCAAACAAGGAAAACCCATTTGAGGATGCATGTCGCCTTGTGCTACCCTTCCCAGTAGGAGGAAACAAGAAGGCCAGGACCAGTGATGGCAGATTGATGCAAAAGAGTCATACAGAGGTTTATGCTCATGGCATCAATCCCTTTACCTTACGCCATGGTCCCAAGTTGACAGCGATTTTGGAAAATTGGTTGATGAATGTCAAGAGTGGACATTGGGCTGTGGATGAGCAAGGTGTTTCTGGCGGTGTTGAGGTTTGGAAGCAGGCAGACACTGAAGAGCATTGGGACAAGTATGTTTCGGCGCATTTAGCATTGTAAGATAGGAGCATAGTGCGAGCATTTTTAGCATTGGCTGGTCTGGTTTGAAATGACGAAAAAAAAAGCTTTGTAACATCCTAGAAGTCTCCTGGTAGCTCCCAACTTGAAATGTCAGACTTGAATCTTTGATCTTGTGAACAGCCTATTGTAACGAGTAATCAACGTGTTTCAATACACCTTGCACAAGAGCAGAGAACATCCATGCATCATATTCACAAATGCCAAGACGTGGCCCGCAACGATGGTTTGCGCATCCGTACCTGTAGTTTTGGCCTACCGTCCACAACGTCACCGTCGCCCTCGGCTTCTATCGTGAATTTCCTACGCAATTGCCTTCGCGAAATATTGACTGGACATAACATCATCACCAAACATATTCTCTGGATTAGAGGAATACGGACACAGTCGCCATGTCTTACCTGGATGCGGCCCAGTCAAGCCGAGTCTCTCATGCATATCTAACGCTCGGCTTGGTACCCATCAGCACGCAATACAATTCAGGTGCCAGAGCATTTGCAAAACATCGACGCAAGATCGCCATCCAAGATGAGAAGCTTGCGCTTTCCCGAGAAGAAGTCGTGCAAGATCCACGATTAAACGCAGAGGAGCCTTTTCCGTTTATGGATTTACCTGCAGAGATCAGAGTGAGGATATATCAATACGCATTAGCACGGCCACGGAGATTGCATCTGGAAGTCATGCGAACACCTGCTCTAGCTTGTGTCAGCAAGCAAATCAGACAAGAATGCCTGGCAACGTTCCTGCGTGTAAACAGTTTTCAAGCTTCTTATACGAGGGGTCTTGACGGAACCTTTGGTCTAACTTTTGCGGACGAGACTTTAGCATGGTTGAAGACACTGCCGTTCACAACGAGAATGATTCAAGATATCAGAGTCACGTTCCAAGGGGATCTCGGACAGCGAGGCCACAGATCAGTCATCTTCCAGATCATCGCCACGGCAAAGGAAACCTGGGTTAACCACTTTGATCGCTGGTGTCCCTTTTGCATAGATGGCTTTTATGGCTCTTACTACCATCTGCCACATCCTAACTACGATCACCCTTGTCTGAAGACTAATCCTCTCAAGCTCAAAGGCATGCACGATGAATTCGTGGCCGCTGTAGAACGTACCTACTTCAAGGACTCAGACGAGTGGGGCAGAGGCGGTCTTTCCATCTCTGAAGTTATCGATCTGGGCGGAGCGGCGGATGAAATCAAACAGAATCCAGATGTGTTTATTCCGTTTTGCTTCTCAATACAAAAGCTGATTGAGCATACGGATAAGATTGAGAAGTGGGCAGGTGTTTATAGTGACTACTTGGCTTCGCAAAGGGCGCAGGAGGCTTTGTTGGAGGCTGATGGACTTGCGCAAGAGGATCCTGCTTTGCAGTGGACAGATGATTGAGGAATTGTCTCATATTCGAATTGGAGGGATATGGATATCTACGATACAGTACAGTACACCTGGAGCATCTGAGCCTATGCGCTGGATGTGTTGCACTACTGGCCTTCTGGGGATTTCTTTGACATCTGTCAAGTATCCTCTTTCCCGATCCAACGTTTCGACAACAGCCTCGAGCTCGGCTCTGGTCTTGTTGGCTCCATAAACCACCTCTTCTACACGACACGTCTCGTGTACATGGATCCATCCTCCCAGCTTCGGATCCAGAACCGCTGCTGCTACTGCATGAAGATTGCGAGATGTGGGCGCAAGTCCACAATTTACATGTCTGACCGGAGGTAGAGAGTTTCTCAGGCCAAGTATCCTGCTTGAAGCCTTCTCGCCATCTTCGACGAACGCCATCACTCTGGTCTTTGAGGATACCTTGACCGTCTTGCTTTGGATCCGATCACCGTGGTAGACCTGAACGTGCCACCTGTTCTTAATTGCGCCTCTTCTCAAGCCTTCTATGCTCCATGGATTTGCATCCCAGCAAAGGACTTTTTGAACTCCAGCTGCTGCGTAGTTGAGGGCAATGGCACCAGATCCTGCAGAGAGATCTACTGCGGTACATCCTTTACGTGTGCCTTTGGTGATTGTCAATGTCTTCAGACTGGACATGTATAGCATTCTGGCGCTATGTGAGGCGTTGCTGTGGGGTGAAGCGGTGTAGCGAGGAGCCCAGTAATGTGTCACGCCATTCTGCTTGGTGCTAACCCAAGCGGCGTTGTCGAAGTCATCCTGGGTTGGTTGCTCTTGCTTGCAGACGACTATGGAATGCTCTTGTGGAGGAGAGACATCATTCGAGCGTTGCGTAAGCTTGGTATCGTCTTCTTCTGGAGATACGCCAGCAACGCCGCTGTCGTGCCTTTGAGGTGTTGAAGGCGGCTCCGTGGTTTGGAAAGGGTAGCTCAGACGTTGGTCACAGCCGGCTAGGTAGATGCTTTCGATTTCGTCGGGCTCGAGGTTGCTCAACAGGTTACTCCATGGCTCCATGTGGTGTTGAATAGTGTGCTTGATGCTGCTGCACTGCAGCAACAGAATGCTGTAAAAGATTGAGAAGTCGTGGTACAAGGCTTCGACATTGGTTGTGTGTAGTGCAAAAGGAAAAGAAAAGGTAACACGGCAAAGAAGGACCTAAAGGAGGTTTCTCTGGTTGGTAGCAACTGGTGACAATCACCAGTGGTCCCCGAACTGTTGCGATCCTGAAGCCTAGGGATTGGCGGTGCTCGAGATCGGGCAAGAGTTTTGACGTGAGGTGGTGACGATGATCTTCACCCGACCACCAATATATCTGCTGTTTTATTGTGCGGTACCTTTCTTGAACCGTCTGGCACGCCTTGTCACCGTACGAAACCTCGTGGCCATCTTCGTCATTCGCACTTCGGGACTGTCCTCTTTCTGCTCTCGCACCCGTCCCGAAAAAGGGCTATCACGGCATCACCAACCCGCTTGGGATTGATTGCCTCACGTTATTGCTACCGTTCTTGGCAGCGCGTCCTCGACGATTTCCAGAATCTCCGATTTACGCATCTTTCTGGTGTCTATCAAACCAAAGTCTTGCAGCATGAACATTCCTTTCATCAAACTCTGTTCAGAGTTACGAGAGTTTCCACACACGTGGGATTTCGCATGTGTCACGAAAGGGCTGACAGAAGCTTCCAAACTGCCAAGGGGTCCAGCGGAATCTGTCTCCGATAGCCGGAAGTCGAGTTAGCCGAGCAGGAAACACTGATTGATGATGTTGGTATGATGTTTGCTGCCCAAGGCAAGCAGTCTAAACGGACACCCATTCATGATTTCATGTTCTTGTAAGAGAGTTGTATAGATCTACCTTGGATTCTGGGGTTAAATCGACGATAGAAACCACGACAACTGGGCAAGATGGGATGCCTGAAGAGATGCTCAAACTCAAAAGACATGACTCTTGCAGATTATCAATCCAACACGTGTGGGAGCATGCTCGGACAAAGGAGCAAATCCGGATCTTTGACACCAGATGATCATATCGTTCCACAAGCGACTCTATTAGCCGAAGAAGCAGTGAGCTGATATGGAGGCTCAAAAAACTGCCTTGCCCACTTCCAAGAAGGTTCACTCCTTTTTTCCAACAACGAAGAAGCAAACCAAGACTCGTCATTGTTAAACCAAGAGTTTCAAGCCTTGAGTGAACTCAGAGAGAGCAAATGTTAAGCACTATGAGCGCTTGATCTCCCATTTCTGGCCTTGGATGCTGACCTCCTCGCCGGCTTTCTCGTCGTAGTCGTACCAATCACCTTCTGTCAGGTCAATGGCGTCGAACTTTGTGTTTGATTCGATGCCGGTAGCTTTCCATTCTCCCTGTATATTGCATTAGTACTTTTTTCAAAAGTTTTATAGAACAATTGGTGGTTGGGACGTACGTCTGGCTTGAATTCAACGAACTCGAGACCTCTGCAGTCGAATTCGATAATTTTCTGGGCCTTGGGTGTGTCGCTGTGGGTGTAGGCCTTGGGTGCCTCCTTAATGGTTGCAGAGTGTTCTCTCTAGTAAAGCAAATATCAGAAAATTGGATCATTTTATCAGAGACATCAAAGAATGGACCGACCTTGCAGTTCTTGCATTTCCAGACGAAGTTGGCTTAACCCCTGCTGCCAGATACCTCGTTTTGTTCCTAGGCCGAATATGTTGGTGGATGAAGATGTGAGAACAAGACAGAAGAAAGACCTACGAATCTGCTCACGCTGACCCAGTTGGGGTGGACCTCACGACACGAAGTACATTGCACCTTGAATGTGTAGTAGAAAGGGCTGTCTTCGGTATCGATGGGGGCGAGATCTGTTACGCTGTTTTGGAAGATGTTGGCAAATCAAGCTCAGTTTCTACACGTCCGCGACTATGAGACCTACCCGTTGAGCTCGGCAGTCAAAGTAAGTGCCAACATGATGTGCAGTAAATGTTCTGAAAAGAAATGGTGAATGTTTGTAAATGCTCGCGACTGGTAAGAGCAAGAGAGCAGCGGAAGAGAGTGCCAAGACCGCGCGGGAAAGTCAGTCGAGTCGCGGGCCAAAAAATACCGGTCATCGGTCACCAGAGACGGCACAGCCAGACGACAACAGCCCTTTCCTTTGCGTTACCAAGGACCTGGTGGAGGGGGTTCGCGATGCAGCAGCGATAATAATGCAAGCACTTTGGTCACGGATAGCGCAGACCGGACTCAGCTGCCATTGCCCATCATGCGTGTCGGCAGGTGCCAGTGGGGTTGCTAGGCGGACCACCAATGCTGCCGGCAGGAGGCCAGTGAGATGGGCTCTGTCGTCGACCTTCGTATACTCGGGCATCTTTGCCGCCGCCGCTACCACCGACGCTGGATTTAAGCAAAAGAGACGGGAGCAATGGGACCGTGCCATCGCAGACATCAAACACGATCTCGACCAACCCGCATTGGACAAAACAACTGTTACCCAGGACTTTGCACAGGCTCAGAAAGAGAAGGAGGAACAGATTCAGACTGAGCCAGAGAAGGAAGAGCCTGTCCCATGGAAACTGCTTTTCGACGACCTGCAAGAAGCCATTCTCGAAGACCCACACGAAGAAGCACAATTCGATGGCCCCATATGGCCGGCAAACACTGGTGCTGACCTTCATCGACCCTTCGTTGCACCCAATTCCATATACGCCAAACCCTTCCACCGCGAAAGGGCTCTCGCCACGCGCTGGACTCCCAAGAAGACACGCACAACCGAGTTGGCTGTCGACAAGCTCATTCTGCGTATGCTTTTACACCTAGATGAACTCGGTTTCCGCAAGGACATAGGCAGTGCTGTACCCACATCATGCTCAGACTTCTTTGGCGCCCCGGCTCCTCAGCTCAAGGCTCTTCTGTTATACACAAACACCCAACACATGGACGCTACTACTTTTCCAGATTCATTTGCGCAACTGAACGACCTACCGAGACAACATAAATATGGTGTTACTTATCGACAGGATGCTTTTGGTGAATTTCACCACACTGCACAAAACCTGAATAGTGCTTTTCGCCAGCTGTTTGAGAAGAAAAAATCGGGACAACTAGCCTATGAGGAACTTGTTGCAAAGGTTGCTTACAACCTTTACATTTCTTCGGCACCACCCGACTTGGACTGCTGGAATACTCTGCTGTGCGGGTTCATGGAGTGTGGTGATCTCTTCCTGGTGAACCCCACACTGAATGCAATCCGCAATGCAAACGTGCGTCACAACGAGATCACCATCAAAGCTACTCTCAAGTACTACATCATGGTCAACTCCCCTGACAGATTTGTCGCCTTTGTTGATAGGGTTCGCGGCTTGGGAAACGGTCTGATGCTCGCAAAGCCTACCACAATTATCAACGATTCAGGTAATACCCGTCTTGTTCTGAAAGAAAACGGCAAGATTGTTCAGAAGCCGTATCACACTCCGGGTGTCTTTGAGACCATTGTGCAAGGTGTGTTGCATTTTGCTGGCTTTGATGTGGCGTTGCGCATCTACAAAGACATGGGTCGCGAAGGATGGGGTCTCTCGATTCGTGGTCTGACACCTTTACTCGATGACCGAGCGCGAAACGCAGACTACAAACTCGGGAATCAGATATGGAATCTGATCAAGATGCTACAGGCGGAAAGCAAGGCCAAGGGCAACCAGGAAAGACTATTTGCCCGCACTTACTCGGCGATGTTGCGTTTGTGCAGTGTCTGTAACGATATGGCTCGCTTTGAAGAGATATTGCGCGAAGCACGCGCTGCCAAGTACGAGCACAAAGACCTATTGAGAATGTTCAGGCAAGAGATGCTTGAAGGGTCATCCGCAGTGCCTCACTTGAAAGCGCCCAAGTCTGGCATACAACATTATATCCAAGAAGTCGCTCTAGCGGATTTTGAGAACATTGAAGAGAAGGAGCCAGAAAGGACTGAGGAGGAGATCTCAATGATACCAGAGACTCCGACAGTCATGTCATCAGCCAGCGTTGATTCTACCTCTGGTCTGGCTTTCCAGGATGATGAGT
The DNA here is from genome assembly GCF_000721775.1 of Aureobasidium melanogenum CBS 110374. Taxonomy (NCBI): domain Eukaryota; kingdom Fungi; phylum Ascomycota; class Dothideomycetes; order Dothideales; family Saccotheciaceae; genus Aureobasidium; species Aureobasidium melanogenum. The sequence continues at coordinate 958,513 of NW_024470054.1, read as the reverse complement.
GGCTGGATTCTCCAATGGTCGCCAGATCGTAAAAAATGAACATATGAACTGTGTACATAAAAGGAGAGATCATTGCATTGGGTTGGGGCGTTAAAGGAGACTGGGAACAAGGACATCAAGCGATTGATGCATTGCTTTTGGGAGAGCCAGGCGTGTATGGCCATCAGGAATCATGTACAATACCATGGTAACACGATAGAACTTGTAGATATGTATGTCATTAAATAGTCTACCTCTGAGATAAGACATCTAGGCAAGAGCGACGGCTGCCTTGTAGATCTGGTAGAAACAAGTAGCCAAACCTGCCGTCCATGTCAAGGAACGAGCGTGACTAGCTGATTCAGTGGTCGTGTTGATCTGGCCATAAAAGTTAATACCAGATATGAGATGCACTGAAACAATCCACTTACGTAGAGAAGAGTGTAAAGCACTCTGATACCGAGGAAGACAGCGGAGAACTGAGCGTTGCCAATGTCGGTTCTTGTGAGTTTCTCGGCGAACACTCCCGAGAGTGTTGCAGCGATGAACAGAGGCAAGTTCTCCATGCTGTTCTTGTGTGCAGCCTCGGCACGTTCATAGAGGGCGAAGACGGCAGGAGGGAGGGTCTTCTTCAGGTGTGAGATGTTGCCCTCACCTCTGCTGTTTGCGTTGGACCATTGGGTGTGCTTCTTGACAGTCGAAAGTGCATAGCTAGGTTGGATACTTAGATGATCCGAGGCACGGTTGTTCAAGAGCTACTTACGCGTGAGGGGCTACAGACAGAATGGTGTAGGCTGGAATGGCGAGGAGAGAGTAGTCAGGCATGTTGATGGATGTTAAATTTGGAGCAGGTTGCGTGAGGAAGTACGAAGTAAACCGTGTGAGGGGGAGACTTTGAGTTCTTATTGCTATCAACAAGCTCGCCGGGTCCGGATCTCCTCTGCTATTCGTAGGGATGGCTGATGACGCTGCATGTATGGAAACGAATACGAAGACGAGTGTTATCTTATCGCAGCGTCTTGGCAGCATCAGCGCGGGGGTGTCGCATTGATTTTCTCCGTCCTTGTGGCGTCGCTGACTGAAGAGAAGAAGTTCCTTCGAGAACATTTTTGGTGACAGGAATTAATTCCTCTTGTTTTTTACATTCGCCCTTGGCCTTTTGTCGCCTCATACCACCCTCTAGGCACTTGACCGAAGTGCTCATTTGCGCCCCTTGTCAACTCGGCGGCGTACTTTTTCGACCTCAATACAGTTTTTCTTTATCAGCATATCAACATGTCTATGGATCTCGACTCGGTTTCGATGGCGCCCGCTGCTCAGCGTGAGGTGACCAACGCTACGTGTGTTTGCCTCCTATCTTTCGTGTCAGTATGTCGTACTGACAAGCAATAGTATTCTCTGTTGCAACTGTGGTGCTCCCATCGACGGCACTGTCTCAGCCGGCGCTCTCTGTTACGACTGTATCAAGCTCACCATCGACGTATCGCAAGGCATTCAAAGAGAAGGAACCCTCCACCAGTGCAGAGATTGCGATCGTTGGTTGTCCCCGCCCAACCAGTGGGTCGTCGCCCAGCCTGAGTCGCGTGAACTTCTTGCCCTCTGTCTTCGCAAGCTCCGTGGTTTGAACAAAGTCCGCATCATCGACGCCTCCTTCATCTGGACCGAGCCTCACTCCCGTCGTATCAAGCTGAAGCTTACCATCCAACAAGAAGCTTTCCAAGGCACCATCCTCCAGCAAACCTTCGAGGTCGAGTTCGTCCAGGCCAACCAACAGTGCCCCGATTGTCAAAAGAGTTTCACACACAACACATGGCGCGCCGTCGTCCAGGTCCGCCAAAAGGTTCAGCACAAGCGTACTTTCCTCTACCTCGAGCAACTTATCCTCAAGCACGGTGCTCACCGTGACGCAATCAACATCAAGGAAATCCATGATGGTATCGACTTCTTCTTCTCAGCAAGAAACCATGCTGAGAAGTTTGTCGATTTCCTCGGCAGCGTCGTACCTATGAAGAGCAAGAAGTCGCAAGAGTTGATTTCGATGAACGTTCACACTTCCGAGAAGACCTACAAGTTTGCTTTCTCTTGCGAAATTGTGCCTATTTGCAAGGACGATCTGGTCGCACTTCCCATCAAGCTCGCCAAGCAGATTGGAAACTTGTTCCCCTTGGCTCTCTGCTACCGTGTCGGTACCGCTGTCAACTTGCTCGACCCCAATACTCTCCAAACCGCCGAAGTCGCTACTCCCATCTACTGGCGCGCTCCTTTCACCCCTATCGCAGATATTCCTCAGCTTGTCGAGTTCATTGTTATGGATATTGAGATCACTGGTCTCACGAAAGGACGCTTCGTTCTTGCTGACTGTACTGTTGCTCGTGCCGCAGACCTTGGCGTGAACGACACAACATACTTCTGCCGTACCCACCTTGGTGCTCTCCTGAACCCCGGTGACAGTGTCATGGGTTACCTCCTTGCAGGAACACAGTTCAACAATACCGAGTTCGAGGAGATTGAGAACAGCAAGACATACAAGTCGGCGATTCCTGACGTAGTGTTGGTCAAGAAGCACTACCCTCGTCGCAAGAAGGCTGCTGGTCAGAAGAGAAACTGGAAGCTCAAGCGTATGGCCAAGGAAGAGAGCGAGATGCTTCCCCGCAAGCAGGACCAGGAGCGCCTCGAGCGCGACTTTGAGCTCTTCCTGCGTGATGTTGAGGAAGATGAGGAACTTCGTCAAACTATGCAACTCTACAAAGCTCAACAAGAAGCCAACGCTAACGACATGGAGATGGAGACTGATGACGAGGATGATGAAGGTCCTCAAATCCCTATGGACCAACTGCTCGACGAGTTCGAGGAGATGAACATGCACGATGCCGAGTAAGGTCTTGCATATCCTTGATTTTGTGGTTTTGGCATGGTCAACTCTTTGGGCAGTTGATCACAAAAAAGGGCTATGGGACTTTTCATCACGGCGTTCATAGCATGTAAGGCGTTCCATGTTCGTTATTCTTCTTATGATCTTATCTTTTTGGACGTTTAGAGATACCTATCCATCAATGTCAGTCGCAAGAAAGCGGCACACTTTCATCACCACGCGTGCCTTCCAAATTCGTTCAACTTCGACGCGACTTTGAATTGCTGCCTGAGGCTTGTACTTTGCGCTTGCCTTGACCAGCACTTCACAACTCATGCTAAACGCACTCCAGAACTTGCCCTGCTCCTTCTCATCTCACTTACTCACTTTTTCGATGCCTTCATCGCGTCTTCGCTGAGGCGCCTTGCAAGACACTCTAAACTCTGTCGTCATTTTCACTTTAACCTCTTTATCTGGACTACGCCAGCACCTGACTGATTGCTTCGCGCGCTTGTTTCTGTCACCCTCTCAGTTCTTTGTCCGGTCCGCCTCTTGCATGCATTTGCACAGTCGACTCCTTTTGGTGTAGACCAGACGCCTTCTCAACTGTCCCAGTCTCTTTGTCGAACCATTCTCACAATTGTCGATCCAGTCAGTGACGACCTACGGACCAAGTACCCTTCTCACAACCTCGACCAGAAGATCAGACTCAAACGACTCAATACCGTGCCATCTCCAAGTCAAAAGAACCATCAGGAACACCTCCATCTTCCACCTTCCTGTCACAGAGCAGCACCACACTATGCAACCTACCGAAGAACTTGGCCCTCCTTCGCCGGCTGTCAGTATCGAAGTGCCACGCAGTCCTTCTCTGCCAGGTGACGGAACTCCTCTTTGGGACAACATGTCATTGCCTAGCGGCCCCTCCCCCAAAGTCTCTGTTCCCGACTCAAACATGGATCTGGAACGCTGGGCCAAACGAGGATTCTCCGAGGACCTTGCCCTTCCGCCTCGCCAGATTGAGAAACCTTTCCGCTTTCTGGACCTGCCTGCTGAGATTCGAAACATGATCTATGAACTGCTCTACTACAAGAAGCCTAGGGTCAGATCATGCGATACGGTATATCACTACTGCCACTGGGACTGTACCTGTCATAACTACCTGTCGACGATGAAACGACAGTGGCGCTTTCCTCCAATCGCTTCCGTGAACAGACGTACCCGCCAAGAGTCTGTTTCTCTCTACTGCGCAATCACCGATTTTGATTGGTACTGGGATCCCTCTATGATAGAGTCAAATCACTTGCCTCTTGCAGAGTTGCTCAAGTTCCTCCAAACAGTTTTTGACTTTGCGGCTAGACATAGCCTTGAGATCAAAAGCATTGTCGTCAGAAGTCCTTACGAGTGCCACCCAGGAACTTTTGCTCTGGACTTCATCGAGGAAGCTGTACGTTTTCTTGCACCACTTCGCAAGTCTCTCGATCAGACTGGCAGAGTGCATCCATCACTCCGAGAATTCAAGCTCACACGAGCAAGCCCTTTGGCTCGTCGCCTGTTCAAGTTCGCTGGCTCTCTTCAGCAGCATGAGCTGGAAGATAGGGAGGAAATGAGATTCGAGCTTCGATACTTCTTGTACGATGATCCTGATGGATCCGAACTTATCACTCATATCGATAAGATCGAAGAGGACCACAAATGGGTTGAGAACTGGCTTCGAAACAAGAAGATCAGGGAAGATCGGGCAGCTAACAAGAAGAAGGGGCCTGAGAGATGGAATGGAGTCCTTCGTAGTCGCTCGGCCAAAGCGGAGGGACCTGAGAGATGGAATGGGGTTCTTCGCAATCGTCTGACCAAAGACTAGAGGCTGCATGAGGCTGTGCATGGTTCATCAGAGTCTGGGCTGTGCACACGAAGAAAGGATTTTGACAGCCATAACACCACACGCTCAATTAGCCAAGTCTCGGGCTCGTCGACAAATCTCAGTTGTTGCTTTGTGAGAAGATATTCTTTGCTGGTCGAGGAGGACAAAATGTTGTTCGTTAGATGGTGCTTGCTTCTGATGGACGTTGGGACTCATGATTATATATGTAGCTTATGGCATTGACCAAATATGATAAGATGTATACTTTACACTGTCCGTTGCCTAGTACTCGCTGATCGAAAGACTTTTATTTGCACTGCTATAACTACAATACCATGCATCCTCCGACTTAAGCACTCGCTTCTCCCTCAGCTTGTCTAGCAGCAACACTTCCACCCTTCCAGTGACTCTTCGGATCAGTCCAAAGCTTGTGTGCCTTACTCTCCTCGCCAACAGGTCCCCAACCACCACCACCTGGCGTATTGATAATAATTCTCTCGCCAGGCTGGAAAGCAGCAGTATTCTTGCCTCCCAAGTTGATATACCTGACTTCCTGCTCTTCCTCCACTTTACCTTCCTCACCAGGTGCTTTAGCAACATTTCTCACCCAGAGATTCTTTCCACACTCGGCGTCCTCGCCTCCAGCAAGACCATAAGGATGGTAAACACGACGTTCACTGAGAATAGACACCTGCACAGGAATCCTGAACTCAATGTCGCGGACAACGCCATCACCGCCGTTATGTTGACCTTTGCCACCCGAGCCAGCGCGTAAACTGAACTCTCGCAGGATAACCGGGTAGCGACGTTCAAAGACCTCAGAGTCTGTGATACGCGTATTGGTCATATGTGTATGCACGCCGTTCGTTCCATCCCAAGTAGGTCCCGCACCCGATCCTCCCGCGATAGTTTCGTAGTAGCCAAAGCCTTTGACGTGTTCCTTGCCATCTGCATTACCGCCGAACCCAAAGGTCAAGTTATTGCAATCACCTTGGGAAGCAGCACAAGCTTGGAAAGCCTTGAGAACGACATCGGTGACGCGTTGAGAGGTGAGTACATTACCGCCTACCACTGCTGCGGTTGCGGAAGGCGATAAGAAGGATTTCTTGGGTATCTTGACGTGGATGGGGGTTAGACAGCCTTGGTTTAGGGGTATGTCTTCGCTGATTAGGCAGCGGAGGCAGTAGATTATGGCGCTATAGGTTACGGCTTCGGGTGCGTTTGTGTTTCCGTATACCTTTTGAGATGATGGTTAGTAAAAGTCACAATAGTTGGGCGTGTGTAGAATTACCTCTGGTCCTGTGCCTGTAAAGTCGAATACAGCTTCTCCTTTCTCTGCGTCGATCTGAACATTCAGTTTGATAGGACTGCCATCGTCCATGAAGTCGACCGCTGACAAGTCTTGACCCTCGAAACGCTTGCTGACATCCTTGAGCAGCATGCGAACACTGTTTTCTGCGTTCTTCTGGATGCTCCTCATGTAGAATTGCACGACATTCTCGCTGTAGTCATCGATGAGAGTGTTGATCAAGTTGATACCCTTCTGGTTAGCAGCGACTTGAGCCTTAAGATCAGAGATGTTGTCTGCAAGGCAACGGGTACCACTGCATCCAGGATGTTGTGCCGGTTCGTCAAGCAGAAGCTCCGTGATTCTTTCCTCGTTGAATCTGCCTTCCGAAACCAATTTCTCGGTCTTGATAGATGCTCCTTCCTGGAAGAGCTCGCGAGAATGAGGAGGCATGGATCCAGGAAGTATACCTCCAATATCTGCGTGATGGGCTCTGGACGCGACATAGAAGACGATTTTGTCGCCACTGAATGCTGGTGTGATGACTGTAATATCAGGCAAGTGAGTGCCGCCGTACATGGGATGATTCGAGACTAAGACATCACCACGTTTGAGCTTGCCCTCCCAGATCTTGGCCTGCTTCTGGACACATGTACTCATGCTACCCAGATGGACAGGAAGATGGGGTGCGTTAGCGACAAGACCTCCGCTTGAATCGAAAAGAGCACACGAATAGTCCAGTCGCTCCTTGACGTTGGTGCTGACACTGGTTTTCTGCAATGCGCGACCCATTTGCTCTGCAATGGCCATGAAGCGATGTGCGAAGATACTGAGCATAATCGGATCGACAGTCTCGGTGTCAAGCTTCTTCTCTGATCCGTCACTCTCACCAATGTTGATGACGACATGTGTGTCGATAACCAGAGCAGAAGCGCCAGGTGTCACAACAATGGTCTGAGTGCCATCAGCAATGATTGCAGGTCCCTGGACGCGGTCGCCGGTTGTAAGGTCCTCAAGCTTGTAGATAGACGTTTCTTGTCGACCACCCTCGAAGTACACCTGTGACTTGCCGTAGATCTTCTCGTCTTTGCCGACATCCTTGGGCTTGACCTCTTGCAATTGCTGGTCAACGGTCTTCTCCAAGCCTTCGAAAGTCTTGCCAATACCACGAGCTCTGACATCATCGACGATGATATCCCTGTCAGGGAGAGTGAAGCCAAACTCTTGCTCATGCTGCTCGACAAATGCTTTGCCAAAGGCCCAGTCATCGCCATCAAACTTCTTTTCAGCATCTTCTTTGGTCGGTCGGATGATCATCAAGGCCGATTCAGTTCCTCTGTACCTCATGTTGAGATACTCCTCGAAGTGCACATGTTCTTCATCGAACCCTTGATCTTTCAGAGTGGCTTTTGACTTCTTCTTGAGCTCCTCCATCTTGCTCTGGAAGTATTTGCGAACATCTCCATCATCAGACCACACCTTTGAGTCGGGTTCTTGTCTTTCATCAACAACATCAGCCAAGGCCATGCCATAAGCAGAGAGGACTGAAGAGTAACGATGAATCAAGATCTGACTGATACCAAGAGCTTCGGCAATAGCAACCGCATGCTGACCACCAGCACCACCAAAGGTTGCAAGTCTGTGTTTTGAGGTATCATGACCTCTTGCTTCGGTCAAACTGCGGATTGGTCTTGTCATGGTCTCGTTGGCAATTTTGATGAAACCGTAAGCGACTTCATCAGCAGACATATTCTTGTCCTTGACCTCCTGGTTGATCTTCGTTGTTAGCTCTTCGAAGAGCTTCTTGCTGGCTTCAGGATCCAGACCCTCATCTTCGTTCTTGCCAAAGATCTTGGGGAAGAAGTCAGGCAGAAGGCGTCCGAGGAACAGGTTGGCATCGGTGATTGTGAGTGGTCCATCTTTTCTGTAACAAGCAGGTCCAGGGTGTGCGCTTGCCGACTCTGGTCCGACGACGAATAGTCCATTCTTGAAGAACAATCGTGAACCTCCTCCAGCAGCGACAGTGTTGATATCCAGCTGGGGAGATTGGATGGTAACACCTGCGGTGGTAGTCTCAAAGACGTGTTCGTATCTTCCTTCTCCGTATCTTGATACGTCGGTACTGGTTCCACCCATGTCGAAGCCGATAACTGGTGTTTTCGTCTTGGGGTCGTATGAGGTCAAAGCATATCCAACCACACCTCCGGCAGGTCCACTGAGAATAGCACGTAGACCTGAGAATGAATCGACATCAACCAAACCACCATCTGATTGCATGAACTCGCATCGCGCTCCTCTTGCACCTTCCTCGTTCTTGACGCTGGCAGTGCCAAGCCCACCTTCGAAACCTTTCTGGAAGCCATCAATGTACTTACGAATGGCAGGAGTAAGGTAGGCATCTGCGCAAGCTGAAGTAGCGCGAGGAACAAGCTTGATCATGGGCATCAGCTCGTGACTCAAACTGACGTGTTCAAAGCCAATCTCCTTTGCAATCTTGCCAACCAAAGCTTCATGCTTTGGGAATGTGTAGCCGTGCATGAGGCAGACAGCAATACTCTTGAGGCCAGAGTCGTATACTTCCTGCAGCTGCTTGCGTATTTGATCATGGTCGGGCTTCTTGAGAATGCGAACGGCCTCGCCGGACAAGCCCTTGACAAGCTCAGCATCGTCACCAGCCTCTTCGATGGCCTTTGCCTCTGTTTGATTTCTTGTAGGATCCTCGGCATAATCTTCCAGTGTAACTCTTTCCTCAATCTCGACGACTCTTTTGTACAGAACCTCAGGCTTCTTGATGGCCAGATCGAAGATGTTGGGTCTGCTCTGGTTGCCAATCTCTAGACAATCTTTGAAGCCTTTTGTGACCACCATTGCGATATCCTCTCCCTTTCTTTCTAGCAAGGCATTTGTTGCTACGGTTGTGCCCATTCTTATACTCTCGATCTTTGTCGTATCTAGCGGTTCGCCTCGAGGGATGTCTTTGCCGGTGAACTTGGATAGAAGGCGGCGGATACCTTCTAGAGGGGCGTCATCGTAGTTTTGGGGATCTACGGACAGGAGCTTGATAACGACATCGTCTTCCATGTTGCCTGTTCCCGGGTTTCCGACACAGTCGGTGAACTGCAGTACAGTAAGTTGGCTGTTTTTTAGGTGGATTCTGAAAGGCAACCCACAGTACCACCACGGTCAATGGCGATGCGAATGCCGCGCTCGCTTCTCTTTTCTGAAGGCATAGTGGGCAGTTTAGATGATTATTGAGTTCACTCGAGTGTTTAGTCAAGCTCGGCTCTGGGATGGTGTAGGGTACAAGTAGTGGATGTGTGAGGTGATATCAAGCCTACGGCATAGACACACGAGGACAAAGGAAAGGAAATGGGAGAATATGAACAGATTGACTGCTTAGCAACTGCAGATAGGCCGATCGGAGTGGAAGAGCTATCGCTGGAGTGCCGCCCCACCGCATTGTGACGCGCTTCGCGGAACTTTGGCCCGTCATGGCGGGGGAACTGGAGACATGTCTCTGCCAGAAAGACAAAGACATATATCAACACAGTATACAATAGCTCAATTCGCAGCGAGAGCAGTCGAGGGAAAGTGTATACAGAATTGAGTTGTCAGAAAAGAATTAGTCATTAAAAGAGCAGGTGAGATGGTTGTCAAAAGACTTGTCTCGAGAGCTCCCGCACGGACAAAACGTAGACGGAGAGTGGAGGCTTCGACCATGTGGAAGATGATGGAGGCTGCTGCTGCTGTTTATCTACAACGTTTGCAATTAATTTGTCGCACCATGTCGCTGTCACCCATGTGCCCTTGCTGAGCCTACTCTGTCACACGACTAGCTTTACGATTGTGCAATGAACGACTTATGCGCTCGACCCATCGCTTCCGCCGACCCCCTGTACTCATAAACGAAATCCACCATGGACGACCACTCGCCCGACCATGAACATGGCGACGACCACGGCTTCGATGAACAACCCAAACCCCGCGAACTGCCTGCCGACCTTCCTCGTTCACTAGATGACCGCAAGGCCTTCTCTGCTTACGGCAATGTCGAGACCGAGTACTATGATGCCTGGCAAGGTATGTGCCTGCCCGCCTGCTTGTACCACCTCCCTTCCGGCTGACCAACTTGCTCGACAGGCCAGTCTCAGTTCCTTACCGCCCCTACCATAGCCCACTCGAACAACTTCAATCTCTCCTTGAACGAACCCGACAACTTCGATCCCTCAGAACACGACCTGGCTGAGCACGACAGCAGGCTGGCCCACATGTTGGCAACCCAGGTCCGAAGCAACGACGACGATAATGACATCGAAGATACCGAAGACAACGTCGTCAATGACGATGGCCTATCCGATGCCGAAAAGAGACAGATGCTGCAGGACTTCCTTTTCATGGCTGCCAGCAATGGTGACGTTGGCCGCATCAAGCGCTTAGTCAGAGGGAGTCCCGCCGTATACATTGATGTGAATGCCGTCGATTCTGAAGGCACTCCTCCCTTGGTCTACGCAAGTTGCTTTGGTCACAAAGATGTTGTCATGGCGTTACTGGATGCTGGCGCAGAAGTCGACAAGCAAGATAAGAACCAATGGAGCGCTCTCATGTGGGCCATGACCAACCGACACAAGGACATTGCCAAGATTCTGCTAGATCATGGTGCTTCTACCGAGATTCAGTCATCCACAGGAAGAAATGCTCTCGATTTTGTTGCGCCAAACAGCGATATGTCGGAGTATTTGAACGACAGTGGTTACACGATTGGGAATGTTGGTGTGACGGATGATTTTTACAACTCTGGTTTCTCTCAGGATCGCTTCGAAGAGGAAATGGCTGAGAACGAGATGAAGCGACGCATGATGATGGAAAGTGCTGCGAACCTCGAGGTTGATCTAGGAAACCTGGGCTTGGACGAGCAACCGGAATCTGCGGATGAGTTTGAGGATTCTCAGGAGTTTATCTGGGACAGGTGTCTCAACGACCAAATGTTCGTCTTCCAAGAGAACGACTCAGATCGCATTCTCAACATTGTTGTCACCGAGATGACTCCTCAGCGATCAGCGTCTCAAAAACCTATACCTGCCAACATCATTTTCCTCGGAGCCAGATATGCACACTATCATTCAAGCCAGGAGTTACTAACCGAGTGGCTCAATGCAGCTCAAGACAAGATCTACGCGGTGGTAGAGAAGCATCAATGGGATATGACTATGCTCGCTTTCTGGATGTCCAACACGACCCTCTTGTTGTATTACCTGAAGAAGGATCCTGGACTAGCCGAAGTCACTGCGACATTCCAAGCTAAGATGGCAGAGCTGATCCACGAGATCTACGTACTCATCATTAGGGATGCTGAGAGGCGAATGGACAAAGTCCTGGACGAGGCCATGCTGGATCACGAGACCATCCCTGGATTTGAAGACATCGCTTTCCAGAACGAGTGGAAATTCTTACGGTCAAAGCCAAAAGTGAAGGCACCTGAGCCTCTTGAAAAACGCTTCCGTCCTCCTTCCCCCAAACGTCGCGCACAGGTGTCTCCGAGAAACATTACTTCTCTCCTCTCATCCACATTATTCGTCCTCGATCTTTACGATGTTCATTCGGTCATTACCACTCAAGTCATCTCGCAACTGCTTTATTGGCTCAGTGCTGAGATTTTCAACCGCATCATGTCCAACAAGCGTTATCTCGCCAGGACAAAAGCAATGCAAATCCGTATGAACATATCCCAACTCGAAGACTGGGCAAGAACCAACAACAGAGCTCCCGAGCACTTTGAGAATGGTTCTTTGAATGCTACAGGCGAGAACATCATCGAAGCTGCTCGCAAACACTTGGCACCAGTAGTACAACTTTTGCAATGGCTACAGTGTTTCTCGTCACTAGGTCAAGATGACGAAGCACTAGATACGACATTGCAACAACTGCCAGCCTTGACGACAAAACAACTACTTCACGCAGTAAAATACTACCGCGCAGAAGTAGGCGAGAAAATCCTACCAAAAGCAGCGCTCAAGCACGTAGAAGAAAGCAAAAGGCACCTCGCCCACAAAGCCTTAGAAGAAGCCTCAGGACCACCTGCAGCATCAACAACAAACCCAAACACACCAGCAAACCCCTCAACCCCAGCCCCTCCCGCCCCACCCCCCTCTCTCAAAAAAGACGACGACGACTCTCCAGAACACAATCTCGTCGATCCCGCTTTGTTACTGCCCTTCCACCTCCCCACCTCAACAGATATGTTGGTAACCTACGGCGCAGGCTTTGGAGGTGTAAATCGTGAAAGAGAACGTAGGTATACTCCTACAGTCCCACCTGATTTTTTCACAAAACTGGATCCGACGGGAGGTAATGGGAGAAATTTGTACGAGGATGCCAAGTGGAGTGATGAGGATGTTGATTTGGGGAGTTGAGGGAGAAAGCAATGCAGATGGTAATGAATAGCGAGAAAATAAAACGAATTATATTGTTTCATTATCTTTTTTTTGGCTTTGTGTGATTGTGCATCTCCCGTATTTTAGATAATGCTCTATCTGTCATGTAAGATGGAGTCGTGGGTTGTAGCTAACACATGGGGAAAGAGAGCATCATCTGGAGAAGAATTGTTCCTGGGCAAGATTGTTTATTGCTAATTATACACATACAATATGAACCCATCAACGCTGTTGTTTCCTTGGTCGCTCTGAGTATAGAGAGAGAGAGACATGCTGTCTTTGCACCTAAACAGATTGATTGCATTGTTAGAGCTTCCTCAGTCACTCGTCTGTGGTGCAATAAACTCGAGATGGTAGTTGGCGGCCAGACGTCATGTTTAATATTCACGTTGATACCCACGAAGGCTGCGTGGAGGGTAGATATCGCCCCAGATCCTAGCAGAGAAGTCTTCCTCATACTCATCGGTAGAGACTTCCTCGGATCCTTCTTCAGAGACTTCCTCGGATCCTTCTTCAGAGTCTCCATCGGGCCCATCGACAGAGTCTCCCTCCAATCCTTGATCAAAATCTTCTTCTGCTTCTCCGGCAGAACTATTTTCAGACTCTTCGCTGGAGCTTTCGTATGAATTTTCTGATTCTTTTTCGAACGCATCTTCCAGCGGGCTATCCTGCTGAAGCTGGACTCTTTTGTAGGCCCAAGGACGAAATTCAAGTACAGGATTGACATTATGAGAAGCTTCCTAAAATTCATCAAGTTCTCCCTCAGCATCATCCTCAGAATCTTCCTAGGGCTCCTCTGTTTCGTTTTCTTTCTCGGGTGCTTCTTTCATGGTCGTGTCTTCTTCGGACTTTTCTGATCCTGCTGTCGTGTCAATGGCCAGTTCCTTGTCGCTGGGCTCCTGGACTGGCTCTGGTACTTCAGCCTCCTCGACCTGTTGAGCTTCTTGTGTGACTTCTCCCGTAGCTGGTACCTCGGGCTTCTCAGTGACTTCTTCCGCAAAGACTGCCGTCGACGGCTCTTGCGTAGTCTCCTCCACAGCTACTGCGCTTGGTGGCTCTTCTGTAACATCAAGAATTTCTTCTTCTCCAGGTTCCTCCATGGCTGGCACCGGAGTCTTCTCTGCTTGTTCCGTAATTGGTAGAGGGGTTTCCTCTACGGGCACCATAGCTGGCACAGGAGTCTCTTCTGCTTCTTGCGTGACAGGTGCAGGAGTCTCCTCTGTTTGGTTTGTGGCTGCCGGGAGCGGCTCCTCTGCTTGCGATTCTGTTGGTGCGGGTTCTGTTGGTACGGGTCCTGTTGGTGCGAGTTCTGTCGGTACAGGTTCTGTGGCCTCAGGTTTGGCAAGAGATTCCTCTTCTTGAGGCTCCTCTCCTTCGCTAAGTTCACCGTCCTCGCGATCGTCATCCTCATCACCTTCTTCACCTTCCTCGCCATCTTCTTCATCTCCTTCGTCGTTGGCATCGAGCTTCGGAGTGGAATCGATGTCCATTGCAGAGTCATCAGCATTTGCATTGAGAGTCGAGGGTGTAGCGACACTGGCTCCGCCTCCAGGAGTCGAGGTTGCTGCAGCGTTATGGCCCTCGTTTGGATTGAACATGACCTTCTTCTTGCCGCGGCCAGGTCCACCCTTTCTGATTCTACGTGGAGGAATTGGTTTACGTCTCATCGGTTGCTGTTGTTGTTGAAGTAGATCGGTTGCAACAATGACACCTTCAGCATTAGCGATGCCGACGCCTTCGATGACAGTTCCAGGAGCTGCCTGTACTGGCGCAGCATCAGCCATAACAGTATCCTCTGTGACTTCGCCTTCGACAGTTTGACCCTCGGGAACCAGAACTTCGTAGACTGTAGTGTTGCCCTCTGCATCTGATTTCATAACCTTGGCCTTCCTTGTAGGTACAGACGATGCCGCGGCATTTGCTGCTTGCAGTGCTATCTGAGTATGCAGACTAGGAAGACCTTTGCGACGCTTAGCAAGGAACTCGCGCTCGGGCTTTTCGAGATGAGATGGCACTTGGCTCCACTTCTTGGATTGCCAACCAGTTTGAACAGTTTCGCCCTCTTCGTCTTCTTCCTGCTTATCGTCTTCAGTGGGTTCCTGTGGACGCTTTGCAAGTCTTGGTCTTCTTGCTTCACGCAGCAATTGTTGTGTCCATGGAGCAAGCTGATTTGAGTCACGTGGCATGGGAAGTTCAGGCCATGCATTGTCACCACCCTGAGTGACCTCTGTCGGGGGTGGAAGGCCAACTATGGTCTCAGACTGGGACCATTGACGAACAGGCAGACCTTCGAAGACATCATGATCTGCTTGGGAGCGGCCAGAACGATTGCTGCGGCCTCCAGCGCGAAACTGTTGAGCCATCGATGTTAGTTGGTGTTGCTGAGATTTGTTCTGAAATTGAGAAAGCTATGGCTTGTTCTTCCAGATGGTGGATTGTTTTGCTGTTGAGGTGATTTTCGTACGAAAATGAAGGGGTAGAGATGGGTAGATTAGAAATGGATTCTGTATGTGTTTTTGGGATATGGATGCCGTGACTGATGTTGACCAAGATGCATGCAGCTTCGAGAATCTCAAGATCGATGTTCTCAACGGATACGTTGGGATTCATGTTCTTGCGAATGTGGTGCTCGGGACAGACAATTGGGACAGCGGGAGTTTGAGAAAGCATGTCGCGTGGGATTTTGGAAAAGGTGTAGTGAGAGGGAAAGGTCAGAGAGAGAAGCGCCGAACAGAAAGGAATAAGGCGAAGAGTGGGACAGAAGGATAAGGCACGTACAGGAGCCATGACTGTGTTCGTTTTTACACTTCCCGGTCGGAGAGTTTCAGAGACAAGTCGCAAGTCTCAATCAACTTCGAATCGTGTCTCCTGATAACAATTCTGCTGCCTCGGATAACTGCCTCTTATTCACGCACTTTTGCGAGTGATAAACATCTGTTGCTTGGTTGGCGACAGCGCGTCTCCCCTCACGGTCCGACGACGCGATTGACGGTCGTCGCGGAAGGCTCGGCGGTCGGCCACTCTTCGGCATATATAGCTGGTTGCTCAGTCTAGATCTTCAGCAGCATCGATGCTTAGCAAAACGGTATTGATGCAAGAACTACGAAGTGGCATGTTTAGGAAACAATGATATTGACTCGAGTGGTTGTTGTATATTTTACAGTTCAGCCCATCAGGACGATTGGTATTTTGGAAAGCATATAGACCGTGACTCCACCTCCGTTACACCCAAAAGAAGACAAGCTTAGTCCCAGCTAGCAGTGGTGTTAGCGTGTGCTTCGGATGCTAATGGTGACAGCAAGAACTCACCCGTGTTCGGTTTGTCTGACGATGTCGTTTCTATTGCCAGTCTGCTTGCCGGTCTTGCCTCCCTCAACTACTAGTCTGTCTAGCTGGAAGAACTGGCTGACGACCGTTTGTCTCTGTAGCGCAAGAGTCAGCAACTGTGACTTGCCCGTATATGAAATGCGTAAGGAAGGTCGTATGTGCAGACATGTAGTGGCCGTAGGTAGGATCCAAGACTACTCTCGCCTCTGATCTTGATGCAGTCTAATGCCACTAGGCATAGTATTGCCTGCACGAATTCCCCCATCGGCTCGTCTAAGGACTCACCTTCAACATTTGCAATTCTTTGTTTCCTCTCTCCAAAAGCTCTTGAATCTTACTCGAGTCGGATTCGGACATGTGCTGGCGGAAGGCATCCTTGGTGCGACGCGTGGCGTACTCGCGGAAGTTGTATGCGGCGAACTGGTTTCCCTGTCGCAAGAGCTTGCGGTACTGTGTCGAGACACTATTAGCTTTGTGTACTCTCGGCGGCGAATCGTCGTGGTGTCGCAAGGTTATTTTTTCGCGCAGGATGGGTTCGAGGCCGTCGTGGGAGGAGCAGGCGTACCAGGGAGCGAACTTTTACTTGTGATGAGCTCATGTTTGAATGTGCGAATATGGTGAGGCGAGAGGTCCTTTGACGAATTGTATGTATCTGTAAAGATGCGTCAGCATGAGCTTTCTCTCCGGCTTCGCCGTATGAACTTAGTGATAGACTCAAGACGCGAGCGAGACCACGCACCTATAATTTTATTCGTTCAACAAAGATTTGGTCAGTCGTCAGTGTGTAGTTTATACGTAGGAAGTACTGTATCTGCAAGCAAATGTTGCCGTTATGTCATCCAAAGATGGACCGAGAGTCCGAATCTCCGTCCGACCTTCCACAGGTGGCTTGGCAAGGTCTGGATGATGGCGCTAAACAACTGCTGGAGACTGAGAAGGACAATACTCATCATCGAATATTTTGTGATACGAATAGACCAAATCTTACGATTAAAAACATGTTAAACCCTTGCAAAGAAAGAATAGATACCCAATTGCATGTCCTGCATATTCCCTCTTTGACGCCAGTCCAGGTATACCTTGTTCCATATCCATCCATTCCCGTTCCGCCATTAATCGTCCGACTTGACTGCTCTCATGGTGCGAGCCATCTTAACCGCGTCTTTGGTCACTGGTCTGACCTTCATCGAGCCCTTGGGAATGCTCTTGTTGTCCATGCTACGACGAGCCGGCTTGGTCACTCGCGAGCCAATGACCCCTGCATCATCTGCTCGTGGAGTCCCTCTGTCCTTCTTCTTGATGGATGAGAGCCTTCCGAGCTTTTGTGGTTTCTTTTCCGGCGTGGCCTTGGGCTTGTGACCAGTCATCCTGGTGGTCACTTTCTGAACGAAGCGCCTGGCTCCATTCTTGTCTTTGGTCATGGTGGTGGTTGTCGTCGTCTTCTTGACTTCGAGATCTGCAGGGAGAATGCCCTCCTTCTGAAGGCGTGCAATCTCCTTGTCTTTGCGAGCTTCCTCAATTCTGGCCTTTTCCATAGTCTCATCGACGTAAACCCAGCCCTTGGACATCTGAGGAACTTTGCGCTTCTTGAAGAGGTCCTTGTCGACTTCGACTGCAGGAGTGGCACCGAAGAATTCACCGACTTTGCGCTTCATGCCAGCAGCCATTCCTTCCTTCTCCTTCTTAGTCACGGGCTTGTTGGCATCCTTCGGTCTGGGGCCCAAGACACCACGGCAGTTAGTCGCACCACAACGGCACTCCTGAACGTTCTTAACAGAGTAAGGACTGTGGTTTCGCATTAGTTTGTTTCGCTCGATGAGGTGCTCTTTTGAACTTACTCAAAGTTGTAGTCGTAGGTCAATTCCTCGCCAGTCAGGATGCCACGATCACCTGCGAAAAGCGCCATACGTGGTTGACCTCCGACAAAACGTTTGAGCATCTTGCAGTTGGGCTCACAAGAATGGTTGACGAAACGAGCGATAGAGCCCTTCGTAGCATCAAGAATCATACCTTGATCGAACTCCATCTGATAATAGTCCTAGAAAGTGTTAGTGCACGATCGTGTCCTCGCTCAGCATCAAAACTTACGGCCTTATCCTTGTAGTCTTCTCTAATCCTTCTGCCAGCCTCGTTGGGAGTAATGATCTCGCCAGTGTACTCAGTAATGATCTCGTTTGGCTCGTACGATCTACAAGCGCGCACACCGAAGCCTCGGTCCGGAGTCTTGATGACCTCAACTCCAGCATTGAAGAGGTAATATGCCGACTTTTTGTCAGCCTTGTTTGCGCGCTCCATACGAACTGCGAGTCCTGCGAAGTCACGGTTGGTGCATAGGTCTCCAAGACCACAGTTGTTCGAGTCGCATTCATAGTCCATGGCACGGTTGAGGCAGTGTTCACCGCATCCGGGCTCTGAAGAGCCAGGGACTGGCGGTGTGCAAATGCACAGAGATCTTTCAAAGTAGGGCTTCTTCCAGTAGTGGATAGCGTCACCGACTAGACGGTTCTTGTGAACCTTGCCCCAGTCCTTCGGCTTTTCCTCGCCACGTTGGTGGTGAACAGGAGCAAAGACGTCGTAAGGAATGGTGAAAGGTCGTTCTCTCTCGAGATAAGAAAACATGGGCAAGGCGACAAGGCTGTTACGCTTTTGAGGCTGGGTTGCGTCGGGGAGGAAGGAGGTTGATAGAGGACGAGCTTTGCCAGTAGGCTTCCGCGAAGGCTTGGGAATAGATTGATCATCGTAGCTTGTGAGAGTCTGGCCAGCGTATAGCCCTTGGGTCTCGTAGCGCTTTGTCGGCTTCTTGGGCTTGGTGGAGAAGACTTGCGGCATGGTGATGCTGAAGCTCGATGAGAGACGAGCAAGTTTGCTGGGCCTCTCGACACGCTCCCGTGGCTCCACGACACTATCATCTTGTTGTACCTCCTCTTTTGTATCCTTGGGGGCCTCAATGGCCAGCAGACGGCGACTTTGTCTGCGTTCTGTCTTGTCGGTTTCGCTTGTTTCTCGCTCACGTTTACCGAGCACGCTCTTCACTCTGCCAAGGGCACGGCCAGTCGTCTCGATCAGCATGTCCATGGAAGATCTGTGTCGACGCTTCTTCCTGTCGGGCAGATCGGAAGCGTTGTCACCAGGTAGGTTGTCCATCTCCCAGTCCATGTTCAGAGCCTTGACACCGTCGTTCAGCAATTGGCGGTTGGGCGTGTTGGATGATGGTCCAGGAGCATCTTCGACGAGCGTGTCTCCAGAGAAGTTGCGGACAGACTCTTTGCTGGCCATCTCACGGCCGGCGGAAGTACGGCGTACGCCAGACAGAATACCGAGGTTGTAGGACGCAGGACCAGACTTGCGACGTGACGATGATCTACGCGTCAGATCTGCTGATTCTGTCGTAGTCGTCTCTTCCTTATCGACTGCTGATCCAACGTGATCGGAGACGCTGGTAGGGGGCGTAGACATCAGAGCGAGAGCAGCCGATGAGAGCGAGCCTTCACGCGCGCTACCACCGACTTCGATGTTTGATGCTGCTGAAGACGAACTTGTCGAGCCTGACGACAGTCTGGGGACAGGCAAACTCTTTCTCTGCTTCGCCATCGTGTCGGCAGGAGGTTTTGGTTCGAGATGCTGTGGTTGAAATCAAGGTGGGGAGAAACGCGAGAAAGAGACGCGCCGACTAAAGAGCCGTTGCTATAATTGCTCAGTCTGATCGACAAAAACCTCTGACCTTTCGACGAGGACGAATATCTCTGACTGCCGTTCGACGATGAGTTCAAGTGGACATTGCTCTCTTCGGCAGGCAGGGGTGTTCAGGGATGATGTTTCCGTTTGTTGTGGCACTCGGAGCTGAGTGGGAGTGGAGGATAAAGTTCCCGCGCCTCAGTCGCGTCTTTTGTGCATTCCGCTCTCCTTAGCAACACCCGCCGCCCAGCATGCACATGTCTGCAGCATGCACATGTCTGTGTACATCACCATCTCCACGTACGGCTCGGACAACATGTGACAAGATGTCTTGAGAAGTGTATTGATTCGCTGATAGGGGTATAGTGAGGAGCTAGATATATATGTACAACTAAGAAGATAAAGCAAATGGAATAAAACCGGCGTGGTGAACGTGAACAGTCGTACAACTGTTGCGACATTAGATTGCCGCGAAGAGAAAACAAAGGCATCGATAGGAGAGTCTTCAACTTCTAGGAGTGTTGTTCATAGGAGTCAACGCTCGCTGCTGTCCTTGGTACCCGCCAGCATTGCTGCTAGCAGTCCCACTCTTGATCTCGCCCATTTCCATATCGCCCTCCTTTTCGGACGGCTTGGCCATTCTAGACCTTCGCTCACCAAGGCGCTGATCACCTTCCTCGTAGCGGTGTTTGAAGCGCATATAGGTTGGCGGGCGGGGCCTTGTGAACACACTTGACCAGTTTGCAATGATCGAGTGCTGGCTGAATGGACGATGGCGATCTTTCTTCTGGAATTTGTGGCTGTTGAGATACTCTCTGGTCGTTTCGCCTCTACCCATGAGGAAGAGATGGTAACCCCAAAGACTCAGAGGATATGTAACAATGAGGAAAGA
Source organism: Aureobasidium melanogenum CBS 110374 (assembly GCF_000721775.1). NCBI lineage: Eukaryota > Fungi > Ascomycota > Dothideomycetes > Dothideales > Saccotheciaceae > Aureobasidium > Aureobasidium melanogenum. The sequence continues at coordinate 938,209 of NW_024470054.1, read as the reverse complement.
ATATACACACATTGCAGCTGGCACACGCCAGACGTTGAGAGCATGCCCAAAGTTTGAGTGGTTTCGGTTCATCCACACGAGGATATGGGTAAGACTGGCTCCGAGTAGGAACAGGCCGAGGACAGTTCCAGAGGCGACGAAAGTCAGAAAGTAGCGGTAGTTGCGTCGCCCAACACAATTGTTGAGCCAAACACAGTGGTGGTCCTGAGTTTCGATACACGAGTCGCAGATGCGGCAATGGTGAGCGCGTGGAGGTCGCCAGATGTTGCATGATTTGCAAAACTTGATGGGAACTTCCATGGCGGTAGTACCGTTGCCACTTGCGTTCGGGCCAAAGGATCTAACAGTGACCCATTCTGTGGTGGATGGTCCGATGGCTAGGGGATCCTCATTCGCTGGAGTGGGTGGTTGAGGGTGAAGATTACGTGGGATGATCTGTGACATGGACTTAGCAAAGAGAAACAACTATATATCCAAAAAAGACTCACCCCGGGTTCAGAAAAGGATGCGTGAAGATAAGAAGATATACAGATGAAGAAAACGTAGGCAAAAAGGATGGGTATCGCTGGAGAAACGTGATGCCATAGCCACGGAGCACTATTAGGGGTCAGTCAATGATCTCAGCTTAACTTCGAATATGAATGCTTACGAGAAGCCAAAGAACAAAGCAGCAGGAATGACAGCAAGAAGTGCAGTAAAGACATTAAGCGGCCGCTGCCGAGCATTAATAAGTCTGCCATGCAGAAAGAAAACAGCATTGCCGTTGAAATATTGATAGTTTCTACCGGAGCTCGACTTGTGGCCCGAGGCGACAGGCGTGGCCGGATGATTCAGAGGTGAAGGTGGTACAGAGGGTAACTTCTCGTGGCCGTCTCTGTCGGTACTCCTACCATTGGCCCGGCTCGATCGACTCTGGCGGCTCCATGATGGACGCAAGGAGATGGGCGACTTCTGGGCTTGCAGCGAAGAAACAGATCTTATGGTACCATCTATATCAAGTGTGGGCGGCTTTCGCAAAGGATATTGACTCTCTTGACTTTTGGCACTGCCGAACGGTTGCAAATCGCGACTGGATTCATAGTTCGTGGTTCCAGTTCCTCGGGAAGTTGGCAAAGGAGGAGCATCGGGGTCAATTCGAGGCCTGTTGCTCTGCTCAAGAGTCACGATGGACGCATTGCTATTGCGAGAACGGTGAGTCTTGCGACCACTGTCGGTACTTGGTCTTGCTATCGGAATCTGCGGGCTTTGCGGACTCGTGGGAGGTGGAGATTGCGGTTGTCTTGGGCTGGTTGGAAGAAATGCACTTGATATAAGATTTGGAACATGGGTACGGCGAGAAGGATCGTTCTGATAGCTGCCACTACCACGACCACCTAGAGATGGTACGGGAGAGCCTATGCGAGCCTGAGGAGCGGCGGATCGTGTGCGAAAAGATGAACTGGCAGTGTTGGAAGTGGGACGAGATGGTGGAAGACCTGCTTCTCCCACAGGTCCGGTGGTGGTAAGGACAGTATGAGTGTGTTGGTGGTCGCTGTCCAGCCCTTGGTCGTTGGTAGGAAGTCCACTGTCGGCCATGATCGTCAAGCGCCGGCGATGATCAATGCATGTCCTGTTGCTGTGTTCGACCTGTGTTCGTTGTTGTTGCCGACGTCGATGGCACACGGGTCCTCCAGATGCACTCCGAAGTAACAAGAATCTGAACTGAAAAAGAACAGCGCAAAGACTTGTTTGCTTTGTGCAGGAAGTCGTCGAGTGTGTGTAAACCACGATCAGCGCCGTTTCCAAATTGCGCTGCAAGAGTCAGGCCGTCCGTGCCACCTGAACTTAATCAACACTGCTAATTTACCAAGGTCATGCTTGGGACTCTAGACCATGCAGTTTTTACGTGTATCGATAGGTCTTTGCCTGATCAAGAGCTGTGTCTAATCGATACCGTATGATGTACTTATCAACTCAAAGTTGTTATAAGCTGAGATTGTAAGAACGAGAGCGTAGCAAGATGCGTAGAGTTTGTGTTGGCAAACATGAATGAAGCAAGAGAAATCAGCAAATGTGTTCCTGAAGCTCACAAAAGGCTCGCAATGCAGCAATCCTGGAGCCGAAAACACCAATCATGGAGAGAAATGCTATCGATAGTATATCAAAAGAACAACTCTAGGTTTTGATGACCTATTACAATATCATTGTCAAGAAGCAATGTGAATGGTGCAACCCCGACCCGGCGATGCGATGACCGCACGCCAAGGCCGAGTCAGGCCATTGGAGGAGCGGAAGCTCGTCAATTCAAGTCGACCGCAAGCATCCTGTACGCAATTGGATTTACCACTCTACCACACCACACACACCCTCACAATGGCCTCAATCATCGGACGCGCCGCTTTCCGCGCAACTCGCCCTCTCCGCGCCTCGGGCGTCAACTCCGGCGCTGAGAACGCTGCCTCCCACGCCAGCCGTGAAGCCGACAAGCAGGCCCTCAAGCAGGGCGCCCGCAAGGACCCCGAGCTCTACGTACGTCGACAATTCCTCTACGCCCTTCGAGACATCTAGAAAGATATTGCGAACATACCGAAAGCCCTAAAGCCCCTCGACCATCGTACCCGCTGCTGTGCTCCGAGTGAGCCAGCCAATAACAGGATACCCGATTACTGACAAGGCTTCGCAAACAACAGATCCTGCTCACCATCATGTCCGGTGCCTTCGGTCTCGCTGGCTGGCACTTCTCGCGCAACCCCACCTCTTCCTCATCTGAGAACCCCGTTAGCAAGGCTGCCGACTCCGAGCCCTGGAAGACCGGTGGTGAGGCCAAGTACCAGTACCACCCCGGCGGTGACACCAGCAAGCCCCGCAAGGACGCTCCCTCTGCTCTGAACGAGGTCATCGTCCCCAACGTCAACCTGCCCAGAGTGAGTAGATATCAATATTCATACATTCAACTGAGTCACACTGACAACCTTGACCAGGAGCTCCACGAGAAGTACAACAAGTGGGGCAAGGAGGGTTACTAGAAAGCCAAAGTTGGTTTGCAAACTGTATAGATACCTTAACTCCAAGCCTTCTTTTCTTCTGTCACCTCAAATTTTACGCTCATACGAATCGTCCGCTTCAGGAAGTACACACGACACTCTATTGATTCACCATGTTTGCGTAAACTTGTCTGTGTATAATACAAATCATCTTGAGTTGAGAAAAAGCTAGAATGCATCGAGAATCTGCTAACCATAAGTCATCCATCCGCTTGACCTGCAGCACATGCCCCAGCCATATTCATATCCATGTGCTTTGTGCACCTCAGCTAAGTCCCATAACCGTCTTCAGTACTGCAAGCCGGAGCCGAATCTGATTCGTCCCAAGGAGGGGCGGATACTACTAGCACCAACACCGCGGTGCCCATCGTAAGCACCAAATTTGCCCTCAAAGGGTAGAGGTCTGTAGCGCGAGTCTCGACTGATGCGCTCAGGGGGTTGGCTCCAATCCTCGCCGAAGAAGCTGTTGTTGCCATTTACGCTCTTGTCGATACACCACTCAGGTGGATCGCAGAATGGAGCAAGATATCCGCGACGCTGTTCAACCGGACCTTGAGTGTATTGTGAGAGGCTCTCATGCACACTTAGAAACAGGCGTGTTGTGACTTCGTTGAATGGTTCTGGTTCTGGATTCTTGCTCGACATAGAACGAGTGGAAGGTGTCCCAATGGGTCCAGGATTGACCTTTGCTTGCGTGATGCCTTGATTATGTGCTGTTCTGATATACTCGAAGTGTTCATTTTGACGCTCGATGATTGTAAGTCCACTATAGAACCAATCGTGAAGCTCCTGCTCATGGCTTTTTCTGCTAGCTTCACTCGGGACGCCAGAGCTACCCATAAAGAACGGGCCATTGAAGTTCTGGGGACTCGGTCTCGAATAGATGGCAAGCTCCTCAGTCGTCATGTGTGGGAGGCTGATGTCAACGATCTCAATCACTTTAGGTTTGGATACAGGCTCGGGCTCGCTAACACGAGGATCAAAGACAGGATCGTCGTTGCTAGTAGAAGAGGACGCGTGACCAATGCAACTCGAGGCTGCCTCGCCAATTGGAATATTTGACCAGGTGGTGTCATAATGCTTCACTTCAGAATCTTGCTTGGTGATCGAAGAAATCGTGGGAGATTGGCTTTGGAATGGATCGTGAAGGACAGTTCGAGCAGCTGTACTGTTGTTCGTGTTGCGAGATGCAGCGGTGTCGAAGATCTTGTCCAGACATGCCTTTGTGAAACTGCGCTGAGAAGATGTGGGTGTTCTTCCAGATGAATCAGTTTGGGGTTGTGTCTTTTCGAAAAAACTCGAGAAGTTCAGGCCACTCGTAGAAACGGACGTATCGAGCTGTGAGGTGACCGTCTGTGGCACATTCTTTGGAAGAAACGACTTCAGATATTGACTACTCTCAATTACACTTACGGGCGTCGCGGTAGGTCCTGTAAGAGTCGGGAGTAGAATAGGCTTGTCAGGGGCATCGTGGTCTCTGTTCCTAGGGTATGCTCCGAAGGACAGATTATTGAGAGCAGTCAAGCTGTACGGCCATTGGTTGAGTGTGTTGTTCGGCACAGCACTGAAATTCGTAGTTGAGGGCAAGAAGTCGTTCTGCAAGGAAAGGTTGCTAGAAGGCGGTGCGACGGGTGTACCGGACAATTTTGACTTGCTACGAGCACGGGAGGCATAACCTTGTGCCCAAGGCTCGGTTGTTGGTCCGAGTGATGGCGTACGAGCCTTCTGCTTTGTCTCAGGAAGGGGTCGTTCAGATTCCGACTCGGTCGGAGTTTTGGTAACAGGTGTGACTGCCACTTTTCGCACAGGACGGTTGATAGATACCTTAGGCATATATGCTTGCAACTCCTTCGGACCGAACGGCAGCTTCATAGAAGACGCCTCATGCTGCTTCGCAACCGCCCTGAAATAACAAAGACTGTGCTGGAGAAGTGAATGTAGTTCGTTCTCGCCTTTGAGTCGATGCGAAGCGAGAGTGCCCTCAGTACGCCTGCGAGAGTTGGAGAATTGACCGATGTTGAACCATTGGTAATCAGACTGTGACCACTGCTGAGCAGAAATGTCACCGTTGGGATGCATTGCGAATCCAACTTGACCATCTTTGTTCCCAACATTGCCTTGGAAATAGGTAAGGGGCGGAAGGTCGTTACCAAAGACTTCGTTGATTTCATGTCTGTTGAAGGAGACAGCGATAGTAGACGATGTTTCAACAGATTTGACCTCGCGCGCGTTGAGACCAACGGCAGGTCTAGGTAAGGGTTTGGTCCTCTTGCTAGTGACGAGTTGGAAGTCTCCGTCATCTGCACTGAAAGTGGCAGAATCCTTTCGAGGCGCCTCAAGGCTGTGGGAATCAGAGCTGTCGCGTGAGCCTGGTCGGAATACTTTGGCGTGAACATCAAACGGGCTTCCCTTTCTGGACGCACGACTTGTCGAGGTCACATCACCATCGCTTGAATCTGGGTAGTCGGGATCTTGCCAGTTCTTGGACACTTTCTTCCGTGCCACCCTAGGATGAACGAGCTTGCTGATAGGGATGGTCGGATCGTTCTCGATGATTCGTTTGCTCTGTCTCTCAAGCCGGGCAGTCGCCAGTTCAGCAAGACGAACCTGGTCATCGGCACCAAAATCACGATCATGCATCTTGCCAGAGTCGTCAGAGTCCAGATGTCTTCTTGAAGATTTGGGCGAGGGTCCGGAGGAAGAAGAAACATGTGATGAAGCAGGTTCCTGACGGGTTCTTGTGCGGTCCAAATCTTCGGCCTTGACGACGTTGATGTGGTTGAAAGGGGGTTTAGGTCTCGAGGGACGCAGAAGCAAACGATCTGCTGGAGTGCCCAGTGGGAGTCGGCGCTCAGAGATGTTGTGTAGAGTAGGTGCGGCACGCCTCTGCCAAGCTGAGAAAAGAATGAGCAACTGGCAGTACTTAAGAGAAGGTGGTAAGCAGTATCGCACTTACCTCTGGCACGGCGGCCGGAGTGAGTTTGGCTCGCCAGGGTGAGCTGGGGTGTTGACTTTATATGCGAGGCTTCGAGAATACTGTCTCAAACGATAAGACAGGTATACCTGAGCCCAGACGGGAGCAGTCGATAGTCTGAGGATTCACGCGGCTGAGATGTGAGATCGAAGTGAGGCTGCGCGCGGCTGAATTGAGCCACAAAAGGCAGGAAGTGGAATTGTCCGGCTGAACGCGACTTCCACCACAACAATCTGCGCGCTCAAAGCTCGTGCCTCCTCGTCTTTTAGTCCGCTAGCAAACAGACCGACGGTAGATGTGAAGAGATAAGCTCAGGATGGATATATGAATTGTGTTTCATAGAGAACAAAATGGTCTGCACATCTTGCAGAGAACTGTCTTTGATACCTACCCATGTTGTCTCAGTCGGCCGTCTGCGTCAGATAGTCTGTGGTATCACCTGTTCGTTCTGGACAGTCAGACGACTCTGGACTATGCTAAAACCTAGCTTGCAATTGATAGTGTTCCGATTTTGCTTCATTCCATCAGTGTACATCTTGACAAGCAACATGAATTCCATCTTTGTCTGCACAGACTATAAGCATCACCGCGTTGACGACTCAGCCTCAGTATACAGTGTAACATGTAAATGCTCACACTCTATTTAGACGTCTGTTGTTGATCTTCGGCAGGATGATTGTGTCCTCGCCAAAACATCTAACCTGACAGTGCACCGTCAGAACAAAACCAAGCTGCATACTCATCGTGGACGATTGTCTCGTTACGACAGACTTCAACAACCCGGAGTCAATCAGTAATGAACAGATTCGATTGATGCAAACAGCCAGAAAGACATGCAGAGCTCGGGTTTCACTCATGCGACATCACGCATGCAAGCAGGAAGTCGTCTTTGTTCCCTAATGCCGATGAAACTCCGCAAACCTTTATCTTATCTCAGAAGATCAGACGATCTGGTGATCGCCATTGCTTCTCAGGATGTTATCAAAGAATGCAGGACAATCTAGCTTTGCCATGGCAGGTGTTCCTTCCTATCTCCAGAAATGACAACGAAGCTTGAACTGTATTCTGTTTGAGTGAGAAAGAACGAGAGGTCAAGGTTCAAAATCTACTGCCCACATCCAAACATTGAATTGATCACATCATTATTGACTATCCTCGTACCTATACCCTAGTTACCAGACGGCATATTCTCAGGCGGATGTTCAGAAGACCAGCTACACTTGCTGCCGCGATACCTTGGGCTGTCTTGGTTTATCTCAGTCTGACACCTGCTGGACATCATGTGGCTCGCAAGCAATTGAAGGACTAGGAGTTACAAGGTCAAGACAACGAAGCTGAAGACACGAAAGGACACAAGATTGCAAAAGCACACGACCATGGGCATGCGAAAAGTCATGGACCAGAAGTCCACCAGCAAGAGCATGTTGGCAAGACCGAAGGTGACAAGCCGGAAGGACGCTAAGGCGGGCCAAGCCAATCGCGGGGCAATGGCGTAAGGCTAGGGCACGCGATAGCGACGGCATACCCGACTTGCGCGCTCCACCACCACCACCAACAACCTGTCTTTCCCAGCCGTTCAACTCATTGCGCGCCTCGGCCTCGTACACACCTCCGACGGACGAAGACAGCATTCCTCGATCAACCATGAACCAGTTTCAGCCAAGTCCGTCTTCGAGGACAACCTCGACCATGCAAGCAATGCCCGATTCAAGATCACAGAGCTTCGAGGAGATCTACGGCCCACCTGAGAACTTTCTTGAGATTGAGGTAAGCCATGTCGCTGTGTTTGTCCTTCACGAGCGCTGACAGAAGTGCGTCTGGCAGGTATGCAATCCGCAAACTCACGGCCTGACTCCCTCATCGCGTTACACGACCTACGAGATCCGTCTGAGCACAAACATTCCCTCGTTCAAGCTGCGCAACAGCAGCGTGCGCCGCCGCTATTCAGACTTTGAGTACTTCCGCGATATCCTTGAGCGTGAGAGCGCCCGTGTCACCATTCCCCCATTGCCCGGAAAGGTCTACTTCAACAAATTCGACGACGCCGTTATCGAGGAGCGCAGGAAAGGTCTGGAGAGGTTCCTCAAGATTGTCGTCGGCCACCCTCTTCTGCAGACAGGAAGTCGCGTGCTCGGAAGTTTTGTCCAAGGTACATTCACTAGCTGCTTGTGTAGAATGCATTTGCTGACTCATTTGTCCAGATCCCAACTGGGACCGCAGCGCCTGGTAGATCTATCTGCCGCCTTTCTCTCCATGACGACGACTTCCTCTTTGCACTTTCCAGAAGAATACCCTCTCCTATTTTAACGATCTCCATTGTCCCTTTCTCCTGCGGTTCAGCGACATCTGGGCGTTCCACCTCCTCTTGCTCTCGAACTCACCGCCTCTGCTTGCAGATGTACATGGCGCAGCCTGCTTTGCTCCTATATCATAATGTCAAAAATGCGATACCATTTGTCTTCGAACGCATAAATCTTCAAGACCCATGTTCGAGAACCAATGCTCTTTGTCCTGTGTCTAAGATCGACGCGCTTTCTCCCCATCTCCCATTCTTTCAAGCCTGCCAACGAATATTTTACAATTGCTGATGGTCTTTGTCCATTGTTTGCCTGCTGATACTATCACAAATTGAACACGAGTACTATGCTTACATACAAATAGATGCATGTACATCTGTAAGTTTTGACCTTTGCTCCCACCATCCCAGACTGCAAACAACAAAGTTCTACACACTGCTCAAACCGTACTTCAACATCCACAATGTGCTCTCACAAAAAGACTAGCTCTATCGCTGTCACCAAGCCCACTCTCTTCGGCCGCCCCATCAATGATCTCTGGTACAACTGCCCCAGATGCAGTGCTCGCATGCTGTACTCAAAGGTTCACGGCTGGTACTGCACTGCCGGTTGCCACTACTAAAGTCTGCAAAATTTGAATAAGGGAATTGTAGGTAAGTGCATTCTTTCACGTTTATGTTGCTTTGCTGGGACTTTGCAAGTACTGGTTCTAGTAAGTTAATTAATCACACGAAATCAAATTTTTTTCCCCCTCTGCCACATATATTCATTTGTCTGCTTACTATGTGAAGGGAGCTTCTTTAGCTGCCTAGTGCCAATCAATTCACCTGCTAATCTATATAACGTCCTTCATGCTTGCAAGCATCGAGTAAAAGCCGGCGACCACTTACAGGCCAATTTTCAATGCGACCTTCATGTTCAGAAATCAACGCTCTTTGTGCTTTGTTCGAGACGCACGACTATTTTCTCTTAGCAGCGTCATACAGGGCGAATTTGACCTCTGCCTCGATGTCTTTGTCCATACAGAACAATACTAAGACTACAACCACAATACTTACTCGGTAGAAATTATCAGAAACCACTCTCGACATACAAATCAAACCGCATCAGTTCTTTGATTTCTTTCTACCAACTACATTAATCTGTCCAAAGACACATCTCCCATTGTCCTACCTCACATATAAAAAAGAGCTGGCATCTACCTGAGACCAAACCACTTTCTCAAGTACAATCAAACTTATACACTCGCTAGTAAGTTCTTACAGCAACTCTTCTCAACGATCACATAACTCACAAAGCATCTCTAGCTTTCCAAGTACCAACCTTTCCAAACCAATCCAATCAACAATGGCCGCTTCCGACTTCACCAACACCGGCGCTCCCGTCAACCCCTTCACCTCATGGTCCAACGGCTCCGTCACCCACAACGGCGGCAAGTGCGTTATGCAGAAGAACAAGGGCTCGCTCGTCATGGCCTCTTGCACCATGTCCAAACACAATGGTTCGCTCGTCATGGCTTCCTGCACCATGTCCAGACACAACAATGGTTCGCTCGTCATGGCCTCGTGCACTCTTCAGAACAACTAGACTGCCTTGAGTAGTTCAAGGGGTTGAGTGGTGGCTTTTTTTCCATCTTGGCTGCGCCTGGTGGAATCGCTTTTGCTTCATATGCTTTTTTACATTTGCGAATCTCGGAGTGGTGGTGTTGCCTGTTCTAAGTATGCAACTTTGCTCTCTGAGGTTTCTCTTCTCACCAAATATATTCTTCGGTTTCCTTTGCAAACACTTTTCCCCTCCGTTTCTCCGTGTCTCATTGTGATAAACTCGTGATGCAACCCTGGCGATGTTGGTTGTGAATAACGTCTCGCAGCCACTTTGATAGAGAGCACGATCCGATGAACAAAAGATATAGTTTAGGAGAGAGTGAACATTGATAATTTGTTTTTGTCTCTTACTCTCGTATCACTATGGGAAAGGGGAGAGCATGGGAGCATATCCTGGATATCAGCGCACTTCTCCGGCCACGTCAGCCGCCTCGAGCGAGTCGCTGGTTTCCCCGTCCTTTGTCTCGTGTCTTTCGTCATGGTGTGTTCCTTCCATAGTCTCAGTTACCGTGTTAGTATGGCTGGATTGTGGGTCGAGTGCGATATCTTGTACCGCTACCTGCTCGGTCGTTGGCTGCTCGAAGTGTAGATTTGATTCTTGTGGTAGGCTTTCGATATGTGAAGCTACCTGCGCTTCCTCTGAATTTGTGGGTATGCTGTGGTCTACTTCAACTGTTGGTGTATTGGGCATACTATCGTCCTCCACAGGAGCAGCGACGACTAACAAGTCGGGATCACCAGCTCCTTGTTGCTCCAATCCAGTAGGTGGGACTATCGGTTGGTTGATTTCTTTGCTCGTAGGTCTGGGTCTCGCAGGCAATGGTGGTGGCTGTCGAGCTTGTTCACCAACAGGACCAGGCTTTTCAACCATTGTATTTGGCTGAGAACCTGGCTGTGACCCTACGGGTTTGCGTTTGAGACCGGACAAGTTCAAGCCTGACGATGCCCAAAGGCTTTTTTGAGGTCCAGGTAAAGGAGTGCCGGGTGGCGGCAAAGGCATTCCACGACCCATTGGCTGAGCCAACAGTGCCGCCTTGAGAGCAGCCGGATTAGGCGGCTGAGATGGCAACGACACTGAGGACGATCCAGTATTGGCTGATGATGTTGAAAATCTCTTGCCTAAGCCGAAAGAATTACCTGATGTTGACGCCGAAGACCCATTTTGTCTGTTCAGGACTTGCCACCCCCATTTCTTCGCAGCATTGGCGGCCGTGCTGAGATGAGAAGGAGTCGAGCCTGATGAAGCAGAGGTATCTAAGGACTTCACGGATGGTGATCTCGGGGTCGTTGTAAAGTCATCTGCAGTAGCAGGTGCCTGAGGTTCGGTCTGTTGTTTTGTTGCGTGCTGCTCTAGAGGCTCAGAGCTTCGACGTAGGATGGAAGGATCGAGTAGACTTTCTCCTTCTTCTTCCTGCATTGCAAGAGTCGAGAAGGTTTCGGAGTCAATGGGCAGGACATTCTCTGTTTCGCGTACCCGTGGAGATGTAGCTGATGATTGTGCCTTCGAGTTGACTTCTTTTACCAATTCGACTGCATCTTTCTGTCCTTTTTTCTTGGTGTGTGATCTCACTGCCTCAATATTCGATCCTTCGGTGCTAACCAAGGGCGTCGCTGCGGCGGAAAACGAGTTCTGACGTAAATTGCGAGGCTTTCCAGGTGGTGTGCGTGGACGAAGTGGCGGCGAAGATGGTGTTACAGCAGTCGTACTGGTTGACGCGGCCGTCGGACTCTCTGAACTTTCTCCCAGAAGAGAAGTCGCGGACCGTCTTGCATTCTTGCGGAAGTTGAGTTTCTGCACTGGCTCTAGCAGGCTGGGCATACTCAAAGTCTTCGCACCAGTCTCGGCAAGAGTAGGAATGATGATATCCTCCGAGTCTCCATCACCGGCGCTATTAGTGAGTTCATGAGCTGCAGCTTCAACCAAGCCGGAATCTGCCTGTGCAGCCTTCTCGATACCAGTAGGCTCTTCGTCTGAAGGTGAAGGCTCGAATATACCACCTCTGTACTCTTTCTTCGAAGTGTCCAGGAACGGACTGTCGTCCCAGTTTGGAAGGACGATCGTTTCGCCAATAACTTCTCGGATTCTGCTCTCAATCGCACGTAGGATAACACCGTAGGTAATCTGCCTGCTGCTGACAATGGGCTGAATGCTCATTTCGACTTGTGGCATGGTCTCGAAGGTCATCCAGATTCTGTTACTCGGTGGAGGCTTGATACGGATCAGGAGATGACCACTGAGTTTTTTCAGCTCGCCTGCCATGATCAGGCTGACTTCACGAGCCTTGAAGCGGCTTCCGAGGTCAATACGTGCAACTGCTCCCATCTCGATTTTGAAACCGCCATTGTACTTTACATCTAGCTCGATCGTCATATCACCATTGACCGTAAGCTCCTTCAGTCTGGGATTGCTGATGATTGGGGCACTGTCGCCCATGTAGATATCCATGATGTCGATGGAAGCAATCAAGTTTGGCTTGGGTACGCGTGAGATCTTCTTGTTAATCTTGGCGCGAATTAAGTTCTCGATGTCTTTGGTCTTGTACATGGCAAGGAAGATACGGCCGACTATAGCGTTGATCCAGCGCGAATGTGCATCAGCGTCAGATGAGTGTAAGTTCTGAACAAGTTTGATGATGTCTGGAGTCTCGAATCTTTGAGGCAGCGGAGGTGGATCAGTATTGATAATGGAAGATTGGGTATGTAGCAAAGCATGATAGAAGTCTTCCTTCTCGGAGCAGTTATCAGAGAAGAAATGGAAGGGCTTGGATGAAGGAGCATGCTCGCCGGCGAGAGGTTTCCTGGTCAGGCGAATGCAGTTGCGCTTGATCCACAGATCTCCTTCAGGTACGGGGTCTCCGCCAGCATATACGTCGATATCGTGATGGGCAAGAGAGACAACGTGTCGTACTTCGACCTGCTCGGAATCATCGTAGAGCATGAGATGACCGTGCCTCAAGACAACGTAGAAGACATTGCGGGCTTTCTTGACGGTCTTGCCGTCACGCTTGTCGGCCTCGATAGTTGGGATCGATGTCTTGCCTCGCTCAAAGATGCTTCTGTACATGCTTTGGTAGACACTCGGACTCTCTGCTATGAGCACCTCACCAGCAGGCGTCGAGCGCTCTGGAGGTTTGCCATTGATTCCACCAGGAACATACTCCCTGCAGACAGCAAAGTAGGCAGCTGCCGTGTCGAGTTCACCGTCATTTTCCTTGCTCTTGTCACCGATATCGTCTGTCGTATTGGCAGCGCTTGTCGATTCTACATGATCGGTAGGCGTGGCAGTGGATACGGGAGCAACGGGCTTCGTGAATGCAACGTATGCGAAGGCGCCAAGGACGAGGGCGAGCAGGGGAATGAAGGTCAGACCGCCGACGACGTACGCCAGCAGCAGCGATTTCAAGGTCATATCGGTCGCTGCATGGGAAGGGGTGGCGGATTACGAGTCGAATTGCATTTCAATCGCTTGCAGTAGATGGTAAAGGCGATGTATGGCCTATGTACAAGGAAGGTCGCGCGTGATAGCTACACCAAAGCCCATGCCCGAGCTTCCGCACCTCCAGAACGCCAGCGACCCCTCATTCCCTTTCTTTCCTTCCCAGAACGCCCTCATTCCTCCTCATTACTGTGGATTTCCTCCTATTGACAACCCAACCCTCCATCTATGTACACAACCATCACTCGCAATGCGACATGTCAGTCGCGTAAGTGTTGTATCGACTGAGCTCCTCCGAGGACGGCAGCCAAGCGACAAACGCATGACTGTAGTCTTACTTGGTCATGTCGAACAGGTCGCTGCTCAATAAGTCGTCAATGTTGAAGGTCTCGGGAAAGTCGTTGTTGCTGGGAGCAAGGTAGGTGCCGATGCTGTTACTGGCGAAGGCCGCGTCCTGGTTCATGTTGAAGGGGTCGAAGTCAAGCGAGCTGGACTGGAAAGGGTCAAACTCGTCCATGAAGGGGTATTGCTGGCTTGAAAGGTCGTGAACGGTTTGTCTAACAGGACCACTGGCACCCATGGCGTTGTTGTTGTTCTGGTTCAGAGCGCCCTGGATGGTGGTACTACCAACGAACAAGTCGTGACCATCAGGCTGGTAAGGAGACTCGGGATTGGAGAAGTCGAACAGAGAAGGAGAAGACGATGCCTCGTTGGATGCAGGCTGAGCAGCCATACTGGTGAAGGTGGCAGCCGAGGCCGAGTTGCTGATCATGTTGTTGTTGTTCTGCTGGATGTGGCCGGCGTGGTGGCTGCGAGCGAGTGATTCATCGGAAGCAGACTCGAAAATAGGCTGAGCAGCCATGGCGAGGGCAGCAGTCGAGCCTTGGTTGCGAGCGACGTCCGTGTCATTATGGTCAATATAGCTGACACGCTGGCAGTGAGCAACGATCTCTTCGGAGGACAAGTTGGTGGTCAGGATGTTCTCGGGGAACGAAGAAATGTCAGGAGTGTACATGCGCTCCATGCTCTTGACTCCAGCGCTGTCAACGATGCTCCAACCCATGACACCGAGGTAGTCGTCTCTGGGAATGATGCCGATCAACGGACAAGTGAGGGCCAGAAACTTGTCGAGAGGAGCAGCGTCCTTGGTGTTGCTCTCGCGAATGATTGAGTAAGCCTTAGCGAGGATACTCCACTTGGCCTTGAAAGGGTCGTTCTGCCACATGCGAGTCAAGAAGCCAGAGATGTCCTTCTGCTGAAACGACTTGAAGATGGGAGAATGATAACCTGTTGAACTGGTCAGGACGTTTTGTGCGCACCGCCAAACGACAACAACTTACTTCTGAAGGCCATCCAAGAGTTGAGAGGGCGAGTAGGTGCGATGCTGCCAGATGATGAGTGCGCAACCTTTGAGGCAGTAGACTTCTTTGCGCGCTTCTTGCGCTCAGTGATGGCGGAGACGGGAGCAGTAGGGGTAGTGGTAGTCGAAGCGACGGCAGCTCTCTGAGAGGTGGCTGGGCGCATCTTCATCACGGCATCGACGACCTCTGCGATCTGTTCAGGCGAGTACTTCTCGAGGAGCAGAGCCATCGACTCAGGCATGACGGCAGACATTGTTGCGAGATTTGGGACCGAGGGGTGATTGTGTAACAAAGAATTGAGCGGAAATGGCTGTGCGGTGGAATGTGGAAGTGGATGAGGAATGTTTCAGGAGAAGGACAAAGGAAGTCTGAGACTCGGTGAAAACAGAAGCTGGTATGCGCTTCGAAATGAGCGGAGCTTCAGTGAGTGCTTTTGGTCCACCATTCTCACTTCTCACACTCGAGTCTCTCACTTTTCACTTTCCGTGCTCTCACTGGCTTCGAGGGTAAAAGTTTCTCATCATCTCGGTCTCTCAGAAAGAATCAAAGGAACTGCTGGCAGAAAGCCTCTTCACTAGGGCTACTATCATTTGTAATCTATCCAGGAAAGTTGGTAAAGGCAGAGACCTCGAAAACTGGTATAAGGAACAAAAGTATTATCTCCTCAACCTCCAAACTTCATCCCATAACGGACCTGGTCTTCAAGACTCCATCTTTCCAAGCACCCAACGACGGATCACATAACATCTGTTTGCGGCCAAGGGGGTCACAGCATCTTGTCCATCTAACTCTCCCAAGAATCTACCGAGAGTAGCTGTCTCCTCCCGGCCCTGTCCGTTGACCTGTTCGATTGCCTATCCCGCGTTAGAATATGAATTGTTTTCACGATTTTTCGTTTCGTACCTGTGCATAGGGGTGGTTTCCAAGATTGTGCTATGTGGATGTCAGTCATGGTTTCAATAGAGCTTTCTTCTCAGTCTTTGACTTACGAAACGAAGCGCTTCAGTCTTCAAGCCAGTCGGAGTAAGAGTCATCTGACGGAAAGGAGTGAGCTTCTGGTGCACAGGCTGTTCAACCTCCGTTAGCACTGCGATCGAAAGTTGTGCGCGAGCACGACTTACTCCTGCAAACTCTCTCTCCTCTGGATAACGCTGCCACAGTGTTAGCACATCACTCAATCTCTTTCTCTATGTGCTGATGTTCGTACATACCTGGTGGAAGTAGTCGTTGGCTTGCTGAAACTCAGCGGTCCATACCGCCAGGATCCCAGCGGCGGCTTGGGGAAGGGTCTGGTATGAGGTGCGAATGACGCGGCGATAGTCTGGAAAGCTGGGGTTTGAAGGAGGTCGTGTCTCGAAAGGAGATAAGAAGCGGGCAACGACAAAAGAGGGCGAACCAGGAGCGAGAAACTGACTCCAAGGTGGTAGATGCAGTTTGCGATGAGGGGTTGATTCATCGGCAATGTCCTTGACTGTTTCTTCCTGGACGTTCAGTCGGACCTGATCTCTGCGCTTGATGGAGCGTATCACTTGAGCAGCTTCTGCAGTCAAAGTGTGCATGGTTGCCAGAAAGTCTTTGTACTCGGCTTGGGAAGCGAAACGGGATGCATCGTTGCGGAGCATGCTATACTCTACCAAAACCTCTTTCAGGTGCTTGTAGATCGTGTCACGATCGAAGTGCTTTGGTTCGAGGGCGTACACTTTCTGGAGGCATCTCAGATCGGCGATGATGTTCTGGCACATGATACGAGTTTCCAGATAATTTTCTTCTACATCAGCAGCTCACAGCAATCAGCGATGTACCAAAAACGAAAGCGCAAAGGCATGATTCTTACCAGCTCTGGAGACAGGATATTCCAGCTCGTTTAAGGCAACATAAACAATCTTGGGACTCATTTTGGTTGTTCGGTAGGATGAGGAAGACATTATGAAGAGATGGAAGAAAGAAAGATGGCAGAACTTTGTTGCTATGAGATAAGGAGTGTTTGCTGCCAACAAGATCAATAGGAGTGCCTTGTTATTGTTGTGAGTCTCAGTCACAACCAGCCTGCCGCCTTAGTATTGTCATGCAACTTTGGTCAATCAGCTCGCAATTCACTACCAACTATCTTTCCTATTGTAAGTGATCTGCTTTCACTTTTTACAGCCGTATCATTAGCGTCATTCGTCGGTTCGAGCGCAAGAGAAACCACGCATCTTGGAGGCCGCTTTATGAACACGATTCGAGCATCCCAGCATTTATCTCGAGCTATCACTCACGCCGTGGCTTAATCTTCGGCTGCTCTCTTGACATCAGCTCCATCGCAGAACCTAGGATGCGCATCGTTACTTCAAAGACTAAGTCTCAGCGGTGCTGCAGCAGGTACTTGGATTATTTTCCCGTCTGACCTCAAAGACTCCCTCGGCGATGATGACATTGTTCTTACCACCCGGTACTGTAGATGTAAAACTTCTACATCCTCGCGGAACATGGCTACGGAACTCAAAGCAGTTTCCACAATACGGAGGTCACGGTCAAGGATGACACTGCGACTAAGTCAGTCCGTATGATGTGCTGTCTCCCGGCTCGCACCAGCGGTCAGATGCGACTGCCATGTCGTCGCCTGGCTCTCCTGCATCTTTTGACTCTCCCAAGAAAGGCCTCAAGGTCAGCCGCTCTGCCAATGCCTTCATCCTTTGTCGCAAGCATCACCACTCAGACATCATGGCGCGTAACCCTGATCTTCACAACAATGAGATTTGTAAGTTTTCCTTTCTGCACACAACTCTTCTTCATGGACAATGACTTACCTTGTACTACAGCAGAGATCATCGGCAAGATGTGGCGTGACGAGTCCGAGCCTGTCAAGAAGCAATGGAAGGACAAGGCCGAGAACGTCAAGCGCCAGCACCTTCGCGACCACCCTGACTACCAATACCAACCTCGCAAGCCCCATGAGAAGAAGCGCCGCATGACCAAGCGCAAGGCCATGGCTCTTGCCGCTCAGCAAAACACTCCTTCCACTTCTGCTTCTGCTTCTGCTGTCTCAACATCTGCCAATGCACAAGCCCCTGCCGACAGTACCACCTTCTCGCCTGCACCATCATCCGTTGGCCCTTTCTCATCTGTCACCTCGCCTGCTCAAATTGTCGACCTTGCCAACTTCGACGATCCTTCTCTCAGCTACTCTGCCGATGGCGACCTTGCTGCCTTCACCCTCGACTCCTTCCAGCCTGGCCAGCTCGACCTCTTCACCAACCTTTTGAATGATCACAACACCGACATGATGTACGGTCCCACCAGCGTCCGCGCTCCTGGTGCTTGCACGTCCATCCCTACTGCCATAAACACCGCCATGGCTGACGGCAATGCCGGCGCCTCTCTCACCAACCCTACCCTCACCAGCAACGACCTCTCAATGGCCCAATCTGACTTGAACAACTTCGAGTCTTCGCTTGAGGAGATGCTGGCGCGCGAGCTCGAGACCATGGAAGAGGATGGCGGTCTTGGTGCTGCTATCGAGAACGGCTTCCAATACAACGACCTCGAGTCTCAGCGCTTCACGGAGTTCTTGGAGCAAATGCCTGAGCACATGTGGGGCATGGAGTTCGTCAACTGATCTCTTGCTCTACCAGACCACTCATCTTCTGCAAGCATGGCTGATCTCAATCATCATCGTTCTTTGTTGTTGTCTTTGTGGAGAAAGGATAAAAAGGAGGAGCTTAGGGAGGAAAGGGGTCTTTGCATGGTCGGCGTACTGCGCATTGGATGATCTCAACTTTTTGTTTCTTTTCTTTCTCATTTCGTCGTTTCTTCTTCTTCAAGCAAATACTGCTTTCTCAGTCCATAGCAATCAACCACAACTAACTCGTCTACTTTATCTCTCCTCCTTTGAAGTCGCTGCACCATATGAATGTTGGGCATCGCCATTGCGTACCTTTTTCTTTGTTTCCTGACGGTCCTAGCGGTCTTGCACACATCCAGAAGCTACGCCCTTGGTTCTCTCCCTTTTTCTTGGTTTGCATGCTCTTGCATGGTTCTTCGTGGCTTTCGCACAATGGTGCTGCTGGTTTGCGGAACAATGTCTGCCACGACTCCTTGTTCACAATTGGATCATACACCATCTCATCGGCATCGTCAGGCGGAGGGAGAGGTTGAGATACAGATTTTGCAGGCGTGTCAGACGCCACTAGACTACCTCGGACATCAATTGAAGGTGTAAAGTCTTTTGTGCTGATCGAGGGTGGCGTAGAAGATGCATAAGCTGCTTCGGATGCAGTGGTATCGCCTACCGTCTCTTGTGCATATTTTGAGACAGTTGTTTCGCGCGCAGCAGGCACATCCTCATTTGAACCATTACTTTGCTCCTCCGGCTTTGGCTTTGCTTGAAAAAAGCCCTTCAGACTCTTCTGACCTTTGGCAGGAGCTGTCTTTGATGTAGAACTGGGTGTAGGCTTTTGTTTCTTTGATGATTGGGTTGTAGATGTTTCTGATGCTTTGCGCTTTCTCTCTGGCGATGGAGAAATCACCACATTGGTGGAGGAAGCACCGGCGGTCTCATCCAGAGCAGAGTTCGCGTTGGTTGATTGAATAGATTTGGATGTCGATGCCGAGCCTGTCTGGCCACTTGACGAGGAAGCTGTGGTTGTCGGCGCGGCAGGGGCAGTAGGCTTTTTGAACATGTCTTTGATGCTTCTTCTTTGGTAGAACTCGGGCATAAGTCTGGCACTGAAGGAAGGCAGCTCTTTGATGTTCCACTCCTTCTGGCGAACGCCATTGTTGAAGACACCGGGAGGGTTCATCATGTCGATCAAACTGACTTCTGATCGTCCATCATCACCTTCGATACTGACAACATCTTTGAACTCTCCGTAGACTGGACAATGGTCGGAACCCTGCATACAGATCAGTCGGGACATACGCAAATATGAAGAATCATGCTCACCATTAGACCTTCCTGAATATCGGCATGAACAAACCAGTCGCGCATAGACCCACTAGCAAGAACAAAGTCGATGCGGCTACCAAAGTTTCCAGGTCTAGCATTGATCTTCTGCTCCCAATGAGTGTACATGCCTTTCCTCTCAGGATGAAACTCTCTAGTGGTGTCAAGCAAGATGGGCTGCTCTCGACCTTCGTCCCTTTCCCCATAGACCTCACCGTTGATGATGAGTTGGTTGAATATGCGACGGTTGGGGGTGCTGACATATTCTTCAGGTGTCATGCCGGCTTTCTTGATGTCTTCGGCCGCAGAGGCTGTATCATTCAAGCCTCGAGAAACATTGAGGTCACCAACTAACACAACACGTTTGCCCATCTTGTCGAGTTTGCGTATCCGGCAATCCAAAGCATTGAGGAAGGCATAGCGGAAGTCGTCTCGTAGACCATTCGAGTTGGCAGGACTGTAGACGCCGAAGAGAACAAAAGCAGGAAACTCGAGAATTACACAGCGACCTTCGGCGTCCAGAAGCAGAGGATCAACACCAAGCTCTGCAAGCTCTAGTTCAGACAGGTATCCGCCAATCTGCTGAGATTCTGGTAGGCTGCGGAATTGAGTTGTTGAATTTGGTGGCGTCAAGACTCCAAGGATGCCTTCCTCGGCTCGGATGGGAGAGCAGGTAGCATTGCGAGTATAGATACCTACACCTGAATAACCTACAACATGTGAGTACAAGAAGTATCTCAGAATTAAAGAATCCTCTTGAACGAACCTTTCTTCTGTCTAGGCAAGCTGAAATAGCAATCCCAGCCATCAAGTATCACCATGTCATCACGCAAATCCTTTCGCTGGATTTTGAGCTCTTGCATGACGATGATGTCGGCTTCGAGTATATCGAACATAGCCGGGAAAGTCTTCGTGATACTCCATGGATGGTAAGAAAATGGATTACGGATGCCGTTGACATTCCAGGTAGTGAGTCTCATGATGATGGAGGTAGTAGGGTCAATTGCAGGTTCACATCGAGGTCGAACATATTAGGATGCGAATGAGAAATCAAGAACTCATCGGAAGATTGATTGTAAACCACCAGACACGCGACTTCCATTTGCAGGAGGACGTGACGAAGGCACTATGACGTGCCACCGAACCGCGGCAAGCAAGAGCGACCGTGACAGTGGAGCGGAGCGGAGTGGAGGTCGCAGCTTTCGTTCGAGGTGACCCAATGCCAAGCCCGCCGGAACCTCGCGCTGTGCGTGACCCGACGGTCAATCAGGTGTCACAGCAAAAGCCCATAGCAATTGACCACTCTCCACTCACCGTCATATACCGCAACCATGTTCACCACACGCGCCGCTAAGCAATTGCGCTCTCCCATCTTTCGCCAGCTCGGCCGCCGCCAGCTCCACGGCGCCGGCCAGTCAGGCTTCCAGGGCGCTGCAGACAACGCTTTCAACCGCGAGCGTGCTGCCGTCAAGGAGCACGCTGCTGCCACCAGTGGTACGTCTTGAGCTGGACGCTACTTTGCGCAATTCAATCGGCTCTGGAATCATACTGACTCGATTTGTTATAGACCTCTGGCGCAAGCTCTCCATCTAGTATGCATCCTCCATATACCCGACGTCCCATTGTCCTTCTACCGAGCGAGAAAGAGATCCCATCCCTCTACGAACATTGAACGAGAAAAAGCCCAGAAACTCTGACCGAGAATCTTGAAAAACAGCATCGTCATCCCCTCGATCATCCTCGGTGGTGTCAACGCCTACCGTCTGTGGATTGAGCACTGGGAGCACCAGGCCCACCTTCCTCCCAAGTCCGAGAGACCCGAGTACCCCTACCAGAACATCCGCACCAAGAACTTCTTCTGGGGTGACGGTGACAAGGTGAGCCGGACCAATTCTGGAAGCCACCCACGACATATATCTAACAGTGCTATTCTTGCAGACCATCTTCTGGAACGACGCCGTCAACTACCACAAGAAGTCTGACGAGTAAATTATTCTCGTCTGATATCTGGAATGAACAAAGCGTATCTCTGAGAACCCTTTCAATTTTTGTCCTTTAGCCAAACAGCTCCTGCGCTCAAAGAGCCGTAGAACCCAGGAGTCACCTCGCGCCAATTGTACAGATAGCAGAGGCCATGCATCTAACTATTATTTAACGTTTCGTTTGTCAGCTATCTTTGTGTTCCTCTGAAGACCCTATTGTCTAGGCTCCTTGCCCTTGCATCGCCAATTGCCTTCTTTCGGCTTCTTGGACTGTGCTGTTGTATAAACGATCCATCTCCTCGATCATGTCCTCATCATCTTTGTGCTTGTACAGCATCGCCTTTTTCGTCAAGCTCTCTAGAATGCCATCCAGATCCTCCACTTTGACGTATGCTGTTTGTCTTTAGTTAGTCTTCTGCAACTCATCCGGTACTCGAGAAACTCATACCTTCATGCGCTCTATCGAGGTACATGAATGCCGCATCAATGTGACTTGAGCTTTCATTCGGGTTCGTCTCGATCGCCTTGCCGGCAAGACCAACATAGGAGTCAGTGAGTATGGAATAGAGCTGCGCAATTGTAGTTGTGTTGCCGCCTTCAAGTACCTGCGGCATGATGGCATCAACCAGACTTTTGGCCGCATCAAACTCGCCAAGGTCAATGAGGACAACACAAAGAGCGCCAATCGCTTCCCACATCGCCGGCATGATCATAGCTCTCTGCGCCGACGAAGCTGCTCGCATCGCAATGCTGAAGCCCTTGGTTGGCAGTCCTGCCTTTGCAAAGAGCCTAGCCTTGAGAGTTAGTAGCTTAATGCGTCGTACGATATCTGCCAAAGGTCAGTAATTGTCAGGCATGCATCATGCAGGACCTTCGTACCTGCACTTTCTGCAGCCTTTGCTTCGGCTACCTGCTTCTCAATGCAATCGAATGCACTGGAAAGTTTTCCCTGCCGCATCAAGAGTTCGATCTCGAGTACGTATGTTTCGAAAATTACGCCTGCATCTGCCGTTTGTCTTATGGGCTTCAGCTGGCGAAGGTATTCTTCGGCGACGAAGAAGTCATTGCTAACGCCAGTCAGTGGACAGACATATCATGGATTGATCTGCGAACTTACTGGTGAATAGCACGTCTGAGACTAATCATCGCTGCGAATGCAGTGAAAGTATTGTCGAGACGTAATGTCTTCTCCTTTGAAGGGTCGTTCTGTCTGAGAACTTCGTATGCTTCTTCGTATCCACCCAGGATACTATGCGTGTGCGCATTCTGCAGTACTACATTGAGCACGTCGGGTTTTGAAGCGTCCTGGCGAAAGATATCGTACATGACCTTGCAGTAGTGTTCTGCTAGAGGCATTTGACCGAGTCTGTTGAATATGGCCGAGTGAAGTCGAAGCTGGCTAGGTACCATGCTAGACACATTGTGCAAGCTGTTGAGGTAGCTAGATTGGTAGATCTGTTCCAGAGCTCTGGCTACACTGCCGCCGCTTTCGACGTTGACTTCTGCCTGGCTAAGCAGAGAGCTACTGAGTGTCGCCCAATCCTTGTTCTCGACTGCTTTTTGTTGCAAGAATGTGATGATGTCGCTCTCATTGCCTGCTAATTCACTACCTTCGCCGCCATTTTCGAGGCGAGAAAATTCAGGATATGCTTTTCGGAGATGGGCGAGCCAAGAAAGACTGAAATGTAGGCAACGGGCATCCTGATTTTCACGAGCAGTCGCAATACACTCGTTCATGGCAGATATGGCTTCACCATAGCAACCGAAATCTGCGTGAAGGACGGCAAGATGAAGTAAAGCATACTGATGGTATGTCTTGATGGTGTCCGAGCCTTGGCTCTCCATGGTGTATTCGAAATAACGATGAAGAAGCTCGATAGCCTTGTTGTATGCACCACTTCTCCAAGCGTCGAAGAAACTATTCTTGTTAGCAAAGACATACGTGTTTGAGCTTCAGCGAGGCAACGTACTTGATGAAGTGCATGTCTGAAGGCTTCGACGCCCCTTGTTCTACCATAGCTCTCAATTGAGCTTTCATCTCGTCCGACACTCTGCTACCAAACTTCTGCAGCTGTCCTAGCTGGAAGTGCATCACTTTCTCCACATCGTCCAGACTTGATGGTACGGTGGGCCGACTTTCCTGTTTGTTCATGCGATCGAGGAGAATGGCTGATGCACCAGGCTGATCTGGCTGTAACAAGTTGGCCGATGCTGCATCAGGGTAATAGCTAGCAAAGGGAGATTTAGGGTTGCGCTCAACATAATTGCCTTTGGTCGGTTCGCGGAAAACAACCAGATCTTCCCAGAGCTGGTAGGCATCACTGAATTGCAATCTCACAGACTCCAGATGGCATCTTCTCGCAAATTGGCCAATCGGACTTGTTGGACTGCACACAAACTTGGCTTTGCTGCCCTCGCCTTGGTCTTGAAGCGAAGTCGTCACCAAAGTCTGGTCCTGGAGGAATGCAGTGAACGTAACGAAGTCGTGGATAGCCCATAGTTGGTCGATGAATAGATGGAACAAAGACCGACCTGGCACTGCTGATTCATGCGATCCTAGTAATATCTCGAAATCCTCGAGTGATGGTGGAGTTAACGGCTTTTGGTCGGTGGCATTGAGTGGTGATCTGTGTATGGTGTGCTTGGAGATGAACGACAGAAGTGGTATCGTACTTCTCGAAGGAACATTTCCATCACGATACAATTGCACCAAAAGGAGTATGCATATCTTCGATGGCGTAAGGTATCGTGACATCTTTAGCGATGTTTTGTCCAGTATTCCAGACTTCCGCAACAGGTATAGTTTGATGGAGAGCAATTGAGCTAGCGGAGATCGCGCGGCATTGTATACAACTTTTCAATCTCGAAGCTGTCTGACGTTTTTCATACGGACTTTCTCGTACAAATTGGTCTTGTTGTGGTTGGCAAGAGCATTGAAGTAGTTCAGGCTGGCTGCGCTTCACGTTTTCGACGTCGCGAGACAAAGCTTCGACCTTTCAAAACACAACCGAAATGCCAGATAACCAGCTCACAACTCGCCGATTGCCATACTTGCATGGAACAAGCAGAGTAAAAAGCTCATAAAGTCGCCATGTACGCAAATAGTCGATTGTTCATGCGATCCAGCTTACCGCTAGCTACAGTGCCGCCTCAAGTGGATTCGCATTGTCGCACTCGATGCTCATCAGCGTGACAACACATTTCTACGGTTGCAAGACCAAATATACGGCCCTCTGTATTATTCTGTGTACACATGTAAACACACAGATAGAAAGCTACTTGAAAGCAAATTCATGGTTCTTAGCTTCAGACGACTAACATTTCAATTTATTGCTAGACCGTGTGCCCGGAACCTCAGAGGCCCTTGGATTCGAGCAACAGATCATTCCTACAGCTCAATGACAACCTTCTTGGCGCTGACACCAGCCTTGTTCTTGTCGAGACCCTTCTGCACGCTTTCTAGGCCCTGACCAATAACCAAAGGCTCGGGCAAGCACTTGAGATCTCCGCTTTGGATAGCACCAGGCACGAACTTCTGCCAAACAGCGTCACCAACTTCCTTGTGTTGAGTGGCAATAGTGATGGCAAAAACGCCATTGACATTAAGATCAGAAGGCTTGTCTTCAGGAGGTGGGAGAACGGTGGCCATGTTCTTGCTACCACCAGCTTTTTGCAAGACTTCGAAACAGTGCTTGAAACTCTCAGGCAGAGAGATCGAGTCGTAGACGCCAGCGAACTCTGCACCGGTATCCTTGATGGCGGAAACAATGTCGTCGGCCACCGAAGAGCTGTTGTAATCGATGACAGCTGAGGCGCCCAGCTTTGAGCAGTAGTCATGGTTGTGCTTGGAAGCAGTGGTGACTACCTTGACACCACTAGCTACGGCAAGCTGGATAGCGGTTGAGCCGACACTGCTGGATCCTCCCCATACCAGGATGACCTTTCCTGAGGGCTTGGGAGAAGCAGCGGGATAGGGAAGCTCGAGATAACCCTTCTGGTAGAGACCAGCTGATGCTGTCGAGATGGCCAAGGGCAAAACGGTAGCCTCAGTGAACGAGGTCTGCTCTGGAATCTTGGAAGTCAGGATCTCGGGACATGCTGAGAACAGCTGGAAACCGGCATTCTGAGCCTTGCCAGTGCCGAGACCAATGCAGTGGCTATGTATTCTATCAGCTCTGGAACAATATCATGGAGAGACAAGGCTTACGCAAGGACTCTGTCGCCCTTCTTGAAGTTCTTCACATCTGATCCAACGTCATAAACCTCGCCGGCCACATCGGTACCTGAAACAAAGGTATGTTAGCACGATGCCGGATTCGGAGAACACTATGGCTTTGCTAGACGAATACACTCTCATCTGCAGATTGCCGTCCTCTAGGCAAAATTTTCGGGGAAAGATACCCAGAATATTCGGATAATTCTTGATAAAGTATCCAGTGTCTTGTATCTTCCAATCGACAGGGTTTACGGCGACAGCCTTGTTCTTGATAACGACCTCATCTGGACCAGGAGTTGGCATGGGAGCGTGATCAACCTTGAGAGGCTTCTGCTTGGCCTCAATAATCCAAGCCGCCTTGTTGGCATTGTCTGACATAGTGTTTGCCATTGTGATGTGTTGGTACTGGAAGAGGGATGACTGATTGATTGAGTGGGAGGAAGGAACTGGTTGTTAGCTTTCAATGGACACCAAAAGATATATATGGAAGGTCAGGAGCTCTTGCCGAAGCTCTTTGATTGTGTAAGCGATTCATTGTGATGTCAGCAAGGTCAAATTGGTGACAGCGCGGGGCAGGCTTCATCGAAGGGTCGAGATGCAGGACTCGGCTTTCGGGTCAAGACTGCAACGCGCCAGTATTCATCCATCCCGAACATAACTGATCCATTGACATGACGGACTCGTAAGTTTGATCAGCATACATCGATTATTGTGACGATGAGACTAACACCAAGTGCAGAGCTGTAGCCTCAGCTGTCGTGCTGCCCGACGCAACTCCATCATCACCACGCCGCTCGCCTGACCGATCGCAAACCCCAGAGCCACGCGCCGGAACCAAACGTCGCCAGTCGTCTGTTCGTCGTGATTCTCCCAAACGACAGCGCTTGTCGCCTTCGCCCGACAGGTCCAGACAGGAAGAAAATGCCCGACCAACTCGCGAAAGACGCCCTGTGAAACCCGTCGATGAAAAGAAGCGCACTCAGAGGCTGTTTGGAGGTCTACTCGGTGGACTGGGCCAGACAAGACCGGCAAACGCGCAAGCAGCCAAGCGACGAGCCGAACAGGAAGAACGTCGACGCCAGAAAGAGCAGGAGCTTAGCGAACGACAAACAGAACGACTTGAGCTCCTCAATGTTGCGCGAAGGAAGGAACAACGGAGAGTCGATGAAGCCAGCATGCGCATCAAGCATGAGAGCATGAAGGCCATGTCAAATTTCTTGGTCACTTCGACTGAGCCCAAGTTATATTTCAAGCCGTGGGAGCTACTTCCGGAACAAGAGGATCAGATCAATCGCCAACGTGAAGACGTTGACGTTCAGATAGATCAGGAACTTGACGACTTTGACCAAGTCCGCCAACGCTGGCAGAAAGAGGACGCCAATGGACACACTGATTACCAAGACACCGCCACTAGAGACGAGCAAGAAGCATCCAATGGCACGAATCATGCTGCTGTATCAACAACAGAGCCAGCAGATGACCAAGACCAAGGCGGAGTTGCAGATCCGGAGACGGAACCAGCATCAACTTTAAGCGCAATAGCAACCGAGTCGACAGAAGACAAACAAGCTCAAGAGCAAGCGGCAGACGATGCTGATCGGCAGAGGAAAGAAAGTATAGATGATACAGGCGACATTGTAGTCGAGGCTGATGAGGACACGGTCATCTACTGACCTGATACGGTGTTCGTACCCTCGCAGATCCAGTTACGCTATCTGGACGATCGCATGGCGTATCCTACCAGCTGCCGAGAGGACGCTCGGAAAACTGGCTCGCCTAATATGACTTCTTGTTGCATTCGCATGAACTCATGAGCCAATCTGAATGGTTTATACACGAATTTTACTTTTTCCAAGGTACACAATGATGGCTGGCCACTCGATTGTTGCGTCTGAGGGCACCCTCCATTCATTAGTCCCGTGTTAAACTAGGAGACTGCTTACAGAGTTCGACAGCTGTTTGGTGATGCACGTCATTGTCGCAACCTCTTGTCTCAATTCTATACCTCTATCGACCCTGTTGTCTTGGGTCTGTCAAATATGAGGCATCCCGACACGAATTGCTCATGTCCACCTCCATACTTTGCGGCCAACAGCTCCCGTAGGAAACGGGAATTTCATACTCGATAGCATTGTCTCACTGTGATACAGCCTCCGACATGGGCAGTCATTTCATCTTCGGCCAGACTCCGAGTATGTCATGGATCTAATTTCTCCACGGTATGTCTGACTCGCTTGGCATGGTTAATTGCGACTGCCAAATCCAGTGTGTATTACGCGAGCCTAGCAGCCAAAAATCGACCTTCATCAGCGAGCAGCCACCAATATTGTAGATCTCCCGGTCAATCTTGGAGAAGGTGTTCCCGGATCTTCACAGCTCTATTGTATTTCGAGATCTTGAACGAGTACACGTGGTTTCAAAAAAGTCAGAGCACACGAGCTTGCCGGGATTTTGTCTCAGTCTCAGGGCCGCTACAACGGTTGTGGTTTCCCACGAGGGCTTCTACGCTGCCGTTGAACCCTACTCGGCATTCGGAGGGCCCACATCGCGAATGAACAACACTCTCTGCCAACCCTTCTCTCGGTCTACCAAGTTCGACCGGGATCCTGTATGGCCGCGACCGATGGCTAATTTCAGTGTGGTCGAATCCTTCGACCCACTAGACGTGGCGAATGTCGACGAGTGAGTATAGCGCCTTAGGGAACCAAAGTATTCCATTGAAGACCACTGTACTATGACTCGATGGTAGATATCAATCCTCGAGTCTGACTGTATATAAGATATGGCTCCCTCGAGGTAGGATGGTTCCCTCATCATCTCATCTCCCTCATTGTCCAAACACCTTTCTCTTATCTCCTCAACCTCATCCACTTCTCAAAACCAACGATCAACAACATGCGTTCCGCTCTTATCGTCTCAGCCCTTGCTGGCGCTGCTTTTGCCGAACACAGATCCTTGATCGGCCGTGATGGTACCTGCAGACCTCAGCCTGCTGGTTCCGGTCCTGTTGCCTCTCCCGATACTATCGAGGGCTTCTTCGCCATTCCCGAGCTTCAGACTCTCTCAGCCAACGCTCCTACACCGGATGGTTACACTGCTGCCTTCACTGGCCTGAACGCTTCGCTCAATGCCAACAAGTACATGGGTCTCTGGACTCTAACCTCATACGACACTATCGGTTGTGCCTCTCTTTGCGACAAGACCTCTGGTTGTGAGGCCTTCAACATGTACAGCGAGCGTGACCCTACCCTTGACCCTAACAACACCAACTGCCCGAACCCTCAAAGTCTTACCAACTACAAGTGCACGCTGTGGGGCGCTGGTGTTTCTTCCTCTCAAGCAAAGAACTTTGGCCAGTGGCGTGATCAGTTCCAAGTAGTCATTACTGGCTCGAATGCTTACAACAAGGTGCCTGCTCCTAGCGCCATTGATGGTTACGACGGCCCTACACAATTGGGCGGTGCCATCAACGCACCCCTCGACAGCAACCGCCACGACACCTACATGGGTGTTCGCGTCCAGCCCTTCGGCGAGGACCAGACATACGACCCTAGCGTTTGTGCCACTGCCTGCACTTCTCAAACTGCCTACAACAAGGCTCACCCTGCCAGCGATGGCTCATACCAGACCTGCCGCTTCTTCAACTCTTGGATCCAGAGCAAGGATGGTGTTGCCTATGAGCAGCACTGTGGTCTTTACAACCAGACCTGGTCTCCTCAATATGCTACCAACTATGGCCAGTACCAGGGTAACAGCCGCATCACTGTCTCAAGATCCTACAGCTACACTCTTACTGAGGCTGCTGTTTGATGGATGTCTTCTTGGACCATAGCGTCTGTTTTGCTTTCTTCTTGTTTGAGTCTATACCATTAGCGCAGCTTCTTTCTCATTGTTGTGGTCGATGTTACCGGTCATCGATGCAATATTTCTGTATATATTTGTATAACTTAATCATTTACTCTTTCAACGCTACAAACTTCTGCTTTCGAAATGCCAGTCTCGCGAAAGCAAATGATTGCCATCTCAACATCCTTCCTGTGTGCTAAAGTATGTGACCGGTAGCTATAGTAATGCACAATCCTGTTAGTAATTAGGACAGTGCCCACTTGGAAGCGGCAACCTATCGACTCTCTGTGGACAGAGCTCTGTTTTTGGACACAATTGTGGCTTTTTGTAGTGTAATCCTTAGTCTTTGCCGTGTTCGGGATGTGGTTGAAGATACAGACTACAGTACACTGGCTCAGACGTCAGTCAGTCGAGAGAAGTAACACATAGAGTTGCGAAAGTAGTAGTATTGTAGCCCTTTGCGTGCTGAATTTCCTGTTGATGGAGTTGGGTAGCGGCGGCCCAATGCTGGCCTGCCTCTTTGTACAGAATTCTTCCTCGCCATATGTTTTCCCGCACTATTGTTACATGTAGTAAATAAGACACGCTCCCCTGAGCTTTCCAAAGATTTGCGCCGGATCTCCAATGCTTTTAAACAACCCCTGAACAGCTACTTTTTGACAAGATATTTTACACGCCCGAGTCGGTTCCGAGGAGACGCAGGACGGCCTCGTACATGCCGAACATGATGGCGGCACTGGGAACGACTCTGAGCATATGCGGCACTAAGCCACCGTATAGAGCGACCATGCCCTCCTCCTTCCAGACCAGCTTGAAGCACTGTACCAAGCCAGTGTATTTGAGTTGGGGCTTGCCATCAATCGATGTGGTGACGGGGGCTTGTCGCAGACGTGTGCGGACGACCTCGTGAGGGTATGTGATGAGTGCAGCGACAAATTTAGCGCTACCTGCTGCACCGAGTCTGAGGGACCATGAGATGGCCTCGTCCCAGGATGTACGGGGGCGGCCAGCAAGAGTGATGCGTTCTTCTCGTAATGCGATGTAGCTCTTCATGCGTTCGTAGAGCACCCATTGTAGTGTGCTTTCTGTCACGCCGAGATAACTTGCGCTCAATCCTCTGTACAGTCCTCGGATACCTTCTGCGCGCACAGTCTGCATGGTACAGTCCAGAGCGTTCTTGTATTTTCTTCCATCCAGACCGCTGCCAGTCTTCTCAGCTCTTGATTTGTCCAATTGCAGTCGCGTTTTCACGAGCCAGATGGGGTTCGTAGCAGTTCCAGTAAGCATACCAGCTCCAGCAGCAGCCAGCAAATGAATCCATGAAGCTTCCTTGCCATCGTTGAAGGTTTGCGACAGAATTCTCTTTCCATTTCCGTAGGCGAAGAAGTTGATGGCTCGTGCTGGCACGACGCCGATGAGATTAGGACCAAGTCCCTTGAACAGAGCGCGGTAGCCCTCAGTACGGGGGATGGCGGTCAGGATCTGGAAGGTTTCTCGGATATGGAGGATAGCGGTTCGAGAGTAGGAGAGTTGCGACAATGGTGGAACGCCTCGTGCGGCGCGAGCGGCGGAGAGTTGTGATTGGTAGAAGTCAGATTGTAGGCGGGTTTTTAGTACGTCGAGAGGACAAGTCAAAGTAGCAGCCGTCATTCCACCCAAGCTGTGGCAATTAGATTAGCAAGATGGGAGGAGCAGAGGTGGCAGATGCGAGCTCACCCTCCAGCGACAAAATGAGCCCATGACTTTGCGACAGGCGGTTGCGACCTTAGCTGAGCTCCATCTTGTGTCTTTTGAGGGAATGCGTCTCCGGTTTCTCTGGACTGAGGTATGGGGCTTGGGTCGATTGAAGCGGCTCGCGCAGCGGCGATGGACTGGTTGGCTGTCATGAACGAAGGTAGCGTGAGTTGGTCGTCGAAACAGCACGAAGGAGTGTGGCAGATGGGGCGTCGCCCTGGTTCAAGAGGTTGGGTTGATCTTGTGGTGATGGTGTTATGTGGATGGCAACAGATGGTGCCTGGACCAAAAAATTGCGAGCATCCAAATTCTGGCCGGGCGGCGTCGACAGCGAACTCTCCGCATCATCCAAGGCCGAGTCGGCGAGTCATGCATCATCCATCACCACCAGGGTCTTTCAAGCTTATCAGATCATCTACATCATCTACACCATCATCCTCACATCTCCCACTCACCTTTGCCTCTCCTCACACGACCATCACACATCACAACATGCAGTGTACGAGACGGTTACTAGCTCCGCCAGGCTTCTGGAAGCGTAGTCTGCAGGAATTCTCGAGACTGTCAGGCATTGGTGAGTATCCTCGCTCTCATTTTCTGCTCTACCATCATCGCTTCTCTAGCTAACATGGTCGCATCACACAGCTCTCAAGGCCGAAGCAATCAATCGTCCCGACAAACCTTTCCCGCTCATTACCTTCAATCAACCCGACACTCCAGAACTATGCAAAGTCATGTCCGACGAAGACATGGGCGGCTTCTCAAAAGTCCACTTCGACTTTGTTCCCGCAGACGCCCAACAACCTTCACACATCCGCTTCCATGGTACTATCTCGAATGAGCTTCCCGCCAACCGACCAGAGATTCAGAGGTCCGGATATGCTGCCTGGCGCACAAGAGACATGGGTCGCAATCTGTTTGGCAAGGGCTTATGGGACCTCGACTCGTACAGCTACATTGCTCTGAAAGTCAAAAGCGACGCTCGCAAATACTTTGTCAATGTCCAGACCGAGTCTATCGTGCCGACAGATCTTCACCAACACCGTTTGTATGCTCAAACGCCTGGCGAATGGGAGACGGTCATTGTGCCCATTAGCGAATTTGTCCGTACAAACCACGGCATGGTTGTCGAGCCTCAGAGCGATATGATGCGGCAAAAAGTCAGAAGTGTTGGCATAGGCTTGATCGACCGTGTTCCTGGACCTTTCGACCTTTGCATTGCTGAAATCTATGCAACCAACAACTCTGGTGGCAAGGACTTCAACAAGAAAGCAGACGAACAGGATTTGGCCAGCGACGGTTTGTTGCTCAAGAAGTAGTATATATCCCCATTGGCATGCATGGTGTTTATTGGAGTTTCCTCAGTCACGAACATGACTTTTTTTCTTTGTATATAACACAGGAACGGAAGCTGCAGCTTATTTGAGTATCTGGCAGCAGATTCTGATTTCAAAATTGCCTCAATCAAATATTCATTATTGATGTAATATCTTACTCAGAGGAGGAAGCAGCCGAAGCATTTTATGTGAACGAAAGCCAAAAAAGTTCCAGCCCCAGAAAAGGCGACAGCAAGCAAGCATCTCCCTGGGCGCACAGACCCTCACCACCAAGGACAACTCTCTCCGCAAAGCGATAGCCAGCTGTACTCTTAGAAGCACCAACTCCGTGTCGCAGTTATCCAAACGAACATCTCCCATCTTCCTTCCAAATCAACCGACCAATTCACACAACTCAATCGCAACCATGTCGTCAAACCAAATGCAAGAGATCATGGAGATGCCTCGCGAGTTCGTCAAGGACGGCACTCAATTCATCAACCGCTGCACGTACGTGACCACACACTCTGCTAACCTTCCTCTCCTCTGTCCTTCAAGTCACGAAACTAACAAGCAAACTACAGTAAGCCCGACAAGCGCGAATTCCTCAAGATCAGCCAGGCCGTCGGTGTCGGTTTCCTCGTCATGGGCGTTATTGGTTACGTCGTCAAGTTGAGTATGTACTTCGATTCGTGTATACGTCTGAAGAGGGTATCTGACGTGTAAAACACAGTTCACATCCCTGTCAACAACATCCTCGTCGGTGGCGCATAAGCTCCATATACCCTTCCGTTTCGAAACATACCCCCCTTTCCCAGACCCAGCAAAGGCGACGCGCGATCGGTCCTCGACAGGAAGGAGGACGACCTTGCTCGTAAGAAATCACGCTTGATACCTCTTCCACGCCACTTGCTCGCTTTCCGCATTTTCCTGCTTGTACAATCTTCTTTACTATTCACACCCATCCAAAAAGAGCGAAGGGGGACAATCTTCTGGCGTTCAAAAAGAGAAGAAGAATATGGTTCTTCTCTTTGTCAAACAGTTATCTTGATACCACAATCCGCAATACAAAAAACACGTCAAAAACACATGAGAGTTCCGAGAGGCATGAATGGTTGCAAATCATTGGTCTTGAAAAGAGTGTGTTAATATTCCAGAAGCTGTACCACAGGAGGTAATGCCCATATATACAGCTAGCTCCTTGTGACAGAAGCAAGAGAAAGTAAAAAGGAGTGTTCCCGAGATTTTGCTACGATATGGAGTCCACCGAGCACCGAGCAAGAGACTCTGCTACTTCTCGGTGTATGCCAAAGAAAGTCTTTCCAGAGGCTTTAAGCCGAGAGTGTCAAGGTCTTCAGAAGAGGTCTACTCTTCCTCTTCGTCATTCCGAGCCATCTGTGCTCGCGTCATAAACCTCGTGCGTCGTGATGATGTGGTACGGCCAGTGCTTGCAGTAGTGCCCTCGTAGTATCGGCTGTCTTGCTCGAGCTGTGGGTTCAATCGTGCTCCCATCTTGGGTTCGCCTTCATCCGAGTCGTTGCCGTCGTTCCAAGTATGTACCGTACATGTTCCAAGACCGTGGTCCCATCCGTTCCATGAGGTTGCTACATTGAATGTTAGTTTATCGATATAAACTTGTCAAGGTGCTCTACTTACCAGCCAACACTGGAGCATTAGGATGCCAACTTGCGTCTCGAACAATGGTACTCCATTGGCTGCGGCCACCGCCGTGCTCCCAGCGGTCAACATATCTTTCGTCTCGCTCGGGCCGTGAGTTTCTGGTTGCCTCTAGTACGTCAATCTTGCCTGCTATCGTGGCATCCATGTTCCAGATGTAAACCGAGCCGTCGTGGCTTCCACTGTACACATAGCGACCACCTGTGCTGCCTGGTGGCGAGAAATGACATCTGATGAGCGTCTTGAGCACTTTGTGGCCTCGGAAGGTGACCAGACTGCAGTCGTGAGGATGAGCTTCGTACTCCTCTTCATCGTAAGGTGCAAACCGGTAGTCGAAACCTGTCGTGTGCTCTTCTGGATCAATCTTGTCGAAACGCTCGGTAGACATCATCATACGCAGGTCCCACAACTTCATCGTCTGGTCCTTAGCGTTGCTGAGCACATATCTGCCGTCACCCTTGCTGTCGATGTAAGTGATTCCTTCGGTGTGACCAACGAATGCACCAGCTTCACGTCCGTCACCCATTGATCGCCGATCCCAGACCTTCAACGTCGTATCGTCTGATCCTGAGTACAAGATATGTGGTGAGGTTTTGTCTCCGTAGCACACAGCATTGACATCGTCCCTATGACCGTGGATCCGGAGTATTGATTGTCGCGTCTCGATGTCGTATACATACACACTCGAATCTGAGGTGCCGGCGACGATCTCGCGTCCATCACCAGAGTATCGAAGTGACCAGATACCAAAATGACCCCAACCACGTCCAGTCCTTCGACTCGTGGCTTGTCCCATATCAGCAAAGTCGAGTATAGTGGGATCCATGGTGTTGTCGGGATCTGTAGGGGAAAGACAGACAGCGCTTCTGATGGAGCTGTACGCCAGGAATCTATTATCCGGACTCAAGGTTGCATCGGTAATAGTCCATTGACCGCCATAATAGTGTGCCGTCTTATAGTATTTCCACCTGTATGGGTTCGAGGTATCGTACATGCGAACCTTGAAGTCCTGCGCACAGGAGAAGAAGAAGTTGCCATCATCGGAAAACTGACCAGAGTAACATCGATGGTTATAGTTGATAATGCTGTCGGCCTGTGTTGAGGGTATCATGGTCTGAGATATGAGCTTGTTGGCACTCCTCTGAGCACCGTAGCCACCCACACCAAGCTCACGCATCATGTTTCGGTATGCGAGCTTCCTCTTACGACCATATGTTCCACGTAGGCGCTCGGTGGTGCCGAAAGTACCAGACTCCATCAGCTTCTTTCCAGCCTCACTTGGAACCTTGGGGTATCCAGAGCCTTCTCTCTTAGGCCTCCTAGCCCTTCTGCCCATAGCGTGCCAGCCAAGGTATGAGTCGTCCTCGTAATCATCGTCATCGTCGGCGACAAGTCCACCTCGTTGCTGGCCAACTACATTTGCGAAGAGTCCTCTGAGTCCTGCGTTCCCAAGAAGTTGTAGAATCTGCTGTTGTGTGACTGCGAGCTATCAGCCGACTTGTACTTGGAGTAGCATTGGGTTGCCACTAACGAGCAATGGTTTGTCTTTGTGGCCGAGCTGTTTCTGCCTGTGATGGTTCCTCCTCGTTCTCATTTGCTGTTGATTCAGCGCCTGCCGTTGTTTCTCTGCCTTCGTCGTCATCGTCGGTCGTCTCGAAGTCTATCATGACTGGTCCGAGTCCCTCGTCGGCGTCTAATCACTATATGTTAGCTTTTGCCACAACCTTGAATCTCTCAAATATGAGCGTGAGCACTACCATAGAACTCGGTCTCCTCTATGTCGTCTGAGCCAGCAAAGTAGATTTCATCTCCAGTTGCATACTCGGTGCCGTCTTCATCCTCGAAATCCATGTCGTCATCGTCTTCCCAAGAATCGTCTGTTGTTGGTACATAGATTGGAGTTCCTTGTGATGCAGAAGATTCTGACTGGCCATGCGAAGGAGAGCTCATCTCGTCGGTGTGAGAAGTCTGTTAGTGAACAAGCGAAGGTGGTACCGAATGCTCAAGACTCGAGGCGGATCATCAAGCCTCGAGAGCCTCGGAGTGGAGCACGGAAGCTTATCTGAGCTGCGGAGATGGAGTTAACAGACAATCTCCGTTATCCTCGAGAGCAATGCGAGTAAGAATGGTGCGATGGAAATGGAGAATGAATGGAATTGAGATGGCTGTTTACTCGAGGATATCAAAAGATCGAACAGAGTTTTGTAAGAAATGAAGGTGAGAGGTGGCTCTCGCTGGAGCACGACTGTATAGGCAGGAGCGTTGCACCATCTCCGGCTGGCCGATATCCGGGAATAATTTCTATCGTCAACTTCTACAGATGTCGAGACATGCAATAGCAAGAGACCAGCTCTGCCACTTGGCGTACCGCATAGAAAGCTTGCTCGGAAGTCGAATAAGGCCTGCCCAGCAGATTGTAATCGAGCATGCCTGTTTCGGTAGCCCGCCATGCATTTCTGAAATATCGACAGCGAGTACACCGGCTACAAATACTGACATAGGGACTTATTTCTGCTTGTTCAGCTATTATCGTAGGTTCTTGAAGCATTAGCTTTGACGAAACCTTCGATACATGTGTTCGTTTGGTGAGTCATGAGTTGGTTCTGATGCTTAAAATCACCAGGTGCCCATAAACATTTCATCACACCCAATCTGCTCCTTTCGAGGTCAAGAAGTTCCATCGATACGCTTAGTTCTGTCACGACCATCAAGAACAAGAACAAAAAACATTAAAACAATCCAGGATGGACTTTCTGATGGAAGAGCTCGAGAGAATGGAAGCCAACGCCATTGACAGCTTCGAAGAGGAAATCAGCGACATTGACATCAAGCGCTGGCAAGCTCTCTTCTCCATGACATACGATGACGCTCATCACAATCTCAAGACCTACAGGGCAAATATTGAGCGCCAGAGATTCTCCGAAGAGTTATGGCTTGAGCTCAAAGCTTCGAAGGAAGCACAAGGCTTTGACCGCGAATCTTGCGAATATGCCCTGTTCTGTCGCTCAAAGGTATACTCTGCAGGTGCTCCCATCACTAACTCAGCCCATCCACCATCTCCGAACAGCGTTCTACGCGGTCTGATTCTCGGTGGGCCTCTGAGTACCCCAGAAGATGTCCAAGATATCGCAGGGTTCACGCCTACAGTTGTCACCGCCGAATCCGAAGAATCTGAAAGAAGCTTCTGCTATGTTACAGCCAGCCAGGAGCATCGAATCAGACAAGGTCTTAGCGATCGTGGCACCAGCTTCGAACCTTGCTTTGTAAGCATCAACATCGCAGCAAAAGACCTCTCGACATTGCCTACTTTGGGCGTCGACGACACAACTATGCCACAGCATCGCCTAAACCATGCTGGGGACCTCGTCAAACAACAACAGTTTCCTGTCCTCTACTTCTTCTACGGTACTCTCGCACAACCTGAGATCTTGAAGCGAGTGCTCGAACTCGAAAACGATCCTGGTCCAGCTTTAGAGCGTGCACACGTTTTGGGCGGTAAGATCACAGCTCTAGGTCAGTACCGAGCACTAGTGAACAGCAGCAACTCTCGTGTGAATGGCCATGCTTTCATGGTTCAGTCTGAGGATCAGGAACTGGCTTTGCGCCTATATGAAACCAACATTTACGAAGTCGTCCGATGCGACATCATCCTGCATGGAGAAGGTGTGCCTGTCAAGGGGTTGACTTTTCGTCTAGCAGCATCACGGTAGATTATTGCTGCAATGAGCATATTTCAATAACATTCTATCTTACCTTGACTCTTCCCATGCACACTCCTTTTCTGACTATCAAAAGGCACAGTAGATTGGAGGTTCACAACATCGTCCAGAGAGAGCGGGTGTCATGATGGCTCGACTTGGTGGAACCGAGGTTCACGACGAATGCAAGATACCTCCCGTATACTTGAGACTGTCGCAATACATCTGCAGGAAAGCACGATACTTTCGTACAGAATGTGGTCATTGAGGAGAGGACCAACCCCTCGAGGGCTGTCTCCGTGACCAGATCCATATTCGAATTGAAACTGTGCAGTTCGATAGCTTACAATAGAATCTAGACTTCAAGGTGGAGAAGGGCCTAGTTGCAAAATTGTGATTATTCTTAGCACACAGGAAGGTATGATTCAGAATATGCAATTGTTTCTCTTCGTTGCCCAAGCTATTTTTCAATTGTACAAAAGGGAACAGCGATCGCTATAAAACACAAAAGAAGCATTTACGCTCGCTCAAAAACTGAAGATTCAACGATCGTGTCGTGAAGGAATGCAAGAAAAATTGACAACATAGGATAAAATTCAGCCGTTTACTTCTTTTCTCCTTTTTGCGCGGCAGCAGCGTCCTTCTTCTTCTTTTGAACGGCAGCTTTGAGCGTTGATAACCTTTCCTCGGTGACTCTGATCGCATCTTCCACTTGCCTTTCTTCCAAGTCATGATTGCGAAGTCTGCGACCCATTTGTTTAGTGCCCAGGACCTTTTGTCTGTCGCTTCTTTCTTGTGAGGCACCGCCAACAGGAATGCCATTGCTCAAGCCAACACGATCCTCAAGCCAGTCCCACAGTTCGCTTTCTTCTCTGCGCCATAGTTCTTCGTATGCAGCGAGTCTCCCGGGTGAGTCGATGGCAAACCCGACTCCTGAGGAGCGTGATCGAGAGGAAAAGAGCCACGTCCAAGCCAACAGCAGAGCCAGTATCGTAATGATGATCTGTGTCGAGAATAGAGGTTGGAAAATACTGACAACAGGCTCCAGTGGCCCACGAATAGGCTCAAACAGTCCCCAGTTCGCTTCTTCCGGTACCTTCTTGGAGGCGACTGTGACACTCTCGGTTTCGACTGGTGCGCCGGTATCTGCTCTTCGTCTCCCTTTGCCTTTGCCGCGTGGAGCACCTTTTGTTGTAGCTTTCGTGGCCACACCAGCGGTAAGCGCAGCGACCAGATCTTTGACGTATTGTGTTTGACCATCGTTAGCACCTTTCTCGATAGGTCCTGGCATGTATTAGCAGAGTCTGAAAGGAAGGAGCGGCATTACATACCTTTTAACCAACTTTTGCCAGTCCACTCGACTGTGCAATTGGCAATGAGTCTGGTCGTGTTATTCGGTCCCCACATCATGCAGTATCTGGTTTTTGTCGTGAAGATACCGCCGCTAGGTACGTCGGGCGTTGCTGTGCTGCAGTTGACGCTCACGCACTTCTCCAGATCGAAGTTCTCAACAGTGGCCGTAACAATACATTTTGTTTGTTTGGGACCGACAGGTGCATTGAGAGGCTTGATGTACGAGTACGTGAAGCTGCGGTGGGTATCATCCAGTCCACCCTTTTCGTTCTCGAACGAAAGCTCGCGAGATTTTTGGTCGTCGACCAGCCACTTCTTCATGAATGTACCTGATGCTGGACCCCACATCAAGGAATAGACCTTCCCCAGAGGAGCAGGTATCGTGGTGTCGGCCAATGGCTTGTCGTAATGATTGGCATCATCTCCACATTCAGTGGGAGCATGTGTGGCTGGCCCAGGGAAGTCGGCAGCAGCAGTGGCGCCAGGGGCAGCTGCCTCGATAACCTCAGCACCCTTTGTAGGTCCGTGGGCCGATGGAACACCAGCCGTGACGGGAACAGCAGAAGTCTTCCGACTGACAGCAGGATCACCAAACTCGCTGCCTGCGACGCTGCCACCGGGTTCAAAGTAGCTACCGTCATCATGGTCTTCATCCTCATCATATACGTCGTCTTCAGTCGCACCATCTGAGCTGTCCCCATCGGACGCTACTGATTCGGCACGTTCTGTCTTATCGCCAGTGCTGGCATCATCTATTGCGACACCATGGAGAGAGCTCTTCAAGTTGGGATGACTGATTTTCCAGATGCCAATGAGGAGATCATAGGTTGAGTCTCTGGCCACCAAACTGGCAAAAACATTTCGAGCATGTAGAGTCTGAATGACGATTGCGTTGGGAAAGATCACGGCGGTGCTTTTCTTCTCGACCGAGACGACTTCGTCAAAGCTGATGACCAGATTAGTCACCCAGCCGAGGATATTGCTAGAGAAACAGATGTGGCCTTCCGATATGTAAAGCCTGCCATGAAGAAGAATGTCACGCTGTAAAGCTGCACTATAGTCCTCGATCAAGTAGTCATCCTCTGGCACGCTCCGGAATAGCTGATGGAAGTCTTTGTTGCGCTTGCTGCTGGCCACAGCGAAACCAGTCGTGCGATGACCTTGGCCGATTGCGCCAGGAATAAGGGTAGCGCTGCTAGCAGTGACGGCAGCAGCAAGGGTACCACCTGTAGCGGCAGAGCTGCCACGATGTCTTCTGCGACCGCTGAGCTTACTTCTGACCGAACTGGCACGCTTGACGCTATCGAAGGTGCCTGAGGTTCTGGGGGGTGTTTGGAAGCCTGCAGCCGAACCATCATCCGAGACCACAGAAAGAGGTCTTCCGCCAGTGGCCTGGCTCACTGTCTTCTCTACAGGTTTGTCATAAGCAGTAGAAACCGCGCGTTGTGCAGCCATCTCTTCTTGCTTCTGGCCATTGCTAGTTGGTTGCGAAAGAGCAGGTGACGCACCCGATAGATCCACGTTGGAATTCATTGGACTGACGTCTGAGCTTTCGGCACTGATGCCGAGTTGGTCTAAACTAAGGTCGCCCCTACCAAGAGTTTCAACAGCTAGTTGGCGTTTAGCCCCTGGCTCAAGTTCTGGTGAACCGACAGTTTCGACACCAGGAAACACTTCTTCGCCGCCGACAGTATCTGTCTGATCCAACTGTGCAGGCTTGCTCTTTTGGTTCGAAGCAATAGACGTGTTCAGACTAGTACTGAGCTGGCTGGCGGCGTTTTGGGCAGCGTTGAAGACAGAGGAGAAGAATCCCGATGAAGTGACTGGAGCAGTGATTGTGCCACCAGGTGTTTTTGCTTCTTCAATGTGTGGAGTCAAGGGAGCAGCGGAGAGCTTGCTCGAGGTGAAGGTTCCAGTTCTTTTACGTCGTTGAGCAGCAGCGCTTACGTATGACGGAGGAGAATTGACAGGAGAGCTGAGCGACTGGGCAGAAGCATTTGAGAAGTGGGTTTGAGGTTCGGTGGGTGTCGGAGGCGTCACGAAAGTGGTGGGAGGCTCAACGATATTGGGAGGCGTAGAAGGCACGGTTGTGATGATTGTGGGTTTCTGCGGTAGCGATTGAGGGGTGGAGGGGCGTGGAGAGGCCACAGCGGGGTGTTCGGATTCAAGATCGAGCTCTGGGGAGACCTCATGTGTTTCTGTAGATGCTTCAAGCGCAGGCTTCTTCTTGGGCAAGGTGAAAGCGCCCTTGAATCTATCGACAGGCGACTTCTGGCGATCAGGAGAGGTAATTGATTTGTCGAGAGATGATGGGGCAGCCAGATTCTCTGCAAGATTTGGAATGTCTTCGGGCAAGGGGTTGCTGGTAGCAGTAGCGTTGATCAGGGGAGAGGAGAGAGTCAAGTAGCCGGTATGGGACTGGTGAGGAGAGAGGGTTGGTCTGATGGGACTGGTTTGGGCAGTCAGCAAGCGAGGAAACGAGAGCTCTTATGTGGGCTAATAATGAGCAGAAGTTGTGGCCGTATCACGTATCCAGCACATGTACGGTGTAAATACGCAGCGGGTCCGGGCCACCAGGGTCCTGGTCGATTGTGATTGCACAGGCCAAAAGTGGTGGATGAATGGACCAGGCATGTTGTTACGATCGGCGTTACGACGACACATGGCGCTCGGACCCTTGGCACATAGCCCTTACCTTGAATAGCATCACGAAGGGAGAGGATTGAATGACAAGGATGAACTTACGCTTGGTCTTCCTCATCCTCGGTCAGTAGACTGCTATGTCCACTGCCTTGATTGCCCAGAGAAAGCTCGCTTGGGTTGGGGGAGACTCCCCGTTGACGGTCTGCCATCAAGTCGCCGGACGCCGAGAGGCGGTCGCTGTCTTGGGTGCTGCTCTTGCGGCGCGACCTCTTGGACGAGGGCAAGAGGCCACGCAAACCTTTTGACGAGTCGTCACTGTTCCGGCGGAGGTCTTGCGACTTGCGAGCTCTTCGCTCCTTGACTTTGGCGAAGACGTTGTCAATGGATGGCTTCAGACCCGAGACTTGGTCGTCGGCAGGACCGCTGCCTATCGAACTGGCTGAGTTGTTGCGGTCGGCATCTTTGCGACTTCGGCGAAGGTTTATCGACAGATTGCGACGAGGTACATCGGTAGT
This sequence comes from Aureobasidium melanogenum CBS 110374, assembly GCF_000721775.1. Lineage (NCBI taxonomy): Eukaryota > Fungi > Ascomycota > Dothideomycetes > Dothideales > Saccotheciaceae > Aureobasidium > Aureobasidium melanogenum. Next base: position 895,610 of record NW_024470054.1, on the reverse strand, counting down.
CGCCATGGTTTGGGTCTGGTCAAAGTCTATCGTGTTTGGTTCCGCATTCCGGCGGAAAGAGTCGAAAGAAGCGCGTGCGAGGAGTTTCGTGGAGATTGAACGGCGACGATGAAGGTCCAGAGTAGGATAGCGAGGCGTAGGTCAGAAGCAGCAGTGTCTGATTGCGGAGCTAGGTGAAACAGGTGGAGAGGGCTAAGTGGGATATAGATGGCTGGACTAGCAGAATAGAGTGCCCTACCCTGATTGCATCCAGCGCCCATCCTTCAACGAGTTTGCGGGGAAATGTTTCATGACGTATTTGGCTGTCACATGCCGGCTGTTTAAGTGTTGCTATTTTGCCTATCTGGATTTATCGCAACGCCATCTTCCATCTATGCTGCAGATCAGGCACCACCATGGAGGAGGCCCCTTTGACTTTGGTCAGAATACACGTCTGCTATCGAGTGCCTCTGCTGACCTCAACCAGGCGCACTCGCATGCGCGCAAGGCGGCCGTCGAAACGTCAAAGTCACACCTCGCCGTCGCTGCTACCGAGCACCTTGCTGCCGCTGAACAATACGCCAAAGCACAGCCCTCGACATCCGATCCCGAAGCACTACGCATGCTCAAGCTTCTAGAAGAACATCACCGCCAACTGGCTCATATCATCCAGTCGAAACACACCATCGCAAAAGCTGTACAAGACGCCCACCACGTCGACTCTGCTGAACCAGATACCTCTGTACCCATCGCTTCACCGCCCGTCGCCCCTTCATCCGGCCCCCCTCCACCTGTCGCCAGGATACATCCGTCACGTCGCGAGTCCTCACCTGCGCTTGCCAAAGATATAGCCACACGCAGAGGCATCCCGCAACAGCCCTCTCTACTTAACCCTCGCAAACCTGCCCCATCCACATCCACCACCCCTACTGCAGCTTCTGTCGACCGTCGCGTCCCTTCAACGACTGTCAGCTCTGCCACCTCGACTCAGTTAAAAGACCAAGACGACGGTTTCTCCCGCTTCTATTCCAATTGGACCACTGGGCCTTTATCTCGCTTATCCTCCATGCTTGCTTTCACTGCTCTCCCTCTGTCCGACACAACTGAGCCAGACTCGCCAACCTCATCACGGCACCAGAAGACAAGTGCGAGGGCCTCGAATGATCCTGATGTCAAGAATCTAATATCGCCAGCTGCCTTGAATGCCCTGCAACAGCACGGTCATATTGGGCCTGGCGAAAGTTTCTATGTCATACCAACGAGCGGCGGCACTGCGTCTTATGCGAATATTGTCACACGCGAGCAGCGTTATGCCCGTCGCCAACACCTCTCCAACATCAGCGAAGATGACCCTGCCGAATTTGTCGATGCCCAAGAGACTCAACCTACGAAACAACCAAATCGCGGCCTAATCTCCGAACGCGAAGAAGAGTTACAACTACAGAATGACACGCTCAAGCAAGCACTGGACCATGTAAGCCATCGATTGCAGGCATTTGAGTCACACGCTCAGGATGCCTCGATGGCTGCATTGACACACAGCGTCGCCAGCGTACGAACGACTCACTCGGCTGTTCCTTCCAACACTTCTAGACAATCAGATGATGAGCTGCAAGCTGCCTTGAAAGAGATCAAGAGACTCGAACATGACAATGCCAAGTTCAGAGCATACTACTCCAAGCTGAAGGATAGTGCCAAAGCAAGAAGGGCCGAGTCTAAGGGTTGAGGTCAACTACGTTTCCTTTCTACATTTTTCAAGATTCTAAGATACCCCTTTGACACGATTGCAATGACACCATTTTAAAATTTTTGCAAAGAAAACTTTTCATTAGGATAATCATAAGAGTATTGACACTGACCGAGATCTACTCCGTCTTCAAGATAAACCATCAACGACTATGAAACCTTTCTCGATCTCATGAGTTGTCTTCTCCTTGCTGCTTGTTCCTTCCTCTCCTTATCATATCAGCCATACTCACAGGAGGCTTCCTCCTCTCTTCTCTGGTCCGATACGGCAACAGTCTCGACTCTCTCAACTCTCTCTCCAAACATGCTCCCAGTCTTTCCAGTATCCATTCTGTTTCAGACTTGTGTCCCATCAAAGGACTGGCCCTACTCAACCACGACCACCTATGGTCGACATGTTTCTTCTTCCACTCTTCTCTGGTTTCTGGTAACCTCAATTCCTCAGGCACCAAGACATCACCATTCAAATCAGTGGCGTCCGCATCATTCGCCATAAGTTTCAGGAAGTATTCCCATTCTCCCCATTCGTAGCGTTTGGGCGGGGATGCATTGAGATCTTTGAGTAATCTTTGTGTCTCACGCGCCAGAAGGAAATTGTAGAAGTGGATGTCGCGTTCCTCGAAATCGCCAGCTTGTTCGGCGGAGAGAGCGTCGTCGAGTTCTTCGGCTTCCAGGTGTTTGGCCATGCGGTCGGCTATACGGTCTGTCATTGTGAGGTGTTCATCTCCATCTTCACCCTCTGCGCCTTCTGTCTGCGTTACACCACCGGGATGCAAGTCATGATGGCTATGGCGGATTGGATGTGTTTTTGTGAGGGTGCGCCAGGCTTTGTTCAGGGCGACTCTAATGCCTTGTTCAGAGGGAAGAACGGTCAGAGAACCAACATACTCTGTTGCGTTAGAGAACAGTTGCACTACTGTGTCGCCCATGTCTGAGATGAGGATCGTGAGGGTCGGAACGGCTAGGAGTGACCACAAGACGAAGAAGGCTTTGCTAGAGTTTGCCGTTGGTGTAAAGTCTCCGTAGCCAATCTACATTGCAGCAGAAATGTTAGCAAAGTTTCAACTTCATGTTCCGCAATGCCGACATAGTCTCGAGATGACATCAACGTACCGTGAGCAGACACACGTACGTAAAGTACATCGTCTGAAAATAAGTCCACCCCTGATCCCTCTCCGCCACATGGAAAATAGCAGAACCGACCAGCCACAATGTAAAAGCAGCCGTCGTAGACACAGCCAAAGCGATCCACTTGCGATCTCTCTCAGCACAATCCTGAACCAATCTCATTGCCTTAAATTCTTGCTCTCTCTTCTGAGCAGCATTGGTGTAGCTCTCAACAAACTTCATGCTTTGGAAACGGCTGACCCGGATTCGTTTTCGCCCATCGCCAACGCTATTGACGGCTCGAAGGCGCTTCTTCTCCATCATTCTGGCGGAGATCTTCTTTTGGCCGCGTTCGAGGACTAGGGTTCTGATTGAGCCGACGACCAGACCGAGGATCACAATGCCTCCGATGGCGTATGGGATGAACAGAGATCGACCGGTATGTGTGCTTGGTCTGTAGATTGTGTGTTAGTTGCAAGTCTTGCAAACCCTTTGACGGATCATTAGGACGTACGAATAGTCTCCGAGACCGACAGTAAGCAGCGTCACATCTGCCCAATATACGGCGTCCAGGTATTCCCACTTCTCGACATGGCTGAAGATCAGAGCACCGAGCAGGAGGTATGTGAAAAAGCTCATTGTCTGCAGCATCAAGGTTCGCTGTGCTGCTGTCAGATTGAACTGTCTTGCATAGTGCCCTTTCCAAGCACCGTAAACCGTCAAACACATGAGAATGGCAATGATGAGATAGATGGCAGCAGCCATGATCGCATAGTAGAAAGCGGACGTCAAAGCATGGTGAGCAGCAGGTGCCGCAGGAGAATTGGCAGGAAGCTGATAGGTGTGAGATACGGTCAGAGCAGCAAGATCCGCAATCAGAAGTCCAGAAGAGACAACGAAGCCAACAATAGTGATCGGTTGGGCTATCGAGAACTTCAGACGATGGGCCATGTTGAGTAGCAAAGCTCCATTCGCGAGGAGAGCGAGAACTAGTGAGACGGCGTTGATTGCAAGTAACCTAATAATTTCTCGTCAGAGGAAGTTCGTTTTTAACTTTGTTTGTGTTGCAAAGCACCATTTTGGGTCGTCGATGGTAGTTGAATTATTCACAGTACCTCCAGGCGGTATGTACACTCTCCAACTGGAAGACAAGGCGCATATGGAAAAGGCGGAAGCCATGGGCCCGAATGTACCCGCAATGAGAGGACATGCTGTTGATTCGAACCAATACCGACTGCAAGGTAGAGTGTCAGCAATTTGCAGTTTGAGAATTCTAAAAGGGAAACATTACTTCGGATTTGTGTAGTCGCGTTCTTCTCCAAGATCTCCAGAATCTCTTCGTTTTTGATGCTGCCCTCGGGTTTCGTCTGATTCAAACTCATCCGCTGCCTGCTTGATAGGCTCGTCAATGGGGTCGCTCATCCTCTCGTAGGGTCCAGAATATTCTGTGTATTCAATTCTGGATACATGCCCTGGAAGAATGACTTTGCTACATTCAACGAACAGGAAAACTACGAATATGCAGGTTCTAGGAGGTCATGTAGGAAATGTTACACAAGGGCGGCTCGGGATATAATCGATTAGAAGTCAAGCCACTTTCGTAGTGACCTAACCAAGCTTTCCTGCCAAGGTACGTAAGACGCATGGCCATAGCGTGTGATCTGTAACTGTGGCGGTGCAAAAACCTGGAGAAGTTGGAAGAACATTCAGGTTTTGGACAACTTGTCAGGGTTCTGGATATCCTGAAGTCATGTATAGAGTATCGTACAGCCTGGTGAGCCCTGGATCATCTCCATCAACCTTTGTCCCGGACTCTTGAGGCACAGTAGACAAGAAGCAATGAAGGCTTCAAGATGCGGACAGATGCCATCAATGCGGCTCTCTCGATTAGCGAGAGCTGTGCACCACACTAGTAAACGCAAAATGTTAGTTGACATCAAACACTCCATGTTTAACCCTATACTTCAACATCCGCTCCTGCCCGGGGCCGTATAAGCAACAGGCAAAGACATCTCTCATTAAAACCTTAGATTAGCTTGCTCCGAGTAGCCCCCACACATACTGACCACTCTGGCAGGAGTCAACGAGAAGAAGTATCCAGAATGCATGCGAAGCCATTGTCTGCTATCCACCTGCAAGCGTGATGGCTCTAACCATGGCACCAGTTACTGTGGCCCTCAGCAGAAATGTGTTGACAATCTTTGGTCTGTCTTTGAGCTGCCTTGCTCGCAGATACCTACCTGTACCTCTAGATGAAGGACTACTAGATGCCTGGATCTCTCTCGACCCAGTATTCAAGTATTCAACCGAGATACATGAATAGTGCAAGTAGATGCCCATTAATTCCCACTTTATCAACCGCAGACGTTGCTGGACAGTATAGGTATGTACTGGTGCATCAACTCTTCGCCCCTGTCCCCATCTTGGACAGTCAGAAGTAGCCCTTCTCCCACGTCGAGGAGTATTCGTGCGCCAAGTACAGTGCCATGAGGGGTATGGTCAACCCCATGCTTGGTGCTTGTATTTCCTTGCTCTTTCTCTGCTTGGGCATCTTCCTTCCTTGTTTCGACGAAGAGAAGCAAATGGCAAGTCGGCTTCGACCGAGGAAAACGTATCCGGACACTTCGATGCGGCAGTCAGCAAATTGAGAGAAAAGGATCAATTTCCCTACTCACTTCTGTGCTGACAGCAGTCATCAGTCAGTATCTCAACGAGGTAGACGTTTGCTTGACGAACGCGGCGCTTGATTTGGGAAGCTGCGGTTCGCCCAAGCGTCACTTCTTTCTTCCAGACTTCTCTTTAGGTTTCTTCCAACCTTCCACCTTTCCACTTCATCACAAACATTAGCATCCATCAAAGGCAGTGTAAGTCTTCTTCCCTTCTACCCTCTCGCTTCCATCTTCTCTCAACTCAATCCACCTTCCGTCCTCTGGTGCACGCATCCACCAACATTACTGACACGCCTTCCGCCAGCCTGCACACTTCTTCTCATCGCGCTTCTTCTCACCAGACACCCCACGCACTTGAGCCTGCGCTTTTTACTTCACGCATTTGTAAGTCACTCTCCCTCACTCCAAAAATTGTTCATCTTCTTCCATCCACACCAATCCCACTCATCTTTCCATCATCACCAACGTGCGTTCATCACACAGCGCACTTCGGCGCCTCAGTCGCTTGCCCATCAGCCACTGCCAGTTCACTGTACGCACTCCGACGATCTCTGATCCCCTTCACTCACTGTCACTTCTCCTCCATCTCGGAGCCATCGATTGTTTTCTTCATCGTGTTCCTTCATCACTTTTCTCAACCACTTTCTTACATCGCCTTCCTTCTTCACCCCCTTGCTTGATCACCACCTTACTTCACCAACATCTTACTTCTTCAACTTCCTTCTCCGTCTCTACCTTCTTCCATCAACTTCCTCTACCACTTCTTGATCTGTGTCTTCCATACACATCAAGCCTGATCACTCTACATCCATCTAGGTTATCAAGCATCTTTGCTAACCACTGCACCCACATCAGATCGTCACGCTTTCTCAAGATGTCCGACGCCGGAAACTACGACGCCTCTGTTGAGGTCTTTGGGCAAGGCCCTGCCCCTTCAGCTGTTGGCCCTAGCCCTGAGAATGTCGCTGCCATTCGTGCTCATGGCTGGATGGAGAATGAGAAGCTCAACTATGACGCTTTCAACGCTCCTACCTCGGAGACCACCCCAGCCTGGGCCGGCGCCGCTGCAGTCTACGAATGGACTGGCGAAGAGGGTGACATCGGACCCCCTGACGCTGAGCTTGAAGGCCAGCTGTTCGGTGGAGAACACAACAGAGCCGGCACTTCGCTTGATCACATCTTGAACTTCAAGGCCATCATCGACGGGCCCAAGCAGTACAAGCCCATTGACAGCGTTGGTTCCTTCCTCATCTCTCACACAAGCGACACATCGTGCTCACTTCTTCGCAGTTCGACTCCGCCGGTCTGCACCCCCAAGTCCTCGAGAACGTGAAGCTTTGTGGCTATGATCAAATCACGGTCATTCAAGCATACTGTGTCCCCATTATTCTGGCAGGCCACGATCTCGTTGCCGTTGCTCAAACCGGATCGGGCAAGACAGCCGCGTATCTTGTGCCTATCATCTCCAAATTGATGGGCAAGGTCCGCAAGCTCCAGGGACCTCGTCCTGCCAAAGGCTGTCGCGTTCGTGCAGAACCTCTTGTTGTCATTGTCGTCCCTACTCGCGAGCTCGCTCAGCAGATCTACAATGAGGCACGCCGCCTCTGCTACCGCTCCATGTTGCGCCCTGTCTGCGCATACGGCGGTATTCCCATGGGCATCAACCTCCAGGAGCTCGGAAAGGCTTGCGACCTCCTCATTGGTACGCCTGGCCGCTTGCAAGACTTGATGAATAAGCCCGACGTTCTGTCAATGAGCCGTGTAAAGTTCACGGTCATTGATGAGGCCGATGAGATGCTCACCAGCGATTGGGATACCGAGATGGCCAAGATCATGGCTGGCGGTGGTAAGTCATCTAGTATCTACACACTCTAAGCATATACTGACGTTACCAGATGCCAACGAGGACCCTGATCACGCGTACCTCTTGTTCTCAGCCACATTTCCCAAGGAATCACGCAAGGTGGCTAAGGCTTACATGAATCCGGACGCCATTCGTGTTCGCATCGGCCGTGCTGGTTCTACTCACAAGAATGTCAGCCAAGACATCATCTTTGTTGAGCGTAACATGAAGAAGCAAGCTTTGCGTGACCTGCTCATGTCTAGAGACGCCTGCCGCACTCTTATTTTCTGCAACAGCAAGGGTGGAGTCGAAGAGCTCGATGACTACCTTTACAACGAGGGCTTTCCCACCCTCTTCATGCACGGTGACCGTTCTCAACTCGAGAGAGAGGATGCTATGAGAAGCTTCAAGAGCAAGCAGAATGGCATCCTGATCGCCACAAACGTCTTCGGCCGCGGCATTGATGTTCCTCAGGTCAATCATGTGATCTGCTACGACCTCCCCGGCGTCGAGTACGGCGGCATTTCTGAATACATCCACCGTATCGGACGCACTGGTCGTATTGGACACAAGGGTCATGCGACTTCATTCTACAATGAACGCAACGAGGACCTTGCTCCCGCCCTGGTCAACATTCTTCTTGAAACCGAACAGCCTGTTCCTGACTTCCTCGAGCAGTTCAAGCCCGAGAATGGTCAGCCTGATTTTACAGAGGATGTGACTGACGATGAGGAGGAAGCTGAGCCCGGCTATGTCACTGCTGCTGGTGCCGATGGTTCGGCTGAGGCTCCTGCTGATGCCTGGGGCACTGGATCCGCTCCCGCTGCTGCTGCCGCTGATGCTTGGGGTACTGGTAACAATGCCACTGCTACTGCTACTACTGAGGCTGGCCCCTGGGGTGCTTCTGCTGGTGATGCTGCTTGGTAAGCATCGTCAAGAAGCGACAGACCCTTTACTGTACTATCTGAGCCGGTCTGCATCGAAGAGATGCTTCTTTCTGAGAGGATGGCGCTAGCGGCTTGAGGATCTTGAGAACTCTAGCTAAGTAAAAAGGATGAAAATTGAATTGCCTTTTCTTGTCATTTTACCCGTTCCTTAACTCACCATATTGTGTCGCTCATCACTCACAGCTAATCATTGAGGTGACAACTTCCAAATTTTGTGTTGAGCTTGTCCAGTATTTTGTAGCCGCAAGGTCGTGAAGTCATGTCGAGACCCCCCAAGTATGCTTGGTCATCAGTCAACGTGGCATGATGAAGTTTTCGACCACAATTTGACATGTGTTCATCTACTCGTGAGAGCGCTCATCTTTGCATGTCGCAGAAGTAAGAGGCAAACCAGAAGTTCTTTAAAGACTGTGGCTTATGGACTTGGAGCGATACATCTCCGTCTGATTACGAAGATGGTATGCAAAGGGAACATAGTGGTGTTTTGAAACAGATAGAAGATTTGAAAAGAACAGAAAGGTTGCCAACATGGTAGGTAGTCATGGCTCTGAAGGCTTTGTTTTGAAGCCGCGTCATCAAACAAGCAGATGCTGCACAAATGCTCGCAGTAGTCAAGCGAGGGGGTAGAGAGAAAGACATGATTCAGATGCCTTACTGGTATCGACATAGACACATGAGATTGAGACCATATCTAAAGGACGAATGATGCGACAAATACATGCAAGAGACAAGAGGAGATATCAAGAGTGGTGTGCGTCATACAAAAACAATCTTGAGAAGATCGTGGCTGTGGGCACAGAGAAAGAGGCATAGTGTTCAGAGACTTTAACGAAGCGATCAGCGTCTGTATCAAGTCGTAATTATTCTATTCCAAGTTTGATGCGCAAAGACGAGAGCGAAGGAACATCGAAAGATCTAATCACCTCCTCGTTACTTCACCGGAGGTTCAAGAAGTCGAATCCAGATCATCGATATTACTTTCCGATTGAAGATCTCCAAGACTCTAGGCTCTGAGAGGACGTGGCGGTGTCACGCTTTCGCATACAAATTTGAGAAGAAAATGCGAGTAGATCGTATCCCAAGAGCCTTGTATCCACATTGTGATCTTTTAGCAGCTTGCAAATGGATCATGGAGTCCTTCGGTCCTGTCCGCACATCTGTCGTGCAAGAGCTTGGTAGCCACTTTCTTTCTCTCTGCATCCTGGCCAGCCCACTTCGATAGCTGGTACATGTTCAAGTCCTTGTTCTTCTGTATGCGATCGACACGGGGCCGAGGGAACTTGAAGCCGCGAACAGTCCTTGAGTTTCTGATCCTTTCCTTTCGGTCGATGTGTTTGGCGCTGAGATGATATTGTTTGCGCGTGTCGGAGTCGAGCTCAAGGGCATCAAGGTGATTGGAGAGCTCTGGTTCCTTTTCTTGATCTTTGAGCTTACGGGCGTTCTTCTTGAAGGTGGGTGATGAGGTGACGGGGTAGCCGTTTTCGCGACGAAGTTCTCTGGCATCTTCTCTGGCGTCTTCGAATGTAGAGTCCTCGTCATCGTTTGTGCCGTCTAGATTCATGGCTCCAGCTTCACCATCTTCATTGCCTGGTCGCTTGTGCGAGGGTTCATAAGGAAAGGGCACTGGGTCAATGTACGTGAGACCTGTGCGAGGCGAAGGAGGGTAGTGGCGACGGTCCGTAAGCTCCCAGAATACAGCGCCTCTCAGATGTCTGGCGCGACGACCTCTTTTGAAACCAGTGCTGGGATGGCGCTTGCGATCTGGCCCCGGCAATGAGAGCTTGGTAGGTGTCTTGGGCGTTCTCATAACCACTTCAGTCTGTTCGAATCTGTCAGTCGCTGAAGAACGTGACTTTTTGGACGCATAAACTTGAGCAAAGCTGAGGAAAAGACCTACCGCAGAGGACATTGCTTGTTGCACTAGGGAAAAAGGAAACTGAAGGTTGAAATTGCGGGCAAAGTGATTTTTTGTTATCCTGTATGCTCGCGAAGAGGGCGCAACACGAACCCAATGTCTTTTGTTCAGGAACATCTAAGTCAGACAATCAAGCACAGTTAGCATGATTGTTTGCCAGCCTCTGTCTGACCATGGACCAATGAACCACACCAGCAATTTCAGCAACACCTACGGCCAAAGACACAGCTGCTCCAACTGTAAAATCACCCCAACTATTGCTCTAAGTACTCTGAGGTAGCGATTGACACCATGAGCATCACCACGAAGCCAAACAAGGGCCAAATGATCGGCCAGTACGGTCTCGGTTTCTTTGGCGCGGAATCAACATCTTTCAGCTCGACTCCAGGTGGCTTGCCTCTAATGTGACCGCGACATAGTGCTTTGCCGCTATAGTCTCTCTGACCTCGAATCTTGAGAGGCAAAAGAGCTGTATCAGAGCGGAGATCAATAGTGAACTCATATCGATGGGCGGAAGGAAGCAAAACGTAGATGACGGCACTGAACTCGGGGTTCTGGCGAAGAGTGCGTAGATGCTCGATGAGTGCTGGGAAGTCGTCATACACGCCACCAAAGCCCTTGGTCACGACATTCTCAGTATGGAACGAGGCATGCCAGTCGTTTCCAGGATGATAGACAAAGTAGACAGCATCCTGTGGGTCCACCGAATATTCTTTCTCATGTAACACATGCTGATATTCAATGAAGCGATGAACCGCACCAGCGAATTGAGTCTGGTAATGAATATTCTTCGTGATCTCAGTCACGTCGCTGAGGTTCTTCATGCTCTTGCGAACATGGTGGATGAATCGTCCCAACCTCCTGATCAGCAAAGCCCCAACCACGATGGCTAGCACAATGTAGATCTGAGTGAAAAGGAGAGTGGCCTTGGCATTGTAGATCAGATGAGCAAGGTCCTGTCCTTTGAGGTCTCCAGACAAGTCGACGAGAGTTGTAGCGGCTTGTTGGAAGGCGTCGAGGCTGCTATCCAGTCGGCCAGGTTTGATACCGTCCAGATGTTGCTTGACAGCGACAAAGAAGTCATCTGCTTTCTTGCCAAGAATCATTGTAGAGACTGACCCACCGGGGCTAGTAACCAGGTCAAGTCGTGCGTTGTTGCTGGGATTTGAATGGAAGACGGCCGTGTTTCCAGTTGAGAACTCTGAGATTCGCGTAAGGTTTGCGGAGCGTCCAGGCAAATTTCGATCGTACGAAGCTATTTCCGGCGTCGACGACGTTCTCAACACGCTGGGCAGACCAGGGTACGAGAAGCTTATAGGCAGCGCTATACATGCTAGAGTTGGACTATCTCCACTTTGGGGCTAGGGAGTGGGTCGCATCTGCATGAATGTGCATGTATGTGGCTGGCAAAGCCTGGAACAGCGGCCTTGGCAGGTACGGTGACGTTCCCCTGGTCGACCGTGCCTTCCTTCACCGACTGCCTGCAGTTCAAGACATATAACTCTGCTTGATCCTTCCGTCCAGAAATACAGCTTTTCATACTCCGCACAAGCAACTTTACGAAGACATCAGTTTCATCTCATCAATCACGTTCCATCAAACACATTACAATCATCAACCTTATCACAATGTATACCTCAATCAAGACTTTGGCCGCCGCCATTGTTCTGCCCCTTGTGGCAGCCCTCCCTCTCAACCAGCGCGAGGAGGCCGCTGTTTTCGACAGCAGCAAGCCCTTCGCCCTTCACACTGAAGTCGTCAATGGTACCTCGGCATTCAACGACCTAACTCTGACCTCCTTCCATACTGGTGCTGGTCAATCTACTGTCATAGGAACCAAGAACAGCAGCACGGCCATTGGATGGGGTAAGTCTGACCAAGGCCCTTTCGAGATTGTACACAGATATTAACGACAATACTTAGTCCTCTCGAACTCGGTTCTCCAGCAGCCCATCACAGTCAATGGAGCTCCTGGCTACGCTTTCAACCTCAGCCTCTTTGAACAACAACCCGTCTACTCCAATGCTCCTTCTGGCTATGACTACATCTCCCTGGGTGTATCTGGTGTACCTACCACTGGCTTCTACTTCAATAACTCGACTCTTGCCTGGTCTGGCTCAAACTCCACAGCTCCTGAATCTTTCGACGGCTGCTTTGCTCTGTGCCACGTCAACGGCACTGCCCCATACTTCTCACTCGGTCCTGAATACCAGCTGTTGTGGAAGACCAACAACGCTTCCAGCACTTCCTCCATCTGTGCCGATGTCAAGTTGATCGGAACCAACATCGTTGAGCCCTAGTGGTGGAAGCATACTCATGACAAAAAAACGGAGTTACGACATTACCTCTCCGTCTTACGAATATTCCTATATAAAGTTTAATGATAACGACCTTCTTACTATTCATTGCCACTGCAACATACTTGTGAAAAGTGACGAACTTACTGCAGTCATATACTGTGTGAAGACAGGAAGATTGTCCGTAGCTGGATGTAGTATATATGCTCGAAGAATGAGCCTCTGGACACTCGCTCAACCGATAATTGGGTTCGATTATTTGAACCCGATCAAGAGCTTTGCCATCAAGACGATATGCTAGGAGCTCTGCTATCAACCTTGATAGATTCTACACGGTGCCTTACAAGCTTGTCTATTGTCATGACTGTGCCGCACTATGGAGAGAGCGTCACTGTCCTCTACCAGAGGCTTGATATGAGCGTATGCAGTTTGCGGGTCTACAGACGCGCAATTTTGAGCTACAGATACGTAACGATGAACAAGAGAAGCGTATGCATGCTCTGGAAACTGCCGCCGCTGCTTTCGCTGGCATTGCTGCTGGTACTACTGCTTTCCTCTCTCCTGCTTCCAGTTCTTAGTGTATTTGTTGACCGTTTTTACTCCTGCTCTTCATCTTTCTGCTGTCATGACGTTGATCGTACGTCCTTCGCAGAAAAATATGGTTGAAAGTGGAAGAGAATGGCTTTTGAAGTCTACTCGGATTGCTTTCTCCCGAACTGAATCGCGATTGCCCCGCCAGCCCTGAGCAACCCCACCATCAATCCATCGAAGCTTCCTAAGGTTCATGTCAATACACAAATTAGGCTGAATACCAAGGTCGACTATCTCCCTCTGCTATCTGTATCGTCATGCTTCTGCTTCATCTCTTTTGCAGCTCTCGTAGCACTCTCAGCCTTCCCAACACTTGACATCATCTCAACAAGCAGCAGACACCAAATCAAACACAAATCGACTACCACGCAAGATGTCAATGACCCTCGAAGAAGCTCAGGCTCCTCGCCAGCCCAAGCCCGTCCCCTCAGGTCCAGACAATGTCCTCGAGCAGTTCAACCTCAAAGACCGCGTTGTCGTCGTCACAGGTGCCGCTGAAGGTATTGGCGGCGCCGTCGTAGATGCAATGGCCGAAGCAGGCGCCAATGTAGCACTCTGGTACCGATCCAACGACAAGGCCATCGCAAAAGCCGAAGAGCTAGCAAAGAAGCATGGAAACAAATTTAAGGCATATCAGATTGAGATCTCAGACCCGGACAAGGTGAAAGAGTTGGTTGCCAAGGTCGTTGAAGACTTTGGAAGACTGGATGTCATGGTTGCAAATGCTGGTATGGCCATCTCGAAGCCCATCTTGGAGACCAGTGTCGAAGAGTACAAGAAGCAGTTTGCTGTCAACGGTAAGTGGAAGTTATCCGGCGCAGTCGAACAATGCTGACGCAGTGGTAGTCGATGGTGTCTTCTACTGTGCCAAATATGCTGGCGAACAGTTCAAGAAGCAGGGCAAAGGCAACCTGATCATCACATCGAGTATCTCAGCACATATCGTCAACGTTCCTGTTGACCAGCCCGTGAGTCTACAGGGCCTGTACAGTGTCATGCTCTACCTCTCTGACACATGTTCTAGGTCTACAATTCCACAAAGGCAGCCATCACTCACCTGGGCAAATCGCTAGCTAGAGAGTGGCGCGAGTTTGCTCGCGTAAATATCGTCTCACCTGGCTTCTTCAATACCAAGATGGGTGCTGGAGAAAGTGTCATCAACGAGGCATATCGCATGACTCCAATGGGCAGACAGGTGTGTATCTTCCAGATTGTTGGAGCGAGAAATTGACTGACATGTTCTATCAGGGTGATGTTCGCGAGATTAAGGCTCTCTACCTATACCTTGCCAGTGACGCTAGCAGCTACCAAACCGGTAGTGACACTGTCATTGATGGAGGCTACATCTTACCTTGAGAACATAGCATATACCCGAAGGTCAATAATGTACATACAGCAGAGCTACGCTGATTACGACCGTACGAAGCAAAGGAGACATGTCAGCCGACCCAGTCAAATCATGCATCGTCATATGAGCATCAAGCACGAAACTACCATCAGGCAGCAAGCATACACATGACCCTGTCGACGATAGATTGATCTTCAGCCGTCAACGCTCAAGATGTGCATTCTTCAACCTTTCCACCGCCTCTTTCATCATGCGACACGCAACCCTTCACATGATTCATATCCACTTGCCTTCTGACAGCCCAAAAGCGGAGTCAACCTTCCGCTTCACGTTGTAATCCCAAGATCCACTTATACCCATGCTATCATATCCGAACTCCTCCATATCGAGATCGATGTAATCATCAAAGAAACGTCTAGCAGCTGAAAAAAACGATTTGACCAGTGATTAGAGCAGCAACCGGTGAAGGCAAAAAAAGGATATTTATAACATCGTCGTCTATGAGTGACCTTCTCAGGTGGGCAGTGCTGGTGGTGGGATGATGAGGATATGCACGTCCCGTTATGCCAATCTCATTTCCCACCGGGCAACACGTTTAGCTGTTGTTCGTTTGTCGGGATCACGATCGTTTTTTTTTTCTCTTGCGCATGATGTCGTGGTCTCTAGAGTTTCAGCTGGTCGTTTGTATCCGTTGGTGGATCCTTGATGGCGTAGAGTGGCGTGTAAAGGTGTGACGTGCTAGAGGGATGAAGGTGGGTGCATGAGAGTTGGAGGTGTGAGTGATGGCTCGGACAGGGTTGTACCCTCGACGATGGTTTTTCAAGATGATCATGGGATATTTGCAGCTACGACAGATCTGTGATTCTAGACGGTGCCTAATATGGTATCGATGATGGTCAAGAATCGGACAAAGTCTTGAGATACATGATTTTCGGTATCTATGGGAGTTCAAATCGGATATAGAATTTCGCGGTCGGCTTTGCAGCTTGTTCGAAGCCAGATCAACGAGACTGCGTGAGCTACTTTGCACAAATACAAAATATATATTCGATTGAAATGATATACCGATCAGAAAAAGATGGGACAAGCGGAGCATTCGTCAAAGCGTTATACTTTCTTATTTTATACTACTCGCACATTCGTATATCGACGACTGTCTCGTGAGATGGAAGCCATCAGTACTAGTCATCCTATGACGGCACGTCCAATTCTTTGGCTAGCTGACTCTGTCGCGGCCTTCGTCGGACCGTCTCCTCGTTGTTCTTGTTATGTCTTTCCCTGCTCCTACGCTCTCTAGACCACTCTCTCTGCTCGGCAGCCCTGAGCTCTTCACCAGCAGCCGCTAACCTTTCCTCCTCGGTCATCAATTCCTCTGGCTTGGTCTGCCGTGAAGCCTGCCTCGAGGGCTTGGGTCTTGCGGCAGCAGCAGGTGATCGGTCAGTTCGAATGTCGCGTTTGTTAGTAGAAGGATCTCTGCTGCGCTCGCGATTGCGCGATTTGGATGACGAAGCCACGGCATCCATTTCTGCATCTGACACTACGGCATCCTCAGGAAGATCATCGGTGCCTCCACGAACGTTCTTCTTGCGCGGCCAGAGAGAAGGTAGAACAATTTGCTGGAAACGAGGTTCTACACAGCGTTCATCGAACCAAGCGTGAATACGCTGCTCGACCAGTTGAGCGATCTTGGGTACGTCTTGCAGACGGGCGCGTGAGCCAATTAAAGAGTGGACAGAGAGGTCCAAGCGGTAGTCGTCCAGGAAGGTGAAGGTTAGTGTGGTAGGTGAGGATGATGGGTTCGCTGAGGAAGACTCGGATTCAGTGGTGGGTGCGTCTGGTTGTTGGGAGGGTGTAAAGGAGAGCGAAAGAGTGCCAGAAAAGCGGACGACCGAGACGGCTAGAGCGACGGGCAACACGGCGGAGAAGGGCTTGGGATAGTTCAGGACGAGTTTTGTCTCGATGCCCAAGGTGACGACGTCTGACAGATCGACGTCCATGCGTGCTTGCAATCTGCTCTCGCCCAAGCCCCCTCTATTTGTGCCCTTTTTGGCAGGCATCTGCTTGACAGGTTGGCCGTTCTCATCAACGGGAATGACCCTACAATTGCTGAATATAGGAAACTCTTCTCCCAGCGAGATCTCGGTCACCTTGATCTCATCGATGAACTGTGGTCGGTGTCCGCCATTGAGGGCGTTCGTAAGGGAGGTTAGCACGGCATCACCTTCTAGGGCATCTGCACGCAGCTGAGAAATTGTTTGGGCGATCAAGACATTGAACCAGTCCAAGCTCTCGGGCTGGTGTCCATCGACATTGTAGTAGGTCTTTTCCAAGATCTTGTCTGTAGTGAGGACCGCGCCGCCAGAGATGTTTCGTGGAGCGAGCACAGCAGCAGAACTGCGTTTTCGTAGACGGAGGTCGGAGAAGGAGCGACGGCGCAAAGACGAAGCGTGCGAGAGGGTTCGTTGTCGGCGGAGGGCTGCTCGTGTTGCTGCACGACTGTCGGCTGACGGAGGCTCACCGAAGATGAAGAATTTGATCAGGAATATCAGGATCAGAGCCAGTGTCAATTGGCCTAGCACGAAGCCTTGGGCGAAGGATGCACTGCTCCCAGACTGAGCAGCAGGCGTCGCGGCTATACCAGAGTCAGTGACGTTGTCTAAGACGCGATTGAAGAGGCATACCGTATGCCGCTTGTTTTGCCTTTGACATGTTCCACCAGCTTCCTCCCTTTTACTCAATGACTCAGGAAAGCATGTTCAATTCTCAAGTCGCGAGAAAGATATAGTGCATGACGCACTTTTGGTCTTGTCGATAAGATGGAAGCCAAGAAACCCCGACAGCGGGCAGTTTACGCGGGGTCTGACAAATGGTTCGTCCTACCTTATGATATAGCACCATAGATTGTTGTTTGATATTTAGGCTTCCATCACTCTTTCCTATATATCAAACTCCGCATCGTATGCCTACTTCTAGAGACTACCCCTCTCCGTCAACTGCGACCTCTGGTCTAACCTTACCTTCGACATGTGATCCTCCCGGAGAAGAGAACCCTCCCACTCAAAAAACATGGATCGTCTGTTTGACACTGCCTTGCTTGAATGCTGTATGCTGATGAGGCGTTACAGATCTTTGGTGCTACTGGCCACATGGGCCGCTCAATTGTCAAGACGTGTCTTTCTCATGGCGACAAGGTCACTGCTGTCGGCCGCATTGGTGAGCATACGCTTGAGCAGATGCAAGGCTGGCACGACTCTTGTCTCGGCCTCTTGTGCGACGTGAGGATCTCTAAAACTGTCTCATCTGTCATGGAGAACACAATCCGCCATTTTGGCGCTGTGGACGTCATTGTCAAGTCAGTACTGCTTCTCGAATCTTTCTCTGATGCCCTCGATCTCATCATTAATTTCGACACAGCTGTACTGGATATGGTGTCATTGGAGCTTGTGAAGACCAGGACGTTTCCGATCTTCGTGCCCAGTTCGAAACAAACTTCTTTGGCTGTCTCAACATTGTCCAGCAATCACTTCCCTACTTTCGCAAACGCAATGCAGGCCGATATCTCATTTTTTCTTCGACTTCCGGTGCACTCGGTGTCCCGGGCCTCGGTCCCTATTGCGCAACCAAATATGCCGTCGAAGGTTTGATTGAGAGCCTGCTCTATGAGGTCGATGCTTTCAATATCAAGGCCACCCTCGTTGCCCCAGGTCATCTCCGTCTCGACGAGCCCACGGGACTGGACGACAAGGGTTCGGATTCAGCTGACAAGAGCCGCCTTCCAACCTATGGCCATTTCCTGGTCAAGTCGCCGTCTCAGCCTTACGAGAGCCAGAATGCTCCTGCCGCGCATGCTAAGCGCGTGGTTCAATGGCTTAGCAATCAGCAGCCCACAAGTGCTGTCAAGAGCGCCGAACTTACCTGGCAATTAGGTCATTGTTCATTTCCACCATTGCGTCTTCTCTTGGGCAGTTTCGCCGTCGAAAGTATTCGTGATCGGCTGCGATGCATCATAGAGGAGGTGAGTGATCCATCAAATGCACTACTACACATCTATTGATAGTCTTGTACAGATCGAAGATTGGAAACATCTAAGCTTTCCTCGCGCCGAGGATAGCAGAGACCAGCAGACACCGCAGCCTGCAGGGGAGGACTCGACGTCACAACAGCAACTGACACCAGGCGATGAAATTGCAGAAGTCGCAGATGGGGACATGGAAATCGACGAAGGTTGAAGCCATACCGATAGAATTTTTTGCTTTTTCCTTCTCGAAGGATACCCGACACGTCAAGAATCACGGATCATCGACTTCCCCAAGTTTGAGAGGTTATGGATGCCTAACGCCGGTAGTTTCAGCGCGGACCTGGCACGAATCAAGCATTCAAGCGGCTACTACGTAGGCGGTAAAGGACCAAGAATTACGGTAAGCATGAACAATCCGTTGAGCACATTTTTTAAGGATGAAGAGGTCATGCTGGCCGAGGAATACAACGCCTTTGCCCGAGATGACCAAGTGGCGAGAGAAGGGAATGATGGTCAAACGTGGTCTGGGTCAGGGTCGAGGAAGTTGGGATAAAACGGCGAAACGTAGGGGATGAGGCTGTCAAGCGCGCGCGTTGCCGACGAAGGAAAAATGGTCTTTTTACCCTGTGGGATTTGACCAGCCGACCTCCTTAACTACATATCTTTGGCTTTGGTGGAAGGTCGAGGCCGGCTTGGTGTGGGAAGAAATGTTGTAGCGGTCGATAGTCGTCCTCGCGGAATGTACGCCAAACTCGAGTTCACCAGAGGTAGCATTCGGCTCCGGCGCTTTAACCTTCCCCCCTGATCCAACCCAGTATCTCAGATAAAAACCCTGTTCGCTACGCTCTCGGTAGACGAAATGGTAGGGTTGAGTAGTGGAAAAGATGGAACAAGGGAGCAGGTTTTGGATGTTGGCATCGCGCCGATGCTCGCACATGGAACGGGAAGGGTGAAGTGTGATCTCGATGCCGGTTCACGAGGCTCGCGCAAGCAAGGCGGAGTAAGGACGCGGTTAGGGAATTGTTCACGGGCAATGCATAATTAAAGTGTCTGGCCTGTGCTGCCGCAATCTTGCCAGTCTGTGAGCCAATCGATAGGAACAAGACGGACGAGCTCCGACAAGAGGCAGCAGACGAGCGGTTAGCGTTGAGGGCACATGCAAGGCATTCCAAAGAATGACATCAATGGCTACGCCTCGGGAGGAGCGAGACTTGACATGCCCCGCCGGTTTGACGAGTCGGATTGCATGTCGTGCAGATTGTGCAAAAGAGGAGACGAGACGGCTGAAGTTGTGAAGAGATAGGCAGAGGAGAGCAGGGAAGGATGCGCTGAAAGCTGCAGGTGAGAGCGGCAGAACCAAACTTGGCGTGTCAACAAAGTCGAGCATAAGCATAAACAAAAGACCCTCTCCCCAGCTGCAGTCTGCAGGTTTCTTCTTTGCTACCTCGCACAGTTGTACCACCAGCGCGGTCAGTTCCATTGTTCACCGCTTGCACTTCTGGCGTGACGCGGATTGACAATTGGCGTGGGCGATCGCTGTCCGACTCTCAGATCTTGTCCTGATCGCTGGCCCGAGCTCGTGATTGGAGCAAGGCAGGACGGTTTTGTTTAACGCCCAAGCGTGAGGCACCCCTTCTGCCCTTAACGGGTGCAATCTTAGTTGCAAGCCTGTAAGGGCCTGCTGGCGGTCTTCGTGCTAACCAAGCTCCTTTTCCTGCAGAAAGGCTTGCAGAAAGATTAAAAAAAGGCTGTGCCCCAAGACCGAAGCGGCCTGTTCAACTCGAAGCGCAGCACAAGACCGATCACCTAGCACAAAGCACGCCAAGCCCGACCACCATCTCCATCTTCTGGCTTGTCTGAACTCGAAACACACGCAGCAAAGCTCAGCTCCGTCTCCGTCCCCCTCGTCGGCAGTCCTCTCCACCCAATTTCTGACCTGCACACCTGGTCCATGGCGTCGACGCGTCGGACGAATTATCACACACTCAACATATACCACGACCCCGTGCCGGTCCTACCGTCCACGAACTTCCACGATCTCCCACAAGATTCGGTCGAGGCAGCTCTTTTAAGCGCCCTTGGCCAGCAACCTTTCAGACAATCGGGCTTCGTGCTCAGTCCCACGCACAACTCGGCCACCACCGGTCTACCGAGAAACCACTCGAGCTCGCCCGACGCTCCTCTCGGCAGACGCTCGCTCCACAACATCGCCGTCCCCTCTCCGCTACATTCAACCTTCCCGTCAGACTCACCCGCCAAGTGCGGCTTCTTTTCCGCCATGAACATGAATAAGGAAAACATGTTCCCCTACGACCACCACCTCTACGCCGCACAAAAAGCCGTCCCTGCTAAGCGGGTACTGGCCGACAAGACTGGCAAAAAGCCTGTCAAGCCAGCAGAGCAATATGATTTTGTCCTTCCTGAGCCCGAAGAGATGCCGTCAGTACACGACGACGGTAACAAGCCTACCTTCAGCTATGCGACCCTCATCGGCATGGCCATTTTGCGCGCACCCAATCGCCGCCTCACACTCGCCCAGATCTACAAGTGGATCTCTGACAACTTCAAGTACTACCGTGCATCTGAGACAGGTTGGCAAAACAGCATTCGTCACAATCTGAGCTTGAACAAGGCTTTCATCAAGCAGGAGCGTCCCAAGGATGATCCTGGCAAGGGTAACTACTGGGCAATTGAGCCTGGCATGGAGCGTCAGTTCTGCAAGGATCGTCCTTTGAAGAAGGTGCAAATTCCTTCTGAGATGATGCCTCTGCAGACTCTTCCCAGCAATGCTCCTCGCCCTGTCACTACCCCTGCAATTGGCCGCTTTGCCCTTGGCCCTAACCCTGTCAAGAAGACCGATACCAAGGCCGTAGACTCTGCCTCCTTCCCTCAGGACCACTTCTCGTCAGACGGCACAATTCCTGCCAGCGATCCCGCCCTCCAAGAAGACGAACTTGCCATGCCTCCTCCCGCCGCACGCACTTCAATGCGTTCTTCTCCTCCTCCCGCTTTCGGCTCGTCTCCTCCTCCCATGCAAGACACTCCTCCTCGCCCCTCGCGTCTACGTTTCCCTACCGAGACACACTCTGGCGGTGCTCGCAAGCGCAAGTTCAATGCCCCCCAGGACAGTGGCTATTACTCCTCGATCGAGTCATCGGCCGTCAGAAACCCTACTATCTCACACGTCGCCCTCACTTCCGACGCCGACCCGGACCACCGCCGTATCAAGCGTGGCCGTGCAGAGGAGGAGATTGCACGCATTCGCAGCTCATCATACGACAGCCCTACAAAGCAAAAGACCGCTCCTCACAAGCGCAAGCCTTCTGTGCACTTTGAATACACCTCTCCTCAGCGCCCTACCTCTTCTGCTGCCGCTGTCGCTCCCCTGACTCCTGCTGTTGTCTTCAAGCGTCCAGCCAAGCCTCCGCAATCCTGCTCTCCCAACACCAGTCTGCGCAACCATCGCAACAACATCAAGGCTTTCCTCGGCGAATCCCCTGCAAAGAGCTGGACTCCTCTGGTCCCCTTCTCCCCTGCTTTCAACCTTGACGAGTTCACTCCCGCTAAGGACCTTACTCCCTGGCGCGCATCGAACGATACCAACGATGTCTTTGACGAGAACGCTGCCCTTGAAGACCTCAGCGCTCGTGGAAGCCCCGGAAAGAAGCGTCCTCGCATCGAACGTGCTGTCACTTCCACTAGTGTCCTGGCCGACATCACCTCTGGCAAGGGCAACGCCATGGGCCTCGATAGCCCCTTCAACTTCCAATTTACTCCTTTGAAGGCCACACATCCCGCTCAACTGCGCTCTCCTGTCATGCTCGGCTCCCCTCTGAAGCGTGTTACCATGGCTCCTCCTTCTACCGGCGTATCTGAGAGCACTGTCAACGCTCCTGACTGGTTGGACTTGTCTCTTGACAACTACTTCCCTCAACACAATGGACACGAGCTTTTCGGACTGGGCATTCAGGATGATATCTTTGACGAGCAGGGCGTTGACATTCTCCAAGAATTTGGCAAGATCGGATCCAAGCAGCCTCAGCTTCAGCCTACCAACCCCGGAAGCGGCAGCATGGGCAGCCCCGCCAAGCGCTCTCAGCGCCCTAGCATCAGCAGAAGCATCACCTCGAGATTCTAAACTCAACACGACAAGGCCCGGAGCCTCTACAAATCCCAACGTATAGATTGCGCAGGATACTGATCATGAACATCAAACTATGATACCCACGACTATGAGGCTGTATTAGCAGCATGACGGGTCGACAACTTTGCATACGAAACGAACAAATGGTGGAAAGAAGAACCTTCCTGATGAGACGATACAAAAAGTGTTTCTAAGGTGTGGATCTTGTGTTTTTGATGTATTTTCTGTTTTGAGTCTTTTGGTTCTTTTTCTGTTTTTTTTTCCCCTCTGGATGTTTTCTGCCTTTTCTGGAGTTTATTGACGATGGTCTTTGGCGAGAGCCTTTGGACATGAGATGGGAATGGTACAAAACCGATAGGATGGGAATGGGACGGAGACCTGCATTGCGCTCGGAGTTTGTTGCCTTTTGGCAGTATGCATATTGGGCGGTTGGGTTTCGTTTGCACATTCTCTATGGATAACATGCATTAATGAGTTGTATGAACCTTTTTCTTCTATTGAACACCTTCCGTCTTGAACACATCTGCGTGATTACTCTAGAAGGCTTTGGTACACACGAACCTGAATCGTCGTCAGCAATTGCCCTAAGCTTATATGACTAAACGGAAAAGACATTTGGGTCCTCAGATCAAGTGTATTGGAGTTCTCATGCCCTCTTACGGTGGTCTGAACGAGTGCAAAGCTTTATGCAAGCAAAGTCGACCTTTGTGCCCGCGAGAGGATGTCAATAGTCTCTTGGGTGATCATCAACGGACGTATTTCCTTCTCCACCTTTCTCCTCGTGGCTTTGCGGAGATTTAGAGGGGAGAGAACAAAGGGCAGAAACATACCGAGGCATCAGCTTGTGGTAGCTTGATGAGGCGTGTCGATCCAGTGTGGATGGTTTGAGCTTCGAACAGAGAAGGACATCAAAGTACAAAGTCCCTATTGCAAGCTTCGCTGCGTGGACAAGTAGACAGCGGCAACAACCGTTCAGCGTTCATTAATGCTTTCTGTACGAGTGCAAACTGTGCGACAAATCACAACTGCCGGAGAACAGTAACTACAAGGGACAACCACAAGGAGAGAAAGCAGGTACAGTCAGACGAAGGACCAAGGCTGTGGTAAGCTTATCCCAGACATGCATGTCTGGAGCGTTATGTGAACGCTTCCCCAATTTGGCGCGAGGGGTAAAAGGTAACCCGCACATGCTCACAGCGTGCACTGCTCGTTTTATGAGACAGATGTGCTGATCAAAAGGCTAAAAACGCCCATGTACTTGTACCCCGAGCGGGAGAAGCGAAGACACCTTGCACTTCTGGAGTCTTTAGAAGATGCTAATTATCATACGATGAGAGATGGATGACGGGGAATGATAGATGAATTGAAAGCGAGGATCGGGGTTTGTACGGCTCGAGCAAACGGCGGAATGCGGTGCGAAATAGGAGATGCTTGTGCTGACGGGCACTCTCATCAGCGCCGAGGCAGGACGTCTGCTTTGTCTTGAGCGTCACCAGCGAGGGATCGCCGAGAAAGCGACCAAATTGGACCAATAAGAAGTGGCGAATTTCGTCTTATGGCCGAAACGAAACGGCAAGGCCTTCGAGGGCGTTTGCCGTGACTGGCGGACGTCGGGGTCTCGAATCGAATCGAGAAATGGAATGGTTCGGTTGGTTCATTCTCAGTGCTTCGATGGTCGGGGGAATCTGATCAAAATTACACATCACTACAACTGCATCCGCGTTCCGACGTCCTCTCTTCTTTCTTTCCTTTACACCTCCACCCCCTCGCCTCTGCAACATCCAGACAAGGACTATCCAAAAAAGAAATACTATCATCATGGAGGCTCTTCTCCGTCAATCGCGCGGCATGTGCCCATTCTTGCACAAGACCTCGCCCGCCACGCTTCGTTCGCTCAGCACCAGCACCAATGCTGTCCAGGCCAACATGTCCAACCTGCAGGTCACTGCCGGCCAATGCCCCGTCATGGGCAAGGCAATGGCTGTTCAGAGCACTCGCCTCAACACCCTGCTCTCCGGCGCCTTTGGTGGCTCCAGAGCCTACAGCACTCGCACTACCCGTGCCCCTCGTGCCTACCTGCACACTACCCGTGCTGAGAAGGCCCAGGCTGTAGACAACAGCCCTCTCAGACGCGATGATGGTACGAACAAACTGCGACAGGATTCCAATTGACTCTTGCTGACCCACCCTTAGTCCGCTATGCTCCTGCACTTCACCAGCAGCAACAGGCACAGAAGCAGTCTTCCAAGGAGATGCACGGCGCTCCTCCAGCCCCTCCGAGCACCAATCGCTTTGACTACGACGCTTTCTACCAGACCGAGTTGGACAAGAAGCACAAGGACAAGTCGTACCGCTACTTCAACAACATCAACCGCCTGGCCAAGGAATTCCCTCGCGCCCACAAGGACACTCCCGAGGACAAGGTCACTGTTTGGTGCTCCAACGACTACCTCGGCATGGGAAGAAACCCTCAGGTCTTGAAGAAGATGCACGAGACGCTTGACATGTATGGTGCTGGTGCCGGTGGTACTCGCAACATTTCTGGTCACAACCAGCACGCCATGGGTCTTGAGGCAACCATCGCCAAGCTTCACGCAAAGGAGGCTGCTCTCGTTTTCTCTTCTTGCTACGTTGCAAACGATGCTACTTTGGCCACTCTGGGCTCAAAGTTCCCTGACTGTGTTATTTTGTCTGACAGCAGCAACCACGCTTCTATGATTCAGGGTATCCGTCACTCGGGCGCCAAGAAGATGGTTTTCAAGCACAACGACATGGTTGATCTCGAGCAGAAGCTGGCCTCGCTCCCTGCTGAGACCCCCAAGATCATTGCTTTTGAGAGTGTTTACAGCATGTGTGGTTCCATTGGACCTATCGAGCAGATTTGCGACCTTGCCGACAAGTACGGTGCTATTACTTTCCTCGATGAAGTCCATGCTGTCGGCATGTACGGCCCGAACGGTGCTGGTGTTGCTGAGCACCTCGACTACGACGCTTACGTGAACGGTGGCCAGCCTAAGGGCACCATTCAGGACCGTGTTGACATCATCACTGGTACCCTTGGAAAGGCTTACGGTTGTGTTGGTGGCTACATTGCTGGTTCCAGCAAGCTCGTTGACACTATCCGCTCTCTGGCTCCTGGTTTCATCTTCACCACCTCGCTTCCCCCAGCCACTATGTCCGGTGCCCAGGCTGCCATCGAGTACCAGATGGCATACAAGGGTGACCGCCGCCTTCAGCAGCTGCACACTCGTGCTGCAAAGGATGCTCTTGCTGCCAAGGATATCCCAGTCATTCCTAACCCCAGTCACATCATTCCTGTTTTGGTTGGTGATGCCGAGGTTGCTAAGAAGGCATCTGACCTGCTCCTTGAGGACCACGGCATCTACGTCCAGGCCATCAACTACCCCACCGTCCCCGTCGGCCAGGAGCGTCTTCGTATCACTCCTACCCCCGGTCACGTTCGCGAGTACCGCGACCACCTGGTTGAGAGTCTCGACAAGGTCTGGAACCAGCTCGGTATCAAGCGTACCTCCGACTGGGCTGCCCAGGGAGGTTTCCTCGGTGTCGGTCAGGAGACTACCGGCAACGAGCCCCTCTGGACTGACGAGCAGCTTGGTCTTTCCGAGGTTAATGCCGAGTTGAACCAGGTCGGAAAGGATGCCGTCAATGTCCTTGAGAGCGTTCTTGAGGCTGAGAGAAAGGAGGTTGCTCAGGCTGTTGCCTCCGCTTAAGCTTTCGGCCAATGTATCAGGATAACTCGCGAGTTGTTGGATGTCTTAGTCGAGGAAAAGAGGGAGGATTTGAGCCATCTGTGGCCCATCTCATCATAAATCTTAAACCATTTTTTTCTTTTTTTTTTTCACCCGTGAATTATTTGTGCCTACTTTTTTATCAGTTGCCAGTGCACTGTGACAGCTCTCATGACTAAAAGCAAAGAAAGGACCAAAACCATAGAGATTATCAAGGGCGAGGACGAGCTTTTATATCCATGAACAGATGACCGCTAGTCTTTTCATTGCCGGATTAGGCATGCATTTCCCATTTTCTCGAAGCAAAGATCGAAGATCCGGCTGTCTTCACAGCAGATAGCACACAACTTCGGTTTGGACAGACGACTAAGCACCAAAAAAGAATTGACAAAGGTTGACGCAAGCCGTCTTGAACAAGTCAATTGACTCCATCTATGAACAAGCGAAGAAACACAAGGCACACAGCAAAAAGAAAACGAACCAGCAAAACCTAGGGTATTTCTACACATGAACCTCCTCTTTCTCCTCTCGAACTCCAAGTTGAATAGAATACACACAAATACATCTTCTTTTCGCCAGTAAAACACTCTAATCTTGCTGCGTCATGTGTGAAGGCAAGTTCCAACTAGCATAGTCTTGATGCACAAAGGCACGATCAACCGTAGGCACAGACTCCAACACGTACTGCAAAGACTCGCCCAAGTCGTGACTGTCTCTCAACGACATGTGCTCGTCAAGCACAATATCAACCTCTACATTCAGCTTATCGCCAGAATGGTAGGCCTGTAATCCTTGAATCTGTTTGATGGTCTTTGCAAACCGCATGGTCAGGTAGAGAAGCACGTTACGCTCGTCTGCAGAAGCGGCTGCACCGGTAAGATTGCGGATGTGTGAGAGAGAGGTGGATGACCAGCCGAGGATGACGTAGAAGGAAAGGAGAATACCGCCGAGAGGGTCGAGCCACCAGATGCTGAAGTAGTAGCCCAAGAGAGGGAAGATGATGGAGAAGATGTTGAAGACGACATCGGTCATTGCATCTTGAGCCAGAGCTTGGACACTGCTGTTGGGGATTAATCTGCACCACAGCCAGCATCCGAATTTGATAATGACGGTTGCAGACATGATGGCGATAGCGGCATAAGTAAGTTGGACGATGGTGTGGTCCTGGGAAGTGAGGTGGTTCAAGCCTTCAATGGCGACTTGGACGAAAGAAGTGACCATGATGACGGAGAAGACCAGAACACCAATAGGTTCTAGACGTCTGCGACCGACGGGATAGGCATACATGTCATTGTGGCTGATGAGCCTAGTGGTAGTCCATACGATTGCGGTCGAGAGGAAATCCAGGGCTGCATCGACCAAGGAAGCCAGAACGGAGACGGAAGAGGTGAGGACAGTGACAACAATCTTTAAGGCGAGGAGTACAGTGTTGGCGACCAGGTTCAAGTAAATGGCTACAGTAACGATACGGCTCTGACTGTCGGTCTCATCATCAGGCTCCCATGCAGGGACTCCAGCGTTGAATATGGAATTACTGTCGTCAGCCATCAAAGGCGTCTCTTCATCAGCAACGCGATACAAGGCCTTGGGGGTTCTCTTCAGCCTGTAACTCTGATTTGCCGAGAGAGTGCCATTGCCATTGCCATTGCCTTCGAGGGGAGTAATGGCAGGAGAGGCTCTGGCAGAGGCGTCAGCACTCGTACCGCCATTCTCCTCACTGATAGTGGGTGGAACGGCGGCAGATCCTGAGCTGCTGTGGACGTTGTACTGATATTCCTGGATCAAGTCATGGGGCAGACTCGAGTCCAGCAATCTGTCGATATACAGATACTGCTGGATGAGGAAGTTGTTTCTCTCGTAGTATTGACGAATGGGCTTCTTCATCTTCTTGAGCTCTTCGTCTGGAGTGAAGTACTTCTCCCAGCGATAGCGGGGGTTGCTGTTGCCGATCAAGCGCATACTGCGCATCTGGGGGGTCATGAGGGCGGCGGCGCCAGAGCTGAGACGACGCGAGATATCGGGGTTCTGGTCGGCGGCAGGTGCTCTGAGACGAGCCTGCTGGGGAGTTTGGGGTTCATTATCACTGACGGCAGCTGCGTCTTCGAACGAGGTGCCAGGAGCGAAGTTGCCATCCAACGACGAGCGGCGACGGCGTCCTGCCGAGCCAGGAGCATTGGTTGTCGAGAGTTCGCGTATCAGCTGTGGAAGGTGCTGGCCTCGGGTCGAGAGAGCGGATTCATCGGACAATGGCAGGAAGCTCTTAACTCCCGAGCCTGAGAGACGCGATGAAGGTGTCGACATGGTCGCGCAAGAGTCGTCGTAGTAGGCGAGATGGTTGGCTGCTTTCACTTGTACATTTTGCTCAGCCTCGATCAATGTCTTGTCACGAACATGTCGTGGTTCGTGCCCGTTCGCGGCCTGTCCACCCGCCCGATTTCCAGCCAAACTCAAAACTTGAAGCG
This sequence comes from Aureobasidium melanogenum CBS 110374, assembly GCF_000721775.1. Classification (NCBI taxonomy): domain Eukaryota; kingdom Fungi; phylum Ascomycota; class Dothideomycetes; order Dothideales; family Saccotheciaceae; genus Aureobasidium; species Aureobasidium melanogenum. Next base: position 866,795 of record NW_024470054.1, on the reverse strand, counting down.
TCTCCCAGCTGGGGAGAGCTCCACTTCTTTGCTACAATACATCTCCGGTTATCGCTTATCAGATCGTGCTGTCAACTGGACACATCTCGTTCTATAGCATAAATGCATGTTATCAAAAGGAGAGTGGACAGGTTGACTATCTCCTAGACGACTATTTCCTGAGGATTGGACTTCACCATCTTCACCAAAAGGAAATTTTGAAAGTTACTCGATAAAACTCAACGCTCGTCCGCAATGCTTTTGGGTATAATCCTACTCTATTTAACAAATGCTGAAAACCGATTGAAGAGTAGCAAGTGAGCAATGTCCTCCACCGAGAAATGAAACGCAATGAAAATCGTAATGCCGTATAACCATGCTGAAACTGACGCTTTACCACCGCCGTTCTCGGTCCATCTTCTAAAACGTCCCGAAACCGTGTATAGTGCATGAGAAGAAGGAAAGGAAAAGAAAATGAGAAGCAACCGCTTGGCGTGTGGTGAGAGTAATAAAAGCAAAGTGTCTGCTCCAGGACACTCTAATTGCCGCGGAACAAGAACTGCATGTCTTCAGGTGTGAGCTTCTCCATAGCCACCCTGTCGTTGTTGATTGTGCCGTTGATCATATTTGCCTTCTTCTCTTGCAACATGACAATACGTGACTCGACTGAATCTTCGATGCACAGTCGAGTGATGACACAAGGACGTCTCTGGCCGATGCGGTGGCACCGGTCTGCGCTTTGCCACTCAGCGGCGGGGTTCCACCAAGGGTCGACAATGAAGACACGCGAAGCTTCAGTGAGGTTGAGTGCGACACCTCCAGCCTTAAGAGACACAAGGAACACCTCGACGTCAGGGTCTGTCATGAAATGCTCGATCGACTTTTGGCGCTGCTGAGGAGTCATGCTGCCGTCAAGCATAACAGTGCTGAAGCCAGCGCGACGAAGACGCCATTCGATGAGCTGCAACATGGAAGTAAACTGCGAAAAGACAATCGACTTCAGCGTCTGCTTCTTGCTGCGGAGCTTGTAAAGGTCATAGACAAGCATCTCAATCTTGGTCGATGAAGTCCAGTTCTCCATCTTGATGCGGTTAATGATCGAGTTCTTCTTGACAGCCTCCTCGTTCTGCTCAAGCTCGGGCATATCGAAGTCAATCGAAAGTGGAATGTGGCAACGAGGACAGTCGACGTCACCAGCATCCTCCTCAACAGACTGAGCATAATTCTTCACACAGCTTCTGCAGAAGTCATGCTTGCATTTGGATCGGATGGGCTCTTCAGCAGGCTCGTCACAAATGTTGCAAATCAAAACATTCATGCCTTCGTCGGATTTTTTCTTGAGGATCAAGTCTGGGTGGTTGGATACCTGGCGCATCTGCATAATGAGACCAAAGATGTTGGCGTAGTTGTTCAACATGACACCACGAGAGACGTAGGTGTCGAACTGGCGAGCAGTGTTGGACATGATGCTCTGGGAGAAGTCACGCTCGATATCTCCGAAAAACTCATTGTGAACAATGACCTCTTTCGGTGGCAGCTCCATAGAGCTGACATAGTCACGCTTCATGCGACGAAGCATAATGCGAGATGTAATAAGGAACAGCTTGTCCATGGCTTCCGAACGAGCCTGGGTATCCTCGGATTGGGTAATCGGGTTGAGCAACTCCTGATTGAAGACAGAGACGTGCTCCATACCGGTGTGCTTGCACTCTGTACACATGTGCTGAGAGTCCAGAGACCAGTGCAGAAGTGAGCAGGGACACTTCTTGCAGAAGTAATCTGCGAAAGGTCGGACCTCCAAGAAGCGAAGCAGAGAAAAAAATTCGCCGATGCGGTTCTGGACAGGGGTTCCCGACAAACACCACTTGTACTTGCCTTTCAGAGCGAAGCAGGCTTTGGCGACTTGAGTAGTTCTGGTCTTGATGCTGTGTGCCTCGTCCAGAATTAAGCGGTGGTAGGTCAGGGCGTGAATAGGAGATGCCTCCTTGACAAGGTCTCCGCCACGGCTCCATCCCTTGACCTCCTTGCGATGGAGTGATTCAAGACTGTTGTACGAGATCATGATAACATCGTACTTCTTGAGGTCACTCACCGTCATGTTCTTGGACTTCGCGTTGGTACCGTGGTATACAAGGACCTTGAGCTTTCCATCGGTGTACTCGCCGATCTCCGAAGACCATTGCATCAAAGCGACTGGAGGGACTAAGACCAGTGTGGGCTGTTTCTGGGGATAGTCGGACATAATGAGGGAGACAGCCTGGATTGTCTTTCCCATGCCCATCTCATCTCCAAGCAGGCCACCCTTGTAGTTTGACTGCTCTTGTTTGATCATCCAGTCGACACCTTCGAGCTGGTACGACTTGAGTTTGCGGTTGATGGAGGGCGGCTGCACGCCGGCGACTCCCTTGATGATCGGAATAGCCTCAAGATCCTGCCACATCGTCTTGATCTGAGGATGTGCCTTCTCCAACTTCAGCCTCTCGCGGTCTTTTCTGGACAGTCTCATCTTCTTGATTTCAGCGCCGAGATCGCGGTCTTGGAACTCTGCCTGACCTCTTCTACGGCGAATGTTTGTCAAGGCCAGCGGTATATCATCCTCGTCATCATCCGAAGTCTCGGCAGCACCTGAGAGAGCGTCCTCAGAACGGAATTCATCTTCAGTCATCATGTTGGCGTCGAGTTCCGAGAAGGTCGACAACTCGCTGTCACTATCAGGAACGACGACCGTGGTTCGCGGCTTGGGCAGAACCGCCTTCTTGCCAGCACGTGCTTTGGACAAGCGTGATTTGTACTCCAGAAGCTCATCTTCGTCGTCTGTCTCTGGGATTGCCTGTCGCGGAGCCCTTCTCTTAGGTTTCTTGAAGGTGGATACCTCGACTTCCTCTTCAGTCTTGAACGACACAGCAGACGAGAGGTCACTCATGTCTTCACCGTCTGAGTCGTCGATCACAGTAACATATGACCTCCTGGATCTTGTCGTGGATTCAGTTTTGATGTTTGAAGACTCGGCCTTGATCTTCTTGGATGGCTGTGTAATGTCGGCCCATTCTTCCTCCTGCAATTGTCTAGCAAGAGCAGCATCATCATCTGTATCTCTCTTTCTCTTGCCTCCCAAACGACTACGTGCCAGCGGTTCTGGCGTAACGCCAGCACTGGTTGCTGGGGTATCGATAGGTTGAGCGTCATGGCTGTCAGCTGAGGACAGTGATGATGGACTATTGGAGCGAAGGGCTGCTTTTGCGCGGGAAGACATGACTGGAATGACGACTTGAACTTCAGACTTTGCTCTGGTCCTAGTGGTGGCGATTGATGGAACTTGATCTTGGTCACTGCTGTCCTGGTCCGAGTCTGGAATTGTTGTGGATCTCTTGGAGAGGGAAGTGCTTCTTGTAGTAGACATGGAGGGGGTGTTGTCAGATACAAAGGCTATCATGTGTTAGTCAGATGTATTTTCACACAAGGTAGTGGCTGCGAGTCCGCATACATTGTTGACCACGGAGAGAGGAACGGGTTTGACGGGCCATGATGGAAGTTTAGAGCGACGAGTGGAAGAAGAGGGTAAAGACGATGAAAAGGAAAAGACAGAGGCAAAGCCCCGAGACAAGGCAATGGTATGCTCGGAATGAAAGAACAGCGACAAGAAAGGACCAGCTTTCTTTACTCACTGGATAGAAAGTCTTCCTTTGCCACCAAGGGATATCTTGGAGAAGCGCTTCGGAGATAGCGGCCGAAGGAATTCACGAGCGAGTCAGATCCGAGATCCGGGACAATGCAGATCTCGCCTGTTCCTGGGGTTCTGGACTGTGCAAGTCCTTTGACAGGTGCAAGTGTTTCACGGTGTGCAACAAAGAGAAGACGGTTGAAGAAAGCTGAATGAGAATTGAGAGCGAAGTTGAAATTGGAGTTGGGAGACACCTATCGAGTGTACGCAAGGGAAATGTGCTCCGCTTCAGCTGCCCTGCCAATACTCCGGGCAGCCAGCAGACCGATCAGGCAGCGATGTCCTTCCAACGCGAAATCACGAGGCGTTAGCCCAATTGGGATCTGATCCGAGCTGATTGGCACTCAATCTTGTGGCCTTCACTCTCAAACAGACAATGTTGATACTCGGGAAGCATTCAGTAAAGATCGAAGAGAATATCAATTGACATGCTTGAACCCCATATATATGCCCCCACATGCACTCGACTGTTTTTGAGGCTCAGCGAAGAGTCCAAGCGTCCAAGCACTCACGTCATTGACTTTGTGCTACACGTATCTGTCCACAACCGTCAAACATGTTTCGCTCTTTGTTTCTTCTGCTCGTAGATGAATCTCTCGGGCATTGCTATCTCTGATCAATCTCCCATCATGGCTGGTCACAACTACGCCTACTGTACTCTGATTACGCGGTCATCGTACCTTGCTGGTGTGCTGATCCTAGCTCATACTTTGGCCAAATACAAGAGCGCATATCCTCTCATTGTTCTCTACACCGACACGCTACCTGCCTCTTCCGTCCGCGCCCTAGAGCTTGAAGCCCCCCATAGTAAGCTTATCCTCCACCGTGTCGACGCCCTACTGCCACGGGAAAACGTCCATGTACACCTCATCGCCGAGCGCTTTGCCGACACTTGGACAAAGCTACGCGTATTCGAGCTGTACAAGCTTGACAACTATGACAAGATATGCTACCTCGACGCCGACATGATTCTGCGCAGGAACATGGACCACATCTTTGACAAGCAACTACCCGGTGATGACTGGATCGCTGCCAACCACGCTTGCGTCTGTAACCTTGATAAAGATCCATGGGCTCCTGAAGACTGGACAAAACAAAACTGTGCCTACACTGCTGTATCACACCCAGGCGCTCTCGATCAACCCACTCCGATCACACCAGACTCGCGAGGCACCTACCACCTGCTCAACAGCGGCATGTTTTTGTTTGTCGCCTCAGAGCAGCTTTGGGACCGTATGATCGACTTCTTCAACACAACCCCTCTGCTGGGCGAGTTCAAGTTCCCCGATCAAGACTTCCTGGCCGAGTTCTTCAAGAACAAATGGATGAGCTTGGGCTGGCAGTTCAATGCTCTGAAGACGATGCGCTACTGGCACGAGAACATCTGGAGGGACGAAGAGGTTGTTTGCTTACATTATATCGTCGACAAGCCTTGGGCTAAGCGCGTGAGCGAAGACGGTGTTGCCGGCTACCTTGGTCGTGATGGCGAGACTCACACCTGGTGGTGGCAAGAATACGAGGACTGGCACCAGGAACGCAAGTCTCAAAACGAGACGGAAGAGCTGGAAATTGCTGAGAAGCATGTTGCTAAGCCCATTGGCCAAGAAGATCAAGAGTCGGACGAGATGCGTGCCATTGGCAGCGGCGTTCAATCCTTTGCAAACAACAGGAAGCCCGGTCAGAGTAAAGAGGAGGAAAAGAAACAAGCTGCCAACGGTGATAAGGAAGAAGACCTTCCTCAACCACAGATCCCTGCTCCCCATGAGCTCAAGGGAAAGGCATTGGGCGAACGCGGACATGGCCCCAGAGTTCGAGGGTGAGCAACTGCTTGTCAGTATGCATGGCATGTTCTCACCTTCTTGTCAACATTGTACATAAGTCATACGCATTGGAGCATTGGATGATACACCTAGACACAACGACTACATATTGCCTCTGACTATACCATCCTACATCAAACAAGCACTGGTTGCGTGGCCCAATGGCAAGGCGCTTGACTACGAATCAAGAGATTCCAGGTTCGACCCCTGGCGTGATCATCTTTTGCCGGTGCAATGCTCGGTATAACAATTTTTTTCTGTTCTAGATCTCTGGTAAGAAATTTCTTTCTTCTCTGCAGGCTTTGACGTTCAAGGAAAGTTTGCCGAAGCCGGCCCGAGACTCTTGGGCACCAAGTCTGGGACTCACTTTTCCTTCTTTTGTCGACGGAAGCACCCTGTCAGATATATGATCTTTTCTTCTTGTCTCTCCATAAATTTGCTCAGGTGTTGCTGCAAATATCCTGATCATGATACAAATATATAGTTACACTTTAGTCATTCCGTGTGTCTGATAATGGAGGGAAAACATTCGGGATGTTGAACCTGCGTTTTCTTGAGCACATTCATTTCTCACACCACCATACATGTTGTTGAATGTTGTTACACGCTCAACAGTGGCTGCCTTCGAAGCCATTGGCCGACCAGCAAGAGTCTTCCTGTGGATGAGTCCTTTCCTTTTCTTTCTCTCTTCCTAACCTTGCTTGCTTCCAGAATTCACCAATAGCAATGGGCTGTCGAGCAACATGATCTCTGGACGGATGTTCATTAGTGGTAATGTACAAGACAAGTATGTTGATAGCTATGAAGTAGTGCAGATGTACGGCCGAAGCTCTTCATGTATCCTCCGTCTACAACCCAGCAAATAAGTCGTCGATAGCATTCTTCTTTTTCTTCTTCTTGACTGGCTTTGCAGCACCGCTAGAACTTTCTCCTTCCTCTGGCTTTGGCCTTTTCTTCTTAGGCTTCAAACTCGTCGTCGCTGAAGACGCAATCGGCTCTGAAGTCTTTGTAGCATTCTTCGATGATGTTTTCGCTAGAGTTGTCGTGGAATTGTCGTCCCAATTGACAGCAGGCAGAACCTTTGTGATCTTCGGCTTGCTGTCGGGTTCCATGGTCTTGAGCTTCGTGCTCGGTTTTGTCTTTGTTGGCGGAGGTATGCTGGATTCTCGCGAAGATGTGACAAATGGCTTGCCGGTAGCCATGGCTTTCAGTGCCTTACGACTTTGCTCCAGCATGTCACGTTCTGGAGCCAGACAGCCACTCTCAACCTTCCTCAATTCCTTCTCCGTTGCTCTTGCCTTTGTAGCCACTAGATCCTCTTCGTCTTCGCTGTCTTCCCTTGTCAAGACCTCGCCCAGATCTTCTCTCTTCTCTGCTTCTCGTGGCACAAGGACACCCAATCCTTCATCCTCGCCCCATCCCTCCGCAGCAAAGACCTCGATGGCTTTCCTAGTCTCTTCCTCTCCTAACTCCTCGTAAACAGAGATCAGCCCAAACACCCTACACACGTGCCCCAAGATTGCCATTAGTACCACACCCAGCACTGCAAATCGTCCATCCGCTATCAATTGCCCAAATGCATGTTGTGTCTTTGGCACCAGCACATCTCGCCAGAAAGACACTGTTTGCTGTATCCTCAGTCGCAAAGCCTCATCCTCTGCTTTCTTCTTGTGTCGAGCGAGGTTTGTGGTAGGTACATGTGAGAGAGTCGTGAGGTTTTCCAGCATCGTGCCCAGATGTCGTCGGAAGATGTTGAAGTGGCGATACCAAGTGCTGCGGCGATGTTGATTGTGGTTCCGATGGTGGAGGAGGTGCATTAATGCATGCAAATGCTGGAGGTCGGCGGTTTGTGAGGAGGAGGGAAGTTTGAGGGGTGCGAGGTCGGTTATGGTAGTTATTGGGTTGGTTTCCATGGTGTAGAGTCACAAGGTGCTGTTTTGTCTATCGTCGTGATGGTCCAGTAATAAAGCTCGTGCTTGCGAAAGATAGCCACGACACCCGGCACTCGGCAGATGGCTCAACAACTTGTACCACGTACAACCTTATTGATCTTTTTGTGAGAGACTCTAGTCAAGAAAGGTCTGTCGGTGGGCGCAGGCGATGTCCAGAGAATTTGTCGACCTCGAGGATTGTGGTATGAATATACCTCTTCGAAAATCTTCTGGTCACTGCAAAAAGAGTTGGCAGATTTCAGCTCAAACAGACGCCTGCTTCCAATGTTTTTGCAGAAGTTTTGATGATTTTGGTTTTCAAAGATTGTCCGATCTTGTTCGGTAACGGAAGTCCAAAAGGTTTTCTTGCTCTCGCGTTTGCTTTCGTCTGTCGCGATAAAATGTCGCTTTTGCTACTACAGAGACTTGCCCACAATACAGAGCTGGATGATGTCAATATGTATGAGGGCTTTGTATCAATCTTGAATATTCTGGGTTGGTGTACTAGGTGGGAGGCTCGAGGAATAAAAAGATGGCCAGGCATGACTCCAGCCTCGGAGTTATCGGATTTACAGAACATGAGACAGAACCACCATACAACCAACAACATCTTCATATTCAGATTACAAGCACATATGGACAAGAGAAAAGAATCAAGGCAACCTCGTGCATTGTTCTGTATATCTTTCGAAAAGCAAAGCTAAGCTAGAAGTATCTGTCTGTGAGAATGCACAATCTTCCATCTTCTTTCTTATAGCAACGGCAATTCATCTGATCAATCCATCCTCCTTTTTCAATCCATTTGAGCTCTCCAGGAAAGAGGCAACACTTCCAAACTGCTGTCCAGAAACGAGATGTTTCCAGAGGAACACACGTCTGATGCTGCCGAAGCCTGAGGCCTACGTATTTTCTTTTTCTTTCCTGCGAATGCCAACCTCGTGACAATATGGGACATTTCTTCGTGATGACGTAAGAAGTTCATGCAACGGAAACCAAGTTCCAAGCACCAATCTTTGCGTCCAAATCTTAGCGTTTAGTAGCTGAAGATCGCGTCGAGTCCAAGCAGTGCTCAACGACGGTAGTGAGAGCGGCGGTTACCACGGAAGTAGGGGTCCTCTTCATCGAAGTAATCATCCTCCTCGTCGTCATAGTCATCGCGGTAGCGAGACTGCTGGTTTCTACCATTGCGCAAACCAGGACGCTGGCCACGGTCATTGCCACGGTAGCCGATAAGACGACGCTCATTGAAGCGGAGCTGACGCTGCTCCTCGTGCTGACGCTCCTCTTCGATGGCGAAAGAGGTGCCGCGGTCGTACTGACCTTCACGGAAGTGAGAGCCAGGTCCGTAGGGACCTCTACCACGACGAGGAGGGAAGAGTCCAATAGTGCCGGCGTTGTCTCTGGAGCGCTTACGCTTCTGCTCGTTGTTGGGAGGAGGGAAAGGGGCCTCGGTACCGATGGCCTCGTTGTCGGGGCGACCAGCGATAGTAGGCAAGTCGGTAGAGTCGACGTGGTACCAGAGCTTGGGACGGTAGCGAGGAATCTCCTCCATGACAACAGAGTTGCGGAACTTGGCGAGCAGACAGTCGATGCCCTGGATGGTGGCGTAAGAGACCTCGCACTTCTTCAATGAGCCGTACATGCTCCACTCCTTGCCAACACGCTGCTGCACGAAGTTGGTGATGAACTCAGGGCGTACAAAGTTAACAAAGGCGTAACCGACGTTGAGGTTGTTCGAGAAGTCAATGCGCAAGTACGAGAAGTCGTAGTGGCCTTCAGATGTGGCGTCAAGGAAGAGCTTCAAGTCCTCAAAGTCCACACGGTTGGGAATATTGCGTAGCATGATGGTGGTGCGAACGTCAACACCTGCCTCAATCTTTCTCAGATTGACAGTCTGAGGCTGGTTGAACTTCCAATACTCCATGTCGACCTGGTGAACAGGGGAATCGTCAGAGGGAACCCACCAGGCAGGCTGAAGACTGCGAGGAACAGAGTTGCGGAAACCACCACGGCCACGACGAGGACCAGAGTTACCACGAGAGTTTTCCGAGTAGTCACCTCTGGAACGACGAGTGGTATAGTGGCTGTACTCATCATCAGCCTCACCAGAGACGGCAAGACCTTGAGTAGCATCGACGAGCTGAACCATGGAGGCAGCAGGGTGCACGTAGCGCATGTAGCCCGGAGGTGCGTATTCCTTTACTGATACGGTGAGAGAGTCCTGAAATTGTTAGCGGGGGATTTGATTGGAGGATTCAAGACAATGCTGAAACGGCAGAGAAGTAAAGAGAGATAAGTACTTACGGAGAAGCAAGCAGAGTCATTCTGGTTTGAGACAGCGACTGCGTTCTCAGCAGACTTGACCGAGAAGAACTCTGCACGGAAACGAGGGGCCTGGAAGCCCTTGGTCTCGATGTAGGCGAATGAACGCACGTTGCCAAATGCCTCAGCGAATTCACGGACTTCGGCGAAGATGGAATTGATGTTGAACTCCATCATACTCTTGGGGGTGGCGGTAATCTCGACCTGTCCATCATATGCTGAGACAGCTTGAGCACGAGCGTTGGTATGGTCGTGGCCGAAGTACTCGTGGTGATCGACGAAGGCGAAGCTGACGGTAGTCAGAGCGCTCTCAAACATGGTCTTGGAAGCGGCAGCAGCGCGCAAGTCGTCGAAGCGACAGTACAGAGCGAAGCAACCGGGAGCATCATCGGCAGCATAGACACAGTCTTCGATCAGTTCAACTAAATTGGTCTAAGAAAAGATCAGTAAGAAATCGGAACACAGACGAGAAGATGAGCTTACTCCTTCCAGAACTTCCTGGAGCGTGCCCTCCTGAAGCCATTCGGTAGGAACCAAACCGAAACGCACAAAGCGAGTCTCGGCGACGTTGGGATCAGTGTCGGTGCTGAAGGCAGGGCCATCCTTGAGAAGAGACTGACGGGAAGGCGACGAGAAGCCGGAGCCGATAGGCTTAACAGGAGAAACAGATGAGCTCTTGGTGGAAGGCGCATCAGGAGTCGAACCGATGTTGAGCAGCTTCATGGCGCTGCTCTTGGCGGGAGTGTAAAGAGTGCTAGAAGAAGAACTAGCGTTGTCTCTCTCCTTGTCGTTGACAACCGAGAAACCCTTGCCAGGGGTGAACTCTGAACCGAAGGGGTTCAAGACAGTGTTGGGCTATTGAAAGAATTGTATTAGTATGAGCCACAAAGATGAAGGTACATGATAGGAGAAGTAGGAGTGCAACTGTATCAAATGGAAAAGGTACAAGAGGAAGTGGCATTGTGATAGATGAGACAGGTAAAGATAGAATGAGGTGAGACAGGATGAGTAATCCAGTAGAGCAGGTGTTTCAGGTTTAGAAGTGTATGAGATGGATGAGGCCAGAGGACGAGAGATGAGATACACTGCATCTGAGGCAAAGAGCTCGTAGAGTGGGACACCAAGGGTGTAGCCTCAGAGTGCTGCAGCCAAAGGATGCGAATTGGCGTCCGAGAGAGTGTGCTGGGGCAAAGGGAAGAGTTGAAAGTGCGCACAAGGAACGAGAAAGATGGCAGAGGTAGAGAAGGTTACGTTTTGCGCAAGTACGCCTGAGAGAAGAAAGAATGAAACAAGACATACCTTTGACGATGGGACAAACTGCGCCTTAGCGGCGGCGTTCTGGAGGATCTGGCGCTCATCGTTCGATGTGGCTGAATCCTTGCGCAGCATCTCAGAGGACTGAGGTGGAGACATGGTGGTGTGCTGACAATTGATGAATGATGTGGGATGGGAGAAGAAGAAGATAGCCTTGACCAAAGAGGGGAGACACTGTGCTAAGGCGCGCAGTGTTGAAGATTGGTAGAGGTGGTGGAGGGAAGAAAAGAGAGTTGGTTGATGGGGGAACCACTTTTATAGGTAATGTTCCAGCGTCTATGATGTCGTCTGTATAGCAGTGAGAACACCAAGCGAGTGACCGAACGCTGAAGCTACTGGTGAGGAGGCTCAAGGAAGATTCAACAAGGTTGACCTAGGCGTGGTAAGGAATTCGGACAGAGGAAGGTGCTCGAAAAGGTCACTCTCGAGGAAGTTGCGAATCTTCGAACCTTCCGTAAAGAGCCAAGGGGTGGTCGAAAGTAGGCGATCGTGGATATCAACTCAATCGGCTTGGCCAGACGCTCGACGTCGTAAAACCTCGGACAATTCTATGGAAGGGGGAGAAAGGAGGGATGGTATGGAGCAGAAAATGGGCTGGTTATGTGGAAGAAGTCCTTCGAGACAACGATGGAAAGGGTACTTCCACCTTGATGGTGAGCTCGCACGCCATGATGTAAGTTTAACATCCGAGCGATCGAAACAGCTGAAGGATATCCTTCATGATTATATGTAGTAGGTTTCAATATGTTCAGTCCTTCGAATGCATATACATCCAAAGTATCTCAGCAAGGAAAGAGGCTTCATTCTTTCTCTTTGATCTGGAAGGCAGGCTTCAAATATGTTTGTCTGCAGTCTGCAGTGCTTGCTTGGCAGTTTGAGCCCGGTCATCCGCCATGTGGGATTGAGGCTCTGCGGAAACTATGCCTAGCGCGACGCTTTGACCATCACCTACTCTCGAACACCAAATCATGGAGTGCTTCTGGCTTCTCGAGTCCAACAACAATCGTGATCAGCGATTCGGTAGATTGATCACATTGATCTCTTCGCTCAGTTGTGAGAGAGATTGCTTCACTGTTGTTGGTTCACTCGTTTGGAGGAGATTCCATCTGCCAGCATCTGAGGCAGATACGTGTCAAAGGACGTGTCTCGTGCAAAGGCGCGCCTTGAAATAGGCTAAACCGAGCGAATTCCAATTGCAGTAGAGATGCCGGCAATTACTGAGCCTCATGATGAGTTCATGGGTGCCGTTCAGCAGGTACCGAATGCGGTCGCCCTGAGATCTGGGGCCAAGCTAATGAAGTACAGATCATCCTGTCATCGTCAGAGACAGACTACATCGACCAGTTGATTCCGGTGATGCGTGATGTCAGAAACTCGGAACGTGCAAATCATCTCATCCAGGCTCTGACACAAGTCTCGAACGATCGACAAGCCGAGATTGAACGTATCTGCAATACCAATCATCAAGAATTCATCAACTCTGTCAATCAGCTTCAGCGCGTCCGGGAAGGCACCGTCACTTTGACAGCTGAAATTCTGAGTCTCAGTCAGTCCATCGAGGCCAGTACCGAAAAGCTCGCCGAGCAGAAGAGAGCATTGGTCGATTCCAGGGGTGTCAGGCAAAACATTGATGATGCTACCCAAGCCTTAAAAGACTGCCTCGAGGTATTGCGGCTAGCAAATCAAGTGCATGATCTGCTTCAGGAGAAAAACCGTTACGCCGCACTCCGAGCTTTGGATGAGCTGCAGAATGTTCATCTCAGGGAGGTTACCCGCTACATGATTGCAGGCATGATTGAGCGCTCAGTACCCGCGACCCAGCGTCTGATCGCTGAGGCTGTAATGGCAGACCTGAACACATGGCTTTTCCGAATCCGAGAGACTTCACAGTTCCTGGGGGAGGTTGCATTCTACCATACAGAGATGCGTCGAACCAGACACAAGATGAGGTTCGAGGAAAACCCTGATCTCGGCAACTTCAAACTCAACTCAGCCGTGGAAGCTGCTGCTGATGAGAGCGAGGAGTTTGATGTATTGAACAACGAAGAGGTGCAGGTCGACTTTTCTCCTTTGTTCGAAGCTATTCACATACATGACGCGTTGGGCCAGAGCGAAAAGTTTCGCCAGGACTATTCGGCAACCAGAAGGAGACAGAAGGAGCTGCTCCTACCTGCGACTCTGGATCTGCTAGATGAGGACGCAGGCGAGTTGAGTACTCTGCTAGAAAGTATTGCTGGGTTTGCCATTGTAGAGAAAGCTACCATGATGAAGACGGAGAACTTGCGATCATCAGCAGACGTGAGCGCATTCCCCTGAGCTGTCCAGAAAGTTTGCTGACAATGTCCAGGTTGAGGAGTTGTGGGATTCGATGTGCCAGAGTGCTATCACACTTGTTAGCAAGGCCCTTCCAACCATCGACAACGACGAGAGACTGTTGAAAATCAAGGGTGTCATCGCGCTCTTTGTCCAAACCATGGGAGTGAGTACTGTTTTTACCATCAGACTGGGAGCTGGCGAAGATGCTGACAAGCAACCACAGAGCTGGGGCTATTCTGTTGATAGTCTCGATAGGCTGCTCCTCAAAATTTTCGACAAGTACGCTCAATTACTGAAGCAGAGGTTCAGCGAGGATTTCCAGGAGGTGAGTGTTCAGGCTTCGCGAGCCCGGTGGTGTGGTTCGTGTTGCGTGCGTAAACTCACTTTCACACACAGATTGTTTCGACCGACGATTACATGCCCATGCCCATCAACAACCCCGATGAGTACGACAAGGTCATCAACGTCAGTTGGTACACGCCAGAGAAGGATCGTGAGCAGCAAAAGTATGGTTATGCACCCGGCGCAAGCAGAGTTATGATGCTAATTCGTACAGCTTCCCTTGTGTTCTCCCCTTCTCACAGATGTACCCGCTTTGTTGCATAGACATCCGAAACTTTTTGAACCAGATCTATTTGTTCTCCGACGATCACTTCCAGAATTCTGCAGTAATCGACGATACACTCAAAAGCGTAAGCAACCATACTTTCAAAGCCTAAGATTTACAAAACGCTGACTGACATCCTTCAAAACAGTCTTTGGACGAACTTCTTTGCCACAAAGTGTGCAGGTCACTGGTCGAGAGACTTTCATCACAATATCCCGGACAGATTGTCCAAATCCTGACCAACCTCGACCACTTCGAGACAGCATGTCGCGAGCTGCAAGAGTTGCTCGCGGAAGCCCGCTCGTCAAGCAGCGCAGCCGGCCCAATCGTGCTCGCCGCGACAGAAGAATTTACGACAGCCAAAAAGGCAGCCGAGAAGCGCATCTTCGAGCTTGTTAACAGCAAGATTGATGACTTGATCGAAACGGCCGAGTATGACTGGAGCTCCACCTACGAGCCACCAGCTGCTTCACCTTACATGCAGGAATTGACACGCTATCTCTCCGACGTCATGTCCAGTGTATTGCTTGGGTTGCCGGTGCAGATCAAAGAGCTTATCTACTTTGACGCCCTCGGTCATATCAGCAATGCCATTCTTGCTTTGCCGCTCGACCCTTCCATTCGCCGTCTCTCGCCCCAGAGCGTAACAGCTTTCCGCCTCGACACCGAGCACTTGATCAACTTTGTCCGCAGTCTCGACAATCCAGTGCTCATGGAGGGCCTTGATGAGCTGCGCCAGACAGTTGAGCTCATGGCTGTAGCCAAGGAAGGCGAAGGTCGCGCGGAAGAAGAGTTCTTTGACGTTGAAAAGGGACGCAAAAGATTTGGCAAGGTGGATAAGATGAATGGAGCCGAGTTACTGGAGAAGGTCAGCCAGGGAGTCGAGGCACAGAAGGCAGCTGCAGTTTCTCAAGCGGCCAGTCCAGTTGACAAGAAGCCGACTATGAACTTCCCGGCCTTTGCGAGCAGGTTCAAAAAGGACAAGGATGCTTCATAGACGATGGATCGCAAAGCGCATTAACGGAGAAGTCGTGATAGGATACCCATAGAGAAATGTTTTGTGGTTTCATCAAAAGTGGCATGTTTTTATTTTGTACAAAGAAGTGGCAGGTGGTAGCTTTTTTTTTTAGTGGTCAAGGCCGCTAGCTGACCTGCATCTCGATGGGCCTTTTGCCAACCCTCAACACGACTTCATGCCTCGTTTCGTCTATCGTACAATTCCCGACCAGCTTATTCTGCTTAGATGGCGAGAGGAGAGAAGAGCCTGGAAGCTAGTCAGCGTTCTGTGGTACATTACATGTCGAGGGTGGAGCCGTACTTGATCAGCGAAGGACGGGGCACGCTGCGGGTGTAGCCCAAGTAGATGATCAGAGGAAGGTAGCCGCTAGAAGAATGCCTGTCAGCGGGTGTTCTTTCATGAAGATCAAGCGAGTGGTTTCGGTGTAGACGATAGTTGAATGCTTCGGTTCTTGGTGGCCCTATGTCCTTGCTCTTTCTCATCTCTCCAAACTCCCAGCAGTATAACAAAATTGACGATCGACGATTCCAGAGGACAAAGGACAAGCGAAAGACGGTGCGAACGTACTAGTGAACAGCGACACGAGAAATGTCAATGACGCGCGAGATGCGCTCCTAGACGAGGGTCAGCCAGAAATCGACAAGCATGCTATACACAGCATCAGCGTACCTTGGTCTCTTCGGAAAGCTGCATGTTGACTAGATGGACACTGGGTTGGGTAACAAAGTGGCTGGACAAGAAGAAGTCGTCTCTTGTCTGTAAATCGTCACTTGCGACGGGCGTTGGATTCGGCCTTTGCGGCGAAAAGAAGCAGCGGAGCCTTCCGTCATTGCTCAACTTCTCCAGCGAATGCGACAGGACGCTGCTCTTTGGTATCACACTCATTCACGAGAGCAAACATGGCGTCGGGAGGAAAGCACTGGTATGTCGTGTTCTAAACCTCTCTGCGACACACCTTCGATGCTGCTCATCCGCTGCCGAGGGCGCATATTGCGATCAACCCAGAGCTCAAGCTAACACCATGTCCAGGGAACAAGACAAGGAAGCGACCGTCTATGTCGGCAACCTCGATGAGCGCGTGACTGACCAGCTCGTCTGGGAGTTGATGCTCCAAGCCGGCCGTATCGTCAATGTTCATCTGCCCAAGGATCGCGTCACCCAAACACACCAGGGCTTCGGTTTCGTCGAGTTCGTTAGCGAAGAAGATGCCGACTATGCCGCCAAAATCATGAACCAGATCCGTCTTTGGGGAAAGCCTATTCGTGTCAACAAGGCCTCGGCAGACAAGCAGAAGACGTTGGATGTGGGTGCTGAGCTATTTGTTGGAAACCTGGATCCCATGGTCGACGAGCGCGTTCTGTTTGAGACTTTCAGCCGCTTCGGCAGCCTGACTTCTGCGCCAAAGGTATGCGCCGTCTCACTGACCTGCTCTTTCGAGTCGCTAATGTCATTTCAGGTTGCCCGTGACGATGCGAACCTCAGCAAGGGATACGGATTCGTGTCTTTCACCACCTTCGAAGCCTCGGACGATGCCATCGCGAATATGCACGGCCAATACCTCATGAACAAGGAGATCACCGTTCAGTACGCTTTCAAGAAGGATGGCAAGGGTGAACGCCACGGAGACGCCGCAGAGCGTGCCCTCGCTGCTGCTGGCCGCGAACACAACATCGAACCCCAAGTGCAACCTCTGCCTCCGCAACTGCTGGCTCCTCAAATCGCTACTCCTATTGCGCCGCCTACACCCATGGCAGCTGCTCCCTACGGCGTTTCGCCTGTGACTGGCGGATACGGCGCTCCCCCAGCTGCCAGAAATCAGCTTCCACCTCCTCCTGCAGCTGCTGGTGTGCCTGCTCGACCACCCCCAAGCGTTGGTGGATACAACGGACCCCAAGGTGGCTACAATGGTCCTCCTCAAGGATTTGCTCCGCCTCCAGGTTTCGCACCCAACGGAGCTCCACCTGGATTTGCACCACCACCAGGTTTCGGAATGCCTGGCATGCCTCCTCCCGGATTCCCTGCTCCACCGCCAGGAATGCCTCCGAATGCTTATCAGAGACGATGATATGGTTACAGCTGGGCTAAATGGTTTCATCTACGATTCAAGGAAAAAGCTGTTGTTTTTAGCGAGGCGTTCATGGCATGCTCGGGATTTGGTTGCATGGTGAGAGGAGATGGAAATGTATATTGAGATGCAAATTAGGGCGGCCCAAAGGTCTCGACCCTCGATCGAAGTCAGAAAAAACGAGATTGGTCCGTAGACCATGGTATATTGAATAGCAAACAAGCAAAAGAAATGTGCAAACGCCAGACCATGTTCCACTGTAGGAAACAAGCAGCCCAAGGCAGATGAAAGAGAAAGCAAGAGCAGCAGTCCTTTCCCAAGGCTTCACATGCGATCAAACATGACAGCCTTTGGATCTCTCGGCCTGCCATCCTTGCCAATATTCTCCCTTCCAAATCTCTCCTCCATGACTATCCTCCTAGCCTCATCGAACCCACAACCCCTGCTCTTCATAATCGCCTTGACTCTTTCTTTCCCTTGCTCGTCCAAGCCCTGTCTACTATCCCCACCCTCGACATTCTCGCGCAAATCAAAGTTTGCGCTGCTGAAACCGGCTTCAATGTCGTCTTCGAAACTGTTCTGGCCGAGACTGATATATGCGTTTCGCGCGAAGGGATTGAGTCGTTGAACAGATTGAGAAAAGCGCCAGAGGGGCTCAGGGATACGGCCGGGTGCTGTGAGGTAAGGGATCGGTGGTGCGTGAGCGATCCAGAGGTGTTTTGTTAGGTAGAGCGCTAGAGGTTTGTGTTAGTGGGAGGTTTAGCGGAGGGAGAGTACCGAGTAAGCATACCGGTTGCGCTGACGAGGAAAAGGAAAGTTATTGAGTAGAAGAGGTATCCCATTGTGACGGTATTGCGATTTGAACAGTGACGGAAGGCAGGAAAGGAATGCGCGATCTTGTCGTAGACTCGGGATGGACGGATGAAACAGATGGTGAATAGCGGGCTTGTCGGAGATAGCAGTGCTCTGACTGAGAGTTGGATCTTAGGTGTAGGAAATTGGATCAAGGCCTAGCAAGGCCAAAGTGTATACACAGTCACATACAGGGCTGGCGGAAGAACTAAGAAAGAAGCAGACGACGAAGACAGGGGAGATTGCTGCTGACAAGAGTCCCAAACGGGTGCGGCGGAGGCTCAGCTTACGCACTGCAGCGGATCTGTATGCTTGGCCGCAACCCCAGACTCTGTCGGCAAGCACAACCGACGCTGCGTCTCTGGGAGCTGTCCAAACAGGGAAGGTTAGCCGGGGCTTCAGCGCTTCCGCCCACACTGAATATTACACGATTTCTTTGCTTCTCATATTGAAGATATCCAGTATCATCTCATATCACAGCAAAAATGGCCACCAACTTCGACAACAACTCCTACGACCTCATCTGGGAGACCATCCGTATGTGCTCCCCCGCTCGCTCCGAACATTGAAAGAGATGGACGCTCCGTGGGCAAGGAAACGGACCTTGAAATAATACGCTTCGGAGGGACGACAATTGAACATCTGAGGACCTGTGACTGACGCGCGCAATTAATAAGGCCACAACAATGCCTTCCTCGTGAAGCGCAAGCAGGCTGGTGGTGTTCAGTTCTCCAAGGACCCCCTTAACCTGACCAACCTCCACTCGCGCAAGGTAAAGAAACACTCCACCAATTCTACCTTGAGACCAAAATTCTGATCGGAGTTTGTACACAACAGTACTCTTCGCTCGCCAACCCCCAGGCCATTGGCATCAACGCCAAGGACAACAAGATCGAGGTCACCACCAAGCTCGGCAACAACTGGAACAAGCCCAGCAAGTCCTACCAGAAGGTCGCCTTCAAGGCCACCACCCCCTCGCGCAAGCTCATCAACAACGCCGTCTCCGGCTCCACCAAGAAGGGCTACCGCTCTGACTTGCACATGGAGGCCGTCCAGCGCGCTTCCGCCGTCAAGAAGTCGACCCGCCAGGTCAAGGCCACCGTTGCCCCCACCAAGCTCCGTGGCTCCAAGGCCCGCAAGGCCCAGCAGTAAGCGTCTCGCTGCAATCTCTCTCTTGATATCATAGAAAAGGAGGAGTTGTTGCTGGCTGGGTTATGCTGTTGCCGGAATGAAAAAAATGATTCAAAAGGCCATCTGAATACTTCCCTCGTCTACTCTGCGCTTGTGATGTTGTCTTGATCTTTGACTGTTCGCTATTCGTTGTTGCTGCAAGATTGCCGAGAACTTGTGAACTCGGCCAAATCATATATGTGGCTATAATCTGAGGTGAGACATTCTAACCAACAGTCTCTATTCTACATATCGTACAGATGCTCAATCAACCACATCACCATCTACAAAGCACCACCAACCAGCGTCACGATCCACATGGCAATCCTCACATGCAACCCAACCCTACGTTCCGTCTTCTCAAACGTCCCTTGATCAACCTTGGTAGCATACTCCTGCAACCACTCCTCTTCCTCCTTCAATCTCTTCATCAACTCAACATCCCTCGTAACGATCAACGCATTCGCCTCCAGATCCAAGCTGTAGCTACGCTTTGTGTAGTTACTGCTGCCGATCAAACTGACACTTGGACCCGGTTCGTCCTTGAGAGTCACCCAAATGCCCTTAGCATGATACGTCCACCCGCCTGGTGTGTTCACAGTGCCCTTTCTCCATTCCTTGAGCGTGATTTGGTTTTCCAACCCGGCTTTCTGGACTGAAGAGAGGAAGCGGCGACCTAAAAGTGTATACGCGGCTGGTAGCATACCTGATACTCCTGGAGAGCCGTAAAACCCGTTGGCCCATGGAGAGGCAGCAATGACATTCGCAGATGATGGATTAGATGCTAGGAGTAAGTCGCGCAGCCAGGGTGTCATGTTGAAGTAGCCGGCTGTAAAAGTCCATTTGCTCCCTGCGAATGCTGGGGTTGCCAGTCTCTTTAAGATTGTGGTAAGAGCTGGCAGTTCAGTCGATGTGTCGGGTTTGAGAAGAGGTGTCAACTGCAACAGAGGATAAATTTGTGTATCCGTTGTCGGCGTCTGAGCAGGAGTAGAAGAAGCTGGTTTCAGCAGAGGAGCAAGCAATTTAGTGGCTTGAACAATAAACTCCTTGGGGTTTGCCAAAGGCTCCGGATGCGCATTTGTGGCTGGCCAGTTGAGATTGAATCCACCAGGTGCAGAAGCATTCGGTACTACGCGGTAGCTGATGCTACACACTGTGTCATGCACCTTTGCAAAATAGTCGGTGATACGTTTGCAAGAGATCAGGTGGTAGCGATCCTGACGGTTGGTAAAGTAGTCATCTGAGAGGTTTGCACCTGACATGATGATCTCGTCGTCAATGCCGTAGAGTTTCATATGTTGCAATCCCCAGCCTTCGTTGATGCGTTTAGGGATTAGGGATTTACGCAAACCAGTCAGGTTTGGTGTGTGGTACATGCATACTTCAACACGGTCTGGGCCAAACTCGTCGATCAGGGCTGCTAGCAAGGTGGCACATGATGCTTTGGGTGTCTCTCTGGTTCCTCGAAGAGAGTCTGTCAGGAAGGAGACTTTGAGTTTGGGGTTGCGCTTGAGAGATTCTTGGATAGTTTGTATCTGAGACGCTCGTCAGATCTGGAAAAAACATGATAATTTTCCAACGTACCAGTTCATGCTCGGACTTGCCGATGTACAGAGTAGAAAGGTAGATTCTGCTTTCAGCAGTTCTGATTTTGTTCTGTTTCAGTCAGTCTGATGGCTACGAGAAGACTGATTTGAAGCCTCGGTTCCATAATTTAGATGAAAAGAAGGTCACAATCACTTCACATGAAGTAGAACAACTCGAAAGGGTGATGGGAAGAAGGAATTTGCTGAATTATGAAAGGCGGTTGTCGAACTTGCCTTCAAGGTCTCATAGAAGTCGGAGGGAGACCTTAGAATCTCAATTTGAGAAGAAGTTATGTCAAAGCGAGGAGACAGCTTGTCTAGCTCGGTATTCAGACCGCCCAATGCTGCTCCGGGAGATGGTGTACTGGTTGTAGGAGCGACGCTGGAATTCGAGTAGCGTCTTCGCATGGGCATCTGGTGGGAGGACCTGATCGATCTCACTGCCCTACGGGCTGCTTGCCTCGGAACACATCTTGCAAACATCCTTCCACTTGTGACCAGTAGATTAAAGAATAATCCCAAGGAGACTAGATTGATAGATAAATGTTTCGACCAACATTTGATGCCAAGGCTGGCGATCCGGGTTGAAACAAACAAGTCAAACGGGCTGCTGACCATCGATTGCCGCATCCCATCGCGAGCAAGCGACGAGAGCAGCGAGGGCTGTAAATCACACATCACACATCATGTCGACTATTATGAGAACGCTGCGCAACTTGCGCAAGATTGGCCTCAAGGTGAGGAACCATGGCCATTGTCTCAATTGCTTGCGCTGACTCCTGTTTTAGGAATATGGCCATCAGATGCAGGTACGTCCGCCGCTCTGGAACATACGAATGACCCTCTCTACGAACGATAACTCACACGACTCTTCGCCGCTATAGTACATGGGTACGACGTGCAACAATCTCAACATCTTGCGACCGCAACTGAAGGAGTACAGGTGACACCAAGGCTGGAACCCTCATCGGCCAGGACCGCTACGGCAACAAGTACTATGAGAACATGGAGGACCTGCCTCGTACGTCTATCCGAGACCAGGACACTGGAAGAGTTTGGATCTGACGATGCGGTTTTAGTGAGAACAAGATGGTGCGACTACAAGGACAAGGAGTTCAACCCGTGCGTATATTTCTGCCATGTTACTGGTTAAATCAGCAGGAGGACTGACTCAATATCAAACAGTGACCAGATCGAGCCCGGATGGTATGAGAGAATGCTAGAACGTTGCATGGGCATGGCTCATGAAATCATAGGCACGCCTGGATGTCATACATGGTCGACAAGGCACCATCCCAAGACCCCCTTCTCCAGAGACAGGTTCGCCCATGGGAGCCTGCAGAGCACCGTCCCTGCCTGACCTGGAGCAGAAGTGCTTACAGACCCTTCAACACGTAAGTCACGAGGAAGTTGATACTACAACAAATTGAATGGCTAACCGGAAATAGTACCAAGAACAAGTACCAGCCCTGGACACCAGTCGCTGCTCCCAGAAACTAAGCGAATGCATGCGCGGCATTTTCTAGGGTTCAATAGCGGGGCGGGCGTGAAGGATTGCGGTCTACGCCCTTCCGAGCATTAAAAGCTGATAAGAGAGTGGCTGCTGCAATGCGGCAACGACCACTTCTGCAGGTGATATGACTGGAATCCTCACCCAACGAACCAATTAAATTCTCTTTGTCAGTATCAAATGGCGTATAGCGGTCTGTTAACAAATTTTGCCGTATCTCTGAAATGATCGTTTTTTCCTCGAATTGTGGTTGAGCTATGCTCGTGTAGGACTCCGCAAGCTTTAGGTCCTGCCTGATTGGGAAGCCGGTGATAGGTCGTTGTAAGTGTATCGTATGTGGATGAGTCAGGAGGAAGACCTTGTCCAGAGCGGTGATACGTGTTGCATGAAGGCTGCAATGGTCGTACGTGCACTCATGAATGCTTGTAATATGATAATAGCCATCGCCCTCGAGTCGCGAGTCTCTTTCGAAGCGTGTGTTTCTTTCCCCAGGTGTTCCAGCAAAACGGGCCAATCCAACGAGTCAAGAGGGTCAGGATTGGCGAGCCTTAAGCCTTAATTTTGGGTCAAGACTTGCCGAAGTGACGCAGATACGGTCAATCAGGCCGAAGCGAGCGCGATTGGCTTTCAGCTTCCTTCATCAACATTTTCATCGCAGCGTCGCTGTTGCACAAGACATCGAAGTTCTGGTGGTTGTTGTCGTTGTCGTCTAGAGCGAGCCTGAGACTGCACAAGTGGAGCAGCTGGCCGCATTACAGTCATTGCTTGGTAGAGCGGCGAAAACACTCAGCAACCTTCGCGCTGCCACGTCCTGGCGCAATCCCCGCCATGTTGAATTGGGGGCAATGCAAGGGGCCTGTCTGGCGGAGTGACGATTTCACTGACTGCTTTCAAAATGAGTGAGTCTACTTCGCCGAACCCAGAGACATGTCTCGCCACAGACACAGCTTGACTGACCATGTGCCAGCTACCTTATGGGAATCATTCCCCTCATCGCGACCGCACTCTCCCTACTATATCTTACCATTCAACTAATTCAGACCGCCCTAAACTCGAAATATGCCTATGCCTATAAACTTGTTAATCCCAAACATCCCCATCCTTGGGACCTTCGCATTCCTGCAGCTCAAGATGATCAAGACACCGACGATGATTCCGACGAGTTTGACAGAAACGAACATCTCGCCATCCACACCGTCCGCACTCGTAATACTGAGATGTCCGTCGTCGATAAGCCACGAGGTCAGCTCCTTCTGCCTATCGTTGAAGAGCTCGCTGTGTTGGCCGAGGTTGGCATTCATGCTGCTGCATGTGCCACTGGCATTTGGGGGTGGAGCAGGGTCACAGTCATCTGCAGTACCGCTCTTTGGTCGTACGTTGCAGTTTTGACCACTCTCCGTCTCTACTTCTCCAGCACAAACAACTACTCATTCAATAACCTTTGGTACCACACCGGCTTCCTCTACGCAGTCCAATGGATCTGCGCCTTCCTTCTTTTCCGCTCAGCAATCATCCACCCTGTCTCTATGGGTGCCCAAGCGCTTACGAGCACTCACTTTGCGCTTACCACTCTGCTGACTCTGATTATGCTCACCTCGCGTAAGGGTAATAAGCCTGTCGAGCTCGAGTACGAAGGCGACATCGAACCATCTCGTGAACCTCTTGCTAGCGTGCTTTCTCTCGCCACCTTTTCTTGGGTCGACCCGATCGTCTGGAAGGGATACAAGAAGTCTACTGAATTGTCCGACGTTTGGAATCTCGATGCTAAGGACAAGGCTGAAGCTGTTCTTGCCAACTACCGCCAGGTCAAGAAGACATCAATTCTTGCTTGGCACTTGTTGAAGTACTTCAAGCGTGGCTTGCTCATCCAAGCTGCATGGGCCGTCATTTCTGGAATCAATCTCTTCGTCCCCACTCTTCTCCTCAAGGTCATTCTAGAATACGTTGAGAACCCAGTCGATACCCCAGCCAACGCTGCATGGTTCTACGTGATCTTGCTGTTCGTCTCCGGAGTTGTTGCTGCTCTCTCGGCCGGTCAAGCTCTGTGGATCGGCAGAAAAACCTGCATTCGTCTTCGTGCCATCATCATCGGCGAGATCTATGCTAAGGCTTTGCGTCGCAAGGCAGCAGCAGCAGGCGACAAGGTCCTCGGCGAAGAAGAGAAGAAGAAGGATAACGAGCCTCCTGCACCCAAAGGCTCTATGAAGGAAGCCTTCCTCAAGAAGGTAAAGTCGTTCTACAAGGGCAAAAAGACTGCAGAAGCCTCCAAGGACGTACCGAAGAAGGAGGAGAGCACTGAGCAGGTCACTTCTGGTACCATCATCAACTTGATGGCCGTCGATTCTTTCAAGGTCAGCGAAATTTGCGCTTATCTGCACTTCCTCTGGGCAGAGGCTCCTGTTCAGTTTGCCCTTGCCATTTATCTTCTTTACAGTATCTTGGGCTACAGTAGTATTGCTGGCATTTTCATGATGGCTCTCCTTCTCCCTGTCAATCTCTTTATCGCCAAGCAGTTCGCCAAAGCTCAAAAGAAAATTCTGGCGGCCACCGACGCTCGTATTCACACCACTAATGAAGTGCTTACCAATATTCGTATCATCAAGTACTTTGCTTGGGAGCAGCGTTTCCTTGGCCAGGTCGATGAGAAGAGAGCCGTCGAACTGAAGAATCTTCGCAACAGATACATCGTCTGGGCCGTCGCAGCTACCATCTGGGGAGGCGCTCCCGTGATCATCACTTTCCTGACTTTCCTTGTCTACACCATGGTCGAGAAGAAGGACCTGATTCCATCCGTTGCTTTCACCGCACTCTCGCTCTTCAGTCTTTTGCGCATTCCTCTGGACCAGCTCGCCGATATGGTTGCTCACGTCCAGGAATCCAAGGTGTCTGTCGATCGTATTGAAGAATATCTCAACGAGCCCGAGACCGACAAGTACAAGCAGCTTCAGGACAAGGACTTTGATGAGGATGGAAACCATGTCATCGGATTCGAGAACGCAACCTTCAGCTGGGGTGGCGGCACTGAAGCTGATGACTTCAAAATGATTGACCTCAACATGCGCTTCAGAATCGGTCAACTGAACGTGATCGTTGGCCCTACCGGTAGTGGTAAGACATCTCTTCTTATGGCACTTCTTGGAGAAATGTCTCTGCTCGATGGTCATGTATATCTCCCTGGTGGACAGAGCAGAGAGGATCTCAAGGTTAATCCGGATACTGGACTGGTTGAAAGTGTCGCCTACTGTGCTCAACAAGCCTGGCTTGTCAACGGAACCATCAAGGAGAACATCGTCTTTGCTAGCCCCTGGAATCCAAGACGCTACAAGGATGTCATCGTTGCTTGCTCCCTGCAGCGCGATCTTGAGATTCTCGATGGTGGCGACCAGACTCTTGTTGGTGAGAAGGGTGTCACACTTTCTGGTGGACAGAAACAGCGTATCTCGCTTGCTCGTGCACTTTACTGCAATGCCAGACATGTCCTCTTGGATGATGTGCTGAGTGCAGTCGATGCTCATACTTCTAAATGGATCTTCGAGAAGGCTCTTATGGGCCCTCTCATGCTCAACAGAACCTGTATCTTGGTTACCCACAGCACAACTCTATGTCTCCCTCATGCTGCGTTTGCCGCTGTACTGGATAACGGCAGAGTTAGTACTCAGGGCAGTGCTAGGGATGTTATCATGTCCGGCAAGCTCACAGAGGATCTTAGCAAGGTCTTGGAAGAGTCTGAAGGAGGGGCATCAACTATACCATCTCGTGTACCTTCCGGTATCGGTGGCGACAAGGTTCTTGGTGAAAATGGTCATGCCAACGGAGAAGCCACAAATGGTACAGCCGATTACGAAGACAACACTCTTCACAAGGTTGTTACGAAGGATATCCCCGGCATGAACAAGGATGTTGATGTCACTTTGCCCACCGAAACCAAGGCCACCGGAAGTGTCAGCTTCAAGGTCATTCTCATGTACTTCTCTTATATGGGCACATGGTACTACTGGGGCGTGACTGCTTTGATGTTCGTTCTCCAGCAGGTCTCTCAGGTCTCGACCAATGTTTGGATCCGCCAATGGGCCAACGCATACTCCAACAATAGGGAGATGTCTGTCATGGGTGTTTACACTCAACCTCGCCAGCTTACTCACGTTTTCAGCGGTATTGGCAGTGGAGCTTCCTGCATCAAGAGTGGATCTTGTCTGTGGGGTCTGCCTCTCTCTAGCACTTCCAACACCAGCGACCTCTCTATCCGTTCAGAGGGTTCAAACAGGGTTGACGTCTTCTACTATCTTGCTGTCTACGGTGTTCTCGGTCTTATCTACATGCTGATCACCGTCGCTCGTGAAGGTGTTATCTTCTATGGTTCTCTGGTCGCCTCTAAGAGAATTCACAGAAAGCTTATGGAGTCTATTACTCACGCCAAATTCCGCTTCTTCGACTCTACACCCCTCGGTCAAATCATGAACAGATTCTCCAAGGATGTTGAGGCCATCGACCAGGAAATTGCCCCTGTCGCAGTTGGCGTAGTCCACTGTATGGCATCCATCATCACTACTGTTATTCTCATCTCGGTCATTACACCTCGCTTCTTGATTGCTGGTGCCTTCATCAGCGTTTTGTACGTCATGATTGGTGCTTTCTACATCAACTCGTCTCGCGATCTCAAGCGTCTGGAGTCTGTACAGCGCAGTCCGCTGTACCAGCAATTCGGCGAGACTTTGTCTGGTATGACAACCATCAGAGCTTATGGCGACGAGCGCCGCTTCATTCGTGAGAACATGCACAAGGTTAACACCCATTCGAGACCTTTCATCTATCTTTGGGGCGCTAACCGCTGGCTCGCATTCCGTGTCGATGTAACTGGTGCCTTGGTATCATTCTTCACTGGTGCCTTCGTCATTCTGAGCGTTGGCAAGCTTGATGCTGGTGCTGCTGGTTTGGCCATGACCTACGCTGTTACCTTTACCGAGAACGTCTTGTGGTTCGTCAGACTCTACTCGATGAATGAGCAAAACATGAACGCTGTTGAGCGTGTCAAGGAGTACTTCGAGGTCGAGCAAGAAGCACCTTACCAGATTGAAGACAAGAAGCCCTCGCCTGACTGGCCTAGCCAGGGTGCTGTCGAATTCAAGGACTACAGTACTAGATACCGCAGTGACTTTGACATGGTTCTCAAGAATCTTAGTTTCAAGATCTTGCCAGGCGAGAAGGTCGGCGTTGTCGGTCGAACTGGTGCTGGTAAGAGTTCGTTGGCTCTTGCTCTTTTCAGAGCTCTCGAGGCCGAAACTGGAAGCATCGTCATTGACGATGTTGATGTCAGCGTGATTGGTCTTCAAGATCTGCGCGAGAACATCGTTATGGTTCCTCAAGACCCCACACTCTTCTCCGGCACTATCAGAAGTAACCTTGATCCCTTCGGTCTATTTACTGATGAGGAAATCTTCACTGCCCTGCGACGAACACAGCTTATTGGTGCTGCCTCGGCTGAGCCGTCGCGTGCCCCCTCGCCTACACACGGCACTGGTAGCGTTCGTTTCGAAGGCGCAGCCGCTGAGACAGTCGCCGATCCCGCCACACTGGAGAACAAGAACATCTTCACGAACCTCTACTCTCCAGTCGCAGAGTCAGGTAGCAATCTTTCACAAGGCCAGCGTCAACTCCTTTGTCTGGCACGTGCCTTGCTCAAAGACCCCAAGGTTCTGCTCATGGATGAAGCGACCGCATCTATCGATTACGCTACAGATGCCAAGATTCAAGAGACCATCCGCGAGATCAAGAACACTACTATCACCATTGCTCATCGTCTGCAAACCATCATCGATTACGACAAGGTGTTGGTGCTCGACAAGGGTGAACTGATCGAGTTCGGCAACCCTTGGGATCTCATCAGAATGGAGAATGGTATCTTCAAGGGCATGTGTGATATGTCTGGCGACTTTGAGATCTTAATTAAGGAGGCCGAAAAGGCGCATAAGGCGCGCCAGTTGATTGATGTCGATGCATAAATTGGCTGTCTCAGCAGGAGTTTTCTGGCGGCTTGACTTTGTTGTGTTAATGCACCCCGTTTTTATCTTTCAGCATCGCTCTGCTTTAGACAATCAGTAAATAAAAGAAGTCTCGGTAGACATTCATGTAATTAAATCATACATCTACACGCTTTCAGTCATCATCGTGTTGAATCTGTTGTGACACTCCGTTATTGTACTTTGTATCCAGAATCTCTTGCTATCGCGATTCTGGAAGCACAAGAAAAGAGGCTTTGCGAGAGGTTCAACACTGACTGGCAAGTCTGTTGCTCATCGTCTACATCATGTTACTATCGACACTGCCTCGAAGGCTTCGTTTGAAACTTCCCTTGGCGCTGTCTGGGAAGCCATTTCTTTTCTTCTCTTTTCAAACCCTCTCCGACTCGTCATCGAACGAGGCTTTGCTACTTCTCCATTTATGTCAATTTGATCTCGTGGTTTCATATTACAGATTCCAAGCTCTCATCTGACTATTTCTGGGTGCAGGTTGATCGTCAAGTGCTCGGTTCGTGCATGTCGCTCAATGGCACCACGATTATCGAGCAAGACAGCGAAACAGGAACTTGACTGTTTGGCCATTTGGATATTCCTCATGCACAAAATGATGGTTATTTGAAAATCCTATAGTATTTATTGGGGTAGTGCCAGCAGTGGTATGGCACGTGTGTCTGGAGCGCGTGCTAGCAACCGTTATAGAAGCCGTTTGTTGCCCCTATGAGTATATTGGAAGCCTAAAAGTTGACCTTGTAGCCAGTCTTTCTCGAAGGATGAGGCAGTGACAACGTAAATGTTTTGCACTTGATTTGAATGTATTGAAAAGTAGGTATCGCTCCTTCTTCATCCGTTTCCTCACGCACGTAGTTTCCTTGTCCATCTCACTGTTTTGCTGTAACTTCCTACCTGAATCCTCGCGTCGCCTTCGGAAACACCACTCGGCCTACCAACACTCGAACATCTCCAAGATGGTCAACTTAGCTATGGCGGTCGCTGTACCTTTGTACATCTGGCCAACCAGCAACGCCTGGCAGCCCCTCTACAACTCCATCTCAGCAGCCCCAGACACCACCTTCAACATCATCATCAACCCCGACTCAGGGCCCTCAAACGGGGCTACTCAGCCCGACATCATCTCAGCAGTCAGCACGCTCCGCTCCTACAGCAACGTCCAACTCTTCGGCTACGTGCACATTGAATACGCCAAACGCAAAGCAGACGAGGTACACAAGGATATCAAAACCTACTCCACCTGGAAGAAAACAGCAAAGTCAGATATCCACCTCGACGGCATTTTCATCGACGAAGCACCTTATGAGACAAAATATCTATCTTACATGAAAGACCTCCAAAAGTATATCCACAGAACCATGCCCAAATATCACCAAAAAGTCTGGACGAACCCTGGTATCCCTATTGATGCCAAATTTTACGATTATGCGGATTATGTCAATGCGTACGAGAACTCTTACGCAGATTGGAATGCTACTGGCCATAAGAAGATTCCTGAGTGTTTGAGAGGAAAGAGCACAATTATCATTCACGACTTCCCAGCATCGTCACCTAAGAAACTGAATTCCGATACCAAGAACGTCATTGCCAATGGCTACAATGGCACCTTCATCACGAGTAGCAGTGGATATGAAGACTTTTCGCCCATCTGGTCGCAATATGTCAAGGATGTTGCAAACTTGACAATGACGACGAAGGTCAAGGCTTTGTCAAAATGCAAGAAATAAGGATTGTTGGGAGTGTTTAGAGTTTAATGTATAATACTTTTACCAAAGCAAAAAGAACGAGCGCTTTATCGATTTCTTATCCTAATGCTCAAGAGTTGATCAGACCTAAGCAGGAAAGGACTGTAACAGCGGCTCACATCAGAGAGCCACAACTGCCTTCTGACAAAGCGAGTGACAAAAAGAACTTGACCACAAGACCAAAACAAACCGCTAAACGACGTAGTTCAATTTTGACATCCCATATCAGACAACCACTCGTAGATCTGAAACTTGCTTCGGCGCGAATATTGAAGCATCGCAACATCATGAATCAGGGATTTCCAGTGTTGTCGACGTCCAAGTACCTTGAAGCAGATCTCTGGTTGCAAAAGTGATGTCGCTTCCAGTTTCCTGGTAGAAGACACACAAACTGTCTCCTCCGCTCGGGTCTGGCAGAGTTGTGACACTCATGTGCGTTCCCCGGAGGCCGGGTGAGTTCACCGGGAAACTGTTCTCGATTGTGGTGTTTTCGGAAGCCCAACTTATGTTGTATCCTTTAATCCAGCCGTCGTCCCCTTGGGCGTAGAAGGCGTTGGTGTAGCCAAGACTCGTTGAAGGATAGACGTTGTTGATGGCTATTGAGCTGTTTGTCCATTGATTGATTGGGTGGCTGGCTGTCGATGAACTGTTTGTGTTGGTATCTTTCCACCACACCTCCACAGTATTTTCATTGTTGACCATCATGACATAGGTACTCGTACCGGGGCCCCAAGAGTAGCAACCCAAGCCTGCATGGCCGTTCTTGTTGTGCCACTCTTGTTGGAAGGTCCAGTTGTTGTCACCGTTACGCCACCCTAGCTGCTGAAAGGTAGAAGCATCGGAAGCATACCAGAGATGCATACCCACGTCGGTATTGGAGCCTGACGTGCTGTTGGTGGTATTGCCTTGATTTGGCAGGGGACTGTGCTTATAGTCGGCATCGCCGTAATCATTGCCATACCAACAAGCTTGCATGCCTACTTGATCGGCATCCAGAACTGTGTAGTTGCCTGCCGTCAAGGGACCATCTACCCAAATGTTCGTTACGTTGCTATTGGTCTTTTCTTTCAGCTGGTTCTTATAGTCGATATAGAAAAGGTGCCACTAGAGTGAATTAGCGAGAGATAATGTCGCAAGTATCTTCAATCTTACAGTAGACACCCCATTCAAGCTGTAAGCTACTGCACTCAGGGGCGTGTTGTTTTTGGCGTCCGTTACTACGACTTCTGCTGCAGTTCCTCCCACCCAGCCGCCATTGCTATTATCCGTTTTCCTCTGCCATCTGATGGATCCGGAGTGATGCTGGAAGTAAAGAACAATATCGCCATACTCGCTTGAGCCAAAAGATTGAGAAGCCAGTGCCAAACCGCTACCATTGAAAGCACCTTCCTTCGAAAAGTAGGCCGGATTGAGTGCACCACCGATGTAGTAATCAGACGACTGAGCCGACTCCGGGGACGACTTCTTATGTTTGTGTCTCGTTCCGAGTCCTACGCCTAGCCCGACAGCAAGAGCAATCGCGACTATGAGAGCAGCCGCCAGCAAGATCCAGAAGAACCTACGCTTCGGTTCCTTCTTAGGTGGTACCCCTGCAGTAGGTATCGCCAGAGGTAGCGCTGTACCCATCACGACTTCCTTGTCACCTTCGCCAGCCCAAACCGTCTCAAGACCTGGTGAGACAGCAACTCCATACATTGATTCGTACTTGCTGCCGAAGCTCATATCGGTGGGCTCCTGAGGGGAGACATTGTGATCTGGCCATTGCTGGTATGATGGCGGGTATGTTGAAGATGTCGACGATAATGAAAAGTGTGCGTGTTCGTCATAAGGAGAAATTGCTTCTCTTTGTTTGGTCAGAATATATCAATGTCAAAGCTAGCCAGACGTACCTGAACCCAGAACTCCTTGGCTGGTTGGTCATTTTGGTGTACTACGGTCGACGAATTGTGTACAGAAAGTCACGGAAGAAAGAGATGTGAGACAAGAGGGTATTCCCTGAATTATCTTCCCTCGGACCCATGGTTAGCTACAAGAACAAAGTCAATCGTACTATGCAGGCCTTGCAGTAACGCGGAGCTGACACATCCAGCTCGTGTGCTGTGAGCATGCTCGACGAGTAAGGCTGATGCTTGCCTGTGAGAGTTCAACTCGCTTACTGGACATGCAGCTACGTCTTCATGATGGCGCTCCTTCCCCGCTCGATGTATCGGGAGGGGACCAAATCAGAAGAGCTATCCTGATCATATAAATCCTTAAACTTGGACATTAACTCGATTTTCGAGTCTTATCTCTCTCGATGACAATCATCTGGCTTCGAGGTAGGTTGGGAGCCAAGGTGACGATCCAAAGTGGAAAAAGGTGAGATTCGGAGAATCAAATCTGGGGGTCCTTCTTACTTTGCAACATGTGTGAGTTGTTCTGGAAGTACCGGAATGGCTTACGATGCAATCTATTGGTCGGCGCGCTCTCGATAAGTGCATTGAGGCTTGCAGTTGACAGTAAGCAGTGCACAACTGGAGCTGATTTTGGAAGTTTATCGTGCTGATGACCAGTACCCCAAATGGGTGCGGCCGCTTCTATGATGGTCGAGAATAGCTTGTATATTAGTTCAGAACTCTGATGGTCAGCCAATATGTTTGCCTCAGGATTCCCAGTACAGTCTCGAGGACGGAAAGGGCCCCAAGGCTGGCCCAGATATACATCAAGCTGATGTTCTCACCGAACCCTGTCAGTGACACGGTAACATTCAGGCACGTTGGTTGGTCAGGAAGAAGCAACTTTATCCTTTCAAGGAAAGGACACCTGTCAAAGATGGCAATGTGTAGTCTCCTGAGCCACAAGACCATCATCGGCCAAAGTTTCTGGGCTCCCTGATGAAGCAAAAGCTGCAACTCAAGATGTTCATGTTGTTCGTTCAACAACCATGAAGCTCATCACAATGCTCTGCTCACTGCGCTCAGCCCTGCGAGAAGCCGCGGATGCCGGCGAAGAAACCCCTTACGCACGGACCTTAACAACCCGGAGATTGACATCGGAGATATGAAATGGGCTGATTTTTTTGTTGATGTCTTCGATGTTACAAAACCCATGGATCAAGGGGAAATACTAGGACTTTGAACTTGTCTCTCCTGGCTCTAGACGACCTATACACCAAACATGGCAGCAAAGAAGAACGGCGGCTCAAAACCTGTGAAAGGCAGCAGCCGCGCAAACACATTTTCCATCATCGCGGTCCTCATCGCCCTTTTTTCCGCCATTGTTTACTATATGGAACAAAATCTTCAAAGTTTCTATGTTTTCGACACACAACAACTTCACGACCTTTCTAAGAGAGCAATCGCAAACCATGGAAACGACACTAAGGCTGTTGTTGCACAGATCGTTGGCGAGCTCAGCCAGGGTCCTGCTGCTGAATATGTCAACCTGAACGAGGAATGGGTCTTCAACAATGCTGGAGGCGCAATGGGTGCCATGTACATCATCCACGCCAGTATCACTGAGTACCTGATTATCTTTGGTAAGATCATCTGCGAATATCGTTTGTAGACTTTATGAAAGACTAACAAACATATAGGTACTGCCATTGGAACCGAAGGACATACTGGTCGCCACACTGCAGATGACTACTTCCACATTCTCAAGGGTACTCAGACTGCCTACTCACCTGCTGCCGGCCACTACGAGCCCGAGGTTTACCCCCAAGGCAGCGTACACCATTTGCGTCGTGGTGAGGTCAAGCAGTACAAGATGGACGACGCTTGCTTCGCTCTGGAGTACGCTCGTGGTTGGATTCCTCCTATGCTTGGTTTCGGTTTTGCCGATGGTCTTACCAGCACTCTTGACTTCCCTACTCTCTGGCACACCACCAGGATTACTGGCAGGGAAATGTTGTCGAACATGGCCAAGGGAAAGCTTTAGATGTCCAAAACTATTGTATATGAAGAATCCTGGATCTGTATCTCTGCTTGGACAAAGCTGCCGAGCACGCTCTGCCTACCATCTTCCCACTGTGATCGAGTGAATCAGCTCCACTACACTTCATGACAATTCAACAGGGCCAAAAACCTCCTCATTAGACGTTCGCCACCTTACTGTAAAAGAGGGACTTGAGTAACACGATACAACATGGGCCAATTGAAAATCTGTCCCGAGCCCATCGTGTGCCGCAACTTGAATCGCGAGACAAAAGTTAATGTGCACTAGCAGACTTTCCAAGGTTCAGGGTATGTCTCAACTGTTTTCTGTATGATAGATCAGCTAAGATGAATCTTTCTCGGCAAGGCAATTTACTTTTCTGTTCTCTTTCCTTCTCTTCAATCTTTGCTCTCTGCTCTCGGAGTTGCTTGCGTTTTTCTTGACTTGCTGATCCTGTCGCTTGAAGGTTTTGGATGACAACTGGATCTGTAAGGCCGGCTGTGACAGCGGCTCTAGCTTCTGCAGCAGATTCTGGCATGATGAGTTATGGTGAGGACGATCGGGAACACTGATAATGATTCGAGTAGCAGTTTGAGAAGGGTTTTTGGAAGGCGTGCAGGCCATACATATGTAGACACAGAGCTACGTGGTCAAATTGTCTCAGCTAAGAGGCTGCCACGTAGAAGCGCATGAGGCGCGCGGCACTGAGATGCCCCGCCAGCCTCATTCGCTGAGATGTACAAGTTGACCTGGCTGGATAGATTGAATGTTATTACCACTGTTCGGTGATTGGGAATTCACTATCGCAAGATACGTGGACCAACCCGAGGCTGTCGAAAGTGCATCGTCAAACCGCGCTTCCGTGCATGCAATAGCTTGAGGCATGTCGACGGTACGGAGTAATCTGCAGCATTGAAGCAAAGCCAATCACGTAGCTTCACATGCACGCGTTACGCGCCAGCGCTTGCGCCGTAGACCGTGTCGAGCTTGGCAAGATTGTGATATATCAAAAGAGGTGTTTGTTTTGGTATTCTGACCCCAGACCAGACACATACAACAAACCAACGAAAATGGATGACGACGAGCTAAACACCCTCCATGAGGATCGCGCGCGGACATGGCTCGATTACTACAATCGATCTTACGGCCCTGCTGGTGTTGAGAAGCTGGCATCTCAATACAGAGATGGCCAGCATTGCGAGTGTCTCGGCTTCATTCATGGAGGCTTCAACATCTGCTTCTGTGTTCTTTTCGATGATGGTGCAATGTGGGCGGTCCGATTTCCTATCGCTGGGTCGGTCATGCATCCAGAAGAAAAGGTCCGCCGGGAAGTTGCTGTCCTAAAGTTCGTCCAAGAGAAGACTCAAATACCTGTACCAAAACTCATCGCATATGGCTCTGCCTCGGACAACCACGATCCAGAAATCGGGCCCTATCTGATCTCAGAATGGGTTCGTGGTAAGCCACTAGTAGAACTGTTGGAACAGCTACCGCGTCCTGAATGGGGTCCAGTCTTACGAGACGACATCGATGATGACATTTTTTACAAGATTTACTCTCAGATGGCGGACATTCTTCTGGAACTTGCTTCTCATGACTTTGGTAAAATCGGCGCTCTGATTATACCAGACGGGGACGGCGAAGCGACCTCATGGCCAATTTGCACAAGGCCGTTGACACGCAAGATGAATGAGATTCAAAGAGCAGGATACGTCGTTGTGGATGGTATGTTCTGTTTCCAGAGCTTGACATGGAAATAGACTAATCCCTTTCAGATTGTACCGCGCCACCTTTTGACAATGTTACTGACTACATGAAGCATCTTTTGCAACAGAACATGACGCATTTGTACAAGCAGAGGAATTCTGTCGATGATGAGGAGGATGCACGGAGCAAATTTATCCTTCGCCGAAGGTTGCAAGCACTTGTACCTCACTTCACCTCCAAGTTCGACTCGGGACCATTCACTCTCTTCTGTGACGATGTGCATCCTCGAAATATCTTAGTCGATGAGAACACATACAAGATCACTGCCATCATCGATTGGGAGTGGACATATGCTGCTCCCCATGATTTTTTGGTCACACCTCCTTCTTGGCTAGTATTTGGAACCCCTACATCATGGATCGAGTCCGACGAGGTCAAGTTCAAGAAGCAGTTTACAATCTTTCTTCAAGCCCTAGAAGACGCAGAATCGAGAAGAGAGAAAGACCTTGCCCTCGAACAACCAAATGAGCAGCGTATCTCGACTGCTATGCGTCAGAGTTTCGAAGATGGCACATTCTGGTTCGTACAACTATTGTTGCAATCTTTCAACTTTGACGGAGAAGCGCTATGGCCACACCTGGAACCCTTTCTCCGAGAAAGGGGGTTACTCGAAGTCGGGATTCCAGACGAAAAGGAGGTCGAGGAATTCGTGGCTATGAAGATGAGAGACCTTCATGCGTACAAGGAAGAGCTGCAGAAAAAGTCTGGCGAGCAACACGCCGAATCAGAAGTGGATCCAAGTCCTCTAGCAAGCGATCACACAAATGGTCCTACAAATGATGATGCAGCAGCCACTGCAAAGCCTCTGGACGAACTCCATGAGCAATCACAGACACACTTGGGTGATCTAGAACCAACTACAGACCCTACCAAGCTTTCAAGCAACCAAACAACTAGATCAGCAGGCCATCGTACAGATGATCATTTGGTATCTTTGAACGCGCAAGGAAAAACAGATACAGACATAAGCGACCTACCAAGCACCCGAACAAGTGAACGCCAGAGGATGGAGTCAGAAGACCCTCAGGACCAGGACACCATGCCAGCATCGGAGACGGAGAAGCAACGCACATGGTTAGAGATGATGATTCCCTCATGCATCTTCAATTGAGAACAGTTTTGTAGCCTCTTGCGCACTGACAACAAAATCCGACGTTCGCGACTACCTGATTGGATTTGTAACATCCTGGCGGATGTGAAAATTTGTGTTGCCTATTTATGGAAGGAGCGAAAAATAGTCGAGGCTTCTCAAAGTAATCGGAGAACATGTGAGATTGGTTATGCTTATATGTAGCGAAAGGAGGTATCCAGTGTCGCCGATCCCCCTAATTCATCAACATGTCAACCTGGGTGAGCTCAATGAAGTAAGGGATGGAGCTTTATAGCGGAGAAGTGAGAGCTGTGTTATATATAATCTTCCTCCATCTAATCAGGAGGAACAAATGAGCATCGAGCATACAAATGAAATTATTACTGAGATCTCCATGTGCGAAATCTATTTCCTC
Source organism: Aureobasidium melanogenum CBS 110374 (assembly GCF_000721775.1). Lineage (NCBI taxonomy): Eukaryota > Fungi > Ascomycota > Dothideomycetes > Dothideales > Saccotheciaceae > Aureobasidium > Aureobasidium melanogenum. The sequence continues at coordinate 829,626 of NW_024470054.1, read as the reverse complement.
AGCCTCTCGAGCACTGCAAGTTCCATTCTTCCTTAAGTACGCCTTCACCACCACCCAGTGAGTATGATGGTACTGACTGGTTTAGACACCAGAGTCGTCCTTCTTCCAGTAGGATTCTTTGGGGTAGAAATCGCGCCATGCTTCGCAAATATCGTTGAAGGAAGAGTCGAGCTGGATCTGGTCAGGTGTTTCGAGGAATTGTGTGGCCAAACCGTCGGCGACATGCCATGCAATATGGCAGTGCATGATCCAAGCACCAGGGTTGTTCGTCTCAAAAGCAAGAACCAACCATCCACCAGCTGGCAACATCGCGGTATCGCGGCGAGGAGGGTTTCTGAAGTTCAGCTCGCTCGCTTGGTCGTTGGTGTAGTTGCTGTTCTCTTTAGCGCCCAACACATAAAAGTCATGCCTGCAATTATGTTAATGATAATACAGTTTTGAATTGGAAGCCTGGACAAACCCATGGAGGTGAATTGGCTGAGCATAGTCAGTGAACTGTTTGCGCAGGGAAATAAAGATGTTTGGAACTTACATGGGGAATAGGTATGGCAACTCCTTGCGGATTTTTGATCTCTTGCAACACCCAATACGTCCAGGGAGTATCCGGCACATTGATCAGATTCTCTGATACTGGATAGCTTGTGTTCTTCTCCTGGACATATTCAAGGATTGGCTTGTTCCAATCCACATTTAGTGCAGTGGTGTTAATAGCCCATCTGAAGATAGTCTTGTTGTCAGATGTGACACCAGCCTGATCAGCTTGTACACTCAACAATGCAGGATTTGCCGTCAAGGCATTGTCAGGCACGAAACTGTCCCAGTAGGGCTCAAGTTTGTTCGAGTTGTAGGATTCGTCTGTGCATCGATCTGCATTATCTCCAGTTGTGTCCCAGGCAGTGCTGTCAGGATTGGCGAACGTTGAGTTGCTGTAGTGAATGATTGCCCTGATACCATTGGGGTTCTTGTTGCTGCCGCATTGCCCAATCACAGACCCAGTTGGGACATCTGCCCGGAACCAGTAGTTGCCTGCTGTTTGATTCGCTTCGATGATAACATCAAGTCTTTGACCAATGCCTACGAAAACACGTTCCGCTGTATAAGGCATGATGGGAACAAAGTCATTAGTGATGACTGTGAAGGGGTGACCATCGATAGAAACCATGAAGGCGCTATCCACAGAAGTGTTGATGAGTCGCAGACGGTATGTCTTGCCAGATTGTAATGTAGCATTGAAGTACTTGCCCTTGGTCCCGTCAGGGCTGACATTCATGCCGTTCACGAGACCAGTGTAAGCCTGGGGAGGTGCGATGCGTGACAAAGGGTTGTTGTAGAAGGCAGTTTCATCATACCAGTCCGTCAACGCGAAGGGGCCAAGATCTTCATCGTAGTTCCATGTAGCAGGGCCATCGATCACAATAGGACCAAGAACTCCTACACCATACTGAACACCTGTAATATTGGTCAGCACTGACACCGCATTGATATAGAGACAAACATACTCCAATGGCTGTGATACCAACTTGTACCATACTGCGTACAATGGAACCTATAAGTGCGAGATGATCCTGGAGCAATAGGGTACTCGGTTATCTGAAAATATATCGATACTTAGCATTTTCTCGTCAGGCGAAACTGTTGGTCAACCTACTCCTGGGACACCGTCTTGATCGCAAGTCTCATACTGTCTTATCCCGTGCCAGTGAATGCCTAGATTCAATCAGCTTATTGGCTTCCTGCGGGCAGTTTGGTACCGACACACCTGTTCCGTTGTCGGGCAAGTGGTTGTTCACAGTGACCTCGAGCCAATCTCCCCAGCTAGCTCTGATGACAGGTCCTGGGTACTGATCGTTGATCAACATGACCATACGTTCACCTGTGCCATCCGGATCGAGAGTTGTGTTTGTGATGTCCAATGTGTATGAGACGGTTTTACCCGTGTCAGGAAACTTCTGGTCAAAGTCGGTCGCAATAGAGAATCCATCGCCCTGTCCGAGTTAGCATGAGATACTGGGAGAATACCAAACTTCATACCCAGCATTGACGGCTGCTAGCAGTGTTGGTACACTCTGGATCAGGATCATCTGGAGTCAAAGTTGTGCCAGAGGCAGCAGCAGAAGATGTTGAGGAGGCTTGACGTTTAAAAGCTACTGAAGCAGTAGCAGAGGCGGCCAAGGAAGCGAACAGGGGTAGAGTACGCAGGAGATGCATGCTTGCGAGTGTTTGAGCACGATTGAGGTACTGTAATCATCTTGATGTGGATAAGCAGCTCTTATATACATATACTTGTCTAGCAAAGTAAAGACTGTTGCTCACAGGGCTGATGCTGGAAATTGGTCTCTGTACAGTAGAGTACAACTGTCATGTAGACGCTGAAAGCATTGCCCCGATCATTATAATAGAAATGACCTCCTTATCCTTGATCGGGGGAATGGCAGGGCTGCAGGTCAGATGGTCTGCCTGTTTTCCAATAGACTGCTGCGAAGTCAGCATCCAGTCTGCGTGCCAGCTTGACGACTCAGAATGTAGTATTCTAGCAACAAGATCATGCTGGGCTGTGTTTTTCTGGTCGGAAGTCATCACTAAAAAAATTGAGAGCACTTGGAATGTTCCTGATTGGTGATTGGCATATGTCGGGTGATTGTTGTGCCGTAAGAACTTTCTGAGGTGAGACGAGGTTGTATCTTCCGACGTAAGGTACGTGGCTCACAAGGCCCTTGTTTGCATAGCATGATGAATGCTTCGCCTCTAATCATGACAAGGGTCCAGGTGCAAGGAACACGATGTTCTTTCTGGAGAGCAAATCCTTATCCCTCGCGGATGGATTGCATCGGTTTCTGCCATGCAAGAGAATGTAGGAGCTGTAGCGTGACATTGCAAAGTCTCCCTCAGATCTGTACCTTCGGGGATACACGTTCGTGACGAGAACGAATATCACAGTAGTCACTGGCATGATTCGTTCTCTACCATGGACTGAACCTAACATGGCGTTTTCTCGTGATCTGAGGTTTTCGCATACCAGCCGTGGGTCAGAAAGTTGTACTTGAAAGCATGCAAAACATGGTTATTACGCTTGGTCGCCAAGGTCAGCCTTATGGGTATCCAGTGTCTACGGGACCTTCGGAGAGTTGTTGCTTATTCGGAGTTCTCCTCAACGGAAATAGATCCTCCCTTCCAACACGATAGCCAGGCTTATCCTTGCGCGTCAGGAATTTTCCACAGGCAAAAGAAAAACAAGCACCAGAAACGTGTACGATGTCTGTCTTGGGTGGATGCAGAAGAGGTTATGGCGGCCATGCATTCTTTGCAGATATCTAATATCGAAGACTCGATGGGTGGATCTGCTTTGCAGAATGGCTGGACCATCCACAAGAGTATACCGTAGCTATACCGTAGCTCCGGTTCGGTCATGCGCCGTGTCCCGATTGCTTTCTCACGATATTGCAAGTAAGGTCCCGGATGCATATCGCAAAAGGCAAAAGATACAATTTCAGAGTCTGCAGCTTGACGGTGCCCAGCTGCGTCCCGTGATGGATGATGGCATACCTGCTGCCTAGCAAGTCCAGAGCTAGGCACTTCTAATATCTCGCTGACGTGAAGCTGTGAGTGGTAGGGCCAGCCAGGAGTGCTGCTTCCCAAGTCCAAATTTGGCGCGCGCCTTCCCCGAGCCTCCGAGATGCATGCATGTCTTCTGCCGCGTACCACACCGCCTTCTTCCGACATCTACCTACTTGCATCGTGGCAGCAGCATCATCATCATATTCTTGACAATTCTACATGCATGTGTAAGGCTGCTTCCTGGGACAAATTGTTGGTCTCAATAGGCTCCGATCATGAGGTTCGCTATCATGAAACCGCTACTCGGCGACCTTATCTCCTTTTGGTCTCTGATGTCAGACTCGAGTCTGCAGGTCTGCTGGCCATGCCACGAGAATCCTCTTGCGAGGCAGTGTAGAGATACGTATGGACAGTCTCAAGTATGTGTGCTATTTTTTGCTGAGGAGGTAGGTCTGGTTGAAGAGACGATGGATTTGCTGCCAACTCGACGCCTCGCGATCTCAAGTATAAAGTGATCTCAGGTACAACTTGACTTTCTGAGGGCATTTGACACTGCAATCTTTCCTCTGATCAAGATCTTCTGGATCATCGATGCCATGTGGACATCCATACTAGCCATCGGGCTTGCGCTTTTGCAGCTTGCCAGTGCCTGTGAATCTTTCCCTGTCGACTTCAAGAACAATGGAGACTATTTCATCAACATCAACTCCAATAACTCTTTCACCGCCGTTTCAGAGTTCTACAACTGCCAGGAGCCTGCTCGCGTTGTCTTGATTACCCCGAAGAATAAAACCATCTTCTGCTCGGACGTCGCAACTTCACCAGATTACACTGATGAAACTACAACTTGTTCTATCTCGAAGAATCAGATGTACACTGGCGATTGGAAGCTCATACTTCTGGACAACAACGGCAATGGTAGCACGTTCAACGCCCAACGTCTCCTGCATCTCAGTGTTGGCGAGCAAGTCACCTCGGTCGTCATTCCTACCATAACCCTGAGCGTTACCCAAACGCCTACTTCCACCGTGAATGCTACGATCACAGATGTAGAATCGACAACCTTGACGCCTTCATCAGTTACCAGTCTTGCTAGCAATGCATTGACACAAACGCTTACTTCCTATCCGCCTCGCCAGACTGTCACGACCTCGTCAACGGCAACGGTCACACGCACCAAGACAAGGTTCACCTACACGGTCGAAACCTACACCGAGACTGAGCTCTGCGCAAACATCTTCGCAGCAGAGGTAGCCGATCCTACAGCCGATGCAGGTCTTCTTTCTATTGCCTCCGCCGCCATTGCTTCAGCAAGCGCAACCCCAGCTCCAGCCCGTCGTGCCAGAATCAGACGCGGTATCACCAAAGTTATGCAAGTTGCGAGACGCAATGTAGCCAATCTTGCTAAGCGTACTCCTGATAGCGCTACGGTCACCTCAACGGATACCAATACAGCACACTGGAGTTCTGTAACCTCTAGCTTTACAGCTTCCCCTGTCATTCTGACATCGACTAGTGAGTGCTTTCTAGCCTTTCAATCAACGAAGGTGTACGGAAGACTGACCTTATCTCCAGCAACTGTCGAAAGCACGACAACAATTACACCAGCACCCATTACCATCGTCGCGACCGGAACCACAATCACCAAGACTGCACCAACATCTGTAAGCACAGAACACCTTTTATGTTCCTCGAAGAATCCAGACCTAACAAACTTGAAATCAGACTCGCACAATCACCAAACGAACTACCAGGACATCTCGAGTCACAAAGACGGTGACTGCAACGTATGTTCTCCCTCCTCTCCTTGTTCCCGTTTGTCCTCATTTCATGATGTTTATTAACATGATTTTGCATACAGTCTCAGCATTACCAGCTGGGTGCCTGGCCCAAACTGTTTCTAGATCTGCAAGGTTTCTGCAGCAAACAGAAATTCGGACTTCCTTACAATGTGAAAAGGTTGAGCATTCGTGATATGCATTCAATTGGATTTTCTAGACTCTTGTCGTTCTTCTGGCTACACAATAGACACTTTGCTCTTTCCATCGGTCTTTTTCTTTTGTCCTTGTTCTGTGTTGATTTCGTTCTCTTCCAATCTATCCAAGTCCTTCATTACCATTGCCTACACCTGCTTTAATAAGTAACCCTTTGAAGACATGCACGAATACACGAAAACACTTGTTCAAGGGATATCGTTTTGACTTCATGGTGCAATGTCTTTTGAATGCATGACACATCTACTAGAAAAGCAAAAGAGAAAGAAAATAGAAAAAAAGGCCCCCAGTCTTTGGTCTAATGCGCCATTTACGCCTTTCCGCAGCTATGCATTAAAGATTCGTCATGAGAGTAGAAACGCTTACTCCTTCGATGCCGTCAAGAAGGTTACATCAAAGGTTGATTGGAGCGTAATCGTTAGACTCGCCAGGGGTACCCCAAGGGTCATCACCAGGTCCAGGGCCATAGTTGCTGAAACCACGACCACCACCCATCATACCGACATTGTTCCTGTCCGTCTTTGCCTTTTGGACAATCGAGTACTTTGAACCCATGTCCTTCGCTTGAGCTACTGTGCGGGTAAGAGAAGCGAGCAGGGATACCATGTGCACATCTGACTGTTCTTGTGACGAGGCTGTTGCGAGTGATGATTGTGGCATACCCGGGACTGGGATAGTGGTGGAGGGTTGAGAGACGGGAGGAGCGAGTAATGGTAGGCGAGAGAGCATGGATGAGATTTCGCGGAGGAGTTGATGGTTGAGAGGAGGATCGCTGGTGCCGGCTGAGATGGATGCATCGGTCAGATATGATTGTGGTAGTTCGGCTAGATAGGCCTTGATGAGGTTGATGCGTTGGTGCAGCATCTTGATGGCGTTGTACTTGGCAGTGAGAGATGAGATAACTATGAGTTGTTAGCCTGCGATTCTTACACAGAGATGTGATTCGCATTCACCTTCTTCATCTGCAGAACTGAGCTGAACATCGTTGGTAGCAGCACTTCCCTCAGCGCGAGACTTGCCTTTCGATGCAGGTGTGGCAGAATTTTGGACAGCAGCAGAGCCGCTACCCTTCGCAACAAAGTCGACAGCGATCATCTCAGCTTCTCCAGTCTCGACCTCAAAGGGTAGTTGACGGAAGCGCATCTGCAATTGGCGACCCATGCCCCATCCTTCGACCTGCATGCCCTTGTCTGCATTCTCACTGCCAGGCTCGTAGTAAGACTCGTAGATTGAGATGGGAAGTTTTCCGCCAGTAAGAGAGCCGTCAAGGATCGTCTGAGGGTGGAAGAGAAGGAGCATAAGCGAATCGTTGTACGAGTGTTGTAGTTGTTGAAGGATTGGCACATGGTCGGGGAGAGGACCTGAGGGAGGAGCGAGGGTGAAGATGGCGACGAGATCAAGAGGGGGAGATTTGTGAACGTCCTTGACTGATTCATGGTTAGCGGTGATGGTGCGGTGAATACGAGGAGATATACGCACACTGTTCTAGACGCTCGGCGAACCACTCTTCGTCCACCAGTACCTTATCTCCGTCCTCCTTGATCTTGCACTGGAAGGCTTGTTCCATGGTGACTGTACGTCCGTTTTGCTGACCGATGATTGCACCAATGATTGGGCCTTGCTGGCTGCGCATGGAGTGGCGCGTTATGTAGTCGGAGATGGTGAGCAGAACCAGAGGGTGCAGCTGGACTGACAGTGAGGAGTCCGAGGTGCTGGTAGACAGCAGAGAGTTGCTTGCCGTCTCGACCATGATTGCGAGAGTGTGTGAGTCGAGTGTTTACAATGCCTGGCAGTTGTGTTAGGTAGAGCGGAGAGAGTTGGATGACATCGGTGTTTCTGAGAGCAAGCTGCTTAGCCCCGTTTATCTCCGTGCCTGGCCCTCCTGCCTCACGAGCACTTTCATCTGCTCACTTGGGAAGCTTCGACAACTTCGACCGCAGATTCCACTCGCACGCCACACTTTTCTCTTGAATACTTCACAAAACCGAGTCGACTGTATCTATATCCTATACGCGACTCAGGAATTACCACCGACTCTCCGCTCCTGGACCGCCATCATGTCGCGCCATCACCCGTACGTTCATCGTGGAATCTACTGAAGAGGCACAAACTGATTGTTGGCACACAGTGATTTGGTCATGTGTCGCAAGACCGCTGGCATCGCCATCGGCCGCCTCTGCGACAAATGCGACGGCAAGTGCCCCGTCTGCGACAGTTACGTCCGCCCTACAACCCTCGTCCGCATCTGCGACGAATGCTCCTTCGGAAACTACCAAAACAAATGCGTTGTCTGCGGTGGCGAGGTAAAACTACACCCCATCCTTGACTCTTCATTCCTACGCATGTAGCTGACAAAGTAACCTCAGGGGATCTCCGACGCCTTCTACTGCTTCGAATGCACCCGGCTTGAAAAGGACAGAGATGGCTGCCCTAAGATTATAAATCTGGGTAGTTCAAGGACGGATCTGTTCTACCAGAAAAAGAATTTCCGGAATCATTAGCACCAATGAGCACCATTCTGAGAGTGTAGGATGGTCAATCACAACATGGAGCAAAAGGAAATTATTCTGCGTAGGCTTGCCAGCTGCCTAGCGCAACACCAAAACAGCGCCAATCGAAACTGTTTGCGGCGCTATTGTACCAAAGGCCTTATATGCAATGACGCGACGTAGTGGGTTAGCAGAGCAAGGACTGGGACCCTCGGCCTAGATTGAGCCACTCTCGAAGGAGACATTATCAGGAGAAACTACCTCGGACGGCCTCGCCTTTTCAGCGCTACATCGGGTTAGATCGAGTCTCTTGTACAGAGCAGTTCTCCACTGGAACCTGCTTTTCGATCATTCAGTCAGACAGAGAGACAAGGTTATGAACAATTTGCGAGCGTGGTAGAATGAAGATAGATGAACGACGCCTCTTAGCGACGATTTCAAGCCTCTATCATTCAGCTTTAATCCTTCTACCTTTTGTGATCTATGTTGTGATGTTGCCATGGTATTGGCAAGGCAACCCGGAGCCAATATGGCGACCATGTATCTTTACAATATCGTTGCGTCCAGAGTGGAGCTCTCGAGACAAGTGATGACTCCGTCTGAGTATGGTGCCTGTTCCTGGGTGGCGTCCCGTGGAGTACAGGCGGCTGTCCGATGTCTCGTAGCCTCAGTTTTCGGCAGCGAAGGAGGCAGTAGCTAGGTGGCGTGAGAACGAAACTCCAGAACCTCAGCCAGGGATGTTAGCAAGCTCTCTCGAGTTTGCAGCATTCAGCTCAGCCATAAGACCGCCCTTGTCCCTCTTCTTCTCGTCTGCATCCAATTTTGACTGCACAAACTGATGCAGAACCTTGACCTTCTCAAGCGCAACGTTTGAGCAGTTCAAAGTAGTTAGAGGATCAACAGGCACACCTCCATACTTTGCAATCTGGCAGACCTCGCCGTGGCGGTTCATACTAACAATCATCTCGCCATCGCGCACACTCTCTTCTGCGAGGTTTGCATCCAGCAGGACCGTCTCTCCACCATGGTAGAAGGAGAAAGAGACACAGAAGGGATGATGTTGCATAGCAAGCTTGACAGGTTCGCGCTCGCGAATATCGAATACTGTGACATCTTCTCCATGTACTTCAACCTCAGGCCGGCGGAAATGTTGTAGAGCGGCGACTAAGGCGATACAACAGGCATCGATTAAACCTCCATCGTGGTCTAGAACGTGTATGTCTGCGCGGACTGCAAAGCACTTTGCGCCGGCGATGATGCAGAGGGATTCCGTATCCAAGGCTCCTGAGCGACGAATGGATTTTTCTAGTAGACGTGATAGGACAACTTCGGCATCGTTGGGACGGCCGACTTCGAAGGCGGGAGAGGCCATGGGTGAGAGCTCGGTGGAGATTGTGAAGACGCCGTCGAACTTGCGATCAGGGAAGGGTGTTGTTACTTCGGCAGAGACACGTACGACAACTCTGGACTCATGTTAGTATTCAGTGTGATCTCTGTGTGGTGTATTGGTGGTTGCAGACCTCGTCTTGCCCAATCGAACATCAGCAACGCCATAGACGTCGCCGAATTCAAGCTCTAGATTTCTGTATTGATCGAGTTGACGGCCATCAAGACGAATGCTTTCGAAGAGTGCGTCGCGGATGAATTGGCGCTCATTGAGCGAGGGCTCGACCTCTCGTGGCATTGCAATGTAGTGTTGGACAGTATGACGTGAATATGCGATTTATATTTTGTCTCTTGAACATTTCCCCAATCGACTCTCTCCGCCGCCCGCTGCAAGCTCCGACTCGGCTTCTGCCGCGCAACCAGGTCGACAACTCTCTCTTCACTCTTTGCGACCATCGCATCTTTCTGTTCAACCTGCTATAACTCATCTCGTCACACATCTCAACAACTCAACCATGACCACCGCCCATCGTCCCACCTTCGACCCCGCCCGCGGCAAAGAAGCCCTTCGCGGTCCTGGATACCACCAACGTCTACTGCCAGCCCACAAGACCCTCAAGTTCCGACAAGCAACCCAAGGAACCACCGACGAGCACTCAGCACGCGACCTCCGCGCCGAACTGCTCCGCGCCGAACGCCGCCACTTTGCCAAAAAGGAAGGTCGTGAATTGTCTCCCGAAGAAGAAGAACAAGCAACACCACAACTCGCCATCGAGCAAGGAAAGACTCTAAAGCGCAATTTGGAGGATGGAGAGGGGCAAGAGGGAGATCAACAAGAGGAAGACTATGAAGCCAAAAGGAGGAGGGTGTTAGAAGAGACGCGTGATGTGGATGCAGATTCAGATGATGGTTCAGAAGAAGACTCTGATTCTTCGGATGATGAAGACGATGACGATGATGAGGAAGCAGAGCTGATGCGCGAGTTGGCAAAGATCAAGGCCGAACGTGCAGAAGCTGCTGCCAGAGAAGCTGCAGAACAAGCGGCAAAGGAGGAAGAACAGCAGATGCGGGATATCGCTACTGGAAACCCACTCCTGAACAAGGGTAAGATAATCTCATGTCTCGTGATACTGTTCGACTATTCTAACATATACCTAGGAGCATACGACGTCAAGCGAAGATGGGACGACGATGTTGTCTTCAAAAACCAGGCCAGGGGAACAGAAGACAAGAAGGGCAAGGAGTTTGTCAACGACTTGCTGAGATCAGACTTCCACAGACGTTTCATGAGCAAATACGTCCGTTAGGAAGAGTCTAACTCTCGACACTCGCACAAGCAATTCTGGACTAGAAGGCTCAAACAGAAAAACATCATGATTGGTCATTACGCCATAAAACTAATACTCTGGTTGCACATCATACTGGCTGCGACCGAGCTATTACTTTCTCATCATCATGTGTTCGACATGAAACACAGTTTAGTAGTCGGAACGGTCGTTGTAGGCACCAGCTGCCTCACGCTTGGCCTCGCCCTTCTCAACCATCTTCTCGTTGTTCATCATACCACCAAGCTTGCTCATCAGCTTTCCAGCCGTCGAATCTGAAAGCCACACGTTAGCATATATCATCTCAGAGGACCTAGGAAGCAACATCATACCACCGGACTTGCCAGAGTTCTGGTTATCGCTGGACGACGTGTAGTCCGACGATTTGTTGCCATAGCCAGCACCCCCTGTAGTTCCGCTGCCATACTGGTTCGAGCCCGAGTATGCAGAAGTATCACCCGAAGATCCGAAACGAGTATCGCTAGAATCCCCGAAGTCATCACGGCCAGAGCTGGACTTGTTGCCGTAGCCTGCACCTGAAGTGGCTGCAGATCCATAGTCGGAAGCACCAGAGTATGCACCGGTGTCGCCCGAGGAGCCGAAGCGAGTGTTGCTCGAGTCGTCATAAGAATCGCGGTCAGATGATGACTTGTTGCCGAAACCTGCACCGGATGTGGCAGCTGAGCCGTAATTGTCATCGAGAGACTGTGGGATTGAGTTAGCTTTAGCTCGTATTGCAATACGTATTGAGATCATGAACAAAGCGTCCATACTGTGAGCTTCTTCAACATGGTTGTCTTGATGTGACTTCGATGTATGGGTGGGGTAAGTGTCAATGTGTAAACAGAAAGGAGAAAATACAATAATGCTGGGAAGCAAGATAGATGTACAAAGATAAGGCAAAACTCAAAGGATTCCTTCTCATGCAAGTACTTACAGGGTAGTTTCCACCAGTGGTGTGGTGTGTATCTCTCTCGATACCATGAGAAGGCTTCTAATCATCCAATCAGTATCTCATGTCGATCAAATACCAAAATCAGGTAACTTACCAAATCATCATCGCCAAAGCTTCCAGTGGCAGAAGGTTGATGGTGAAGTCCACTGGTTCCAAAGTTGTCGTTTCCACTGCTGCCATAGCCACCAGTGTTGCTAGAGTCGTAGTTGTCTCCAGAAGATCCGAAACCAGAGCCAGAGTTGTTGCCACGGGAAGCGATGTCGTCGCTACCGAGAGCACCTCCCTGGTAAGCACCTCCTTGGTTGTAGTTTGAGGAGTCGTTGAATTGGTCACGGCCAAGACCACTGCCTGGGTTTGCTCCGCTGCTCAGGCTGTCATTTCCGTAGCTCGAGTCCTGTTTGTGCCGCTTGTAAGCAAAGATCTTCACATTTGACCAGTGAGAGATTAACTTACGCCGTAGCCTCCTGAGCCAGTGGTGCTGTCGTTGAAACCGCCTTGGCGACCCTATAGAGATACGCAGGTTAGATACAACAGCTTCAGAAGGAGTGATGATTTGCATAAGAAAAAGAGGGGTATCAACGGAATATTATGATAGGTCCAGCTGAAGCTCCAAAGTAGCTGGACGATCAAAGATAAGGGATATGCGAGGGGAACCATACAGTACTGCCGTACTCATCATTGTTGCTGCTGTAATCGTTGTTGTGAGACATTGTTGGAGGATCGTATGCGTCGTTCAAATATCAGATTGATTAATCAAAATAAAAAAAAAGTAACCACGTTGGACAGTAGCAGCAACGACTCATTTATGTATCAAGAAGAAAACCAGGTTTGGAAAGAAGCATCCAAGTCCCCTAATCGCAACACCACGAGCTGCGTCATACTCCCCAGTAGAAACCCACACTTTCCTTTCCCCTCCCGTGTAGCGGTTGAACAGAATCCTGCTCGACACGGCAACCCGCGTGGGATTTTGGTGCAGTCGATCGTCAAGAGGTGCTGATCAGCAAAAACAAGGGTCTTGCCAATCGAAGCTCCCCACTTTCGTCACGTTCCATATGCGAACTTCACGCCCAACAGTCTAGAACCTTGCAGAATGGTACAAGCCACCGCACACGCAGTAGGCTGTGCTATCTACGAAACCTGTTTGGTTGCTCGCCTACTTTGGTGCTTGCTGGACATTTGGAAATTGCACAAGACGTGACTTTGCACTCAGAGCAAGCCACACATTCATCACTCACAACAACTGATTCCAAGGAAACATAGCTACCAGGGCACTTATAGCGTGCTCTGCTGACGGTGGACCGGGATTACATTCTCATAGGGAAAAGTCTGAATTCACTCCAGGTCATCAGATCAAGGCAATCCTTGATCACGTCTAATCCTTGTCGTACAACAGTAAAGGGACATAACTCGTCATAATACAGGCATGGTTTCAGTCATCACTAGCAATACCACTGCCATCCCCACCAGCTGGCCATGGTTGCAGTTTGAGATCTCGCGACCCACTGGGTGTCGACGGTGAGGACTGTGTTTCCTTCGGTAGTGATGCTGAAGAATTCTCAAGATCTTCTTCTTCGTCACTCTCTGGTTCCTCGTCTACGAATGAGCCTTCTGCACGCAAGGACGACGTCGAAGGCGATACAAGAATACCGTCTTCGCCATCTGTGCCATGGCTGGTTTCCAGGGTTGGAGTCGGTGGTTGGAATCTCAAATCAGGGTTCTCGTTCTGAGAATGATCCTCTATAGATGCCTCGGAAACGTTTCCGTTACCTCTAGAGATGGGTCTCTGTGATGATGCTGGAGAGTGGAAATTGCTTCTCCAAAATCCTCTTCTACGTCTAACATCTCCGTTGGTAAACGGCGGAGAAGTCTGATCTGGTGATGGTGAGTTTAGAGGAGAATCATAAGCGCCTCTCCCAAAATGTGATTTGTTGACCATCTGCTGAATGATAGGCATGTCCAGACTCGTGCCGCCTCCTGTGCGTACGAACAAAACAAGACCCAGGCAAACCATCAAGACAGTCATCTGAGCTATAGCCATCCGCTTCTGGAATAGCAGCTCATCAGCGACAATGCTCAAGCGAACGCTGACGGCGTGAATCTCCCTTTGGTATTGGTCTCGATGGTTGTCAAGCTCAATCACCGTGCTCTGCCACAACTGGTCGTACTGTTGTTTGAAGTCCTGGAGCTCGGCAAACACGGTTGCATTCAAGTTCTCGAGGAATGCCTCGGTCTTCTTGATCTGCCGTTTCTCAACTTTGATGAAAGCATCACGCAGAATGCGGGACTGTTCCTCAATATACTGTAGAGACAGCGTAGCGTTACTTTCAAGCATCTGCAAACGTTTGTGGATAGACTTGAAGAAAGATTCCTGAGTAGTGGGGTTGGAATGAGCTGAAGACACAGTCGATGTACTGGGCTTATGATGAGTGTCGGAGGCTACAGATGACTGCTTGATGCTCGAATTTACACTCTTAATATGAGCACTGGAGTCAGCAGAAGCATTCAAGCTAGAGTTGACAGAGACAGATCTACTGCTGGACTCTACGGATGTCTGCTGAGAGGAAATAGGAGTAGTGACCGCACTTGCATTGGATGACTGTGACTGAGTTGTGACGATAGGCTCAGGGGATGCCGTAACACCCATCGAGCTGTTGGTTGGACCTGAAGCAGCTCGAAGGGATGTAGACGTCAGGTTCCTACTGCTCGAGAGTGTGTTCATATCTGCAGTGGTTTGCGTGGTATCGTTCGTCTCTGTTGTCATGATGTTGTGTGGTAGCGTGTCATTGGCATTACTTGGCGCGTGGACATTAGTACTAGTCGATATGTGATTGCTATTCGTGGTCGAAGGCTGTACTTCGGGGTGCGTTGACGTGGATGTTGATGAAGCATTTGCAGGTTCTGCACTTGAGCCAGATGGGGTCAGGATAGCAGGGGCCTCGGTGGAAGTCTCGATGGGACGAGCAGACTCCATTACGACAGACTTGTCGGCTTCTTTCGAAGACTGGAGGGGTTCTTGAGGGGCTTTCTGGGGAGGTTCCTGAGCAGCAGACGGTAATGTATCAGGCATGACAGACTCCTCTAAATCATCGCTAATCTCTCCACGAGCAAGCTCCTCCTGGTGGCGAAACTCTTCCATCATTGTGGTACCATGTACTCTGAGAAGACTGACCGGACAATAATATTCATTGCCGTAATGAGTTAGAAACTCGATTCGAAGATACCTGGCCCAGATCAAGGGCTGCTCAACCAAGAAGGCTTGAACTGAACGAGTGTTCCTGGCCTCGAAAACACCAAGTTCTCTCCAACGATCAGCTTTGACAGGATATCGATCAGATACCGAAACTCTGAAGTTGCGGAAGATCGAAGAGAAGAATTCATAGTTTGCCAGTACGATAGTATCGATAAGGATGTCATTACACAGTTCGACGATCAAGAATTTGTTAGAACTCGAGCAGATGTTAAGCATATAGCTATCTTTGTTCTCGATCAAGACAGCGTGGGCGGACTTGGATTCAGGGTTGGACTTGAGCACAGTTGCGGCACAATCAAATGAAGCGTAGTTGGAGCGTTCTTTACAAGTCTTGCCAGCATCTTTGCTTCGAAGAGTTGGTTCGGAAGCCACAGTGGGTTGAGAACTGGCAATCGACGATGAAGGACTGTCTGGTCTCCCAAAGCCACCGAAGTCCAGCTCGATTTCCGAGTCTTCACCAAGTATATCGAGGGCGTGGTCAATCGGGCGAGGATTGCGAGGCTTGTCCTGTCCAGAATTGGACTTTTGGCCGACATGATCAGGCGATTGACCAACCTTGGCCAAGTTCTGTTTCTTCCATTCCTCGAACGATAAGAAGTTGGCATTGTCTAGCGGTGAGTCTGTCTCGAATTCGGCTTCAGGTTGCGTCGCGGAAGAAGGTTGGGTCTCCGATGAGGTCGAATGAGGCTCTTCCTGAGCGACACTACTTGACAGGGAGATCGAGTGCGTACTGGAAGAGTTGAGGGTAACGGCAGGGGAGAGGCTGGTCGAGTTCGAGGTCGGGGTAGAGCGGCTCAGACACTGCTGAGGCAATGAATGAGTGATATAATTGACGGTGCCAGTACGACATGTGGTCTGGCGTGTATCGCTGTTGCGTGCATCTTGTGCTGAAGAGCTGACGCTGGTGATGGCGTTGGTATTGCTGCTGACAGCAGGGCCAGATGTCTTGTTGCTGTTGGTTTCAGACTGTGCCGAGGCGACGAGACACAGGTAGCAGAGTGAAAACAGCAGCGCCGCCAGTGCTCTGCCGTTTCTGAATGCTCGCTGCATTACTTAGGCGCATCCTCCTGCAAGTCAACGGGATGCGTTGTGATAAGTTACTCGGAATTCCTTGGACTTTCTGATCCCTTCGGCCACTCCATCGTCACTTCCGTCCCGAATGTGGGGACGGGAAGCAGACTGACTTCAAGAAGCCTTGACCTCAGCTTGCAGCCTCAATTCAATCATGAATCGCTCGTAAATTTGATGATCTTCTAAGGAAGCGACAGAATGGCTCTGATAGCCGACATAATTGTACCAGAGTCGTGCGTCCCGCCTCATGCCATATCAATAATAGAACCGCCCAAACGCCGCGCAAAACAGAAAGCCATAAGGTGGCTATCCGTCGCAACCATAACCCAAGACCGTCCGTCCGTCATCAGAAGGAAACATAAAGGGGCCAGTTGCCCTGAAACTAGTGTTACAACCCTTCCTCGCCGGCCTGACAGACTCTGATGCCCTTGCCCCACTCTGAGTTGAGTACCTGGTGTGCGCTGATACGTCTGCTTGCGTTAGGATCCAATATCGAGTAGATGACATTTCTGCATCGCGCCTAGAGAGCTGAGTTAGCAGTTGCCTAAGTTGTAACGACCAGATTCAACTTACTCTATGCAATGACTCAATTGGTCCGTAGCCAGCATCGCTCTTGCGACCTTGCACATAGTTTTCGTAGAACTCATCTTCGTCCTTGTTGGCTACACGCCACAAGTGTCTGCCAGTTCTCATGGCCATGTAGATAACACCACATGCCCAGACGTCTACTGCACGAGGATCAAACTCCTTGTCTGTGTACTCTTCTGGTGCAATGTAAGGTGCACTGCCGCAAAGGCCTGCTGTCATGTGCGGTTCTGTCTCCCAAGCCATGCGGAAGCATTCACCGTTACCGAAATCCGTGATCTTGAGGGCACCATGTGTCGTGAGAAGGAGATTCTCTGGTTTGAGATCACGATGTGCGACTCCCATCTCGTGGATGTATTCAACACCACGCATGAGTTGCAGGAAATAACAATCCGCCTCAACGACTTCCAACTTGCCCGCAGCGAGTACTAGCGAGTAGAGATCTCCACCGGCGCAGAATTCCATGACTTCGCAGTAATCGCCCTTGGCATCAGTGAGCAAGTCAAGGGTGTGGATGACATTTGGATGTCTCAAAGAAGACGAGATGCAGAACTCCGAATTAAGGCGTTTGCTGTACTTCTTCGCATCTTCCTGCGGTCTTCGGCGGAATTCCTTGACAGCATATAGCTGCTCGTGTTTCGAGTCATTGGGATCCACCTTGTGCGCTATCCTGACAATACCGAAAGCACCGCGACCCACGATTTCCTGACACTTGCCGTACTTCTGGACAAGCGTCGCGGTACCGGCAGGTCCATTCTTCTGGTCCGAAGCGACCCGGTTCTTTTCATTTTTCAACTGGTCCACCCAACTGG
Source organism: Aureobasidium melanogenum CBS 110374 (assembly GCF_000721775.1). NCBI lineage: Eukaryota > Fungi > Ascomycota > Dothideomycetes > Dothideales > Saccotheciaceae > Aureobasidium > Aureobasidium melanogenum. The sequence goes on along the minus strand of NW_024470054.1, from coordinate 812,204 downwards.
CCATAAGAGACAGAGGCTGTTCTTCGTGGTGTTCTTTCTTCTTGCCTCCGAGGAAGTCGCGAACCATGTCTGTGAGCTTTTCCTGTCGTCTGGCGCTTTTAAGCTGGTGATGATGGTTACCATCTTCATCAATCCAGAAGCGACGATGTTGAGTGGGGGCACCTTCCGCTTCCTTCTTGTCCTTCTTTGCATCACTACCACTTCTTGAAACGGTTCCAGCCAGTCTAGCCTTGTCGGTCTGAGATGATTGCCTAGAGGGATTGGCGGGTCTGATGGGTTTGGGGACTGCAATGGCTTCGGCCTCGGGTTCTTCCACTGCAGTCTCGGGAACTTTGTCGCCAAGTTTCTCTTTGATCGTAGGTTCCCGCGAGGATTCGTTGGTGTCTTTGGCCGAGAACATGCGACTCAATCGTGAGGTAAAAGTAGGCTTCTTAGGCGGGCCGGCTGGGCGCGTCTCGCCATTGGAAGGGGATCTTGCGGCTGCTGAAGCGGGCAAGGAAGTCTGAGAGCTGACCGAGGAAGCATTTGAAGGGAGCACTGAAGGTGATGTTGACTTCAAGTCTTCAGTAGCGACGGCCATGGTGTAAGGATATAGAGACGACGTCACGTCGTGGATTTGTTTAAGAGATGAGGCAGGAGGCCGCAGAGGCCGGTCTTTTTCGCGATCGAATACCAAATCCAGGTGTCAGACGGGCGCAGTGTATGATCTCAGATGTGTTGGTGTTACCGGAGAGTGCTGAAGGGCGTGGCCACAGAGAGTGAATTGTGGCTGTGACGTTGCTTCACTGCTGACAAACTTCGGGCGCGACGAGAACCGGAACGCAGCCAACTGACCAAGCCAGAGACAAGCCTTCAGCCACCGAACGTGTGCAGGGATGAGAAAATAACCAAAGGCACCGTTCAGGGTAGAGGAGAGGACCAGAGAGGGAAGATGTAGCAAGCCAAGCGGTAAGTCAGCCGGCAATGGGGGTGCTCAAAGTGCAGAAAATGCGATCGCGCTTTCCCACTTTACGGAGGTGCATCGTGGACCGAAAACCGCTCATAATGCTTCTTCTGCCAAGCAATTGTCTACATTACACCTTCCCGTACGAGGGGTTTACGACGTCCAACCGCTGACCGCCATCGCTAACCATCTTTGGCCTCGAGCATCAAATGTCTAAGAGTCCTTCACTCATCTCCTTTTGCCGCACAGCCTCAGCCTGAGCCTCGGCCAAAGAGATGGAAGGTGATACACATGGCGTCCATACGTGGGTACCTCATGCTCTCCACATTTCCAGCAGAAAGCGGGTTTGAATTGTCAAAAACCGCTGCGTCATTGAAGATCCATCATCTGCCGCTGATATCAGAGCAAGACATGGGAGTCAATAAACTCAGCTTGGATGCGGCAGCATCGTCTTCATCCACTGGTTACCGCTGCTTTCCGAATGCCCCATGATACATATATCAATAATCATCGAGCTTGTGTTGCAGGATTCCACAGAACTCTCTCTCCTCGGAAATAACTGCGCGCATCAAAAGCGACAGCCAAGTTGGTGTCAAAACGCTGTCGCGTCAATCCTCTCCTCGCTAATTGCTTGCCTGCTCAACTTCGAAGAATGTAACACTCCTTTTGCCCACTTCTTCACCATTCGCCTGATGCGCTAAGTGGCACCGCTACCCTGCAGTCTGCCGACCCGTATATGCAGCTTTTACTGCGAATCTCTGCGAGGTACCATAATCGCTGGTGTACGCGTGCGTGGTATATAAAAGAGTGAGAAAATCGCGCAACGGTCTCGCCCTCGCCCTTCCTACGCGACTTCTCGGCTTATTGCATATCCTGACACAGTATCTATGAGCAGTCGTAATCCTCTATTCACCTGAACCTGTTTTCTACAGCCTGTTGATTCTAAGCATCCGGCACGTGGCCCAGCATTTGGCTGAAGCTGTCAGATGTCGCTGATCCGGATGCAAGACCTTTCACACCGCCAACTGCACTTCTTGGCCCTATCATTAATGGCATCTTGGAGCGTGAATGCGTCGTTCAATGACTACTGCTTGACTCACCCGTAACATAATATTAGAAGCATAGTGGACCGGACGAAAATAATTCCTTGGCTTATCAAGGGTTGTTGCTTCTAATTTTCGTGGCTTAGCGATTATTCCTCCTCTCTCATGGAAATAAGTGCCTCTGTCGGATCTGACCCCGTATCCTTTGTGGAGCAATACAGGCTTCCGCGGCCTCCGTCACCCGCGATGTACTTGGTTATAGTTAACAAATGTCATTTCAAGCTTCCTGTTGCGACGTCTCTCCTAGGTGGTCTTTCTCTTCTTCTTGGAAGATAAGGGTGCTTCAGCGCCAGCATCCTCTCCTTCATCGGATTCGACAACAACCTTCTTCTTGCGCTTCAAGCCGGCAGTGCCGCTTGCAGTCTGCTTGTCGAATAAGGAAGCGCGCTTTCTTGCAAGTTCAAGAAGGCGGTCGTAATCGACCTGAATGTTCTCGATGGTTGCTTCTAGTCTCTCAGCGCGCTCTTCGCGGTCCAATTGTGCAAGTACGTCGCGGTTAGAGATGTAGAGACGCTGTTTGACATACAGCCGCCAGAAGAAGTAAGCCCGATCCATCTCGTTGGGGCTCTTCTCCTTCCTTGAGATTCTGTTCACTGAGCGGTTCATTTTGGGTATCTTTGAGTATGTCTCCATCTCGATCAGCCTTCCTAGTTGACGAGGCATGATCTTGCTAGCCTTCTTGATGCGAGCCTTGGCATCGCCTGAGACAATATCGTCCACAGGAATGTTCGCATTCATCTTGAGCTTTGCGCTGTCGATTTGAGTCTCAATCTTGATTGATGCGAAATCCTCGTTGTTGTTGCGAAGCCAGAGCAGGTCACAAACATCACGCATATCATCGAAAGCTTCGTTGGGGTCTTCGACGGTCAATTCGCAGATGTTATCAGGGGTGATGAGGCTTTCGAAGACGGTATTGTAGAGCCGAGCGCCATGTCCAGATCCTTGATGGGATGGTATGATCAAGAATTGTGAGATACGCTCGCGGCTGGGTAGTTGCAGGGGAGTCTTGACCACGTCATTGTCCTCGCCATTAGTCTCAGAGTTCCATCGGCGAAGTATTGCGTCCATGTCTGATTCTTCGTGTTGGAGGAGAGCAAGATCGTGCTTTGCGGGGTCCCGACGGTCAGGTAATGTGAATACGCGGTAAGATGTCGAGAATCCAACAAGGATGTATGGTGACGTGTCTGCCTGCTTTTGGTCGACCTGATAAAGCATGAAGAGCGTCCAGCGGTTTGCGACCCAAGATTCGTCTAGCGCAAGAATAGTGCCGCCTTCGATAAACATAGGTACCAGGATCTGGACATTCTCCATGATTTCTCTGGCTCCATCGTCGGACAAAGCGGCCTTCCAGACTTCGAACTTGCGGCCCTCGTGTGTGTAGGAATGCAGAAGTGTGCCTGGTGGTGTGAATGATGCGGCTTTTGGGTCGGTGAGAGCTTCGGCTCGTGATTTTGTTGCGAAGGCGGATTCGGGGATAAAGTCTTCGAGGGCACCACGGATGTCAGATGCCTTGATGTCGCCCAGCTGGGTAAACTGTTTGTCCCAGGAGATGTCCATATGCGGCCTCATGTTGTGTGCAGCCAAAGACAATGACATGTCTAGTCCTTGGTAGCCAAAGATGACTTCTTCCTCGCCGAACATGGGATACGTGCAAAGTGGTCCAAATTCTGAGACGACCTCATCACCGCGGTATATCGAGATGCGAAGCGCATCGTTACTGCTGGTCGACCCTGAGCTCTGATTAGCTTGGTGCTGCAACGCATAAAGCAGATCTTGCATGACTTACATTCTTCCACCTGGTCTTGGATTGCAGAGACTAGCTCAGAGTTCTCTGGACTCTCGGAGCCTGACATGGCGATGATATGGGTAAAAACTGGTGTACACAGGTCGTTGGATGGAAAGTCAGATGGGCGCAAACGCGGGAGACGTGTAGACGCGACAGCATGAAATTGAAAATGCACGGTCCTCCCATCGACTCAACCCAACTTCGACTTCGTTCACTTGCTATTCATCTCATCCTCACCAGACATTTCAGTCTTGATGATGAAGGAACCTCTAGATGAACCCTTTCTCTACTACGTTTCTTGGCACATCAAGCAGTATACTTGATGGTACGTGAGCTGTTGGTATCCTTGAGTAATGACCGTCAGCAATACCACGCTCTCGAGTGATCTCTCATCTTCATACTGCGCCTATTCGTATTCCCTGCTCTTGAAGCATATATACCATACTTTGACAGAGTAAGTTAGTTACTAGCTATAGCCTAGTGTCATGCGGTATGTAGCGTGTTCCTCCTTTCTAAAGCAGTAAGCAACCTGTGTTGGTCAGTATTGCCCTGGCGTACTACACTCCCTGCACAGTCTTGAAAGTCACAAAAAGATCAGGAAGAGTTTTCAATGTGTCCATGCATATTTAATGAAAGATCAGCGGCTGTGTGTGTTGCTCATTGGGGTGTTTGTATACCACGTTCTTTGTTACAGACAAACAGGTAAGGGCAAACATTAGACGACCCGACCACATATATGCTAACCAGATGCACCAGCGTAGTGGCATGTTCAATGATTGGTATCAGCTCGATAGTCTGCAATGGTTACAAGAAGCTCGGGCTTGCGGGACATGTCCAGTCGAGGGTCGCGGTCGCGTCGTGGGTCGTCACGGCGTCCTTATTCTTATACCAACACACACAACAGACGACGAAGATCTTCAACGCACTATCAACATAACATGGAGAAGAGCAGTAGTACGCAGCGTCTTCTGAGGTTAATGGGACCGCTTTCACGCTGACCTTGGTTTAGTGTCGTTCCGCGAGCGTGACGGACGCAGCGCCTCCCCTAAGTCCACAAGATGCTCTTCACCAAATCTTAAGCTACGCTACATCCAGACTCGTCGTGATAGCACTCGTAGCAGCTTATCGAATAAGAACGTCACCTCTCCCAAGGGCGATGTTACACCCTTCTGCGCTCAGACTCCTTCGTCGTCTACTGGTAGCACTATCATAGGTGTTCTTAGGCTTGACCTCACTAATTGAACATAGGTTCCCAGATTGCGCCTCCCGTGGCACCTAAGGATTTTCGCGTTCCTCTCACTTGCTTCTTCTGGTATCATACCGGATCATGCAAAAAGCCCGACAATAAGTGCCTGTAAGTTTGAACTTTCGATTGCAATCGGCTGTAGAGATTTCCCATCAGCTTGGTCATACACAGTTGGCTGCCGAAAGGCATGATTATTTTGGGATCTGAAAGCCGTCCACTGAGATGAACTCCTTCACGCCTTCTCTCGAGACATGACCTGAACAGTACTCGCAACTGTGCCTTTTCATAAACGTCTAACACCCCCGCTTGCACTGGGAGCCCGCTGCCCCTCAATCTCTCTCCAGCTATTGCTACGTTTCAGTATACACTATGTATGACACCTGACTGACATCATACAGATACGCACACTACCACACCGGCACCGTCGCAGAACCACCCATCTCGATCAACGGCAAAGCCATGGGCGGCACCAGAGCTAAAAACATGCTTGGTAACATCAGCCAGCGTGAGGAAGAACTGAGCATCCGTAGCACGGAGATTCACGATGGCGAGCAACGCCTTATTGCTGCACGAGCCAACCTAGAAGAGCGTCTCAACGCATTGGCTGCACGCGAAAAACACATCCAGCAGCGTGAGGAGGCTATCCAGCAACGCGAAGATACTGTTCAACAGCGTGAGCAAACTATCCAGCAGCGTGAGCAAACACTCCAGCAACGTACCCAAGCCATCCAGCAGCGCGAACACAACAACCACTCTCGCGAACAAGCTTTCGCGGTCTTCGAAGAAGCAATGCTACGCCAACTAGAAGCAAGCTACACCAACATAACCTCCACAGTCTCTCAAATGCGCAGAGCCGTGTCCAATGCCCAAAACATCCTTACCAATCGTCGTCACCAAGTTCTCTACCACGAAAACTTTTCCAACAGTTTGCAAGGTACTTTTGGTCAAGGTAAGTCGTTGGTTGTCTTGAGTGTTGTGGGTGAGTTGGGGCTTATATGTGATATAGGTAGATATGGTGGTTCTATTGCTATTGACGGCGCTATTGGTGCTCTGGGTGGATTGGATCAGATGCTTTTGCAGGGCGAGATTAACCTTCATGCTCAGATCCACAATGCTATCAAACGCCAGTAGGATCGTTGAAGATTCTTTCTCGTGCCATTGCAATCAAGACATTTGATTGTGGCAAGGTGGACTCTTGTCAAGAGATGGGTGGTGCAGTTGGTTTGTTGATGAGGCAGAATGTTGGACGCGGACACCGCAAAGTGTTCATTGACACATTCTAGTGCAACGGCGTTATGGGAAAGAGTTTTCAAACGAATTATTACTTCCGACGAGTCTACGAAGAACAACTCTGTTCATCTCATCCTAATCGCGATGCATCTGAATAGTCTAAAATAGAGCCGAAGACAAAAAATTCATCGCCATATGTGAGATTCTATGATACATGTCTATAATACAACTGAGATGATCGCGTCTAGAAACCGCCACTCATCTCAGAAAGTGCAAGCTTCATCCTCTGAGGGTTCATCTTTTCAAACCGGTCAACAGTCATGACGAACGTGCCTCTTCCCTGGGTCAGACTGCGTAAATGCTTCAAGTATCCCACCATCTCCTTGAGAGGCACTCTAGCCACAATCTGGCGCATCTGATTGCCTACACTAACAGAACCTGCACCAATACTTGACGCTGAGCCACCGAATGGATCAGGTGGTGAGTATATTCTTGTAGGGTCTATTTCCAGATCATCTTCTGAGGCGCCGGTTTCGTCGTCGGCGCCGAGAGATACGACTTGTCCTCCCCTAGCAGAGCTGATGTCGTGTACAACACTTCCGAGACTGGGTTCGTCGACTGTGATTGTGACATTCATGACGGGTTCCATCAATGCTGTACCAGATCCAGCATCTGCTGCCTCACGCAGGGCCTTTTGTACTGCAAGACGAGCCGCAGAAGAGATAGCAGCAGGATTTGTGGTTGGGAAAAGATGTTCGGAAGGATCAAAGGTAATGATGATCTTAGTAGAGTGGAGAGGGTAACCATGTGAAGGACCACGCGCGAGGGCTGCCGTAACACCAGTCTGCATGGCCTGTTGAAGCATCTGCATCGGCAAAGTAGAGGGTAGAGGTGGCAGCTCAGAGTCCGTTGCTGAGCCATCTGGGTAGAGGGTAGGTGTCTTCAGAATCAAATAGTTGTCATCCAGCAGGGCGAACACATGCGTATGGTCGTCAGCTGTATCCAAATTTGATTCTTCGAAAGGCGTTACGCTAGCAGTACATCCGGCTTTAGATGCCTTCCCAGCAACTTCTCTGTCAAAGATTGCGGAAGCGTCCGAAGAAGGAGCGGAGAGGGCCTCGCGGTAGCCGATCTGAATATTGCCGATTCTGGCTTTTGCTTTGAGATCGTTGATGAGCCTGTCGCGAGCGATTTCCAGATGAAGTTCGCCCATGCCAGCCAAGTGAGTCTGTCCACTCTCGGGATCTTCTCTCACATTCAGGCTGGGGTCCTCTCTAAGCAACAGTGCCAGGGTCTCAGAGATACGTTTCTCCTCAGCCAAACTGTTCGGCTCTACACTCGTGAAGAATACAGGTGGAGGGACAGCGATCGGTCTTAATTGAAGAGTGTTTATCGGCGAGGGAGGACCAACCTTTGGGTTGACACCACTGTACAGAATAAGCGTGTCACCTGTACGTGTGGACTTCAGCCCAGGAATTACTCCAATCTGACCTGCCTCAATCGAAGAGATCTCGACAGCCTCATCAGCGTACATTCTCAGCAAACGAGGGGCCTTCTCGGTGACTCCAAGGTTCGTGTTGAATAGAGGAGCATTCTTGGTGATCGTTCCAGAGTATACTCGAACATAAACCAGGACACCTCGACGGGGATCAGTGACAACTTTGAAGGCTAGTGCACAAGCTTCAAGACTCTTGATGATGGACATGTTCTTGCTTGCCGCCAATGCTTTGGTTTTGGGTTGCTTCTTGGCCTCAATGGCTGCAGGCAAAGCACTTTTGCCTGAAAGGAGGTCATTCAACCCGTACTTGGAAGGACCGACACTAGCTTCTGGATCAGGTCGCTCCTGCGGTGATGGAAGGAGATCGACGACTGCGTCTAGTAGCGGCTGAACACCGACGTTGCGGAAGCTCGCACCTGAAAAAACAGGTACAAGTTTTTGTGGTTGCTGCAGAGTACATCTTCTAAGACTCTCTGTAATTTCGACAGATGGGATGGCCAGATGATCCTCGTCGTATTCGAGGAACTTTTCGACCATTTCATCGTCATGTTCACTGAGCAGTTCGACCAAGGCCGTTCTCGCTTTCTTGATTTCTTCTGCGAAAGCAGAATTGTCGACTTCCAAATCCTTGAGTGAGAACACTTTGAGGGTTTTGCCGTCGCCACCTTCCTCATACAGCAAAGCACGAAGACCGACGGCATCGCCAACGCCCTGAAGCTTGAGATCACCAGGCCGCCACCACGGAATCTGACACAATGCTGGCCAAACACGTAAACGTGTGCCTATTTCTGATATGGTCCTCGCGAATGCAGCACCTTCGCGATCAAGCTTATTCACGAATAAGATCTTGGGGATCTTATACTGTGTTGCTTGAGTCCATACTTTTTCGGTCTGAGCTTCGACACCGGCAACTCCGTCGAGGATGCAAACAGCACCATCCAAGATACGCAGAGAACGAAGGACCTCGAAAGTAAAATCGGCGTGACCAGGGGTATCTATCAGATTGATGTTATGGCTCTGCGTGGAGCGTGGCAAAACGATTTTGTTGGACGAGAGATCAGTAGCTGAAGAAGCAGCTGGTGGCCAGGAAAAAGTCACTGCTGCTGATTGAATCGTGATACCTCTAGCACGTTCTGCAGGTAAGAAGTCCGTCACGGTAGAGCCTTCGTCGACGTCTGAGAAAGACTCAGTACATGCGTTACACCAAGAACAAATACAGATAACAAGGAAATTGTGGCACGCAGGTACTGACCTCCTAGTCTACGCGTGAAACCACTGTAGTAGAGCATACGCTCTGTTGTTGTAGTTTTTCCCTTTTACATACTCAGTACCTACATTCTAGAAAAGCACGTGTTGCGACATACCGCATCAATATGGGCTATAATGCCAATGTTACGAGTTTTTGATGTCGCCAGGTCATTGCGATATGGCGTTGAAGAAGCAAAAGATCTAGCAGTAATCAATGCCAGAGACTTAGCATTGTGGTGCACACGGCGACAAGGCCATTGTAATCTGAGCAGCATCCCAGGATGAATACCCAACCGTAAACAGATCAAAGATCTGGTTAAAAACAGAATATGACTTTCGTCAAAAAGTGAGAGGCAAGAAGCGCCGGCAGCAACTTTTGGCAGATGGACATGTTCGCGGCCTCTCCGCCTTCGGCTCTTGGCGGGCAGCCGGTCCGGGGCATCGACCACGATGTCATGGTCTCAAGCAGCTGTTGTCCGCGACACATGCCCAGCGACAAGAAGACCCTCACCAACAAAGATGGACTATTCTTCGGCCATAGCCAATGACGCGGGCCGTGACCCATGGGCCTCGTCGCCTCAGCATGATCGCTCCAACTTCCCCCAAACCAACAACCACGAGGTCCCACCTACCAGCTCGTTGTCGCACCAGCCTCCGGCTCCTGACGGTGACGACGAACACTACGACGACAACTCTCAATTGCCTACCCAGAACAACCAATACGCCTCGCAACAGCAGCAATCGCAGCCCTACGACAACTCGACTCGCCCAGAGCCCCAGCGCTACCACCATGCTCGTCCGCAACACCCCCCTCAACAGCCTAGCCACCACCAGCAACCACCACAGAATTACCAACAACAGCAGCAACAGCAACAGCCCCAACAACCGAGGAAACAATACAAGCTTCAAGCCAAGATTACTGCCCTAGAGCGTACCGGTCGCAAGGATCCCGTCTTGCGCTTCGACGTTTATGTATGCCGCTTGCTGAGAGGAGGTGCTGTCTGAACATAACTAACCCTTGACTCAGACCAACCTGCCCAAATTCCGTACCACCCAATTCCGTGACGTGCGACGCACCCATTCCGAGTTCGTCAAGTTTGCCGACCATTTGATCTCGTCAAACCCTGAGGCTTTCGTCCCTGCCGTTCCTCCTCCGCTCACTGCTGCTGGTGTTGGTACTGAAGAAGATGAAGTGCGAGTCAAGGCTTCAATGCAGCGCTGGCTGAACACTGTCTGCTCCAATCATATCCTCATGCGTGACGAAGAGATGGTCTTCTTCGTCGAAAGTGATTTCGGTTACAGTCCTGTTGTCAGGCGCAAGCAACCTGCTACAGGTGTTCGTCGCAAGTACATCAAGCAATTTGCTCCTCCTCCGGATGACACTCCTGAGCTTCTCGAAGCGCGTCCCGTGGTCAAGTCCTTCTATCTCGGAACCATGGATCTTGGCCAGAAAGTTGACAAGGTCGTCAAGTCGCGCAGAGGTAGGCAGCATGATCATTCTTATCTTCAAGCCACATGCTAATTCCTGCAGCTCTCGGTCTGGCAGAATCCGATTTTGGTGTAAAGATGGGTCACATGCAGGTCCAGGAAACGCATTCAGGCTTGGGCAATGCCTACAAGAAGCTAGGCAAGGTCATCCAAGCCGTTGGCGACTTCCACGCTGCTCAAGGTACTGCTGAAGCCACAACCTTGGCCGATCCTCTGCAGTACCACTCCAGCGATGCCTTCATCGTCAAGGAAACTCTTACCAACCGTCACATTCTTTTGCGCGAGCTCATTCAAGCGCAACAATCTACTCGCAGCAAGACAAGCGCTGTTGACCGATTGAAGTCTTCCACCTCAGTCAAGCGCGACAAGGTCGACGAGGCTCTTGCTGCCCTCGACGAAGCCCGATCTCACGAAGCCCACCTGAAAGAAAAGACGGATCGCGTGACCGAGAACCTCGTCCAAGAACGTCGCGAGTGGACCGCTCGCACAACCTCTGACCTCCGCGCTGCTATTCGCGAATACGTCATGCGCGAGATTGAAGCAGAACGTCGCACCCTAGCCACACTCGAGCAGGTCCGCCCAGACGTCCGCAACATCGATGCTTCGGGCGGTCTCTCACGCCTTGGTCGTGAAGCCCACCCCGTAATCCGTCGCACCAGTCTTGCCAGCAGTCAGGGACCCAAAGGTGACGCATGGAGCGGTGTCCCACGCAGACCAGATGGCTTGAACCGCAGCATCAGCGGCAGCTTTGCCGGTACAGGCACTGTCCCTGAAGACGCAGAAGCCGAGCAAGCTGAAGAAGGTACGACGGGCAGGAAGCGAGCTACTAGTAGTGCAAGCAGTCTGGGTCGCTTGGACGAGGACGACGAAGATAGAATCGATGCTAGGAATGCTGCGAGTCGACTTGCGCAGACGACGTTCTAGAGGTCTAGACTACCTAAGCCTTTCCTGTAGATGTAGTAAATGTTCAATCTTCCTCTCACGATGCGAGTCTTCTTGATCATGTCATGTAAACATCATGTGGGATCTTCAAATTAGATCGAAAGTCGAGACTTTCAAAGGCGCAACAGCACTGGAGTAGACACAAAATCACTATATTTCTGTGGAACAAGTAAAAGAACCAGGTGAGAAGAAACCCCGATGATTCGAGGTAATGATGTTTTTCTATGCCATTAAAATCTCCGCGCTGTCCAAACTCATGTTGAAATATTTGTTGGTCGTGAAAAAGGTCGTCTAGATACATAAACAAGGTTGAAAATAAGATATCGTGGCTTTCTGTTCCTCCCCTCGTTCTACCAAGCGGTGATATCACCAACTTCGGCCTCTCCAAAGGTCGATGTCTTTACTGCTTGGTCGCCCTCAACGCCGTCGGTATTGCTAAAGTCTACAGGCTCTCTGGCCATCATATCCGGCAACACTTCATGCAAGAAGTCCAGCACGAAACGATTGACCTGTTCAAATTCAAGCAGGAAAGCGTCATGGCCTTCAGGACTATCGATGTTCTTAAGCACTGCGTTTGGAATTGCAGCAGCGAGTTCTTTTTGCTCTGCGTAGGTGAAGAGGCCATCGGATTGGATACCGAGAACTAGTGTTGGTTGTTCGATTAAAGCGAGGGCATCGGCAACTGGAGTGGTGGTTTGGGAGTCGGCGGGCAGGCGGCCGCGGGATACATCGTGGGTGTCTAGTTTGCGGGTAATGGCAATGTAGCAGTTTGCGTCGAAGCGCTTGATGAATTTTTCGCCTTGGTAGCGTAGGTAGGATTGGGCGGAGAAGTAGGTGGGTGTGCGCTTTAGTCTGAGGTTGGGAGGAGCGGCGTTGGTGGGTAGAGGTGTGGTGCCGTGGAATTGAGGGTCCATGATTGTTTGGGGAGGGGTGTTGGTTGGAAGTAGGGACTCGGTTGAGGTAGATAGGTCGGCGGAGCTGTTGACACGGCTGTAGCGAGGAGAGCCAGCGTGTTTGTGGCCTTCGTTGTGGATGGCGAAGTGGTCGCTTGAAGGAGTGGAGGGTCTGAAGGAGCCATTGATGTTCTGTTTACGCGAAGGGTCGGGTGTGTTGCGGCCGAATCTGGACTCGAAGGAATCGCGACTGCGGTAGGTCAAGAGAGCTGACATGCGCGCGGCTGCGAGACCAGTCGATGGAGGGTCTTCGAAGGTGTAGTAACCGTCGTCATACTTTGGGTCGCTGTAGATGCTCTGTCTTTGGGCCTCTCCCCAGCTGATACCCCAAGCACTGTATTGAGCCGACGTCGCAATGGGCACGATGCAGCGTACGTAGTCCTTGCCAAAGTAGGCGAACTCAAGGACGAGCATACCACCCATGGAGCCACCAATAACAGCAGCAATCTGCTTGACACCCAGATCGTCCAGCACGAGCTTGAAGATGTTGACATCGTCTCTGACAGTGGTCAAGGGGAACTCAGGACCGTAATGCTCGTTCTGTGTGTTTCCATCCTTGCTCGTGACTGGACTCGCACTTCCGTAAGGGCTGCCGAGACTGTTCAGACAGACGACGAAGAAACGCGACATGTCGAATGCCTTGCCAGGCCCTCCAAGCAGAGGACCCCACCAGTCGCCAACATCAGCACTACCGGTCAAGGCATGGCAGATGACCATGGCATTGTCGCCTGCAGGCGACAGAGTGCCATATGTCTTGTATGCTACCGGTACATTGTACAGGACACCACCGCTCTCAAGGCTGAACTCTGGGATAACGGCGATATGTTGTTCGGGGATGAGCTTGGAGTATGGATTCTCTGGTTGTGAAGTCACTCGTTCTGTGTTTGTATTAGTCAATGGAAGTGCCATTGTCATCTGGGGGCATACCGTATTTCATGGTGGCTGTGGATTAAAGACGGAAAGATAGTTGGAAAACAAGAAGAAGCTCTGGTATGAATTATTAGCCATTATTGTTTCGACTCAGTGACAATATGAGTCTAACCCACCTGCCCTTTTTTCTGCCCGCAATCGCCTATCGCTCGTCATTGGACAAAGACCGACCTCGGTCGCTGACCTCAAAGCGCTGCATCGTCCACCCCACTTTCCGCCCCACAATCTTAGGGTTTGACAGACCATCTGGCTGACGGTAACACCCTGTCACTGAACAATTTTCCTAGCAAATATATCTTCACACCAACTGCAGTGAGTCAATCATGGATATAAGGCTACAGACGGTTGTTTACAAGCATCAGCAGTATACTTTGTGCATCTTGTGACTGTCCATTGACAGTAGAGGCATAATAGAAGTTCATAATAACTTCTGGTTGTCTTTGGCATTGGAACCGAGACTCCTCAGCACAAAGGCAGACGTCTGACGACAACCCACTACATAATGATCCTAGATATAAAACTATGTGACTTGACGAGCACCCCGCTGATGCTCAGGATGTATTGGTTTATGGATACGTGTTATGTTTAGTTTATGGAGTATGCTCGTGTGATTGTGATAGAAGTAGAGCTTCACTTGAAGCGCTACGTCATCGATATACAGATCAACTCGATTCAACTTCGAGCACAATTCTTCTGTACTTTCACATCGAAGATACATGCTCTCAAAATCAAGACTTACGACATTCCATCACAACACCACTCGACAACTTGGCAGAACGGTCCTGAAACACAACCTCAGCGCCAGAATCATGAGCACATTCACACTGCCAGGCTCCTCGCCAGAGTGCCCAGTCCACTTGACGAACGATCTCACAAAAGAACAACTTCTATCATTTCCAGCCTTCAAGAACTGGTCTGAGACGCTCCAACACTCGCTTAAGCAACAGGAATCAAAATCACACACCTTCCATGAGGCACCTTACAAGCTCAGACGCATCGACATTCAAAGTGTGGACTTCTTCGGCGGTGAACGCATTGGTTTCATCAAGTTCAAGGCAGAGGTCTCGAACGACAATGGAGAAAAGTTCCCTGGCTCTGTGTTCTTGAGAGGAGGTAGTGTTGCAATGCTGGTAAGTTGCACAGCATGAGCTATGAATGCACATCATTTATTAACAGATCCACAGCTTATTCTACAACCTGATGATGTCGAGGAAGGCTCCGAGAAAGACAAGCATGTCATTCTGACCGTGCAGCCCCGCATACCAGCCGGATCTCTCTGTTTCTCAGAGCTCCCTGCAGGTATGCTCGACGACGCGGGTACTTTTTCAGGTGGTGCTGCGAAAGAAATCGAAGAAGAGACTGGCCTCAAGATCAAAGAAGATGAACTCATCGATCTGACAAAGCTCACCTTCGGCTCAGATGAGCAGACTCAAGATGGAGAGAAGCTGCAAAAGGCAATGTATCCTAGTGCAGGCGGATGCGATGAGTTTGTGCCCATATTCTTGCACCAGCAGCGCATCCCACGCAAACAACTCAAGGATTGGCAGGGCAAGTTGACGGGACTACGTGATCATGGCGAGAAGATCACTCTCAAAGTGGTGAGACTGGAGGAGCTGTTCCGTGAAGGAGGCAGAGATAGCAAGGCGTTGGCTGCTTGGTCAATGTACGAAGGTCTGAGACGTGAGAACAAGTTGTGATGAGAAGGACAAGTCGAATTACTGATTGCGATAATCATGATGATCAGCCTGCCGAGATGAGCCATCACATAGGAAGTGCACTATCAATGCTTCAAGCCTCAAAGCAAGGCAGAACAAATTGAACTCTGCATTCGATCTCTGGCATTTCACAGCGAATGGCAGCCTAGTAATGCCGAGAACGACGACGACCTGATGTTGTCGAGAGTGACCGGATTAGGCAGATAATGACAGAGCGTGGACTTATCAGCTGCTCGTGTTATCGCCGTGTTGCCCCGCTCAGCTGGTACAACCCTGATGATTCACCCACCGCTTTGTCTTGCATCTTCAACTCTACCGCCATTTGTTTCCCTCCTGCACCTCGACCTCTTCCACCACTGAACCACAACAAGCTCAAATCATGTACAAATACATCCATACCGCTCTCGACTCAATACGCGACTACGCCAAACCTTCGACCACGTCCAACTTCCGCGAGACTGGAAAGCTCACTCCCGACGAGTTTGTCCTGGCTGGAGACTTTCTCACAACAAAGTTCACCTCGTGGTCGTGGTCTGGAGCTGCCACTCCCGCTCAGCGTGTCTCGTATCTGCCTGAAGACAAGCAATACCTTGTCACTCGTGGCGTTGCCTGCAAGAGACGCCTCAACGACAACTTCGCTGGTAGGGAGGGTCTCGATGACTTGGTCAAGGAGGGTGACGCTTTCAACCCGACCGGAGATGATGACGATGGCTGGCTGAGGACCGGCGGTGACATCCATAAGCCCGAGTCCCGCCCTGGCGATATCCGCACCGTTGACGACGACGGCCACGTCGAACAAGACAGTGGTGACTACGAAGAGGATGTTCCCGACATTGAGGATGAGGAGGACGATCCCGATGCCATCATCCGTGATCCTAGAGCCCAAGATGGGTCGAACGAGTGAGCAGTCATCTTGCCTTGCCAACAGCTCACAAGACTAATTCCCTGATTTAGCACCCTCCGCAACTACACCATCTACATCACCTACTCAACATACTACATGACACCACGACTCTATCTTTCAGGCTACTCATCTTCGAATGAGCCCCTCCCACCCATGGCCATGATGGAAGACATTGTCGGCGACTACAAGGACAAGACTGTTACCCTCGAGGACTTCAACTTTGTCTCTCCACCCATCAAGACCGCCTCCATCCATCCATGCCGCCATGCCAGTGTCATGAAGATTTTGCTCGACCGCGCAGACGCCGCTCTGAAACTGCGTATCCAGAAGATGAAGAACGGCCAAGAAGTCTCCAGCCAAGGCATGGAGGGCTTGGTCGATCAGACCAGTGGACTCAAATTGGACGAGCAAAACACCGATGCCAAGAAATCCGACGACAAGAAGAATGATGAGTGGGAGGTCTTGACTGATGATGGCAAGGACGACGAGGTCGCCATCCGCGTCGACCAATATCTCATCGTTTTCCTCAAGTTCATGGCTAGTGTCACTCCTGGTATTGACCACGACAACACCATGGCCATGTAGAACGATTGAGAAGTTTTCTTTGCTGGTTTCTGACAGACATTCACTTCAGGTGTTTTTGGTGTTTCATAAGAGAGATGGGCTCGAGATTAGGCGGGCGTTAGGGGATTCACGAGATTACGGCATTTCCATTCACCACTCCAACAAGAAACACAATCCATATAATATAATTAGCAAAGCAGAGATTGCAACTTTCTATAACAAATTTCAAGATACCCAAGTTTTGTCACATTCTGCTCTGTCTTGCTTTCCTCAATCTATCTATCGTGTAGAGCCGTTAGTCGTTACCCATAACCATACCCTTCGGGTCCACAACAAAAAAAGTCACCAACACCACTAAGCCAAGATTTCTCAAAACTGCCACCGTCTATTCCTGACCGGCCTCAACACCTCTACACCCTCATTCCCTTCTCCCTCTATCTCTCTGCTTCCACCAAACAAAACAGCCACAAACCCTCTCCTTTTCTCACCGATGACACTGTTGAGCTTTCTGCGCACAGCCATGGTGCGTTCGTCTAACATGCCTTGAAAGCCCGTTTCTTTATCTTCATCGCTGGCGTGTTGGTGGGAATAAGGTATCTGAGAGTGGTAGGATGGTGTGGGGTGTTGGTCTATTGCGGTGTGGATGTCTTTCTGTTTGATAGGAAGGTTACTATGGAAGAGGCAGGAAAGGGGGTATGTGAAGAGAAGAAAAGGAAGAGGAAGAGAGAGAAGGAGGGAAAGGTGAGGTGAAGAAGCAACATACCTCGGAAAGACCTCTTTGCCATGATTCCTCTACTTCTGCAAAGGTTGTGGGAGCTGCAGAGGTAGAGATGGCGAGGAAAGAGAGCAAGAAGGTGAGAAAGATGAGGAGGTGAGATGAATGTGCCATCCTCTTTGCTTGTCGGTGATCAAAAGAAGATATCAAAGCAAAGCAGAGTAGGATAAAGCTTCAACAATGATTTATGTTTTATGTTTGATAAAAACAACCTCAGGCAAGACTCAAGAGTTGTTGGAGAACGAAAAGCAAACCACTGACCGTCCCGAGCAAGAAAAGAGAAGGAAAGTGTATGCTGACCACCTACCGTATATCTATCATATCATCCCTTATCTCGATCATGACAGTGTCTCATACATGGCACAAGCTACATACCTGTCTAGCCTTTCTTGCACCCCTTCTGGAAACCAGTGCATGAAAACTCGAGTCCTGACTTACCAAGAACACGGCTCGTGAAGCACAGAGTCAAGCAAAAAAGGTCGCGACCATCGGAGAATTAGGCCTTTCCCGTCGTCAAAGTGACAGGTGGCGTTACCTTACTCAGGAATGTCAAGCGCCTCACGCGTACAAGCAAAAGCGTTGGCCGCGCGGAAAAAGACACAAGATAGGGAGAAAGCTTGAGTAGAAGCCTGAAAAGCAAGGGATGGAATGAATGAACAAGGAGGGCAGGCCGATAAGACCCGAAACAGATTTCTTGCATTCCTCACACAAAAGGGTCCAGAAGAAAACCCTGTTCTTCTATCTTTCGCATTGCTGCCTGCGATAGTCCTTTGGCGTGCGTCAAGTGGCTTTATAGGGGGTATCAAGCGATTAAGCCAACAAGAAAAAAAGAAAAAGAAAACGCCGTTTCCCAGCCATGTCTTTCTCTTTCTATGCAACCCATCTAGTAGATATCGCAATGCAAGAATCTGATAAGAATGATAAAGACATATAAATCAGAACATGGAGCCAGCCATAATTCAGAAGAGGGAGTCGTCCTAACGCCTCCATCCACCCACCATCGAGCCAAGGGGTGCACCGAAATTTGAACTCGGCTTTGTGCGCAGACGGATACCTTCGTCGAGAGTGTTTTTGTCCTTGCTTTCTGCACCAGACGATTCGGTCTTCTCCAGGGGGTCGCTGCTCGCTGAGTCGACTTTTTCGTTGAGAGCAGGGGAGGCCTCAGAAGGCTCATCAAGAACCAGATTCGTGCTTTGTAAAACTATTGGTTGGTTCTCTTCGGGATGCTCAGAAATGTCTTTTAGTTTTGCACTCAGCATGTCCACGGTGAAGTTCTCGGCGCCTGGATTGCAGGGTAGTGAGGGCATGTGCAAGGGACCCTTTAAGGATTCATCGGCACCATCGTCTTGTGACATGACCTCATTCATAAGAGTGTTTGTGCGAGTTGGCGTATCGGTGACTTTGTCGGAACGTGTACTCAAAGCAGGGCTGAATTCACCAGGATGAGGAGCCTTGAGAGGAGTATGGCCGGCATGTCTTACGTTGGCTGGCGGTGGAGGGCTGAGGATATTACGAGTCGCTGGTGGAGAAGCAGGCAGGTCTCCATGTAGAACTTCGGTCAAGGGGGCATCGCTGTCAAATACAGAGGCGTCTGCCAACGTGGGTATATCGATGTGTACTGGGGCAGCGTCCCTCTTTACACGAGGCACCTCCGGAGACAAGCGAGAAGGGTCGACCTCGGCTATACTAGGGAGTTGAGATGAAGCAGGCTTGACGCCGTTCTGAGGAGAGATGGCAGGACTGCGTGCTGGACTGTGGACACGGGTCAGCTACGGTTCTCGATGTTGTGTTGGTGTAGCATTTACCTTTGACCATTGGGAGATTTGAGCAGGGATTCAAGAGCGCTAACCCGACGCTGCATTCTGTCCCGCTCCATTTGCCAGCTCTCTCGCTCGGCGACGAAAGCTTGATGTTGCAGACGCAGTGCTTCCTGCAGCTTGTCGAGCTGGGCCTGCATGTCATTCTCGGTAGGAGAGGTACCCAGAAAGTATGGCGACGAGACTTGAGACAAAGACTGCATGGCCATTGGATTGAACGAGGGAGCCCAGAGTGAGTCGTTAGAGGTGACCTGGAAAGCCAGAGGCGGCGATTTGGGCGGAGCCTGTTTGGTCGGTGGTGCGTCGAGAAGCACAGAGTCCATTTTTTCTGGTACCTGAGAGGATCCTACCCGACGTTATGGTTGAGGCTCGTGGACGGAGGTGGGAATTTGAGAAAGTCGCCGGCTAGTGAATTGCAGAGGATGCAGAAGAAGAGAAGTGAATCAGATTGCGAACGTCGGACGACGTCGGGTACATTGGCAGGCGAGGATCGTTTCCTCGTCAAGAGAGATGAGCGAATCTCTGTCGTTTGTTTCAGAGAGGCCAGAGGTCGCCCTCCGCCCACCAACAAGAGCGACGCCCATGACGACGGAGGCACCATCCCCGCCATTTCCCGCGCTTGAGGAACCCAATTCAGCCACCAGTCCCTGCAGATCATCACCGACACTGCACTGTCCACACTGGCACTGCAGCAGCCAAGCCTCTTCTACACATTCTGCGTTTGTGGTTCCTGCTTCTCTAACCTACTCTACTGTACACGTCTGCATCTCCTGTACAACCTTAATCAAGCTTGACATAGTTGGCAGGGAAGCTTCCTAGCTCTCCATTAAGTTCTCCCTCCCACCAATCATCCGTCGATCCTGTCTTCTTCACCACTTTGATTCTGTCGCCTTCACGGAACGAAAGGTCCCCTGAACCTTGACCAGCAAAGTCATACATGGCTGTGACGAACTCGCCCTGGAACGATTGAGCTCTCTTCTTGGGCGGAGGTGGTGGAGGCTTCTTCTTGCCCGACACACTGAATGTTCCGGAAGACGTAGAAGCCTTGCTCTCTCTACTGAAGTAGTCTGACCCCTGATTCTGATGCGATACAGAAGACGGCGTCAAGAAAGGCGTCGATGACGTGCTAGGTGTACTTGAGGCTGAATACATAGGCCGCGCTGCTCCGCCAGTGCCGTATCCATCTGGCGTAATCATTGGAGAAGGCTTGGAGCTAGAAGGAATTCTTGGTTTGCTACCCATGTCAATGTTAGGAGCCGCTCCAGGTCGAGGTGGTTTCACTGGAGGTGCCTCTTCGTCCTCATAATGAGTATTGGGTGTAGCTGTGTCCTCGAAGTGTGAGTGCAGTCTGGTACTAGAAGCTATACGACCAGGTCTAGGAGGCTTGACTGGTGCTGGCTCATCATCAATGTCGACCGCTCCGGTGCGTGATTGTCCTCCAACCACACTGGGCTTAGGCAATGAACCTGAACTGCTCGTTCTACGAGCAAAGTGATTGCGCAGACCAAGTCCGGTAACAGTGCCTTGCTGTTTGTCTGGGAGACTCATAGGTTGGTGTATGGCTTTGCCAGCCGAGATAGTCTTGATGTTACGCTCAATTCCCTCCCTCAGCGGGGTAAACTCGGTCTCAAATGTAGAGATAACCTGCTCCAGAGCTGGAGCGGGCGAAGGCAGTCCATGTGTCTGACAATACTCGTGGAGCTGAGTATACATTTGTCCCACCAGCTGGTACTGAATCATGATCTGTATAGCAAGGAGATGTGGGAGAAGGTTTGATAAGCCGTCCAAGATAGGAGGTAACACCTTTTTGAGCTGCTCATCGGCAGCTTGATAGTCCTAAAGTACTGTGAGCCATGTCCTGAACACACATAACTGAACCATCACTTACGGCACTTGTGCGAGCAAGATCGGCCTCATGCTTCATCAAAGCGTTCTCCTCTCTAGCAGATCTTGTTTCCTTGCGTCGAGCGCTGTCTACACGTGAGTTGTAACGCTCATAGTCGAGCTAAAAGACAAGGTCAGTGTGTGTGTCAACTCATGACTACCGATGATGGGTTTGACTGACTTTCAAATCTTCTCTTCGTTTGATTGATCTCTTGAGCATCTTGAGAGAGTCTTTGGCATCCATGGCAGGTCTGAGAAGTCTGGGTTCGATTGAATTAACCTCAGTGCTCAGATCTTTTTGAAGATGTGCGTAGATTGTCTGCAAATCTCCAGCCTTCTCTAAGTACTTTCGCGGTGTTGGAGCTGCTTTCTGCTGTGTAGGATTGTTCGGATCATCTTCGACCTCGATGGGTTTGTACAATAAGTGCAATGTCTCTGCGACATAGAGTTGTGTCTTCAAAGTCTCGTCTAAACCATCCCTCCATGATTTTGTTGCATCGATGAACTATAAATAGTGCTGGTCAATACCCATGAAATCTTCTGAAGCAAAGAGGTTCCTCCTTACACTACCAAGGGCCTGGTCCGCAGTGTTGAATTCACTTAGAATGCCTCCGACATCTGATCTGTCGGCAGATCGCTTCATCAATTTCCCGAACTTACGCTGCACGTTCTGCATCTTGACGGTCGAGAAGAGGAGAGATATTAAAGCAAGAAGCAGAACGAGTGAAGAGCGCACAATCAAGTCAAAGGATTCCGAGACTGGTCGGTGTTGTTGAGACTACGTGTATTGCAAGCGGGGCCAAGCCTTCGGCCTGGCAGAACCTGGAAGCGGGTGACAAACAGGCATTGTCCGCTAGTCATATGCATTATGCCATAATGTTAAACTGTAGTAGATTACGCGGTGCCAAGTTGGTCTTCAAGACGGATACGATTATCTACAGTTTCTCTTTGATGAAGTTATGAAACCACGCTCCGCAATGTTCATCAACTGTCACAAGCGGAGCAGACACGAGATGACGCGTGCGTGACGCGCCAAGAACAGCACTTCACTGCGGGAGGCCGCCATCGTAGTTGCCGTAATGGTCGACTGCCTGCTCTAGACATTTGCTTGTTGCATCGACGCCTCTTGAGTCCGAACTGCTCACTGTCTTTTCACGCAATGACGGCTTTGACGATCGCACATTCAAATCACCACCGAGGATCATGACGGCAGCAGTCCTGCGTAGTTCGCCAAACCTCGCGGTTCCTCAAACCCAGAACACTGCTCCAGTCCACGAGTTCAACTGCCTATACACACACGACCTAAGGCGAAAGCAAAAGAGATGGCAAGATGGCTTCCTACGCTACCACACCTTCAACAAGCGTGTCATGGTCTACGATGTTCCTAGAAATTTCCTCGGCGACCTTCACTGGACCAGCGGCGATGACCTTCAAGAGGGTGACGAGATGACCCTCGAGAAGGGTGGTATCATGGTCCAAGTCTCTGAAAGAGTAGGCACTATACAGACAGATCTCTCGGACCTGCTACAGCGAAAGGACAAGACCCCGGCTAAAAACCCTGCCTCGTCAAGAACATTGCCGCGCCATGGACCACCATATGCTGCTGCTCCATCTATTACACCTAGAACTCCTCATGCTGTCTCGACCACACCTATGAAACACAAGTCTCTTAATGCTTTACTCGGAAGGTCAAGACGACCCATAGGAAAGGCATCTCTCCCGACAGAATCTCCCTACGAAGCAAGAATCAGAGATCTGCAGGCTGCTGAAGCCCAGGACCCGAGAGAGCGTAAACGACAGAGGCTTGATTCTCCAGCTCAGACAACGCCTATGGCAGCGAAGTGTCGTAATGAACCGTCAGCTCATCAGCAAGCGAACCCTGGTTCTCGTCCGAAGCCTGGATGCGAAGTCATTGATCTCTCTTCCGACACTGAGGATATCTCTGCAGCGCAAGCCGCAAGCCGTGCTATTGACGCTGAGCTGTTGGCGACATCTTCTCCCGCTCGTTTGTTCGAAAGCCCAGCTCCTCGACAAACTACTTCCAACCATTTTCGTCCCATCGATAGGCGACCTACAGCAGCGAAGCCATCCTCCATTGAGTCTCCTTCGGCCAGAGTGTCAGATCGACCAAGGCATGCCGATCTTCCTACATCTAATACTGCTCGACCCAGAAAGGAAACTAGTGTTCCACGAGAGGCAACAAAGGAGAGCACCCAAGTGGTAGCTGATGAGCCTCCAAGGAGTGAACTTCTTGCAGCCGGGTCTGATTCTCAGATGCGAGGAAAGTCATTGAAGCTTGTTGGTGGGGCTCCTAGAAAAATGCTACTTTTTCAGTCACAGACTTCACGCCCATCAAACTCCGAGACTGTAACTGAAAGTGCCTCGCGCGGCAAAGCTCAGAGATCAAGACAAGAGAGCGATGTTGTTCCAGCTAAGGAGCAGGCGAGAATGGACGTCAATCTCACAGCAAAACAACCAGCAGTTGAGCAAAATCCCGAGGACTCAGTCTTTCAGCGACGCATGCAAGAAAGACTCGCAAGGATCGAGAAGAAACAGAAGAAACCGGTGTTGCAAAGGAGTTCCTCAGACGTGACCGAGCAACGTCCTGTTGTTGAGAAGGCTGCGAACAGTAATACTGGTTTACGTAAAACTACTTCTGCTGTCATGTCTCGACTTGACTCACCCGAGGATCCCTCATTGGCCGACTTTCAATTCGCGGATATTACTCCTCTTGACTTCGACGACCCTATCGTTGACGACTCGATCGCCCAACCGCCTACACGACCAGGCAAGGGACCAGTCGAGAAACTTGCAAGACCAACTGCTAGGGCAACCAGTACGACTACAGCAAGATCATTCAAGCCTCTGACTGTCAAAGCAGCTCCTGTGATATCCACGAAAACGGCTCAAATTGTAGCCACAGAACAGAAAAAGAACGAAGACATTGGACCATGGAGTAAAGAGGCATTCGACCTGATGGACTGGAGGCCACCAAGCATGCATGCAGGCTGATACCACCTAGACATAACGAGTTTTGAAGGGGCATGGAAGACTGTGTTGATATTATGATTTCGATGTGGCGCCAAGGGAGGTATGGTGTACTTTCTTTCTTTCTCTTCTTCTTCCACACAGCGATGGCGTTCTGGGGGTTCATGGGCTTTTCACGATGCCCAAAAATTGCGGTTTCCTGGTATGAGCATTTGTACAGACCTTCATGTATACCCTGGCAGATACGAGATTCAACGAGAACAGCTTTAACAACGGCCTCGTCTCAAAGATCCAGTGCAAATCCTGGATCAACGATTCTATCACGAACATTGAATATGAGTGTATCTCGCAGACTGTGCAGAAGCAAATGTAAAAGATCTGGGATTAGAAGTATCGACATGAAAAGGTGCAAAAGCGGAAAGTACTAATTACATACTCAAACACGTCTTCGCCGCCTCAATTCCCACATGACGCTATCGTCTTCGTCATCAGGCACGTCTTCTGCTTCCTGACCAAACTCGTCATCTTGAATAGGCTGCTCGGGTTGCTTAAGGTTACTCTGCTTCTCCTCGCCAGCAGCAACGTTAAAATCACCACTAAGGAACTTTCCAAAGTAGATGACAGCATCCAAAACTTCCTTGCCGGTAGGCACAATGTGGTCCTTGGGGAGCAGGAAGCCATAAGTGCCGCGATCGCGGAGCTTGAGCTGGTAGGTGTACTTGACCCTGATGTCGTGGTAGAACCAATCAAGGAAGCTACCACCACCCGTCTCGAAGCGAGGGAAGACTTGACGGTCGCCGTTAGTGGCGAAACCGACATTACCCTCACAAGCAGGGGCAGATTGGTAGTAGCGTCCGCCTGAAAGACGCATAACCTTTGACAGACCGGCAGCAACTTCCTGCAAGTTTTCCAGGTTGGGAGGACTTTCGTCGCAGGTGTAGGAGTAAGGGTACAAGATCTGCTGTGAATAAGAGTGCAAATCGAGAAGGCCAACAAAATCAACGTTGTTGTGCTCAGTCTCATTGTGTATCCAGCCAGCGAGACTCTTGGCTTCGAAGGCTTCCAGAGGCGCGGAACCCGAGAAAGACTCACTGCAGGGGTTAGATTTTGTGTTTGCGGCACCATCCCAGTGGTAAGAGAAGCTTCGATCGAGGTCAAGGCCACGGCAGAAACGCAGGGAGGTCTGTTGACGGTTCTTGCGCCACAGACGATCAGATTCCCAGGTGTAGGCGTATCCATCCGGGTTGAGAGTGGGTACGAGAACCCAATCGAACTCTTGGAGAAGACTGGTAATGACATGACTCTTTCCATAACCTGTGATAAGCGAATATGCAATGTAATTGACGGTACTAGTTGAGATCCATTCTCTGGCGTGCAGGCCAGCGGTAATCAAGATGGTCTTGCGACGTTGAGGAGAATCATTGTTGGTAGGGTGAACACCAATACGCAGGGCAGAAATTTGGCGGCCCTCGTAGGTTGTGCCGACATTGACTACACGCACGTGAGTGGTGAAGAGGGAGGCCATCAGTCGCATCCAGGGCTGAATGACAGATAGCGGTTGGTAGTCGTTGAAGAAGATATTGTCAGACGAGGAGGAGCCAAGTTTGGGCCCGAAGGAATCATGGTGGGTTGGAGCATTGGATTGAAGCATACGGGAGGAGCGAGAAGAAGGGTATGTATCTGAAATGGCATTTTGAAGGGTAAACTCGTCCATGAGCAATTTATGTGCTTGGTGCAGGGATGACGGCAGCAAACCGAGCAGCGAAGGAATCAAGTCTTTCTGCATTCGGATGTCGACCCAGTCATCGGTGAATTCCCACAGGTCAAGGAAGAGAGTGTCGGCAGCATCGGCGAGACTTGAGGCATCCCGGGCATTGCTGATGTTGAAACGAACAACGACATCTTCACTGTGCTTGTGGTGTGGTAGAGCATTGACAGCGGGCTCAAGATGAGAGTTCACTGGCGGGTTCCAGATGTTGCGAACTATGGCGTCGGTGACGGAACGCCATACCGGACGATGCGATGGTTGCTGGGATGGCGGAGGTGGTTGCGGATGCGAGGGCACTGCATAGACGGTCGGCGCCAGCAGAGTCGAGACTGCTGTGAGCAGCAACGACGAGGCGCGCATTGTTTGGACGAGTATTACCGTAGCCTGTGCAGGCAGTCAGATTGATCAGATTACAACTGCGAGAAAGGCGCAGCTTCGATGGGCGGAGCGTCCGGAGGCTGTGGAGAGGCAGGGACTGGACTTGGCAACATCCTTCGCGCCTTCCCTGCTCGCGGATGTGGGACCTTTTGCAAGCCTTGTGCGTGGTGCTGACGAGGCAGTCACGCTGAGACCAGTCCTGTTCTTTCTAGTCCAATTGCTGTACCACTGCATCCAATCTAATTTGCTGTTCCCAATCTCAAGACATCATCCCAAGTCCGCGTGTCCAAAGTCCGCTATTCCTTTCTACAGAGAGAGACACGCTCGTTTACCCCCCGGACCCGCCATCTCCAATTTCCTGCACCCCTTCAATAACCACAGAGTCCATCTTTCCACCACCATCCGACATATGAACGCCTGCTACTCTCGTTGACGCCCTGCTGCTCCGCTGCCAAATGACAAGCCACTCATTGCGAGTTGCCGGCCATGCCTCTTATGTCGCGTCGCCGCAGTACTCTGGACAACCTCTTGAACGACATCCGTAGTAATACTCAGGAAGATGCTGCAACCACAAGTTCGGGCTATGCCACCCCTGTACCCAATACCCTCCGTCCTATGAGTGCTCAGGATCCCATTTCTCCAACCGACGTCCTCAGTCTTGGTCCGCCGTCTCCGCCTATTCAGACTGCTACTCCAGCCACTGCTCGCTTTAGCATGCTGCGATGGAGGCACTTCTCCGACGGGCAGCTATCAGCTAAAGCGAAGCTCCATGCTGACGCAGAAAAAACTCCTCCGGTACCTCAAGTCCCGCTCCAACATCAATCGCAAAGTACGTATGCCAATTCCCCCAAGCTCCCCCGAGCTCTGCTTATAGCTATCTTCTAGCCCCTGTGCCGAACCCTCAGATCATCACCACCGCACCCACTATGGATGAACACAACCATCCTGTCCAGCGCCCTAGGAAATCCAAGAGCCCTTTCAAACGTCAGATCTCGAAGCTCAGTCCAGCGAAACAACGTCGAGAGTCTACTGAAGAACGCCGATCATGGCGCAGAGGCCGATCTGTAGACATCGACCGCCTCGTTCCTGATTCTGCTGCTCCTCCACCTTACGGCGATGAGTCCAGCTCGGCTTTGGCACTGCCTGTCACTCGTCTGTCCGACTCGTCAGGAGAACAGCGAAGTTCTGGAGAACACGTCACTTATGCTACGACCACCACCACTCATACCATTTCTACTACAACCACTCTGTTCAGGTTGCCTCGCCGAAACAAGAAGAACAAGTCGCTATTCCCCTTACCTGACAAACAGTCTTCCCCGCCCAATCCACCTCCAGAATCAGAAACTCCACAGGGCACGCCTCGACCCTCGACCAGCGCTATCTCGTCAAACTCCAACACCGAGTCGCCAGAAAGACAGAGACGACCCCCTCCTTTTAGTGTTCTACAGCGACGCCATACTGAAGCCTCACGCCCACGTCTGTTGCTGTCTTCTTCGCCAGCTCCTGCTCAACTTGCAAAGTCATCCATTGCTGCTCTTGCCACTCATGGGGGCGCTCCATTATTCAGAAACGACTCAAGCGTCTCTACTCATTCAAACGGCTCTTCACCAGTTCTGCAGCCACCACGTCGATTTGGTTTGCGAGATAGGTCTTCAACCGTGAGTTCGTTCGGGCGCCGCTCTGAGGACCATACACCTCCTACACCGCCTGTGGCTGGCAGCGCTCGCAATTCAACTTCGACCTCGGGACGGACCAGCCTGGGTGGCCTTCTCGGTTTCAATCGATTCCGACACAACTCCGACCTTCGCGATCGCAACTCCTCGCCTGGATTCCATTCAAAGTCTAATTCGCTATCCCCTAGCGTCCATGAACCTTTAGTGATACCCGATCGCGAAGATGGCGATACCCCAGGCAAATATCTGGAACGACTGCAAGCTGCCGTTTCACGAAGTCTTATCGCAGGTATACTATCGAAATCATCCGACCCATTCGCTCAGGCTGTGTTACGAAGTTATTGTCGCAAGTTCTCTTTCTTTGGAGAGCCGATCGACATGTCGCTACGCAAGTTTCTCTTAGAAGCAGAGCTGCCAAAAGAGACGCAGCAAGTGGACCGAGTCATACAAGCTTTTGCTGATCGATACCACGAGTGCAATCCTGGCATTTTCATGTCTCCTGATCAGGCTTACATCATCGCTTTCTCGTTGATGATGCTGCATACTGACGCCTTCAACAAAAACAACAAGCGGAAGATGCAGAAACACGATTATATAAAGAACACTAGTGGTCAGAATGTCTCAGACGATGTTCTGGGGTGCTTCTACGACAACATCTGTTACACTCCATTCATTCATTTCGAGGAGGAAGTTGACATCAACGGGGAGCGTCTGCTAACATTCAAGCCAAAGAAGAGCAAGCTTCGTGGAAGCATACCCGATCCTGGAAGGAAGAACAGCGGACCCATCGACCCCTATGCTTTGATCTGCGATGGCAAATTGGATGCTCTGCGCCCTTCGATCAAGGAGTCAATAACCATGGAAGACCCTTACAGTTACCTGGGCACTGCAAACTTCTTTGACATGAAAAAACTGCAAAAGGCCTTTGTAAACACTGCAGTTCTTCAGATCATTTCTGCTCGTTCTAGACCTGCTGCTTTCGAGTCACAGGCTACTCGCGAGAACCCTAGTGAATCAGCTATAGGTTTGGTAGATCTCAAGATCACCAAAGTTGGCGTCTTGTGGCGAAAATCTACAAAGCGCAAGAAGACGCGATCCCCATGGCAAGAATGGGGCGCTATCTTGACTGGATCTCAACTCTACCTCTTCAAGAACGTTACTTGGGTGAAAGGATTAATGTCTCAGCATCACTCACACGTCAAGCAAGAAGGCACCAACTCGCCTGTAGTCTTCAAGCCCCCGATCCAGGATTTCAAGCCGGACGCTCTTATCAAAACCGACGATGCTGTTGCTCTGCTCGATCGCAGCTATCTGAAGCACAAGGACGCTTTCACTTTGGTTCGTCATGGAGGCCAAGAGGAAGTTTTGCTTGCTGAAAACGAAGCCGAGGTCAATGATTGGATAGCTTTGATAAACTATGCCGCAGCTTTCAGATCTGCTGGTGTCAGAATCCGTGGGTTTATTGGCGGATCAGACACCGATGTCACAGTCAATAGCCGTGGCAGGCTCAACTCTACCGCGTCTGTTGATTCTTCAATCAATACATCGATCGGCTCTGCCTTAGGTTCGACAATAACCCATGATGGACAAGTTAATATGGAGAAGAGGGATCTTACTCCTCAGCTTGTCAGGCAGGTATTGGCTGCCCGACGACAAATCATGTTACAAACCATAGTGGAGTCGGAAAGAGAAGTAACGGATGCAATCAGGAACCTCGAGAACATGATGCGAAATGCTCGCCATCTGCTAATTCTCGCACCTATCCAGCAGAAGACAAGAGAAGATGTTTGTCACGCCACCGCACGCATGGATGCCAACTTGAAATGGATTCGACGTGACATTTGGCGAACCAAGTGCCACAGGGACATCCTCTCACTGGATCTACAGGAAGACGGAGACATTTTCGATAGCAAGCTACCAGCTCCGATACCGAACGTTCGCAAGACTAGTGGACTTCAGAAGACGATCTCGAAGACTAACTCCGCTATGAGCCAACAAACAAGCCCGCAATCGCCCGCTCACTCGCCTCGACTGAACAGCAGCGATGGTCAGGGTGAAGGTGTATTACACAGAGATGTTTTCAAGACGCCGCCTGAGCATGCTCTGAGATATGGGGATGCTTGGCAGCTTCCTACCAGTCCTTTGGACCTTAACAGCCCACAACAGGCACGTCGACCGTCCGTTATTAGCAATGCGCAATCTGTCATTCGAACGCACAGTGGCGCTGCTATGTCGATCACGTCTAGCGTACATGATGGAGACAGACACCTCTCATCTGCTGCCTCTGACGCCGCTTCCCGTCATGGCCGCTTGACACCCACTCGAAGCTTTGAGAGTCGCGATCATGAAGCAGTTCTTCTCGCTCGAGACCCTCTGGTCCCAACTGCGACTGCTGCCACCCATTCATCCGCTGGGCACCCTGAGTCGTCGAATGCGACTCCAGAAAGCTCTTCCAAGATCAAGAGCGGAAGAAGAAGTCTGCATCGCACGCTGCGGGATGGACGTCACGAAGCATCTAACTCACAGCGTCACCGAAGAGGCAAGGAGAGTGCTAGCACTATTCGCTCGGATGGAAGCCGTGCTGACGAATCTGTTGAGACTACTCCAGGTCTGGAGAGAAAGGGGGGTAGATTCATGGTTCACGGCAAGCAAGCCTCAGTCGTCACTTTTGGTGCAGACTGGGCAGAGGAGAAGATGCGTCGTGAGCTCGCTCGAAAGCATTCCGCCTCGACGCAGGATAGTACCGAGGAAGGTGGACCGGACGCCAACTTGCAATATCACGTTGCCCAAGCCTTAGCCTCTGCCGGCGGTCACAGTGCCATTAGCCCAAATGCTGCAGGGAAAATCAACCTTCGGATTCCTACAGTACATGAGTGGCAAGCCAATCCTGCTGACTTAACGCCAACTGCTGCAACTGACAAACAGCTGGCCGACCCTTTTAACCTGCAGCATGATCTGGCAACCCCGACAATCATGTCAAGCGACGACGATATGGACTCGTACTTTGATGCGAACAGTCCACGATCAGATAGGGTGCGAGTTTCTTCAAGAAAATTCTCCGACTCTCAGGGACTGGACGACGCGCTGGACATTCACACAAGACCTGAAGACCTTCCACTTCCTTCGTCGCCTCCCTCAGCTGTCGAGCGGGACAATCCCGACGACAACACTATCCCGTTTTCTCAATATATCGAGAACGAAAAGTTGCGTGAGCTCACCTCACCAACAAAATAAAGCACTGTACGCAGGCGTCGATGCTTGTTGGCTGTAGCAGCTGTATTGCTTGCATCAACCCAAAAGTTATTCGTGCTGCTTTCCCTCTGCTCTGATTCGCTTTTGTTATTTTTGTTACTGTTATTCAATCGCACGATTCCCCCTCCTTAGGCTTTGCTTTTATTTTTAGCTCTTTTGATTCTTTTACAGGCAGTTTGGCGGAGCAGTTACTGCGCATAGGCTAGGATGGCTTGCTCCGGTCCTGTTCATTGGAGTTCCTGGGCTTTAAGAACCTTTACCACTATCGAGCTTTGAGACTTGTAGTCTTGCTCATACTCTAGACACCGTATGCTATGGCATTAGAATTTTATGAAGAACGTTCTTGTGCACGCTTGTATAAATCTACGTATGGTCTGATAGTATAGCACAAGGCTTTAGGCAGACATTTTAGCAAGAGCTCTTGTGTAGGGCTTCGCAGGATTGGCGCCAGTATTCACCTGCCTACTTGGTATAGCTCGACGCCCCAACACTCTGGTACTGGAGGTAGAACTCGCTCTGACCCAGCATTTACTGATTGCGTTGCATCTTGTGCAGCAAAGGGGTTGAAACTATTGAAGCGAAGGATGGAACATGAAGATGAATGTCAGAGAAGTGATCGACCTGGAGTGAGGACTGCACCGTACCCTAACGTATTTCGTTTGTCGTAGAGCGGCCAGCTGAGCTTCGGACGTAACTTAGTCGTATTCGTATTTCGTAGGTCGTACAATGCATCTCCTCAACGAAGTCGGGGTGGATACCCCGCGGACGCCGCCAGATATGCTATGTTATGCATGGTATCTGGAGCACATTGTCTCTAGTGCTGAATTTGTGCAGCAGAACTCTACATGCAGGTGCCAGACTGGGTAAAGTCGGTGATCTTTGTCCACCGATGTGCTCAGTCGGAAGATGGTGATCCCGAAGGACCCCCCTTAGGCAGAAGGATGCGGTAATCTCGCCCCTACCTGAGCAGGCCACGCTCTCACCAGTTCCTTGAGGTGGGGCCCAATCAGACTGTGGGTCACAATACCAATGATACTCCAGACGGAGGAACATACACTACAATCAAAGGGCGAGGCGATCTGGAGATTGAGATATTAGGGCTCCGGGCTCTTGCTCCTTTTCTGAGCCCCATTTGTTTCTGATTCTACGACACATATTTTGAGGTCTCCTGCCTGTCTCTTTCTTCGACGCACTTTCTTGTGGCGACTTGCTGTTCAACTGCACTAGAAAAGTCTCTCTGATCAGGAGCCATTCCCCACACAGTTGGAACTACCTCTTCCCCGCTATCAACAAGCCCCGGGCGGCTATAGCCCTTCTACCAAAACAAGATGGATCCCGTGGAGGACAGGCATCATGGCTCAGATGCATCAAGCAGTGGAGATACTGTGAATGTCGAGGTCACCAACTACGAAAAGACAGAACTAGGCCAAGCACCGTTACCGCTCGCCCCTGCTCCAGCGCCTGCAGTACCGATCAACGAGAAGGGATCCGAGAGCAAGAAAGAGAAGAAACAGAAGAAGAAGGACAAGAAAAACAAGAAGAGCAAGGATGAGGAGAAAGACAAGGATAGCGACGATGAGGGCGAGGATCCTTTTGCTCATCTACCCGCGCACGAGAAAGCCGTCCTGAAGCGTCAACTGGATATCCCGGCCGTGAAGGTCACTTATCTCATGCTGTTCCGCTATGCAACAACCAACGACAAGATTCTTATAGTGATCAGTGCACTTGCATCCATCATTGGAGGCGCTTTACTGCCTCTAATGACAATTGTATTTGGAGGGTTGACGACCACTTTCAAGGATTTCTTCCGAGAACAAATTACCAAAGCCCATTTTCATCACGAGTTGTCGAGATACAGTCTTTACTTCCTGTACCTGGCTATTGGAGAATTTGTCTTTGTTTACATCGCCACGGCTGGATTCCTCTATACTGGCGAGCACGTCTCTGGCAAGATTCGCGAGCACTTTTTGAAGGCTATTCTTCGCCAGAATATCGCTTTCTTTGATCAACTCGGTGCTGGAGAGATTACCACCAGAATCACGTCCGACACCAATCTTGTACAGGACGGTATGTCTGAAAAGGTTGGACTGACACTTACTGCCATTGCCACCTTCGTTACTGCTTTTGTTGTGTCGTTCATCAAAGGCTGGAAACTCACGCTGATCTTGATGTCGACCGTTTTTGCTATCGTTTTCACCATGGGCGGCATGGGCGGTTTTATCGTCAAGTTCAACAAGGCATCCCTGGCCTCCTATGCTGAAGGTGGCACCGTAGCTGAAGAAGTCATCAGCTCCGTCAGGAATGCCAAAGCCTTCAGTACGGAAGCAAAGCTAACCAGGGCATACGATGCGCATCTTGCCGTGGCCGAGAAGTGGGGCTTCAAGATGAAGGCCGTCACCGGATCTATGATTGGCTTCCTGATGTGCTACGTTTATCTGAACTACTCTCTGGCCTTCTGGATGGGTTCTCGTTATCTCGTCAGCGGAGAACTCGACGTCGGTGCTGTTCTGACCATAATTCTGAGTATCATGATTGGAGCTTTCGCCCTCGGTAACGTAGCTCCCAACATTCAGGCTTTCACGACCAGTGTTGCTGCGGCAGCCAAGATCTTCGCTACTATCGACCGTGCCTCACCTCTAGACCCTTCTTCTGAAACAGGCGAGACATTAAAGAGCGTTGAAGGCCATATCGAATTGCGCAATATTCGTCATATCTATCCCTCTCGTCCAGAAGTCACTGTTATGGAAGACGTCAGTCTTGTTGTTCCTGCTGGCAAGACAACTGCTCTGGTTGGTGAATCAGGCTCGGGCAAGAGTACCATCGTCGGTCTTGTCGAACGCTTCTACGACCCAGTAGGTGGTACTGTCTATCTTGACGGCCAGGATATCTCCAGTCTCAATTTGCGCTGGCTTCGTCGTCAGATCTCTCTTGTCAGCCAAGAACCCACGCTCTTTGCTACTACCATTTTTGGAAATATCCGCCATGGACTTATTGGAACTGCCTACGAACATGAGTCAGAAGAGAAAGTTCGTGAGCTGGTCGAGAACGCTGCAAAATTTGCCAATGCACACGATTTCATCACTGGACTCCCCGAAGGCTATGCAACTAACGTTGGTGAGCGTGGTTTCCTGCTCTCTGGAGGACAGAAGCAAAGAATCGCTATTGCTAGAGCCATGGTCAGCGACCCCAAAATTCTTCTTCTCGACGAGGCCACCTCGGCGCTGGATACAAAGTCTGAGGGCGTCGTTCAAGCCGCTCTAGACAAAGCTGCTATGGGCAGAACAACAATTGTCATTGCTCACAGACTCTCTACTATCAAGGGTGCTGACAACATTGTCGTAATGTCCCGCGGTCGCATTGTGGAACAGGGCACTCACGGTGTTTTGCTGGAGAAGAAAGGAGCTTATTACAACTTGGTTGAAGCCCAGCGTATCGCCGCCGAAAACGAACATAAGGATCAAGAAGAAATTGCCATCCTAGATGAGAAGGACCAGAATCTTACCCGCGAAGTCACTAAAGGCGGAGAGTCCGAGGATGGCCTGAAGCTCGCTCGCACTCAGACTGGCAAGTCGCAATCTAGTATCGCCCTTGCGAACAAAAAAGCTGAGGTTGAACACCACTACTCTTTGTGGACTTTGATCAAAGTCGTCGGGAGCTTCAACAGGAAAGAGTGGCTCTACATGACTATTGGAATCATTTGCTCCGTCATCACGGGAGGTGGAAACCCGACACAAGCCGTATTCTTCGCTAAAGCTGTCACTGCTCTGTCTGGAGACAGAGATACAGCCGCAGGAAGGGCCACAATCCGTTCACAGGCGAACTTTTGGTCGTGGATGTACTTCATGCTTGCGCTAGTTCAATTCTCTGCTTTCCTCATCCAGGGCTATGTCTTCGCTATTTGCTCAGAAAGACTCGTTCACCGAGCTCGTGAACAAGCTTTTAAGACTATGCTTCGCCAGGACATTGCCTTCTTCGACAAGGAAGAAAACACTGCTGGTGCTTTGACCTCATTCCTGTCCACGGAGACCACTCATTTGGCGGGTATGTCTGGAGTGACTTTGGGCACGATTCTTTCTGTCATTGTTACCCTTGTGGCTGCGTTCACTGTGTCCCTGGCCGTCCAGTGGAAACTCAGTCTTGTTTGCATCTCGACCGTCCCCATATTGCTTGCCTGCGGCTTCCTGCGCTTCTGGATGCTTGCTCGTTTCCAGGCCAAAGCCAAGAAAGCGTATGAGAAATCCGCTAGTTACGCTTGCGAAGCAACCTCTGCTATTCGTACAGTTGCATCACTGACAAGGGAAGACGATGTTCACCTTCACTATCACGATCAACTTGTGGAGCAAGAACGCAAGTCTTTGATCTCCATCTTGCGTTCTTCCAGTCTCTATGCTGCCTCTCAGTCGCTTATCTTCTGTTGTACAGCTCTCGGATTCTGGTACGGAGGGTAAGTTCAAGCTAGATTTCTGTCATGTTCTACCTTTTGCTAACTATCACCAGAACCTTGATCTCTAAGGGCGAGATTGGCCAGTTCCAATTTTTCCTCTGTTTCAGTGCCGTAATCTTCGGAGCTCAGTCTGCCGGTACTATCTTCTCCTTCGCTCCCGACATGGGCAAAGCCAAACAAGCTGCTTCGGAGCTCAAGGCACTATTTGACCGTAAGCCCGAAATTGACAGCTGGAGTGAGGACGGTGAAAAGCTTTCAAGCGTCGAGGGTCACATCGAGTTCAGAGATGTTCACTTCCGTTACCCTACTCGCCCCGAGCAACCTGTCCTCAGAGGTCTCAACTTGACTGTCAAGCCCGGTCAGTACGTGGCGCTGGTTGGTGCCAGTGGATGCGGTAAATCAACCACTATCCAGCTTTTGGAGCGTTTCTACGACCCTCTGGCCGGTGGTGTCTACATTGATGGAAAGGAAGTTTCAAGTCTCAACGTCAACAACTACCGCTCATGGATCGCTCTTGTCTCGCAGGAGCCCACTCTTTACCAGGGCACCGTTAAGGAAAACATTCTTCTTGGCGCCGACAGAGAAAACGTCCCACAGGAAGCCATTGAACAAGCTTGTAAGGATGCCAATATCTATGACTTTATCATGTCATTGCCGGACGCCTTCGACACCGTTGTAGGCAGTAAGGGTAGCATGTTGTCAGGTGGTCAGAAGCAGCGTATCGCCATCGCAAGAGCATTGTTGCGCGATCCCAAGATTCTACTTTTGGATGAGGCTACCTCTGCTCTTGACAGTGAGTCCGAGAAGGTTGTGCAAGCTGCGCTCGACAAAGCTGCCAAGGGCCGTACCACAATCGCCGTCGCACATCGTCTATCCACTATTCAACGTGCGGATATGATTTATGTGTTTGATGCTGGAAAGGTCGTTGAGGCTGGTACACATACCGAGCTCATTCACTTGAGAGGAAGATACTTCGAATTGGTTTCATTGCAATCCTTGGAAAAGGCATAATAGTCTGGGATCTGTCGGATGTTTATAATTTGCACTGGCTTCATTGCCTACGTACATAGAACGCGTGGGCGTCACATTCTGTTCTTGGATACCCACTTTGTTTAAAATTTCAACTTGATCGATGTAGATGAAACATACGCGAAATAAATACAATTTATAATTCACGGTAATACCTACCCAAGGGCATTGTGAATCGTAGAAAGGTTGACGCCGCTGGCCTGAATGATATATATACATGCACTGCCACACGAGTCAGGTCTATCAAACCGTTCAACGATCCTGCGACACATTAGTGGTCTATTCGTTCGAGGCGCCGCCTTCCCAGCTGAGGATTTGGCGGAACCGTTTTGTTCTCTTAGACACTTTCCGCTTGCAATTTACACACAGGGCTTTTACTGAGGGAAAAGGCCCTTTCCAATATTATCGGTGGTTGTTATCTGGGTAGGGTTTGACGACAAATGTTCGGCACCGCCAGCCGGCCGTAACCTTGTCACCACCTTGTCCCAGGGTAAGCACAACCGCACATGACATCTGTTCCACTTCTATCTTTCCTTTCTTGGAAAACGAGTGTTCATGCTTCCTCTCCGACTCACCTCTACCAAGGTTGAAAGTACATACTCCGCAGTGCTTCACGGCCGGCCCGACTTTCGGACAGATCGCATGCGTTCATGATCTTGCTCTCCAGGATCGGATCTTCCAGACGCACGTGTTTGCTGGGAAGAGTGAGACCCGCCAATAATGTCTGCAAGAAAGCTGTTCAACGGCCAGCGTCGGGATTTGTAAGAGATAGCAGCCAATGGAGGAACCAGTGCAGTATCATCTCGGGCTCCAGAGCTGGTCTCTGGCTAGCTTGCTGTCTGTCAGCTACGTTGTCGTTCGAAGGGCATCCCCATGGCTTCGAGGCTTGTAGAGACTCGTAGGCTACAGAACCGTTACCCTTCTTTTTATGGCAACGTTGTCATGTGGAGATACTTCGCTATCTTTTCGCCTTGAGGTAAAGGCATCTCTACAGACCGTCTTTCCTCGACTTCTTCGAGAGTCGTATGAGCTATAAGCCTCAGACACGACATCCTTCACGTAGCATCATGACAACGCCTCAGACGTCTTCTGCTGGTTTTGTCGTGCGGTATGTAGCGGCCTCTGTCGGATACTGGAACACACTCCGGTTCAGCTGTATACCGGGGTCAACGTCTTTAACGCTCCAGGCCAGATGCAACTATCAACCACAATTAGCTATACATGTAAGACTACACTAAGCTCAAAACGGCAGTCGGCAATACGATTCACTATTGTTTCTGGCGAGATATCCGAGGGCTTTGCTTATATGGAATCACACACGCTACTTCCCTCGCTATCGAGCCTTTGCCTCCTCTTACTCTCCGATTCGACTTCTGGTCATCATATCTAAGTGCAAGATGGCAGAACTATTGCGAAGGCACCTGTTTGCGATCTTCGAAGATGACCACCCTGGACCACGAGCACATCAGCACAACACTGTACCTGGTAGAGCAATATACAGCTCCTTGGCATTTCTTCCGTTGATCCTTACCTGCTATCTATTTTGTGAGTATCTACTAGAGAAGACTGTTTGGCTTATGCAACTGACATCCTACTAGGGCGTCGGGTCAAAGAAGTCCGCTGGCACACAATCCGACACATCTCGTGGATACGTTCGCTCGTCTATGCTAGTTACATCGTTTCCATCGCTTTCTTCATAACATCTATAGCCATCTCTGGAGTCGGCATCCAGACAAGCGGCTTTTGTCGAACGGCAATCTACTTCTGTATCGGCTTTCTCTTCACCGGTAGACTCACAACTCAACTCTTCCTCATCGAACGAGCACACATCGCAAACTTGGACTACCTTCGGCGTCGGGACGACCCCATGTGGATTCTGTCTACGGCCTGTGTGGGTGTCTTTGCTACCTTCCTACTCGTCTGGGCCTTTTTGAACCCAGTCGCATATATTGCCAACAACGATGGCAGATGTCGTAAAGGCATTCCTCCAGCTGTTGTCGCGCCTCTTGAGATCTACGAGGCTGTGACGTATGCTGTCCTCACTGGAGTCTTTATCGTAATGCTTCGACGGACCAGACGTACAGAGCTGTTCCCATCGGTCCCTGAGCGCTTTGTAACATTTGGCAAGACTTTGAATCGTCTGAGCCATATTGGCAGACCTAGCAGTGTAAAGAAGGGTGTTGATGCCCATGCTGTAGAGGTCGATTCTAATTTAAGCGGTATCGTTCTACCTGCTTCCACAAGACCTTGCAAGCTTCGTGGTCTGGCATGCAAGTCTTTGATTGGCACTATTCTCATCCTCGGCTGGGGTGTCATCAACTCCACAATCTTCTACGTTACAGGTGGCAGAGAGCGAGTATGGCTCTGTTTTACACAGTGCAACATGGATAGTAAGTTTCATACTCTCTTGTCGCTTCCACTCAAGTACCGTTGACTGACTCACGTAATAGTCTTCCTATCAGTCTGTGTACTCCACTGGCTAACAGCAAACCCCAAAGAACTCGAGCGCAGTATGCGAGGTACAAGGCCCTCAATAACCGAACTTCCCGTCTTCCTTCGAGGAGACTCTATAGCAGAGCCCGAGCCTGCTAAACTTCCAATTTCATCTTTTTCGTCGGTGGTTTAGAATATATTAATGTACATTACGAAGCGGTAGAATGAGTGATGACCTTTAAATAGACTATAGATTAATGTTACTAGCATATTTATGTGCTCCCTCCTGTTTGATGACTTGCTCATATGAGCTTATAAAAATGCAGAATTTGATCGGGATCATCGTTGCTGTCCAGTGAGAGTGACGGACTGATGGCATCTCTCTGGTGCTACCTAGAATATGGATACATTTGTGCATTTTTATAGCTTGATATGCAACAAGCATCCGATCTTGAGATATCCATCTCGGTATCTGATGCCTCTGGTTGTATAGTGTATCTCACAGCTCCCAGATCGAATATTCTCAATATGGTATACATAAAAATGCAGAATATAGTTGAGATTATGGATCGTTTCCACTGAGAGCAACTGATACCATCCACTCTCACTGGACAGGGTCTACTTTCCGAATCGATTTCTGCATTTTGATGCTGTATTTTGTACTGTAAATCACATTTGGGAGTACAAGATATGTATGCTTTTGACATGTTTCATTGTTCTCATTGATCATCTCCATCATCAGAAGTTGTACCATGCTTTGCTTCATGCAGGGAAAAATAGAAACAGAGAAAGAAACCTTGCACCGACCAGCGGCGAAGAAGAAAAAAAGCCCAAACTCCCAAACTCCCAAAAGAAAGAAAACGACACCCAGCAAAAAAACACACACCAGAAACCTTAACCCCCAAAGAGAAACACACACACCAGAAAATGACCCCCAGAACGACAACACAAGAACCTCTCCTCCTCTCCTCCCCTATGCTCCACGACGCTTGCTGTTGACACCCCACTGCTTTGGAGCAAAAGGGCCCTTAGGAGGAGGACGCGGCCCCAAACTGACCTTTCCTGCAGGCGCGGAGGGCCCGGGAGCAGGAACAGAGGGGCCAGCAACGCCAGGAGCAAAAGAAGCACCCACAGCAACAGGGACGTTAGCTAGCTTGTCACGCATCGCCTGTGCTGTGGCGGCCGAGGAACCGGATGTGAAGATGGGTGGCGTCGGAACAGAAGCAGCAGCCCCCACTGCCACTTCTGCCTTCAGCTTCTCCATCTCCAACTTCAGGGCTTTGAGGTCCTGATCCCGGGCCTGGACCTTGTACTCTTCGACCCTTTTCAGGGCCAAAACCTCCTTGACCTCGGCCTTGACCTTGTCGACGGCGGCCTGGCCACGAGCTCTCTCACCAACGAGATACTCCTTGTGGGCCTTCTTGGCGGCCTCGACCTTCTGGTTGGCCTCAAGGGCTTCTTGAGCAGCGGCGGTGGCGCGCTCTTCAGCTTCCTTGACCTTCTCCTGTGCCTCCTCGGCACCAGCAACAAGCTCTTCTTGAGCATCCAGCCTTCTTTCAAGGCAATCACGCTCGCGTCGGAGTTGACCAAGTTCCTTGCGAAGCGTGATCACCTCGTCAGAGGCCTTCAAGCGGGCCCCCTCCTCACGAAGGTCGGCGAAGGCAAGATCGTGACGAAGCGTGCTGATCTCCTGATCCTTCTTGGCCAGGGCGGAGTAGTGCTGGGTGGAGGCGGCGGACAGGCGCTTGTCTGCCTCATCTCTCTGGACCTGCAGCCTGCGGAGGAGGCCTGCGCGGTCCGCGGCATAGGAGGTACGAAGCTTTTGGATGAGCTCGTCCTTTTCGTTGACTTGTGCCTCGAGATGGATGAGGTCTTCTGGCTTCATGGCGGGCGGAGAGGAGACGAAGAAGCAGACGACGAGAGCCAGAAGAAGACTTGCGAAGAAGATGGCGGAGATGAGAGTGGCGGCATCAGATGGCAGGTGAAGGAGCGCGTACAAGGCGCAGATGATCTCCTTGAGAGCTGCGAAGAAACAGATATCTCCGGAAGGCAGAGTGGTGTGGACAATGGCGAGCTCGTTGCCGGGAGGTGCGATTGATGAAGTGAAAGTCGGAATGGCCGTGGTAGTGAAAGTGGTCGTGAAAGTGACCGGAGTGATGATTGTGACAGACTCAAAGTGAGTCTGGGTCGGAGCAGCGAGGAGTTTCTGACCCCAAGAAGTGAAGGAGCGGGCGCCAGGAAGGTTGTCGGTGAAGAAGGTGGTGATGCCGACGAGAAGAGTGATGAATGCAGTGAAGTTGGCCATTTTGGCGGCTTGAGTGATGGTAGTTGTTATGGCGAAGAAAAGTGATGCTTGGTCGTGATGTGAATGTGCAAGATCACGCGTGAAGGCTTGTTGTGATGGTGTTTGAAGAGTGCGCAAAACGTTGGAAGTGATAAAAGCTTGAAGGTCTTGATAGTGGTTATGAAGAAGTAACGTTGTGGTTGTGGATGCTCAAGATTGTTTTGCGCGATGTCGAGGAAGAAGAGAGAGTGCACAAGCTGTGAGCAAACAGTTGATATAGCCGCGTCGACAATAACAAGGCGACAATAAGGAAGACGGAAAATTGGAGGCGCAATAGCAAGGCAACAGCCAATAGGAAGCTATTATATAACGGAGAATTGCTTAGGCTGCAATTGTCTCCAATTCACTTGCGAGTGAAGCAGTCGAAATGGCGAATGTCCACAATCTTCGCAGGATAAGGTTGATCCGTCCTCTCCGTGTTCAAAAGTATGCAACGCGTATAGCTGTAGAGATGCATGATACAACCAGGCAACTGGACAGTTCCCGCTGAGAAGCAACAAAGGATTGACTCTCTATGGATAGCATTTGTCTCCATATAAGATTGTGCCTTTTTATAGCGACTACCTTACTCTGCGTTGTGGTGGGAGTATGATGAAAGTCGCGTACTTTTGGATACGGGGAGGGTAGACGATATATATGTATATATGTCTGATGATACCCTGCAACACCAAAACTCCTCGCCAACTGGATGTGTTGGAGGGTTCCTGGTTCCTGCCACACAAGCTTTGCAGCAAGACTGATCGTCGTTCTCTGTTATATGGTACCGGTAGCTCGTGTTGGATCTGGGTAATTTGATATCTTGAAAGAAGTCAGTACAGGCAGCTCAATTGAGGGATGTTTGCTTACGAGGCGCGAAACACTACCTTTCAATCGTCGGGTTTAATACCAAACTCTTCCTGGACTTCGCCGATGCGGCAACCACGCTTCTCAGCAATGATTCCCATCAGCTGGGTGCCAATATCTTTGATGTCGTTGTACTGCTGTAGCTGTTTGATTTGAGATTTGATTTTCAGGTTGACAGCATCTACCGCAAGCTTTGCACGAATTTCCGTGTCTTCTAGATCCTGGGTATCAGAGGTTGTAGAGAAGGTGTTGACGAGAGAGGTACGCTGAGAGAGCAACTCGGCGACAGTTGCTTCGAGAGCAGCTTGACGAGCACGAAGAGCGTCGAGTTGAATGTCCCTACCGGAAGATGATGTTTTTGAAGACATCGTCGACTTGAGTGGTGCAGTGGGCGAAGAGGAGAGATTATCTTCGGCCATGTTTGCTGCTTCTACGGAAAAGAGGTTTCTCGATTGCTCCGGTAGTCGACTGGAGATAATCAGAGCATTCTAGGTTGCACTGATTGGTAGGGTGACTTTCTACGATGGCTAGTGCGTGACAATGTTGCAGTACCACGGAAGCAACACTACAGGAAGAAGCAGCGACGAGATGTGGTTGAATTACCCTGATTCGTGCTTCATCGGACATAAAAGGATATAAGCATAATCCGCGCCTTCCCGATAATCTGATACTGAGACTGAAAGTAGAACTACAACGCAAACAGATGGAATGAACGGATTGTCCAAGCGGAAATAAGTTTTATCAAGCATTCCAGGTGCTCTTGAACATGTATCCTGGTCTACATAAAATGCAGAAGAAATCAGGCGAGAGGAATTTGGCTTGAAGAATAGGGGATCGGATGGCTTGGCGGGATACGCGTGGTCAGCAATCTTTAGATCAAGGTGGGCTGGGGGTAAACCTTTTGTTTTTGTCCTGTTGGACAAGACGACAAAGGGGATGCACGAAACCTCATAGGAAGACTCGGACTCGAAGATTACAAGACTGTGACTGTCATCTGCACCGTGTATTACGATGGCCCTTTCGACGCAGCTGTCGCCGCGAATGCTGAGCAAGAGCGTCCAAGCCGCCACCGTTCTTGCTCTGCTTGTCTCGACTGCTCAGGCGCATGAGCATCATGAAGACAAGATCCCTGAAGGCGCTGCTATCTCGCCTGACCCTCTAGTAGGCTTTCCCGCATGAGCGTACTCTATACCGAGACTGACTCTCGCCCAGGACACGACATTATGGGTCCACATCCTCGTTCAAATATTCGCTTGGGGCATTCTGTTCCCCGTTGGCATGGTCCTGGGTATCGTCCGCTCGCGATGGCATGTTCCCGTCCAGATCACTGCCACTGGCCTCGCCATCTTGGGCTACCTGCTCGGCCACGCCCACAAAGGTCGCCAATTCAGCAAGAACGTACACGCGCAATATGCCCCTTGGTTGATGATGATGCTCTTTGCTCAAGCCGCCATGGGCATCTATCTCAAACTCCACATTGAACGCGGCTTTCTGGGCAAAATTAGAAAGGCGATTGTCTCTGCACACGGTATACTGGGCAAGATCATGCCGATAGCTGCTTGGGTCCAGATGCTGTTTGGTGGAATTACAGCCCTAGGCTTCTGCCAGGGCGATCATGTCGGTCAATGTGCTGCCCACTTTATCATGGGATCCGCTTTCATCGCATACGGCATCGTTTACACCATCCTCCTTCTCGTTGGTCAGATCTGGCTGCGCCGCACTGGCCGCTCGCAGGAGTTCTACGACAGTCTTGTCATCGCTGCTTGGGGATGTGTCAACACTTTCACCGAACACAGATGGGGAGGTCCCTGGGTACGCAATGACTTGCAGCACACCAGCATGGGCATCATTTGGTGGTGCGCA
Source organism: Aureobasidium melanogenum CBS 110374 (assembly GCF_000721775.1). Taxonomy (NCBI): domain Eukaryota; kingdom Fungi; phylum Ascomycota; class Dothideomycetes; order Dothideales; family Saccotheciaceae; genus Aureobasidium; species Aureobasidium melanogenum. Next base: position 768,163 of record NW_024470054.1, on the reverse strand, counting down.
GGTCTTTTGGGCATGTGGCTAAGCCGCGACCGCCGTGGCCGTCCTAAGCGCAACCTCATTCCTGCCATTGTCATCGCCATCACTGGCTGGGCCATGAGTGGTCACCCTCAGGAATTGCACCTGAGTACTATGGTACACAGTGTCTTCGGTTACACCTTGATGGCTGCTGGTATCACCCGCATCATCGAGATCAGTTTTGTGTTGAAAGACGCCAACTCCATTTCCGAAGATGGAGAAGATACCAACAGCTTCCAGTTCCTACCTCCTTTCTTGCTGTACGCCGGTGGTTTCCTCTTTATGGGCGCTACCGAAGAGCAGATGCTACTTTTGTCCAACGCCGGTGTCACCCACGTTACTTACATTCTAATCCTCTACAGCTTTGCTTTCCTCCTCTTCCTTTGTAAGATCACAAATTTCCTGAACCCAACAGTAACCGAAGCTAATGCTTATCACAGTCGTGAACATGCTTCTTCGTCTGTATACCTACTACGCGGAAGCTCCCACAAATGGCAAAACCCCCGATCCCGAGATGAGGCTCAATGGTTCTGCTCTGCCAAATGGACATGCTCGTATTCCAGACGCAAGCGACCGCCAGATAAGAGACGCGGAAGAGTTTGAGTTGGAAGGTCTCATGAGTGAGGACGACGAGGATACGCCCAAGCACCACTAGATTTTGCGCTCTAACGAAAACACATGATCGAGTAAATATTCTCACAACAAAAATTTCAATATTCATTCAGGCATCTCGAGCACCCCTCTATACCTCATTTCGCCACTCTCGAGTCTTTCAAAAGCATTCTTCAAGCCATCTTCAGTCATAGGGAAGCGCTCTATCCAAGGTGATATCTTGTGTCTCGCTGCGAATTGTATCATAGCAAGATGGTTCTGCCTCGACGCCTCGGTTGAAGCGATGATCCTATGACCGGGAAGTATGAAAGGCATGTATGGGATGACTAGTGGCTTCTGCTGTATCGACATGAGAACGATGGTTGCTCTGCGTGCTAGCAAGGGCAGAATCTTCTCTAGGTCGGGTGTCTCGTTAGCACAGATGAGTAGGACGTCTATCAGTGACTTGGATGCATTGTCAGTCCTGTCAGTATTTGAGTCTGGTCGGACAGGAGTGTCAATGTTGTTCAGAGCGCGAAACTCGTCAGCGCCGAGTTGGAAGGCATCTCTAGCTTTGCTTTCTGCCATCCCTTCTGAGCCAGAGAAGACGGTGATAGCACAGCCCATCGCTTTGGCGAACAGAACAGCCATGTGGCCGAGACCTCCTAAGCCGACTATACCGACGCGATGATGTGGTTTCGTGCCAGCTGCATCCAAGGCTTCGTAAGTAGAAGCACCGGCGCACATGAATACACCAGCTTGCCAGGAAGGAATCTCAGCAGGGATGTGGTATGCGAAGCTGGCATCGATGATATGAGAGTCGGCAAAGGCACCTCAAATGAAGTCAGTATGGTTGGGACGTTGTTGGTAATGTCTGGTTACCTTGGTCATGGTCACAGAAAGCAAAGCCGCTTGCTTGGCTACAGTACTGGCGATATCCATCGACACAGACAGGACAATTTCCACAAGACTGATATGCTTAGTCTATGCGATCAATTCACTCATCGAGTCACTTACACTACGTAGCCATCTACAATATCATCAGATCATGTTGGGATAATATGGACGGAATGAAAGAAAGTGTTCTTCAGCATTACTTACCCCCAGCCCACGCGATCACCGATCTTCATGGAAGTCACATTGGCTCCAAGATCAGTAATCAGACCGACACCTTCGTGGCCCAGTCCACAAGCCTTTTCTTTTGCATGAACATCTGTATAACAGATGCCTGAGTGTGTAACCCTGACTTTGACCTCGTTCAAGCCCAGACTGCGCTGCGTAGTCTTCTTGACGAACTTGCCAGAATCGGCATCATAGCGAAAAGTGGTTAGCGTGTGAGCGGTCATAGCAATGTTCGATGTTAAGGCGAAGAGAAGGGCAATTGATATGTTGAGGTACCTATGACGAGTAACGGCACCCACAGTTGCAGCCAGGAGGGGGTCTCCGTAATGAGGGTCTGCGGGCAGATACGGCGTTGCGCCTCCTCGCGGAGTTGAGTGGCGGCGCCGAAGCGGGAATTTCTAGGACGGCCCGAGTCGAGTCAAACGATTGACGAGAGATTGTTTGCCCGCTCTCCCAGGACTTCCTTTCGACTGACACTCTTTACCTCACCACATCATCCAACATGGCCTCACTACGACCAGCTTCCCGTCGAATCCTTTCGTCGTCCACACATGCGCCCCTCCTACAAAGACGATGCCTTGCCACGGCAGCATCAGATATCACGCCCTCATCGCCGAACACAACGAAATCTACCCCTCGGAAAGCCACGAAGTTCTCAGATATCCTGAATGCTGGTCCTGCATTTGGCGACTTTGTTTCTGGAAAAGAAGCTCCATTGAGTCCTGAGGAAGCTTTGGAATTGAAGACGGTCATGGTTGGCCCTGCCGGCAAGAAGAAGCCTCACACACGATTGCCCGAATGGCTCAAGACTCCCGTTCCCAGCAGCAACAACTTCAAGAAGATCAAGAATGACTTGCGCGGTCTGAACCTACACACTGTTTGCGAGGAAGCACGCTGCCCTAACATCTCCGACTGCTGGGGCGGCAGCGACAAGTCTGCTGCTACTGCCACTATCATGCTTATGGGCGACACATGTACACGTGGTTGCCGATTCTGTTCCGTCAAGACAAGCCGAAAGCCCCCGCCGCTTGATGTTCACGAGCCCGAGAACACCGCAGAAGCACTTTCACGATGGGGTCTTGGTTACGTTGTCTTGACATCCGTTGACCGCGACGATCTTGCAGATGGTGGCGCACACCACTTCGCCAGTACCATCATGAAGATCAAGCAGAAGGCTCCTACAATGCTCGTCGAGGCTTTGACCGGTGACTACGCTGGTGATCTGGAGATGGTCAAGGTGGTTGCCCAGAGTGGTCTGGATGTCTACGCACACAACATGGAGACCGTCGAAGCCTTGACACCTTTTGTTCGCGACCCTCGCGCAAAGTTCCGTCAGTCTCTTGCAGTCCTCAAGGCTGCAAAGGAGGCCAAGGAAGGCTTGATCACAAAGACCAGTTTGATGCTGGGACTGGGCGAGACCGAGGATCAGCTCTGGGATACACTTAAGGGTAAGATCTGTCAATCTAAGTTCTGCGAAACTAAGGCTAATCTGAACTGTGCACAGAACTCCGCAAGATTGATGTCGACGTTGTGACTTTCGGCCAATACATGCGCCCCACCAAGCGTCACATGAAGGTCGAAGAATACGTTTCGCCCGAAAAGTTCGAGCTTTGGAGACAACGCGCCCTTGACATGGGCTTCCTCTACTGCGCCAGTGGTCCCCTGGTCCGCAGTTCATACAAGGCCGGTGAAGCCTTCATCGAGAACGTCCTCAAGAAGCGCGCCAAGAAGAACTCTCTCGCCATGGCCGAGGATGCTGGCGACTTCAAGCCTTTGAACGCTGCATAGACCTTCTCTCATGCTTTCTTTCGTCTTCGATCATCGGCTTTGGCGTTTCGGGAGTTTTATGAGCTGGACTGGGTGGAGCGGACATCAGATATCAACTTGCGCTGGGGAGCATTTGCCTGGAGTCCAGAAGGATTGGGGCCGTCATATTTCAAGAGCCGAAGAATTGTGTATAAAAAAGTACATCAACTGTACGGCTACAAATCCATTAATGTCGTCATCTACCATCTATCATTTGCCTGGTCTCTCTCGCACTAAAAAGGTGATTTTTGTTTCGGACTATGTCTGCTACCATTACTAGTCCTTGCCATACTTTCCAATCAGCTTGCTCATGATGCTGACAGCACCACTCTTGTAGCCACCACCAAATATCGCGTGATGGTTCAGATGGTGGTACAGCTCGTACAAAGAAATCCTGTCTGCGTATTCCTCCGCAGGCTCTGTCTTGGGGACAATTTCATGATACTCCTTGAAGAAGCTTCCTCCAAACCCTCCGAACATTTTTTCTATACCAATTTCGAACTCGCTATGCGCATAGCAGGCACTAGAGTCATAGATGATATCCTCGGGAGCTTCCATACCGGGTAGTCTCCCGAGACTGGCGTTGCCTGACCAAAGGTCTCCATGGACGACGACAGGAGTAACACCTTTACCGCCATTGAGATGATCATCACCTATCAAGCGTGGCACTACTTTTGTGCAAGTAGTTTCGACCATCGAGCGCAAATCCTTGTCAGGTCCATTAGTCTTCTCACTACGCTTAAGAATAAACATGAGTCTATTCTCAGCATAAAACTCCGCCCAACTGCTTTTAAAGCTATTGTCTTGAGGCGTATCACCACAACACGTCGTAACCGGAAATCCAAACTTTGGCGTTGACTCTCCTGGTGGTGGGGGTGCTGGTGTACTGTGCAGTTTTGCTAGCTTTGCAGCTAGAGAAGGTGCTGATGAAGACGCCTTGGAAGAAAATCGACTTGACAAGTCTACAAAGTCGGTGACGAGGAAGTGGGTGGAGGGTGAAGAGGTGAATGTGCCGTGACCATAGGATTGGGGACATAGGCTGGGAACGGCATTGTAGATTGCACTAAGGGATGCGTGCTCGCCTGGGTTTTGTCTTTAGTTTCAGCTAGGACAAAGTGGCTGTAGATAGTTTCTACCTTCGAACATGACCGAGGCTTCTTTTCCTGAACCCGTTTTCATGAAGAATTGTTTTTCTGTGCCATCGTCGAGTTTGGTTGTGATCTTGGATGTTGAGGCGAAGCTTGATCCTGCTCCTGCGCCAGATAGTGTGGTCTTCTCTGGGTCCAAAGATAGGAGTTGAGCTACTGCAGAGTCAAGCGACATGATGTGAGATTTACTGGTGAAGGCGAATAGTCTTCTGGTATTGGAAAGCATGAAAACTCTCAGAAACACAAAAGACGTTACTTCAATGCAAGAAGTCGTGAGGATCAATGACATCAAGCTTGATCATCGGAGTCGTCTGTCACGTTGCCAACCTAAGAAATCATCTTAAGACTACAAATCACACCTCGGAAGATGACCCATAGCTATTACTCGACAAACGCTATAGATGTATATTTCCCGCTGTCAAACCAGACGGAGAATCGCAAAACGCGATGGAAGAAGGTTGGCCAAACCCCACGTGAACAAGTGGTGGAAAGTGCACAGGGCGCAAGAGTGTTTGTGATCGACGTCTACTTCACCTAGTCAACCCACGACATGTTCGTCAACAAACGAATCGGTAAGAGATGGCTGGGACACCAAGCTCAAAAAGGCAGAGATTTGGCTACAGGTATAGCGGCTGAGTACATAAGACCAAACGAGGTAGGTGGATACCTGAAGAGCGTCTCGCGGCGGTGGTTGGTGAAAGTGGGCTCTTGACCAGCCTCCTCCTCGGCATCCGGCCACATGTAAAATCGAGCATCACCATGAAAGTGAAGAAAAGGAATACAGCTGCTCAACTCGTTGTACTTTGAAGTCCCCTGCACGTTTTGTTATCGTTGACAGCAGTTTTTGTCGTTTCAATCGTTTTTGCCGTTTAATCGTTCGCAGCGATGAGTCGTTCATTGGAATCTTTACATCTCAAGCACACAAATGGTAGGTGCGATCAAGTACTGTTTTTGATGTGTTGATCTGATCGACAACAGTTTCGACACCACGATTGGAAAGAACACAATCAGAACGCTCGTTCACGGCATCAGAGGACTACTATTCTCTGTCTTCCAGATCATCCAATCGCTCAGATAGTCGAGCCTCACAATCACGACCATACGCATTACCAAGGACGCACTCACGCACGATCCGCAGAATAGAGAGCCCTGCATCTCCAACATCGCCCACTTTCCCCACACGTCAGAGCTATGAAGGCATTGCTAGACCAGTCCTCATTCGCCAGGTGTCGAAGCCGTCGTCAAGACCAATGAGAGGTCATGGTGTGAGAAGGCGTGACTTGGCTCCCACCGAGATCTCTGTACCTCCGATTCCGCCGAGGAGAGGCTCACCCATCAGAAGAAAGCCGGTGCCTAGTACAGTGCTCGAGAACCCATCACATGTGGAACCCATTCGTATTCCTCAAGCCGCTCTAAGTTCTGCTTCTATGCAAATCGCCCGACAGTATGATCCTCCAACACCCGAAGCCGACACGCCCTACGTCCGCTTCGCTCTTGACCAGATCACAAGGGATGAAGACGAAGCTGAAGGCAAACCCTGGCTTGGTCCGGAGTTTGGCAATGCTTACGACGAAGGTCTCATACCCTTAGAGCATGAATATCCACCCGTACCCGACTTACCTTTCGATGACATCAATCCAATCCCTATCCCCCCACGGAGCCCAAAACGCAAGAGCAGTCAAACACCGACACAGCATCCATTGCAGCAAGAGTTGCATCTGTTCACCCCATTCGAGCCTTCTACCGACTCTTTTTATGCCTCACTAACTGCTTTACCGCCGATTCTTCGTCCAATACGCCTTGCCATCTTCATGTCGCTACTAACGCTTTACTTGATCGCCCTTGTCTTTACCGCCATCTGGTCTCGTGTACGCACAGGCCTGTGCAACTACGGCTCCCTTGGGGATGGCACATATTTCGTGTTTCAGTATCTGCCTACTCTTCTGGGCATGATCTTACTTCTTTGGCTCTTTGAGATCGAGAAAGCAGTGTACAGAATCGCCCCCTTCATCGCCCTGGCATCCAAGAACTCAACGCTTCGTGGACACGGTACCACATTACCCATGTACCCAGCAGGATTTGCATTGCCTCCTCTCGCACACCTCAGGGTAGGTCAGCGAGCCATTGGCACATTCCTGATCGCCTCTTGGCTTAGTATCTTCACCATTCCATTGCTGGCTTCCTCCTTCAATGTCTATTTCAGTGGGACTCCTGGTCGTTGGGTCTGGCTTGCCACACAAGGAACAATTTGGACCACGATTGCGCTGTACATCCTTTTGCTGGCTGCTTCCGTCACTCTATGGCTCTTCCTTCATCGCAGGGGAACGGGACTCAAATGGGATGCTCGCACTTTGGCCGACCTGATTGTCATCACCGAACGTAGCAACATCCTCGACCACTTCGCTGATGTTGGTGTTGACGTGAATAAGTACGAACTCTGGGGTCACAGTACCGAGAGACAAGACAGACTGGGCTACTTCAACACTGCTTATAACCCCAATGACGTTTTCCATACTCTAGGTGCACCAAACAGGCCCGCAAGACCGTACAGCACAGAGGAGAGTATCCTCAATGAAAAGCTCCTGAATCAATCAACTGGCTACTCCAATATCAACGAGCCTGAACAGGATCGACCCTACAGTTACGGTTCGCACAACACAACTGACCTTGTTTTGCAACCTGACAACACTGATAACTATCTGCCTTGGTTTCTCCGAACTGGCTTCGCCTCTCTCTGGTTCTTCATCGCGCTTATTCTCCTGCTCGCATTCCTGGTAGTATCCTACCTTCCAGCAACGACAGTCACTGCTGGTTTCCTGCCAGACCTTCCAGAGGCTGTCAACAGGTTTGGCTTCTCGTCATCCAACTTCCTGTACTCGTTCGTGCCATCTCTACTTGGCTTGCTATGTCTGCTCGTGTGGCAGCCCATCGATCTTGCCTTTCGCCGCCTGCAGCCGTACGCTTCAATGTCTTCGCCAGGTGGTTGTCTCGCTGAGAAGAGTCTTCTTTTGTCCTACGCTGCCGATGCACCCTTTGTGGTCACTCTCAAAGCAGCAGTCAACGGCCATATCCGCGTCGCATTACTCAGCTTCGTAACAATCATTGCCTCACTCCTCCCAATCCTGGCTGGTGGTGTCTTCTGGAGCCAATTCTATATTAACCAGCAACGCGTTCGAATCAGCGCACATATGACTGCTTTCTACCCTCTGACAGTCTTCCTCGTCATCTATGCTCTCGCATACATTCTCGTATTCGCAGGCCACAAGCGTGCACTGCCTAACCGTGGCATTACCCTCGCAGACAAAATTTCCCTCCTCTATCAGAGCCGTCTACTCAATGATGCTGCCTTCCAAGCACCCGCAACCAAGACTGCTCTCGTCACACGTCTGCTCTCCGCTCCTGTTGGCGAACGCAACAGCTACCACCAAAACCCCGAGACTGAGGGGGCAATCACCGGCAGCAAAGTCTCCATCGCGGACTCTCTGCGCGGGTTTGGACGTGCAAGAGCTGATGCCACGACAACTCGAGGAAGCTCGGAGATGCCTCGCTACGGATATGGAAAGTATTTTGGTCGTGATGGCAAGCGACACGTTGGTGTTGATCGTGTGGGTAGACCGGGTGTTCCTGATATGGTTATCAGGATGTAGATATGATGGTTCATGATGAACCTTGCTTTATTTTCATGCTGCGATTCTAGCGATGCGTTTGAGGTGTTTCAATTGCCTTTATTTGGATCAGGGGTTATGAAATCAAGAATGCCCCAGCCAAAACACAACCAGTAATTTCAATAATGTATAATATATAATACACTAAGCTCTTTAAGCAGTCGCTGTTGACCCTTGCTACTCAACACTCGTAAGATGATACGGGGTCAAGGATGTGAGCAGAAGCATTTCAGAATGGGAAGTGCGTCCTAGATGAACAAGAAACAGATTGGTCCATAACCATTATACAGAAAAGTTCCACCCATAATGCCTACACATACAAACAACTACCGAAAACTCCCTTCTCTATATTACAAGATTTACATCTGCTTCAACGGCAAAATCCCACTCCACCGCATACTCTGACTCAAAAACTCTTCATTCAACTCTTCAAGCTGTTTAGCCTGTAATCTTAGACTGGCCAACGTACCTTCAATAGTATTTTTCTTCTTTGCTTCTTTCCCATCCTTATCACCAGTATAAAACACATCATCATCTTCCACACCCCCAAGTTCGAAAATCTTTTCATCCATCTGGGCGTTGAAATTCGCGAGTTTGGATTGCAAAGATGCTTTTTCTGCTTTTGTGGCTTCGAGTTCGGCGCGCAGGGAAGTGAGTTGGGATTGCAGGTTTGCGCGCTCGTGGAAGGTTTCTTTGCGGGAGAGTTCGAGGGCTGCTTCGAGGTGGGTGAGTTGAGAGGTTAGAGCTGAGTTCGAGTATGTTGTTGTTGCGCTGGGGGGTTGTTGTTGGTCGAGTGGTGTTGAGGTTTCGTCGTTGGAGGTGGTGATAGGGTTTGCGGTATCGACGGTGAGCTTTTTTGTTGCTGGAGAGGGTTCTGAGGCGTCGATTTGAGAGTCGAGGTGGGTGAAGTCCATGTCGTAGGAGTTGTCTGAATCTGCGTCTGAGTCGGCAGGTGCGGATGTTTGTGTCGTGTCTGCGTCTTCAAATTGTGGCTCTTGCTCTTCTTGTGTTTCCATTGGTGTGAGGAACTCCTCGAATCTGGTTCCTTCCTCAAGAGCACCTGGTGTGGCTCCTGCCTGTGCATCATCATCCTCTACATTCTGAGGTTCTGAAGTCTCAACATTGATTGCAGGACTCTGCGCTGCAGGACTTTGCGCTGCAGAATCCTCAGCTCGCAGTCTCTGGACGTGTTTTTTCAATGAATTGAGTTCTTCTCGCAGAGAATCAATAGCATCATCTCGCTTCTTCAATTCAGTGTAGTGTCTAGCGTTCAGTGCATCAACTGAGAAGTTCTTTGACTTCTCAAACTCGGCAGCTTGGTTGAACAGATTCTCCTCGTGTTCACGAATGAGTTCGCGACGACGCTCTTCTGCTAGTTGGAGTTTGGCCTCGGTTTCGGCACGATGGGCTTCCAGGGTTTCTTCTTGTTGGCGCACGAGGTCACGATGTCTGGTCTCGAACTCCAGAACACGAGCATCATAGTCGGCCCGGAGGGCCGACAACTTCCTCTGCGCACTCTGGGGAGAGGTCGGCGTGGCAGGTGTGACCTCACGCTGACCCTGCGCTTCGTCGAGCTTCTGCATCAACTCGAACTTCTCATCTGTGGTTGTTGCCAGCTCATCCCTTAGCTCAGCAATCTGAGCGTGCATTCCTGACTTCAAAGACTCGACTTGTTCAACGTACAAACGCTCGGTTTCAGCAAAAGCAACTTCCAGCTCGCGTTTCTCTTGAATCAAGGCATTGCGGAACGAGTCGGGGGACCTAGTATCAGGCTCCCTCTGTAGACCAGCGATTTCCCATGTATGGGCCTCTTGTATGCTGCGAATCTCTTCAATGTGTTTGTCCTTCAGTTCCTTCTCAACTCTGGCGATTGCAGCAGCATGGTCATTGTCCTTGTTACCACCATCCACAGTCAACACATCGATCGATTTGTGCAGTTCCTCAAGCTCAGCTGTCGAATCTGCCAGAGTGCGAGCGAAATCAGCAGCCTCTTGCTGTGCTTTCTCGAAGGCTGCGCGGTGCTGCTCGATCTCAGCATTCTTGGCTTGGAGTGTTTCCTCGTACTCTGCATGGACGTATTGGATGTGTTGTGACAACTCGGCACCAGCACTCTGGGCACTCTGCAATGCAGTGATCTCAACCCGGGATTCTTCGAGTGAGGCCTTGAGGTCTTCAGCTTCGGCTTGTGCTTTTTGCACAGATTGAATCTGCTGATTGAGTTGGTTCCTCAAAGCCAGGGTTTCGTCTTCCCTCGATGAGCGGAGCTCGGTCAGCTCTGCCTGCTTCTCAGCGGTCTTCCTTTGTGCGCTCTCCAAGGATACATTCAGGCTGAACACCTCGTCGTTCTTGCTGTTGAGTTGTTCTTGCAACCTCTCGGCCTCAACATAAGACTTCTGCAAGCGCTCATTTGTCGTACCAAGCAAGTCTCCCATCTCAGCATAGTCTGCCTGCGACCTCTCATATGATTCGTGCAAATCGTCAAACTCGGTTTGCTTCTTTCTGATTTGGTGTTCCAGCTGAGCCAATTGATCTTCGAATTGTGTTTCCATATCGCTCATGGCTGTGCGTGCTTGCTGAAGGTTTGATGCTGCCAATTCTCCTCTCTCCACAGCTTCACGAAGCTTGCGAATCTCCGAGTCTCGACTTCGAATTGCCTTCTCATTTTCGCTTCTCAACTGCTTCATCTGGCGCTCGAGATCAGACATAGCTGTATTGTTCTCACGCAAGGATTGCAGCTCAGCCAGTGCTTCTCTGGAACCTGCCTGAGACTGCTCAAGAGAGGCCCACAAGTCATTGATCTCTGCGTTTCTTCTCTGGAGAGCATTTTCGCTTTCCAGTCTCTCACGCTTAATCTGAGCTAGCAATTCTTCTGTGCTGGACTTGTCTTTTTGCAGACCGTCAAAGGAGGCGCGAGTCTCGTGAAGAGACTTGCGAGTGGAAGAAGCCTCGGTCTGGACCTTCTCAAGGCTCTCGCGCAAGATCGAGAGCTCATTGTCCTTCGATTCAAGGATTTTCTCGGTATCAGAGACTTTTCCACGTGCCCATTCGAGAGCTTCTTGAGTCTCCGAGATTGCGAGGTCTTTGGTCTTCAAGACGTCTTCGTGATCCAAGTGATCTTGTTTAATCTGTTTCTCGAGATCTGAGACAGTCTGCTCGTGAGCAGCAATCCTAGCTTCGAGGTCCTTGATCAACTCGCCCTTGGCAGACTCAAGAGTCGCAACCTGCGCTTGCAATTGATCAATCGAGGCTTGCAGGTTGTTCAACTCAGCACCATGATCATCGTTAGACTGCGTTCTATCAGACGCCGTCGCTTGGGCCCTTTCTAGAAGCTCATTCAACTCTAGTACTTGCTGGGTTTTATCGGTCAAAGCATTTTCGTGGCCAATATGAGCTTGTTGCATCTGATCTTCAAGACTGGAAATTGTCTGCTCGAGAGCCGAGGTCTTTTCCTCGAAAGTCTTGGTCAAGTCGTTCTTCTCAGAAGTCAAAGTCGTAACTTGTTCTCGCAGCTCGTCGATGGCTGTCGAGGGGACTTCTGCCTTGCTCTCATTATTGCGAGTGGCATCTGCTTGCTCAAGAGCAGCGTTCTTTTCTTCGAGGGCTTTGCTCAGATTCTCCTTTGCTTGCTCCAGAGCTGCGACTTGATCTTGAAATCTGCTGACCACGATCTGAAGATCCTTCAACTCGCCTTCATGGTTCTGACCTGAGTCTGTCTCCCGAGCATCGGCCAAAGACTTCTCACTAGCAGCTGCCTTCGATTCGGCTATCTCAAGATTACCACGCAGCTCAGAAAGTTCACTTTCCTTGGCTTGGAGAACATCTTGATGTTCAGAGCGCGCCTTTTGAATTTGCTCTTCCAATCCAGATATTCCTTTCTCGAGGACAGCAATCTCGTCAGCAAATGACTCCTGGCTTTCTGCCAACTGAGTTTCAGCTTTCTGAAGACTGTCTTGTGAAGCCACAAGCTCATCTTCCTTGCTCTTAAGCGTAGTTGTGTACTCAGTGTGCAGCTTGTCGATTTGCTCTTCGAGTTCAGAAATGCTCTGCTTGAACTTGTCCTCTTGCTCATTCAGAGCTTTGGAAGCATCACTCTTTGCTTGCTCGAGAGCAGTCTGAGCTTGTTCAAGGTTGGTCCGGAGCACAGAAAGCTCCTCGTCTTTGACCTTGAGAGCATTCTCACTATCTGAGCGCGTGTCCTGCAGTTGTCCTTCGAGGTTGGTTATTGCCTGCTTGAGAGCTGCAGTTTCCTCGCTCAAGGCACTTGCAGAGTCGTTCTTTGCTTGCTCGAGATGTGCTTGAGCTTGATCAAGATTGGTGCGTAGCTCCGAAAGCTCATCCTCCTTAGCCTTCAGCACAGCTTCACCATCTGATCTTGATTTCAGAAGTTGTTCTTCGAGCTCAGACATTGTACTACGAAGCGCACTGGTCTCATCAGTAAAAGCTTTGATAGACTCATCCCTCGCTTGCTCAAGAGTCGTAACTTGAGCTTGTAGTCCAGAAACGACATTTTCCATGGACTTTACTTCGGCCTCATGAGTGCTCTTGCTATCTTCAGCTTCGCGCGTCAGAGATTGGATCCTCGACTGCAAGTTCTCAATTGTTCCTGCTAAGCTCTTGAGCTCTGCCTCCTTTGCACTCGAAATTTCCTGCTCTCGAGACTTGAGTCGTGCGACTTCCGCCTGAACAGACTCGAGAGTCTCCTTGAGCTTCTCGCTCTCGGCATCAGAAGCTGATTTGGCATCCTGAAGACTTTGCTGCAGCTCCGAGTTCTGGTCTTGTAGATTCTCGATGGCGGCATTGTGGTCCTTGGATTCTTGTTCTCGTTCGTTCATAAATTGCTCTTTTGCTTTCTGGAACTCGGCGACTTCGGCCTGCAACTTTTCGACGAGACTGTTGAGCTTAGACGTTTTATCGCTGTGCTCCGATTCAGCACTCGCCCTCGCTTGGTGAAGCTCCTCCAGTTCTTTCTGTAGATTCTCGGCGATCCTAGACTTGTCGCTGCCGTCACGTTGTGACTCTTCAAACTCGCGCCTGAGGCTCTCTAGTAGACCGCTGGATGCTTCCGCCTCTTCAGCTCGCTGTTTGGCTTCTTGCTCATGAAGCAACTGCAGAGTCTCCAACTGACTGTGCAGATCTCGTAATACACGTTCGCTCTCTGCAGTCTTTTCCTCTGCACGAGCAATCTCGTCGGCGTGCTGTTTCTTGGCTTCTTCGGCATCTTGCTTTAGCTGTTCCAATGCTTTCTCAGCGCCCTGAACGGCGTCATTCTTCTCGGTTGCTTGCTTTGCATGTTCCTCACGAAGAGTAGCCAGTTCTTGTTGAAGTGCTTCACTAGCTCGCTTGGTCTCGTCAGCAGCACTTCTGACGTTTTCTCGCTCCTCCTGATGAGCTTGACGCAGAGATGCCAACTCTTCTTGAAGCTTGCTGACTAATTCGTTCGCCTGAGTGCTTTCCCTGTTGAGTCGTTCTTTGTCCTGCGTCGCTGTCTTCCGTAGCTCGGTGAGCTCTGCTTCAAGCTTCTTTCGTACATCTTGAATCTCCTTGCGTTCCTTCTCCTGCTTTACGGCATCCAGATCTAGCTGTTCTTGCACACGGTCAATCTCAGCTTCCAGATCCTTTATGACCTGAACCAATTGCTCGCTGTCTTGTTCCTTATTCTGAATGCTCTCCCGCAGTTTCTTCTCCTGTTTTGATGCAGCAGATTTACTCTCCTCCAGGGCAGCTTGAACGGATGCAATCTTGTCTTCTACACCAGCAAGCCTGGATGATGCCTTCTTCTGCGCGTCGAGTTCAGCACGGAGTTCGGAAAGTTGGGCTTCGTGTTCGGATTTGAGGTGATCGATGTCGTTAACAGAAATTTGAGATACCTTGGTTGCTTCTGATTCCAGCTCCGACCTTAAGGTTTCCAGTTCCTTAGCATGGGTCTCCTTGAGTTTATTGATCGACATCGCTCGCTTTTTATGCTTTTGCAATTGTGCTCTCAGCTCGGAAACCTCGTTCTCATGCTCTGCCTTGAGCTTGTCAACCTCAGAAGTATCTTTAGACCTTTCATCTGTTTCTGCTCGCAGGGTTTCGAGGTCCTTCAAGGCTGAAGCGGCGCGCTCGCTTTGTTCGTCCAATATCGACTTGAGTTCGGTTACCTCGACCTCGTGAGCTGCTTTGGCTTGATCAGCCGCGGACGCATCGTTGGAGAAGGCGTCCAGTTGCGATTGCAGCTTGCTGATCTCGTCGGATTGCTTCACGCTCAGATTCTCGTTAGAGTCCGCTCGTTGTTTGTGGTCTTGCAGCTGAGACTTTAAAGTTGAGATCTCGGCATCATATGTTTCTTTGAGCTTGCTTATTGTCGCTGTTTCCTCTGTTTGGTCGTCCAGCTCTGATCGCAGTTGGTCAAGCGCTCTAGCATGATTGGCCTTCAGCTTATCAATAGAAGCGGCACGTTTGCGCTGTACTTCGAGCTGTGATTTGAGCTCCTTGATTTCACTGGTATGGTCATTACGAAGACTCTCGGCGTTGGAGGCATGTTCAGCCTTTAAGTCCTGCAGCTCCTTGGCGTGTGTGCTCTTCAAATCTCTCAGCATGGCCGAGGTCTTCTTCAATTCCTCGGATTCGGCCTCGAGTTTGGCATGTGCAGCTGCAAGAGTTTTTTCATGCTCAGCCTTCATGGATTCCATTTGATCGAGTTCAGCTCTTAAGCTGCGCATCTCGGTCGCATGCTCTTCCTCAGTAGCGCGTCTTTGTCTTTCATAATCGCCTCTGATTCCCTGAACTTCTTCCAGGTGTGATGCTTCCATCTCTTCCATCTCATCCACGGTGAAAGTACCTGCCCAATTGTCCGGTTTTACAGGGCTTTTGGGACGTTGTAGCCTCTCGACTTCGGCCTTGAGCTCTGCAATCTCCTCCTTCATGGCCTCTCTCACGTTAGCTTCGCGAAGCAAATCTCCCATTATGCGCATGTCTCGCATTTTTTGTTCCTGGGTCTCGGGAGCGGTCGAAGGACGACCAACGGTAGCAGATTGTGAGCGCGCGTGGCTTTTTTGCTTCATCTGATCGGTGTCGACATCGGAGACGGCGGAGTACTTGCGCAGTTTAGGTGGTGACTTGAACATGGGTCCCAGTGGAGAAGGTGGTCGATCAGAAGACGTATTCAGATCGCTGTTCATGATTAGCTTGAATAGCTCGAGCTGACTAGGAAAAGGTATATGTACCTGGAAAGTGCGACAGGACTAGATAGTGTGGGTTTCTCCATTTTTCCTAGCGAGGTCCTCACCGCCAGTTTCCTCGGAGTGGTCGCTTTCGGAGCGGTGGTGGGTGCTTTAGGGGCTGTCGAAAGGGTCTTGGGAGTATTTGGGTTCGCAGTAGCAGCCAGTCTCGGTGTACGATTGACTGTAGTCGGAGCAGCAGTGGCACGAGGAGTCGAATTTAGAGGAGCACGAGGAGTCGAGTTCAAAGGAGCGCGAGGTGTCGGTGTCGAGTTCAGAGGTGCCCTGGGAGCGGTCCTGCTGGCTGTCGTAGGAGTTCGAGTGGTAGACGACGATGTAGTACTCAGTCGTGAAGAAGGCCTTGAGGTGGTAGGAACACTGTTCATAGATGACATGCGCCTTGACACACCATTGAGGGTCGGTCTCTTGTTCTCTTCAACGCTGGCCATGCGCAAAGGCTGTCGGGCTGCTGTCGCTGCAGTGCTACTTGTTGCAGATCTGACAGACGCACTGCTTCCAGGACGAGCTGCTGTCGACAGTGTAGGACCTCTGGCTGAAGAGCTGCCCAACCTCGCAAGAGGGGGACGCGTCCTGTCTGCGCTCCCTCCTGCTGGTGTGCGGCCAGACATGGCGATGGTCCTGTAATCTCTTGGGCTTCGGGACTATCGTATTGTGCTTCTCAGCACTCCGGGCTGCGCATGGTCGTGTCAGAGATGTGCGACAATGGCGACAAGAAAAGGAGAACTACCAGGCTTCAGCTGCTAACCGCGGAAGGGCCATGCACAGTGACGGTGCATTACAAGGAAGACTGAAACTCTGTTTACTGCAGTACCGACTAATAAGCAAAAGCCACATGAGGATCATCAGGAAATCAGGGTTCAACCGTCCGACCCGCCCTTGCCAAACCGTCCAACCGACAACTCTCGTCGGACTTCCTTCCTTGTGACCATTTCTAGGTCACTGCAACAAGCAGACACTTGGACTCTGGCAAACAATGTTTGAATAAACAAATGTACTTTTGAACATTTCCGCAAGCTATGCAAAACTAAAAACAAGAACAAGAAAGAGCTCTATGCTCGGGGTATCCTCTAGTGCGTGACAACGTAGCTTCTCAGACTTCACAAAAAACATCTCCACTACATGTCGCTTCTTATTGCGACTGGAGGTACTGCGCCAACTGCATCACCTTTTGACGGGTCTCGTCGCTGAGCTGCTCCTCAGGAGGGCTCAGCACCTTTTGCAGAACTGGCAAGATGGATCCGGTAAGACCCTGGATGACAGTGTTCTGCTGCTGGTAGAGCGAAACGATCATCTCAAAGACGGCCTCGTTCTCCTCGTAATCCTCTCTGAGAGGAAGGAGCTGGATCAGAACGGGAAGAACCTCAGCAAGAGGAACGTTGTTAGGGTGTCTCTTGATCATGCGAGCAACACAGCCGGCAGAGTTGTCGAGCAGACGGGCCTCCTGCTGTTGGTGCAACAGAGGCTCGAGCTTGCCAAGGATAGTGTTGTACTGGCCAGTGATCTGGTTCTCGTCGGTGCTCTTCTCGCAGAGGAGACCGGTACCGTAGGCTGCGTTACTACGAACCTCCGGATCCTCGTCTCCAAGGCGCTTGAGCAGCATCTTCATAAGGCTACCGGTGTAAGGAGTGACGGAAGCACCCATGTTACCAATGGCCTCGGCGATGGTGCCAACAGCAGCGCTGCGCTCGTACTTCTCCTGTCCGCTGATGTACTTGACAACAGGCTTCTCGAAGATTTGCCAGAGCTCACCGAAGGACTCGCCGAGGGCAGCGGCAAGGCAGGTGATGACCTCCATGGCGGTCTCGATGACCAGCCAGTCGTACTCGGATGACTCCATCTCAGCATCGAACTCGTCCTCGCCATCGAGGTCTTGTTGGCAGATGTGCTTCTTCTGCAAGATGGAGATGACCATCTCGACGATTTGCTGGACTGGGGGAGCGGCGTTCTCGCCAATGTTGGCGGTCAGGATGGCAGGTCCGCAAAGCTTAAGGGTAGCGGCGAGGTTGCGGTGGATGTCGGTGACGGTACCACTATAAAAATCATGTCAGCTATTGATTCAGACTCGACAAAAGAGTGAGAGGCAAAGGAAGTGATCAAGAGATCGAATCAGAAACAGAATCGCGTTCGCATCAAGTGCACATTTGTGCATCAAAGTGAGCTGGGTGTAACGAAGTGTAGTCATCATGAAAAGGATGTTTGCTGGGAATGAGAAATGATTAGTTACGTACCGGTCAACTTCGTCCTGCCAGAGAGCAATAGTAGCAGTCATGATCAAGCTACCGAGCTTCATCAGGTCCTCAGTGGCCTGGACCTTGAGAGGAAGGCCAGATTGCCACTTGGCCATGCCTTGGTCCTCAGCCAAGGACCAGAGAGCGGCGTAACCTCTCCAAAGAGTACCGATGGCAGATCTGCGAACACCCTCGAAAGTGTGGTCAACAAGGGCGAGAACAGCCTCAACACACTGCTGGAAGTAGGGCAGGAAGTGACCGCGAGTGTGGGTGAGAACGTCACCGATAACCTCAACAGCGATCTCCTTCTCCATAGCGACGGCAGTGACAGCACCAAGGTCATCCCAGTCATCCTCGTCCTCGTCGTCGATGTCGATGGTGGTATCATCGTCGGCGCCAGCATCAATATCAGCAACCTTGACCTTCTTTCCGGCGATGGTAATCTCTTGACCAAGAAGCTCTCTGGCTTCCTCGCCGAGGGTAACACCGTCCTCGCTCTCGTCTTGCTGAAGGCACTCGATCAGGCCCTTGACGACACCAGCAAGGTAGGGGGCAAACTTGTCGTCGTAAACCTTGGACATAGTGCTCCAGAGAATATAGCTGGTCTCACGGAGTCTGGGGTGGTCGAGGTGGAGGGCCTCCTCAGAAGCCTGCATGAGGGGGGTAACGTAAGGCTGGAAGGCATCGGCGCCGACAGCAGAAGCGATCTTGCCAAGCGAGTCGCAGACAACGCCACGGAGCTCGAGCTCGTCCTCGGAATCCTTGAGAGAAACAAATTGGCCAAGAGTCTGCATGGTGCCCTCGAAGTAAGGCATGAAAGCCTCCTCGCTGGCAGAGGCGATGGAACCAGTGGCACCGATTGCCGAGATCTGGACCTTGACATCGGGGTGCTGGAACAGGGGGCTGAGTCTAGGAACCAGCTCGCCAACGTACTTGGAAGCGTCCTCCTTGTCGAGACCTTCAATCAGGGAGTCAATGGCCATACAGCTCTGCTTGATGATGGCCAGGTTCTCGTCACCAGCAGGACCGTTAAGCTGCTGCATAGCGAGGTCGAAGTTCTTGACGAGAGCAGGGATCAAACGGGCGTGCTCCTTGCCCATCTCTTCAGCGAGATCGTCGGCAAGTCTGGCAACACCGTTCAAAGCAGCCGAGCGGACGCGAACCTCGGGATCCTCGAGCAAGTGGAGGACCATGGGGAGAATCTCAGCAAGCTGAGTGCTGATGAAATCAGGAGCACCCTCAACGCACATACCCAAAGCGAGAATACCAGCGCGACGGTAGTCAGCGTTGGGGTTCTGGACGAAGGGACCAATGGCGCGGAGGAGAGGAACAGCGACTTGGCTAGGAGGGAGGTTCTCGGAAAGAATGTCGAGCAGACCAAGAGCAGAGCGGGCAGGAGTAATGTCCTCGCCCTCGGCGGAAAGCTCACCAAGCTCGGTGACAATGTGGAGAGAAGTGGTGGTAAGCTGCTCACCAATGCGCAGACCCTGGACCTTGAGCTTGCGGTATCTGACAGCCTGCATGAGGAAAGAAAGAGCCTGGGAACGCGAGTCGTCGTCGATGTTGGTGTTGGCGGCGAGTTGCATCATGAACTGCATGAGATCGCCAAAGTGGGCGTTCAAGAAGGCCGACTCGTAACTGAGGAGTTTGTTGAAGACCTCGAAGGCCTGCATGGCGCGATCCTCCTCACCGTCGTCAACAGCCTGCTGCAGAACGCGGACCATGTGTGGAATGGTATTTTGGAAAGCCTTGAGCGATTGGGGATCCTCGTCGGTGTCAAGAACCATGCAGATCTCGGAAAGAGCAAGCATTGTGTTGATTCTGACCTCGGCGTTCTCGGGGTCCTGGATGGTTTGTGTGAAGAGCTGGAGCATAGCGCCCATGTTCTCTTGGAACATATCGGGCATGGTCTCGAGCAGTGTGTAGATGATGTAGACACCAACCTCGCGGTGGCTGGCAGTCTGGCTGGTCGAGGCCTTCTGCAAGAAGTCGGGGAGGTCGGACCATTGGCCATCGGCAAGGTCAATCTGGGCGATCGATGCAATGACGCGGGCCTTTGAGTGACGGGCGAGTGACTGATCCTCATTGAGAGTGGACTGCAGGAGCTGCTCGCGGATTTGGGGCTTCTGGTCGTTGGGCAGGTCGAGCCAGTGCTTCTTGACAAGCTTGCGAGATTCGATGGCAGCCAGCTGACGAAGGTTGGGGCTCTGGTGCGAAACCAAGATGTGGAGCAAGGCTGTGAGCGAAGCAGGGTTGCTGTAGTATGTCTTGTTCAAGGTGGCAGTTGCGGCCTTGACACGGTCGGTGTCGGCTGTTGTCTTCAGTCAGCCTCGAAATAAGAGTGGCCTGAAGTCATGGACTCACGCTGCATCAGACTCTCGAGGAGTCCGACGAACTGCTGCTCATCCATCTTGAGATTATTCGGGGTATCAAAAAGGAAAGAAAAAAGCAAAACAGAACAAAGGCAGAGAGATATGCCTTTGGGAGAGGATGTCAAGAGGGAAAGCGACGCATTTGCTTGTCGAGTTGTATTTTTTTGCCAGGAGGAGGTCCAAGCGTTTCCCTCATTTGAGGGTCCAAAGCTCCGACTTCCGATCAATTGATCAACAACCATGCTGCAACTTTCGTGCTCCCTTCCTGAGTGCTATAAAGTCTGTTATAACTGTAGGGATGTACAACAATAACAGGAAACAAGATGCTATCGAGAGGCAACAAGTGATCGACTCTCTATGTAATTGTTCCTGCTTCCTAAACCGTGTGTGCCTTTTAATGGTCTGTATTCCACATGCTTGAGTATGCAGGAAGGTGCTGCAACTGTTTACTGCTCTGGTGGAGCTTGCGAGGCTTCTTGACAATTTCATGGGTTGCTTTGTTAATTCGTATGTGTCCCAGCCACATTTCATTACTTCATGTCTTGAGAATCCAGCTCTCTAAATATCATCCAGCTTCTCCGCCTCTGCCTTGATCTCGGCACTGAATTCGATGCCAGCATCGTCGTTGTAGCCAACAGACTGGTTCATTTGCTCCAGTCTGCCAGTTGTGTCGAGAATTAACTGCTGAGCCAGCATTGACCTCGTCAAGATGTCCTAACCTTCAGTTAGCATGTGCATGGTACAGCGTTCACACGAACGTACCATCCAAGCTTCACCGCTGTTGCTGGGGTTCCCTGGGTTGACAGTTGCTACAAGCATTTGAAAGGTACGGGTGACAAAGTCCCACCTATGCAAGTATGTCAGCATGATGAACAGACATAGACAACAAGCAATTCCTTACATGAAGTACACCTTGTTCTTACTGTTTGCTGGTGTAGAGAAGGTCTGCTCTCGGTTTGGGTCCATGGCAGAATCGTTGATCAACATTCTCATGAGGTTCTGGTGGGTGAAGAACAGATGCTTATACTTGGAATCGGCTCCGTCAGGACACTGTCGCTCGAGGAAGAATTCGGTAAAAGCACCACGCTTTGTGGTTTCAGGGTTGGGAGAAACGTATACTGGTTGAGGTGGCATCTTTGTTGTACTCGAATATGTGTTTCAGAACGAAGATAATTGACTCGTACTTATGGACGTTGGAGGCTCAAACCATGAAGCTCTAAAAGTGTTTCAGAGAAGGCAGAGGCAGACGCGCCAGGATCGCGTCTGGGCGTGACATCATGGTGGCTGCCCGGCTCACGGCCGGATGTGTCTCCACGGTTCCAAGTTCATCGGCTTGCTTGATCTGCGCAGACGTTCAATATTGTTCCTGTTGATCTCCTTGCCTTGTGACAATGTATTATGTGACAAAGCAATCGATTTGGAATATTGTATCTGCCATGTTCTACAGCAAGTTGGCTACCTGAGCACAAACGCCAAAGGTATGACCAATCATCGACTTCCAGGTGTGAGAACTGGTTAGAAACATGTAAACCAGCTAAGGTTCCTCGGCTTCTGTTCGAGAATATGGAAACTTTCGCGCATGACTTCACCGATTGAACGTTTGAGCGCAAGAAGACAGGTATGTAGGAGGCTTGTGTTAACCTATTTGGTTCAAGACTCCTTTTGTCCTCGATCATCTTGGTTTACGATCTACTTCTTCCAACTTCGTCTTGTACACTTCTCCCACGCATACCACAAAGTCATCATGGGTTTCCGTTCGCTGCTCAAGAGAGCATTAACCGACAATGTCAATGACAAGTTTTACAAAGTCGAGGTTGGCCAGGTCTTCTTGGATCGATACAGAGTAGAGACACATCTAGGCTCCGGCAGATACGCTTCTGTTTGGCTGGTCATTGACAGCACGTTAGTCTTCCCTCCGTCTTGTCCCAAACACAGTACTGACAATCTGCAGAAATGGCGAACATGCTGCTCTTAAAATCCTGAATAGCGACTTCTACAATGGTCACCACCAAATATTTGAGCTAGAAGTCATGCAGGCATTAACAGCGCGTTCTAATACCTCAACACATCCTGGGCGAAACCATGTTACCTACCTGAAGAACCACTTCGAGATCCAAGGGCCCACAGGCAAACACGTCTGCATGGTCATGCCTTTGCTAGGCGACAGCATCGCAGAAAAAGCCACGACTGGACACATCATGCGCATACCTCCACCAACAGTCAGAAACATCGCAAAGCAAATGCTCGAAGCGTTAGACTTCCTACACAACGAGTGCGGCATTATCCATACCGACCTCCAGCCATCCAACATCCTTAAGGACGACCAAGGTCAATCGCCTCAGGAGATTGAAGATCTTGTGCGCACACAATCTTCGGGCCCAGAGCTCATGGATCCGAATATGCAGTTCCGCCTCAACGACTTGGGTATCGCTTGCTTCATAGATCAACACCTTACAGATGACATCCAATCTGAATATCTGCGCGCGCCGGAAATCACACTGGAAGCACCATGGGATCCTAGTGTTGACATCTTCAGTCTCGGTTGTCTGCTCTTCCAGTTCCTGACTGGAGAATTGCCTTTCGTAGGACGACCAGGTCCAGGCGTGACCGCAGAACAAGACCGTATAGCACTGCTGGTATCTACTTTTGGACCCATCCCGAGCATCGTCTTAGAAAATGCCGCACGAGGACAAGAATACCAGCAGGAGGCCATCAACGGACATGGATTCCCTGTCTCTTTGGAGACTTTGGTAGGACAGAGCTTCGCAGGCGACGCACAAGGAATGATGCCTATCAATGAATTGGACCTGTTCTGCGATTTCTTGAGAAAGATGATGGCTTCAGATCCAAGGGAGAGGCAGAAGGCGGGTGAATTGAGTAAACACCCTTGGCTGTCTTACAGTCCCGAGTGATAACCATACCTTGTCCATATGCGAAAGACTGCCATAGTGGAGCCATGAAATTGCATAATAGTGTCCAACAAAGTCATGTAGAAGTGCCTTGCCATTGTTTCTCGCCAGGCCGTGATAAAATCGCCATTATACGTTGCATTGACGCAATACCACCAATTTGTACACGTCCACCAGGGAAGCAGGCTCTTTCCGCTACGGTTATGGACGTGGTTGTCGTACTCGAGTGCCTTCACATGCAGTGCTAGAAGCTCAGGTGTGACCCTTGCTTCTTTTGTATGCACTCTTCGATGTGGGCCTTGGCTTTGTGCCTCAGCACGGGCTGTTTGCAGTGGTTACAGCGGACAATGATGGTGTTATGGGCAGGTAGTTCGGAATTTGTACCCGATCGAGTGACCATAGTTGAGTTCCCAAGTTGCTTCGGTCGCTGAAGCGTCTTTGTCATTCTCACTAGTAACCGATGTTGATATAGTGATGGACATGAGCAAAGGACTTTTGTTTTTATGTTTTAAAGAGATTTCTTCTCCGAACAGCAATCTTGACATTTTAGCAAAATGAGCAAGAAATTTGAGCCAACCCTCCAAGCAACAACCACAAAAGAGCAACGAGATCTTCGAACAACAAGAGCCAAATATAAAGATCCAGCAAATTCATCTGCAGCGTCAGGTCACAACATCAGCGACATGCTTGACATCATCAGAAGTGGCCTGCCAGATGCTCATCAACTCATATACCCATTTACTCCCATATCTCTTCATCTTGCCGAGGCATCTGCACATTCTACCATTGTGGTCCTTGCCATCGAGGAAGACTCTGGCATCATCATCAAACAGCGGCACGCCTTTCTAAGACGCAAATACGGCATTGATGAAAGGCGGGTTGTCATGAGTGAGATCAGCAAGCACGAAATGCTGTGTGTTGTCTTCGCGGTAAGAGGACATAACACGACAATAGAACTCAAGTATGATGTCCTGATTGTCGCGAGCGGCTTGGCATCCTACGTTCAAGGCTTCTCCGAGACAAAACAGTGTGCGGAGGTAGATCGAGGATGTGAGGCCCGGGATTGGCGAGTTCGATTTTAAGGCTGGAGGAAAGGTGCCCCGGATGATTCGCTTAGGAGTCTGAGTAGTGGAAGGGTCAGATGAAGATGATCCCGGGCGAACGCATGAGTCGGCGGGTGTGGAAGCTAGAGTTAAAGTCGATGCCGTGCTAGAGAAGTCGACGCCTTCTGTTTCGCGAAGGAAGGTTTCGAAATCAGTTGTATCACAAAAGAAGTCGTCGTCTGTTGAAGATGACAGGACCGGACGGGAGATGGCATTTGAAAAGCCATGTGGCAGTGATGCAACATCTTCGGTTGAAGAAGACAATGCGACGGTACCAGGTGTCGGATGCTTTGGAGTGCTTGGCAGCGATATGTTGTCCCACTCGAGGTCGACATCTGCAAGCTCTTCGAGCCATGCACTAGGAGACCAAAAAAGAAATGTCAGCCATGAGAGGCTTCACGAAATGATAGCCACATACCTCTGTGTAGCTGAAGCCTCCGTGACACCGGCCATTTGCAGATCTCGGACAAAAAACGTGGGAAACGGAAATGCAGCCTCGTTCTGTTTCACATACAATGAATACGTGGAGAAGTGCTGCGACTTTCGAAGATGTCAGATTCTTGACAACCCAGATCGTGCAGTTGCTGGATCTGTGCAGTCAAGCATGAGCAGTAAACGTTCATGCAGATTGATGGTCAGCTTCGTCTCGACGCAATGATGGCTGCCCCTGTTAGGTTCGACTGGTCAGGTCCCCGGTCAGAGGATTATTACAAAGTGACCTTTGGATACTGGATAAGACCAGGCACAGGTATTAATAGCAGGGGCTGGATGTTGTGCGAGGAGAAGTCCCAGCAGTAGAGAAAGGCCCGGATTTAACCTCCGCAATCGGGCTGCAGGCAGCGGGCCGAGAAAGGAAGCATCGGGCACAAAGTGGGGCATCCTTGGAGATGACGGCTGTGCTCACCGACAACGTTCCCAATCACGAGCTGGCCAACAACAAAACGTCTCTATCTTTCTGGAATTTCTTGGGTGTGAGCTCTTGCTGACACTTATCGACCGTCCATTGCTGACCGAAACTCTTGTACAATCGTTCCTGCCTCGCGTAAGCGCAATCTTCGGTGAGCAGGAATAAAGAAGGAAGGTCAAGGGACTGTTCCTGCTTATCGGCTCCTCAGTCTGCGGTTCTGTGTCCAGCTAATCCCAGTCGAAGACGCACGGCGATACGCCATTTGACCACACGGGCTGATCTCTCAGAACTCGTGGTTATCTTTCTGTTGTGTGAGGGACATCTCGAGCTCTTCTATTGCTTTTGGTGAGTCGCTTTCCCGACATGGCATTGAGCACTGCGCCATTGGGTCATCTTTGCGCCGTAAGGTTAATTCAATGGTTCACTGCAAGCCTCAAGCCATCATACCGCTCTTGCATGTGATACAAGAATTGGAAAAGGCTGATATTTTCTTCTTTGCTTTGACAGTCAGGCACAATAACACCTTAGGGTTTGACGGCTGAAAGCAATCTACGATTACGGATCCCCCACTGTCCTTCGCACACTCAATCCTTACCACAACACTCGGACTTTTCGTGACGCCATCTTGTTGGTTTAGCTGCACCTCCTTCGTCCTGTGTCACTAATACCCTTACCGGTGCATACATTGGTGAATCACCACCATGTTGGGAAGCTCATCGGTATGTTACACTTTGATCTTACATTCTCTATTTACTGCACGTCCTTCCCCATCATGTTCTATGTTCCTTTCAACCTTCTACATCCACAATAATTCATACCACGCCTACCATGGAGTTCTTTACTTGGTGCATGGCCTACCCTTGTCCATATGGCGCCTGCAATCCTGCCGAGGTGGATGAGTGGAAGAAAGAATGTGAAGCCATTCACGAAAAGCGACGGCAAAAGAAAGAGTTGAAGAGAGCAGCAAAGTGCAAAGCTCTTGGATCTCCCTCTCGTCCACCTCCAAAATACTCCGCCCTCCCATGCCGTCTTTCTCGCTACTCATTGTCTTGCCCCGTCTGCCGCCTGCGTGATCTGAAATCGATACTAAGACGATGGGTTGTCCAACAGAGAAAGCCGTATTCGGCTGTATCAGTACAAATTGATCGCATGACCAGCGAGCAGTTTGAGGAAGACGATCTCAGTGGTATCATCGATCTGGTTGAAGTCATTCGCATTCAAGCATCTGGACCTACCGAAGCTGCCAGAGCTATTCGTAAGAAGCTGTGAGTTCACTGAACCCGACTCGAAAGTGGTCGTGCCGTCAGTGGACTGGTTGGCTGACTCGAAATAGCAAGTATGGCAATGCCCATCGCCAAATCAGAGCTCTTACCATCCTGGATGGTCTGATTCAAAATGCTGGAAACCGCTTCCAAAAGACTTTTGCCGATGAACCTTTACTCGAGCGTCTCCGACTCATGGTCCGAGATGACATGGTCGACATCGATGTACGCAACAAGTGCAACGTACTCTACCGCCAATGGGCCGTAGCCTACAAAGATACTCCTGGTCTCCACAACATTGCAACACTGTACAAGCAACTACCTCAGAAGCCTCGCCCTCGTCACAGTCAAGCGCAATCAAAGGTTCTTCGCGAGACAGAGGAAGATGCTCGCGAAGACCCTGCACCGACTCCTCCGCCTGCTCCTGCTGGTGGACATTCCCGGGGCCACTCACGGACGAGCTCTGCTGCCAATGCTTCTGCTTCAACTTCTCGCCCTGTCTCGCTTACACCAACACCCCATTACTCTTTCCGTGATGCTGTCAAGGCATCCACGAAAAAGAAGGACAAGAATGCCTCCACGAAATTCGACTTCCAGAAGGAAAAGCCGAACATGATTCAAAGTATAGCTCAAGCGTCAATTGCCTCGACTAATCTCCTCAATGGTCTTCAACTCATCAACCGCGAAAACGAGCGAGTTTCCGAGAACCCAGAGGTTATGAACCGGTTCGAGGTGTGCAAGTTACTGAGAAGGAACATTTTGAGATATATTCAACTGGTGGAAAGTGACGAGTGGATTGGAAGTCTGCTGTCCGCAAATGACGAATTGGTCAAAGCACTCACTAGCTACGAGATCATGGATAGAGCACTTGACGACGACAGCGATAGTGACGCTTGGGAACAGGCGCCTGAACATGGATCTCACGCCACTGGTGCCGAATCACAGCTTGCTGGACTTAAACTCGGTGGAGAGGAAGCAGCACCACCTAAACCTCCTCGACCTACTAATCTTGCTATGCCCGCTGTACCTAGTTTTGGCAAGGCAAAAGCAGAGGAAAGTGATGACAGCGAGAATGAGTACGAGGAAGATGACGAGGACGATCCATTTGGAGATTCCAATGCGGTTAAGACACCTCATGTGGAGAGACCGGGTATGACCTGGAAGCAAGTCTAGAAGAACGTCTCCAACAAAACCCAGAGGAATGTCCCTAGACCTGGGAATCACTTTCTGGACTTTGGCCCGATCTATATTCCTAAGGATCAGCGGCTGCCATGTACTGCTCCTCGACCTCGAAACTTCTGAGTCGCGGATAGGGCACCTTCGCTGAGACTGCTCTGCAACTCTGATGTTACTATTGCTTTTATGTACCTAGCCTGCTTCTCTTTTCTCGCGCTGTTGATATACTTTTATAAGCAAATGCATTATTAGCCAACGCTTCATATGCTTGACATGTGTGAGATGTAATTGCGATTGAAGACGAATTCGTCTCTTGAACCGTCCAAGCAGATTTATAAAGATCCCAGCTGCAGTGTGAGTCGCATTGAGAAAACACACATATTCACATTGCCATGACGGATGTCATTCTTTGCACGACTTGTGAAATAGCCTTTCATTCAGAGAGGACGTGGGTAGAAACGAAAGAGAATAGAAACACCATGCTTCAAGAATCCATAAACCACCAAAAAAAAAACTCCAAACCCCAAACCCATCTCACAGAAAAGAGAGCAAGCAAGCTTATGCCTCTCGTCACTTGAAATAATACGTCCCAATCCAACTCTCCCTCCTCCCAAACCACCTCCTCCAAGGCCTTTGCACTTTCCTCCTCCAGAACCTCCTTATCCTCTTCCTTAGACCCTCAATCTTCTCTTCTTCCTCGACTTTCCACTTATATCCCTTTTTGACACACCCATATTTCCCATGCACATGAAAGTGCGAGATCCTTTGGCGGGAGGAGGGATGGTGTGCTGTTGCAGGGTAATCTCTCTACATTACCGTGCAAGGGATGATGCAGCAGGAACAGTCGTCGCCGCACCAGCAAGGCAACTTTACGCCTGGTGTGATGCGTTTCACGGGTGCGGAGGTTGTGGAGGTCGCGGAGGAGGAGGTCGAGGGGGTTGAGAGGGCGGTTGTGGTTGGGTTGGTGGTGAGGACTTGTTTAGGCATTTTGGGTGGTTCTTTGGTGGTTGATCGGTGAGAGTTTTGATGACGTGGTTTTGTAAACGTTGGTGGTTTAGGAGGTGGCTATGAAGGTATCAGTGTTTTTCTGTCCAATGCTTACAAGATGCACGAGGAGCAAAACAGGAGATCGAGGGTAAGCAAGTCCAAAAGCACTTACTCGTATACCAGTCTCTCTTCTCAGAAATCACTCTTTCCGTATACACAGGTCGTCTTAATCCCAGTCAAGCTTCTCTCAAATCTCTCGTCTTAGTGTCCTAGTAACGTAGTAGTACTCGCAGGTGGAAAAAGAAATAAACGCTTTGGGCGAAACAAGGCGGCGGCGGCAAGGCCTGATCTAATGTATACAACAGAACAGGGTTTAGGAGGCCTCGGCGCATGGCTAAGGAAGGACGCGTCATACGTCACTGCCCCCATCCCGCGGCGCTAACAGAAAACCAAGCCATGGAGAAATTTGTGGCGTCGAGGGCCAAGTGGCTGTGTGATTGGGGAAGGTGGTATGAAACATGCCATGCAGCAAGGCACGATTAGCATCGCTGTGGTTGCTCCTTCTTGATTGGGTCAGTTTGGAGACAACAAGGTATGCTGAAGCAATCAAACATGCCTACTTTGGGTGTCATATCAGAAAATGGGAAAAACACAATGCTGCCTGGGTGACCCTGTTCTCCAATGAACATAAACCGCACAACTGGAATTCGACGACTAATTTCCTTGCACCATGCTGGACCGAAGTCAAACGATGTGAGATACCGTAGATGTATTACATGAGTGTTTTGTAATAAAGTTGTTGCCAGTTAGCATTATCAACGTGACTGAGTCTTCAATAATTTGATACAGTCCGTCAACATGGAAACTACTGGCCACCGCCTTCTGTGTTAGACGAGGATAGAAGAAGCACACGGACTGGGCTGGTCAACAGTATTGCAAAAGACACATATTCATATTCGTATGGTACATAAAAGGAAAGAACGCCGCTATGCCACGTCACATCTCATTATCTCATCTAGTACTCATCCGAGTAGTACTCCTCATCCGGCATCATAGCACGGTAACGTCTGCTAGCAAGGTCCTGCTCGAGACCGCCATCTGCGTCGGGGTCTGCATAGCCTGCGGAAGAAGTCAGTTATGGTTCTGAGTGCATTGACTAGATTCAGTAAACTTACCAACTCCACCAAAGAAGCTCAAAGCGACCGGCAAGAAGACCAAAGCGTGCAGAGCAGCCCAGATGACGAGTGCCAGCCAGACTCTGAAGTAGTAGATCTCAAAGATCTTGCTGCGAGTAAAGGCAAGCACAAAGACACCAAGAAGCTTGGTGACTGTAATTCCTGAGAAGACCGAGGCGCCGACATTGACAAGAGCAGCCCAAGCACGTGCATCCTTACCACGGAAACTGTGGCAGCGCTCAAGAAGCGATGGCGAGGGCACCGAGAATGCACGGGCGATGTGAGCGCAGAATTCAACCGAGATACCAACACATATGATGAGGTTGACCAGGGACACAGCGTTAAGCGAAACTCCAGCCAGAGACATGGTGCCGATGATGTCCACAACAGTCATACCGACTGTTAAAGTCACCACGAGACCAGTGGCCAGAGATCCGAGAAGAACGCTGCTCAACACGAGGATGAAGCCCAAAGCGCCTCCAATAAGAGCTCCAGAGAGACGTACGATCGAGACGTATTGATCGAAGAAGATGTAGAATTTACTATAAGGGAAGACTTCTACACCTGTGCGGCTAGTGATATCGTGTGAAATGCGACGTGCAGACTTGTAAGCTGCGATGAAGTCGCTCTGACTATGCATAGCTGTATGCGATGTACGGAAGTGCGAGGCTGGGATGCTCAGACTGCTATTATCAACAACAATAGCATTGCCGTATGCAGCTTTGCCAGCCAATGGACAATCACTGGTAGTAGGCGCCTGAAGCCAACGCTCCAGATACGAAACGAACTCCTGGCCTTCGGGCATACCATGAAGAGTGACGTTCCACGGAGGATTGCGGTTCTCGAAGCAAGTGTGAGATCCATCGACACAACATTCCTCGAGCGAAGGATTGAGCCAGAATAGGAAGTCATCGATCCAGCTGGCAGTCGAGTCGGAAATGTAGCTGATCTCTGGGCGCTTACGTTCTTGCTCAAGAATGTTCGCGAGAGAGAACTCCTCACAAGTGGAGAAGCGGCCACAGATTTGCTGCTGATGTTGACGAGCAGTTGCATTCAGGTCTTTGGTAACAAAGTAGACTGGTGGTCCAGCCTCGAAGTAGTCGTAGAGATCATCAAAATATTTGATAAGGTATGAGTCGGAAGGAATTGCGATGCGTTGGTCAAGTCCAAGCTCGACATTAGGCAGAAGAGCAAGACCGATGGTGAAGAATCCGAGAAAGATAGTGATGATGGCAGTCTTGGTCTTCTTTCCGAGGAGAGCAGGAGCGTACGTCTTGCGAATGAAGCGTTGAAGCGAACCTTCCTCCTCAATACCTGCCAAGCCAGGCATACCAGCAATCGCCATAGAGTTGGAGTCAGCACCCTTTACCTTGATGAAAGGGAAGCAATCGGCACGACCAGCCTCAACACGCTTCTGGTTGAGTGCAAGAATCGAAATGAACATAGTGACTTGCAATATGGCGTTGATGAAGACTGCTCCAGCTGCATAGGCGGCGAAGTTGCGAACAGCGGGCATACCAACTGCAGCGCCGAGAGCGAATGCAACAGTCTCTGTAGTCGCAGACAGAAGGATACTGGGACCCATACGACCAAGGGCCTTTGCAATCCGCTCACTCACTGGTTCATCAGCATGACTGATGTTGACACGTTCGAACTCATGAACAATAAGGAAGATGTTGTCAACACCAACCGCGAGCACCAGGAATGGGATGACCTCAGCGATGATCAGAGTGGCCTTGACACCAGCGGCAGCGAAAAGACCGACCGATGCCGAGACAGACATAAGAACGATGAGGATACCCACGACACCGAGCATGAACTTTGACTGAACCAGAGCGTTTGCAGGGTTGTTGAGCACATCTCTGACAGTCAAAGTAGTGGCGCCAAGAGCAATAGATGCGTACAAGAACATGATCAGATAACTGACAGCAACAATCTTGGCATCAGTGTTGGTCGATTTGTTGAGCTCCTCCTCGAGACTGATTTCGGTGTTGAAAGACAGACGAAGGCCGTGTTCTGAGGCTTCTTCCTGGACAGTGAGCAAGAGTCCCTTGAGGCTCTCTTCCCAGTCCATGGCTCTTTCGAGCTCGAAAGTGCCCTCGGCATGGTTGCTGACAGCCCATGTGACAACGATAGCAGTAGAATTGATGACGCTGCCGTTGTAGCCACCAAAGAGGTAGCGGGGGTTGAGTGGCTGCTGGAAGTCAGGCAGACAGTTGACGGGGGTCTCAGCGCAAGCCTCGAGATCCTCAGCCCACATGTCAGGATCGACGAGATCAATGTCACCACCGAAGTAGCCGGTCAAAGACTGGACGACACAGGCATCTCCGGTGGGTTTGTAACAGACATCATCGAGCGTGTAGCCACCGTTGATTGACTTCAGTCTG
This sequence comes from Aureobasidium melanogenum CBS 110374, assembly GCF_000721775.1. Classification (NCBI taxonomy): domain Eukaryota; kingdom Fungi; phylum Ascomycota; class Dothideomycetes; order Dothideales; family Saccotheciaceae; genus Aureobasidium; species Aureobasidium melanogenum. The sequence goes on along the minus strand of NW_024470054.1, from coordinate 736,090 downwards.
CGGATACGGTTCTCGACGTCAAACCACCAGTTAAGTGTGTCGTATGACAGTACAGGACCAGGGCCAGTGGACAGGGTATCGTTGACCAGGAATGCTTGTTCGGCTCTGAAGAAAGGACCAAAGGACTTGTCGAAGAAGGCCTTCTCCTTTGCCGCTTCAGAGTCAGGAGAAACCCATAGCTTGACAGGGTCAGTCTCGACGGTGAAGCGCATCCAGCCTAGACTCAGCAGCGCAACGAGTACAACGGAAGAGCTGATAGTGATAGCAGGGAAGTTGGCAGCAGTTCGGCCGAGACGTGAGAATATTCTGTCACAGACCGTGTTTAGAGGGTAGCTTCTGGTAGGCTTCTCGAGAAGGCCAGCCTGGTGTACAATGTCGCCTTCGTCTTCATCGTCACTAGGGGAAGCGTCCTGCAGCAATCTCAAGCGCTCGTTGCGGCTCTTAGTGTGCTTAGCATAAGCGACATGACCAGAGACAGCCAGGATTAGCAGGAACAAGAAGACGGAATAGACGATAATGACGGCGAATGACAGGCAAGGCAACACGCCGACCTTACACTCATGAGCTTCCTTGACTGAAGGCAGCTCAGGACAGGAAGCAGCACAATCAACACAAGCGCACTTGTATCTCTCGTCAGTACTGTTGCAAGGGTGCGCTTTGTCGGATCCTGGCTCCATGCCAGGGAAGTCTGCCTTGCTAGGGATGGGGAAGTTGATCTGGAAGGGGCTGCCAAAAGGTTTCTTGTCACCCAAAAACTTGAGGAACTGAGTGTAGTTCTTCGCGCCACCACCGATCAGATCCATGGCTTTGCCTCCAGTGGCGCCAAACTTGACGTCCTTACAGCTGTTGTAGAAAGCACTTCCATACTCTTCAGAGATAAGCTGGTCAAGTTCGGTGACCAGCAGTTTGTCGCCCTTGGGGACAGTGTCGGTAACATTGACAAAGAGAGATTGGTCGGGTGAGCATGTAAACGTGCAGAAGAGGTTAAAGAAGTTCTCTTTGCAAGCAGGGCAGGCGCCTATGATAGATTCGGCACGCTTCAGATTCGAGCTGAGGGCTCCCAGCTGCTCATCTGTGCAACACACAGGGCCTTCAGCCCACTTGTCTCCACAGATAGACATGAGCGTCTTGCGCGTGTCGGCGGTGGGCTCCTCGGCCAAGCCGTTGTCAGGACATGGCAGATCTGATCCGAAGAATCCTTGCTTGCCACAATGTCCACGTATAGCGCATCTTCCAGCCTCATGCTTGTGAGTAAAGCCATCTGATGCTGTTGTCTGCACTCCAAATGCTGATTGCTGTGTTTCGGCCGAGGCCGAGGCGGATAGCAGGCTCAGACCCGCCACTGCGAGCCATGGCCGCATGAATCTCATTTTCCAAGCTCTTTTTGGTTTCCTAAGTTTGTGCTCAGTCGTGCTTTGCGTAGTGAGAAATTGTGGTGAGGTCGTGTGTCGAACTCGCGAACAACCAGTCACCGAGGCGGCTGGGACGTGTGATCGGACGAAGAGTGTGTAATCGCGAGGCGGTGATGGATGGGTGCTGCGATATGGAATGTCCGAGGCGGACTACTTGGATCCACACAGAAATGAACACTCGCCTCAACACGATGTCTGTGTCGAAACAGAGCAGATCAAGGTGGTGCCTTGATCGTCTACAATCGAACGACTCGCGCCGCTGGCCGCCTCCGCATTTGCTTCCCGCCCCAGACGTCAAATGACGCTGCCAAGCTCAGCCACACTTGCACCAGCCTCGCTCTGATATCTTGCATCTTCTGTGCATATCAACTGTAAAGATTTGAAGCAGGTAATAGCTCTCAATGGTAGTATTACATGTTCTTCCGTCTGTATAACGTCTCATGTAGCTAGTGGAGTTTCTAGCCTCTCTTATTTCAAAATCGCCCTTATGCTTTTCCTCCGTGTCATTCGTCAAGTAATCGGCGCTCATCTCTTTCTTCTTCCTCACTATGCACCACCTCATCGCGGCGCGGCCTCTGTTCCTGATGTGCTTCCTTGAGTAGCATCCAACTGTGAGAAGCCGCTATCTTGCACCACACATACTTCATGTCGTCGTTGTCCTCAATCATGCCTGAGACTCGCCGCCGCCAGGAGCTGCGCCTGAAGAGGGTCCACGGCCGGCACCACCTCTACCACCACGGCCGCCGCGCTCCATACCACCGCGACCACGTCCTCCACGGCCACCACGTCCGCTACGAGCGCCTTCGCTGTCCGATTGTCCGCTGCGGTATCCGCTCTGCTGTCCTGATGCTGTGCGTGAGCTGCCCCAAGTACCAGCCTGGAATCCACCGCGAGCTGGGCGTTGCTTGAATTCACTGATTCTCAGTGTCGAGTACTTGCTATCCGATGCAGGGCTACGCTTCAGGACTTCTTGCATCTCCTCGTGTGAGCTGAAGTGTGCAATCCAGAAGCCCTTGCTAGTTCTCTCCAGCTTGGTAACCTTCTTTTGATCCTCCTCGCTGAAGATCTGGCGCACTTCGGCCTCGTCATCAGTGCCGTTGATGGGAGGGATGAAGATCGACTGGCTCTTAGGAGGCTCCTGAGGCTTGGGTGTACTGTCAGAGGCGGGAGTAGCAGCAGTCTTCTCTTCAGTCTTTGCAGGTGCGGGAGTGCCATTAGTTGTGGCTGCAGGCTGAGGGCTTGCTGCAGGCTTGGCAGGAGCAGGAGAAGGTACCTGTTGAGGAGTAGCAACCGGGGGTCTAGCAGTCTGGTGAGGACCAGCAGCACGCGAAGGTGCATTGGCGGGAGCTTGAGCAGGTGCCGAAGCAGCGGGAGGGCCGGAAGGTGTAGGTACATTGCTGGGTGTAGGTGCTGAAGCAGTGGCTGGAGCACTAGGTTGCTGGGGTGCTTGAGCTGCCTGGACGGGTTGTGCAGGGCGTTGGGCGGGCTTGCCGGCGCGGTGCGAGAAGTTGAAACCCTGAGCCTTCATCTCGGTGCCAATTCTGCCCTGGTCAATGTCAAGCAAAAGCCAGCCGAAGGCGGCATCAGCCAGATTGAAGTTCCACATGTTCTTGAAAGCGCTCTCGTCAACAACACCGCCCTGAGGACCAGTGTAGCCGCCACCGAAGGGGTTGCCGCCGTTTGCGACAGAGGGCATCTTCGAAACCAAGTCAAGAGCATTGTTCAGCAGGCGCTGCTGCGACTCGTTCTCGGAAACTGCAGGTTCGACCTCGCTCTTGACAGTCTCCCAGACATCGTTGAAAGAGGCCTTGGAAGCGGCCAACTTGCCGCGGTAGTGATCCAGAGTAGGGTTGACGCTAAATTCGTTGTAGGAGCTGCCGTAACGGAAGTGCAAGCCGGCCGAAATGGAGAAATCAGCCTTCAGAGCCACAGCCAGCTGGTTGAGCAGACCTTCACGAGCAGGCGATGCGTGAGTGACGAAGACACGGGTCTCGGTAGGATCGTAAACACGGTTGGCTGTGTCGATGAGCTCGCCGATCTGAAGGAGTGTGGTCCACATTGTGCCCTGTCCTCCAGCAATAGTGGTGCGACCCTCGCCATTGTCGAACAGCTTGTGCATGACAACAGCGCCTCCAAGACCCAGAAGGCGCAACTTGACACCGCCAATGTCGAGCAGGCGGGCATGCGACTCATCAATGACGAACAGGTTGTTGATCTTGTATTCTCCTGAGCGCAGCTTTTCCAAGACCGAGACGTCTTCACATGCGCCCCATACTGTATAGACGGGCTTCTCAAGTGTGTAGGTTCCGTTCAGGAATTGCGGCAGTTCTGACAGAGGGAGGTTCTCGCGCTGGAAGCGCTCCTTGATCGACGATTGGGCTGGGGCACGGGCGATGTCATTCTTGACAGCATCGTTCAGGAGAGGAGAATATTGCGCAACGTGCTTAAGGGTCCTAGCTGGTGATTAGTCGATGTATGGTTGCGGTTGAGCGAGGCGGCTCACTTCTCAGCAATGCGGTCGAGCGAAGTGTTGTCGTAGAAACCAAAGTCACCAGTGTGGATGATGTAGTCGGCTCTTGCGTTGCGAGCGAGTTCGTTCAGAGATCGAAGGTTGCCTGCCCCGTCACATCAGTGTCATTTCCACCTTCCCGACTACACTGTATGCTCACCTCGCACGTCCGCGATACAGAGAACTCTGGCGCCACCAGCTTGCACCACGCGACCTTGGTTAGGGAGAAGTGGCGTCGCTCCTGGAACGGGACCAGATGCTTGAGCGGAAGTGCCGTTGGGGATGTAGGCCTGGCTGTATGAGCGCGGTTGGGTAGGTGGTTGCTAGACAGGCATCAGCATGGATGAAGCAGCAAACACATTAAGCGCAAGATGCGGACTCACAGCCATGAGGGATGTTTCGGGGGTGTGGTGTGATGCGCTTTGTGAGGGGTATCAAATTAAGGAAAGAGATTGCAAAGCAGAATTAAGACAATGAGCACACAGGTGCAGAGTCAAGTGAACAACGAGAAAGAAGACGGAGTGGGTAATGTGAAGGAGAAGTGAGCTTCCACGTCGTTTACTCCTGCCACCGCAGCTGCCAAAGTCCGAGTGTCTGCATCTGTGAGGCGCTCGTCGGATTCTTGGCACGCCAAGGCTACATCTTGTTCCATCCCGACTTTCTCACGTTCCATGGAAGAGAAAGAGTTGTTGATATGAGCATACAATGGCACAGGCGATAGCACAGTACGTCAAGTTTTCGTACATGCATTTGTTATGTCAATCTGCCAATACCAATGGTAAAGCAACAACGCCATCGCTGCCTCACTGTGTCCAAGCTTCAAACAAGCAACCCAGCCTCCTCTCCAATCAACTTCTTGTCTTCCTGTTTGCCTTTCGTCTCCTTAGTGTTCCATGGCATCTTCGAAGAGCTCTCTCAGCTGTGCCCTTTCCTCGTCCACATTCTGCATATCCAAGCTAGGTGCCAACATCAATACTCTTGCTTGTGGCATGGTTCCCTCCACCAGCTGATCCACGTCGCTCCTGCCAAAGCCCAGATCCTTCAATCCTCTGGGCTGGTCACCCAGATCTAATAAGAATTTGGCCAGTGCCTCACTCAGGACTTCTCCAGCACTTTCCTTCTTCACCTGACTGATGTCCACACCGAAGCACTCGGCTGCCGCAAGATGTCTTTCCGGGTTGCTTGCTCCAGTGAACTTGAAAACGGCAGGTGCGGTAACGGCGACACTGACACCGTGAGGAATGATCGGGTGGTCGACCTCGTAACCATTGTGCTTGTAGCCTGGATTCTGACCACTGACAGGATAACTCATGCCGTGGCACAAATGAACACCTGCATTACCGAAACCAACACCTGCCAAGGTTGCTGCCAACAGCATCTTGCTCTGTGCTTCGTGGTCATCTGGGTCCTTGACCGCTCTGGGCAAGTACTTGACTGTATCCCTCAAGGCTTGCAGACTGAAGATGTCTGAGATAGGGTTGGCACCCTGGTATGCTGGTCGTTCGATGGGGTTGCGGGGTCTTGGTACACGTTCATGGTAAGGAATGGCGGTCCATGATTCCAGAGAGTGACAAAGAACATCGAGACCACTGGATGCGTGCACAGCAGAAGGCATAGTACGAGTGTTGAGAGGATCGCATATGCCCAGCGTCGGCTTCAGGTTGCGATGTGCGATACCCGTCTTTGCCTTCCTTGACACTAGATCGAAAATGGCCGTGCCTGTTGTCTCAGAGCCAGTTCCTGCTGTTGTGGGTACTGCGACAAGAGGCTTAAGCTTGCCCTGGATAGGCAATCCTTTACCAAGAGGGGCGTTGACGAAGTCGAGGAAGTCAGCCTCAGGGAAGGTTGTATAAAGGTTCATGAGCTTCGCCGTGTCAATGACCGAACCGCCTCCAACAGCAAGGAAGGCGTCCGGAGCGTGGGGTTTGGCGAATGCAATTGCTTCCTTGATCCTAGATAAAGTCAACATTGAAGTCTTTCTCTGTCCAACATCATACGACAAGACTTACGAATGATCCTTGGGCTCGACTCGACAGTTGCTGTAGATCTCGTATTTGATTCCTTCTCTATCGAGGCCTTCCTGTACCTGCTTCATGGCAGTCAAGTTCAAGACAGTGCTGTCGGTCACGATCATGACCTTCTTGGCACCCATGTTCTTGAAGTCCATGCCAACCTCCTTGGTACAGCCAGCTCCAAATCGAATGCTAGATGCTGCCATCTCAAAGGCATACTCTTTCTGTTGCGAGTAGTCGATAGGTGTCGCGAGTGCACGGCGGCCTTGTGAGATGCTAAGAGGGTTGTGGTGGTGTCCTGGGTTGCTGTGGCATGGACATCCTGGACCATGTGTGCCTACTGCACGCAAGAGATTAAGTGCTCTTGCTGCTCGGGTTGGTGCTATGCGAACGGCTGCCATTGTTACAGAGGTGGATCGAAAAAGAAGATGCAGAAAGAAGAATCAAGGGCCCTCACGATATGTTTTGACATGCATCATCATGCGGATATTGCGGGGAGCTGCTTGTCCCATTGCGGGGTCCGATCAGATGCGGTATGCCGATGAGCCGGCTTTGCCATCTTTTGGCTAAACCGCCGACTACCTGCAGTTTTGCAGAGTCAGAGTAAGTATGGCTAGCAAGAGCTGTCATGCAAGTTAGAGTCAGGTCGTGGTGTCCAGCTATTCTATCTTAATCCCGATTGTTTGTTCGAGCAATTGCTCCGAGATACACAAGCCGAGGCACAATTGACCCCACAGCGCGGCCCTCTCACCCCGAGACATCTCTTGAGACTAAACTGCGATGTCGGCGAGATGTCAAGACAGCTCTTTTGGATACACCTCTTCTGTGCAGCAGACCGTTGCAGTGCACCTGCAGAAATGCAGAATACTCTCGCAAAGGATGAGACCATCACAGAGAACGAATCTAGAGGCTAATTCAATGGCCAGAATTGGGTCCTGAATGCAACCGTGTGCTCCAATAGCTTCTTAATAACCGTAGCCTCCGACTGAAGCTCTCGTCTCTTGGGACACGAACAGTCTTTAGCACACGAGAGGCATAAACGGTAGGCCCCCGCTGCGCTTTCATGGCTTCAAGCTCGAGAGCACGGCGGCAGCATGAATGCGTATGTATATTAATTGATGTCACAAAGGTCTTGGCAGCTGTGCCACCACAACATCTCCAGGCTGCTATCTCCTTCCCAGCTGCTACTCCCCAAGGATCAGGTAAATTCGTGAGGTGGGGGCAGGGTTTCTCAGCCCCCACCTCACGAATTTACCTGATCCGCACCGAGTACTTTAAAACCATAAGATAACGAGTAAAAATGTTCAGACTATGTCGCGCTGGCCCTTTCTTTAAATCACTATGCTCATCTTCCAGGCTGGCGAGGCCGTATATGATTGGCTGGCCTTTGACTGCAGTCTTGCATATGCAAGCCACAGACTCAGCCAAATTAATCAAGTTTACATATCCAAAGGGGCCAGCGACAAGAAGTCTTCGAGCTTGGACGACCGAATTACGCCACGCTCCGTCTGTGATTCTCCAGAGTTTGTGGCAGAGTATGCTGCAGGAGCCTAGAAAACTCGAATGCTTTCGAGGTATAGACCACAAAGAGCGCATCTGGTGTGTCCACGTATCAGATTAACCAGCAGAGCGAGCCAGCATTGTAGCAGGCTGCATCTGCAGCAGAAGGTCATCCAAAGCTTTGATAGGGGTTTAAGCGACTCCGCGGTTCTCAGTGCTTTTCAAGGCGGCATCATTGCCGCAAGTTAGTTGGGTTGAAGAGGTCGTCTAACATAAAGAGATCTTTGCGAACGCGACAAATTGAGAACGAGTCTGTCACTTCCATATGCGTTGGCAACAGCTATCGACAGATAGCAGATCGTTTTCTCAAGTCCAACAGAATTACTCTCGATTCTGTCAACACATGCGAGTGACATAAAGCTGCGTGCTGCTGTATCAAGCGAACGCCGGACTCCTGGGCCACGGGCTCGACCGTTTTTGACATGTCGAGCAAAAGGAAGAGTCCAAAATACAAGCCTTTCAGATAAGCATTCCCCACCTTCTCCATCGTGAGAACTAGGGGCAGACCCCGTTGGAGTAGATGGAGTAAAGTCTAGATAAGCAATGGGCTTATCGCTCGGTTCCTGTTCGCGGCTCTGATTCCTGTGTAAGTGTTGACGAGGATGAGGGGTAATACTCCTTGGAGTCGACATCGTTGTATATTGTAGACAGCCTAACAGACTTTAGATAAGGACTACATATACCGTCCGATCCCGGTTTGTAGTACTGGATGATATGCGGATGTTGACGGAGATATCACGTTGACTGCTACATAAGTTAAGTATCCTCGCCTTCCTCTTGAGCATTGCCCCTTCCTTTAGTAAGTCGCAGTAAGTCGCAGCAATGACTGTGAAATTCTCACCACAAGCGGTCTTTCCTTCGAAGGAGACAATCCGAAAACGATGCACATCTCTTGAGGCCTGGGCCCTGCCAAAGCAAGAATCGACAATTGCCCCCGAAGATGTCTGGACCAACAAAGATATGGACCCTGTACCTATCGCAGACCAGACTTGGGGCATGTGGACCTGGATAGCATAGTAAGTGGAGTCGCCATGTCCAATGTGTGCACATAGCTGATGCTTAACAAAGTTGGGCAACCGATGTTATCAACTTGGGTACTTGGGAGACAGCCAGTTCAATCATCCAAGTTGGCCTAACTTGGCGTGATGCTATCCCTATCATGGTCGTCGGTTGCTTTTGCGTTGCCGTACCAGTCGTCCTCAACGGAGCCATGGGTGCTCAACTTCATGTTCCATTCAGTGTCATCGTTCGTTCCGGATTTGGCTACTACTTTGCCTACTTCTGCATTGCATCAAGATGTATCTTGGCCATGTTTTGGCTGGGCATACAGAGCGCGAATGGTGCGCTCGCCATGCAGATCATGATCATGGCAATCTGGCCATCATTCGCTTCCTACGATTGGAATGGACGGAACAATACAGTAAGGCCGATGATCTTGAACTTCCTACGGTACGTCTTACTGATTTTTGGACAGCTTCCTGAGAGTGGTGGCATCAGCACAGCCGGCATGATAGCTTACTTCGTCTTCTGGATTATCCAACTTCCTATGCTACTCATCCCGCCTACCCAGTTACGCTACCTGTTCATTGTCAAAATGATCGCAGCTCCTGTCACAGCCATCGCAACTCTTGGATACATGGTGCACAAAGCCGGTGGCAGCGGTGCCATCTTCTCACAACCAGGAACGGTGACAGGAGAAGCTAAGGCTTACCTCTGGCTCAGCTGCATGTCTTCTGTGACAGGAGTGTGGGCAACTCTCGCAGTAAACGTGGCCGACTTCTCGCGCTACGCCAAAGCCCGTCCTGATGGCAAACCAAACCATGCGCAATATGTCCAGCTGCCAGCTTTACCTATTCTATTTACCTTGTGTGGTGTTCTTGGTGTCATCACAACATCAGCATCCAAGGTGGTCTATGGCGAATTCTACTGGAACCCTTTGAACATTGTGGAACAATGGCTGAAGAACGGACATGCTGGAAGGGCAGCGGCATTCTTTGCTGCATTGAGTTGGTTCATTGCTCAAGTGGGAACGAATATCACTGGCAATTCCATCTCTGCGGCTAATGATCTTTGTGTTATGGCGCCAAAGTACATCAACATCAGACGTGGATGTATCATTGCTGCCGTTGTGTCTTGTTGGGTCATGGTGCCATGGAAGATTCTGAAGAATGCGCAAACATTCCTCGCCTTCATGTCTGGTTACTCAGTTTTCCTTGCTCCTATGGCTGGTAAGTGCTGCAACCCATCGAGCGTCAAGAAACATCTGCTGACACTTTCTCAGGCATCATGGCAGCCGATTATTGGCTAGTCAAGCGACGTCACATTGATTTGCCAGCTCTCTACGACCCACATGGACGCTACAGATATATCTATGGCATCAATTGGCAAGGTCTGGTCGCATTCCTTATAGCCGTCTGTCCCAATCTGCCAGGTCTTGCAAACTCGATCAACGCCAGCGATATCTCTGCGGGAGCCAAGCACCTCTACTCTTTTGATTGGCTGTATGGCTTCGTATCGAGCATCTTTGTCTATACAGTTTTGAGTAAGGTGTTCCCCGCGAAGGAGTCGTTGATTCCGAGATCGATCTACTCTCTAGAAGTACTGGAGGGCGAAGATATGAGTACAGACAGAAGTATTGAGGGCGAAAGCAAAAACGTGTTTGAGATGAAAGGAGGAAATGTTGATGCCACTGATCTCGGCAAGGTCTTGTAGTTCTAGATCGACTAGACGCCATATACATAGAGGGTTCATAGGAACAGAGATCTCAATGCGAACTTACCACACGATTCTTCCCAAAACTCAATAACCATCTTCAACATGTCAAACCACAATCGATGATAACATTCTGTCCTGTCATGCTTCTTGACAAAGCCAGCACTCGTACCTGCTCCGCGACATCCTAGATTGACAGTCAGCAACTAGCTCCCTTAGGCTCGACACTTCAGTTAAACTTACATCAACTTCCGGCAACCTCTTCAATTTGGTATTGTTCTTGTGTGCTTCTCTCTTCTGCTCCGAAAACTTCATTCCCCACTCCGTCAACATCAAGCCAGGAGAGACGGAATTGAACCTGATCTTCGGAGCGCAGATATTGGCCAAACACTTTGACAAGTGTATACTCGCGGCTTTGGTAACAGCATACGGCAACGAACTCCCCGAAGGCTTGACACCAGCAATACTCGACGTAGTGATAAAAGCACCCTCAGTCTTCTCAAGGTGTTCTCTTGTTGCATACGCCAACCACATATGTGCCTTAACATTGTACAAAAAGCATTTATCCCAATCCTCGTCAAAATGCTGTTCGTCAAAGTTCATAAAGTTTGTTAGGCGTGTGTAGCCAGCGTTGGAGACTACGACGTCTAAACGACCCATTGTGGAGATTGTTTCTTGGACGAGAGAGGTGATGGCCTCGCGGTTGCCAATGTCTGCTTTTATGGCGTGGAACCGGGGGGAATCTTTGGAAGAGACGGTGCTGGGGATGGCGTTGAGTTCTTTGAGGACGTCCTCGGCGCGAGAGCTGTTGTTTGCATAGTTGATCACCTATGAAGAGATCAGGAATGGAGAGGCTGCTACGATGGTATGGGACTTACCACTCTAAAGTCCGGTGCTAGGACACGAGCAATGGCAGCACCCAAGCCCGCTGTACCAGCTGTAATCAGAGCAACTTTCTGTGCAGCCATTGGAAAGACAGAGATAGATTCTTAGTATTGATCTGGACTGGAGGATGAGGATACGAAGATCGAGACTGAGAAGAGGAAGAAAGAGAGATAGGCCTAGACAGTAAGGTGTACTTGGCCGAGGACCGTATTAGGAACTGCCGCGGGGTAGCTACTTGTGTTTACAACCTCCCCACAGTCCCACCTTGATAGGTACGGAGGAATTCCGCTCATACTGTACTCCTTTCCGTCTTCGTGTTATGCCTTTTGGCCGCATCTCTGTTGCACATTGACCATGACGAGAGATCAAGTATGACTTTGACAGCGGACTCCTTCTGAGCAGGACCGAGAAGAAAGATGTGATTCTTGTTGTGCAACAACAAAGATCTCTGGAGAAGCCTCAAGCTGGAGAGCTCATGCCGAGATCGGGGAAACACATGACGTAAACGTGGTCGAAGTTTTGTGGTGTCGAACTCGAGCTTCAGACAACTCCGGTATAACCAACTCATAAAAAATATACACAATGGCTTCATTCTTCAGATCAGCCCCCAGAGCCCTGTCTCGTGCATCAGCATGCCAGCCTTTGGCCGCTCGTGCCAGAGCTGCACCTTTCATGTACCGTGGTCTTGCCACAACTCAGGAGCAGCCTCGCATTCGCCTTGGTTCTGTTGCCCCTGACTTCAGCGCAAAGACTACTGCAGTACGTTCGTCTGATGTTCATGGCCCAGGGAGGCGCTGACAGTATCAGGGCGACATCAAGTCCTTCCACGAGTGGATCGGTGACAGCTGGGCAATTCTGTTTTCTCATCCCGCTGACTACACGCCCGTCTGCACTACTGAGCTTGGTGCCTTTGCCAAGTTGAAGAACGAGTTTGATGCTCGTGGTGTCAAGATGATTGGCCTGGTATGCAATTGAGGCTCTCGGGAGGTACAGGACAAAGCTGACAGAGTACGATAGAGCGCCAACGACCTCGGATCGCACGAGGGTTGGATCCAGGACATCAACGAGATCGCAAACACCAACCTTCAGTTCCCCATCATCGCCGACCACGATCGCAAAGTCGCCTTCTTGTACGACATGATCAACCAGGAGGATCTGGACGACGCAGCCAAGAAGGCCATTGCCTTCACAATTCGCTCCGTCTTTGTCATCGACCCCCAGAAGAAGGTCCGTCTGACCATGATGTACCCTGCCAGCACTGGCAGAAACAGCGCCGAGGTCCTCAGAGTCATCGACTCGCTTCAGACTGCCGACAAGAAGGGCATTGCTACACCAATTAACTGGCAGGTTGGCGAGGATGTTATTGTGCCTCCTTCAGTGTCGACCGAGGACGCAAAGAAGAAGTTCAACAATGTCCGCGAACTCAAGCCCTACCTTCGCTATGCCGAGATCAAGTAGATGGCTGGCCGGTTAAACAAACCCAAGATAGACATGATGAACCAAAATTAGAACTTTAAGGTCTTTCGACATGTGTTCACCAATGGCTCGTGACTTGATTCCAGAAGACGGACAGAAAGCGAGCAACGGCTCTCGGAATGGCAGCCATCAAGATCCGTTGCCGCGTGTACTGTATGGGAGGAGCTGCTCCAAGTCGGCGTCCATTCGGCCGGCATTCAGTGATCAGCCTCGGCTCCCCGGATTTGTTTTCGGCCCCCTCGGGAAAGTTGGAGAAATGTTGCATCACATGTAAAGAAAGCCGCTCAGCATCATCGGCGCTGTCATTTGGCTTTTGATCTTCAAGTTTCTTCTTTCTTGTTTGGTCTTCTCCCCCTTGTTCCTTCCTCTGTTGCAGACCAGACTTCTCGTAAACCGAGTCCTATCCCCTGCTGTTGACTCCCGCAGCTTCTCCACATCCACCATGTCCAAAACAAGTGTACCCAGCGTCAACGACCTGCCGTCGGCGGAAGAACTGAAGCAGGATGCTGTTGTCGCAACAAAAGAGACGTTTGCCAGTTTGCGGTCGCTAGTGTCAGGCGGTGCTGGTGGTGTATGCGCTGTCATTGTGGGACACCCCTTCGATCTGGTCAAGGTGCGCTTGCAGACCGCTCAAGCCGGTGTATACAGCGGTGCCATGGATGTCGTGAGGAAGACTGTGGCCAAGGAAGGTCTCGTGAGGGTATGCATCGCTTTGCTGTGTCACGCCTGCGCCAATCGCTCACAATGCTCTAGGGTCTGTATGCCGGTGTTTCCGCACCTCTGGTTGGTGTAACACCAATGTGTAAGTTCTAGCTTTATCAATTCCGAAAGATGCAATCGCTGACTCTATCTCACAGTCGCCGTCAGCTTCTGGGTATGATGCAATCGCTCATTAGAACGAGCTCTCACAGTGACTGACACAAAACAGGGCTATGATTTGGGCAAGAAACTCGTCAGGTCATTCAGCACAGTACACAACGATCAATTCTCAACCGGCCAAATCTGTGCTGCTGGCGCTTTCTCTGCCGTTCCCACTACCGCCGTTGCCGCCCCCTTCGAGCGTGTCAAGGTCTTGCTGCAGATCCAGGGTCAGAAGGTATTGGCTCCTGGCGAGAAGCCCAAGTACTCAGGAGGTATCGATGTCGTGCGTCAACTCTACAAGGAGGGTGGTATCAGATCCGTCTTCAGAGGCAGCGCCATGACCCTTGCTAGAGACGCTCCTGGATCAGCAGCATACTTTGCAGCCTACGAAACCGTCAAGCGCCAACTCACTCCCAAGAACGCAGACGGCACACCCGGCGAGCTTAGTCTTCTTGCCGTCATGGCCGCTGGTGGTGCTGCCGGTATTGCCATGTGGATTCCCGTCTTCCCCGTCGACACCGTCAAGAGTCGTCTGCAATCAGCAGAAGGCAACCCTACCATCGGAGGCACAATCAAGGAGCTATACAGAAGAGGAGGTTACAAGGCATTCTTCCCTGGTATTGGTCCCGCAATGGCTCGTGCTGTCCCCGCCAACGCTGCCACTTTCCTCGGAGTCGAGTTGGCCCAAAAGGCCATGTCCAAGATGTTTGACTAGACGTATAGACCACTCAACAAGTTCAAAATTCCTTCCATTGACAAACATTGTCTCCTGTTCCTACCACGATCAGTCTTCAATTGGCGAATTGAATTTCCGAAGCAAAATTCCGCGTCAAGAGCACACGGCTGAATTGGCTTGGCGTCCGAAATTCTGGAGCGGTCCGCCGTAAACGCTTGACGATCTCCGGTTATCGCATGCGACACCATCAACCAGCACGAAGAATTGGTTCCAGATTGACTGCCGACCTTGGAGATTCCACAGGTTTTACCTGTCATATACTTGCAATGAACAGGAGGACCGTTGCAAAGTCTAGTAGATCGTTGATAGAAAGGGAACAGCCCACAAGCACGAACAATAAAAGTCAAGTTTCTCTTCCTCCAGCTTTTTTTTTCTGTTGTTTTGAATTCATACTTCTTCTTTGCAACCACATTCTTCTTTCAACCATGTCTACAGAAACCCTTGTGCTTACGGGAGCTACTGGCTTCTGCGGTTTTGCCATTCTCCAAGAAGCATTGCAATACGACTACAACATCCGCATTGTCGTGCGCACCGCCGCAAAAGCCGATCTTCTGCGCAACAACCCATGCTTCAAATCCCTAACCAGAGGACCTCCACGATGCAACTTTTACATTGTGCCGGACCTCAAGGTCGAAGGTGCCTTGGATGAAGCAACAGCAGGAGCTGATTATATGATTCATTCCGCCTCTCCTGCGCCATTTAAAAATCTCTCTCTCAGCCCTGAAGAGCAGTATAAACAAATGGTCGAGCCGACAATTGCGAATACCATTTCTGCTTTGCAGTCAGCGCATAAGTCAGCCTCTATAAAGAGAGTGGTTATTAGTTCTTCCTGCGCCATTTTCATTACTCCAGAATTGTTGGTCGGACCTGTGGACAAACCCGTCGTTCTTACCGAGGAGAATCTCAATACTGAGATTACGCCTCCGTACGCCAATGTCTTGGTTTCAGACGTCGCATCAAAGACTTCTTCATTCCTAAAGTCGCAGCAATGGATGCAAGACCACAAGCCAAACTTCGACGTCGTCAACATCTGTCCTACATACGTGCAAGGACGCAATGAACTCGCCACTTCGCCTGCAGATCTGATGAGCACCTCCAACGTGCTATTCTTGAGAATGGCATTGGGACTAGCGCCAAAAGACTCTCCTGCTGAAATTGCCTCAGTGGTGCATATTGAGGATGTGGCTGCTATTCATATTGCCGCTCTCAACAAGGACAGAATCCCTGCTGGAGAATATCTGTTTGGGCAGGAAGTCCAATGGAATGATGTCAGCACAATCACTAAGGATTTGTTCCCTGAACAGGTTGAGAAAGGCTTGTTGCCTTGTACGTCAGATATTGAAACCAAGAGTGTGGTTTTCAGCAAGGAAAAGACAGAAAGGATTTTTGATATTGAGCTCAAGTCTGTGGAAGACATGGTTGAGGATTTGATGGAGCAATACCTCGAGCTCTCAGGCCAGAAGAACCAAGAAGACGACGACGATGATGATGATGACGAGTAGAATACCACCATCTGCAAGCAATCTGCCGGCACTCAGAGGCACATTGTAAGGCTTTTACAGCTTAGCATCCCCATTAATAACATCCTTGACCAATTTCAACCCTTCCTCTGCAAACCTCACCATGTTCCCCACTCTATCCCCTCCCAATCCTGTCTCTACTTCTCTCGTAAAAGTCCCCTTCTCACAATCCACAGCAAGAGCTACATACCCCGGAGTTCTGTTTCTAGTGTCTCCACCAGTAGGCCCCGCAGTCCCGGACTCGGCAATCACATAATCAGCTTTAAGTTCTCCTCGCACATGTTTGGCTAGTCCAGCGACAATCTCGGGAGTAGGTCCTTTGTAGCCTTTGATGTTTTCGTCGCTCCAGCCTGCGTAGGCGATTCGTGAGGGTAGGGTGTAGAGTGTCAAACCACCTTTGTAGATCTTAGAGGCTCCTGGAGTGGAAAGGATGGATGAGGAAAGTAGACCTCCTGCTGCGGTTTCGGCAATGGCGATGGTTTGGTTGCGAGAGTGGAGGAGCGAGGTCACTTCATTGAGGGTATCGCGCAGTGCAGGTGGGGGGAAATGGGCCGAGGCGTCTGCGGAAGAGGAACTCATTCTGGCAATTGTCCGGAGGAACTTGGGATTGGAATTTCGAGAAAGCGATAGTGTTCTTCTTGTGAGTAGCTGGGACATGAGAGAGTGATCAAATTGTTTGTCTGGACCAAAAGATCGAGGTTACTCGGGTGTTTGTAAGCAAGACATCTGTGACGTGATCATGGCGGGGTATACGTCAAGTCAGGGTTGCTCCCCTTCTTATCGCATTTGGATAAAAACCCCATCAACGAAAAGTATTGGGTAAAACTTTTGTATTCACTGTTTACCAAAAACATCTCCCTCTTTCTCAAAAAAAAATTTGTACTAGGTAGGCCTCTGTAGGCATTCTCGTTTGAAGCAAGTAGGGTTCTTTACTCAATAAAGATCTCCAAGACCACCAGTTTGATTCTCTCATTGTGCATTCACAGTCGGAGAGGCCGGACTTACAGATGCAAAGCCGCCAGATGTATTTGGAAGAATCATACCATCGACCAAATTGTCCACCGGACCATAGTACTGTAAGGGTGTACGTCTAGACGGAGGCAGGACGGTCGATTGCACTGGGTGAATTTGTGCCTCTCACCTGCATTTCCGGATGTTGCGAAGACGCGTTCAAAGAGAATGAGGACAACGATGGTGACGAGGGAGACTGGGCTGAAGTTTGCAAGACTGGTACTTGCTCCAATGTCATGTCTCTTGGTGCCTCTTCGCTAGCCTGGCGTTGCATCTTCCGGATGTAGCGAATCGTGAGGCATGACGCGATGATTAACGGAATCAGGAAAACACCACCGAAGATACCGAGACCAATTCCCCAAATCCTGGCTGCATCCTTGTTATAGCGAGCAGAGACGAGTGGCCGAGGACCACCATGGCTAGGGAAGGGAACCCAATCTTGAGGGTTTCTGTTGATGGCGAGTAGTGCTGAAGATTTACTGTGGGAAGTGATGGCTGCCGAAGACTGATTACCGAAACCGCGATGAGTGGAAGGAGCACGGGATCTCCATTCTTTCATAAAAGCTTCGATATTGACGTAGGGAGCAAGCATCAAGCTGACCGTGTTCTAATCAGGCCATGCGAGTGCTTGTGAGGCGCTGAAATCTTTGCCAGACTTCATGATGGAGTAAGGCCAGTCAGGGTCAAGGTCATCACGACGAAGGTTGTGGTTCGATGAGGGTTGAGCCGGACTGCTGGCTACGATTTGCAGGAGACTGGCCAGAAGGACGGCGAAGTAAAGTGACAGATGCATGTCTAGCTTTGCGTTGTGGATGAGAGAGTTGGAAAGCAACAACTTCGATGGTGGAACTGATGATATCGATGGATTGATGGATGAATTGATGACTCCGAGACGCTCAAGTGATGCTCTGGAAGAAGTGCCGTGCTTCTGATTAGGAGTAAGCGATCACTGTACCTTTCAAAACATACAGCTTCTGTCTACTCACTAATGATAAACGTCCTGGATGATGGACGATGATGATGGAGATGAAGATGTCGTGGTTGTTGTGTTGCCAACAAAGTTGGGGTCGACACGAACAAAAGCAAGAAGGACCCCGCGGCTTGCCAAGCATCGGGCAAGAGGTCGACAAGCCTCCTTCCCAACTTGGTATAAGCTTGGCCGTGAGATGTTCCATCGTAGGATCATGGCATGCTGCTTCTCCACGCGCAGCATGCAGATCTGTCAAGCTCGATTGGCTATTCCGCCGTGCCTATCTAACGGCAGCGTAGCATAAGGTAACTCCAAGGGGTTATGATAATCCGCTCTGCTCGCCGGTATCTATGTACTTTATCAGTGGAACCTTGTCCGATCAAATATAACTTTGGCCATGCATCCGCCTCTATAAGGCCTTTCCTATTCTTTTCTATCCCCTTTGTGTCGCATCTCTCCCAGTCAACATGTCTGATCTCGAGAAGCCAGCAATTCCATTTGATGCTGAGAAGGAGCTTCCTGCTCCTCTCGCAGATGCTATACGTAATGGCAGTGTAGACAAAGCTATCCTACAACATGCTGGAGATGCAGATGAGGCCTTGAAGGCCTTCGCTTCACATCAGGGAGAGGTCATTGAACTCGACGAAGCCACCAACAAGCGTCTATTACGGAAGATTGACTGGAACCTGATGCCAGTACGCATACATATTCTGGAGACACAAACAACATGGACTGATCATAATGCAGGTCATGTGCATCGTCTATGGACTGAACTACCTGGACAAGACGACACTTTCCTATGCTTCCGTCATGGGATTGAAAAAAGACACACACCTAGAAGGACTTGACTACCAATGGCTGAGTTCAATGTAAGAGATGAACCACACTATCGGCAACAGGCACGAAAACTAAGACGATCAGGTTCTACTTCGGATACCTCGCCTGGGAATACCCAACAAACAGATTACTGCAACGGCTACCATTGGGAAAATACTCGGCTTGCAACATCATTCTCTGGGGCATGACTTTGAGCACATTTGCTGCCGTCAAGGACTTTTCAGGCGGAGTCGCTGTGCGTTTTATGCTTGGAGGTATGTTGCAATTCCTTGGATCAACAATTAATACACAGCTAATATTTCTCAAGTTACTGAAGCTGCTGTTACACCTGGATTTGCCCTGTTGACATCTCAGGTATGCCACAGTCTCATTGTATCCATCTTGCGCAAGGTGCTGATTATCACTAGTGGTACACTAAGAAAGAGCAAGGTTCTCGCACAAGTATCTGGTTCTCCTTCAACGGCTTCGCACAAATCTTCGGCGGTTTGGTAGCTTATGGCATCGCAAAAGGTACGCGTCTCCACGGCTCCGCCATTGAGCCCTGGAAGATCATTTTTTTGGTCACTGGATGCTTGACAATCTGCGTCGGATTTATCTTTCTCTGGGTTGTTCCAGACAGTCAGCTCAATGCACGTTTCCTTAGCAAGGAAGATCGAGTCCTCGCTATTGAGCGTGTCAGATGCAACCAACAAGGTATCGGAAACAAGCATTTCAAAATGTATCAGCTCAAGGAAGCGCTTCTGGATCCTCTGACTTGGGCATTCTTCTTCTATGCTTTGGTCGCTGATATTCCCAATGGTATGCGAAATAGCCTATACCTGAAGCATACATAATCACTGACTCGACACCCTAGGCGGCATCTCTAACTTCTTCTCCCAGCTGATCACATCCTTCGGCTACACAGCAGAAGAATCTCTCCTCTACGGTACACCCGGCGGCGCCGTCGAAGTAATCGCTCTCCTCGTCTGCGGATACCTCGGCGATCGCTTCGGAAACCGCTTGTTAGTCGCAACATCCGGCCTCTGGATCTCCATCCTAGGAATGCTCTTGATCGTCTGCCTGCCTCTCCACAATAACATCGGACGTCTATTTGGTTATTACCTCACTCAAGCCTCACCAACCTGTTTCGTCGCTCTCCTCAGTCTAATCTCCACGAACGTAGCCGGATGGACGAAGAAAACAACCGTAGCTGCCTTATACTTGATCGGTTACTGTGCAGGCAACATCATCGGTCCTCAGACTTTCCGTCCGAAAGATGCACCACGATATGTTCCTGCTGAGATTGTTATTGTAAGCTTGCCCCTTTCCCATCTGTACCTGTTGCATACTCACTAACTTTTTCCACAGATTGTATGCTGGGCCGCCTGCATCGTCGACATCCTCTTCATCTACTGGTACTGCAAGCGACAAAACAAAAAGAGAGCTGCTATCCGTGCTTCACCCTCTTACGTCAAGTTGGAGAATCAGGAATGGTTGGATCTCACCGATCGCGAGAATCCAGAGTTTGTGTATACTTTGTAAGAAGTTTTTTTTTGGGCAGACAGATAGAGATGTTTCTTTTGGCTCAGCTGTTCGCAGTTATGATAATGAGATATGCATTTTTTGGGACAGCATTTTTGGAAAGCCAGGATACATGATTTTCTTGAGTGGGTATATTGGATGTACAGCACAATATACAAGAGATGCTTCTTTCGCCTTCGATTCATGATTCTCCCAACCAGGATTACGAACATAAAGTGCTTCTCGGCCTTTCGGGTCTACTAGCACATCCATAAGACCAAAACAATGACAGCCAATCAAAATCACACGCGCAGAGACCAGCAAGAATAACAAAATGCACTCATATGTCTATAGAAACAACTTTTCATATAATAACTCGAATACAAAGTCTTTGAATAGCGAAGCAAAGAAGTAAAAGCATTTGGGTATAGAAAGTGAAGAGAAGAAGCAAAGTATTCGCTACAGAAAAGAAGAAGAAGGAGCTCATTAAAAAAGGGATAACATCAAGTCTGCAAGAAGTACCCAGAGCGAAGAGAAGAGTTGGGAATTGAAGACAGAAAGAAAAAGGGCAAGTCATCGGTGGCAGCAACCACCTCAGCCAGGAGAGGAAAATAGAAAGGGCGAGTCATCAGCAGCACCCTCGAAGAAAGCAACCACCTCAGCCAGAAGAGGAAGAAACGAGAAAACTATGAAGAGAAGAAAATGAAGACAAGGTAAACGTGCAGGGGAAGAAATTTAGAGCCCATATGTGTGTGTGTATGCGATTTTTGCGATGCGTGATGTCGTTGGTTGCGCTTCTCCTTCTCCCACCCCATCATCCGAAGTCGTGAAAAGAGAACCATCCCGAGTATGCAAAGAGTAATTACCACCACCTAAAGCTCTCCATTGGGCGCCGCGCTTTGCTGAAGAACGGCATGCGTTTTGAGGAAATGCAAGGAAAGAAAGAAAAAACCAGTGAAAAGATGAAATTCGTGAGGTCGGGCTAGTACAAAAGAGTGACGCTGAGCACACTCTCATCTCACTGCCGTCACGTGAGAAAGAGACGATGAAATTATCGTGTCGTTGTTGAGTAGGGATGTCGACCTTACTCAACCGAGCTTATCACTCGAGCGAGGGCGGAAGATGATTTCTTCCTCGTCACTGTCGTCATCGCAGCTAGCACCGTCGTTCTTCGAGGCGGTTGGGTTGTTGAGGGTAACGCCGTCCAGGTTGACGCTGTCAGTATCATCCGTGTGCTTCTCCTATTCAGCAGTGGTGCGACTGCGTTCATCCTCTTCGAGAACGTCCGAGAGACGAGTAGGGTGATGATGTCTGCTCTGCAGAGCTTCCCAGTCACTGCCAAAACCTGCACCCTCATAGTCGGCAGGCTCGGCGTCACGGTAGCCGGCAGATTCGATGTCGTCGGCGGTTGAGGTGGCGAAAGATGCCATAGCCTCAGCACTGCTAGTGGGAGCGCGAGGAATTTGAGAAGGAGGCATGCCCACACCATAGCGAGCGGCAAGCTCGCGCTCACGGGCTACATCAGCAGCAGTGTCGTATTCTTCGGAAGAAACGTGGCTGGTGCTTTGACCGGCGCCGCGATTAGGGCGATAGACTACAGGGCGGCCCTGAGCATCACGACGGACAGCGCCATGCTCGTCAATTTCATACTCTGTGCCCTCGGTGGTATCAGACTCGTACGAGGGACGCGAGCCCAGATCGCGAGTGCCTTGTACAGCCTCAGCTACAGGGGTCTTGGAACGTGCAGTACCGCTTCCAGGCGAAGAGTGGAGGAACACCCTAGCAGGAGGCTGCTGGTAGAAGAGTTCAGGCTGGTCACCGAGCGGACCTGAGGTGGCCGCCTGGCTAGGTTGAATGACAGGACGAGTGGTAGTGACATTAGGAGAAAGAGGTGAGACTTCATGAGGAGAGATGTCACGGTGTTGTTGACGAGGCGAGATGGCAGTACGAGCAGTGGAAGTCGAAGCGGGAGTGCTGCCCGAAGGGTAAGGCTGGCGCGCATCGGACTCGAGCTGCTGCATGTCAGGCTCGTGGTGGAGTTGCTGACCAGCTCTAACAGACTCGGTGAAGGGATCAGTGTTGGTGGGAGAAGGCTCATCCTCCTGATACTGGATGTCGGGAACGATAGGCTGGTACTGTTGTTGAACGTGGTGAGTCTGTTGAGGCTGTTGCGATCTGACCTGGTGGTACTGGGGATTCTGACCAGTGGTGGCGGCAGTGGTAGGACGACGCTCAGGCTCCTGGGTGCTGGCAGCGTGCATAGGGACGACCTGAATACCGCCAATGTTGGTAGGAATGCCCTGACGAAGGTTGGTCATGATCTCCGAGTTCTTGGCTTCCATGTCACCAAGACTCTCCCAAGCACGTCTGGCTTCGGCTTTGGCGATGAGCAATTCTCTGCGGTCTTCATTCGCACGGTTCTTCTCAAGGAGAACCTCTTTGCGCATCTTCTCGATGGTGCGTTCTGCTTGCTCTTTGAGATCGCGCTCGGCATTGATTTGGCCAACCAAATCAGCACGATCTTCTTGCCACTTCTCCTGCTCAGCCCTCATCTCAAAGAACCATCTCTTAAATTTGCGCTCAGAGCTGGCGCGAAGGCGTTGCAACTCGACCAAGCCGTGAAAAAGATTGGCGCCAGCTGCTGAGAGATCTTGAATTTGACGTTGCATAGAAGCAGCAGACGGGATGGTATGGCGAATCTCCTCGAAATTGCCCTCGATTTTGCGAAGCCAATAAGATGTGAGTCCCTCCCAATGCGACGACAAGTTTTCCCATCTCTCGAATGCATGCGGAAATGACGAGTGTGTGCCCGACTGAGGTACGTCTTCTGATTCGAAATCTCGGGACTGAGTGGTTTGAGGAGGGTCAGGAGCTGAAGACACACGTAGTCCAGGCTGTGAGGTGGTTTGAGATCTTCTGTGTCCAGAGGTAGGTTGGCCCTTG
Organism: Aureobasidium melanogenum CBS 110374; assembly: GCF_000721775.1. Lineage (NCBI taxonomy): Eukaryota > Fungi > Ascomycota > Dothideomycetes > Dothideales > Saccotheciaceae > Aureobasidium > Aureobasidium melanogenum. Next base: position 713,146 of record NW_024470054.1, on the reverse strand, counting down.
GGAACTTGTTGTGCTGACTGCGATTGAGATCGTTGTCTAGAAGGTGCTTCACCTCGAGGAGCCTCTGAGACGCGAGCCGATGATGGCGCAGGATCGGGTCCGGCCATAGACTCCATGGCAGCAGCGGCGGCTCTTCTGCGCTCAGGGTCTGACGATCTCTGTTCGCCTTCTCTCTGACGAGTTGCTTCTGCGTGTCTTCTGGCCTCTCTAGCAAGACGATCTGCCATTATGTTGCGAGGCGTGCGTATTGAGGGTGCGGACCGGCCGCCACCCTGGCTACTGTCGCCCATAAGATCTGACATTTGCTCCTGCTCTTCTTCCAGTACAGGTGTGAATGGGTATGGTGTTCGGATAGCTTCTTCAACTGCGTAGAGAATCGCAAAGTGCTGACGGCGAGAGATGCGAACGGCTGGATGAGGTTCGAAATCTTGAAGATATGTCAGGGTCGATTGTTGTTGCGCGCTTCGTGGTTCGGGAGGGTTCACGTTTGCGCTTCTGGATAAAGGGGAGCTGTGCCTGGTCGCACGGGACTGAGGATCGTTTGAATCGTTTGCTCGTGGGTCTCGGCGTGGCCTTGGACCAGTACGATCCGAGGATGTAGACGTCCGGGACGACGCACTGAAGCTGCTTTGGTCTTGGGCTCGTCGCTGCTGCCTTTGCGACAATACCAATGGGTCGTGGGAGTCGTGAGGATCGTCAAAAGAACTGCGCCGTTGATGCGACAGTTTGAAGGCTGGTAGTGGATCCAGAGCCGCTACTTTGACCGTTGCCGCTCAATTCCTTTGGCTGAAGCCTAAACTTCTTGTGTCGCAAGCCACAAACCTGTACGGGTACGTGTACAGATGCTGTATCGACGTTAGACTGCCTCTACTGCAATCCTTAGTATGTATGACGACTTGGTGCAAAGACATGAAAGAAGGTTTGGGCAGAAAAAGCGGGCCAGCAATTGCAGAACATAGGAACTGGACCGGAGCATGATTTGTGACCCGGACAGCGCTTTGTCAAACAGGGATAATGATTATTGCTCGAGGGGCTGGATATGAGCAGCAGACTTGGTAAATCGAAGTGGCAGGAAACATGCATGGCTGGGAAGCAGAGCACGGTCGTAACCGCAGGAAAGACAAACGCACCTTGAAGCCTCGATATATTTAGACAACTTGGAGCTTATGCGCCGGTAGTTCCTGCTGTCAATCACACAGTCCAATTCCAATGATTGCGACGAATGAGGCAAGTTGATCTGCTGTCGAGTCTGTTGTCCAGTGTCGTTTGAAGTCAAAGAAGGTGCGACCTGGTAGTGTTTCAAGTGCGGATTCGAAGACCGGCTTTGAGAAGGGCGATGATGCCGGGGCTGGAATAGATCTGAATCGGAACAAGAACACCTGACTCATCAAACTCCGGCTCATGGTCCTTTGACTATTCACAGACTCTAACGATCAGATTTCAGAAGGATATGTGGATTTGTGACACTGCAGCAGGCGTGTACGCAGTGGCCCTGTGGATGGCCGAGACTGGGGAGTACAGTGCGGAGGCTTGTTCGATCTGCTCAACAAGTTCGAACACTCGCAAGTCTGCGTCGATTCAGATGTGGTTATGCAGCATGGATATACCTGGACCCAATTGACTGGTAAAGGCCGAAGGCAAGTTGACAGAGGATCTGCCTTGGGCTTCAAAGAGCAGCAAGAACCTGGTCGTTGCCAGCGCATCTCGCTATGATGCCTCTTCGGCTTGGCCCGTGGCCAGGCAAGTTTCGATTTAGGCCAGGGCTCGCCCGAGCTCGAGCTCTATCTTGCTTCCGGCACGTCCGCGATGGCGACTTGGACGACATGGTCCCAAGAGATGACTTACAAACAATCAGGACTGATGATGTCTTCAAGGAGAAACAAGCTAAAGAGATGGAGGAGAGAGAAATGTTCTGCTCCAACGGACACCGACATGAGCAGCTCCGATTCTGGTTTCACTTGCTGGCCAATCGTTGGGATATGGAAAGTGTACCCGAACACTGCCGCTCGACAAAACTTGCCTGAGAACACGGATTCCTATATCATTGTCACGTTTATGAACAACAGCATGGCCTACGAAATGTTGAATCAAAGGTGCATAGAACTGTATCCTTAAGGTGTGTTCGCCTCTCAAAGTCTGGATACCGCAGCGAAAATAGATATGATCTGGATATTGCGTATAAAGACGATCAGCAGGTAAAGGGATGTCCGACAGCACCAGAAGCATAGGCTTCGATCAACGACTTGATGATCGCGTAAAGTCCTCCAACACAAATGAAGCCACCAAACACCAATGTACCAAAGCATAGCAAGAACATGGGCCATTTCTTCCTCACAGACCTCCAGCCATCTCCGAGATAATGTGTATCGTGCCACCAGAAAGCTCCAGCAAGGCCATACGTATACCACGATGCAAAGGCAGATGCCACAATACCGCCCAGGTAGGAAAAGAACTGTTTCTTCCGTCAGCTTCGTACGGCAGAATAAAGAAAGATAGCCATACCGGAACACCAGTTGCCAACACGAATCCACAAGCACTCACAATCGCGAGCAGCAATATCCAGACACACCATCCCAGTACTGTGTTTTCGATCAAATGCCTGCTTCCTCGGAATATTCTCACAAACACAATCTTGGCAGCAAAGTGGTTGTACAAAGCTCCAGCAACCAATATGTTGGGTAGGAACAATCCCCAAGCTGCTTTGGCCCAAGTCTCTGACAGGCTTAAAAATGAGGGGCTTTGCACTGTCGAGCCCAGATAACAGTAGCTTACAACCGCGAAGATAGTATACCATGCCGTGCTGAAAACTTGAAGTGCCCACGCTGCTTTTTTGGAGTCTCTAGGGACCTTCATTTCGGATATGATGGTGAAGAACAGGAAATGTCCAGCATATGCAAGCACTACAGTCAAAGGTCAGCAGTTGCCTTCTTTCTTTCTGTACAACATTTCTTACCTGGGTTGGTGATGGCCAAGAATGCTGTATAAAACGAGTTGGGAGCCGTAGCAACAACCACACGGTTAGGTGTCGGTTCCACACCACTACCTATCATAGCTATCAACGTTGCGACCAAGACAGAGATGCAAGCAGCAACGGAAAAGCCTTGCAAACCACCACCAAAAGTTCTCGGCACGGAAAATAGGAAGGTGATGCATGTCCAGATACCAAGATAAGACATCGCACACATTCCACCTTGACTCAAGGTTTGCAAAGCAAGCTGCCCAAGCAAACACATACTACCCACTCCAGTGATAGCAAAAAGGATAGTACCTGCACTCAACACTTCTCTTCCCACAGCTCCCAGTCCAAATGGCGAGAACAAGATAAATCCAGCATCACCCATATTGTGCACTTCTGGATGGTTGAGTTTGAAGTCGATGAGCAGGAAGGAAGTGAACAAAGCCCAAATGCCACAAAAGATAATGATTATAGTGCCAGGGACAAGGCCAACGACGGCGATGGCTTGAGGCAGGGTCAGAGTGCCGCCAGTAACGATTTCGGTAATCATGATCACAGCAGCCGCTGGCCAGGATAGAGTACGATATTGGATTGAATGGTTCTTGTCATCGGTAAAGACTTCTCGATCGTCGTAGCCGAGGTCCGTGGCAGCGACATCTGTGGCCAACTCTGAATCTTTGGACGTGGTCATTGTGATTACAAGATGGCTCAACGATATTTGGAATCAAAGACGAAAGAGCAAGCATCAGCAGCAAATTTGGGAAATCGAGAGGAAGGTTGCAGATAAGTAGTTTCAGAGCAGTACTGTAGGGGTTGGACATGATTGGATTATGCCGGGCAGCACAAATCGAATGCGTGATAAGACACTGCAGCATGTGAGGTGCAGGACAAAGACTTGGCGTGGCAGATCTCTGTATACAAGCTCGCTTGAAGCTGGAGCTGACTGCATACGGCTTGCATTGAAGCATGCTACTCGTTCGCACTTAATTAACCTTCTTATCGCATTGCTTTTCAGCAAGGATATTTCATGCAGCCTCCTGACGTGATTCAGCTGAGAGACGGTCTTAGACCTTGCCTGTACATTGCGTACACCGAGTCGATGCTCATGCGAGTTCACTTGAAGTGCAGGATATTTTCATTGAATTGACAGAACAGTCTGTCAAATCAACCATTTGGTCACTTGAAGGTCTATGACATCTAGCTTGTCAGACAAAGTGCGAGTGTATTGTTCGACATTCGGTAGAACAAAAATCTTGAGCGCAATTTGAACATTATACGCGAGATGATCAATATATAGGACGTGGCCAGATATTGGACTGCAAGCTCAAGAGGATGCGAATGACATCTCAGCTCATATGACCTTTTGTAAAGCCAGAGACATGGTTATGAGGAGATCTCGTGTGCAGCTCCATGGAACAGGGAGATGTCGCAGAAGCCTACTGCTCGATAGTGCGAGTCAAGGCTGACGTTCCAGAAGGTACGGACTTGTGGGCGTGGGTTGATCATGACTTGTTTGCATCTTGTGAAGTGTCCAGGTTGGCTTGTTTGAGAGCATCCAGACGCTGCTTGTTCCTCTTTTGCAAAATCCTCAAAGTGTTCTTTTTCTCAATCTCGGCCATCTTGTCCCAATTGGTGATTCTAGAGATTGTGCCATCCTTGTTGACGACCATAGGGCCAAGGTGATCAAGAGCTACGCCTTCGCCAGAGTTGACATCAAGTTGAATGCCACCAGAAGGAGGTTCGGGCAAACCCAAAGGTTGATCTCTCTTGTCCTGTTGGTCATTCGATTGGGGATTGGGGTCTGCCATGTTGTCGTTCGGAGCAGAAGAAGTGTATGGCTGCGAGAAGGAAGGATTGAAGGCAGGTCGGTGCAATTCAGCTAGGCTGGTCAGTCGGGCGCGTGGAAAGTATCTGAAGAGCTGCATCGCAAGGAAGATGACAGCGAAGCAGGGCAGCACCCACGTTAAGAACGTGCGACGGTTCATCGATGTTCGGTCGACGACATGCTGCTTCTATCGAAATAAATCGAAGCTCGTGCCAAGCATACCATCACCCTCGGCTTGAGCTTCTATCTCCCGGCTGCGACTTCCTTCGGTTCTCATCGGCATCAGTCTTCTTATCTTTTTCTCTAACATCTTTCACTCCTGAGCATCAGCACCACTAGATATCCACTGCTGTTGTACGCTAGTGCCTTGGAATCTTCAAAGAGTATAGCAGCATACTCATCACCATCATGTCCTTTTTCTCAAGGTTCAGCACACCTGTATTCAAGAACACCGGGTCGACCGCTCGCGATCATCTAGCATCGGAACGAACCTATCTAGCATGGATGCGTACTGGCCTTGGTTTCCTAGCGCTTGGAATTGGAGTTGAGAGATTCAATCAACTCGACCTGGCCGAGATTCTGCCAACTAAGCACAAACGGCGTTTTCATGACCATCAAACGCACAATGACAAGTCAGACGCTCTCGTGGGTGCTTTGCTTGGAAGTGGAGCTGGTAGCATCGCCTATGGCACTACTAGGTACTTCTCCAACATGCGATTGCTGGAACAAGGGCTCTTCAAACCTGCTTTCCATGGAGCTGCGTTTCTGGCAGTAGGTGTTGCTGGAATTGCCGGTGCAGTTTATTATTCCACCGTCAGAGAGAGGATGGCAAACAACCGACCCGGCCGTGATTGATTGTCTGAGACCAAACAAACAATCGATCGACAGCTCTCCGTTTGCGTTTGCCGCTGTCTCACTGACTCGTCGCTGAAGTGTCGCATCTCTCAAAAGAAGCCGCTGCATATACCCCTCCAACCCATCCGCAGACCTGCCAACAGGAGAATCCATCAGCCTACTCACCCATACGCTGAACATCAATCTGATCGTCTTTTACCATGGGACAATCCATGCTAGGCTGGAAAGCGGACGACTTCTTCATCGCCGTCAACAAGCAACTGAACTCTCTTGATCCGGAAACTATCCATGAGGCGTGCAAATCGTTCCAGCATATGACAGAAGTGGCCTCCCAGTCTCTACTTAAGGCCTTTGAGATGTTCACGCTTATCCTGCTATTCACGGTGTTTGCGATTTCTCTGGCTACCTTCGCCATGACACGCATCATGAGAAACCTGAACAAGCATGTACAGAAGGTATCTGCCAGTCTACAAATCCTCAACACCAATATCACAAGCCAAGGAGTACTCAATCATCAACGCCTGTTTGCTGAAGCAGTGTACAACTTCATTGTCCTGCAACACGTGCAGCAGTGCATGCATCCTGACGAGTACCCTGCCGAGGTCAATTCCGACGAAGCTCAATATCTTGTCTTCCATCCGTCCAACGATTGGCACCCTAGCTTCTTCGCGTACGGTACCGGAAAGTGGACTGGAAGCTTCATGCACGAGGGCAATAACCATATCCTCAAGAAAGTACGTCTTTTCAGCAGTGCGCAAAAACTTGCAAAACACCTCGACGACCACGCCAACTCTCAAGTCACCAAAACCCCCGAAGCTCTGCCGTTCACGTACATCCTCCTACCTTCGACTACTACATACACACTGCCATTCACACTGTATCTTCCCCAGCATTTCCAGCATGTGAGAGTCGTCGGCCAGACTGATCGAAACGGCAAACCATACTGCCGTGCCTGCATCACTGGTGTCAACCCGTCTGATGTCGTTGATGTCGACTTGTTGGCAGAAGACGAGGCCCCTGAGTACCTCCCACGTGGATCTACTTTTGATAAGCGACTCTATCCTCTTCTCTGCCTTATCATTGTGGTTCTCTGGTTTGAGGAGATGTTCCGCCAGTTGTTCGGCTTGCTTGGAGAGATTGTATGGGATCGGTGTGGATGTTTGCTTTGGCCTTACTGAGATTGTGTTGTCCATAGTTCAAAGTTCAGGGTGTTGGTCATTGGAACTCAAAGAATTCTTGCCGTATCGCAGACTCAGAGGCTATGTTCATTACTTTAGAAAAGGACGATACGCATCAAGGGGTATAGGAAAAAAATAATCGTAAACCATCTCTTTAGACACTGTCACCACTGCTCGACAGTTCCAGTCCAGCCTTCTCCTCCCTCTCGGCCTTCTTCTCAGCCTTCTTCTCCTTTCTGCTCTTCTTTTCCTTCTTGAAGAGCTTGTGTTCCTTGATTTGGGGGAAGAAGACTCCAGGGTGGGCGACTGTGAGGGCAATAGCGGCGATGCAAACCATCCTGATTTTAGTGTTAGCAAACATGCTTCTCCATATTCGTCTAACAATGACAACGTACATTCCGTCGAGAATCAGGAACTCATTCTCGTTCTGCATCAAAGGGTTACCCCAACCACCGACCATCTCAGGAATACGGTACACGGAACGAATGAAGACGGTGACGAAGGCGAGAGTCGAGGCGCCAACGTAGAACTTGAAGCCAGGGGTTGAGCGAGTCATCGGGTCGTCAAGATTGTTTTGAGCCTCACGGGATCTCCAGCGGCGGAAGAAGAAGTCTACGGCGACAACACCGCAAAGGAACATGGTAGCAACCTGGACGCAGATACCAGCAACCATGATTGAGTTTCCGATTTTGATCAAATCTTCCTGCTCGCCAGCGGCAATGCCACCTCCGGCAGCTTGAACAAGAATACTAGCTGCATCGGCAGAGATGAAGATCCAGGTGTAGAGGTTGGGCTTCAGTCTAGAGTATTGAGGGCCGAAGTGAATGACCAAATGCTTAATCGTGAGGTAGATTCCAGCAGCGAGGAAAGATGGCGATAGAATCAGACAGACAATCTGAATCTTAAAACCCGTTTGACTCCATGGGTTGTTGTGCATGATCAGTCGGCCAATATAGCCGACACTCTCTCCAAAACATCCAACACTGACAGCGAAGGTGAAGCCCTTCAGACGAGCTTTGATTCCAAGGAACAGCTGAGCGAGGAAGAGAAGTCCAAAGACGACACAGAAGAATATGTCCCCTCCTAGATTAGGCCGGTATCCATAGGTGGTTGCTGATACAGGGCATTGTGGTGTGACATGTGTACAATAGCCGCGTGCCATGTTGACAGTCGCGACGACAATGCAGCGTCGTTATGCTATGACGACTGGGCTGAAAACAAAGGTTGGACAGAGTCAGCTGCAGGAAGAAGACTCGAAAACGGAAACCACAAACACACGCGGCGGGGGGTCAGAGGGTTGTGATATAAGCGATGTGCTGGCCTGCCTAGAAAAGGACCATCAATTAATTATTGCGACATTGCATCTCGACGCCTGCCTATCCTTTTTGCCGTTTCGTTGAAGATAGCGCGCTGGCAAACGAGCTACGAAGCGTTTCTCGTAAAGCGTTCCTCGTACGACCGGAGCCAAGATCGCGATTCGTATGGAATTTGCAAATTGAGCCATGCCAATTAGCCACAAATCCGCCGTCAGAGGCTGTCGCTTAGTCGAGGGATGCGCGGCGCGCGTTCCTTCTATGCACGAATGACAGCCAAACCCTAGAACAGTGCGAGTCTGTGCGACAAATTTGGCCTGGGCGGGATGCGCGGGTCTTGGTAACGGCTTCTGCCTCCGGAGTGTTGGGTTCGCCCGATGATGCGCATATCGTATCGAACATCAAGCATGTTCTCTCACACTCGAACAGAAACGTAGCCCTGTGAGCATCGACTTTGGCGTTTGTTCCCAGAAGCCCGCAAAATCTTTAAACCCCACGCGAGGGCTCCGATGTCTTCCCGCCGGTTTCACAGGAAATCGCGTAGCGGGTGCCTTCATTGCAAGAAGAGACACATCAAAGTAAGCTGGCCCTGTGTAACGTGAGATTTTGGTTGCTGATCAGCAACTCGTGAAGTGTGATGAAGGTCGTCCGATATGCGCCAATTGTCAAAGAGCAAGCGTAGTGTGTACCTATGATCAGCTCAAAGTGCCTACAAGCCCAGCTCACAGTTCAAGTCTGAGCCCTGGGTCCTCGGCATCAACTCTAGTCTATGAACATCCGTCGACTTTTGATATGCTCGATCTGTCCCTCATGCACCATTACACGATAGAAACTTCTCTTGAATTGTTTGCTGGCCAAGGCTCCCGAGAGATTTGGCAAGAGATGGTTCCTCATCAGGCTCAGTCAAATCCCTTACTTATGCATGGTATTCTTGCCTTGGCTTCAATGGATCTCGCCCGGACACGACCAAATGAGCGACAAGTATTCGCAACTAGAGCATTGGCTCACCAAAATGCCGGTACAAGACTGTTCAGATCCATGCTCGAACAATCTCGTTCGTCCGACAGCCACCATGTTCTCATGATTTTCAGCATGATGCTGGCCATCTTGGCCTTTGCATTTCCACACGCATGCGACACTCCGCCAGATTTTGATGGTATTCTTGATCTGTTCAGTCTTATGCGAGGCTGCAAAACTGTATGGTTCTTGAATCCGGAATCACTTGCCGGCACTCCTCTGGCACAATGGATCAAGGCCACTTTCGCTGGCCACCCAATCAAGATGAAACCCGAAGTCGACCATCGTTTCCAGGTTCTGCGAGCGCGTCTCAAGGATCCAGCGGATATTCTGGCCACTGACCAGCTTCTGGAATTTATACACAAAGAGCTTGCGACATCTTCAGACGGAGTCTCGAATATTGGTCGCTGGCCTACTATGGTTAGCGATGCGTTCTGGTTGCGAGTGCAAAATCATGAAGTGGATTCTCTGCTCGTACTCTCCCATTATTCTGTGGTTCTGGGCGCGCCAAATTTCCGATGGTGGACTACGAACTGGGACTCGATCTTATTACGTGCGATCAACTCTGCTCTGTCCGAGCATGACAAAAAGCTTATCGAATGGGATTATCCTGCCATGATGAAGTTTGCAGACTCTTACAAGGATAACTAGGCCTACTCTGAGTCAGCAAGAGCAACGAACAATCTGTTCAAGGTCGGCAAGGTCTCGAAGTTTTCAGACCGCCATTCGCAGCACTTCCAGGAACGAATCAAAAGAGCTGTCGTGTAATGCTTTGCGCGGCGGCACGCAATGGGTCCAGCAAAATGCACGGCATTTTCTGGAGTTTGGAATGTGCGCTTGGCTCATACTGCTCAACACTCGTCGACCTGGACTATCTAGTCTACCATCCAGATTCTGCCTCAGACCAGAACGTTACTGCGATGGTACACCCAAGAGAGATCCCTAGGATCAGACATCACGACGCTGACACCGGTCTGACCGCATCGCAAAGCCTGCATGGACCGGTTCTACTTTCCCAAAGAGCTCCACTCTGCAAGCAAAATCACACAAGTTGGATCGAGCCTCGACACTCGTACGAGGTCGAGTGACGAACCTTGATAGTTCTGGTGGAAATATTCATATTGGAGCGTTACATGCAATCTCTGATTGAACGCAACTTTAGTGGATACTGTACATAATATATTATTGCCTCACGCATCACTTGATGCAAGGGAGGTGTCATGCCGTATTAATAGATAAGAAGAATGAAAGACTAATGGCACGTAGCCTGTATAGATCGGACTCCTCGTGGAGGTCAAATATAAATCTCAGCCACGACGTCAGTAAGGCAGGAACAACACGAGCCCAGCATCTTTCCAACATAAGAAGCTATGGAGTATACGCAAGGCAGGTGCAACCCATACTCAAATCGAAGAAACCGTAAGTTGCTGTGGCATCATTTACTATATTGAAATCAAGAACGTACAAATCATAGGTATCGTAAGCGACAGTAGGAAACCCCTCAAGGCTTCTTTAGTCATCATCCTCATCTTCATCTTCATCATCCTCTTCAATGTCTTCGCTCTCGGCCTCTGACTCGTCTTCCTCCACTAACTGTGACATCAAAACCGTGAGTCTCTCGCGAATGTTGTCCTCGCTCGTCAGTTGCACCTTGTTCGTTCCCACGAAATTGAGTGTCCTTGGATGTGGCGTCTCCACTCGAATGTTCTCCAAATCCAGATGGTCCAGGCTATTTGCGTGCTGCATAATGTTTGAAAGCAGCTTTTGTAGTGGGGTGGCTGTCTGGCTTCCTCCGAAGAACGAGGTTATATGCATCAGCCGAGCATTGTTGATCGTGATGCTGGATAAGGAATTGGATGGCTGAGTAATGGGTAATAATATCCCGTCCAGTTGCTCGACGAAGAATTGACAGTCTGTCAAGCAGAGCTCTGTAGGGTGTTTTTCTTGGATCCATTGACCTATTGCATGGAGGTCATGAGCCGTTACTTGACTGAACTGGAGACAACGATCTCGTCGGTTATAAGTGACTTCGCCATGTTTGAACTCCACAATCAAAGATTCCATCGAGAAGGCTTGTGCTTCCTTCTCTTGATCTGAAAGCAATTTCTCTAGTCTGCATATCATCTTGTCGAGCTGAAGGTCAGGATCCCATTCCTTCGCCCGGATAATGAGCCGCTTAACCGACATGTGTGATGTTAAGACCTGCTTCACGATTCCAGCAATGTAATGAACAATGCATGGTTCAGAGATCCATTCATTGCTGCCATAAGGACTGAATTTCAACTCGAGGGTGACGTTCAATGTGCTCAATTTATCGAAGAGTTGTTGGACCAGTGGCGTCACAGCCCATACGTTGCGCCAATCTCGTACAAAGTCGAAGGCCACAGCTCTGACTGCGCATGCATGTGCGGGACTCGACAAGATGTCCATCAGTCGCAGAAGATTGTCCTTTTGCGATGGATCTATGCGGAGATTCTCCAGGTAGCGGAGAAATCGATCATGACAGAGTTGTTCTAAAGTCTTGTTGACAAGCCGTAGATTGAGGAGGGTTCTCTTGCAAGCGTTGTCCCCATGCTTTATGATGCTAATGAGGACTTCATTTGGTAGGCTGAGCAGTGCGAGGCCCATCTCGTATGACAAGCAGCCCGCTCGAAAGAAGACAGGACCGACTGACGGAGAGTTCTAGGACAGTATTGTTATATGCGACTCGACAGGCTCTCAGAAATCCGCGTCTTGCAACAGCCAAATCGTGTATACAGATATGAATGTCGATGGCGAGTTCAAGGGTCCATGACGTAACACGGCGGGAGCGGATATGATAGATTGATGGTTTGGGTCAGCTAGACAATGTACTGTCTCCGTAAGAACTCGTCTAGCAGTTTCGTTGAGATGGAAGTAGGTGAAAGATGCATGTAAGTAGTAATTGGTAGGTAGCAGCAGAGGTCTGTATGGTTAGCCCACTTAGCCTGTTCCAATATACTTTCGAACCTTCCGCCAAGCTTTTCGATACAAGATACAGGCGGAAGGAACGTGAAACAGATCCTCAGAAAGTTCTTGCATTTTGATGTACCACGTAGAGTTCCTGCTGCTTTGCAGGTCTAGCCAGTCATGGCCAAAATCTTCATCCTCCTTCGGACAAAACATCGGCCTTGGCTTTAATAAGGCGGTGTGTTGCGAAGAGGCAGTCGTTCACACCCATGGCTCTCAGTCAATGGCGTAAAGACATGGGCAGACTCGCTCGATCGCTGGAATGTGTAAAACGAAAGACAATCTCATCAATAGTGAGAACGTCGAAGACGTTTCTTCACTTGTCAAGTTAGACGCCAGCTTTCTTGGCCAGAGATTGCCGGCGCTGGGGACCAGGGCCCATCGCGATTAAACTTTGTGTCTTAATACCACAGCTGATATTTAGCCGGAGGGATCTCGATGCATCATGCATGCATTGCGCAGATGGCTAATGCTGCACGTCCTACAACTGATTATCTTGTACAATCGTTTTCCAGTCCACCTTCGGTTCCTCTCCTCTTTTTTCAAAGCCAACTGCGATTCGTCGACTCACGGCGCCATCCGCTTTGCATAACACCAACCTCAGAGTAGTTTGACCTGTCCTGAAGTTGGCTAGAACTATCACGTGGAACGGGATTGATACTCTATAGAGCTTAGAGTAAAGGCTGCTTGGCGGCTCGCAAAAGAGAGGAAAGTTGTGAGCAAGAGCGGGGGACCCGAAGGTGGACTGGAAAACGATTGTATCAACAGTGGCATGCTTTTTGGTTGTATGACAGATCGTCAAGAGTATTCTGCTAAAAGCAAATAGAATTCTAGTATTCTATGGAACACATGTGGTAGGTACGATGGTTGAAATCGTGGGGGTATCTCTAAATATAAAAATCAATGCTTTTCGTAACCCGTCGTTAATAAAACTGTTAAAGTCATGGTGTCGTGCTTAGAAGTTGCTGCTGCTGCTGCTGCCTTCGACAGGAGGTTGGTGTTTAGGAACTTTGATAAAGACGTTCCTAGTCCAGCCTTCGGCATCCTTGTGAACTTCCTTCTCAAGGCGGTAACCTCCAATCTTGGGCAGGAGAACAGCCCAGAAGACCCAGTAGATACCTCCGGCTGCAATTATACCCAGACCAACAACACAGTGAAGATAGTAGGGGAGTGATTTGTACTGGTTCAGCTCGGGAGTGGGAGGAGGAACAAACGGTGCAACGACCAGGTAGATGTTGCTGAGGAAGAAGAAGATGGTGACCGGAAGCGTAGCTTTGACCGGAGGATTCCAGTTGAATTTCTCGCGATGAAGATAGATCCAGATAAGTCCAAGTGAGACAAAAACGTTGACAACTGAAAGTGGGTAGGAGATCACGTTCAGGATGAAGTTGTAGGCGTCACCAGGAGGAGGAGCCAACATGATGATGACCGAGACAGCCCAGTGCTCGAACAGGCCCATGAAAGGTGCGTTAAAAGGCTTGTTGCTTGCCCAGAGTCTAGAGAATGGCAAGATGCCTTCACGGCCAAGTTCTTGGACAAGTCTGCCCTGGGAGAAGATCACGGAAAGCACGTTTCCGTAAGCTGAGAGAGCAACAAAGACGCTCAATGCCCTCTCTGCTTTGGGTCCAAACACGTTTCGGAAGAATTGGGCAGCGAGAATACGTCCACTGCTCATGATCTCTTCCTTGGGGACCGCTGCGAAGTATGCAACGTTGGCGAGAATGTAAAGAACACCAACAATCATGATAGCGGTGGGAGCTGCGATCTTGAGCGTTTTGACGGGGTTCTTCATCTCGCTCATGGAGTAGTTGGCGTTGCTGTAACCGATGAAGGACCAAATAACATTGTATAAAGCGGTGACCACTCCGTATGCCGAGCCTGTGGTGCCCTCGAAAGCATTGTCGAAGTTGTGGGGTTTATCGATGCGCAAATGGCCTCCAAGGGCGGCGAATCCAGCAATGACGATAATGAGCAGAATGACAAGCTTGATAACACCAAGAACGTTCTGCAGGCGAAGACCCCACTTCAGAGCCAGACCGTGAATAAGGAAGGCCGACGTGATACAAGCGAGACCAATTCCTCTTTGATTCCAGCGGTTGACAGGGACTTGGGCGGCATTGAGGATGTATTCACCAAAGACGACGCTGTTGGATCCAGCCCAACCAAGAAGAACGACGTAGCCAGTCTGTTTGAAAGTCAGTCATGTGCGACCATTGGCGAGCTCGTAGCAGAACATACGTAAAGACCAGTGACCAAGAACTTAGGCTTCTTGAACACGTATTCGAGGTAGTTCTTCTCTCCACCGTTCCTGGGAAGTGCTGTGCCGAACTCGAGATAGACGGCCATGCCAGCGGCGGCAATGATTAATCCAGCTACCCAGATGAACAATGCAAGGCCGACACTTCCACTGCTCGATAGGATGCTACTCGGGGTAGCAAAGATACCAGTTCCGATCATGCGATTGAAGATGAGGAAGATGGCACTGACGAGACCAATCTGTCGTCGACCTTCGCTAGTCTGGTAGATATCATGACCATCGTCGCTTGCTGTCTCGGAGTCCACAAAGGCCGAGGGATCCTTCACCTCGACCTCCTGGACTTTCTTTAGTGATGAGAAGACCATCTCTCAAAGATCCAAGTAGGATATATCAAGTCCTTCCTTGTCGAGGGAGTTGTGCAACAGTTCTTGAAATCCATCAGATCAATACCTCCGCATGCTTTTGTAAGAGGGCCACGCACTTGCGTGAACATTTGTCGAGAAGGCGTCATTGTCACTAGGATGCAAGCAGTAATTCGTTAAGTAATACAAACGTGATGTTGTCAAGCTTGGGGGTCTGGAGTTTGGGGTGCACGGCGTGACTTCGCTACTAATTTTCTCATCTTTTCTCTCCTGCCTGCCTATTGGCGCCCAGCACGCCCTACAAGACCTTGCTCCAATCCTTCGGGCGTATTGCGCATTGCTGGGCATTGAAGACGTGATGCGCCAGCCTGGCACGCTGTCGACATTCTGTCTACATGAGTATTGCAACTTGTTCGAAGGATCGTTCCAAGGAGGATGTCATGACTCGCTTGTATAGTACAAAGGTCTTGTCGTTCAGCGCTTGTGTGGTTGAAGTCCAAAGCGTTGGTAAAAGGCCCACTTTTTTTCTTCGTCAAGCGATTTAATCCAAGAGAAGCACATGGCCAGATGCATGCTGATACAACGATATCGGGTCTTATTTTCTGATCCAAGTGCCTGTCAGATGTCTGATCTGCTCTTCTGGAACTGCACTTTGTTGCACTCGTATTGTGGGTTGCATGGACTGGAAGTCGAGAGCGAAAGCAGGGAGATGGAAGTGAGTGCGACAAAGCCATGGAGCTCAAGCCGGGTAAATACGGTAGGTAGGCACAGCCCTGGCCAGAAAGACCCCATTTGTGGTATCGGGAAGCAATGCCTGTGGAAGTGATGCCTTCGCGATGGAAAAATCAATGGGCAGTTCTGACATGACCGGTTCATGATAAAAATGTTGTCGATACAAGCACAATGTTGTTCTTCTACAGAGTGGAGACAATCTTCGACGCAGCTCCAATGTTGATGCGACCATAGACCAGGGGTGTTCATACTGACGCGCATCATCAACTGCTCCACCAATCGTTCCTTGCAAACCGCAACCACATCAACGTCATATTGATACATCAATTAATGTTTATACCAACTGTGTTTCTGTAATCCCAGCAAACTTCGCCGAGCAGCACAAGATGCGGCGCTCGCTCTTTCTATGCAGGCAGGTGCTTTGGGAGACCCCTAGGTTTACAAGCAGATGCAGACGCCTACTGCATACAACGACAGATAGCCATCCAACGTTAAAGTCAACAAGCAAACCTGCCTCATCTTCTCGGTGCACATCATCTACCAAACATAATCAAGGTCCTTCGACAACTTCTGGCTTCTACGACTCGAATTCTGTTTTCCAGTGGCAACCGGGCAGCGAGCCAGGCATCGACACTTCTGCTGATAGCGTTGTGTCGCATGGCAAAACCTTTCCCGTAAAACTTAAATCGACGAATGATATAATACGATCCCAGGACTAACCATAGTAACAGTCGCAAATAACAGCAGTGGATTTCTGTGAAGACCAAATCGAGCAGACTGAGCTGGACAACAACTCTCTAGCAGAATTTCTAACCAAGTCAAGGCCAGAATGGGCTACCTGTCGCTGGATCAACGTCAACGGATTGAGCTGGGATGTCATCAAGCTGCTGGGCAACCATAAGAAACTTCATCCTCTGGCTATTGAGGATCTGATGCACACCGGAAACCGCACAAAAGCAGACTGGTATCCAGAGCATGCTTTCATTATTATGACACTTCAACGATTGACCAAACTCTCGTCGCAAAATGGACGTAGCGATTCGGACATCCAGAAGGCTTTGTCGAGCTCGGAGCCTCGCCATTCAACACGCAGCCGTAGTGGCATCACTTGGGAGACCGAGAAGACCTTCCAGCCACCAGACAATCAAACACATTTGCGTAGCCTGCAATCTTATCGTGGTGACAGATCGCCCGAAAGGGTGGCGTATATGGAGAAGAACTCAATCCTGACACGTAAAAGTCTAGGCGTCTCCATCGAGCAAGTCAGTGTGTTCCTCTGCAGCGACAACACAGTCGTATCATTCTTCGAACATTCTGGCGATGTCATTGAAGAACCCATCTTGAAGCGATTGAACTCGCCTGAGACGATCCTACGCCGAAGTGGCGATGCTTCTCTCTTGGTACATTCAATCATCGATGCAATCACCGATCTGGCCATCCCAATTGTCGCAACATACGAGAAAGCTATCGCCGAGCTAGAAATGGACGTCCTCACTGAGCCTGCCATTGGGCATTCGAAAGCACTCTACATCTTGACATCTGAGCTATCAATGCTAAGACAGCAGATGCAGCCCATAGCCTCTCTGATCAACAGTCTCCGCGATCACCACAGCACAGCGCAATTCCTCAACCGTACTTCCTCATCTGCCAACCCAATCTCTGATCTTGCTCGACGGAGCGCCGGTCCTGCTCTGATCAAGTCACAGACTCAATCTTCAGTCAACATCTCTCCAGCTGCGCACACATACCTGGGCGATGTCGAAGATCACTGTATCATGATTATTGCCTCGCTTGACCAGATGCGAACGCAAAGTGATAACATGATCAGTCTCATTTTCAACACCATGGGGGCATATCAGAATGAGAGCATGCAACAGTTGACCTTTGTCACCATCCTTTTCCTGCCCTTGACTTTCTTGTCTGGTTACTTTGGAATGAACTTTGAGGAGTTCCCACCTCTGAAGAATTCGCATGTGTATGTTGCCGTCAGATTGGCTTTTGCGGCCATATGTTGCCTCGAAACAAACTGCTGACTCGAGTCGTAGGTTCTTCTGGTGGTTAGCTCTGCCCATAACATTCGGCATGGTGGTAATCCTGCTGTAAGTCATCTAGCACCAATATTGACCATAGGTTAAGCGACAAGCTGACGTTCATTAGACGACAAAGACTCTTCCGAACAGTGAGGAGATGGATGCATCCTGGCACACGCTCTCACCGGCACGCAATGAGAGAACAACGAAAGCGGCAATGAAAGACAGCATGTTGTATTATCTCAAAGCATCAAAAGTCTTCAGATTTCTATGATAAAGTAAAACAATAGAAGAGAAAACGAGAAATGGAAAATTAAGCAGAAACCCCAAAAAGGTACTTCACGGGGTCGCAAAAAGAAAGCTCTGATGAACAAAACAATGATCACGCCAGGGGTCGAACCTGGAATCTCTTGATTCGTAGTCAAGCGCCTTGCCATTGGGCCACGCAACCAATTGATGAATGCCAAAGTGTCTAGCTTATTCATATACCAACAATAAACGACCATTCACGAGCCGACGACTGCCGACGACGGTTGTATGATGTTGGAACAGGGTGCCTCTCACATTCACCAAACCAACATCTCTCATTCACCATATCTCAGTAATAAACAGCCCTAGTCGGCTTCTGCGAATCCTTCGTTGTTCTATGCCTACTATTGTATACTTTTTGCTCACAGCTCTTCTGTATCTCGTGAATTGGAAATTTTAAGAGTGGTATGCGCCTAGCTGGGGAAACACTTCATTTTGCCGGCAACCCAATATCGGAAGAAAGTATTGAGCTCTGGCGACCAACGTTACTGCATAGTCTTGCCTGACTGTCACTAACGTTGCAAGAAGTCGCAATAGTCTTCGTGGTCACAATTTGTTTCAGCACAGTCTCGTAGTTTGGTTGTTAGTACTAGGTGCAAGTGTGCAAGTATTTGGGGATAGTCGCTGCCATTGTCACATGTGAATAGAGATGCGCTTGTACACCGACTGTTTATGTCCCCTTCCAAAACTGCCAGTCAATATTGCCACTTAGCGTGACGCTTCTGCTTCGCGATTCGTTTTGCAAATTTCCGAGCACGAGATCGGGACTATTGATCATGATCAGTTCTAACTCCAGCCCTCGGCGAGGACTCCAGAGGCTTGTCGAAGTAGATGTGCGTGCTTGTGGAAGCTGAAGGGTACATAACAAGCAGTACGCAGCTAGCACACAATTTCCTACAGTTGTTGAGCATGGCTGAACAGACCCTTGTGTGCTTGAGAAAAGCATGTGGGTTCGAGATGGCTGGGCTGGACCCCCAGCAAGCCAAGAGTTGGGGCTCCAGCTTGTTCCCGGCACTCGGCGCCACGCTCTCTCTTGAGACCGAGTTTTATGTTGTTGAATGCTTTAATGGTGAGGCTGACTAGTCGCAGGACCAACCTTCTTGCGGGCGATACTGCTGCATGGAAGGCAGCGACAAAATATGCAGATTTGAGTCTATGCATCAACATCACCTGTCATACCCCAGTATGACCGAAAAACATAAAAGCTGGAGATGCTTGACATCCGAGATTCGGATGATTTGAGTAGCAACGGGTGTATATGACCGGCTTGAGCGGCCTCGAGAGATGAGACAAACAAACAAGTTCGTGCCGAGTTGATCCCCGGAGCGGACGCTCCAGGCGGGAATACGGCGCCGAGATAGGACCGCGGGCGTTCCTGACGCTTGCGGACCGTGAGTCGAGCATTCAAAATCGCGCGCAGTACGGCACATCTGGTGCTGGCCACGCAATTGCACTGAAGTCTCTTCAAGAATGATCAGAGGGACCGCGCAACTAGGTATCAATGTAGCGTTCTATACTACCATTGACCATTGAGTGACTCCTGATAGAGCAAGCAAATTGCAAGCGTTGAAGCAGTTGATGATTGCAATTTTGCACGGTGTGTATCAGCCAAGTGGATTGTCACGGCCTTGCCCGCATTTTCCGTCAAAATGCGGAGTAGCAAGGATAGCCCGGGAACTTGGTGGTTGAACAAGCAACTACAAGATAGCAAAACCTCTGTGATTATTGATGGCGACGGACTGCGACGGACAGCGCAGAGCTGCAAGCAGACGACATGTTGCCCGAAAGAGATGGCTCCTGTTGAGAAGGACCAGGAGATGATGGCATGGTCGAGGCTCTTCTTCTTGAGCAGTTGCATAGTTTTTGACGTTGGTTCATTGCCGAGATTTGGTTACCCTGTTGAGTAAGGCTAGGTTGCGCGATTAAAAGGTCAGCCAATCACAAGGGCTCAACAGGCTGAGATGCTGCTCGAAGAGGCAATCTTCTCCTGGTCGCAACGAAGAAGGTCTGCCAAAGCTAGGTAGATGCACGGTTAAGTCGGAAGGATGCGTGTGTTATGCTCGGATGACGGAGAGGCTTTTTGTGGTGGTTTGGGAAGAGCGTGCGAGTGCGGGACGAGGCAAGGCCCCAAATCATCAAAAGCCAATTTCTGAGGAAACGACGGGCTGCTTGGGGCATCTTTGAGAAAAACAACCAACCTCCCACCCACCACTTCCCTTTCTTTTTACTGCTTCGTCCCTTCCTTCCCTTTCCCCCATCCCCCTCCCAATCGACCCGACGCCCAACTCGTCTTGTCCATCGACACCAGGGAAATCAACATGAAGTTCTCCGCTGTCGTCGTCGGCGCCTTCGCCGCTCTTGCTGCCGCCCAGGGCTCTCAGGTCTCCAGCGCCGTCTCTTCGGCCGTCTCGTCCGTCAGCTCTGGTGCTTCCAGCGCTGCCTCCAGCGTCACCGACCGCTCCTCGCGCTCCAGCTCTGCCAGCGCTGGCAGCAGCGTCACCACCTCTTCGAGCGCTTCCTCCACCACCTCATCCCAGGCCAGCTCTACCGCTTCTGGTGCCGAGGACGCCAACAGCTCCAGAACCAGCGACACAACCTCGACTGAGACCATCTACTACGAGTACCCCAACACCTTCCACAAGCCCGTCTCCCCCACTCTTCTCGGCAGCAAGGTCATCACCATCACCAACGGTGTCACCCCCACCTACTCTCTTCCCAAGTCCGCCTCTACTTTCGGCGTCACTGTCAGCAACATCACCACCACCTTCACCTACACCAACACCTTCCACAAGCCCGTCTCCAAGACATGGCTCACCACCCAGACCTACCAGGTATGTATCTTTGGACTGCTGCAAATGTGGGGTTTGTGCTTCGTCCAATTTTCAATTGCTGTCCATCAGCTGAGTTGCTTGTTGAGACAAGCGACCTTGCTTCAAAGCAGCATTGTTGATTGGAATCGAACGCGGATCCGTTTTGCTCTATCAGGTATTCTGTCGGCCGAACCAAGCTAACTCGTATCCCAGACCACCATGGGTGTTCCTGACCTTGCCACCACCTCTGAGGGCTCTGCTGCCAAGAACGCTGTCGGTGCCGTCGGTGCTTTCGTTCTCGGTGTCGCTGCTCTCCTGTAAGAAGGGTGCTGCAATGGCATATCGATGAGATAATAGACGCAGAAGGGCGACGATGTTGGGATTAAATTTCTTATACACTTTTTTTCTGCAAGGCGTTACACTTTTTATTTCTGGACTGCATGATGGGAACGCCATTGATGCTTCACTGTAATTTACTCACTACCTCCGAGTGTCCCCTAGAGGGTAGAGGGATCAACGTCAAATCATGGGAAGGTCAAACACACAACCGATACCGTTAATAGGGAATGAAGAACAACCTTTCCCTTTCTTCACAATCTGCGTCTTCTGTATTGTCGACAAATGAATCTTGGTGATGTCTACCTCGTTGGAGACTGAATGTTGTGACTGAATGTTTCTCAATCGTCGGAGCTATAACATCTTGTACTACCTTATACTAGTACGTTTGTCATATGTCCTGATGGTTCTAAGCAAGCATCCGCTCTTGGCTCAGACAGTGTTCTGGTCAACACATGACACTAATGCGATTTGATAGAGGTCTACCGCCAAGAATTTCGATGCTCGCCGGTCATCGGAGGTGTCAAAGGGCGTACCTGCTCGATAAGCCGAGTAGATGCAGTACATACGCCCTGACTTTCTGACCATAACTCGATTTTCATATCTTTCAAGTATATAGGATTCATCTTCGAAAGTCATCATTCGAATTCAATCTTCGCAGATTGAACCACACGCCGACTGATATAACCGAGCTTCCGAGGCTTGCTCCAAGATAACTGACTACACATATTGAGTGATCATCCAAACTCGTCAAACCTCAAGATGGCCACCTCAGAAGAATTCAAACACCATATCGTCCAGCTGGATGGCCATATTGACCTTCCTCCTCTCCGGTTTCCTCACACCTATGAGAAATACGTCCACACCTCACCTGCAGAACTACCCTCTCGGATCGCCTCAGCTACAATTGCAATCGGAACCGCTGTCACCATCACAAGAGCCAACTTCCTCTCTGCATCTAAACTCCAGCTACTTTCTTGCTTAGGTGCCGGCTGCGATAAATTTGACCTTCAAGCTGCTAAGGAGTGTGGAATTACTGTGACCAATACTCCTGCTCAAAACACCAGTACTGTTGCTGAGCACGCGTTGAGCCTGTACTTCGCGGTGAAGAGGAGAATTGTCAGTTTGGATGAGTTTACGAAAGAGGGGAACGGATGGAAGAAGCAGGGGATGTGCGTGGGCGAATTCAGAGGTGTGATGCCTAGAGTCTGTGAGGAGGAAGTTGTTGGAATTATTGGATATGGAACATTAGGTATGTCTTTTCTGTATCGTCCTTTGCATAAAACTGCCTCAAGAAAACTGTGGAAGAAAAAGCAAACACAGATGGAACTCGTCGAGGCTTGTTAAGCTAGCTGGATTAGAGTCATGCTAACATACACATCCCACCACAGGCAAACACGTAGAGAGACTGTGCAAAGCCCTCAACATGCACGTCCTCATCGCCGAACGCAAAGGCGCTTCAGAGATCCGCCCCTCCCGCACTGCCTTCGAAGATGTCCTGCGACAATGCACAACCCTCTTCGTCACCTGCCCTCTGGACCCATCAACCCACAACATGCTCTCCCACCACGAACTCTCTCTACTTTCTCCGACCTCCATTCTCATCAATGTGGGTCGTGGTGGTATTGTAAACGAACAAGCTCTCGCAACCGCTCTCAAGGAAGGAAAGTTGCTTGGTGCTGGAACGGATGTTTTCGAGCATGAACCTGCGACTAAGGAGAACTGTCCTTTGCTGGCTGATGATGTGCCGGGGTTGGTTGCTACGCCGCACATGGCTTGGTTTTCTGCTAAGACGGTTATTGGCACTAAGCAAACTGTTAGAGACACCATTGAAGCCTTCGTCAGGGGAGAGCCGGTGAATATGGTCGTAGATGGTAGAAAATAGACAGAGTAAGGGTGGCACGTCCTTCAGAATTATACTACACACTCACCAACGGCAATGTGATGTAACGCTACTCATAACGGTTTTGTCAAAAAGGCTCTGGTAAGATGAAGAGACTTCCTATATGATAGCACTAGCCCAAAAAGACATCGGTTTGACTGTAGTGGATGTAGTCTTAGTAAGATAGCATGTCATCTCGCTCTGCCATGCCTCTTACGTCGCATCGACAAACCAAGCGAAAAAAAGAGCGGAACAGCTATCAACAAAACAGAAACAACCCTAGCCACCGCAATGCTCGGAGGTGAAGAGAAATACTTTTCACATTACTCTTGAGTTGTGGTCTATTAGGACCTCCGGTATTAAGTAAAGGGTGATGAAGACCTAGAATCGAGCCGGCGGACTCTGTTCTACTAGACGGGAGACACGAGCCATTGCCGCTGCACCATTCCACCAGTTCAATGGAGATGATGTTGAAAGGTAGCAATACGATGTTGGGCTGTGGGTTGCTTCGCTGCTGGGCAGAGGTATGAAGTGAGTGATATGAGCACCTACCTTTCACACATCAACTAGATGTCTTGGAGCACGAATAAGAGATATAAATGAACAAATAATCAAAGAAAATGGTCACAACGGCGCTCAATGGGGTTTCTCCGTTGCTTCTGGCATTGGTATGCATTTATCTTCTCCATTTACATGATGGCATTCAAGCCACCATCGAGTGTTATCACAGTGTTGTTCGCATACTGGTTTCCGCACAAGAAGACAGCCGCATCAGCAACCTCGTCTACAGTACCAAATCTGCCGGCGGGGACTTTGGCCAGAGCAGCGTCTCTTGCAGCATACGACATTGCCTTTGTCATGTCCGTTTCCACATAGCCAGGGCAGATGGCATTGACTCTGATGCCTTTGGTGCCGAGTTCAGCAGACAGTGAGCGAGTGAGCCCCAAAATGCCAGCCTTTGAAGCTGCGTAAGCTACACTGCCCACGCCGCCATGCGTAGCGAGTAGAGATGAGATGTTCAGAATATGACCAGCTCCCTTATTGGCCTCTGCAGAGTTCTTGAGCATCTTCTTTGCTGCAAATCTAGAAGCTTGGATAGCAGCGTTTAAATTTGTGTTTAGAATGTTGTCGACCTTGGCTTGTGAGGTGCGGATCAAGAGACTGGAATGCGTAACCCCTGCTGCGTTGACCAAAACATCTAGTCTGCCGTTCTCAGGCTCCCAGCAAGGGTTCTTGTCGAGGGTGGACCAGAAGGATGGGTCGGTAATGTCTCCGGTAAGGACAAAATGACTACGACCGACTGAACCGCGGGCAGAGACGCAGAGCTCGTAGGTTTCCTTTAGAGCGGATTCGTCTCGGCCAACAAGGAGGCAACCAGCTCCTTCACGTGCTAAGGCGACTGCAATTGCGCGACCTATGCCGCGAGAGGCGCCTGTTACCAGGCAGGTTGATCTGCGGAGGGCGTGCTTTGATGAGGCAAAAAGTTTGAGAGATCGTGTTTGTGTGAAAGTTCGTGAGGGAGCCGGCCCAACGACATTGAAAGCACTCCGTATCGATGGCGGCAGTGACAGGATAGTTCGAGACATGTTTGATAAAGAAATAGCAGGGACAGAAAGACAGAGGAAAAGACTTTCTTCAATAGGATCTGATGGATGCTATCTTCTTCTGACAGATTCAAAACTAGCAAATCACTTAGCCCGATGTACGATTCTACATTGAGATATAGTCTCACGATTCCAAAAGTCGAGTAGTGTTGATGATGAGAGAGACCTGTCTTTGATCAGAAGTGGAAGTCGATGGATGGTGAAGCTCGGAACAAGGAATGTCTTGGCGTGAGCGAACGCGATTTTGCCCACAGCTTCAGTCGACAGCTCTTTCTTCTTCTTCTTCTTTCTCTTTCACGCGCATCCTCGCAATACACATTCAACAATGGCAGGTACAGAGCAGACTGACGCACCCGACTACGTGACTCTCGTCAGTAACGACGGCTTCGAGTTCCTGGTGCAAAGAAAATCAGCCTGTCTCTCTGGCGCCATCAAGAGGATGCTTGACCCAAACAGTGCGTTTTCTTCCTCGATCCTTCCAACCCTCGGTCATGATACTGACTGTACCCTGCAGACGGCTTTGCTGAGTCCAAGACGCACAAATGTGTCTTCGAAAACATCAATGGTATGGTGCTGGAGAAGGTGTGCGAGTACTTCTACTACAATGAGAAGAACCGTGACTCGACCGGTGTCGCCGACCTGGACATTCCGCCTGAGCTCTGTCTTGAATTGCTCATGGCGGCTGATTACCTGAATGGTGCGCGCTCCTGATCTGCATCTTCTCACTCGCCCTACTGACACGCCTTTAGTCTGATGAAAAAGCTACGCATCTACACGACTCTCCTCTGTCTTCCTTCCAAGCATACCAGCCAAGGCGTTTACGGCGTTCATTGCTCTCTCAACAGAGCAATCTCCTACAGATTTGCTTCATGAATACCATCATCTCATCATCCGCGACTTGATCAAGAAATACTGTGACAAGGAAACGACTACACCACACATCTTCCTTGGACCACGAGCATATACGCCGTCATCTTCACTCCTCCACGATGCGGCGTCTATAGTTGGTCCTACATCCAACTTCCGCTTTATTCAGTCCCTTTCCCCAATTCACATGGAATTGGTGACTTTATTCCAGCTGGAGACATCTCTCTCTTACCGTCAACAAAATACAAACATAACGTCTACCTTTTTTTAGCCTGTCCGCAATTCTCACCAGTGACTTTTCTTTCACATGTTCAGGAACTTTTATTGTCACGCTTGTCTCCTCATTTCTCTGGGAGTTTCCAGGCCCTCATCACTGTTCCAAGATGAATTTGACACGTTTAAATTGACTTGCAATGTCTTTGTATCCGTGATGTCTGCGAGTCTCATTGCGTGCCTACATTTCCTTTCATTCTTCAGAGCATTTCCCATCAGAGGAAGGCTCACGAAGACGCACTGGAAGATCTTCGAAGTTTATGTTGCTACTAACTAGCACTGCTAATACAAATTTGCAATCACGATGAACTCTTCTCACACCGCGATGCTCTTATCTTACCATCGGCTCCTTGTGACCTCTGTATTTCTATTCTCGAACTTGCATATATAGCCGTGTTGCGAAAAAGGGAGCCGTCTCTCCGTATATGCAAGCTTGCACCGACGGCGCAACACACTAAAACCACACGATCGCCCACTTAGCTTTCTTTGCTATTATTCCTTCGACGCGACCAACTTTTCTTCCGCAGATCTTCTCTTGAGGAGTTAATGCAATGTCGTCTGGGCTTTTAGAGACGGCTTCTGTTTAGTATAGCGTAGATAGGTGGATGGTTAATGTATTTGAGTTTTGCACTTGCGGGCTCTCCGTGCTCTTGCTTCTATCATTTATCTTGCATACCTGGATCTTGTGGTTTCAGGATGTAGAAGGGAGTCGTAAGTGCAGGGCTTGTAGATGCTCGTGCGTGGCTTCTACTGCATACATGCATTACTCTATTTTACTTTGCTCCTCCTTCCTTCTTGCTAAGAGTGTTCGTGCGTAGGGCTTAACCATCTCCTCTAGCCCTACCATCGCGATGAAAGTCCTCCTGACACGAAAAAGCTGTATCTAGTCTTTAGCCCAACTGTCTTGCTTCTTCTTTCAGGCCACCCTTTGCAAAAGCGTGGGTCTCACATGGGATACTTATCTTACTTCCACACGCATACCACGCGTAAAGGCATTGATCACCCCCTGTTGATCACCAAGCACGTATTTCGTTCATGCAGAATTGGGAACGTGGTATCTCCATGGCTGCTCGGACTGGTAGTGTCGTCTAGCACAGCCCTAGAGGGTGGACTGATTTGTCAAAGATTAGATGAAACTTGGGAGGTTTGTGCTTTCCATGCCCGATGACCTGGTTCGGTCTTAATGCACAGTATATGAATACAAGATCTTGGGCGATGGATAGATTAGTTGGCACGTCATGGTAGAATCCAAATGAAAGAGACTTGCGTCGATGTGGTTTGGGGGAAGCAGTCAAGACAAGGGCATGAAGTTGTAATGCTATGGTATGATGAATACAAGTCAGAGAGTGCATGAAATCAATTCTAAATTTGGTACTTGATCGTCTTGTGACTGTGTCTCATGAGCGCTAAAGCAGAAAGGAAATGGAGGTATATGAACAACGAGCAGAACAGGAAAGAAGATATGGAAAAGGAAACGAGGAATGAGCTAGTGATAGAGAGGGAGAGAGTGTGAAGAAGGGAACCAACAACCAGACCAAACCAAAGAAAGCCACCACCCTTTTGAACAAATAGAAATACTAGCCATGTAACATTAGATGTGATGAACAGATAGGGAAAGAATACACAGATCAATGAACCATCAGTCATGTCGTCTCGACAAAGTCAAAGCCCTGGCGACCTTTCTGAATCCACTCCTCTCCTTCTCTTTCTTCTTGGTATCGATTGAAGAAGCAATTGGTTTCACTTCACTTTCTATAGCTCCAGCAGCAACAAGTGCAGCCGTTTCTTCCTTCCAGAAGGTGTCCCACTTGCCCACCACAGGCTTAGGTGCCGAACCGCTGAGTAGACTTCTGCGTCTACTGATGTTTGGTTTCGATCTGATGCCAATGAGGTTGGAAGACTGAGAGCGAGGAAGGCCAGCAGAGGAGATGGAAGTGACAGAAGAACCAGGCGACGGTCCCACGCTGAAGTCAAAAGACTTTCGCAGGCGGTTGCGCATAGGAGGAGGACAAATGACAGGTGCTGTCGCCCCTACCACAGCATCCATTTCCCTCTCTTCAGGAATTTGGATTTTGATGAAGGAAGCCCGTTGAAGTGACAAAGGCTGCTTAGCAAGAGGTGTGGTTTTCGGTGTTGTGGTGTCCACGTAAGAGGCGCGGAGGAAAGAGATCAAAGCTCTGATGTCTGAAGCTGTGGACATGCCTCCAAGAGACACACGAACGACGCCTGTGGCTTTTCCATCCACAATCTCAGTGGGATTGCTGCATCGGTGGCCGGATGCAAAGGCTGCTTTCATCTCTGCTGGCGTCCAGTTGAGGTAGGTAGCCATGCCACCAGGATTGCAGAGAGAGCCGCTGCGAATATAGATGTTGTGGCCGTTGGCAGACTTCTCGACCTCCGTGTATGGGACGAGCGAGCCATCGGACTTCAACACGTTGAAGGCGATGGTGCCACCTTGAGTTTTGCTGTCGCCGTAAATGGTAGTAGGTTCTTTGTAGACACGAACCACGGGTTTGCCATTTCGGTGTCGTAGATTGCAGAGGCTATCGTAGAGTTGCTTTGACAGCTGTGCTGTGTGGCGCGAGATGAACTTCATAGGTTCAGGTCCATAAAGGCGTTCGTGAACGTTGATGGCGTAATCCAAAGCAAAGATCGAGTGGAAAGGCAAAGTACCATCTTCAAGCGCGTCATGGGTGCTGGCGGTCTTCCTTGCATGCCAAATGTCGTTGATGGTCACAACCATATCGACTGTGCCACCTCCAAAGTATTTGCGATTTGTAAGGACATGAGAAGAGGACTTCTGCACCAGCAGGGCACCAACATTGGGAAAGCCGAAGATCTTGTAGAAGCTGAGAGCCACGAAGTCAGGACTTTCATCAGTATTGCTCAAGTCCAATTGAGCAGTGCTGGCAAGAGCAGCAGCATCGAGGAGAGTATAGGTGTTTGCTCGTAGGATTTTCTTTCTTATCATACCGGGCCACGTCAGGGGAAGACGACGACCAGTCATGTTTGATTGACCAGGATAGGCGAAGAGACCTAATTGGCGAGGAAGAGGACCACCAGTGCCACCGCACTCGATCCACTTTTCTACCTCATTGTCGCTGGCAAAGCATCGACTCGTTGTTGTGAGCTCGCGAATACCGACGAGACTAGTATGAGCGTCACGATGGTAGCCATACCATAGTTGCCTATGTGTGGAGGCGGCATGGTCTTTGATGCACTCGATAGTAAGCTTGATAGCGGCAGTAGCGTTTGCAACAAAGACCAGATCCCACTTCTCAGGGTCGGCTTTGAAGAAACGAAGGGCTTTCTCACGAATGGCGTCTATCCGGTGACCAGCGATTGCCGATGGCGTGGAATCTGAGTGTGGGTTGCCATATAAATTTGAGATCAAGTCTCTTGAGAAATCCTCGACCATTGACTTGGCATAAAGCTGGGATTGGTCAGAGAAAGGGAACAATGGTCACGAGGGTGGGGTAAGCTTACTGTTGACCCTCCATGATCAAGATAGATTTTGCCGGCGAGTTGAGGATACTCTCGTGCTCTGAAGCTTTCGACCTCCTCATTCTCTATGTGTTCTCCAGAACATGATGGAGCAGGTGTCGTGCAATCGGTTTCGTAGTCATAATCTTCGTGACCGCTGTAGGATGACATGTCGTCGTCTGAGATGGAAGAGGTCCCTGACATGATGTCTTTTGTGTTTCGGTGCTGGGTGGTCCCCGTTGTATAAGGCTCAAAACAAGATCGCCCGGCAATCTGAAAGGTAAAACGGTTTCCTATCGCTTGGAAGAAGGGGGAAGCAACGAGATATGAGAATGGTTCCGACTAGCGGTACAGTATGCGCTTGAGTAAATGAAAAGAGAGGACTAAGCTTTTGGCAAAAGGAGCAACATTACCATCGAACTAAAGAAGATGAAAGAAAAGGAAGAGGCAAAGGGTACAAGAGTAAGGGACAGACGTGACGTATATAGACATGCTTTCTGCAGAGCAAAGGCAATGATTGCTCTCGGTAACAGTGTGCAGATGGCATGGCGTCCGATCCGCGGCATAACGATACATTTGCTAGACCAAAACACATGGTCTCAGTAGCCACTGTACGCAGGTAGCCAGAACCTGAAGGCTGTCAAAGCGGTAGAGACCCGTCAACCTGTCAACGGTCAACTCACAGATCAAGTTCGAGCTAGAGATCATGATTGTTTGACGAATCAACGGCTCGCGTAGTTATTTTGGACAGAAGATGCATCGATCGCCAATCAATCCCGGAGGCGATGCTGGCTATCTCGAACGACATGGCGCTCTGTCTATTGCCGGGGATGCACGTCAGTTCTCTCTCGATGAGCTTTCCTTTGCACAATGCAGGCGTATCCTGGGTGGTGGTAATGCGACAGAGCGTCCAAGGTGGAGCTTGCTAGGCAGTTGCGAGACGGATGATCTGCTGGACGCGCAGCAGGAATCCGCAATCCGGGTTCATGTTTCCAGCCCATGGCAGCACAGACACTGTGCCTGCAGGCAGGAGGTGGAAAAATTTCTCGTACGCGATCGTCCCTGGCGCCCTCACGACTCAAGAAGGCTGAGATAGATTGGATGTCACAGAGTTCGGAGCTATCCCACAAGCGTTGTGACGAGCGGGAGCCAGGGACGACGCGAACGGCCCGCGGACAGCAGACGGTATGAAGCCTAAAAATCCTCCGCAGACTTCACGTCAGGTCGTGTCTTTGCCTATTCGGCATCTACTGTCGAGCCGTGCAAAGCAACATGTGAATGAGAGAGCAGCAGCAGCTATCCGACAGTCCCACTATGTCAGGTGTCGACTGTGTAACGTGCAAAGAATCGGCCTCCACGTAGTCATCGTGTCTCGGCGCTCAATTGCGGGGGAAGCAGGACGAGCATGAGAGGCTGGCAAAGACTTCATTGTTTCACGACAGCGTTACGATGGTACCCGTTTCTGCTGGCTCGAAGAGAGCCGGAATGTGTCACGTCTTGCGAAGTAGTGAGCATCTCATCGCAAAGGCCGGACAGATTCCCATATCGAGTCCCACATCTGGTAATGCTTCGAAGCCGTGACATTGACTTCACTATCCTAGATATCAGAAGTCCCGCCATGCTGGCTCATCTTGATACAGACGCCCGAACGCCTTCTTGGAAGTCCCAGCAGCCATCTGGTAGTCATGGTTGAAGCCACCGAAAACTCTCCGGCGACTACCTAGCTCCCCGTGAGTGCTGACCACCTCGTATCAACTCACCCTGGACACTCGCTGTGACGGCCGATTTCTGACGAATCAGGATGTGCGGCCACGGCTTCCTGATGACAGAAGGATTGAGTGCTCATTGCTGAGCGCGCGCGTCGCTGGCAAAAAGGATGGCCGCAGTCTGTGCGAGAGTGCTTGACCAGTCACTTCGGGCCAGCAGCATCTCGCAAAATGCAGCCAGCCGATCTAAGGACAGGATCCGTCGGCTTATTAGACGAGCAATAACGGCGTCTAGCGACCAAGAGGTGGAGATATCAGGATTGCCAAAGGAGAAGGCACGAGCAACCATCCGAGAGGAAGGTGCGACCATGATAGCCAAGCTCAAGGGTGGACCGCTCACTCGTGGCCAACGATAACATACCTCGTGCGCCGATACCAACCGTTTCTCGTTCAAAAACGCTCAGACGACATCGATCTATCGTATGGAGATGCGTCGTGTTTCAAGTCAACCTTGTCAAGGGCAAAAGAGACGGATGTGATCTTCAGCGGCAGCGGACCGTGACAGATTGTCGAAGCTCCGACGCGTCCCTAGATCCTGCATACCAGGTCAAATCAAAATGACCACTGACCGGATTTTGAAGATTTTTCCGCTTTGGACAACCCTAAATCGAATTACAAATGATTGGATAAATTGCCCTCGACGAGGATCTGTTTAGTTGCGATGCATTCGAGATCCTGGGAGCACGTCACTGCGGCCCGCGCGTATTGACGGATTGGCGTGAGTCGTTGCGTAGTACGGGGAAGCTAAACCCTAGTTGCATTAGCCTCCTGTCTACAGCCTGCAGGGGCATACTGCTACGACCTCTTCTCCTCAAGCCAGAAGATATCTGATACATCCGACTTCATGCACAAAGGTCAATCGCGTGGTGACCGGGCTTTTGGGATGCGTCTGAAATTGCCTTCAGCCACCCAGGATCGACTATTGAGAGGTGAGCTAAGAGCCAGCGCCAGCATGTGATTCGACAGTCGCCCTTCCATGGCCTCTGAGTCGACGACTCTCGCTTGCATGCTGTTTGCCTCTCCATTTCCTTGTGTAGTCATAGCGGCCGTCTGTGTTTGCTCGATTCCTGCAGCCGGCCTTGACACATTCAACAAGCGAGATAGCAATGCCTGCCCTTCCTAAGACTGCATTTCCATTTGTAGACTGCCGGGCCCAGTCTTCTCTCTCTCTTTCGTATCTGAGACTCTTTGCATTCGCTCTTTTCCAACTATCGTGGTTGCTTGCAATACTGTGGCACTCAAGAAAAGGTTGATATACATCTTTGCCTCGTCGTTCGGAGACCACACTCACTCAGCCCTACAACAATTTTCCGTTTGCTCGTTGTGGTCGTTGCTTGGCTGCGTCCACAGACCTCTCGGCTTTTATACAACCACTCCACGTAGCTCTTCCAAAACACAGCTTTGATGCACGCATCAAGGTCCACGACCATGTCGGACGTGGAGAAGATGATGGGCGATTACTCGCAACTCACCAACCACAACATCCGTAGCTTCCTTTGGAGAGGTGTCTCTGTCACAGTCAAGGATCGCCAGACTCAGTTAGACAAGCCTATTCTGAACAATGTCAGCGGCATCGTCAAAGCTGGAGAGCTGATGGCGGTCATGGGTCCCTCGTATGTTCTTATCCATCTTTCGGCATTATTCTTTCGCTGACAGTCTCGCAGCGGTTCTGGAAAGTCAACTCTCCTCAACGTGCTTGCTAATCGCGTCCCTGCTAAGGGCGCTCATGCTCAGTCAGATGTCTTCCTCAACGGCCGCCCCGCCGAGTGTGAGACAATGCGCAAGATCAGCTGCTACGTCGAACAGGAAGACGCCCTTATCGGCTCGTTGACTGTCAGAGAGACTTTGATGTTCGCTGCTCGTCTCTCCTTACCTAAGAGTGTCAGCGCCCAGGAGCGGATCGGTCGCGTCGAGGCACTCATCAACTCTTTCGGTCTCAATGGCCAAGCTAACACTTTGGTCGGTACACCTATAAGAAAGGGTATCTCCGGTGGTCAGAAGCGTCGTGTCAGTGTTGCCAACCAGCTCATCACTAGTCCCAAGATCCTCTTCCTCGACGAACCTACTTCCGGTCTGGACTCAGCCGCTGCTTTCGAGGTCATTGCTTTCGTCAAGGACGTAGCCAAGAAACACAACGTAAGTTCAGACTCCTGTCATTCATTCTAGCCGAGTAGACACTGACACAAGCACAGTTGATGGTCATCTCAAGCATCCATCAACCTTCAACCTCGACCTTTGCAATGTTCGACAAGCTTCTTCTCCTCTCGCATGGCAACACAGCATACAGTGGACCAGTTAAGGACGTTCAATCTTTCTTTGATGCATGCGGCTTCCCCATTCCTCTCTACATGAACCCTGCCGAATTCATCATCGACTTTGTGAACACCGACTTTGCTCATAACAGGACTGAGGTCAGCACCCAATTCGAGATGGTCACCGGAACCTGGCAGCGCTCTGGTCTTCACGCCGAGAAGCTGAGCACCATCGCCCGCGAGATTGCCCACGGCGACCCTTCGCCTCAGGATACCAATGACAACGATAAGATCGGTGCTCACTGGTTCGATATCCTCGTCGCACTCGTTCATCGCAACTTTATCAAGTCGTACCGTGATATCATCGCTTACGGCATTCGGATTGCCATGTACATGGGTCTGGCTATCATGATGGGAACTGTCTGGCTGCGTCTGGACCCTTCGCAAGGCAATCTCCAAGCTTTTACTAACGCTATTTTCTTCGGAGGTGCCTTCATGTCCTTCATGGCCGTCGCCTACATCCCTGCCTACCTCGAGGACCGTGCTATTTTCATGAAGGAACGTGCCAACGGCCTCTACGGACCCACGTCTTTCCTTGTTAGCAACTTCTTGACTGGTCTGCCGTATCTCTTCATCATCACGTTCCTTTTCAGCGTTGTCGTCTACTGGCTCAGCAACTTCCGCAACACCGCTGGCGGCTTCTGGACTTGGGTTATGTGGCTCTTCCTTGACTTGATCGCTGCCGAGTCTCTTGTTGTCTTCATCACCAGCCTTGTTCCTATCTTTGTTGTTGCTCTCGCCGCCACTGCTTTCGCCAACGGTCTTTGGATGTGTACTATGGGCTTCATGGTCCGTCCCGCCGACCTCAATCCCTTCTGGCGCTACGTGTTCCATTACATCGACTACCAGAGCTACGTTTTTGAAGGCATGATGGTCAACGAGTTTGCCAGCAGAAACTACACTTGCCCCTCCAATGGTCATGGTGGGTATGATTGTGCCTACGACACTCCCCTGAGCCCTCAGGGCTTTATTCCTGGCACTGCTCTCCTCGACACCTATGGCTACAAGGCCGGCAGAACTGGCGAATACATTGGTATCTTGTTGGCTATCATCATAGTCTACAGACTACTTGGCTGGTTCGTGCTGTACGTCCGCCGCACTTGAGGAGCAACTTTCTCCTCTTCTCCAAAAACAGCAAGAGCGATCCTTGGCTGTTTTGTTCATGACGACTTTCCTTTTTCGTGTCTATCAGATTTCCTTGTTCATGTGCATTGGCGTATCTGGGCAGGTGTTCTTTCGGCGCAATGGTCCCTACTACCCTTTGAGCTGAGTCTTCACGGTTTTGTTTTCTTCGTGGGCATGAGATGTCTTCACTTTCGTTTTTTTTACAAAGCAGGAAAGCACGATTGCTCACTCACTCGTTGACGAGTGCGTGTTGAGCACTTTCGGTACTGTCTTTCGTTTATCCACTCTAATGATCGATGCATAACACACAGAATAGAAACTACGGAATCAGTCTCTCCTGCTTCTACATAGCATCCAAAAAATACAGATAACCCCTCTTCAATGTACTTTCGTCCATGTTGTGTCGCTGATGTGTGATGAGATGTTTTGCATATATTTCTCCTCTTTTACCGCTTTTCCCTCACCTCGCTTTCCTGCTTCTTACCTTTTCATCTGCACAGCAAAAACCGCAGTATCACAATCACAGAACCACGGTTCCTCGACTATGCAAGTCTTGATGCAATCAAGCCCAACGCTTACGTCTTCCCAACCGCTTGCTCGAAGCAAGGATATCTTCAAACAAAAAAGTGGTCAAAAGGATTCTTGGGGAAGCGCCTCTTTTTCAACTGTGTAACGTGTGACACATGCAGCCACCCTCGAATGCATAAACGCTTGCTGGCACTTTGTTTCTCATGCTGTGGTACTGTGGGGCGCATGCAGCTTGCTTACAGCTTCCTCCAACCGACGTTTTTTTTGTGATATGTTTTTTGCATTTGATCTTGTTTTGATTTCTTAGTTTCGCGGAGGAGAGGGGGTTGGATGGGTTGGTTGATGGCGTCGATGGATATTAAGCGCTTCGTGTCCCTGTTTCTGTTTCTCTGACTGCTCTTGCTCGTTGATTTCACGTTTCTGCTCTTCGTTGATGTTGACGTGGATAGAGGGAGGTTGCAGACGCATCAAGAAGATGCATCTCCTCTTCTGAGTCTTCTCCTCTATCGGCAACAGTTCTGTGGTGACCCGTTCTTTCCTTCTTGCTGTCCTGTGTCTTGCAGAATCGCTGTTGCCGCCCTCCTTGTGTCCAGAGCCCATGATAGTGGTGTCAATCGGTTTATCATGCAATCGAGATCGTGCAAAAGCAACCAGGTAATCCATGTCGTCAAGGGTGCAAAATAGTCAAGCAATATATTTGGTATAATCTCTGTCTTACGATAGTCTTCCAGCCACACCCATATTATGTATTCATGCAATTCTTGTTTCTTGTTGCATCGAGCATGGAGGATCGAAACAGCAAGTACCCGTCAAGATCCTTGTACGCAGCAGAATGCGGTCAGCAATCTCCGAACTTGCCGTTCTTACATCGATACCAGGGAAGAATTGTCCGATGCAGAATAGAACAAGAATCTCATTGCTATCGCGTCATTCAAGTTTGTAAGCAATTACTTATTCATGGACTGTCTGGCTGTTTGTAGAAGACATTGAGTAAGATGAATGTAAGCTTTTGGTATGGCAAGATTGATAACGTGGGAAGAAAGGGATAGCAAATAGAAAAAGAGAAAGAAGAGAAGAAAATATACATGGCTGCTGGTAGCACCCTGGTTTCAATAACCTCACTCATAACTCGTCCACAACCAGGTCTTATAGAAGCGGTTGAACACTGATGCTACCTCAAGAGAAAGTGTCAAGAACTCGGAGATGTGGGTGAGGGATATTGCGATGGTCACAAGTCCAGATCGTTCACGATTACGTCTAAGACTTGCACGAGTTGGAGCAAAGATTCTAACTTAGGTTTGCGGCTTGTGATATTCCGTGTACCTTGTCCTCGCTGTTAGTAGGAAAATAACAACGCTATGCACCAATGCAAGTTTGAGAGGTTCTAATTTTCAAACATAACCCAAATGCTCGTATGCGAATGCGATCGGATGGCAATTGATCACTCGTCAGACACCGTAACCGTAACCACCAAGGTCGCGCTCTGATCGCCTCAGTTGTAACTGTTCATAAGTCAGTGATGCTCGGATCAAATGAAAGAGAAGTATAGAAAGATAGAGATGCTCGCGGACATGAGCTGCAAGAGAAGTTGTGACACTCACGAGCCTAGCCTTGCTTCGTAGTCCTAGATTTGCTCCTCGTAGCCACCTGAGATGAAGGTCTAGGTAGACCGGATACACGTCTGACAGACGTCTGCGATTGCGGCTTGACACCATAACGCAAAACATCGTCTTCCATGCTTCTTTTCTCCGATAGTACTCGTTGCAGTCGAAAGGGATATTTACAGCGGCATAGATTTATACCTTTGCTTGAATGCTGCTGGCTTTTTGATACGCCTTCTCCTCTTCGGCCCTCTGCCTTGACTCGACACGTTGCAGATTGGTTTGTTCTGATCTGCTCAAAGGTTTGTCGTCCCCCATACGCCGTGCGCGGCTCTGAGGTGTCTCGATGAAAACGGGTCTACCGCTTCTAGGGTTTGAGCCAAAGGTATAGGAACGATACTCGGTGTTGGCCCAGCCAGTACCTGGAATTCTGTGAGAATGTGGATGATGATGAACTCTGTGTACGCGATGTGATGAAGAGGGAAGCTTTTGCTTATCATGACTGTGATGGTGGCGGTGGTGATGGTGATGATGATGGTGACGTGAAGACAAAGAGTCGGGCCCGCTCTCTGATTGAGATCGAACACGGCCTAAATTGACAACGACAGGAGGAGAAGAAGAAGCTTCAGACCGCCGGCGATGACGGTGACGACGAGGGGGGATATTACCGGTACCGTTCTTATTCGTGTCCATCCAGTCCTCGATTAAGTAATGTAAGAAACCACCATGAGTGACGACGACAATCTCCTTTTCTGGACGGCTGTACAGCCATTCTCTAGCGACCCTTGCGCGGTCATCGACAGCTGAAGCAGTTGCAGACCACTTGCCGAGTTTGCTGTTCCAAGCCTTGGCCGGAGGAGTGTACATGTAGCTCCAGTCGACGGGTTGGCCTTTGAATTCTGCCTCGAGATCTTGAACATTACTCCCAGTATCGCAAGGCAGATCCGATGTCTCTTGGAGTTCTGGTAGAGCCATGACTTTGAGTCTTTTGTCCTTGATGACCGGAGCGAATGAGTGAAGAGCAGTATATACAGTGCGTTTCATGGGAGAAGCTACAATGGCATCGACACGGTCCATAAAGGGAAACTTTGTTTGAAGAGCTTTGCATTGTTCCTCGCCGAGGGGTGTCAGCATGGGGTCATGCATGGCATGGTTCGCAACGCTGACGTTGTGGAAGCCTTGAGCATGACGGACGCAATGGATCGTGACAGGAGCCATCAGGTCGTTGGTGTGTCGTAACAGCTGTTAGGTATGGATGGGCACAAGAGCAGAGGTAGGACTAAGTTGTAGGAGCAATTGATAGATGGTCGGAAAGGTGATGGATGGAAGGCCACAAAGGGAACAAAGCTCTCTTTGTTATGGCCTGAGCGTAACCATGGGATTTGCTTAATTCTGATGGCAAGTACGACTCGCGTAGTCAAATAGGAATGCCACGCTTGACTTGTCACTGGTCAAGAAATGCTTTGTTTGGTGGCAGGAACGAGGGAACGTCACATTCTTGCCGATCAGCATTGGCACGCCGACTTGGCTTCAGCTCAGCCTCTTCCCTCGACCGCATCGTTGAACAACCTGTATCATCACAATTCGCACATGGTCACTCTGCGAAATCTTCTTGAGAGTTTCAGAGATTTATACGGTCTGTCTGCCAGATCTGTCACAACTCCGTTGAACTCTCATATCTGCCGCTGTGACTTTTCCCAGAAAATTTGGTATGCGATTGAGCATCAGCTTGTGCCTCAATCATCCGGATGCCTTGATAATCCGCTTTCCATAATGCATAGTGGTTGACCTCAAAGTCTCCCTACCCTTGACTCCGATTCCAACGCCGTCGCTAAATCAACCAAACCTCATCTTGCAAGCCATGTAGCCAATTCTAATGTGTCTTTTGTCTTGCCAGCCACAAGCCCACGGCTTCACGAGCCAAGTCAGTTCCCCATGCACCGTCCTTACCACCCCTACGGAACTCTTCGCCAGCGTAGCCTTCATCACCACCGCCTCTGCCAGCTTCGGCAAGGATGATCTCGAGATCGCGTTGTTGACTCGAGGTCCAACGCTTGACAAATGTAGCTGGGTCGCGAGAAAGGGAGAGCAGGAACTTGCGTTTGGAGTTGAGATGGCGTGCCTTCTCGAGCAAAAGTGCTGTATCGTCGTTGACTTGGGTGATCTTCTTGAGGTTGGCCATGTGTCTAGGCGATGAGATGATGGCCTGCATGAGGCGCTTTGTGGTACTGGGAACCTTGACTCGGATGTCCCAAATCATGTATTTTGATGGTGGAATGGACTCGTCTTCTGGAGCGATGTAGTCCTTGTCGATACGGATCGTGTAGGGTAGCTTGATGGGGTCGAGGGGTGAGAGGTGCTGCAGAATGAGCT
Source organism: Aureobasidium melanogenum CBS 110374 (assembly GCF_000721775.1). Classification (NCBI taxonomy): domain Eukaryota; kingdom Fungi; phylum Ascomycota; class Dothideomycetes; order Dothideales; family Saccotheciaceae; genus Aureobasidium; species Aureobasidium melanogenum. Next base: position 674,364 of record NW_024470054.1, on the reverse strand, counting down.
CAGGAAGGTTGGGGAAGAAAAGAGTCTCGTGACGGAACAGCTGCTTGAGGGTCTCATCGCAAGTGACGCGACGCTCGTCCTCAGGGTCGGTCAACTTGAACAGGCGAGCGTAGTCCCAGATACCTTGAACAACGTCGGCGCGGGTAGCTGTGTCCATGTCGAGGAGCCAAGCAAGGGGTGGGCTCAGCTTGAAACGCTCGGGCTGCTCATCAAGGTAGAGATTGATTGTGACCTGGAGCTCTTCGTCGCTCTTGCGACCAAAGGCAATGCAGTCGACGTCGGGCTCACCTTCCTTCTTGACCCACTCAATCTTATTGAAGTCGTTTGACTGCAAGGCAGCGGGACGGTTGAAGTCGACAGTAACACGTTTGAAGAAATGCGACATTTTGATGGGAGCCATGGGTGGTAGGGTTGATTTGAGCTCGGAGTCTTCGGTGATGTCGTCTGATCCCTCGAGCAGTTTGCCTTCAATCTTGACACGGTAGCGAGCTTGGTTGTTGTCGGCAAAATCGAAGGTGCCGTCTTCGTTAAAGCCAGCATTTCCGTCATTGGCCATCTGCCAGGGCTGTCCTTCTGCTGTGTTGCTAATGAACAAGCGGAGCACACCTTCTGATGGCATCTGACCAGATGTACCCTCCAGAATATCCAGGCGCTTCTTCGTCATGATGGCATCGAGTCTCTTCTCCTGGTCGCGTAGCTTGCGGTAAAGAACGGCAGCATCGGTGATGGTGGCTTCGGCGAGGTCATCGTCAATGTCGAGATCGGTGGGCTTGCGAGCCTGTCTTCGAGCAGCTTCGCGACGGCGGAGTTCCTCCTGTTGCTGCTGTGCTTGGGCAGCCTGTGAGATAGCTGGCGCATGTGCCTGATGGCCTGCTGCGTACATAGGGCCTGGCAGCAGTCAGTTGCATGTTTCATGACGGAAGGGGTGTTTCACGCCGTACCTTGGCCAGTGGGACGGCGCATCTGGCCCGGAGCTGCGAATCCTCGTGATGATGGCTGCATCTTGTATGTGGGTGGATGCGACAAGTATAACACGCGCGATTGATGCTTCTGTCAGCGACGCGACTCGGTTGCTTCTGCCAAACGCAGCTCGGGGCATTCAAACGCCGACCCAGGATTGCCGAGGTTTATCCATGTCTGGGGAAGGTACGCATCACTGACGTTGATGAAGCCTTCCACTTCCCAACTCGATTCAAACCAGAAAAATAACAATATGCCTGCTTCATCTTTAGCATCCACAGGGATTGATGTCGAGTCTGAGTTGAAGTCAGCACAGTCTACGACTACCTCTGCTTCTGCCAGTCTCCAGCCATCTGGTCGTGTCCACGATATCCTCAATGTATCTTTACCGTGTACCGAGCCGGGCTCTATCTGGGATGTCAATCTGTCCTTCTCGGGAGTTGTGCAGAAGGTGACTCCTCATGATCCCGCTCTCTTGGAGGTCTTCAAGAACGACACATCTTCACCATACATAAATGGCTATGGAGCCCTCCTTGCTCCTGCTTTGTGCCACCCCCACATCCACATCGACAAGGCCTACCTTCTTTCGCATCCCAAGTATTCTCATCTGCAGATTGAGGAAGGTTCCTTCGACGAAGCCATGGAGTTGACGTCCAAAGCAAAGTCAAATTTCGAACACGACGACTTGCTCGAACGTGGTCTGAGAGTCATAGATGAAAGTGTTCAAGCTGGAGTAACTTCTATGAGGGCATTCGTCGAAGTTGATCCTATCGTTGGTTTGAAGTGTATCGAAGCAGGCAAATCCCTCAAGGACAAAGCCGATCTTCGATGCCATGTTCAATTGTGTGTGTTTGCCCAACTGCCTTTGTTCTCAAACGAAGATGGAGGCAAGGAGATTAGACGTCTTGTTGAAGAAGCTGCAAAGCCTACATATTCTGCCGATGTGCTCGGCAGTACGCCGTATGTTGAAGATGATCGCGAGAAGATGAAGAAGAACGTTGAATGGACCATTGACCTTGCTCTCGAGAAAGACCTTCACCTGGACTTCCATCTCGACTACAATCTTGATCTCAATACCGAGCCCTTGGTCTGGCATGTGATTGATACACTCAAAGCTAAAAGCTGGACAACCCGTACCAAGAAGACCATCGTCCTGGGTCACTGTACTCGCTTGTCATTGTTCAAAGACGACGAATGGAGACGACTCAAGGAAGAGATTGCCGACCTCCCTATCAGCTTTGTTGGACTGCCAACATCTGATCTTTTTATGATGAGAACAGAGAATGGTGCTCGGGGAACTTTGCCTGTACCACGTTTGATCAAAGATTATGGCTTCAATGCTGCGATCTCTATCAACAACATTGGAAATGCTTTTACGCCTCAAGGAAGCTGTGATCCCCTCTCAATAGCCAATCTGGGCGTCGGCGTCTACCAAGCCGGCACAAAGAGAGATGGAGACATCCTTTATGAATGTATCTCTACCAGAGCCAGACATGCTATCGGACTATCTGCGGAGGCCGACTCGAACTCTGCGAAGATGCTCTCTCTGGAGCCTGAAAAGGCTGCAGATATGCTCCTGTTCAGCAAGTATGACCCAGATTGGAGAACTAGACGTACTGTCGCGGAAGCCGTTTACCTTTACGATGGACCCGGCAAAAGGACGGTCTTGAAGGGCGGCCTCTTGGTCGAGTAAAGGCTGTTGTTCAGGCTTGAACTAGCCTGACTGGTGTCGAGTACCTCCGACATGAATCACGTCGCACACTGTTCCACTTCTCTGGTCTTTGAGTTCAACTGAACGTCCTGAATTTTGGATATTAATCCTGAATCTTGTTGAAATATCTCAAATGAACATCTGGAAGATGGATGTTTCTGGTCGTCGAGAGTACCCTGAATGAGCTTCTTGTAGTGCTTGATATGGATCCAAGGAGTCTTTGGTATACCCCCAACTTCCAGCGTCATGTGGAAACAGTCTCACCGTCGTCAAAGCGATGGGCGCAATGCCGAGACACTCGAGCAGGGGCCGCGAAAGGCTTGCAACACCTTGTTGATTTGTGAGCACCCACCAACCCGCCCCTCCTTAATCACACTTCGAGATTGCTTCGCTGCGGACCCAGCAACATGGCCTCCCTCCCTGAACAGCAGATGGCAACACCCATCATTGACACACAGTTCCTGGAAGAGCTCGAGGTTTGTCACGATGATGCTTCTGGACTCTGTTCGACCAAGACTTACATGTAACAGGAGCATCTAAGACCTCATGATGGTGCCTTCTTCTGGGTAGTCAAGGTTCTCGACGAATACTACTGCCAGAGGAGCATCAGCATCGAAGCTCTCTGGGCCTGGATCTACATGACCCTATACAACAGTGGAACTCTAGGTCTTATAGAGGAATGTGAGAGGTTCTTGCTGCCAGAAGGATGCGACCTCGAGAGACTTGACGCTATCGCAACAGAAATCTCCCGGCACGCCGATCAGCCCAGAGAGGTGGAGACGATGCTTCATCGATTGGGTATCCCGATCCAGAAATGGGATTGGTACGAGTTCGACAACAGGTGCAGACTTGTCCGTCTCGGTGGACTCCAGCCTGCACCATTGGCCCCAATCACGCTCGGCACCAGACACGATATATTCGCAAATCGACTTGCGCAGATCGTAAAAACGATGCCCTCACAACATCTTGCCGAACTGAACAACAACTCTCCAGTCACTTCTTCGGTAACCACAAGCCAGCCTCAGACAGATCATCTCAACGCAGCGCAGCAGAACAACAACTTTATGCTTGATCCTCAGCTCGAACAGTCGGATCTCGAATTAACCATGTCGCGCAACGGATCGCTGGCCTCTCAATCTTCCTGGAAGAAGACCCCAATGCAGCTTCCTGCCCCTTCGCCAAACTTTCCTATCTCGGACGTGAGTAACCAGTCACGCGCAAAGCATCTACCACCACATTCGCACACACTAACATGCAACCTCAGATGCGCAACGAGGGCAACGGCAAGCAGTCCATGGGACCACCACCTCTCCCCCAGCGTATCGACGGTCCTCATGTTGAACCCCTTCACAAACCCATCGAAGCTCCCAACGCTCACGTTGAGCCCCTGAACCCTGCCCGCGCTCCTAACCTCGCCGGCTTGCCTTCCCAGAAGCAAGCTGAACTTGTTCTCCAGCAGCTTCGCGACCATGCCGAGCGTCAGAAGGCTCGCGAGGGCAAATACAGAAGCGTCGCCGATGAGCTGAAGAGGGGTCAGAACCAGGTTTAGGAGGAGGGTAATGATGTTGGTACGAGTGGTCAGTAGGCTGCTCTTGCGTGGCTCAAAGATCAGTCACTTTCTTGAAGCAAGACATGGGTAGTTGGTCATGATATCATATACACCAGAGACGAACAACAGGGTTAATGACAAAGGAGGAGATGTACAACACCGCAGACAAAGGAAACCAGTCCAAACTCTCCATCGAAAAGTCACAAATTACTCCAAGATGATACAAATTTCCAGTGAGATCAATGTAGTGCTATTTGTCTCAGCGGATCTGATGACATGTTTCAATACCATCGTGCATTTTGATAGCACTGTTTTGCAACATGCGTCACTTGTGAAAGCTCTTGACATCTTGCCTTTGGAACAATCATCTGCATCTCAGTTGAACTCCCCGATCACATGAATACTTAGATTCAAGTCTATAAAAAAGACACAAATGACTCCAACTTGGAGATGTTGATAAAGGAAAAGGCTATCCAGAACGCCGCAGATTAATCCTACATTCCCATGACGATCAAAACAAATATTGGGTATCCCATCTTTCGATAATCCATCCTCTTTCCAGTCTTTCCTTGTATCCCTTTCCTTTCCAGTGTATTGTAGTTGTGTACTCATGTGTGTCCAACCCTAATAGGCTGATTTGTGCATATATCGTGTTGTTGCTGCGTATTTCTCGTGAGAAACGTGGTAGGCATTGTTCGTGCCAATAAAGGTGGTTGGAGAAGCAACCGGGACGGGGGTTCGTCGAAACCCCCAAATCCCATTCCATGCTTTCGTCCCCGTCGTTCTTGTCAAAGTGCTCGACTCACGACGACTATAACGGCGGAGATTCGTCAAGAGTCTTCAGTCCTCCCTCAACCTGTATCCCGTCCTTGACCCATTCCATCTCCTCGATATCGGTCAATGGTTTCCTTCCCATCCGGACCTTCTTGAGCAAGCCCTCCACAACGCCCCTTGCACCCACCCAGCCCTTGAACTCTTTCGTGTCATTTCTCTTGTCATCCCACTCTCCATCTTCGTCGCCAAACTTGCACCACATCCAGTCTGCGCGGGCGATACGATGCGAAGGCCTTGATCGTTCTGGTTTGCCGGGTGGGCAGTCGAAGGGTAAGCGACCTTCCATCAGGGCATATAAGACGACACCCAAGGCCCAGCCATCTGTGCTGCGGCCGTCGTAGGGTTGACCGAGGAGAATCTCAGGAGCGGCATAGTCTTCGCTACCGCAGCGGGTTGTGAGGAGTGGTGAAGCGGGAGGTGCAGCAATGCGGCGAGACAGTCCGAGGTCAGTAAGACAGACCAGCGGGTAAGGATAGGTCTGAGGATTTTCGAGATGCGAGAGGATATTGTAGGCAGGTACGACCAAGACGTCTATTGTGGCCTGTAAGTAAGAGATGCAAGAACAGAGACTAAGGAAATCTTACTTTCGAGTTTGATGTCGCGATGGACAATATAGTTGTTGTGCAGGTAGCGAACTGCGCTCATCATCTCGGCAAACATGCGTTGGACCAACTTAGGCTGTAGGATGTTGCGATGCTCACTTGCCAGTTCGAACAGGTCACCTCCTGGACAGTAACTCAGGACTAGCAAAGCTCGTTCGTCGGTGTATTCGAGCGCCTTGAGCTGGACAATCGATGGATGTGACACGCTCTTCAGAATGTCGACTTCTCGCTTCAAAGACACCTCGATACGCTCTTCATCGGCACCACCAGCTGGACCGTGTTCAACGATCTTGACAGCGACCAATTTCCGCGAGTCCAGATGTTTCTCGTCATAAGGTGTACCCGGTGGTAGTTGTTGTGATGTAGCCAGCATGACCTTGCTGAAAGTGCCCTGACCAAGACTTCGTATTGATCGCCATTTCCGCTTGTGGTCTTCGTGTGCTGATCGGACGATAAAGTACTCGGCATCGCTATCCTCTGCCCCGCCCACACTCTGCATGTCTGTATCCTCTGTTTCTTCCTCCCTGATGCCCTTGCTTGAAGGAGGTGGTGATGGCAGAACCTTTGCCGAATCGACAGAGGCCCTCAACACGGACGCTACATCCGACTGAGCATGATTAGAACCCTTGCGCTCGTCGTCTGAGGAGGTCGAGAGTTGTACATAACCACGCTGCTGAGCAAGGTAATGCTCTCGCTGCATTGGCTGCTCATTTGGCGGCGTGGTTGTGATGTGCAAGCCAGCAGGCCCGATAGTGACATTCCTCGGCCTCACGTTGTGCATGGCTTCAGGTACGAAGTCACTGATGCTGCGATTGCGGTTGTGTTGCTTGCGCATGACCAAGTCAACGCTCTGGCCTGCTTGACCCTCGACAGCAGCATGTACCAAACTCCCGTATCCCTTCTTTTTCTTATGTGGTGAGCCAGGCGGTGCAGACATCGAAGATAGCATACTCGATGTCGGAGGAGAGGAAGCGAGTCTCGAGGGCGGTCTCACGGGTGTGCTGTTGTCGAAATGACCGCTTCGTATCCTCTTCCAAGGCCCAGGAGAGTTGGGGTCGTTGAGCATGATGGGAGACGGCAAGGGAGTGATATCGAGCATGGCAGCTAGAGCGGGCGAAGCAAGAGCAGAATTGGGACTCAAGCTAGAGTTAGACAGGTTATGGCGTAGCGCTGGTGTCAGCAACGGGGAGGCTGCTGATTGACTTGAGCGTAACGAGTCGGGGATTTCTTGCTGACTGCTCGACGGCTTGCGATTAGCAAAGGCTGATGGGATGTCAGTTCGAATCTGAAGGCCGGCACCGGCGGCGTGGTTGTGACGGAAGGCCAGCACGTTCGGGTTGGAAGAGGATGACGGCAGAGGAGAGGCAGAGAGATCCGAAGACAAATCGCGGTGGTGATGAGTATGAATTGATGGCAGAGGAGGAGCGGTATGGCTGGCAGCCGGACTGCCGTCGTCGGCGTCGAGGTGCATGTTAGAAGGGTGGTTGCTACGGGCGGCCGTGGGTGTGGCAGCAGGATGCGACGGGGTACGAGAGCATGGCGCATCCGACATGTTGGTAGCCGATCTGGTACTGGCTACTGCGTCTATATCCCTCAAGACTCACGTACAAGCCCAGCTTTGGCCTGATCGTGACGAGGGAAGAGCAAGAGGAACAATGAGGAAGTCGCTTCCGCGTCAGAGGCAGCCGACGAGGGCTTTCTTTGTCTTTGTCTTTCCCTTCCTCCCTTGGAATCGGTCATGACTTTCAGAGTCGCATTCCCCACTGCCAGCCGGCGGAAAAACGTCCGTGCCTGCCACTCCCGTTTCGCGGATCAGCGCGTGCCACGCTCCATCAACGTGCTGACCGAGATGGGCCTCGAAAACCTACAATCCCATCTGTCACGAACTTTGAGCATCCAGGCCGCCTACGCTCCCCTTATCTTCCTGTCTTTGTCCGCTATTATTAGGCCCTCCTCACACACTCGACAACGACATCAGGCACCTGGGGGATGCGCTCTTTGAAACACGTCAATATGTCAATAACGAACAGAGTCATAATGATCGACAAACATTGAATTGGAATTGGCTAAACCACCACTAGTTAATGTGATCCTTCTGAGAACTGCTTCCTTGCTTTGTATCATCTCCGTCTTTTTTTCTACCAACTTTTCCATCTATTAGTAAAAGCCAAGGTTCAACTAAAACTCCATCTTTGCAGTGCTGGGATATCATCGCGAAAAATCAATTTCATTGTGGTCGTCAAGTCGTTCGTTCGTTGTTCGTCAAAGTTTCGTGTCGCGCAGTGCTTGAAGAGAAAGCCAAACCGAGACCAACCTCTTCCCCACTCGTTGCCAAAAACGCCGCAATCGACCGTTGCCGTTGAAGATTTACCCTCTTCCAGCCTCCGATGATGGAAGCCAGACCACCAGAGTAGAATACAACAGTCCAAAGCAGACAAAATGCGACAACGACATAGGCAGAACACCTTTAGCGTTCAGAGGGCTCCTCAGTGTACTTGCCAGGCTTGCGGTAACCCTTAGTAGAGCTGGGCGAGAAGTAGCCATTGGAGCTAGGTGAGAAGAAACCCTGAGAGCTGGGTGAGAATTGACCAGCAGAGGAGCTGGGAGAAGCGCGGACACTCTTGCCCTGCTTGTACTTGTGGGGGTTGAGTTCCTGGAGCATCTGCTCGTGGCGCTTGTCAATGCAAGCAAGGATGCGCTCGGTGTTGAGGTCGTTCTTCTCAATGCCTCTGACGATAGTAGGGTGAAGGCGTTCGACAATCTTGTCGACGAGCAGCTCCAGCTTCTCGTGATCAAGAATGTGCTCAGCCATGTCAGAGATAGAGTTGCGCATCTTGCGGTTCTCGGTGACGATGGTCTCGAGGTTCTCACGGGTCAGGTAGTTATTGGCAGCGATGACATCGACGGTCTCGCGATGCTTGCGGTTTTCAGCGCCCATGATGTCGAGGTGCTTGCGATTATCAGTAACAATAGCATTGACATCCTGGCGAAGCTTGAGGTTGTCTGCAAAGATCTGGTCGATCTTCTCGGTCAGGGCATCCAGCTTGCTCATCTGAACATCATGGCGAGTGTGCTCGGCACGATCCAAACCCTTGTAAGACTCGTCGATGAAGGATCTGTACTTGCGCTCACCAGACATGGGGAGCTGAGAAGCAGGAGCGTCGAAGCTGCCCTGCTTACTGAAGTAGTCAGGGGATCTCATGGCGACAATGGCGCGGCGTCTCTCAAAGTTGCCATCGCCATCGACGCCAAGGGTAGTGCCGTTGTCGTGATTGTAGTAGCTGTTGATAGACTCGCCGAGCTCAATGCCTAGGCCGCCAGCCTCCTTGAAGCGGTCACGAAGAGAGCGACCAGATGAGCTACGGCTCGAGTTGTCGCGGGAGGTGCGACGGAGGGGAGGAGGAACAGCGCTAGGGTGCTCGAATGGCATGCCATCGTAGCCAGTGGCGTTGCTGGTGGGGGTCTGAACGGTGGCAGGGCCACTGACAGAACGTTCCTGAGTCTGCTGAGCGCCAGTGGTAGCGAAGTCGTGGGTCATGACTGGGGTCTCGCCACGGTAGCGGTTGAAGGTGTGATCCTCGGGACGGTAGACATACTCGTTGTCTTGGACGGTCTTGATGTACTGAATACCGGGAATGCGAGTACGAGGAAGAGTGCCATCGACCTGCTTGTCGTCGTTGGTCGGCGAGTTCGAGGGCACGACAGGGGTCGAGACAGCCTCCTGAGCGGCAGCAGTTAGTATAGGTTTCCCAGAATGATTCGGTTGAGGAAGAAGTTGAAAGTAAAGGAAGGTCTTCAATAAAGGAGAAAGGTGCGAGGCAGAGGAAGGTGCGAGGCAGAGGAAGGTGCGAGGCAGAGGAAGGTGCGAGGCAGAGGAAGGTGCAAGTAGAAGAATCAATAATTGAAAAGGCCAGATGAGAAAAATAAAAGAAGACTTACGCGGAAGACATCGTGTCCATTGGTGACACTGTACATCGAAGGAGAGTAGATCTCGGTCTGGGGTCTGGCCTTCTCCCCAATCTCAGGAGGCTGGTAAGTAGTAGGAGGAAGCAAACCACCCTCAAGCAGACCATCAGGCATGTAGCGTGGAGTCTTGGCCTTCTCAGCAGACTTAGGAGAGACCTTCTTGCCAAGCTGAGGGCTGTGGAAGAGATTACTGTCCATAGGAGGAGATTGGAACTCTTCATTGATCTCCTTGACAAGCTTGGGGTCGGCCTCGAAGGTGGCCTTCTGACCGATGAAGGGCGAGTAGGGCTGATGGGCCATCTTAACAACGCCAGACTTAACCTGCTTGATAGGGCTGCAGTCGTCGTCGTTGTCGTCGTCATCGAAGGCGACAGTAATGGTTTCGCGAGACTTGGTGGACTGAGCCTCGTCGTCGATATTCTGGACAGTGGCCGCAAAACCGTTGCCAGAGTAGGCGTCCGAAGGTCTACCAACGTCGATGATGTTAGACGACATCTTGAGATTGGTAGGCTTCTCGGTGATCGATGGAGGGGTGTCCTTCTTAGGTGGGGGAGGTGGCACATCTTCGCGAGCGCGCTTGGGTGTTAACAAAGTCGACATGGTGCGCTTGATAGCAGAGACCTCCTTCTTGGGCGAAGTGGTAGGCTTGTTGGGGGAGACAGGAGATTTGGCAGAGCCCTTGTCAGAAGAAGCGCCGGCAGCAGCCTGCTTGGTGGGCGAGGCGTGAGCAGACATGTTGATTGAAGAGAGAATAGAAGAGTGCTTGATGGGGGAAGAAGAAGGTCTTGTGTTCTTGTGTGTGTGCGAAATTGTTGTGTGGTAAGAAGAGGAAGATGTGTGCTTCACCACTTTGTCGTGCGCAAGTGAGGAAGTGGATGGCTTTCTTGCCTTGGTAGGGGTGAGCAGACTGGCGACTTTGGATGACGCGCTGTGTCTGAGTGAGTTGACAGAGTTGCCTTTGGAGTGAAGAGGAGTCTTCTCGACGTTGTTCGAGAGATGCCAATCACTGTTGTTGTTGATCGGCTGAGGAGAGCCAAGGACCTGCTTGGCCTTGGGTGGAAGACGAACGGAAGTTGGGCGGACGGCGGAGTCCACCTTCGATCTGCGGATCACCTCTGCTGTGTACTTGGCCTGCTCGGGCGACAGATAGACAGGGGTTCTCTTCTCCTTCAAAGGAGTTTCCTTCTGGACGCTACTCTGCTGGTACTCCCTATCCTCATAGTACTCTTCAATGATTCCACGAACAGTAGGGACTGCATTCTCGCTGCCCCGAGGCACGAGGCAAAGATCTTCGTCAGGAGTGGGACGAGGAGCCATTGTTATGTTGTTGATGTTCTCGGGGATGGTAGCAAGAACCCGAGGAGGTATGCGTCCGAAGATACGTTTCCACGGCGCGTCGCTCCCAACTGTCACCGGGACGACCGGTCTCTTTGACCGGCCTAGGGGGCTCGAGGTGGTGAGATCGCGGTGGAGGAGATGCTCCGAGGGTCTTGGCGACGGCGACGGGCCCGGCGGCGAGGGCGGAGCGGGAAGTTCGAGCGGCAGGGGCTTCCCAAGGAGTTTGCGCGCACGTGATCCCGGAGGCAGCGGAGCTCGAGGGAGGCGGCGATCAGGACGACCCTTGCTGGGTTCTATATCAGGGATGATGCCTACCAGGCACAGGTAAGCATAGTCTCGTGCCCAGGTCTTTCTCTTATGTTCCTCGAATCGTCTCAAAGGATTGGCTTCTGGCAGGACACGATGTCCAATGAGCATGCGAGGAGGGCGAGGGTCGAGATCTCTGACATGTGGGATGATGTACGGCATGTTGCCAGCATGGAAGAGAGAAAAGAAAGGAAGTAGTGCGCAGAGAAACAGAAGGTCGAGATGGAAGAGAAAGAGAACTACAACTCAATGAGCCGCAAAGCGCCAGCAAGTCAAAACTGTAGAGCGCCAGCAAGTCATAGCTGTATAGAGAGCGCCAGCAAGTCATAGCTTCAGAGCGCCAGGCGACCGTAGCTTCTTGGACAACTCGAAAACGGTCTGATGTTTGCAGCAGACAGTGAACTTAACTTGACTCAACGACGACTACTCCTTCGTGATCACCACATCCGATTTCTACTGCGCGAAGTGCGTTGAAAGCCCCTCTACGAGGCCGATGGCATAGCAGAGGAAGGAGAGCCATATCAGGCTTCGTAGGTAAGCAACGCCAGCAAGAGAGCCTGGCACATACCGAACTAATACCAGTATCTGGCGACGACGACAGCAATAACGACGAGATACTAATCACCAAAGAGTTTGGAGGGCACGCATGCTGTTTTACAGCTTGGATTGACCTTTTCAACGATGTGTCAGCCAGCATGCGAGGAAAGTGTCAATGAAACATACTCATACAGCATTCTTTGATGGCCACTTCGGAACGCCGACACCAACGCAACGACAACTCTTGACACGACCATGAGCAATCGAACCTCAAGATCTCAAGCAACGCATCTAGATGAAGCGTTGTGTTCTTGATCTTGACGGCCGGCATCAGGTGTAATCGACCATTCAAGAGATCTCGACGCCACCAGGACAAACAAGGAACCAGACACGGGAAAATGTTTCAACCGACTCTTGCCGTATGCATTTCTATGGAAATCCATCTCCACCTCTTGGGGAAAAGTTTGGAAGGAAAAGAGCCATGGGAAACATGCCCCTTGCACTTGCATCTGCAGCGTAAGAAAACACCCTGGAGATCTTGTCGATAAGACAAAATACCCCGGAGCTGCTCGCGGAAGAAGACTGGACTGACTGGAAGGAAAACTTGCAGATGGAAAATCTGGAAAAACAGAAGACTGGAATACCCCCCGCTTCTAAAAAGAAAAACGCAACCTACGACTATCTTCGGGCGAAATGCCAAGGAAGAAGCGACGAAAAAGCAACCGAAAAACTGCGCCTCATTGCGCCAGACACCATTGAACGGCGACGGGAGATATCATTGGGGTTGGGTTCCGTGCCGGATGCGCTGTATCGAAGGAGATTGTATTGGAATGGGCCGTGGAGGTCGAATCAGATCCCCAAGTTGTGTTTTCTCGTTTAGAGAATGACACACTTGTGGTTCTTCTTCTTCTCCTTGGTGGCAGGAGGCTCGAGGGCAGCAACGATGGCCTGAGATGTGTCAATGGGCTAGACTTGAGACTCGCTGCGAGAGCACAACTTACCTCGTCAAAGACGTCCTTGAGTCTCTCCTGAGTCAGGGCAGAGCACTCGACATACTTGACAGCACCGAGCTCTCTGGCCATTCTCTCACCGTCCTCTCTCTCGACGGGCTTCATCTTCTGTTCACGAAGCTTGCGGAGAACGGGGTCCTGCTTGTCGTCGCGCTTCTCCTTAGGTGGGCGCAGATCGAGTTGGGTTCCGACAATCAGGCAAGGGACGCCAGGGCAGTGGTGGTGGACTTCAGGGAACCACTTTTCGCGAACGTTCTCGAAGGAAGCAGGAGAGACAACGGAGAAGCAGACAAGGAAGACATCGGTCTGAGGGTAGGAGAGAGGGCGAAGACGGTCGTAATCCTCCTGTCCGGCAGTATCGAAGAGTCCGAGGGTGTAGGGCTCATCGCCAATCCTGCGGCACGTCAGTCGCCGAACGAGCTATGAAATAGCTGGAATTGCGACTTACATGACAGTGACAGCGTAGTTGTCGAAGACGGTGGGGACATACTCGGCGGGGAACTTGTTGGTGGTGTACGAGATCAGCAAGCAGGTCTTGCCTACAGCACCGTCACCAACGACGACACACCTGGACGCGCACAGCGAGGTTAGCGGATGCAGCAGGGATTGGAGAAAGGTGGGAGCATACTTGATGGTAGCGACGACCATCTTGTCACGAGCGAGCTGATTTCCTATCCTAGCTTCTGGCGACGAGGTGGGTTATGTTTCGAACGAAGAACGAAGGGAAGCTGTCGACGGCACAGCGGGTGGTTGCAATCTGTGGGAATGCGCTGCGTGGGTAGCCGGCAGAGGCGATGCGACAAGAGGGAGTCAACGATCTGAGGACGCGGACGGCGGAGGTTGTGAGTGCTGCGGTGTGAAAGAGAGCTGTCAGTTGTTGTTTCGTCCGGCTGGCTGGAGTGACGACTCCGTCCGTCACTTACTCGGAAGCGTCACTGAACCCAACAACCAGACTGAGGCTCGCCCGATAGATGCAGCTGGCAGAATTGTCGTGTCGAACCCGCAATAAGGTCGACCCCGGGAACGTGAGCTGGCAGAGGTTGCGGGTGTAACGGGGTAAACACTGGCACGACGCGGGCCAAAGCGAAGCAGACGAACAATCACAAACCAGACCCCTCGGCCAAATGCGTTACAAGGAGAGAAGGGCTTTGTCAACGGCCACGATAAGTACACACTGGATGTCACAGAGCAAACTTGATACTAGAGGCACTACCTATCCACCAGAGGCACGCGATTCTTGGCCTGCCACTCCCGCTGCCGCCCTGCCTCTGCTCCCAAGAAGGCCCTTCTTCACCGCGCTGTAAGACCCTCCACATCAAAAAGTCGCAATCCTCAGCGTTCCAGACATTACCTATTCGGGTTGGATTTTGCCGATCTTCCCACTGAATTATCCCAAACAAGCAACTGCCAAAGAACTTTGTGAACAGCCAAATCTGCGAAACAACTCGAATGTCATCGTTTTGTTTCAGACCTGCAATCCACCATGTCCCCTCGTTGTTTTGTCCAGATTGCATCTGGAACAATGCCGCCCTTGTGCCTCGTTAAAGCTGCTTGCAGTCAACGGGGCGTACGCCGTAGGATTCGTAAGCCGCCCTCAATGTCTCACGCCTTGTCCGGTCGCAACAAAGATGAAGCAGATTTTCTCGGCTACTTTCCGACGGACGTCTACAAGCTTCACTTGTGAAGCATCGGCATCTTGACTGCTGAAAGTCAGTAGGACAGTTTAGAGTGAACAGACTCAATTGATCGAGTGAGACGTTGCAAACACACACCGAACCCATGCTAAACTGGCCGCGAGGCCGCCAGCGAATCTTAGTAGCTTCACACCGCCAGCTGCCCCTTATGATATAGCTAATTGGGTCTGTGCCCTGGGTACATCTCCCGACTCTAGCTCGTGATTGCACTTGGCGTTATTCTCCCTGAACTTGCTGTACCTGCTACATAAACGTTTCTTGACCTCCGGGTAATTGACTGTTGTGGAATGTTGTGATTAAGCGCTTGATCAACAATGATTGCCGGAAAGACGCCCCTACTCAAACAGGTGCCTCGTGCCTTGCGATACGACAATCTGTGGCTGTAATACTAGGTCAGGCTTAATGTATCATTGGTGAACTCTTATGTGGATAGGTAATTGAATATGTACGGTGGTATCTCTGGAAATCCAAAACGCCTCTTGAGCCAACCAGCCATGGTATGTTACAATGACGGTTGTTCTATGTCTAGTCATCAAGTCATGTCATGACATTTCTTCTCTTCTACTGGTGTCGTTATCAGTCATCATTCAGATGCAAGCTTGCATTCGATTTCCATGTCCTTAGACCGTTGTTGCTGGCCACACTTCTGACAGTGCGGTCATAATCATAGTCGATGTCGTCTTCACTATCATAACGACGATGACCAGAAGACGAGGCAACAAAAGGCTCCCTTTCTGAGGGACTGCTGGGGTCGTTTGTGTTACCGATCACAGTACCCTTCACTTGTTGATTCATCTCATCCAGCTTGTAGTTCCTCATCATGAGCGAGAGCGGGATCAGAGGAATGCAGACCAGCACGGCGACAGTGAGGATCTTGGTCATGGTCTCTTGGTAAGCGCGGTTGATGGCGATTCGTGTTGGTGTACCCATCGCGTACTCTGTAGATGCAACTTTCACGCTGCCAAAGATCTCCCTGGCCTGGTCGCGTGTCTCTTCTGGTAGATATTGGGCAAGCTTGACAGGCACATTCGCAGACCAAATGGCGCCTGAGATTGCGGACCCGACGGCACCGCCAATCTCAAGAATGGTGAGGAAAGCAGCTGTCACAGCACCAACTTCGCCATGTCCAACAGACGCTTGAACACCAAGCTGAGCGGGTACATGCAGCATACCTCCGCCAATGCCGACACAGACCTGGCAACCGATGAGGAAAGCATCTGTTACACCCTCTGTGCGGTAGCGAAGCATCATAACAACGCCAAGGAGATATATGCAAGCACCTGCCGTGACAAAGTACTTGTAGTGCTTGGTATATTTGATGACAATGGAAGTCAGAATGGAGGTGACGGTCGCTGTAAAGGTGAATGTTTGGGTAATGTGGCCAGCAGCCGAGACAGACTTGCCCTGCACGACCAGCAGATAAGAGTAGAAATATGGCTGCACGGAGAGATAGTAGACCACTGCCTGCTGTTAGTCATGAACAACTGCCATAAGATCATTGAACTCACTGAAATAAAAGAATGCAATGAGCACACCCGCGATGACGGTGGTGCTTTGGAAAAGATGAGGGGGAAAGAATGCTCTCGGAGCTAGACGGGGGCTGCGCTCCCACAAAGGGAAGAGACAGAGGCAGACCAGACCACAGACAAGCATTGCAATGATGCTTCCATTGCTCCACTCTCCAGGCGCACTGGCTCCCAGTGTAAGCGGAATCAGCAGTAGAGCGACGCCAACAAGAAGGAGTAGAAGTCCGAAGATGTCCATCTCGAACCACAAACTTTTGAGAGTATACAACCAATCCTTGCCAACGAAAGGTGACGGTGGTAAGATTCCCAGTTTCGAAGCCTTTCTTTGATTTAGCGACAGAGCAAGTGCGAGCGGCAGGTAGGCAACAGGCAGAACAATAGCCCAAATGCCGTATCCCCATCTCCAAGTCAGGTTCTTGAGTATCGAGTTGGCGATTGGAGGTCCGATCCAGACATTCAAAAGATATGGAATATCCGGGACCGTCGAAACGATGGCTCTGTTTAAAAGGTCGCTCGTGTCTGCAATAAAGATTTGCTGCAGAATCTGTAGCCCAGTGGCACCTGCCGAGTAGAAGATTTGGGCTGCTGCATATGTCTTGACGTTGTTGGCCGCGGCTTGCTGGATATATCCAAGGGTAAACAAGAACACGCTGAAGGTGAAGGCCTCGAAACGTCCCCAGACATCTGCTACTTTTGCCATAGGCGGTTTGACAATTGCTATAATCGATCAGCGAAACTCGATATCATATGCTTCAGTTTTACGCACATAGCACGACTCCTTGAATTACCGAGACCGTCGAGATGAGTGCATGTGCCTTGAATGAACTAGTGGCGAACACGGTCAAGTTGGTAGTCACTTGTCCCTCCAACGAAGTTGCATATGCCATCATATACAGACTGAAAAACGATCAGCGACCATGCTCCGAGGAAGTTTGGAGAAGAGCGAACTTACCCGCCATATGCAAATATGAGAGACCACTTCGACCACAGAGCCGCGGTTGCCTCTAATCGCTTCACACCAGCCTGTGCGCTTAGTTGGCTCGCGACATCAGATTCGGATTCCGTATCTGAGAATGCATCGTCGACAGGAGCTCTGTTCATCTTCTCCCTGCTGCGCCGAGGGAGGGTCTCTCCTGCGCTGGAAAGTCTCCGAAGGCCTGGCATGACTGCTATCAGAGATGCCAAGGACTAGAAAGATGTTGTTGGCCGCATGAATATAAGAGAAAAGAAAGAAATGAGTAGCACGAGGCCCTCGAACGTAAAAACAACAATAACCAAATAGCGGTGCGTACTCTTGCAGTTTGACAACGTTTTGATGCAGGGTGCGGCCTAAAACTGGCTGGAGCGCGTCAGAGCGAAGGTTTGCGGTCGGCAGGGCTTCGATTTGCCGATGACGCCGAGATAGGTATGGTCACCGTTCTTTGGAGATATCACGTAACTAGCGATGCAAAAAAGTATATAAAAGGATGATAGGAATATGAACGGAAAGGACTGAGGTGGGAAAGAAGTTGGAAGTGAAGCACCTTTTGATCAAGATTGGCCGCCGGCAAGAGTCGTAAGAGACCTATCGAGCTGCCCAATCAGGATCTCGATCTGATAAGATGGCGAGACCCGCTAGTGGAGGGTCCTGGTGGGGCGTGCTTTCCTCGGCTGCGAGTTCGGATTCAGCCCAACTGTCAGTCCTCATGACCTTGATGACTGTTGTTCCTCATCCTCCTTGGGTGCTTTGGCTTGACTTGAGCTGCCATACGGTTACGATCAAACATAATGCGGAATGATCGAAGCCATCGGTCTCGGCTGTCATGATTTCAAGTTCTGTATGAGCGTCAACGGAAAAGAATAATGGCGGCTTGCCAGAAATCCTCACCGCAAGCGAGTGGGCAGCACTAGGGCAGCCTCTTGAACCGATCACGACGCTTGTGACTGCTTGCATACGATGACTTGGCTGACATTCTGGCGCGAGGGGATCAGATTCGTAAGGCTCTTGGCCAAAAGGCACTGAGAGCTTGTGATGCCAGATGTTGCATGACACCTAGAGCAGAGCAGATGCAAATGTCGTCGTCGGATCGAAGCCAGGTTGAGAGCGATTAGTACTGCAAAGAATAAGACGCTGACAGCAGATATGATGTTGCCACAACCCATGAGGTTACGAGCAAAACGCGCAAGCAAGCGAGCCCTTGGTTTCGGCAATCTT
The DNA here is from genome assembly GCF_000721775.1 of Aureobasidium melanogenum CBS 110374. Lineage (NCBI taxonomy): Eukaryota > Fungi > Ascomycota > Dothideomycetes > Dothideales > Saccotheciaceae > Aureobasidium > Aureobasidium melanogenum. The sequence goes on along the minus strand of NW_024470054.1, from coordinate 656,137 downwards.
CGTCTTAGTTCGCCGACATGTTTGCTTACTGAATGCGAGCAGCCGAGCACTACACTCCTAGCAAGTGTACTTCTCATGGAAGTTATGAGCGCAGCATCCAAGCCTCCCAATTTTGAGAGAAGGTTCAAGCTCGACAACCCGCCATCGCGCAATCACGCCCTATCGCAACGTCGTTCGATGGTCGATATCACGAGATGTCTTGATATGCAGGAAGCCAGATTTGTGCGCTATTCGACGACGTAGTCAAAAATCAAGGATCACTTCTGCCGCAAGGATTGCGCAACTAATTGCTGGATCAACATGCACGCTGGATGGATGCGGTCTGCCTGCGATTGGCACGAGTCAAGTCTGAAGTCTGAAGTCTGCCTGCTGTCTCATGTTTGCAGGTATCCGTCGTCCCTTTTTGGCTCTTTCGAGAACTAGGCTGCCTCACGCACAGGCCATGCTCCCCTCATTCAAGATCGACCTGCAAGACTACAATTGCCTCCGCCAGACTATATCTTCTCATCCGTCAACAACAACTCACTATCTCTTAGTTCAATCATCCATCGCCAATGTCAACACCAACAGGACTCGAGACATTCCCACTGGAAATATGGCTGTGGGTCTTGGAGTACAGCTCAATCGGAGTCCATAGGGCGATGAGCCAGCTATCGAGCGCTTTGCATCAGATTACACGCAAAAGATTGTATCATACCATGGTGTTCGGACATCAAGGACTCGGAGGTTTCACAAAAGACACAAATCATGACGCGACTTGGTGCCGTGATCTAGAGCTCTTTTATGAGTCGCACAAGGATCGTGATGACTGGAAGCCACATGTTCATAGGGTATATATACAATGCGGTAAGTCGATGGAAGAACCTGAATTCACATGAACATGCTTCTCAGGGTGGATTCTATCACAAATTTGATGGCAAAGCATCTCCTCGGTACCAGGAAAAGGCAAGGTCTTTACTAAGTTTCAACAGATGACAGTTACTTCGATGACAATGGTATAACGTTACTCAACGAGGAAGATTTGGCAGTCTGGAAGGTCACTTCTCTTTTTGCCCATTCTGCTTCGACGCTGCAAAACTTGAACTTCTTTCATACTACAACGCCATATATGGGGATAATGTCCTGGGAAAACCGGACTCCGGCTTGTGGTATAACTTCATTGTCTTTGGCCATGCAAGACGAGAGTGATCCGGGTCGGGGCATTGACGTCGAATGGATGGACAGAATCAGTTACACGCTCGGGGAGATGCCGACGCTTCGTTTTCTGGAGATCAGAAGCTGGGGTATGACGGAACATCCTATGGTTTACTCCTCATTCGCTGAGTTTGGAACTTGGAGCATAACACATCTCGGTCTCTTGGAGTGTGGGCCTCTCACCAATGATGTGGCTTACGTGCTTCAGATGCCGAGAGATCTGCAGAGCCTGACAATGACATCCGAATTGACCCCGGACACCAAGCGACATAGCATGGACGACCCTATCAGTATACAAGAAGCTGTTGACGCTCTGCAATCAATCAAGAATAGCCTCATAGAGCTCGATCTAGACCCCGGACCGAGCGAGCACTGGACACATCCGAGGATGGGTAACAGAGTTTTTCCTCGATTCATGGAGCCGTACCAGTCTCACGCATTCGAAGGCTTTAGCAAGCTTCAGCGCCTCACAGCACCCTTGGAGATGTTCTCGCAGTCCACAGGCAAAATGAGTCGCCGTGAGGACCATACTTTCTACACGAATTTTCCACCATCCCTACAGGGACTCACGTTGGTCGCTACATCGAGAGAACCATTCAACAAAATGCTAGAGCATACATATGCTCTGTCAGATAACAAAGTCGTCGTGGGAGATCGTGTCGTGGAACTCAGCAATCTGTCTTGCCAAGCAGATGCATATGAGAAGGCACACGAGTTATTCGAGGAGCTATCGCAACTTGCAGATCACAGATACTCGGTACCAGCTCTTCGTGAAGTCCATCTTCTGAGAGATCCTTGTCAATGGCTTGATTGTGAACATGTCAAGCTATGCAAGCGACAGCTCGAGCAGGCTGGTATCTCTGTACACGTACATGATAGAGCCATTGAGGGACCGACTCAAGACAACTACAGAAGGTGGGGTTCAGAGCTGTAGAGGCGCACCTTGTCAGCTCAGATTCTCTCGGACAGGGGAAACACAAGTGTATAGGACGTTGAACTTCTGCTCGGCGTAGTCTTGATCGAGGTCCAAATGAATAATATATCCTAGATTCCTGAAGCAGACATTCTATGCGATGACAACCTTTCTGATATTGCCTTATGGATCAATAGTCACATGTTGGCCTGGAGTAGTAGAAGGAGCGAGCTCAAGACATCGACAATTTTCATATGACGAGTCCAAGTATCGACACGGCGCTCGACATCAATCACATCAAGTGGCAGCTCTAAGCAACTCCCCGAACAGACTGCCCTCCTTTTCTCTCAACTCCCCAGGCACACCCACTTCAGCAATCCTGCCTCCATCCAGCACAACCACAACATCAAAATCCACAATCGTCTGCAGATGATGCGCAATCGCGATGACAGTCTTACCTCCAAACTCCTCTCTTAACAACTTTTGCACAGTAGCTTCAGTCTCATGGTCAAGTCCCGAAGTAGCTTCGTCTACCAGAACAATACTGCCGGAAGATAGTATTGCGCGTGCCATGGCGAACAGCTGGGTTTGCCCTTTAGTGAGCATGTCGTCTGGGTTCAGAATCACGTCGAGAGCGGTTTGCCATGTTGAGCCCTCTGCTTCAGCTAGAGTTGAGAACTTGGAGAGGAGGCCTACGCGTGAGAGGGATGCTAGCATCTCTGCATCGCTGCGTTTTGTGTCTGTGGCGCGGAGGGAGAGGTTCTCGCGTACGGTGCCGGAGGTGAAGTAGGGGTCTTGCGGTAATGCGATCATTTTCGAGCGAAGGAGTTCTTGGGACACGGTTGTGATGTCTATGCCGTCAATTTTTAGGGAGCCACTGCTGATGTGCAAAAGACCAAAGACGGCCGATGCAAGTGAGGATTTGCCGCTGCCTGTGCGACCGCAGATGGCAATCTTCTGACCATGCTTGATCTGCAGGTTGATGTTCTTGATTGTGGATGGCGCAGTGTCTGAGTAGGATGCTTCGAGGTTGGTGATGGAGATGCTGCCTTCAGTCATCCAGTCTGACGGAGGGTTGACCTTTCCTTGCTCTTCTTCTGGGGTGCTTTCGATGAATTCTTTCATGCGAGCGATAGCGCCCATACTCGTTTCTAGCTGTGTCCAAGCTACAACGAGCATTTCTAGAATCGGTCCGATGTCCATGATGTTGATCAAAGCCAGAGCAACATAACCGGCATCTCTGCTAGCTCGGAGTTTCACGACTATAGCCATTGTTACTGTAGCTAGACCGGCGACTACGAGGTTCAGGACGAGAGTGAGCCAGTTTTGTACTGTTTAGTAGTTAGTGCGTAGTCTCTCTGGGTTCTTTGGTGTCCTCTCACCTGATTCAAGGAGATAGTATGGCGTTTGACTCTCCTCCAACAACTTCTCGTTCTTCTCCCTGTATGCTTTGGCCCAGCCGAACGACTTGATGGTCGCAACACCAGTCACTGTCTCCAAAAAGTGTGTACACAGGGGAGCTTTCGCCTCAAGATCCATGATTCGTAGCTGTTTGCCAGTTCGTAGATAGATGTTTTGAATGACCCAGAAAACAAGTGCAAGGACTGGCAGCGTCGCAGCAATGAACGGTGTGGCCACAATGATGATCGATGCCATGGCAATAACGTCAGTCGTACCTGCCATAACATTAAGCAAAGCATTTCCCAGTTGCATGTCGATGATCGAGATGTCCTGAGAGAACCTGTTGGCTATACTGCCAGTCTCTTTCCCACCCCAAGCTGAGTAGCGGACCTTGACCAGTGCTGTAAATTGCTTGACATGCAGGTACAAGCTGGATCGTGGGAACATGTATATGAAGCCGACATAAAGCGTCAAGAACACAACGACTACGAAGGCCACAGTTATGGCGCCCAGGATACCAACCCACTTGCCCAGTCCAGATGAACTTGTTACTTCGGCTCCAGCCCACCATTTGAGCACAAGCTGTTGTACACATTGCAGAACGGAAAATCCTATGATGAGAAGAGTGAAAGAGGTAAGTCCAAGGGTGCCGAACGACCTGAAGTAGTCTTTGTACAGTTGCCAATTGGATACAGTTTTTGCTGTTGATGAAGAGACACTGGACGACCGTGATTTCTTGATCGGAATCTCAGCCGGGCTGGTATTATCGATATCTTCTTCAGGGTCTTGTTCCGGAATGCCTGCGTGTTGCCGGATGAAAGAGGCGGGCGCGTTGCCCGGTGCGCCTTGATAAACAAGTTTTCCGTCCTCGAGCACAAGTATTGTATCGGCATAGCGTAGCCAACCAATAGCGTGCGTGGCCAACACGACTGTGCTTCTCATCTTACGAAGAATTCCTTGAGGACCCAGAACACGATTAAAGACAAGTCTCTCTGTGCGTGTATCCAGACCAGAAAGTACATCATCGAGCAGTACCAATGACCTGCGGGAGTATATGGCTCGTGCCAGACTGATTCGATTCTTCTGCCCACCACTCAAAGCAGTGCCGTCATTGCCAACGCGAGTATCGATACCATCTGGGAGTTCCTGGAAGTCCTGGTCCAGTCCACAAGCCCAGGAAACTTTGGTCAACCACACATCGTCGTGGGGGTCGGCTCCTACTATGTTCTCACGTATACTGCCGTTCCAGAGCCATGGATTTTGACTGCAATAGGCAATTTCATCATCTGCGACAACTATTGATCCAGACTTGACAGTAACCTCGCCGAGGAGAGCTTTGAGCAAAGTCGATTTGCCTGAGCCAACACTGTGCATGTTGTCAATAGCTTATTCGTGTATATTGCGATCACAGAACTTACCTTCCAACGACGATGTTAAGTTTATTGCGAGGTAAGCTGAGTTCAACATCTTTCAATACTTCAACGCCGTCAGCGTAACCACAGGTCAGTTTCCGCATTTGTGCGAGTTCAGTGGTCTCAGAGACCGAGATGCCTGTTTTGGTGTTGCGGCCATGTGCCATGGCTTCCGAATCAATCGTACGCTGATCTGTGTGGTCTTCTGTAACAAGGTACTCTTGAATTCTGGCAAGTGCAGCAAAAACTTGCAGCAAGGAGGGTAGATACTGGATCGTCATGAGAAGTGGATTAGTGAAAAGTTTCAACACAGCCAACGACGTGAAGAGGATCGAATTGGTCAGCGGTACTCCAGTCAGATGAGTCTTGATCGCAAAGGCTCCATACATGACGAGCGCAGCCGCTTGCGAGTTGACAAGCGAGATTACCAGATTGATCATAGCCGCCATGCGGATCGCTCTCTGGGCACGAACTTCCTTCTCACGCAGCTTGTTGCCTTTGTCCAGGACTGATGGTCCAATACCAAGTAACTTGATATTCTTCATTGACCCGATTACGCTGGTAATGTAGGAGACACGTTCTTGTGTTGCTGCAAGCCAGAGTTTCGTTTTTGGGCCAATTTTTTTGCCATTTGATGAGGCGATTGCAACAAACACCACAAGAAGCACGAGTGGAGCGAGGAATGGTAATCCTACTTGGCTGTAGAGCAGCCCAAGAGCGATAACAATCGAGACACCGCAGGCCCAAAACTCATGCATCGGTCTGATACCGACGAGTGTCTTTTCGACGTCAACATTCATGAGCATGAGGGGATTGGAGTCTGTATCAACCCGAGAGCGGAGGGCCTTGTCATGAATCTGACTGATCAAACAACCTCGGAGTTTTGTCTGGAAACGGACAACCGCCTGCCAATACCAGCTCTGGAAGGTCGCGATAGCCACATAAACTATTGCGGTGGCTATCACTAGCAGGATTCCCTCTTCGGTACCACCCTCATCGGGGTTGTCGATGTAGTCAACGAAACGCAGGATCAGGTACGGTTGAGAGAACTGGATCGCAAGCAGAAGCAGACGAGGAATGACCGGAAACATCATATCGTATCCGATGGCGCTGAAAATGATGCGGAGCATGTTGACCTTGGGATTTTTTGTAGTGTGCTTACGCCATTCCAGTCTAAATCTTCGTTGTGGGTCTGTTGATGAGAGATCTTCGTCCATCTTATCGAGATCATTGGGTGCGAGTACCGAGGTGTACCCACGCTTGAACATGTTGTTCAACCACCAGAACAGGCGTTGGCTGAACATGTCGTTGGTGTCTTGAGGGCTCCGCTTCTGTCGATGCAGTAGTATGGACTCCTTGCTCACGCTTTCGACAGCGAGGAAGATGGCACAGGCAACAATTTGGCCGATACCCAGACCTCTCATGATTGTATCCTCATCACGAAGCCAGATCGAGCGAAGGTGTACAGCTTGCACCACCAAGGCTACCATCAGATAAAGTTGCAGCAGTGCGCTTGGTCTGATAGACCGCATGTGTTCCCATTGTGACAGGATGGCGGCCGTTAGCGAGGCTAGGAACGAGAACACTTCGGCAGGTATCTCTGCTGATGGCGCATGTGGTCGCACACATCCTCTGATGAGGACTGCTAGGCTTAGACCAACGAACGAGGTGGATGACATCTTTTCGGTAGATCAGTCGAGGCCTTGGTCGCCGCTGCAGGCTAATTCAATCAGAAGCTCACCGTCTTGGCCCACCATAGAGCAGTAGGCGACACGACCTTCCGACTACGGCCCCATGTTCTTCTCAGCCTCAGAGGGGCCATCAAGAGCAGACATGCAGCTGGTATGAGGATCATAACATAGTCCTCCAGGCCCAATGTCAGGTCAGGACGGCCGCCATGACAGACCCCTGCACTGCTGTCATCGCAATTTTTGGACGACATGCTGAGGATAAGGGGAACGAGATGGGCACAATTGACAGCCAAAGGAAAGCAATGTAAGATACAAACGATATAGATAAATGTCTCAGTCTGCTAGAACCATCGTGGTTGAAAGGTACCTACAATATATGTGACTGTGGAATCTGACTGCCTAAGGTGTGGCAGATCTCCTTTTTCTTATCTTCCGGCAGCGGTGATCGAATGTGGCAGCCTACCATTCGACTAGGTATCGGAGGCTTGCCAAGGAAGGATCCCAGAACTCGTTCGCAACGGTAATTACCTGTGACATGTCGCATCATCACGAAAAGAAAGCTGCTGCTCGGTTCGGCACGGTCAATACCTCGAGGCATTCATGATTGTTCGCAGTTATGTCAATGTTGAATGTTCATTGTTGCGAAAGAAGGGCTTGTTGTCAAAGACAGAAGCTTCGTTTGGTCGGTCATCATCCTCGCGTGGCTGGAAAGCTTAATTCGTCCAGTTGCTCCTGCCATATCTGGTTTATGCTCAGCAAGTCAACGGGAAATTGATGGTGGACAGTGGTAATAGCGACAGCATCCTTCTTTCAAGGTCTGATGACTGTCGATGGGTGATTGAATCGTCCCCGACATTGAGTATTTTCATTGATGATGATAATGTTTAAGGTGCTCGCGCAACTTTGTTCAGTGGAAAAGCAGATGTCCCCGACGTTGCCGCAGCTACCTCACCTTCGTTTGTCTGATTATGGTCGTCTTGTGAATCTATCAGCATCAGCCAGTGATGTATCTCAGATCAATTTTGACTCGTTGGACTCGGATACTCATTGATCTGTTTCTTGGAGCAGGGTGGCTCTCGCATCGATGATATGAGCACAGACCATGTACAAGTTGCGGGGAGACATTTCGCTCAGCGGCTTGTATCAAAAAATAAATCCGGCGACCATCAAAGTCATTTCTTCAACAGCACATCTCACAAAAACATCAAAATGTCACGTAAGCAGTCAAACAGGGAGTAAGATAAATCAATAGAATACTCACGTATGATCAGCATCACGAGCAGGCGACATCGAGGACGATGACCCGGTCATTGCAGAATACAACGTCTTCATCACACCACGCCAACTCGAACAAATCTACCTTCTTCAATATCCCAATCGCAATCGCAGTCAAGCCTACAACGAGCGCAATGGCGCACGCCCCGTAGACTTCCGTCTCAAACCTCAAGCCGGATTTATGGAAATGGACATCGGCATGAACCCCAGCGCAAACTTCAACAAATATCAAAGTCTGGTCTGGGGTGAGGCAATAAGAAAATCCAAGGCTAATGGCGGAAGCGCTACTTTTGGTGCTGCGGCAGGATTTGCGCCGACGAAGGGAGGCAAGGGAAGGGGTAAGCAGGAGAATGGTGAGATGAGTATTGATGCAGGCTTGTCGCATTTCCAGAACGCTATCAATAGGGATGCAGTCTTCCAGAAACAGACGCTAGGAGGGCAGATTTTGCAGGATGAAGCAGGTAACCCTAACTATATGTTGGGTGCCTTCCGTGGTGGTAAGTTTCTTTGCATTTGCTTTTCTATTCGTCTTCTCTCATCACTATTTCTACACCCTTTCCTTTCAATTCGTCGACTTCTGTCACCAACTCCCTCTTCCTTTCACCTCAGACCCAGAAAATCGTACACAATCTATTCAGACGATTTTGACCAAAATCCAGATGAGCTCCATCTCACGCGCGTCGATGGTGTGGTGCAGATGCGCCCTCAATTCCACCACGTCGACGCAATCACACACGCCGAGACAGCCGCTCGCCGCACCGAAGCAGCAGAAGGCTCAGGAACCGGACCCTCTGGAGCAGCCGCACAAGCAAAACAACCACAAGCTCTCGCACTAGCTCAAACCTACAAAGACAATCGCGACGTCGAAAACCTAGAAGCCCTCAGAGCCAAGAACCTTCTCTTGATAGCGGCAGAGGAGAAATGGACGAGGTTGGAGTACTTTGATGAAGATGAGGAAGCTTCGTACTCTACTTACCACAGCCGACTTTTCCATTCTGATACTGGTGCGGCTACACCGTTGAAGAGTCAGATGAAGAATGAAGAGTATCTGGACGCGATTTCGGCACCACGAGTTGATCCATCAGGGAGAAAGAAGAAGAGACCATTGACTAAGAAGCAGATGGAAAGAATTGAAGCTGCAGAGGATGATGTGGAGGTCGCTGGCGAGATGGGTGGAGAGGTTGATGTTGAGATGAGCTAGATGGAAGGCGAGATCTTCACCGAGTCTTGCGTATCAAGAACAGCAAAGCATAGAATTGAAGCTGTGTACATGGGGTATCTCATGAAAGTCCGATATCTAGAAGAACGCTCAAGTGCTTCAATGTCTGGTTCCGTTGACGTTCTTTGCTCCACTGCCGAGCAAGCTAGCAACAACAGTAGCCTCTCTGACAGCTCTCGAGACATGACTTCTCACAGCTCCGTCCTCGAGTGCGAGAAGACCGCCAATAGTGCAACCGCCAGGTGTCGACACCTTCTCCCTCAAGATAGCAGGGTGTTCGCCATCCTGAACCAGACCAGTAGTTCCTCTCATAACCTGGGCGGCCATAAGGTTTGCCTCTGCTCTAGGAATACCCATAGCAACACCGCCGTCTGCAAGTGCTTCCATGATCAAAGCAGCAAATGCGGGACCAGAGCCACAGAGGGCGGTACATGCATCCATGTTCTTGGGCTCAATCTCGACAACCTTGCCAATTCGCGACATCATCCAGTGAACGAGGTTCTTGGTGTCCTGGGGCAGCGGAGGAGTCGATTGGTTGATGACTGTCATGCTCTCGCGGACCTTGGATGCAGTGTTGGGCATGGTGCGCACAATAGTGATCTTCTCGCGTACTTGCTCGTGCGATAAGCCAGGGTATAGCAAGTCTTCCAATTGTGCTTCAGGAACACCAGCCAGAATACTGATGAGCAGTTTTCCCTCGAGAGCTTCGCGTACGCCATCAGCTTGCAGGACATCCTTGACGTAGAAGGGCTTGCAGGCCAGCAAGACCACATCTGCCTCCTTCATTGCGCGCACATTGTCTGATTGGATGACATTCAAGTTGGCGTTGTATTTCCCTAGCTCATTCTTGATGCGAGAAGCACTGCGATCGCTGCGGCATGTGGCATTGAAACGGTTGGGTAGACGAGGTGGTAGGTTTTGTTCTTGTTCGGAGGATTGCGAGGATGAGTTGAGTGAATCCATGATGCCGCCTAGGATGGCGATACCCATGGTACCTGTGGTGTATATGTCAGTCTCATATGCGATATCTGGGGACTCTCGTGTGCGTAGCATGTAATTGGTATAGCTTTAAAAATGCACAATGGTATTGAATTCCAGAGTGAGGTCCAGTGAGAGCTGATATTTTGCCGGCTCTCTTTGGAGACAGGTCCAAACCCTATACCATTGTGCATTTCCAAAGTATACAACTTTCTCGCTGTCATAGTCGGAGCATGATAAGGGTTACTCATGTTAGCACACGGGGTGATTGTTCATGAACGTACCGCATCCCACCACAGTCAGGGTGAGGCCATTGTCTGAAGCCATTGTGATGTTGTTCAAGTGAGCGAGAAATGAGTTCGACGAGGGACAAACGCAGGCGGCCAATCAGAAGAGTGTGTATGGTGAATCAGGGAGCGTGGGCCTCGCTGCTCAGTTTGGGCGTTCACAACCCCCACCAAAGCTTCTGCGCCGACCTCGGCTTCATCTCTCGGATCTATCCGCCGCTAGCCGCTTCCAGCAAAGATGGCACCAGCTTGGCAGATTGACGAGCAGCACGAGCCCATCGCGCCGTGCCCTCCAACTCCTCGTCTCCGTCCTGTTTCCGACTGGGACGACCCCAACCTCCCTCCTCGCACCGGCCTGCCTCGCTTCCCTCCCGACGCCCGTGACGGCTGGTGGCCTTTGTATCTTGGACCCTCGGAGCGCACCTGCGCAATTGCCCTCGCCGAACACGCCCGCCGCGCCGCCGAGCAGCTGAACAACAGCACGAGTCCTTCTCAGCAGGCTCAACTCGCCCACGAGCCTGTTCAATTCCATAAACTTCTGAAGCCCATCCAGCCTGGCGCTTCTTCACTTTTCAGCCTTCTCACCACCACCAACACCAACGAACCTTGGGCCGTCAATCGTCCTCCTACACCCATCCAACCCACTCTCGACCACCAAGCTCCACCTCCAAAAGTCGCACCATGGATCCATTCGAAGTCCGCATGCGCTTCAACAGCCAACTCCAACACCTCAACGCTTCCGTCACATCTGCTCAGAAAGCCGCTGTCTGGGCAATCAAGTACCGCGAATGGGACGAAGACCTTCACTCCTGCATCCTCGAAAACCTCGAACGCAATTCACTCAACAATCGCGCCAACATCTTCTACTTCTTCGAGACGCTTTGCGATGTCGCCTCAGCAGCAAACCACATCGAGTTCGTCCGTATGATGGAAAGAGATATTCTTCGCATTGTCGATCTTGTTGCTCCTGAAGATGGCAGTGGTGCTGCCAATGTCAAGGTTGTGCGCAAGGTGTTGAGAAATCTTGCTGGAAAGAAGTATTTGCAGCAGCAGACGGTGGATGAGCTGGAAGAATGCATCAAGGACCGCGATAACATTGGTGGTGTGGGTGGTACCGCAAGCCCAGAAGAAGCTATGCGCCACAGCAATGGAAATGTCAGGGTGGAGAAGAGACAGGCCGAACAGCGTATCGAAGAAGACCGTGAGCGCCACAAGAGACTTAGAGAGGGCATTTGGGCGGTGAACGAGGATGAATTCGACAAGACCTGGGTGGATGCTGCTGATCTCAATCAAGACGATTACCGCACTGCTATGGAGGAGGAAGCAGAACGCAAGCAATATGCCGGGCTCCACCGAACGGAGCTTCTCAGTGCCTGAGTCGTCCTTCGTTTTCAGCTTCACGGTTCCCTGCTACATGATATGACGAAAAGCACGAGGATTTGTACTATAGGATTGAGGAAGGTTGCGTTTTACACAAAAAGATACCCCGTTTCGCAGAAGAAAATACCAGTTTTTGATTGTTCCCCAAAGCAAAATGTTTCCCATACCCACTTACAAAAATGCATAGTTCTATCAAAATATCCATGATTGTCCATTGAGAGTTCATTATCCTCTGTATCTCACTGGACATCCCATGGTGTACAGTTATACTGTGCATTTTTATAGCAAAGATTCAATGCCTACAGCTGAGAAGAGATGTGAGCGTTCGTCTACATGGTATTTGGCCCCTGATAGTGCTCCTTGTCATACCCTGTACAACATCTCAAAACCAGACTCTCGCTGGAAGTCAGTCACCGAAATGCACGATGCCATAAGGATATCATGGTTTGTCTTGTCGAAATCAATAGTTCTTTCATCTCTCTGGATGTTTCTTGATGTAGAGAATCAATCGCGCATTCTTATAGCACTATGCAAACATAAACTGTTCAAAAGAGACGTATGGTCTCTTTAGGGACTCCGCCTCGAAAACGGACCTTATACCAGCCAGCAACGACGACCAAAGGCACCTTTCTCGGGTCATCGCCCACAATACGCGAGTCTTCTAAAGCCGCCACCAGCATGATTTCACGGAAATCTAGTTCAACGACGAGAGTAACGACCCCAAGAACCACTATCAGCAACCCAGATGCCTCTCTCAACTACATCGAAGAGCTTCTATACCACTCTAAGCAACCAGACACTACCAGCGACTTGAAACGTCCTCGTGCATCATCAGAATCTACCCTAGTGGAAGACGAATCAAATACACGACCTTCCACTGACTCAAAAAAGCATACCTACGGCCAACCCTGTCCAGAAAATAACGAGCACTGCCATTACCATCATCAATTGACTCAATACTGCCACATACCATGGCGTAATTGCTCTTCAGCCCGTACGTCTCGCCATGTCCTGTATCCAAAGCCACTCTGTACTGACCAGAAGAACAGTAAACGCTATCAAGCAATCATACAGAACAGGCGGTCAATGGATCGGTGCTCCAAAGGGATGGAACGAGACACACAATTCCTGCCTGAAGACGGACAAAAAGTGTGATGCTCATGCCCAGCTTCACGACATTGTGCTAGAAAAGCAAAAGAACAAGAAGTATCCGGGAAAGCCTAGAGCAAGAGGAAGGCATAGCAGGGGCTCTGGCAGTCTGGGGAAGAAAGGAAAGGAATGACGCGAAAACAAACCGACGACCACGAAGCACTCGAATAGATGAGGCCGGAAAGCTCATGTCGCTACTCGTTGGACAAGGTCTGACTTGGGGGTCTCTGCTGATGACGGAATTTGACACAACATTGGCGAGCAGAACTTTGCGCAATTGCTTACTACACCATTCCTTGCTATCTTAACGAGAAGAGGTTTAAGTTTAACTTGCCAGAATTCTGAACAAGAGATCAAGTGACTCATTCAATGGGAATCCTGGAATAGGCACATGTGAGTTGTCGAACAGAGCTAGATCAACCTGCCGAGAGGAAACACCCATAGCCCATACCTCAGGGTTTGAAGATCGACACGTAGTTTTTAAGTCACCATGTAATTCATGACTTGCAAAGGTTTTGGGTAAACATAATCGATAAACGTTCTTGTGTCTCTGTTGATCATGGTCAAGCAATCAACATTTGCAAGTGTCTCTCACCTCCAAGACTTTTCGATACGGGTCTAAGACATCCTATCTGCTTTGTGCATCATGGCCAGGCAGCTCAGCAATACCAGTACCATCAACTTCAGCCCGCTCCACTTTCGCCATGCTCAAAGGCAACTCGCCAATCTTGTCCGCCTCGTTCGATGCCAATTCATTGACATGCGCACTATCCGCTTCATATGTGGGCGAAGACAAAGCGTCTTCTTTGTGCTCGTGTTTTGGTACCTCATGATGAGCACTCTTGTCTGAGTCAAATGAGATGAGTGCAACATCACCATATCCAGCCTTTGCACGACGACGGCGGATAATGAAGAACATGGCAGCGACGATGATGGCAACACCTGCCACTGCACCTATGACTATTCCTGCAATGGTCCCGCCAGAAAGCGAAGAGTCTGATGACCATGATTTTGTGTAAGGGCCCGTGGAGTTTGATCCTTGCCCGTTTGTCCAGTTGGACTCTCTAAGTGTGCCGTTCCAGGTGCTAAGCCAGGCAGGAGCGTATGGCATCTGAGCGATCGTGGTATCGGTTTCTTCGATAATGACGGGTGTTGACGGAATCGTCATGTCTGGACCTGGTGCTTGTGACAACCAAGTTGTGTTTGTCTCCCAGTTTTGCACCAGAAGTGCTGCCTGTAGAAAGGCGCGACCAAGATGATAAGGTTGACTTTTGTGAGGAGTGAAGGGTCTGCAAGGGAAGTATCGCGTCTTGGAGGCAGTGAGAGGCGTATCAAGCTCTAGATTGAGAAGAGAAAATGGCACATTGATCTCTGAGTCGTCACTGAACGTAAAGGTCAAATATGCAAATGTTTGAGTAATCTCATCGAAATGGCGAGCATCTGACTGGGTGTTCCAGAGATAGAGTCCCAAACTTTGGTCATAAGTCACGGGAAGATACTTTGCAATCGCATCGCAGGTGGCTCGTGGCAGATGTAAATATGGGACACCTGGATTAGCCAGAACTTCTAGTGATCCACCCAGCAATCCACTTTGCGAGTTCGCAGAAGCATTACTGTTGGCTGTGTATGGCGTAGTAAAGGGCCAGCCGGAACCGTTAGCACCAACAGAAATGTCAGTCAGCTGAAAGGTGGTGTCCTTGGTAGTGATCGGCTCAGTCAAGCAGCGAGACCTGTCATAGCCGCCCATGACTAGACTTGGCTCGATATCAAGACTGGGAGAACCAATTTGCAGTCCGTACGAAAGCGACGAGATAATCGAGTTCTGTTTCGCAGTAGCCAGTTGAAGATCTTGAGTGTTGTTGAAACCAGTAGAATTGAGCCATGTGAAATTTGTCCCAGCGCCATACAAAGAGAAGTAGCCAACATTCATAGTATACAGCTGACCGCCAGGAGAGTTCACAGTAAGGTTGTGTGTCAAGGTAGTCGCTTGGTTGTTGAGCGAGTTTGAATTGTTGTTGACATCCCACACAATAGCTCGCTCATGGATCCATTGCACGTCGTTCGTCAAATTTAGAGGCCATGAAACTGTATCGTCCCAGGAACTGCCGGCAAACAAGGTGCCGTCCATGTAAAGAAAATCCGCGTGTGCTGCTGAAGATGTCCACATCGGCCAGCTTCCTGAGTCAACTTGATTGGGGCATGCTGAGTCTTGTTGCGAACAAGCATCTGCTGCAATGAGCAGCGAAGTCTTTGTCAAAGAGGGAAGCATCGCAAAAGTCTGGAATGGATTATTATCCCAGGAGATGTTCAAAGCATGCCATGGCTAGATCTGTTAGCATGCACTGGAAGACACAGCTCGTTGTGCTCTTACACCGTCCGGTCCCACTGTGAAGCGTCAGCATGCGATTTTGATCATCTGCCATACATGTCTTGCTTACCTGGCGTTTCGCTCCATTTCGAAACCCAAAAATCGGTCGCCTGACATGCTCTCGCAAGCAAGCCGAGGGTGAGTATTGACAACATGTAAGTTTTGGTCTACCACCACACGTGAAGTTCTTCAAATTGTATCGCAATACACGGACCAGAGAGTGCGAAAGCAACCAACAGTGCGGTCAAGGGAGAAAAAAACCTACAACTAAAGAAACTGCTCATGAAACTGCTTATAGTAAGACTTACATCGAGCTTACTAAAGATCTTGGACAAGGGTTTAAATTGTGAGACGATGGAGCACAGGACCTTTGGACCTATTATTGTGATGGGTGAGGCGGTACTGCATGATTAGATGAATTGATAGCCGGAGGATTTGCAAGATCAGGCTGTGCTGCGACCTGATTCGCTGAGCTGTATGCACGAGGGCGTTGGTATGCCCGGGATAGTTTTGGCTCATGTCGAGGCTGTGTCCTTTACAGCTGGGACGAGAGCAAGGGGGAAAGTCGTCGTCTGGAGGAGAGAGCAC
The DNA here is from genome assembly GCF_000721775.1 of Aureobasidium melanogenum CBS 110374. Taxonomy (NCBI): domain Eukaryota; kingdom Fungi; phylum Ascomycota; class Dothideomycetes; order Dothideales; family Saccotheciaceae; genus Aureobasidium; species Aureobasidium melanogenum. Next base: position 640,282 of record NW_024470054.1, on the reverse strand, counting down.
AGTATCTCAATTTCAAGTCTCTGATAACAGAAATCATGGTGTTCATAAAAAGAACACTAGAAACTTGAAATTCAGCATAGACAAGAGTTCACCGGTTAGGTGCCAAGACATCGCGGAAAGGACGAAGGAGCCGCGTAGCCAGTCTGCAACATGCTCCTTCCTGGTCTGGATACTCAACTTCTTGAATTCACTCGCGAGAACCGAGCAGAATGAGTCCAAATCGTGTCTGTTGTATTCAAAGTATGATGATTCCCATCGACTCTCTCCCGATCGAATCCTTCTTGACTCCGATGGGACAGCAGATGTCAAGACTGATAAGGATTCCGCTCATGATCGACGCGCTGCCATTGCCTACAGACCAAGACGTGTCTACGACTCCAGACAATGGCCCGAATGCCCGCCTTCTGTATTTACCCGTGAGTCTGTACCGAGCAACGTAAGGCGATATTATCTTTGTCATCGTCAAGGAGGGAAATATGATGGTTATCATCGACTCTTTTCCTGGTCGACTCTGATTAGATGTCAGGACTGATCTTCAGACGTTGGACAGCCGCACAACGCAAGGATTCCGCTAATGAGACAATGTTGGCAACGCCACAACTTAACACACGAGCAGCGTCCACTAGACGTCGCTGCATGCCGTTTCACCATCCTGTTAGTTCCTTGTCGTGAGGTTTTGTCTGCGTTGAACACAGCATCTGCCTCGACGAATGACGGTCTCTAGATCGCCCGTGAGGGTTGGAGATATACCTGTACTGACTGCTTGATCGCGAACCTGACATGCTGCATGTCACAAAACTCGACCTTCCTGTCTTGGAGGCTGTGTCATCACACCGCATCGACCCAGAGATTTTGGTGATCAGTCTGTAGTCAGGTCTGAACGATAAGTCAGCGACAACGCATGCCATATCTCGACATAAGGTGCAATCGATATTTAAGCGCGATGCAGAAGGTCAGCAGATGAGCGAAGGAATTGTTGCATCCTTCAGCTCAGCATTGGCACACTGATATCTAGGATGTGTATTTCTTTTGTGTCAAAGGTGACAGCAGGATTGCCTGTCATCGCGGACCTGCCCGACTTAAGCCTGAAATGAAGATTCCGCGCTGCCAAGCAAGGAGAGATAGGAAGAAAGCTTTCGCTTGTTCTCTTGGCTAAGGCCCTCACGGTCCTCACCTCGGCCCTCAATTGCGAACCTCGAAATCACAGAGAAAGACCGAGGCGGTTTCGACAATTATTGCTTGTGAAGCTGCCAGTCAGAGACTTCTATTCCTCTGATGACCTATCACGTGTTTGGATCTTCGCTGCTTCGCTTCGGTCGTGTAAGTGAAGACTCGGATGCACAGCTAATTTCATACGCCCGTACGATCACCCATCGGCCTCTATAACTTGAAGATACACTGGTACCTTGGGTATCACGAAGGAGGGCCGGTAAACACTCATCATCCTTCGCCATCTTAGTCTTGCTTCTTATCGCGCCCAGGACGAGGATACGAGGATGGTCTGAAACCTCCATGGAGTGACGTTCGATCACATTGCGTGAGTGTCCTAAAGCATACTCTCTAATCGACCGCCCTACTTTTGACATGATCGGAGGCACAAGGAAACAGGCTCTTCAGCTCGCGAGTCTGAGAAAGAGCATTCATTCCGGACCGTGCTTTGCGATATGGCTCACGCGAGATCTCGTTTGAAACCATGAGATCCTCCACCCTCTTCATTTCTCTTTGCTAATATCTCTGGGGTTGGACGTCCGTGTCCAAGGGTCTGCGGAGAGATCTGAGGACAATTAGCCGAATGCGTGGATCAATCCCTAAAGCAGTTTTTGGGATGAATTCGCGCAGCGACTGTCTGGCGAGCGATCTACAGGCGTCCAATGGACAGTTTCCATGACTCAATTTGCACGTTGTCTATCTACAGTCTTCGTGCTTTTTATGCGCGCGGGTGGTCAATTTTCCGCCGGTGAGGTTGCATTCTACCACATGCGGAAGGAGCTAAGACAATCTACTTACTTGGCATATTCGGCCAAGATCAATCTACGGTGCTGCACCCACCAGTCAGCAAGACCTCGCCATCATTTTCCAATATATGCACCCCATGTTAGGGCCTACAGGTAGGTTCTGGCCGCCATAACGGACCAGTTCACAGTCACCCGTATCTGTGGGCTTATCACGAGCCACGGTTCGTTCAAGAGGCAAAATCATCCTGAGGATAAATATGCCCCTCATGTCCCCCCTTTCCACGTGCGATTGTATCTGTGTCATCTACGAACAACGTTCATCATGCCGAATGTTGTAGAGGTTCAGGCTGAGGTATGATACCAATAGTCAACTCACACTTCATCGGTCACATTGCTGACATACTACCGCAGCCAATTGGCGGTGCCATTGATGCTCACGACGAAAAGCATCCCGAAACCTTTTCCGTCAATTCTTCGAACAAAGACGATAGATTCAACGAAAAGGATCCTAATTTGGTCAAGGCCGAAGAGGATACCGACTACGATGAAGGCACCATTGCTGACCCCTTCGAACCCTACAATGACCTGCCAGAGGAGCGACACTGGGTTGTCACATTCCGTGCCATGCTAATTGGATGTATCTGTGGTGCTCTTGTCAATGCATCCAACATTTACCTCGGTTTGAAGACTGGTTGGACTTTTGGTGCTTCGCTCTTCGGTGCCATTATCGGTTTTGCTGTTCTCAAGCCTCTGGCCAAGGCTCTCCCAGAGAACTTCCCTATTCTCGGCGGATCTTTTGGACCTCGCGAGAACAACATCGTTCAGACTGCTGCCACTGCCGCTGGCGGTCTTGGCTCTGTCATGGTCTCCGGTATACCTGCACTTTACCAACTGAAACTGCTCAGCACCCCCAAGGAGGACTTTGGAAGACTCATTTCATTGACCATCGTCGGTGCCTACTTCGGATTCGCCTTTGCTACCCCTCTTCGAAAGTTCTTCATCATCTACGTTGCCAGAGAGCTTAATTTGATCTTCCCTACGCCTTCTGCTTGTGCTTTGACCATTCGCAGCATGCACGCAGCCGCAACTGGCGAGGCCATTGCCAAGCTGAAGATGAAGGCTCTAAGCTACTCCTTCATTGGTGCTCTGCTTCTCCGTGTCGTCTCACAGTACGCCATTGGAATTCTCTGGGACTGGCACATCTTCACCTGGTTCTTCATCTGGGGCAACTACAAGAACTCCGCCATTGCTGTTGAGAACTGGGGCTGGTTCATCGAGTTCACTCCTGCTTTCATTGGCTCTGGTATGCTCGTTGGTCTTAACGTCGCTCTATCTTTCTTCGGTGGCAGTGTCCTCGCTTGGGGAATCATTGGTCCTGCTCTCGTCCACAACGGCGTTGCTTTTGGTGCCCAGTCTTACCCCGATGATCCGAAGTGGGATAAGGTCGTTTCCTTCTACTCCCTCAACCATAAGTTTGCCAACAAGGACACTCCCAGTCCTCGTTACTGGCTTCTCTGGCCTGGTGTCTTGGCCATGATTGTCATCTCTTTCACCGAGCTCTTCCTCCAGTGGAAGGTCTTCTTTATCATGTTCAAGGCCATGGGTCGTGGAGCTGCAAAGGGCTTCAACGCCATGACCAACAAGGTCGGCATCAACGGTGCCACCATCAACGTCACGGATCAGAAGGAAGAAGATGTCATCAAGGACTCTGCCGCAGACCACGAACTTGTCAAGATCTGGATGTGGGGACCAATCCTCATCCTCAGTATCATTGCTTGCTGCATTGTTCTTGGCGTCCAGTACGACATGCCTGTTGGCATGTCTCTCCTCTCAGTCTTCCTGGCCTTCTTCTTCGCCATCCTCGCTGTCCAATGTGCTGGTGTTACTGATGTCACTCCTCTGACTGCCGCATCCAAGGCTTCTCAGCTTGTTCTCGGTGGTGCTACTAAGGGTGAGCACTGGGTAACCGAGCACGCTCAGCGCCTCAACTTGATTGGTGGCTCTCTTGCCTCCATCGGTGCTGGACAGGCCTCCGACTTGGTTGGTGACTTCCGTGTCGGTTACCTTCTCCGCACTTCCCCCTTCCAGCAATGGGTTGCTCAGGGTCTCGGCACGATTGTTGCATGTGTCCTCGCCCCTGCCATGTTTATGCTCTTCAGCAAGGCCTATCCTTGCATCATTGATATCGAGGCGGATAAGTGTCCCTTCGCCGCCCCAAGTGTTGGTGCTTGGCGTGCTGTTGCCGTCGCTGTCACCGACCCTACCTTCCCTGTCCCCAAGACTTCGGGCTACTTCGCCATTGCCTTTGCCATCTTCGGTGGTGCTATGGTCGTTATCCGTCACTACGCATACACCGGCTCGTGGGCAAAGTACAAGGCTTACCACCCCAACGTCATGTGTATCGCTCTTGCCTTCGTGTTGAATGCCACAGTTTATGGTACTGCTATGGTCATCGGAGCCATCCCTACCTACTTCTGGGCCAAGCGCAACCCCAAGAGTTTCGAAATCTACGGCTTCGCCATTGCCGGTGGTCTCATTGCCGGAGAAGGCATCGGTGGTGTCATCAACGCCATCTTCCAGATTGCAGGCATTGCTGGACCTTCCCCTTACGGTACCAACATTGCCTGCCCTGGTGACTCTTGCTAGAGTGGCTGGCTTAAGGCTGTACAAAAAAGTCAAGGATTGTTTATGTGAATATGGGTTTGAGAGGATGATGATACCAGTTGATTTTTGTTTTTGAATTAAGATACGACGATTAATGCCGAGTTTTATAATGCTTTCTTACGTATTGTTGAAAAACTTATTTGCATGTGCCTGTCGAAAGAATGTTCATCTACAACTATAAGCTTTCACAGAAACATACCCTCCTCTCTCTTCTCGGTTTGCATGTTTCACAACAGTCGAAGTCGCATTTAGAAGCATCAGATGGAGAGACAGATGAGGACAAGATGTAGATTGATTTCAATTCCCTCATTCTATCTTTGTGGTATCGTGAAGAACTCCCAGACCTTGTGATTGCTTTGGTTGCAAAGGATCACAGATTACTTTCGCCGGAAGAATAAGGACTTCCTCCTGTGCTTCAAGTTCAGTAAGATACACTATGACTTTGGTCCATCCTCCATGACCGCTCCAAGAGTTCAATTGCCGCCATCGGACATCTCATCTCCCCTACGCCTTCTGTTCGGCCTCCTCGGCCTCCTTTTTTGCGTCCTCAAGATTCAATTTGGCATTCTCGACCTTCTTTTTTGCGTCCTCGACCTTCTTCTCGGCCTTCATGACTAGATAGCGCTTCCAGCCTTGGGAACCGGGAGGGTGATTGGCATGATTTTCGGCATAAGTGTTTGGGCCCGAGATGAGCGTGTCGTGTCCGCCCCACCAAGGACTCACTGCCGATGGAAGTTCGCGGATATCAAATGGACGTTTGGAGAACGCAGCGCGCATCATGAGCCAAGGACCGCTGTTCTCCTGACCAGGAGGTGGTTTGACCAGACCTGGGAAGCGGGTCAAGACTTTGGCGACGCCAAGAAGGATGGTGTTCTGGATTCCAGCATTCTTATGGTTCGCCTCGTACTTGCCCATGTTGAAGAGCACTTCGAATGGTTCCTCCCACTTGAAAGCAGCACGGTACTCTTCTGGAATGTTGGCTTCGCCTGGTCCAGATTCGTCTGTATAGGGTTGGAGGTAGAGCTTCATCTTAGCCTTGGACTTCTTCTGAGCCTCGGAATCGTTCTGAGTCTCAGGGTCCTTCTTAGCCACAGCCTTCTTCTTTTTCTTCTTAGGTTTGGAACTCTCCTCAGCGTCGGAAAGCTCTTCTTCATCGAGCGACGACCAGCCAGCCCAGATAGGACACGGTCCTTCATCGGTATGAACATGGGCGATGAGGATTCGTGGTTGATTAGTGTCATGCGCAACGTGCATGACAAATTGGAACTCCTGCATGAAGGCAAAGACTGGAAACTGAAGACGGCGGCTGATGTCGATGAGGTTGGACTCTCTAATGATCCAATTGATCGTGTCGAGACTGGGAACGTAGCCAAAGCGAAGACATAGCTGATAGAAGTTATCGAAGTTTCGGTCTTGACTATCAAAAGCCCGGAGATATCCCTTGTACGCTTGCCAGACTTCATGTTGTTCAAACTCTTTACGTGTGAGCTGGAACATAGGGTTGGCAGTGAAGTTGCCAGAGCCTGGGGCTGTAGAGGACGAAGCCATGTTTTGGGGAGAGTAGAGATCGTGACGATCGGAGAAGCTTTGTGTCGAAGCTAAAGTTCGGATGTTGGTTGCGGCGGTGATGATCTGTAGTAAGACGGCTGTGAGCGTCTGTGGCAGACCTGACGTTGTAGTAGAAGGTTGAGCTGGCGTTTAAAGGGAGAGAGCTTATGGATGATGTTGTTGACAAGAAAAGCAGATGTGTGTGATATGATAAGGAACAAAGATCAGCGAGCGTGAAGACACGCTTTGGCTGGCGCAATCAGCGAGTGAAAGAAAGATGCAACATGAGTGAATTTTGTTGACAAAGACGCCCCTCGTGGTCTGCTGGAGTAAGTTCAGCGAGAAAGAGAGAGATCGAGTGAAGCTGACTGGTGTGAAGGGAGGAACAATGACGACGGTCTTGTTGGCGCATCATCAGAGAAACAGTGAGCACACAGTCTGTCGAGTTTCAGCTTTGAAAGTTGCACTCTACAATCGCTCGAATGACTCCCAAAACCAGTGTTGTAAGGGAGTGGTCCAGGAGAAAATGGAAGGTGCCTTCCTGAATCGTTTATGCTGGCGCATGCGACTTTCCACAACTCTTTTCGCTCTCTTTGGAAACATGTGTCACCAGAATGATACTAAGCATTTCCATGACTACACACGTGAGAAATAATCACCAAGATAGAGAGTGATCAGCATTCATGAGAAGACTGAACAGATACCACGAGGAGTGGGTTGCATCTAAACATGGCTTGCCCCTAGAACGAGGGACTGTCCAACAACTTTGTTTTCTCCATTAGTCGCTGAGCCTCGGACTCGGCTCGATAGGATTCTAGCGCGCGAGCACGAGCTGGCCGCTGATCATCCTTCACTTTGCCTGTTACTGTCGTGCGAATCTGGAAGTGTGCAGGCTGCTGGGAGACTTCGACGGATTCATCTTCGTACACCCGGGGCGCGATGTTTCTAACTTTGACATGCCTGATGCGTGGATTATCAGTCTGCAAAGGCGCCTCAGAAACCAATGATTTTTGGTCGTCGCCGATTTCATTCTGAGCAGCTTCGTAAGACGCCATTGCACGAACCCGGGCTGCGTGATTATGACCCTCGGGTACTGTGCTAGCATGTTGAGATATAGGCAAAGATGATCCTGCATCGCTTGTAGTTAGAGGCGTGACCACAGTCTTGTCTGACTGCCCATTGTGCAGTCCTTTGTCGATCGACAAGCGGACCTTTTTCTCATCGTCAACAGGCTCATTATCAGAGCTCTTCCTCTTTCTTGAAGGAGAATTGATATTTGCATGATCGGTAGATGATGAGCGGTGATACGTGGAACGGTCATTATGACTGGACAGCGAGAGTCTTTTGTAAGATGGCTCTTTCCTCTCTTTTCCAGCGAGCGAGTTTGCAACAAGGCTGCTGTTGTAGGCTGTGGCAGGTAAAGCTGATTCTACATCATGGTGACCAAGCTTGAGTGTTTGTGGCAGATCCACATTCGCAGCTGCTTCCTTCTCCTGAGCAAGCTTTTTCGCCCGAATAGCGGCTTTATGATCCTTGTATCTCTGCTTGGCTGGATCGACCTTGGCTTTTGCATCAGCGACAGCCTTGACGTAAGCACCAGGATTATTTGTATGTTGAACTGTCATCAAAAGGAGTGCTTGCATTGTGTATGCAGCGTCGTTGCCTGCATTGTGGAGATTCTCAGGCTCGACACCAAGACCGGCTAATAGCTTGCTCAGGCCGACCTGCTGCTTCTTCGTACCAACGAACTTTTGAGTGTCGACCATCTGAATGATGTTGCCTTTAGCATTAGGATCGAACTTGAGCTTGTTCAGGTAGGAAGTATCGTTGGAAAGACCGTGGCCAACGAAGATGAGGCTTCGCGATCCTCGGTCAGACGCTCGGATTGAGTTGGGTGAAGGATTGTCGAATGATTGGGTCAAAGTCTTGTGGATGTGCTTTAAAGGGACGACCTCAGAATCACCGAAGTTGAACTTGTCAGGACAGCCGTGAACAAATCTTTTGTTCACAAGATGCTTGTGTTCCTTGATAAGAATGTGGCGGGTATTGATCTTCGGGAGCCACCCCTTCCCATCAGGACCAGGATCGGTGCCTAGGACGTGACGAGAGTCTAAGACGGATACACCAACCTCTGTGATTTTGTCTTGGGCAAATTCGTAGGCCTCCAGATCAACGCAGACAAAAACAGGATCAGCTGCTTTGAGGCGTTGTAATCGTTCGAGCTGCTTGGGCTTGATCTTGACTGCTTCATCAGATGCATCTTTGAGGCCAAGAACATGCTGCATAGCCAGAAGCTCTGCTTCTTTTTGGGCGTTCATTGTGTCTATTTCAATTTCTGCTCTTTCCGCGATGAAGACGGTGGGAAGAGCCTTTTGTGTGGTTGCAATGGTTTCGAAGTCGGATTGGATAGGTTGAGGACTAGATCCAGTAGCCTCGAGGAAGCTAAAAGTTCGTCGACCAGTTCTGATGGGTAGTGTAAATTGAGAGGAGATGATGGACGATGGCTTTACAGCAGAGCGTATCACACCATTTTTCAGGTGCAATGCTCGACGGGATATCATTCGCCACTCCTTAATGGGTTTCGATCCATATGTGAACCTGACCTGTACCCAGGGCGAGCTCGATCTTGCAATGATTTCTCAAGGCAATTAGGGGAAAGATCAAAGCAGGCAACCGTGTATGAATGACAAAAACTAAAAGACATCAAGGTCTTTGGGTCATCAGCGGCGGAGGCTCGGTGATGGGGTCCGTGCACTCGCCGCATCTTGATGTCGATCATGCTGATGAAGCAGCGGCGACCGAGAAAGAGAGAAGTCACGACTTGGACATTTTTCTCGATCAACAACCATCACAATGGCAACGACATCACTACCGCGAACTGCTCTACAGCGCTCCCTCTTCTCCGCTCGCCCTTCGCCGCAATGCTTCTCACAGCGCATTTCCTCCCGCATCGGCCAACCCACCACCCGCACATTCTCAAAGAGCTCGACAATGCGCTATAAGACTGTAGAAGAGGCAAAGTCGCGCTACCGATTCGGTCCCTTCAGTTGGCAAGCTGGTCTTCTCTTCCTGGGTGCTGGTGTCGGAATGGCCTTCTACTTCAGCTACGAGAAAGAACGCATGGCCCGCAAGCGCATCGCCGAACACAGCAAGGGTGTCGGTCGTCCCTTGGTTGGTGGCCCCTTCAACTTGATCGACCACAATGGCAAGCCCTTCACCGAACAAAATCTCAAAGGAAAATACTCGCTGGTCTACTTTGGCTTCACGCACTGCCCGGACATTTGCCCTGAAGAGTTGGACAAGATGGCCGGTATGATTGACAATGTCAAGGAGAAGCACGGCGATGTCATGAGATCTGTCTTTATCACATGCGATCCTGCAAGAGATACTCCCGAGGTCACAAAGGAGTATCTGAAGGAGTTCCACGAGGATATGATTGGTTTGACTGGAGATTATGAGGCTGTCAAGGCTACTTGCAAGGCTTTCCGTGTCTACTTCTCGACTCCTCAAAACGTCCAGCCTGGTCAGGATTACCTTGTCGACCACAGCATCTACTTTTACCTGATGGGTGAGTTATCACCTCTTGACGCAGAGAAGGTAACCACTGACTTTCTATCACAGACCCTGAAGGCGATTTCGTCGAGGCCATTGGAAGAAATTTCACTGTCGATCAAGCATCAAAGGTCATCAACAACCACGTTGCAGACTGGAAGGGTAAGATCGACAAGTCTGCCTAAGAAAGCTGCATATGAATACTCCAAAAGAACTGTACGAATATCAGATGCCATGTAAAATCACCTTGTACAATACAATCAAAAGCTATATACTATTTCTGCTCCTTGTTCCAGATCAACAGACCTTTGCCATAGAGCCCAGAGATGACACTGACACCTCTCTTTTCATCCATTGCGACGCCACTGGAAGCATACATCTCTGTACCCACATAAACATCCTCAAGACCTTTTTCCCTGGTCCATTGAGCTACGTAACTAGGCGCTTTTGCATCACAACCCGCAGATGTCGTATCAGCGCCACAGTGTTGTCTCGACTTTGCGAGTTTGGACAAGCCAGCGAGTTGAGCATGTCCAGCAATATACAGCTTGCCATTAGATACGTGCAGATTGTCCGGCCAGAAAGGTGTAGAGATTGCTTCCTTGTAAGCGAGTGTCGGAGGGGTAGTCGTCTTGTCCATCTCATAAAGGAAGACTTTTGCTGAAGAGCTTGAAGCCACAGCGATAGTCGTGCTGTTCAAGATGGCCAATCCGTTGGCATAAGGCATCCTTGCAATTTGCTGTGCTTCTCCAGTCTTGAGATTCAGGTGCGTGACACCACCCAGAGGGAGACCAAGATATGTCTCAAACTTGTTCAGCCAGGGTGAGTTTCTAGGCGTGAAAAAGTGATCGTTGGTAACCAATACTTCTGTGTTCGAGATCTGGACCAAGGCATTGGGAGCTCTCAGATATGGCGACGAAAAGCTCTTGATGAAGGTTGCAGAGTTTCCGAGACGTGAAAAGTGGAACTGGTCTACGGTGCTGCCGGAAGTGCCGTGGTTGACTGCAAGAAGAGTGTCTGTAGCCAGATGCAGGGACAATCCTAGAGGATGAAAGGAGTAGCCCGGAGGAGTGTTGAGCAGACGAATACTCTCCAGACTGGGCTGGGATCTTGAGTAGTCATAGAGGTAGAGTTGACCATTTGGAGGTGTTGATTTTCCAAAGACGCCCATGACGGTGTTCCAAACATCTCTGCCCTCATCGCAGCCCAACACCACGTAGCCTGCTTTCTCATCCACAACCAGATCCTCACAATTTCTCAATTTGTTTGCATATTTGATCTCGTAGCTGCCTTTCTCAGTAATCCATCCTCGAGGTGTTGAGAGCTTGATGGGATGATTATTTGTTTCCAAAGTGTATAGCAGAGATAAGCGGGAGTAGATGTAGGGAATGCAGGCTGCTATTGCTAGCAGCAGCTACAATTGTCAGAACATACAGCTTCTTACATTTGCGTCGAGACGTACGATATTGAGCTTCAGATTCACCATGATAAAAATGATGTTGAGGTGGAAATGTGAGAGATGGAGGTCATGTCAAGTTACATGCAAACGATGTTGGCGCTTTCGCAACGGCTTTTCTTATCGATTGCTGGTCAACTAAACACGTCTTCCATCAACAGGTAAACATGTTCAGGCAAGCGACGAGGGACAGATTACCCTTGCTAGTATTGTAGGAGAGAACATCGTTGAGAGAAGAGCGAGATCATGAAAGGTGCTGACCTGTAAACCCCGCCGGAAGCCGAGGAGCGCCCTTGCCATTCCTCATCCTTCGACTTACAAATTGTGCTTGATCCATCGGTCTTTACTGCCACAGCAAGCGCCGTATGATGATGCCCGTATCTTGCATAAAGTGTTGTCTCAATTTTCTCGACATACTTCATCCACGATAGTCATGGTGTTTGCGGACTCTTTTGGACAGCCATTATCCCTCACTGCGTCCACCTCCAACCTGGCATTCCATCTACATACATTATCAAGGCAGCAGATACTCTGTCTGAGTTTGATGTCTCTCTGATCCAGATTTCCTACCATGGCCTGTCTCAAGCTTTTGAAGAATGGCTCTAATCCCTGTCGAGTCTCCTTCGCTGCTCAGCCTCGACCAGCAAAGACGAGTCATATTGCCCACTTCCTATCAGATTGGTCACGAGAGTCAGTTTTCGACAACCGCTGAAGGTATATGGTGTGACTGAGTATCTTTTGATCGCTGTTAGATGGCCGTTTCCGGAGCTTTCAACATGGAAGCCCTTGGTCGATCCTCACAAGGAATGCAGATATTCCCTTTGTGTGTTACCCCCGCAATCGGACGGATGGTCAGTAGGCCGAGTATGGTTTATTCTCTCTCTATGTTACTGGATCTTGCTTTCCGTACTGTCATCTGCGACAAGTTGAGATCAAAAACACAGCCATGGCAGATGCTAACCTACAGCTGCCTTTCAGAAGTTCCAAGCAATCGCGACGGCGCAGATTTAAAGCTCCCCATCCTCCCGAGAAGCCATCCTATATCCGTGAGAAGTATTGGTCTCAATTCTCTTCTAGACTAGCCGCAGAACTCAAGAGCGACAAGAGTGGATTCGACGTTGAGCTTTTGGCGCACTCCAACTCTACGGCATGCAAACTTGGGCCTCCCAGCAATGCTCCGGACTACCCTCACCACCTTGAGAAGTATGGTATGCAGGTTTTGGAAGCTGCCGGATTTCTGAATCACAAAGACGAAGGAGTGAGTGGTAAGATAAATGGGCGCTGGGCCTTCGAAGCCTGGAGAAACTTGGACCACAGCCCCGACCTCCAAAAGAGGATCCATCAGATCTGGAGAAAGCAATACTGGGTGGGCATCACGCCGCATCAGTATTCTCTGATGACGCCAGCTTTGCTGTTGGCATCCGCTATCTTGGACGATCCTATCACACTCAGCTTCTTTTATGCCCTGGCCATGCCGGTTGACTCTATGGGTACTGTATCACACGCGACCGCAGGTCTCACGGCTGATTGCAAGATATTGAACATACCAGATGTGTTTCCTGAGGGCGAAGAGTGGGCGGCATACCTGAACGTGGACCTCATGACGCTATACATACGCGACTGGGCTTTCGAAGACGATCCTGACTGTTTTGCTTACACTTCAAAATACAAGGATTCGAATGGAAATCTGAAACAAGGATCTAAGCCGTAAGTCTAACAGCAACCATGCACCTACAATTTCATCCTCTTCTCTCTCTCCTGATGTACCAAGATTCAGTACCTTGTGAATAAAACTAATCAGTTCTCTATTCTCCAGAAGTACTTTTGCCTCGTATATCCGGCTCGATTCGGCTTTCATGCGCGTCCTGGAATACTTTGACGCTGCCCAGAATTCCAATGATGACAGATATAGTCGAATATTTGACGATATCCAAACCATGGCTGGCATTCCCGCCACGCATCGAGCACCGATATCCCATGCGTCGGCGATTTACCGGACCTATTTCCTTCTGGCTTCGACCTTGCTTCACGAATTGGCTCACGCATTTTCCTATGCCTACGTCGAGCGTCCGCACAGGGAACATCGCCCTTGTGACGACCCCTGGCTCCCGGGCGATAGATGTAATGAGCTCGGCTTTGCTTTCGAGAACTACGTATTTGGCGGCGTGGTAGAACCCCCGAAGGTATACATTCCGCCAATGGATGCTGGATTCGCCAGTGACCTGCAGAACATTGCCGCACCCTTTGGACTCCGGACCAACTGGCAGTGGGATGTTTGGTACAAGAACGAGAACGGCCCTGGGCAGTGTGATCCTGGAGTCATGGATTCAGACCGCAAGATTGGCGAAAGAAAGCCAGACGATCGTTTATACCCCGTACCCCAAGCGTGGACACAATGGTTGTTTTCAGATGAGCTGTGGACTGAACATGTACATCGATATGGGCTCCGGGCAATCAAGGTTCCTAGATTACAAGATTGGGAGATTCGTGATCATCCCGGTCCCTGCATTGGACGTCACGGAACAGGAGAACATAGATGGAACACTGGGAAACCCCGGATATGGACGCAGAAATGGGACTGATTGTCAAAATGCTGCCGGAGCCACGACAAGCAGTGCTCATTGGGCTTATGAAATCTCGCAATCTCCAAATTGTCCCTAGCGGTAGCCATCTAATAGGGACACTCAAGCTCTGCCTCTTTTGCCTACATTTCTCTTTTGTTTCTGCTTCCCGTTTGTTTGTACCCACGATCTGTCACCGTTCCACAGCTCGTATGCTTGAGAACTTCTCTGTACAGCACCGTTGGCTATTCGACTTCTGTTCCACTGATAGAGACTTTGTATACAAGAGCCTTTTGACAACGAACGGAGAGTGTGTCTGGATCATTCTCGACTTGAAGACCGTCCATTCATTGTCAAGAAACGTACTGATACTTGCAGTTCTGCGAGATAATTGTGACCGTAAAGGACACAGCTGTTGGCCTGTCTGCTGTAAGGATGAAACTCTCCTTGAGACCAAGCATGACTCTTGCAGGCAGCAGCTGGTAGAGGTAGTTCTCTGGAGGAGCTCGGACGACATGCCTGAAGCAACAGTGATCGTGTGTTCAGAGAGTCAGATGAGCATGAATTCGAGATTATAGCAAACCTTTTCCGTGGAAGTCGATGGTAATTCAACGAGCTGTTCAACCTCTCGAACGTGACCTGGATCTTGATAGCGGGCTCCTTCTCCTGTCTGGTAGCTCGCGGCTGTGATTTCTCCTCCGGTTATCGCGGTCTCGACTGTAGCTCCTTCTTCTTTCATAACTGCGACTCCTGCTTCTTCTGTCGTAGCGGTCGTAACTTCTGCTCCTGCTTCTTCTTCTCTCATAACTTCGACTTCGGCTTCTGCTGTCATAGCTTCTGCTCCTTGATCTCGAATCACCATTTCTGACTTCCTCAACCTCACCATCACTTCCATTCTTCATTTCCTCGTCTTCGGCATCCAGCTCGTCAATCTCATCTCCCAGTGGACTGACGCGTGGCTCCAGTATATCGAGATCCTCCAGTTGTGTACGACTCGGCATCTTCCAGAGCGAAGTTGCGCACACACGGTCTTTTGTGAGTAGATCATCGATGAACTGATCAATGTAGCTCAACGTGTATGCATCCCTTGTCCTCCTCTTCAACTTCCTGAAGTCACTCAAATATGCCTCCAAAGTCTCATAAATATCCTTGGGCTCCCAAGTTAAACGGATGTAAAATGCCGCCAGAGCTCTCAAGTATTTCCAATCCTCTTGCTGCAAGTAATGCAATATGATTTCTTTCTCTGGCGTGAGTTGGAGGAGTTTGAAGGCGAGACAGAGGAACGGTGTTGGCTTCTGACCGACACCGTAGGTACCACCAATGAAGGTGAGGTCGACGGCGCGATCGCAGAGGGTGGCGGCGTTCAGACCGAAACATTGCTCTTTCCAGTAGTATGAGTCCACTATGCGATCGCGGACGGCTTTTTCGAAGAGGAGAAGGGGATTTTGACCGCGGATTAGGGTGCCGGTGTAGCCGCGGTCGTCGAGCATGCGCGTTGCATCTGCTTGGTGCGCCATTTTGGGTGCGTGTGAGAGGTGTGTAACGGTAGAGGCGAGTTGGCGCAAAGGTCGATGGTCAACTGCAGATGCGAAGACAGAGTGACGAAGTTATGCTAGGCTGCACAAGTCGTGCACAAAAAGTGTGGAGCTTGCGAGTTGCTGTGGAGATGTTCTGCTTATCAACAATGATGCGATGAGATAAAGCGAACACCATGGCCGTTGTATTCAAGCGAATATAGCAAGAGCTCAATATGGGGAAACTTTTACTGACAAGCGGCCAAGTCCAGGTCTTGCTATCATCAGCTTTTGGTATTATGTCCCAATTCTATCACATCAACATTCCAGCCACTGACAAACTTCACAGTGGCAGCGATAACCTTCTTCCTCTTCCTTGCCGGCTACACAGTCCAGCAACGATCCATTGCCAACCTTCAATCTCAACTTAAGCCACGCATTCCAATTGCTCCTGTATCGGAATCTGCACAACAACCTTTATCAGGACCTCAACACCCCTCTCGTCTATTCAACCCTGAGCAAAATGTCTTGATCTCTGAGCACGCGGCCGCTCAAGAACCACAACAAGCGAACTGGCAAAAGCTCGCACACGTCCAAGTCGTCACGAATCATCATGATGTCTGCAGTACAATCATGTTCTTCGGCGACCTCGCTCGTCTGAAATCTCCAGCCCGTCGCATTCTCCTATTCCCGCAAGTTTGGGCGATGGAGAAACAAGCTGCCAAACATGACCTGATAGATCCTTATATGGACATTACGCGACGTCTCCTCCGCAGAGCTGCTCGACGTTATAACGTCGAGTTACGGCCTATCAACTCTTTTGCTGGGCAGGACGACAACCCACTCGCCAGTCTTTGGGCCTTGACGGACCTTGAAAGAGTCATGTTGTTGCAGACACCAGGACTGGTTCAAGATGCTGAAGCTTTGGATGCGGTTTTGGCATATACAAATCCTGCACCCATGACTTTGTTACAGCAGGATACAGATTCAAGCCTCTCGTCCGAAGACTTGATCCTTGCGACCCCAGCCAAGGAGACACATAGGGTACTCACCATGAATGGCTTGCGGAACATCACATCTTTGGTTGCCGCCTTGCACCCTGCCTATCTCTCGTCGCCTCACACTATCGCTAGCATCGGCAGTCTGCACGATGTTATCCAGCCAAACAAGACGGCCTTCATGGAAACCCCGTACATTCGCTTCAACGACCCTAAGCTGCCTGGTCCTGAGTGGGAGGTTGACTATGCGAGAATCGTAGAAGCTCGTCCCAAAGACAAAGACGCAGATTGGTTGTGGACAAAGATGTATGGTGAGTTTGCCGGCAGGAGATACGATATTTGTGGTTTGGGCTTGGAGGTATGGAGAGATGAATGATTGATGATATGATGATAACGATAGGACAAGAGGTGTTGGTCCAATGTAAATATGGTTTCCTTACGCGTTGAATTCTTCTTGTCTACTCAAAAATGTCACGAGCTTACGGTTGGCCCTTCTCCCGATCTGGGGTTTAGGAATTCTAGAAAGCTATCGAAATGCACGATTGCATCCTGAATACAGGTGTCACCATGGAGACACTCATGATAGGAGACCTTTGCGGAAACCATACATCTCGCGAAACTAGTGTGCATTTCTATAGCTAAACTTTGCTGCATTCCAAGGTTATCATGAGGGACTTCACATCCCAGTCAAAGATTGATCCAATGTTGTTTTGAGATTGGTAGATTCGTGCTATGGTACAGACTTCTTCGATGGCCTTCTTCGACATACCTTGACTTTGCTCCCTGCCTGAGGTCTTTGGCTTGGTTGAATGACCTAAGCACCTTCGCCCCGAAGCTGCAACTTTTGTTGCTGCTTGACCTTGATGTCTCTATGTGTTAAGAAGTTCTGCTCGGTCTCCTTGTGAGCACTGGCAGTTATGTTGAGGACTTGTTCAAAGCCATTCTCCAATCCGTCTCATGACAAACTCTCGGCAGACTCATAGATAAAGTGCAGGTAAGCCTGGCGTAAGGTGTTCGACGTGGAATTCTTGTTGAGTTTGACCAGTAGTTGCTTGAGGTAGCTAGAACGGAGGAGTCGAGGTATGTGATGTATCTTTGTCCAACTCTTTCTGAAGGGGGTACAGTTGTCGACTGAGTCTGCAGTTGCCTGCTTTGCTTCATCCATAAGGACTACTAGACACCTTCGCGAACGCTGACGCTTGACTCTTGAAGGTGGCCCCTCCCTGTTGTACTCATTGTGTTGAACAAAGAGTACCCGGTGATGTCGATGATCACGCTCCCGATGGTTGCTGAAACCACACTCCCGCGGGGCACCTGTGAAGAATTAGCGCTCTCATTCGAAAAGACTTCATGGAAGGTAGTGGTATTGGCGGTGTTGCGTCATCTACGTTAGGTCGGGTGGGGTTTGCTCCATGAGAGTCCCCAAACGACTATTCGTATCAGCAAGAAGTCGTTGGGAATACCTGAGCCTATCCGCAAGACTGTTCACCACGATGTAGACGCCTTCCAATGAAGGCGAAACCTGATCATTGGGTCCGTCCGTCGATGTGAACTCATCTCTTGGAGCTCCTGCAATCTCCTCAAAATCTGTTTGCACGCCAGCGTCAACGCTTCCCAATGCAGGCTGGACCTGATCATTGGCTCCGTCCGTCGGGGCAACCAGATTCGTCATCGGAGCTCCCTCCTCTTCATCACCGCCAGCCCTTGCTGCAATTGCAGACTTGGCACCGAACATCGAGCACAACTAGTGCCATCGACTACGGAAGGGCACGCCGAGCACGCCGAGAAGGCCAAAGACAATAGTCAAGACCACACCAGCAACAGTCATGGCCGCAGCCTCTGTAAGTATGCATGTTAGCTCGAGTTCTCTTTACCGCAAATGTAGCCTGGCGCAGTGGAATAAGGGAAGGGTGCGGCTTTTGAAGGGTGTGGAGTGTTGCTGGCAACAGAGTGAAGGAGAGGACGATGTAAGGCGAATATTGATGCACCAGCGACACAGATGGGGCGCAGTGGTGACTTCGATGTATATGATGCTGCCGCCTGTGGTGCGGAGGCACGAACAGATCCAGGAACGAGGGCGTATAGAGATCGGTATGACATTTACTAAGCATCACGAGGGGTGAAGTACTTACGACTACCAGTAAAAGTGACCATTATCTGCAAGTCTCGTTAGTATATATCGTATGACATCCTGGGAAGTACGTATACTCACCAAGTTATATACGTCTAGACAAGCTTCAGTATTAGCCCGTCAGTTTGCAAGACGTCTGGACATCGCGTACACCGTGGAAAATCTGTCGCTGGGTATTAACAGCTGATACAATCATAGCCAGTATTGCAACCTTACAGAAAACTGGTAGCCGTTCTGTTGTTAACAATGTAGACTTTAGCCATAAGAGAAGGAAAGAGCGTTCGAAGCCAGAGCTGATGTCTGTATAAAGCCAACGCCCGGACTCACGGCCAGTTCCCTTAGGCACGGGATTGATGTCATGAGCGAACCACATTCGGACAGCAATACCAAGATGCTCATACAGCGATTTCCATTCCGCTCCTGTGGCATTGCGACGAGCGCGATCGATCTCAGTCCTTTTCAAACATACCCCTGAATGTCACCACGCGAAGCCATCACCACGTGAAATGACATTGTATCGTTGCCCCTTGCGGACAATCAATGAGTAGAAATACTCAAAGAAGAGGAATACGAGACTTGGTTCTACTTACTACTCCAACGTATGTCACGTTCCTCGCCCACAACTGCGCCTTGCCGAACACAACGTCAATCTCCAGTGCCCTGTGTCATTCAGCGCCTTCGATCCACCGCCCCAGAGCTTCATTTGACCCCGATACCGTAGCCGGTAGACGATCATTTCTTGTAAAAGGCATTATGCCGGGATGCCGGCTTGATACCTCACCAGAATGCAAGCACGACGGAAAGAGCTCGGATTCAGGTACGCGATAAGAAGCTGGCAATCACTCCAGGCATGATACAGGGTCGAGTTTGTCAGTGTTCAGCTTGAAGTTTCTCTTCGAAGACCACACCACGGTCTTAAATGTGTAAACAAAACCAAGGATAGCTCTGCCGACATACCCTCATCTTCCTTCGCCGTTCATTCTCCAATTCGGACCCGTGGATCTGTCGCCTCTGCCGGTATTTTGTTCTCACGAAACGTGAGACTTGGACCATTTTCTTCGATACGAAAGATACGCCATCGCAGATGAGATTGATGCTGTCTTCTACATCGCTAGCTCGGCCATGGCGATGGTTCTTCTGGCACGATCGAGGCTTTAGCCTTGCTTATTCTTGAGATATGGGTCTTGTTTGCAGTGATGATGGCAGCTCTACCTGCGGTCGAGCTGGAACCATCAAGTCTCGTTTAGGTCGGAGTGGTGGTGATGTATCTTCTCGAGGGGACATTCTGATGACTGGCTGAGGTGGAGTTGGCAAGTTCTCTCGAGGCGGTCGAGTTGTCTGTTCCCTCGGCGTTGACCTTGTCTGCTGTCTAGGCGTTGGTCTCAATCGCGCTCGGTGCAACAACTCATCTATCGACCAAAGCTCAGGCGGCAAAATTCTTCCAGTTGAAGTCGTTCCACGTGCCAGTCGCTCTCTCACCGAAGGCTCCAGTGTCTCTCTTTCCTGTCTACGGGCACGGACAAAAGCCGTTGTACACGCTGTCCAAGAGTCTAGATTCTCGCGAGACTGAGGTATCCAATCCTCATCTCTAGCATCTAGTTGTTCTCGTAATCTGGCTATTCTCTCCCCAAGTGCATCGAAGAGAGCTTGTGAATACGTTGGTGGAGGTTCTGCCCCTTCATATGTAGGAGATACTACGTTTTCGTATGCTGGAGGAGAACCATAAGGTGAAATCGCGCATCGATGGTTCTCACAGACCATGATGGGTCTTGGTATCTAGTCAGGATTGTGGAGTAGCCAAGCTGGGCGTTGTGTGTGGAATGTGTTGCATACACTGCAGACGTGAATCTCAGGCGTAGAATTGGCTGGCGTACTCTTTAAGTACGTGATCTGCGACAGAATAAAGGAGGAGAAGCAGAAATCAGAAGCTATAGATGTTGATAAATCTCAGCTTCCAATGATTGAGTCATATTCCGAATTCGAATATGTAACTCATTCGTGGTCGGCAGCTCAGTTGTTTGCGAGAGTAACTTTGAGTTTATTACCAAGTTGACAAACCAAGTTTTTTCTCCGGATTACAAAGCTTGCCAGTCGAAGTCAGAGTTCAATGTGAGTCTGCCTGTGCTTGATAGCAAAAGGATTTATTCTTGGAGACATACATACCCGAACATCTCATTATACCTCCTTAGGCTTCAACAATCCCTCGCAACCCTTCATAATCTTTGCAAGCCTACCATCTCCAGCTTCTTCTAGCGCAGCCATGATATCCTCTTCTCCACGGGCACAAATCCACCACTGGATAAAGCCAGCAACACAGAAATCGACATACTGCGGCTCATTCCCTCCAAACGCATAGACTCCCTTTCCATCGCCATCAATTTCTTTGTAAAAGTCTAAGAACGGCATAACAGCTTCCTTGACCAACCCTTTCCATCCTTTTTCTTTCTCCTCTTCAAGTCCCTCCATCCTCAAAGTCTCGAGTTTGCCGAGACGTGGTTCGCGAGTTGCGTAAAAGTACTCAGAACCCCTTTCATCCAAGAACAAAGGCACAAACGCAATTACATGTTTTGGCATCCCACCCATGGCTTTGTTCACCTTGGACAAGACATCTTCCTCGAATTTCTTCAGCACATCCCTTGATTTTTGACCTTGCGGGAATAGTTTCTTCTCATATTCTGACTTCAAAGAGGCGAGCTTTTCGGCAATGGCGGTTGAACCCATTGTTGTTTCATCGCCGACCGAGATGGCGGGAAGGGTGAATTTGATTGCCTTGTCTGCATCTTCGGGGGGAAGCTTTACGCCCAGAGAGGAGAGTGTGTTTGCAATGTCTGGGTACGAGATTTGGTCGTGTTTGTAGGGAAGCCCGAGATAATTGAGACATAGTGTTGTGCGGAGGGTAAATGGTGACCAGGAGTAAGGCCATTTCTTGGACGTCAAATCATGGAAGACGATTTCTGAGTTCATGATTGTGGATTTGTTTTCTGCTGTGAAAAAGATGGATGCTTCTCGAGCATGTATATAAATTGTTACTGATATAAAACAATGGAGCGAGGTTGGGGCAAGTGGGGAACCTTGATGTCAGCCTCGGCTTACTAATCGTACAACATCAGATAAGGAATTGGCTTGCCGAAAGGCAGGATCGATTCATTGTCAGTAAGAGTTCGTGAAACCCCAGAAAGAGTCAGAGAGTTCAGGAATGGCCAGCATGATTCACTAATCTTGGTCTTACAAAATTGAAATTCTGGGTATAATTTTGTGATTATGAAGGATCATGGCCAAACCTCCTATGCTGTCAATAGCGAGGCCAGTTCCTCCCTCCTTTCCCTGAAAGTGCCTTGTGCTTCTCTCTCGCGTCTGGCCACAACATTGACCTCATCGCGAATCTTTTCTAGTCTCTCGTTTAGACCAGCTTCCTCAGCGGCGGCAGCAATTCTCTTGACGTCGACATCGATACTTGTCTTTGCCAAAAAGTCTGCTGCTTCATTGATCTTCTGCCGCAGAGTTTTTGATCTCATCATGTAACCTGTGTGATGCTTGACGAGTTTTTGTTCTAATGTGTTGCCCTTCTCGGCCGAGGAGATGATGCGAGATTGAATGTTCTGAGAAAAGTTAGCAAGTGTCATCATGTGGTGATTGTAATGTTCTTACGTCGAAAGCTTCAGTCATTAATTGGTGCTCGTCAACCTCATCCTCCGCATAACCGGCGAGACCAGGAAGCATGCCTCTTTCGTGAGCCTTCTCCCAGGCCTGACCGAAGCCTTCTGCCAATAACGCGCGACCTCTCTCGTCTTTACCCATTTCCAGAGCAATATCAAGACGTGCTCGCTGGACTTGTTCGTCTGAGAAACGTGCTGAGGGCTTGGGTTGTCCTCTGACTTTGGCATTGCCAAACTTGAGGGCGTCATTCGCAATAAGTAATGCCATCTCTTGGTTGATACTGCTCTTGATAGGGTCATTATCGTCGGCAGCATTCTTCAGCATAGCATCCACATCAACCACACTCGGTCGTGGTAGTCCTCGTTGGATGACTTGTGATTGACGCTTGAATTCTGCTCTCGCAAGCTCTTCTTGTGCCGCCTTGTTTCTAGCATCACGAAGTGCAGCATCTTCTTCGCTCAGCTCAACTTCAGGTCCAATTTCCTGTTGTTCCTCAGGTAGTTCGAGTTCAAAGTCCATCTCTTTCGGTTTAGGGAGGGCGGACAACTTGCTTCTGATGTCACTACGAAGAGCATTTTGTTGTAAACGAAGGTCTCGTGGTGTTTGTGCGACCATCTGCATGCCATCGCCAGTATTGAGGCCGTATGTGTCGCGAGGTGTGCGAAGGGGAGTAGCGCCAGGGCCGCGTGGTGTTGCAGCGACACCATTTTGACGGAAGGGAGTAGCCATAGGGTTTGGTGTAGCAGTAGTCTGCTTGCTGGGAGCGACACCTGAAAAGCCAGTCGTAGCATCACCTTCGTAGAGCTCATTATTATCCCCTCCCAGCAAAGCAGACTGTGTTTCGGTTCTTGCTCTAGCATTGCGAATCTCGTTGGCGATACGGTCTTCCTCTTGTGGAGCACGTGGTGTGCGGAGGGGGGTTGAGCCTACAACGTCCGAGTAGTTGCCAATCAAGGCACGGGTAGCCTCGTTGTCGCTCTGGCCAGCTTGTAAATTTGCGCGTTCACCAACCATTCCCATCTTGACAATCTCGTCCAGTTCACCCTCGCTGACCTGAGGAGCGGGCAGAACAAGACCACGACGTCTGCTGCTACGCTCGGCTTCACGCAACTTTTGTTCACGTCCAGCTTTTGCGGCTGCAGCGAAAGCAGCTTGGTTTCCGCCCTTGTCATTCTTCTGACGCTTACGATCTTCGGGATTATCGTCCTGGTCGCCTTGTCGTTTACGTTGAAGTTGCTGCTTGCGAGGATCGAAAGCGTCGCGCTCGCGTTCGTTTGTGGTAATCTCCTCTGCAGTATCGTAGAATCCAGGAGCGGGAGCCTTTTCGAAAGGAATGTCGGCATTGTAATCCATCTGACCCTTCTTCTTTGTGACGACCTTGATGTTGATGCCAGCATTCTTCAACTCTCGTCTCTTCTGTAGGACAGCCAAACGCCTTGACTCCTCGAGTTGTCTCTCTCTTGCCTTTCTCTTTGCTTTCTTTCCCTGGGTGTTCGCAAGACGAGCACGAGCCTCGCTCAGCATTTCCTTCTCATCCTCGTCCATGTCGATGGTATCGGGTCGAGCAGGCTTGCTCTCGGGATCTGGGTCCATTTCTCCAGGGCGAAGCTTGCGAACATCATCAGCTGAAGGAGCGGCGGCCTCGCCACCAGCAGGACCTCCAAGACCAAACTCATCGTTCTCGCGCGACTCTGCATCGTCGAGCAGTTTTTGATAGCGTTCCAGACATTGTGTAGCAGTTCTTCCGACAATGGGAGCGATTGTGCGCCATTGGGTGGGCATCAACTTTGCCAGGTGTAGAAGCTTCTCGTCCTCGTCCTTGGTCCATTCAATCTTTCTGATGCCTGGGTCCAACCATTCTGACCATCTTGCCTTGCACTGCTTTGGAGTTTTGCGCGCAAGCAGCGAAGAGACTCGGGCCCATTGTTGGAGTCCATATTTGGAGACGGCGGCCTTAAGAATCTCATCTTCGATATTGGTCCAGACTCCTCCCTTGACGACGGGCATGTTGGCGACTGCGACAAAGGTGTCTTGACGAGTAACAGTGTCGGCTTCGATGCTGCGACCCAAGCACAAGCACGCGCGACTTCAATGCCAAGCCTGACTTTTGGCCGAGTCACGTGTTCTGCGATGACTTGGTAATGACGTCCCAAGAATCATGGCGAGGCCTTGTGAAGACGACGAATATCGAGATGCAACTTCGCTACCTACAATCACATACCACAAACATGTCACTAGTATCACTCAAGTCATCACAAATGGTTTTGTCGCGCACGTGGGTTCTGCGAGCATCATGCCTCAGGCAGACTCGTCAGGCTAGCTCTAACCCTAAATCCGCCTCTTCTCCGACAGATACAAAAAACGTGAGCTGCACTTTATCAACTCAACTTTCCATCTTCACCATTTCTAACCAAAGCAGAATCAGAAGCAATCCTCACCAGAATCTCAGCCTGAGCAGCCCAAGAAGCGTAAGACTCTGGCTGAGCTGGACGAGGAGCTTCGCCAGAAAATGGCTGGCCATGCTGGTGATGGCGGTGATGCTGGTGTTGAATATGAAGACGGTGTCCCTGTCTCCATGAAGCGCTCCGTCAAGAACAACATGTTCCGCTACATCTGAGCCATTCTACCTACATCAGAGTTGACTCCAACCTCTCTGCTCTGTTTAAACGAAGCATACGCATACGAGACCACGACAGAAACGACGAGATAGCGTGACCCGATACGAAGCATGCACCAACGTGCTATCATCACTCTTCTATTGCGAGTGGGTCTTCATCCTGAGCAAGCATTCTGCCTCTGACGCGCTTATCCCTTCACGGCTTGTATTGCGAATCAGTTCTCGAGAAGCATACTGTTGCGGTCCACCATCTTTCGCGTTGTGGTCGATGAGCTTCTCAGGCATAGTCATCTGCTCTGTACCTTTGGTATGCAATCCCATAGCATGCGAAATCCAAGGCCATCAAAGCCACAGGTTCTTACAACACCCATACACAAGTCGATCTTGAGAGCATCAAGGCATGTGTTATTTTGTCTTATCTACGACTATCCTATGAAGGTCAGACCATTCATATTCGAGCTCTCTTGCACGTCACCCGGATTTGACAAATATTCAGAAGCTCAACTTTATCGACAGATCGAACACCAGTTCTCCGCATTTTGCCGCGGGACGATCTCAACTTCACCTCGACTCGACAACATGAATAACATATTAACCATTCTCGTGAATTTCTCTAACACAATTGGCTTAAGATCCCGAGCAGATTGGAGCTAATCATATTTGTAAGACATTAATATACAGGTATTGCTCCAGCATAATTATGGTTAAGCAGCAGGTGAGGTTGAAGGAGCATAACTCCTAGTTCCCGTTAGACCCCAGATAGTACGTCACCACCTTTCTCTGCTGCTGCGCGGAGATATTTTCCAATGTCTCACAAGCAGCCTCCGCCGACGTCTGTAGTGTACCGTTTGACTGCTTGAGATCCATTCCAAATCACATGTGATATCCAATTGATCTCGACGTCACATCTGGAGCTCGACTCCGAGAGCTTTAAAGACGCCATGGCCTGCCGCTGTCTTGCTCAGATCAATCGACGCTCGATCACACATCATGACTGGATTGACCCTACTCGCTCTCGCTGGTCTGGCTGCTGCCGACTACACAGCTAGCTTTAACGGTGCTCTCCCTGCTGGCATTGCTGCACCTAACACTGCTGGCTTCAAGAACCCTACTGTTGGGCCTTCGCGCGGTGGTGCCGCCATCTGTGTCTCTGGCGATGTCGCCGTTCAAGCTTCTGCTCAGAATGTCATGTTCAACTTCAGCGTCCCCGCCAACGAGTCTGTCGTGACCAACACCTTCCTGGAGCTTATCACTTCCGGCTCCACTTTCTCGAAGAGCATCATGGAGGGCATGCAGAATGTCACTGGAAACTACACCATTGCATCAACTCTCTGTATGCCTGCCAATGGCACAACTCCCAGTTCCGTTCAGCTCCTGACCCACGGTATCGGATTTGACCGCTACTACTGGGACTTTGCACCTGGCTACAGTTACGTCGACTACGCTATCGAGCAGGGCTACGCAACCTTCAGCTACGACCGTCTTGGTGTCGGCATGTCGTCAACTCCCGACCCCATCAAGACCGTCCAGGGCCCCCTCGAAGCCAGCATCGCCAACGAACTCGCCATGATGCTCCGCCACTCCATGTTCGCCAACACCAACTTCACATCCGTTATTGGAGTCGGCCACAGTTTCGGCAGTGCCATTACTCAATCGGTCACCTACAACCACCCCAAGACCTTCGATGCCGCTATCTTGACTGGTTTCTCTGCCAATCAATCCGCCATTGCACCTTTCCTCACTGCTTTGAACCTGCAAATCGCATCCCAAAACCAACCTTACAGATTCTCCAACCTTAACAATGGATACTTGGTCGATTACTCCACCATCAGCAACCAATACGGATTCTTCCGCGCTCCCAACTTCGACCCTCTGATCCTCGCCGCCGCCGAAGCCGCAAAGGGTTCCGTCACATTCGGAGAGCTGTTCACCCAAGCCGCTATCTCTGGTGTCGCTGCAAACTTCACCGGTCCCGTTGCTATTGTCAACGGCGACGCAGACTTGCCCTTCTGTTATGGAAACTGCACTTATCCTATGAACAAGGCTGAGGCTGCTCTGAAGATGCTTTATCCTGCTGCCAAGGCTAATGGCACTTATCTTGCTCCTTCGACTGGTCATGGAGTTAACTTGCATTATACTGCTATGGGGGCGTTTGAGTTTATTGGCTCGTTCCTTAGACAGAACAGGATGTAAAGGATAGAAGTGTAGAAAGTGTATTAACAGGATATATACTAGTCTCGTAGACATATATGACCATTCTTCTTTCATGTTAATCGTACTCTTGTCGGTGTTCTTGATTCTGTCTTACTTGGTTTGCAAGTTGATCCAGTCCCATAATGCCAAGCATGATCAGTCCGACACATCATGTCACAAAAGTGGGTTGAAACGAGTCATTGGATGAACGTGTCTTTTATCTTGCTTCAACAATTTGCTACCAAATGAACATTTTTCGAGGAATCTGAAGGTCTACTTCTCCTCAACCTCAAGGTTCTTAAGACCCTCCTCAGCCTTGCCAACACTCACCTCAGCACTACCAGGACCCTCAACATGGCCATCAGGCTGAGCAACAACATCCTTCTTAGCAGCACCAGGGAATCTCGAACCCTTGTCCTTCTTGACCTTGACCTTCTTCTCAGGAGCAGGAGGGGGAGGGTAAGCCAACTTCTCAACCTTCTGCCATTCCTCATTGCTCTGGAAGTCTGCTTGGATGGGTGCGAGAAGCTTGTTAAGGGCTTCAGTAACGGCAGGCTTGAGGATCTGGGGAGAAAGAATGTCCTCGCGGTAGTCAGCGTGCATCTGGTCGATGGAGGTGTAGACGAGGGGTTCGCCTTCTCTGCGCTCGACGACGAATTTTTGCTCGCCGGTTTGGAGGGCGGAGATGGGGAGTAGGACGTATTCGACGAAGCTGAGGACACCGTTGTCTTCGACGACCTTGGGGGCGGCGACGGCCTTCTTGAGCTTCTTCTTGACAATTTCGGGTCCGTCCAAGAGATCGATCTTTGAGTCAGGCTCGGAACTTGACATCTTACCACCAGTAAGACCTGAATAGATGTCAGTACATTCATAATACCATAACAGCTAGGAACCTACCAGGAACCATCGAGTTCATCAAATGGGCACGCTCGCGGAAGCCGACCTTGGGAAGAATCTCCTTTGCTGTAGCACGCGGTCAGTCAAACATGCAGCGACAGACAATCAAGCATGGAAACCTACCGAGGGCGAAAATCTTTCTCTGATCAACACCACCGAATTGAGCATCAACATCGAGGTCTGCCAGAAGTCAGAACAAATGGCTGGGTCCTGGAAACGTTCGACTTACACTGCTCATCGAGACATTGCATGATAGGGTACTGCAACCAAGTCAGCTTACAATCGAAACTATATTATGTTAGGGAATTTTCGTACGATCAATGCACTCAAAGGGGCGCTGTCTGTTCAATTGTTAGCCAAACTCTACTTCACCAAAGGCTTCTGTACTCACCAGTCTGCTTGACGACCTCAGCACCAGCTCTCTTAGCATCGTGTGAGCTGACAATACTGTGAAGGCGGTACTGTTGGTGGAGTTAGCGGAATTCTAGCAAAGCATCTTCAGATTTGCATACCATGTCCATGTTGAACTCAGGAGTGAGCTGGTAAGAAGAGCCGAGAACGAACTCGAGCCTGGATGATACATATCAGTATATTATCTCCTTTGGCAAAGCTGAATCGAAGGCAGAGGCTGGCACAAAGAACGATGAACAGCCTGCTCTTCTCTGCATGCAGGTGACTTACTTCTCAATTGAAACTCCGACGGCCTTCAGAAGACTTGTGATACAGTGGCGGTAGCTGTGAAATCGTCAGATCTGTGCAGATTGGGTGTACTTGATTTCCACGTACTATTCAGCACGGAACTTGACAAGCTCGATGGGTGCCTTGGGAGAAGTCAATTTCCTGTTCCTTCAATAAGATCGTATTCAATTCACCTTCACTGTCAGATTGTCAGTAGATATTCTTGCCATGTCACAAGGCGTGCTCGAGATTGAGGGATATACTCACAGTTGTCAAGGAAGCCGTGGATCTTTCATGATCGTTAGCGAATTATTGAGATCGAAGAATTCAAGATTGACGCACATCGGCAAGCAAAACCTTGACACGGCATCCAGCCTGAAGGAAAGAGGCGATCTGAGTTGCAGGCACTAGGTAACCACAGTGAGGACTAAGAAATCAATTAGCATAGTTCGAGTAGATGATAGCTATTGTATGTACCGGCCAGTGGTTGCGGTTCCCCAGTACAGAGACACGGTTTCCTGTCACGAGGTCAATAAGAATCCAGACACTTTTACAAGGCATAATTGACATACGCCCTTATCAAGCTTAGCCTTCAAGATGTCTGCACCGAGGACCTCCTGCAGACCCGAGACGACTGTAAACCAAATGTTAGTATTTTTTGATAAGATAGTTTAGACTTGGCGATATTCGGAGTGTTTTGCGGAGAAATTGGGCGGCTGTATGTGTTGAGAAGTAGTGGCAAGTGGTTGACATACTCAGGTCGTACTTCTCCTGAGGAGTTTGGGGGTTGACGTTGACTCCGGGCATTATGAATATGTGAGATCAAGTGAAATTGGCAAATACGGCAAGAGCAGACGACAGGTGTATACCAAAACCAAAAAATTGCGGGAGTGAGGTCGGCGGAGGATGATGCCAAGACTTGGGACAAATGAGTCAAGGATGTGCAGACTTGCACAAAGCGCACAAAGAAAGCTGCGAGTTATGCCAAAGCAGCGGAATTGGCGCATGAATCGTGTACGCGTAACGGCGGCAGTCAGGGACATGGTGGATGATGACAATCCGCAGGCGCATATCGCTGCACAGTTACAGCCGTTTCAGGAGCTGCCGGAACATTTCTTTTATTATAATCTCCTGCAAGAGAGAATGAAACACTGCAATCTTGTCTTTTTCTTCTAATCCTCCTTCCTGCATGAACGACAATGGACGCTTCGCAGCACGCGACAGCTACTCCGCCGCTTTCCACGGATGACGCTATGCAGAACAACGACAATAACCATAACGACAACCACGACACGCCTATCCACGATAAGGTCACGCCAAACGAGAACAACGATGCACAAACCAATCGAGACAAATCAGCCGCAGTAACAGCTTCAGCCGCATCTGCCCAGCTCCAGGACATTGTCGACAAAGCTTTACACTTTCTCTCGCATGCAAGCAACGAAACTCTTGGAGCTTGCCTTGTTGGTCTGGCTGCTACCACTTACTTCATCCTGGGAAGAGTTGGCCTGGTCCTGATTGGAATTGTTGGCGGTGTTGCACTGCATGCCACATGGGATGCCTCTCAATCCTCGCCTGATAGACTCGCTGCGAACGAGGCTGAGCAGAAAAAGCGGAAAGAAGTTGGTCTTGATGTGATCCAGCGCCTGCTGCTTTCCAGGGAAAAGACGAGACACAATGCAGCTACGGACGAGTCGGATGATGAAATCAGACCATTGCCTGGAACCAAGGCTGACTTCTCTTCCTTCCGTCCTGATACTCAAGCCGCTTTGAACGTCTTCACAGATGCCATCATTCGCGACTATGTCAAGTACGCCATTCTCCTTGCTTTGCTATGCTCACACTGTGACTGACGTTCATGCAGTTGGTGGTATGCGCCTGTTCTTCCTGGCGAAGGTTCGTTTCCTGTAGCCTGTCGACAGGTCCTGGTCGGTTTTATTGTCTCCCTTTCCAATCACCTGTCCCGCAAGCGACCTGTAGACACCTTCCTCGATTTTGTCACCAATTCATCCTCAATCGTCATTGTCTTCCTTAACGAGCTCGCCGCTGCTTTGAATGCCTCGCCAAATGCTACTGCCGAAGAAGCGGTCCACACCTACCTCGAGATGAAGCCCGAGAGCAGTCTCGCCAGCATTATGGACTCCAAGCATCAAGAGAAGAAGCTCAAGGTCGTCGCAAACGATATCCTCCTGAAATACCTCGACAACAAGACATATATGTGTGCCCCAGCCCAGATCTTTCTCAAACAAGTTCTGGCTAAGCTGGTCCTGTCCATGACTGTTGACAGCTGCTCC
This sequence comes from Aureobasidium melanogenum CBS 110374, assembly GCF_000721775.1. Lineage (NCBI taxonomy): Eukaryota > Fungi > Ascomycota > Dothideomycetes > Dothideales > Saccotheciaceae > Aureobasidium > Aureobasidium melanogenum. Next base: position 609,567 of record NW_024470054.1, on the reverse strand, counting down.
AAGCCCGAGTTCATCAACCAATGGATCGTATATTTGCTTGAGGAGGGAGAGCCTGAGTTAATGGAGGTCATTGACGCTGGCGTCGAGGGTTCTGCTGCTGTCGCTCAATCTACCAAGAAACAAGTCGCTGTTGACGAACCGGCTGACATGCCATCATCAAGCCCCGAAGCTGTTCGCGAACACAAACGCAAGGCCAGTCGCAACAAGGCTGAAGAAGCCATGGACGAAGCTATGAAAGAAGCGCAGAGGCTTACTCAGCTGATCGCTGAAGAAGAGGCAAAGAAGTCCGCAGCTGAAGCATCCGCTGTCAGCAGTAGTGGTGATGTCTCTGAAACCACTACTCAGGGCATCATGACTCCTTCATCATCTCAAGGAGATGCTGATGAGGGTGTCAGGTCTGATGCGACCAGGTCATCGCCAAGCGCTGAATCTACACGGAAGTCTGAAGACGTGAAGAAGCCATTTACCAATTTTGACCAGATTCTTCCTGCGACCAGTCCTACTGCTTTGGCTAGCCAGGACGAAAAGCTTCGCCTCAAGCCTCCACCAGTGTTGACATTGTTTAATGCCTCGATCAACATATTTGATGACGCTTCTCCAGGAAATAGGACAGTTATGCGATCAAAGCCCAACATTGATTATATGATTCAGATTGAGCCCAGTTCTTCGAGTTTCCCGGGCTGGATGGTCATGCGCAAATACACTGACTTTGAGACTTTGCATGAAGTCCTTCGGCGTATCTCTGTTATCACCGGCACTCGCTTCACTGACTCCCATGCTGACCTTCCTTCATGGAAGAACAACACCAAATCTACACTCCGAATTGAGCTGGAACGCTATCTGAATGATGCAGTTCGCCTGCAACCCCTTGCCGAGAGCGAAGGTATGAAGCGATTCCTGGATAAAGATGGTGGTGCTTCTCGTTCACCTGGAGGCAGCAAGGGCTTTGGATGGCCGACGCCTGCTGCCTTCGATCAGATGGGCAAGAGCATGTTAGATACGTTGACCAAAGCCCCTACACAAGTCGCTGGTGGTGGAAAGGCGATCTTCGGCGGTGTCACTAGCATTCTTGGTGGCAAGCGCACTTCTGTCGCCTCAAATCACAATGCTAGCCGCTCATCCATCTCGCTGAACCCTGGCGCCTTCCTCGAGGACAGCTACATGGGTAGCATGGGTAATGTTGGTGTCGAAAGGCAGAGCACAGACAGTGTCAGAAGTATTCCCGCGCCTCTGTCTCGCACTCCATCTCTGTCTAAACGTGTACCAGCACCTGCTCAGTCCGGCCATAAAGTCGAGCAGTCACTCGACTTGAAGACCAGACCCAGCTTCTCGACTCCTCGCACTTCCTACCAAGGCACAAGAAGTGGAGAGCTCAGTCGTCCCGCGTCGTCAGCTGGTCTGTCGAAACTCGACACCGGACTAAACCTCCCACCTCCACCATCGGATATTCCTGATGATTATGCTTCACCGACAGCAGTATCCCACCAACCTGCTAGAATCAGCGACGACATGACCTACAGCTCTCCCGACGCCCGTGCGTCAACATCCAGGTATCCTACCTCTGGTACCAGGTCACGACGCACATCCAGGTCTCCGGAATCTATAGCTGCACGAACGACGCCAGCTGTGACTCCGGCTGTCACGAAAGTGACGAAAACCACTCCACCAATTTCGGAACAAGAAACTCAGGTAGCCGTAGAACTGCTGTTTGCAGTGATAACGGAATTATATACTCTGTCTTCTGCATGGAACATTCGCCGCACTCTCCTCAACGCTGCCAAGTCCTTCCTTCTTCGACCTGGCAACCCACAACTCGAGGCAATTCGCCAAATGATTCAAGCCAACGTCATCGACACCTCCACCTCTGACGCTTCCATCGCCGCCCATATCCTCAAGACCCGAGAAAACTCTCTGCCTACAGAAGAAGAACTCAAAGCTTGGCCAAAGGAGATGACAGCAGAAGAGAAAGAGCAGTTGAGAATCAAAGCCAGAGCACTGCTTGTGGAGAGAGGCATGCCTGCTGCATTGACCAGTGTCATGGGAGCTGCTGCTAGTGGCGAGGCATTGGGAAGAGTGTTCGATTGTCTGCAGGTCGAGGGTGTTGGAAGAGGTGTTGTATTCGGTATCTTTTTGCAGGCGTTGAGGGCTATCGTGCAGTGATATTGATGCATAGTGATACCCCTTCTTGCCTCTTTCTTGTCTTACGTAGTTTTAATGATAATTGCATATGAAGTATGAATATGCTTTAGTAAGCCTTGATCCTCTTGCAGTTCCTATGTCTTCGTTGATGATGCTCTCAATCTAGAGTTGTCGATTGTGATAGGATACGGAAACATTCAGGGGCTCCTGTTCCTCGATCCATCCACTCAGGGCCTTGATGAAGTGACCCCTATGATCTCGATGTTGGCGTCAAGCAACTCCGAGCTAACATGGAGAGCCGTCAAAGGACAGTTGTAATCGAGATGGCCGCTGCTTCCAGAGGTCGCGGTCTGCAACAATCAAAGGTTCGGCACAGCTTTGCATCCGTTGGCAACAGCGCAAGTCTGGCTGTGTTGGCATCGTGAATGCATTCGAATGCAACGATAAGTCTTCTGAAGCATCTGCTCAAATCACGACTGACGTGCTCATAGCAACAATGTAATAATTATCGAGCTTCAATAAACAATGACAAATCTCGTTCCCGGACTACATGAGAGGCAAATGTTAGGAAGGGGAAGACATCTTTGACCGAATCTATGGGACGACATCTTGAGGCCCACATCCAAATCCAACCCTGCAGGACCAAGTATATTTTCTAGCGTTACCACAGGCTTCGGTCACAATGAATAAGGCAGCCACAGATTCAACGAAGTAGACGAGTTTGCGGGTACTTCAAGGAACAGCATCTGGATCACTGCTGTCATTAGGAACAATGTTCGTAGCTGCTTCGGCACGAGATGGTGATCGTGTCGAAGAGAACTTGAGGCTGTTGGTGGCTTGACAGGTTGTGGTATTAAAACATCTTCACCATGAATTTAATCAGGGATTCCTGCTCACATGCTCAAAGGTCTCGGCTGGATGTTCTGGCTTCTCTTAAAGTGGTTCCAATCTCGAAGGAGCTTGTTGAAACGATGCCTCTCACCAGGAAATGGGACACTCTCTCGTGCGAACCTGAATAACCGACGTAGCCAACGACCTCTACCATAAGTATCGTCAAAGTACCTTTCTCTGGCGTTCTCACCATACTGGGGAGTGTATGACTTTTTCATCAGCACGTCTTCATGGCGCTATTTGACCCTTAGATCGTCAACATTAAGGTAAGGCAGCTCCATGGGAAGTTCATCGACATTGTAATTCTAACTGAAGCGCGAACGATGCTCACCTCATTGAATGCACAGTCTCATTGACAGTTTGATGTGGGAGTGTTGGGATTGCTGAAGTAGAAGACAAAGGAAGGTGTTTACGTCAAGAGCACTTGGCGTTCATCTCTGGCGATGCAACGAACCATGGTCGGCATGAGCTAAAGTTCCATAAGTCATTCAAATACGATCATCTGGCAATTCAGGTAAAGCATATTGTGATGATCGCTGGTTTGAAGTTGGTGCTGGAAGGATGACCGCGTTAGAGCAAAACTTTAGCCGTCTCGATCGCTCAAGCTGGACGGAAAGGGTGGTCAATTTTGGGAGAGACCACCGCTGAGCGCCCATGAACGATAGCCTCTTAAAACTGAATCGGAAGCTAGCCTTGACTACAGGCGAGCAAAAGCTCCTTGATGAAACATCGAATTTATCCTAACATGCAACTAAAGTGGTAGGCAATGATGAGAGGCAGGGTGGTACTCTCAGCCAGATGTCTTGGCGGTCGATGGCCTAGGGATTTGGTCACATCAGGAGTACACACTTCAGTCGCAAGCAAGTATCGACAATATTAAGGTAGGTCAAACGTAGCAGTCGATAGCTATATTTTGTTCACCGGGTATTCTAGGTGTTCTAAGCTAGAATTACTTTCTGCACCATCAAGCTCCATGCTGCCATGCCTACAACTGCAACTGTGGCCGCCATAGCAAAGTTGACACCATTGTTATTGAGCAGATCCATACCTCTTTGCACTCTGCTACCTCCAGCAGTGACCTTGACTCTCTTGCCATTGTCTCCTTCAACGACTCTACCAGTGCTCTTGTCCTCCACTGTTACTTGGACCAGTGCACCCAGCAGTGAGTCTAGCAATGTGCCGCTGAATCCAGCAACTGTCAATACGACCCAAAAGAGGAATTTGGAGTCTCCCGTCCATGCCATTCGAGAAAAAGGCAGAGTAAAGTACGCGAGAGTGGAGATGAAGACAGAACCTGCCAGACCGGCGAGCAGACCAGTTATAGTGACGCCTCCGTTGGTTCCGCGAGGTACACTGCGCCATGGTGCCGTGATGAGAACAGGAGAAGTTGGCGATAGAATACCGAGTTCGCTGCTGAGAGTGTCTGCAGCAGCAGCGGCGTAGGAGCTTAAGTATGTTTGTCAGCTGTTCTGAGTGGTTGGAAAGAACAAATTGACGTACGCAGCAACACCGAATGGAATAGCATCAGTCAAGCTGAATCCATCCTTGAGACTGGTACCACCGTTTTGAGTGGCATAAAGATGCCAAAGGATCAAAAGCGACGCAGCACCTGAGTTGGCCAATACTTGAGCGTAGTTGCGAGCACCCTCACCTCCTACACCTCCAGTCGCCGACTGAGTAAGAGTTTTTTTTGTCGTGTGGTTGATCTGTTCTTGCTGTCAACTTAATTGTTCGATATGCTTGACAACCCCGCTGATGACGATATTGCCTTTCCTCGCATGTGCAACGTGACAAGGACATATCATCTCAAGTCCAAGGTTGCCAGGGAAGAGTCATAGAATACGAACCTTTGTGCCTAAAGTGCCGGCAATAAAGAAACCAACGAGGAGGTTAAAGAAGACTCCCCATGGATGTACCATGTGTATGCCGGCTGTCACGATCGCAGCTACGATGCCGCCTGGTGTCAGTTTGTTTTTGGCGGCAGAATAAACGACCAGTGCTGTGACGGCGCCCAGCTGGCCCTTGTGCTGCAATACAAAATCCATAGCTGTTACCAACTTGATGTTTGATGGTCAATATCTGTAGGTAGACGGCTGGGAAGACGCGATGTGAAGCTATCACGTCGAGCGCGGTATGACGTTGCTCGTTCAGCGATTCGTGGATCCTTTTGAGGGAGCTTGTGCATGACTTGGCAACAGATCAATCATCACTCCATCTCTGTTCCTGAACATCTTTAATGATCCCCTTCGTCAGCCTTGTGGAAACTCAGATTGCATATCTCGACGACATGTCCCTTCAAAACGAACATATGTGGGTCATGGGCCGTCCACGAACTTGCTTGAGTGTGCTGAGAGGTGTCTCATCATCATGCTTGTCAGCTTCGCCGTTTTTCACACGAAGAGATTGGTTCTTCGAAACCACGTTCATGGCGTCTCAACAACCACGAACGATCAGGAGAATGGAAACTCCACCGAGCTCGACCGCCTCACGTCCGTCAGATACCGTTGAACGGTCGTTGGATACAGGAAAAGGTGTGCGAAAAGTTCTCGCAGCCTTGAGCCACAGAGAACTCAGCCACGGCGAGATTTGAAATGTGGCTGCGATACAGAGAGCACCAGCCTCGAACTCGAGGGCGGTCGGCGTTCATTGAGATAAGCACGTTAGCGTGCCGTTTCTTGCTCTGTCTATGATACTCATCCCTACCAGCGACGGTTGTGCGTCAGCAATCTACTGCGATCCCGTGTGCGTTACAGTCGGTGGCCCGTCAGCGCAACGCTTGTCTCCTAGTTATATTCTTCTGCATGCCACAAGCGTGACACAGTACTCGACCAAGCGCAGTTGCGATGGTGCACAGCATGATTTCGTGGTAACGGTTCCTGCGTATTCCCGAATGCAGTACCATTAGATTAGAATCGATTCGAGGGCTTGAATCGTCCGGGCGTGATTAATGATCATCGAATGATCCCTGATCCCCACGATCCAGAGGAAAAAAACCCTTGCCAAACCGCGCTGACGGCTCCAAGAAATTACATGCGAGATCAACGCCCATGGGCGCATATGACGCCGATGACGCTACCTCATGTGAAAGCACTTGGAAATGAAACAAAGATAGCTTGCATACCTTTGCGACCGCCATCAACGCACGCAAGGAGAGCGTCATTGATTGAGTGAATTGTTTTCCATTCTGCTATCCTAAACACACCGAACAAGCGCCTGTGAAAAGCTGAAAATCAGTCTTATCGTGGCTGTGTGTCTGCATTCATCTGACCACTGTGACTGTGGGCTTAAGATCAAGTCGTTCTGGGCCTTCAAGCTTTGCGCCACAGGGAGAGCCACGCAAAGGTTATTGACCAGCCGAGCTGCAGGTTGATCAAACACACCCGTTTTTGACGTCCAAACAAGTAAAAGTTGTCGAGGGTGTGTTTGCGCAGCCCGAAGACTGATCTGCGGTGTGCGACTACAAGTATTCCCATCTTCGCAACCCATCACTCCACTCCTCATTCTTTTGACACCCCACCAACACGATCGATTGCGTTGATCCAGCGCTTTCATCAACAACACCGCCATCATGTCTGATCCGGCAGGCAGTCATCGCAACCAGTCGCCTTCGGCATCGACCTTTTTGTCGACATTGGTTCCTGTCCTTGTCATTTCGTCGGTCGTGCTCACAGTATTTCTGATCTTCCGTCCGAAATACAAGAGAGTTTACGAGCCGCGTACTTATCTGCCGCTCCTCAGGAAATAGTGAGTTCAATGTTTTGCTTGTTCCCCCTCCTTTTTCTGACCGTTCACAGCGAGTACACCCCACAACCATCTGACTCGAGGTTCGGATGGATTACAAACTTCCGTGGTCTCAACGATGATCACGTCTTGATGCACTCTTCCTTGGACAACTACCTCTTTTTGCGTCTTTTCAAGATTCTCTTCGTTATCTCTTTTGTTGGTGCAGTCATCACTTGGCCCATCCTTTTCCCTGTCAACGCCACTGGTAAGCATATTTCTGGTTTCGGTGAATTTGGCTTGGTCTAACAAATGTCCAGGTGGTGCTGGAAACACACAGTTCAATATTCTGTCGTTCAGCAATGTGGCAATTCCTAGCCACACCAACTACTACTATGCGCCCGCCATCCTTGCCTGGGTCTTTGTTGCATTCGTCATGATTGTGATCACCCGCGAGATCATCTACTTTATCAGCCTCCGCCAATCCATCATCACCTCGGTAGCTTACAGCAGTCGTCTGTCGGCCAGAACTGTCATGTTTACCAATGTCGCTGAGGAGTACCGCAAGGAAAGCGCCTTGCGTGAGCTTTTCAATGGTGTTTCTCGCGTCTGGATCCAGCCTAACACCAAGAAGCTCGACGATGTTGTTGGCGAGAGAGACTCAGCCGTGACTAAGCTTGAAGCTGCTGAAAACAAGCTCGTCCAGAAGTTCGTCAAGACTCACAAGAAGGCCGAGAAGAAGGGAAAAGAGGACAAGTCCACCATTGACCGTGAGAGCGGTCGTGTCGAAGTCGACCCCAAGATCCGTCCCACCCACCGTCTCGGAAAGATTCCTCTCATCGGCAAGAAGGTTGATACCATCGATTGGGCTCGTCCTGAGATTGTACGCTTGAACAAGCAGGTCACCGAAGAGATCGACAACGCCCACAGCGCCGAAAAGATCCCCGCCGTCTTCATCCAATTCGAGACCCTTGAGTACGCTCAGGCTGCTCACCGTCAAATGTCTGGAACCATGCAGAAGATCAAGGGAGCCAAGCTCACACCCAAGGTCGTCGGCGTTGAGCCTCAAGACGTTATCTGGTCCAACTTGAACAAGAAGAACATGGTCACTCGCGGGATCTTGATTGCATCGACCATCTTTGTCATCGTCATGATTGTGTTCTGGGCCATTCCTGTTGCTTTTGTCGGTGCCATCTCCAACGTCAAGACTCTCGAGACCATTCAAGGCTTGACCTGGATCAGCAAGATCCCCGACGTCATTCTTGGTGTTGTCACTGGTCTTTTGCCCTCAGTCATGCTTGCTGTTCTCATGGCTCTGGTCCCCATCGTCTTGAGATTGCTTGCCGGCTTGTTCGAACCCACTAGATCTGCAGTCGAACTGAGAGTTCAGGCTTGGTACTTCTCTTTCCAGGTCGTCGATGTTTTCCTCGTCACCACTTTCTCTTCTGGAGCTGCTGCTGTCGCAAAGACGATTGTCAACAACCCTGGTTCTGCACCTACTTTGCTCGCTAGCAACCTTCCCACAGCATCCAACTTCTACACTGCTTACTTCGTTGTAACCATGATGAATCAAGCTGCTATGCTCGTTCTTAACATTGCTCCGCTGTTGTTCATCGCTTTCCTTGGCAAGATCCTGGACTCGACACCTCGCAAGGTCTACAACCGCTACATCAACTTGATCGGTCTTGGCTGGGGCTCAGTCCTCCCTGCCAACGCGATGCTCGGAGTCATTGCCATTGCTTATTCTTGCATTGCCCCACTGCTTCTTGGGTTCGCAACTATTGGATTTGGTCTTCTGTACCTCGCCTACCGTTACCAACTTCTTTATGTGGTCGGCAACCACTCGATCGACATGAAGGGTCGCGCTTACGCCCGTGCTCTTCAGCAGATTACAGTCGGTGTGTATCTTCTCGAGTTTTGTTTGATCGGTCTCTTCGCCATCGGTATCGCCTCAGACAGAGCTGCGATTGGTCCTCTGATCATCACCATCATCCTCGCTGTTTTCACAGTTGTCTACCATGCTATCATGAGCAAGACTCTCGGCCCCATTGTTGATGGTCTTGAGTTGATGCCCGGAACCGAGGCCAGTAGCACAGGATACTCTGCCGCGGAGAAGATCGAGGAGGGCAAGCCCAGCACCCACAGCAACCGCGAAACCTCGCCCACACTTGCCGGATCTACCGCTCCCTCTGAGCCCAAGAAGTCAGGCATCAAGGGCAAGCTCCAGCACTTCTTCTTCACCTCGCGCTTTGCCAACAAGTGGCTTACTGTGCGCAAGGAGCTTGCTTCCCACTTCGATGAGCCTACCCGTCCTTACACCAACGAGGAGCTTGAGCTCGCTTTCCAGCCTCAAAGCTTGGCCAATGAGCAACAGATCGTCTGGATCGCTCGTGATGAGTATGGTCTTGCTTCGCAGGAAGTTGCTGGATGCAAGGAGTTCGAGATTCCTGCTACCGATGAGGAGGCTACTTTGGACGAGAAGGCCAAGGTGCAGTGGAGTCAGGAGAGAATCCGCGAGGCTCCTATCTTTGAGGAGGAGGTTCCTTACTAAGAATGATGATGATGAATAAGTTTCCTTTGTGGGTTTACGAAGTAGCTCAATACCCCCCTAGTCACGTAGTCTTTTAGTTATAATTGGTAATGCGTTAATCCAGGATAATCATGATCCACACGTCTTGTGACGATTGCACTTGAAGAACGGTCAGCAAACACCTTGATGTTCTGACATAGAAGGAAGCATGTGGCTTGGCAATGGCATTGGTGGCTGAGCCTCGGATGAGGCATCACATGCAGTCCGGGGAAGGGCGACAACCTTCCCAATCGACCACACAAGTCTCAACCATTACTCTCTTCCGACTCGATACATTACAGCATTATACCCAGCATTAAAAAACGATCATGTCAACATCGCCGCACCAACTCTTCCTCCTCGCCGACCACATCAAACTCTCACTTCTCGAACGTCAACGCGCCCAATCCCTCAAACTCCCAGGCAACAGCACAAATGACGGTCCTCTAACACGATCATTGGAGTCTCTGCGCGCTGGTATAGAAACCCTGACATCTAATGCCGAAGAGCAAGAATCCTCAGGCGAAGAGTACGTCCTGATCCGCCTGGCCAATACAAGTATACACGGATGGCAATGCTGACTGAGGCGCGAACCAGTGTATCCGACTTAAACACTCAACTAGACAAGCTGCGCAAACAATACGAAGACTTGAATGCGCAATTCAACGGCCACACAACGACAACTTCTACAACGACACCAAATGACAGCTCGCTGGCCCCTGATTTCGCAGCCGCCAAGTCCACACCCACACGTAACAAGTCCGTTCGCTTCGATCAACCTTACCGTGATGCCTCGCCTGAGGATGCCAATCGAGGAAAACTCTTCACATCGTCTTCGCAAGAGCCCTACACAGATGATGAGCCTGCCGTACCAGACCAGACGGAGATGTCCAACCAGCAAATCCACGCATACCATAAACAAGTGCTGTCAGACCAAGACGCTCAGCTTGATCAATTGTCAAGCAGTATAGGACGTCAAAGGATGTTGGGTATACAGATGGGAGATGAGATGGATGATCAAAATGCCATGCTCGATGATCTGGAAAGTGGTGTGGATCGCTTCCAAGGAAATCTCGATCGTGCAAGAGGACGATTGGGCAAGGTTGCGAGAAAGGCCAAGGACAATTGGAGTTGGGTCACGATTGGTGTTTTGATACTGATCTTGGTCTTGTTGCTGGTTATTCTTAAATGAAGATTTTGAAATGGCGGGCTCAGATCTGCTTTGAACGAATGTTATGACATTACAAATTCGTGCTTCTCATAATCATAATAATATCACTTGTACATTTCTCCCATCTCAAAAGACTCTACTCCAGAGGTACGAAACCAGCCGGAACAGCCTCCTGCTCAAACCACAGCTTAGTAGTCTCTGCAAACAACTTTGGATCTTGCCAAATCCAGGGATGCCTCATATCAGGATGTGTGACTGCTCTGGTAGCAGTATTTGCCTCGCGTCCAATTGCAGCTAACCTCATTGCATCCTGCGGCCGGTCATCTGAAGGAACCCAACCACCTTTCCCCGCTGCAATGACCAGAGTCCTTGTCGGCCACCGCTGAGGCCACTTCTCAGCGTCTTCCGTTGTAGCAAAAACCTGACGATTGTATTCCACTGTACACATTTTGAGATCTGTGCGAGGTAAATCAACACCATCCATAGCCCAGCGTATCCACGACCGCGGAACGGAGTTTTCCAACCTCTGCTCCAACCATATTGCGTACGGCAAATAAGCCGAAAACGCCGTGGTACCAAAGACTTGAAACCCGGATACCAAGACACACGTTGCGATTTGTGGATAGTGGGAGACTAGGTGCATAGCTACATGGGCACCAAGGCTGAAGCCTACCACATAAGCGACTCCATTGTGCGCGCGATTGAGGATTAGAGCGTGTAATGCATCAGCAGCTTCGCGAATGGAGAAGTGATGGTGTTTTGCTATGCCGTGGCCCGGGAGGTCGGGTGCTAGGATGTGGTAGTTGGGCAGGTGGGGTGTTACGAGATCCCAGCTGCTGCCTGTGCCACAGGCTCCGTGGATTAGGAGGATTGTTTGGGTGGCTGTGGGGTTGAGTTCGAGGTGGGGGAGTTCGGAGTACGCGTTGATAGTGGTTTCATTAGGAGGAGATGCCATTTTGTAGTGTGGTATAGGGGAACATGTCAAGGCTGCTGGTTGAATGAGTATTGCGAGAAGGTGTTGCACGTGGGCCTCATTCCTTCAAAGGATCATGGACGCATATGCTCCTTAGACATACACAGCATCTTCACGTCAGTTGCATCATACTCTTGAGGTATTGACCTAGCGACACAGACCGCAGTGTCAGGTTGAACAAGGCATACAGAAAAGTAGAGGGGAAATCGAATGTACGATGTGAATATGCTATGCTTCTGGTACAGAGTTATGCAAGCTGCACAAAGCGAACCATGACCTCATTACCCCGGATTTTGGTTTGAGCATGCATGTCATGACAGCAAGAGCTTCAATTCTGTCTCTGGCCTTTCTCGCCTTCACGACGAACAGCAACAACCAGTACACCTAATTATGGTTCTCGAAGAAGCAACAAACAACAGCGAGCCCAACTCGTTCGGCGAGCTTCCTACGCCAGACGATGGCAGTGACGCCCAAACACCGACCCGCTACCACATCAAGCTCGATCAGTTACCTCGACCCGTCAACATATTCATGGTGCCCGTCCGAGACGATGCCATAGTCAAGACCATCTTAAGGAGCTGTCAAGAAGCCCAATCAGTCATCCACCGCCCACTCACCCAGGACGAGGTCGACGCCATCAGCTATCACTTTGCCAAGTCACTACGGACGGTATCATGGGGTCCGCCTCTTGGTATCGCTGGTGGTGCTATTGCTGCATACCGTTCCATGAACAACTTCCGCTTCCCTGGTTATACTCCCAAGCCCGAGTCTGAAGGTGGTTCATTCAACCCTGAGCGCTTTGGTCCTGTGCGTGGACAAATGGCTCGTTATGCCTGGCACACACTGCGTTTCCAGCTCTATGGTGCTGTTGGCATCTTCTTTGGTGGTATCTTTGCTGCTAGTTACGCCACCTCGGTCAATGCAGTCGAGACTGGCTCAGACCCTCGCATGAAGGATTATATCGAGGCACTCAAAAATCGCGCACAAAGACACACTGGCCAGATGCAGCCTCAAGGCCAGCGCAATCCCATCATGAGCCAGGAAGGTCGCATGGACCAGCAAGCACAAAGAGCATCGCAAAGACTTGGTATGGAAGATGCTTGGAAGCGTCAAGATGTCCAGCGCAAGGCTTCCGACTACGACGATATGAGTCCTACTGGAGGCGCTTGGATGGACGACTACAAGCAGGAGGCTCAAGACACCGGTCTGTTGACAGACGAGCAACTCAATGCGCGCGCCCGTAAAGAACAATCAAATGCAGACCGTGCTGAGAGACTTGAAGAGTCTAGAGTCGCAGCCCAAGCACAGTCTCGCATTGATCAGTCGCGAAGAAACAACAACAGCAGCGGTGATGATGCATCTCCACAGGCCGCACCCGCTCCTCGCTCTTCAGGAAGTGCATGGGACCGCATCAGAGCAGAGTCCGCAAACTCCAAGAGCTCTCCACGCCAATCACCAACCAATACTCCTCAGGTTAGAAACGAGCAACAAGAAGGCTCAACACTAGGCGATTCCTTCTCTTTCTCCTCGTCAGACGAGGAGAGACAACTAGCCAAGATCGAAGCACAGAAAGAGTTTGACGCAAGAGTGGAACGAGAGCGCCAAGGAGGTGACTTTTCGGAAGGCAGCGGTAAGGGAGGGTGGAGAAGATGATTCACTTAATATTGAATGAACTGTAATTGTATATAAGCTGTATAACAAACCTATGACAAGCTCATCGAGAGATCACAATGCGCGCCTCCGAGGCGCTGAACTCAAGCGAGTAATGCCCAAAGCATATAGCTCTCCACGGGAATAGCGGCACTTCGGATGCACTTTTCGAAAACAAGAAGTTGGGTATTTGATGCTTGGCCTACCTGACTTGTACATGTCTTGGCTTGCGTGTTGAAGAACTTGTTGTCACACATGCAGAACTAGAGCACCTCATGATCGTGGATGGCTCCTCGGAACGACCGAACAAATCCGAAATCGCAGCCTGACGAGGTGAGATGTGGATCTTTCGTAAAATATGCGAGAACATGAAAGTTTCCGAAGGATCAGATAGAAGATACGATATACCTAGTAGATGATTCAGATAGGACTTGGCCGGTGGGAATCGTTATACCACATATAGCAACACCAAGACATTGAGGAAATACAGAGCCAAGAAGTGTCTTACGACGACTTTTCCCGAACCCCATGAGTCGTGACACTATTCTCCATGATGCGAGAGATTCATCTAATGGCGTGCTATGGAGATCAAACAGATGTGTATGAGTAGAACAGCACGAGAAGGCGATCAGCGCATTTCTTGATACACATCAACCAGGGACGGATAACCCTAGCGCATGCGACAAACAGCATTCCCCCTGCAACAAGAAGGTCAACCCTCGGCAAACACCCTTGTGCACGATAACACAAGCAACATTCTTGGCAGGTGCAGGAAAAGTGAACAAGGGTTGGCCCTGCCAAGCACCAGCAGATTTGATCATGCCGAAGCAGCCGATGCGCCCCCAAGCCTTGGAAAGCATTGGACCCGACGGTTCGAAAGATTATTGTTCGGCTGAAAATACCAAGACCAGTGCCAATGACTAGAGGAAACACCAAAACCAGGACCATGCGCTGTCTGGAGAAGCGGGCGAATGGGAATCGATTTTCTTCTTTTCTACCTTGATTTCGCTGTTACTCTTAAGGATTGATACATCTGCCCAAGTCTGGTACAACGACATTCTTTGCGCTTCACGTACAATCACTCCGAGGCTTTCGTCACCACGAACGATTAAACTCTACTGTCATTAGAGAGGAAGGATCGGGAACAGGCTCTTTGGACTTGAAGAGAAACAGCAAGGACTCACATCCACAACAACCCACCAACGACCAATACAAAAGCACAAAGATGGCAACCTCGCTTCCACCAGCGGACCCTGCGTCATCCCCAGGCCTGAGCTCGCAATCCCAGTCGCTCGACCTGCGCAGTCCAGCTTCTTTCGCCGAATCCTTCGAAATGGACGAGACATCTCCCTCAGCAGGCCTCCTCTCCCAAATGGACGATGCAGAAAAACAAAGCCTTGTCGACGCCCAAACACCAAAGAATGACGGACACGAATACACAATCAGCACAAGGACAAAGATGATCTGTCTGGGCCTATACTTCTTGATGAATCTGGGCTTGACATTGTACAACAAAGCCGTGCTCGGCAAGTTCAACTTTCCTTGGTTGTTGACGACGTTCCACACTACTTCTGCGGCTTTGGGATGTTGGGGGATCATGATTGTGGCTCCGGACCAGTTGAAATTGAGTCATGTGGGACGGAGAGAGCAGATGGTGTTGGTGGCTTTCTCGGTCTTGTTTACGGTCAACATTGCTATTAGCAATGTCTCGCTTGCTATGGTCTCTGTGCCTTTCCACCAGATTGTCAGGTCTACGACTCCTGTGGCTACGATCTTGATCTACCGCTGGCTTGGACGCAGTTATGGTACTATGACTTACGTATCCCTGGTTCCGATCGTCGCAGGAGTCGGCCTTAGCACATATGGAGACTACTACGCTACTCTACTGGGTGCTTCACTCACTTTCCTGGGTGTCTTCTTGGCTGCTCTTAAGACAGTTGCGACCAACAAACTCCTCACCGGTAGCCTTAAACTTCCTGCCTTGGAGCTTCTCCTGCGCATGTCACCTCTAGCTGCCGTCCAAAGTCTCCTCTGGGCACTAGCAACAGGCGAAGTCTCAGCCTTCCTCGACTTTACCGCAAGAGGAAACATGAACACTGGACTCATCCTCGCATTACTCGGGAACGGGTTTTTGGCTTTCATGCTCAATGTCACCAGTTTCCAAACCAACAAGCTGGCTGGTGCATTGACACTGTCGGTCTGTGGCAACGTCAAGCAGATCTTGACTGTCATTTTGGGCATTGTGCTGTTCGATGTTGTTGTCAGACCGATGAATGCTGTGGGTATGGTTATTGCCCTGGGAGGAGCAGCGTGGTATAGCAAGGTCGAACTGGATGTCAAGAGAGCTAGTGCAAGATCTTAGATGGAGATTGTCGCACGCATGTGCTTATGCATAATATCGGCGCAAAGCATTCGCATGGGAGCAGGTAATGGTGGAGTTCATAATGTCTTTTTGAATACAGGATAGAAGGTAATCTATACGCCATTAACGCCTCGCTGAACCGTGTTTGATCAATGCTCGAATGGTGACTGAAAGATGCAGATAGTGGTCATGGCTCGTGACAAATGGAAATAGCTCAACCCAAAGTCTTCATCTTTTTCTTCTTCTTGTCGGGTTGCTTTCCCTTCTGGAAGTCACGCCAGGAACCAATGCGCTCCTCACGCGACTGCTCCCACTTTGTCTCAAACTCCCTCTTCCTCTTGCGCTCAGCAATCTCCTCTTCCTCCTTCTTCTGAGCACGACCTTCTTCCTGCATCTGAGCCTTCATTCTTTTTCTCCTCCGCAGTTCTTCATCCACCAGCACGACCTTTGTCTTTTCTCTCCAGGCCTTGCGGAACTCATCGTCAGGATCCTTGACTTCTTCGCTGTCGACGGTGAGTTTGCGCTCGCGTATCAACAGCATACGTGCATCTGCTATACATTCATCCAGTTTCGCTCTTTCTTTCTCGTCCAGGAGTGCTTGTTGTGCTTTTGCAAGGCGATCGAAGGCATCAGGCGCCGAAGGATTTGTGGTTTTGTCGGGATGGATAAGGAGGGATTTCATGCGGTAACATTTCTTGATGTCGTTGTCGGGGACACCGGGTTGAAGGTCGAGTACAGCGTAGGCATCGAGACGGAAGGCTTTGAGGATGCGATCGATTTCAGCGTCCTATGGATGGTGTTAGTGAGATAAGATCTGGATGAGTTGGAGGACAGAGACTAACCTTGTCGAATTCTTTTGATTCTTTGGCGATGGCGGCTAGGATGTATTCGTCTGAGAGCTCTTTGGGCTCAGGCTTCTTGTCTGACATGATGGGTGGTTGTGGTCGTGTGCACAAGATTAGATGGATTGTCGAGAGGGAAATGCGGGTGACGGAAGGCACGACCGATCGCGAGTGGCGCGTGCACCCAAAAAGTTGTCTGCGGAGTTAAGCATGTGAAAGTCCTTCCTAGCAAGCACTTTTTCCTTCGTGCCTATTCGAATACACAACAACCAGCCAGACATGGCGCCACACGTAACTGGGCGCACCAAGCCTACGAAGCCAAAGAAGCAGCAGCGTTCTACCAAGCGCAAGAGAGACGATGTCGATGTCGAAAAGCTAGAGCAGCTGGTTCAGGATCTGGTCAGTCTTGCCTGATCTTTCTATCTTCTACCTGGTCTAACATACAAACAGGATCCCAAGGGCAGCTACACTTCTTTCTCTGACCTTCCGCTCTCTCTGCCTACTCAGGAAGGCCTCAAAGCCTGTCACTTCACTACCCTCACCCCAATCCAAGCACGCGCCGTTCCTCTCGCCCTCCATGGCTCCGATATCCTAGGTGCCGCCAAAACTGGTTCTGGAAAGACTCTTGCTTTCATCGTCCCTGTCCTCGAGAACTTGTACCGCAAACAATGTGTCGGCCAAGATGCTGGTCTAGGTGCCATGATCATCGCCCCAACCCGCGAACTCGCCATTCAAATTTTCGACGTCCTGGTCAAGATTGGAAGAAAGGGTCATTTGTTCTCGGCTGGTCTGGTTATTGGTGGAAAGAGTTTGCAAGAGGAACAAAATGCTCTGGCTCGGATGAATATTGTTGTGTGTACGCCTGGTCGTATGCTTCAGCACTTGTCGCAAACCGCTATGTTCTCTGTCGACAATGTGCAAATGCTGGTCCTTGACGAGGCTGACCGTATTCTGGATATGGGCTTCCAGCGCGATCTGGACGCTATTCTCGAATACCTCCCCAAGGATCGTCAGACTCTGCTCTTCTCAGCCACTCAGACAAAGCGTGTTTCCGACCTCGCTCGTCTCAGTCTGAGAGACCCCGAATACGTCTCGACCTCAGAACAGGGCGAGTCTGCCACTCCCAAATCTCTTCAGCAGAACTACGTTCTTACTCCTCTTCCCGACAAACTTGACACTCTGTGGTCTTTCATTCAGACGTGCAAGAAGTCAAAGATCATCGTCTTCTTGTCATCTGGAAAGCAGGTCCGTTTTGTCTATGAAGCCTTCCGTCACATGCAACCTGGTATTCCTCTTCTACATCTTCACGGTCGTCAAAAGCAAACTGCTCGTCTCGACATTACTACAAAGTTCTCACACGCTCAACACTCTTGCATGTTCGCAACAGATGTTGCTGCAAGAGGTCTGGACTTTCCTGCAGTCGATTGGGTTGTTCAACTGGATGCTCCTGAGGATGCCGACACATATATTCACCGCGTCGGTCGTACTGCCCGTTACGAGCGTGATGGAAAAGCTGTTCTGTTCCTCGATCCCAGCGAGGAAGAAGGTATGCTGTCCCGTCTAGAAGCCAAGAAGGTCCCTATCGAACGCATCAGCGTCAAGCAAAAGAAACAACAATCTATCAAGCCTCAACTACAAAACATGTGTTTCAAGGACCCTACACTCAAATATCTCGGCCAGAAGGCTTTTGCCAGTTACGTCCGCAGTATTCACATCCAGAAAGATAAGGAAACCTTCAAACTCGACAAACTGAACCTCGAAGAATATGCAGCAAGTCTTGGTCTGCCTGGTGCACCCAAGATCAAGTTCATCGCTGGAGATGACGCAAAGGCTAGGAAGAACGCACCCAGAGCACAGCTCGACGACTCGGAAGACGAGAGTGAAGGCGAGAAGGGAGACAAGAAGAAGTCGGAAGTCCGCACAAAGTACGACCGCATGTTCGAGCGCAAGAACCAGGATGTTCTGGCAGATCACTACGCCAAGATGGTTCGCGACGACGACATCGAAGCTTTGGATGGCACACAAATGTCCGACGACGATCTTTTCAGCGTCAAGCGCCGCATTCCAGTGCAAGAAGAGAAAGAGGATTCATCAGACGAGGAGGCTACACCAGCAGTTGCAGATATGGAGTTACCACCAGGCGCAAAGGCCGTTCACATTCCTGGAGCCAAGGATGCACTCATCATCGACAGCAAGCGAAGAGAAAAACTACTCAAGAGCAAGAAGAAACTGCTCAAGTTCAAGGAAAGCGGCCAGAAACTCGTCTTCGACGACAAAGGAAACGCGCACCAAATCTACGAGCTCGAAGACGAAGACGCTTTCAAGGCCAAAGGAACAGCAGAAGAGCAACGCAAAAAGTTCTTGGAAGAGGAAGCACAAAGAGTGCGCGAATCAGATCTCTTGGACAAAGCACTCGCCAAAGAAAAGAAGCGTGCAAAGAAGGAAAAGCGCAAGGAAAGAGAACGAGGAGAAGAAGCTGGATCCGAAGACGACGAAGACGAAGCACCACAACTTGCCGATGCCTCGGAAGACTTCAAGAAATTCCTTGCTGGTTCGGACGATGAATCAGAAGAGAACGAGGAGGAACAACCAAAGAAGAAGCAAAAGAAATGGTTCGAGGGAGAGGGTCGCAGGACGGATACGGGCGGCAGAGAAGAAGCTGCTCCAGAGACTCTTGCGGATCTGGAGGCTTTGGCTGCTGGTCTCTTGGGTTAGAGACTTTGTTTCTTGCATTGTTTATCGTCTGCATAGTTGTTCGAAAGATATCCAAAATGTACCCTTTTCATTGCATGTTAAATCAATCGATGGCCAAGCATTCTGTGGTCGCTAAGGGGTTGCTTGGTTTTGTGCTTGGCATGAATGACGCTCGTCGACTCGATAACCTTTTTTCTTCCTCTTCTGCAACAATCAACGACAACAACGATTACATCAATGGTATACTACCTTCTCGAAGGAGGCGCAGCAATTACCCAGTGTCAACTTTTGCCGACCGAGAAGTTTGAAAACAAAGTCAAAGAGTAGAATGCGCCATCGATTGAGTTGTTCCTCCGCTGCTTTCCTGTCGTATCGGAGTGCCTGGCGGACCATATGATGGCATTCCTAGTCTACGTTTATCCAAGAACTTCCTGAGAAGGCGATTTAAGCATCTCGCGGAGGGTTTCTATGATGCAATGCCACAGACTTTTATTTCCGCGTGCTGGAGAAGGCACGTGAAGAACAAGGTTTCCGGCAGACCCGCGGGGTCGATGCATGTATATGGTTTGTTGCAGCGAGTTGCCGTCGAACAGCGAGGCAGATCTCGCGGCCCTGACACTCTATGGAATGTCACTCGTACTTCTGGAGGCATCGGTGGATGACAAGCCTTCTTGGCATTCTCTGCTCATGGTATGGGATCGTGTGGCTAGCACCATCGTCCGTGGACGAATGTCGCACCCGTATTTCTGGATTTGGGAAGGGATCGTATTCGAGTAATCTTCGTGTCGCCTCAGTTAGCCATAACGAGCACAGGTAAGAAGTATGCTTTCTCTCAAGGTTAGAGAATCGTCGTCGAAAAAGCGACGACGACGTAGGTAGGTAGGCAAACGGTAAAGGCAATTGGTTGAGCCTCATCAGCCACAAAAACTACAAGAGCCGTCAGCATCCTATTCAGTAGCACTTTCCATTCTGCATCCAGTCTCATTTCTCTTATCATATTTGCTTGCATCAACGTATTCACCAAACATCAATCCCTCTCCAACATCGACTGTTTCCCATAAGCATCTGTTTTCTGAAGCAAGTCGTCAACAATGCCACCAACACTCCACCTCGTGCGTCACGCCGAAGGCTTCCACAACTCCGCCTGGCACGGCGAAGCCATCCACGACCCTCTTCTCACCGAGAAAGGAGAAGCCCAATGTGCCGAACTCTGCAAAAACTTTCCCTACCACGACAGAATCGACATGCTTATGGCTTCGTAAGCGTCCCCCTTCTCACCCGCTCTCAAAACACACTCACTAACCTACCACAGTCCAATGAAACGCACAATCCAAACCTGCAAATTCAGCTTCAAACCTGCAGTCGACAAAGGCTTGCCGATCCTGCTTATGCCACTGGCGCAAGAAAGCAGTAATGAACCTATGGATACAGGTTCCTCTGTCTCCGAAATCAAGTCTACATTCGGCGATTTAGTAGACGAACACCGCATTGCCTCCGTCTATCCCCATTGGACTTCCAACTGTGGACGTTTCGATACGGATCCAGAGACCATGATGGATAGAGCTAAGATGCTCAGACGGTATATCAGAGATAGGCCAGAGGCGAATATTGTTTTGGTTAGTCATGGCACTTTTGCACATGCATTGACGGGAAATTTCACGCAAGAGGGAGAACAGACGACACGCATGTGGGAAAATGCAGAGTGTAGGACTTATACGTTTGGGGATGGGGATGAGGCGGAAATCATTGAGACTGAGGAGAGCAAGAAACGACGACCGAGTTTGGAGATTAGTTCTGGGGAGGAAGGCGAGGAGTAGGAAACATGTGTTTATTGGATTTTCTCTGTGTTGTAGTTTAGCGTTGCATACTCATTACTTGGAATCTTACGACAAATTCTCAATCTCCTTGAGCAGAGTATTCGCAGCCAACTTTCCCAAGTTGTTCGAAGCCAAGGGTGAGTCTCCAGTCAACACATATCGATCCTGGTGCGTCTGACCCGTAATCTTGTCGTTTATAGGCGTCACCCCAAGCTTCCTCAACTCCTCTCCCACCAACCAACTCATCTTGCCAGGAATATATCCAATATCGATGTTAGCCCCAGTGTCCAGCGAATCAGGGAATACATCAATCTTATAGCCCTCATAGATGAATTTCTCGCCGTCGGGTTTGGCGACGTTGGCTGCCAACATGCAAGCAGGACCATGGCAGAGCGTAATCAAATACCGCTTGTTAGCATCCGCCCAGCGAAGAATATTTCCCACAACAGGGGATTGCGGGATCCCATTCAAAGCTCCATGCCCACCAGGCACAAAAACACCGATATAAGGCGTCTCCTTATCGAATCCCTTACCCCAGACATCAGACAGTGCAAGCGGATTCCTCATCTTCTGCTTGTACTTGTCATAGATCCCCTTCACAGCCTCATCCTCCTTAGGAAACGCCCACATCTCCAATTTCACAGGTTCGCCTGTCAACGTCGCGATATCAAGCTCAAAGCCCGCAGCATCGAGATGCAGCATCGGTAACAACATTTCCACTGGATGGTTTCCAGTGGAGAAAAACTTTCCATCGGCCATGCGTAGATAGCGTTCTTGTGTGCCAATAACCAGAATTTTCCATTTTTTGCCGGTGTAGGCGTTGGGGTAGGATGCACCGTCGAAATCGGTCTTGGAAGTAACGTATTGGGTCAAAGAGAATGGAGAGGGGAAATAGGCGTCGTCTTCGGCTTGGTCGGGGACGGGGTTGCGATCTTGAGAGTTTGACATTTTGTGGGAATTGGCTTCTTGTTTGGTTCGAGGAAGCTGGGTTCGATTGATTCGTATCGTCTTGTGTAGCAAAGTGTCATGCTTATATATAAGTATTGGAGCTCTCATAGCATGGGAAGAGCTCGGCTGACGTAGGTGGTGCGAGAGCTCTCGTGTAAGCCCTAATACACCCCAAGCTGACACTCGCCAGCACAGTCCTATAATGGATAGGCTCGGTAAGCAGACTGCTATCAGAGTTTACCGACTTTGTCTCTATATGGTATCATCTAGGACCATCGATCATTCGCAATTACTCAGCTGACAGTGTATTGACGATCATCAGAGAGAAATCACAGTAGGTTTTGCTCCTCGAAGTTTCACAAGGAGTAGATAGCGGCTGAACAGGAGCGTCTTGGATCGTGGACAGAGTCTAGTATAGGTCGAGAAAACCAGGTGTAATAAAGACAAGAACCCCTCAAGACGTCTTTCATCAGTAATCGTAACAAAATCTCCTGACTCCACGCTGGATGCCCTCCTCAATCGTGACAGTAGGTGTATAACCCAGAAGCTCCTTAGCCTTCGAAATGTCATGCGTGCGGTTCAGACATAGATGTTCAATATCTTCCTCAGACGGAAAAGGATTTGAAGATCTTCTCAAGGTGAAAGCCCAAGTTGCCCAATCGCTAGCACTAGCCGCGGCAAGAGCGACGTTGCTTGGAATGATGGTTGGTGTCAAGGTTGACGTGTCTTCCCCAGCAGCCTGCCATACTAATCTCATAAAATCATAGAAATGGCGTGGGTCATCGTTGGTGATGAAGAACGACTCTCCACCAATTTGTTTGCCTTTTTCTGCTCCTTGAGCAGCTTCGCGTACAAGGGCTTCGGCAGCTTTGATGTGTGCCTCTACCACATTACCAACGTAGACAAAGTCGTACCAGGCAGAGTTGGAACCGATTTGATAGCCTTGACGGTTTTCCTGTAGTTGGTTGAGCATGGCCAGGAGGAGCTGGGTGTCATTCTCGCCAAACATGGCACAAGGTCTGATACATGCGGTGCGTAGCCCGCCTGCATCGATAGGTAAGTCATTGTTTGCAGACCTTGTCAGTCGATCAGCAATAGCCTTAGTGGTTGTAGCGTAACGACGGCCATCGGGACTTTCGTCAATAGGATCAGATTCCTTGGCGTTGAGATAGTCGGTCTCGAGTAAAGTATGTGCTGAGGACGTGTAGACGAAGGCCACAGTATTAGGACAAGCGGCAGCTGCTCGAATGAGATTTGCTGTCCCTTCTACGTTGACCTTATAGTGGAACTCTGGTGTTCCTTTGAGTGGATAGGTGATTGGAGCGACTGTATTGATGATGACTTGTGGTTTGACAGAGTTGACGACTGACTGCACCGATGTGTCATCTGTAATATCACCCTCAAGGTACTCAACACCGTGTCGTCGGCGTTGGCTGTTCGAGCGTCCCATAACATAAATTCTAGTGCCATCCTTCCTGGCCAAGAGATGTTTGACAATGTGATGACCGAGGAAACCACAACCTCCGACGACAAGGACTGATTGAAGCGTGTCCATAACAGAGCAAATTTATTGAGCTGTGTAGACTCATCCAGGAGGGATTGCTTCTTATATGTTACTAGCAGATTTGACTCACTCGTATGCAGCGCACGCCGCGCATCCCGCACGTGCCAAACGAAAAATCCTGCAGGATTCGTTGCCAGACGGTGACGTTCTCAACATGATGTTAAGACCTGGCCAACACTGTACGACAGCATAGTCACTTCTGCCGCGTTCAGATCCTCCCCTGAGCGCCTCAAGTTGTCCAGTCAAAATTGTAAAAATTTTGAGCACCAGAGAACCAATCCTCGAAACCGCTTGGAAGCGTGAAGTTGAGAGTTCCGGAAGGCCTACTGTTAGAGTGATCTGTCGTTTCTGTACTAGCATCGCTAACGGTGGCATTTACGTACAGTCTGGCAAGCGACAAAAATGCCTGACATAGTTTCTGCAGATGTTGTATTACTTCCGGCGATCTAAGCTGCATGACTTCGAGCGATTTTGTGAAACTCTCGAGCAACTCAAGATCTCCCAAGTTTGGCGATGTGATGGCAGCATAGAAAAGGACGATGAAAGGAGTAGAAGGGCAGTTCAGGATAGCCCAACTGACATAATCATTGGCGCTGCCATTTTTACTGGACTTTATGAAGTCCACCATGCTCAGATGACTGCGGATCGTTGCCCGTGCAGCAGAAAGACATCTAGGATCAAGGCCGAACAGCATGTCGCTGTCTGGAGGGACGAGAGCCCGATATATTAAGGTTTGTAAGCAACCGATCACAACCGCGTTTGATCCGACAAGAAACGACATATATTGTCTTCGGTAGACAGTCTCTTCGACTATCTCGGAGTTTACTTTCGATGTCACGTCCAGGCGTGCGGCTAGCTCCTCAACGTATTGCAGTCTTTGCTGGGAAGAATGTTTGAGAGCTCCGGGACTGTAGAGTTGCTCGTAGATCAAACCGTGTACAGAGGCAATCTCGATCATTGTTCGAAACCACAGATACCAGCCTCTAAAGTTTGATTGAAGTGGCTCTCTTGGGTAGTCCATGGTGATATCGTCATCTTGAAGGACAGCCGAACGACCTAGTCGTAACGACAAGCACTTGTCAAAGTAATAAAGGATCCAGAACAAAATTCTTTGAGCCTGAGTCTGTTCCAGGCTTTGATCAGACATTCTGTGCCATCCAAGAGCCTGAGTCATGGCATACGCCATCGAGACCGTCAGCCTCGCAGATGCATGATCACCTTTCTGAATTGCATGACCGGCACCGAAAACTAATGCCAGTATGTTCTCCGTGGATGGCAAAGATAGCATATCATAAGATCGTAGACAGTGCTCGAAGAACTCGAGAAAACGCTTGCTGTACCACCAGTGCGAAGAATTCTTGTGAATTTTGCGCATGGTCAGATGCTCACACAGCATGTAATGTAGTGCACCGCAAACAATCGTTTTTGTGGCAATGGAACAAGTGTCGAGGCTCTTATACAGTTGATCAAAAAGTTGCAAAAACTCCGAAGGTGTGAAAAATGGTGACCAGATTAGAAAAAAAATACTGTCACTGGCTTGGGCTTCGTGTATCACTCCCAAGATGGTACGATAAGGAGGCAGATACTCGGGTGTAAGACTTGTCGACTCAATACTGGAGGTAGCATGCAAGAGATTGGATCCGGTTGTGGGAGGATGGAGCATAGCACTATGCAAGACATCGAGAGCTGACTTGACCTCTGGGTTGTTGCGTAACAACGGACTCGATTGCAACAACCGCTCAACATCGTGTCGAGCCTTTCGAGAATGGGCGAGCAACAATGTTTCGCCAACAAAGGATGTACTTTGGTCATTGTCCTCGTCTACGGAGTTGGTAGGCAAACCCACGGAAGTAGAAAGTGTAAGATCCACGGGAACTTGGAGCTGCTGTTTGTTCATGAGAGCATGAAGCATCTTGTTAGTCTCTGTAAGAAGCGACTCGATACTGTGCAGACGTTCTTCCATCAAATCAATCTTTCGTTCGTATTCATTCGAGATCAACACTCTCTGGCGCTTGACTTGGGGTCTGTCCTGAGTGGTAATGCATGATACTGTTGCAGCTACACAGTTTGCACAAGGTGTAGACCTGTCGCAACGAATCTGATTCTAGCTCAACAAAACATTGCAGTCGGTTCAGTTACAGCGTCGCTTACCTTACGTGCTCGACAATGATCACACTACACAATCAGATGAGATCAACAACGCGTTCATCTTGTACGTGGTGCGATAAAGTCAACACTTACAGCACGACCGATTTGCACTCGGGATACTTCGGTATTGACATCAGCATCGGATTCGATCGTATGCTTTCTCGAGTCCATGTCTCTTGAAGATGTTGTTGTGAGAACAAGCAAAAAGAGAAGCAGAGATGGAACAGGATGCTGCGGGATGCGCGGCACGCGGCAAGGCTGATGAACGTTGACAACATTGTGACGTCCATGCGTTGTCAACAAGCTTCGAACAAAATCTCAGAAAGCGTCGACGCTCTGATCCTGCCGATGGAATCCCGTTACACCACAAGTTTTATGCTGATAACCCTGGGCATGCAGATGAATTGAATTGCATCATGGAACTACTTCTACGGAACTATATCAGTGCTGTTCAACGGTTTGCAAAAACATCATTCCAGTCCCCTCTAAGCATCCGATGTACTCGGCTTGAAACTCTTTCGACTTCAGAATCAGTAGCTCCACATACAGCTCCGCCTTGCCAATATTCTCCATAGGACCACCCGGACCATACATTTCCATGACGGTTTTCCTCAGCTGCACGTGGCTTTTCAACGAACGGCCAGATGCTTCAAAGTGAGCAAGGTCAAGGAAATATGCCAGCTGATCAGTCTCAGCAGCATCCGAATTGTTCAGCTTCGATTGCTGACTGACGTGTGTCGAGAAAGAAAGCACACCGTTCTTCTCCCGATGCAAATCAAGGTGCTCAACCCAAGATCTTGCGTGTGGCGCAACTTTCTCAAGCCAGAGGCCCAGCTCCTCTTGGGCAACATTCGGCTGGCGTTGTCCTTCTCGGACAAAGCAGATGTTGTTAGGAACGCCGTCTACTCGCACACGACCAAGTCGAATTTCATTTGAGTTTCGTGGGCCCTTTGCTGGAATGTCGAGCACGCGAGTGTTCAAAGCATTCTTCGCCTTCAAGGCTGTCACGTACGGCGACGTGAATGTGTCGTCTTTGGACCCGATCCTATGACGGTAGACGCCCCAGTAGCCCTCGTCATTACTTGCTCGTAGTTTTTCGATGAGGGTGGTAAGACCCCAGCGAAAATCTTGATTGGCAGCGAACATGTATCGCGAAGTAGGAACCGTCATGACTTCGCGCCAGACTCCTGCATCGTCGGATAAATTGTCCCAGAACTGCTGAACAGAGCTTGAAGCAGCCCACGAATTGTATGTTGTGGCATCGAGCCAGTAAGCAACAAAAGTCGTGGCATGCGGCTTGTCCTCAGCTTCGAGATCATGACTCTCGTCCACAAGCATATCGACCTGTCCTGCTGATGAACTCAAAAGCTTGTGGAGCTCATCGATAATGATTCTCTTGCTGTCGGTCAAGGGAACTCGATGTTGAATACCAAAAACACCATAGACGAATAGGTGTTGTTTGTCTCCCCAGTCAGCGAGAAAAACCATTGTTCGAGCAGGTTCTTCAGATGATAGTATGTTAGGTGTAGAGGTAATGTGGTCAGCGATCTTTTCCGGCTCAGCATGTTGACCGTCACTTATACTGGATCAAGCTGGCGACTTGATGAGCGTCCAGGCCACGCTGACCTGCTTCTCCGCACATGACTATCCAGAGTGCGGGTTGTCCATCCGCAAGGTCAATGTGAATGAAGTAATGATGCTCGTCGTCAGGCGGGGTGCGGATGCGACTTCCGCATGTCAGATAGAGTTTGGCAGTCCAAATCAGGGTCCAGGTGGGGTACAGACCGTGCCCTGTCTGAGAGACCAGACCTAGCTTCTTACTACATCGCGGCAACAACGACGCATACTGGTTCGTCTCACTGAGTAGCCGTAGTGCTTTTGCAATCTTCGTTGCGGAAGTGGCATCCGCATGCCCCATGCCGGAGTCATTGCAACATGAATCAAAACGACGTGGGGCCACGAATCCGCATTAGGATCGCTTGTGAAGAATGTCGAAGAGGCAAGCGAAAGGTACATGAGTCTCCCGAAACATCAGTTACTTCAGTGACTGATGGCCAAGTGCAGTGCGATGGGCGGAAGCCGAGATGTACTCTGTGTACAAAATCTGATCGAACTTGCCAGTATGCCTCAGAAGAATCCAGAAAGTAAGCGATATAAGCGTTGATAGACAGGATAGAGTTGACATATTATTAGGCGTATATATCAAAACGGAGACCTTGTCATGTCTCTACGGGAAGAGATTCAATCTTTGCGCATGGCTTTGAATGAAGCCAACGCTCAGAAGGCTAGGCATTCCTCGGACGATCCTACGGTTGATGATGACGAAGCAGCCCATTGTTCTTCATATCTCGAACCTGACCTGGAAGGTCGTCAAACGCCTTCAGTAGAAGATCGCTCTTTCGAGAGTAGATCTTCGCAGGCCATGAATGAGCTATCTTCATTAATGCTTCAGCTCGATGTTGCCGATATTGGTGAACCCTCATTTACCCTCTCATCAAACAAGGCGCGCGAGGAGATCTTTCCAAATCTCTCGAAAACGAAGAAAAGTCTTGACTTAAACGATGGTGCTGTACTCTCGACTGACGACCAGAAACAGCTGGTCAAATGCTTCGCTGATGGATTCAATCGATTTCATCAGTTTCTGGACCCACATGAAGCTGAAGGCTTGATCCTCTCGATTCCTGACGCAGAAGACTCCGATCTCAGCTTTAGAAACAGTGCCCTGTTGGCAGTCGCTGCATCTTGCTCCGACGTGCCGCTGTTAAAAGACTTACAAGAGCACTTTTTTACACAAGCTGAAAGCTTAGTGCTTCACGCGATCAGGAAAATGCCTAGTGATCTCGTGGTACAGGGTCTTGCACTATTAGCTTGGATAGAGCTGAATCGGGGATCTGACAGTATGGCATACAACTGGATTGGTAAGTAGTAACAAAACCGGAGTAACTCTCGACTTATGCATGACTAGCCATGGCTACTGGCCAAGTGTTGCACTTAGGGCTGCATGCAAGCGCCCTTAAGTCAATACGACTGATGGATGATCAGAATCAGAGAATACAACAGCGTCGCGTCCGATCATTTTGGGCGTACTTTTCAGTTGACAGGTATAGTCTGAGCTGATATGTCGGAGGCGGGAAGTAAAGCTAACAATAGTCGTCTAGGCTTGTGACGTCTAGTCTCGGCATGAACTGCACCATGCATTGGCAGCGAGTAAAATCGCCATCCTTTACCACTATCATTTTGACTACTCCTTTAGTAGACGAGTGGGCACACGAAAGATTCTGTGAGATGTGGCATCTCTGGGACTCTTGCATGGACCAAGGGTGAGCCGAACAAAAGCGTGATGTAATGAGCGTTGCTGATATCAACCAGATACGCCTTTGGTTGGTACAAACTTAGCCAAGATGAGAAAGAAAAACTCGTTTTGCATTCTCATCAAAGTCTGGTGAAGTTCAATGATCAAAACAATGCATGTCTCCGCATACACAGGCACTATATGCCTGAGACAGCAGTCTGGCTTCAACTTGCTTACAACGCTGCTCTCATCCTCATACACAGACCGCTGCTCAGCGAAGCAAGCAACACTAAACTTGGTAGATTCTCTCTCACAGTGGCTACGACTGCGGCCTCGACCATATCTCGCATACTTCGAGAATTCGGCACAACTCAAGGACTTTCGTCAACTGCACCCCAAATAGTCGACTACATTTCTATTGCTGCCATTATGCATCTGCTCAATGCGACTTCTGGGAAGAACAGGTTAGGCCGCCAGTCTGCGAATGGTCTCCGCATCTGTATCCATACGTTATCCAGCATGAGCTCGAGGTGGAAAATTCGATCCCATAACTCTCTTCAACATATTCAAACCCTTGCTCAACGGTGGGAAGTCGTTTGGGCACTTCCTCTACAGTATACCCGAGTTCCTCCTCCCAACAAGAACTCCTTAACACTGGGAACGTGCGATTTTGGTGACGAACCTGAGATTGAGAAGTTGTCCAGTGTCTACCAAATTTTCGACGATACTGTGCTAGATGCAGCTGTTCAGGGGCTGTGGGACTTGGGAGAAGTTGCAGACCAAGACTGGGTTCTAAACAATGCCCAAAGTGCAGAAAGCGACTTTGTTGACTTTGGGGATCTGAATTGGCAGTTTCTTGGAGAATGACTGTGGTATTGGTGTGACTGTCTTGGTTTAATTCTAATCAATGTACTTCAACTAATAATTTTGAGCTCCAGACAACATGGTCCCTCTGATTTGATCCATGACAAACAAAACGACATGTCTGTTGGTCACTCACTTACCTTGTTAATTTGCGGGGTAATAGACAGCAACCTTGCCGAGGCAGATAAGAGATAGACGTGCAGGTGACTGTCAGGTTGAACCTTCGTTTCGTAGCGTGCGGATATCACATCCGCAGCTCAGATATGCGGGGCATGGTCGACGACCAAATGTGTATTTTGGTCTGAGTCTGGTACCAATACTCAGTTTCCCAAGCTTGTTATAAAGCCTGGCATCTCTTGTGTCACACTGGCATCCTTGTCAACTTTGTCAATCAATACAGATTTCTCAATCATGTCCAAACCAACAACTCGTGTCGCCGTTGCCCAGTATGAGCCTGAATGGCTTGACCTTCGCAAGTCAGTGGACAAGACATGCAAGATCATCGAGGAAGCAGCTTCCGGTGGAGCAGAGCTCGTCACGTTTGCTGAGGCATTCATCCCTGGCTATCCGGCCTGGATCTGGTAACACTCTCGCCTGTTTTGTGCACATCGAGTCTAACACCACGTGAGCAGGACACGCCCATTGGATCCTATACTTTCTACGAGATACATACAGAGCTCACTGGCTGTAGACTCCGACGAAATGAGAGAGATACAAGAATGTGCTGCTCGCAACAAGATTGTCGTATCACTTGGATTTTCTGAGAACGACAACAACTCTGTGTACATTGCACAAGCACTCATCGACGCCGACGGCAAGATGCTGATGCATCGTCGAAAGCTCAAGGCTACGCATATGGAGCGAACGATCTTTGGCGACGCATCAGGAGACAGTTTGTCGAATGTTGCTACAACGAGTATTGGCAAGAGAGTCGGTACTCTTGCTTGTTGGGAACATGCTCAGCCGTTGTTGAAGTATAACACCATCTCTCAGAAGGAGGAGATTCATTGTGCTGCTTGGCCTCCGATTGTCCCTCATGACAACGGCCCCGGGCTTTGGTCCATGTCTAAAGAAGGTGAGCATGTCCCAATATCCTTTCATGTTCATACAGCAACTGACGAAAATCACAGGATGTCAAAGTCTTTCTCAAGTCTATGCCATCGAGTCTCAAACGTTCGTGCTGCACGCCACGACGGTAATCTCAGAAAAAGGCGTCAAAATCATGTCGACCGAAGCCGGCCTCCTCATGAACAGTCCAGGCGGAGGCAACTCTGCCGTCTTCGGACCCGATGGCAGATTGCTGACTGAACCCTTGGACTCGGCGACAGAGGGTCTTGTTTTCGCTGATCTTGACCATGCTGCAGCTATCTTTGCGAAGAGTTTCTTGGATATTTGTGGACATTACAGTAGACCGGACCTGTTGTGGCTTGGTTGTGATACGAGAAAAAAGCTGCCTAGGATTGTGGATTCGAGCATCTGAAAGGCAATCATGCAACTCAAGTGGCCGGCAATGTATCGATATCATAAAAAGTTGTCGTGGCTGCTTAAGAAAAGAACCTCCAGTTGGGATCATTCTCTCCGTGCAGGTTCTCGCTCGTGTCAACTGCTCTCGTACCACCTTGCAGCCCCTGATCCTTGTCTCTTCGCCGATTCTCCATTTTCATCCATAAACCAAGCCATAAAGTGCATGCAATGCAAGTGACGTTACAAGCCGCAGTGACAATCAGCGTCGGTCTGTAAGCTGGAGCGTATTCTGTGCGGAATGTGGCAGTGCTCAAAATACCAGAGAGATTGCCTAGCCCGACGAGAAGACCAGTCGTAGCAGCGCGAGAACTCTCATTGACATTGTTGTTGTTGTGCCATGAGTGCACAAGGCATGAAGGAATATAAGCGCCCGAACAGAGTAGGAAGCATGCAAAGTACGCAACAGCCTTGTTGTCAACGACGTCGATAGCAGTCAGGATGATCAAGCCAGTTAGTGATATACACAACGCGAGGACGATATGCAGACTGCGCTCGCGGAAGTAGTCCGAAGACTTGGTGATACACAACAAGACGACAAAACCAACACTGTTAGGTGCGACAGTCCATAGATTTGTCTTGACAGCTGAAAATCCCAGACGTGCAACGATTTGTGGTAAGAAAGTGGCAGTGGTTGTGAAGGCAACGGAATAGGTGAAGGATATGATGCACCATAGAACAAACTTCCAATTTTTCCATGTTTGAAAGCAGTCTCGGAGGTTCAATTTTGTGCCAACCTCAGACGAACCATCACGGAGCATACGTAAGTTCGCCGCAAGCTTTTCTGACTCGTTCAGGAATTAAGCGGTTTCAGGCGTGCCTGGAAGCCAGAAAAAGCCAATGATAGCCACTATACATGTCAGGCTGCCTTCGATGATGAACAACAGCTGCCATCCTTGCACATGACTGCTTTTGACCTGGAAGACACCGTAAGAGATCAATCCAGAAAAGGCCGAAGCGAGAAGCGCGGAACCAAAGAAAATGGCAATGCGGAAACCGAGCTCGCCACGCGCATAAAACAGCGAAAGATAAAATACGGCTCCAGCAAAGAACCCAGCTTCGAACACTGCAAGTATCAGTCTGAGAGCTAATAGCCCACCAAAGTTCTTGGCAGCGGATTGGATGAGTGCCATTGTCCCCCAGCCGAGCATCAAAGTGGGCAACATGATGCGACCGGAGAAGCGCTTCGTAAGCATGTTCAATGGCAGATCGCATAAGCCGTTAGGAATATAGAAGAGTAAAAGCAGCAATGAATACTGATTGCCCTTAAAATGCAAGTCAACATCGATGCCATCAGTCTTTGCATTTCCGAGGTTGCTTCGGTCGACAGAATTGAAAAAGTACATCAAAGAGAGAAAAGGAAGAAGGTAGCAGTCCATTTTCCGAACGTACGCTCTTTCCGAAGCTGCATCGACGACTTGCACATCGCCAGAGGTGGCCTCGTGGCTGACCTGAGTAGTTGTGAAGTTTTGGTGGTTCTGTTTTTCCATGGTAATCAATTGCACTACTGTCATCTACGATGTGTTGTGTCTGTCTTGAGCTTCATCTTGTACTGCTGGTCGCAACGGCACTCCCACTTCTGTGCCGCATTGTGCAAGACTTCGAGATGTATATCTGGAACCATTCTGTATCCTCGTTCAAGGGATGTCTCTGATTGAAGGAGCATGTATTGCACTTATCGTGCCGTTATCGGTACCTGCAGGTAAAGAAAGCAGAGCAAGCAGGACGGACTCTGGAGAAGCCGGTCGCTGTTGCACGTTTCTAAACACGCGCTATCTCTTGGCGAAGGGCACTGTTCCATAGACTAACACACGCCTATCAAAAGTGGGGGGAGCCGCGGGCAAGCTTCCTTTCCTGCGACTTCCTCTTGGATGGCATCGCGCGATGCAAACAATCATGGAGCCACAGCAATGGGGCATCTTGTGCCTGCGGAACTCGAGGTGTTGCTCAATCGTTCTTCAGCTCGCGACATGACGGGATTGTGTATCTTGCTCAAACATTCGCCGCCTTCATCTTCCGATTCTTCTGTCATACCTTCGTTGCCCTACGTATAGCACAATACTTTGTCGAAAATGTCACCTGTTCAAATCATAGATGGATCTGATCTCAATGGCATCTCCGGTCAGGACGTGGTAGTGGTTGGAGCAGGCCCTGCTGGACTCATGCTTGCTGCCAATTTGGTTCGCTTCGGCATCAAGACAACTATCCTTGACGACAGAGCGGATAAAACCTCAACAGGACGAGCGGATGGCTTACAGCCAAAGTCAATCGAGACTCTGAAGCAGATGCGTCTTGCCGACCCTCTACTACAGCGTGGTGTGCGGATTCACGATATATGTTTCTGGGTGAGCACGGCGCAGTCATCTCAAAGTTTCCAGAGAGGCTGATATTGCAAGCAGAGCTCCAGCAAGGAGAAGCCTCTGAAGAGGACAGAGCGAGCCGAGCATTTTCCAGCTCTGGTAGATCTTCTTGATCCGTACATTCTTCTGGTTCATCAAGGCATGGTCGAAGATATTTTCTTGCAGGACTTACAAGCTCGAGGTGTTGAAGTCACCCGTAGCTCTCCATTCGTCAAATATAGAGATCATGGTTCAGTTGTACCTCTGGACGTTTACAGTCGCTCTATTACAACCGAGAAGGAGAGGCTCTGGCAGACGAGATATCTGGTCGGGTGCGATGGTGCGCATTCGAAAGTGCGTAAAGCTATACCGGAAATTGAAGCACAAGGGTCATCCTCCGAAGCTATCTGGGGCGTGCTTGACGGCGTCATCGATACAGACTTTCCGGATCTATGGAGCAAAGTTGTCGTGTACTCTGAAGAGGCTGGCAACGTGTTGTGCATTCCTCGCGAGCGAAACATGACTAGGTTATACATCGAGCTCCGACCGGAATCCGACGAGCCCATGGACAAAGTAAAGGCCACACAGGAATTTGTCATGGAAAGGGCGAGACAGATCATGGCGCCTTACAAATTGTCATGGGAAAGTGTTGAGTGGTTCGGCATCTACCAGATCGGTCAGCGAGTAGCAAGTCGTTTCACCGACAACTCTGGGCGTGTATTTATTGCAGGAGACGCCAGCCACACCCACTCGCCGAAGGCAGCTCAGGGAATGAACACATCTATACACGACTCCTTGAATCTAGCCTGGAAGCTCAATCTTGCTGTTCGTGGTCTTGCCAAGCAATCACTCTTAGAGACCTACGAGCACGAACGCCGCAAAATTGCGCAAGATCTGATCAACTTCGATTATGAACATTCAAATGCATTCCATGACGGAGATGCAAAGGCTTTGGCACGCAATTTCTTGACCAACGTCCGGTTCATCTCTGGAGTCGGAGTCGAATACGGGTCGAATTTGTTGAACTGGACCTCCGAGACTACTGGCGGCGCGAAGCCAGGTTGTCTGCTGCCCCCAGCAAGGCTTACTCGTTACATTGACGCCAATCCAGTGGATGCACAACTTGATATTCCAATGCTGGGACAGTTCCGAACATACTTTGTTTGCAAGGATATCCAAGCGTCGAAGAACTTCATGGACTCCGTCTGTGCACGAATTCTGTGTTCCGACTCAGTCTGCGGCCGAGCCACTGTAGAACTAGAAGTGTCGTACAAGGATCAAGGCGCAGCGATCACGGAGGCAGATGCATTCGTCCAACCTCATCGATATGTTGCAGCTAGTCGTTTGTCGACTTTTTGTGTCATCACTTCTTCACCCAAAGAAGATTTCGAGATAGCCGACCTTCCACCTGTGCTCCAGGCTAGCAAATGGACTGTCTATCTGGATAATGTGCCTTCGCAAGATACTCGTGGCCAACACTGTATTGATAAATGGATTGGGACACTTGAGCACGACCAGGTTGCCCTGTTGATCGTAAGGCCGGATGGCTATGTCGGCGCTGCGAAGTCCTGGTCCTATGGTACAGAGGGCACTGCGCAAGCTTCGGTGTGGTTCAATGAGTATTTTAGTGGCTTTCTCGCATGCTAAGTTGACATTTATGCAGTTACTTGATATTTACGTAGGACAATACAAGAATCTTCCGAGCATAAAATACGTATTTCACGCTAAGCTTGTGTGTTTTCTCCAGTTATATCAGAAAAGGCAGGCGTTTGCTCATGAAAGCAAATTTATGTATCGATTTAATGCATTTCATCGGCGGCATGTCTTGATGCAGGAAATCAATTGAATTCACTATATCTTGGCCAAAGTCTAATCTCATCCGATAAGAGCTAGGCGAGGCAGATAACGAGGTTTCGGTATGGACCTATTGATCAATCTTTCGGGGTGTCATGGTGGGGAAGTCGCCCCCATCTTTGCCCGCTTCCTGTTGAAGTTTGCCTTATTCCGCCTATCGCTTGGCGGCTCTGGCCTTATACATGTCGCCGGCACTACACAACCCAACCAAGGCTACTGCTTAACATCCTGATTACTACAGCTATCAATTCAATATGGCCTCTGCTCCTCCAATCCTTGATTTCTCTGGTAAGTCGCTCACTGTTCTCAGTCGATTTTTCTGATGCTGATATATGCAGTCTTCTACGGCACTGATGACATTGCAAAGGCGAACTTGGTCGCAGAAGTCAAGAAGTGCTGCCTACACAATGGTTTCTTCCAGATAGTCGGCCACAGAGTCCCTGTGGAGCTCCAAGAGAAAATTTTGGACTGGGTCAAGAAGTTCTTCGCACAGCCACAAGAGGAGAAAGACAGAGTACACAAAGGTATGACGTGCATTGACGTGTCTTGCACTAGCTTCAACTGACAGATCTATAAAGACTTCAACACTTGGAATCGTGGTTACGAGCGCATTGGTTCACAGATCTTGGAGGCAGGAACGAACCCAGACCTCAAAGAGGGCTACTTCATCGGCGAAGAGATCTCGACTGATCATCCTTATTTCGTTGGCAAGAAGCTTAACAGCGGACCCAATGTCTGGCCCGAGACTATGCTCGATGTTGATGACTTCCGCGCTACTTCGATGGAGTACTACAATGAGATGCACGCGTTGGCAAGAGACGTGCTCACTGTAATCGCTCAGACCCTAGATTTGAAGGATGACTACTTCAACGAGTTCACTACCGGCGCAGTAGCCACGCTCAGATATCTTCATTATCCTCCTCAGCCAGCCGACTCTGATGAGAAGCTGGCAAGAGGTATTGGAGCACATACAGATTTCGGATCTGTCACGTTACTGATGCAAGGCGACGTTGATGGCCTGCAGGTTTACGACAAGGAGCACAATGAATGGCTCGACGTATGAGGTCCCTCTGATCTGCAAATTCGACCATCTTGCTGACATGAATGCAGGTTGTTCCTGTTAAAGGAGCGTACGTGGTCAACCTCGGCAACATGTTTATGCGCTGGGCCAACGACAGATACATTTCCAACCTGCACCGTGTCATTAACAAATCAGGCAAGGAGCGGTACTCCGTACCATTTTTCTACAGTGGCAACCCTGACTATGTCATTGAATGCCTGCCGAACTGTAGAGAGGAAGGTCAAGCTCCCAAGTGTCCTCCTATCAGTGTGATGGATTGCGTTGGTGGCAGCTACAAGGCTAGTTATGGTGCGGCAAAGATGTTCAAAGAACAGCCGAAGGCAAAGATGGAGGTCGTCAACGGTGCACAGCCCGTACTCGCCTCGTAGATACAATTCGTTTGGGGACATGAGATCGATTTGCACCATATATGAAGCATGAGCAAGCCAACCAATAATTGTGTGCAGGCAGGATAGCTTGTTCTCTAAGCTATGTTCTAAATGTTACTCACGCTCCTAACTCTGACCCAACCTCGTGCATGTAGACAAGTTTGTCGGCTGCATTCATGCTCTTCGTCAACCCCTCAAAAATGCTCAGTGAATGTATTACATCGACTGGAATCACTATCCCTGCAAGCGAATTCATCTTATCAATATTGGTAGCCCATATTGTCTCTAAGATCTAGATTGAGTGACCCCGGACAAATCGCACTATCAGTCAGCGCCACTTGAAGACTAAACCCCCACCCTTCGCTCAGCTACTGACTGCTTGCTAATCCAATTGATACTGAGTATACATCAGTCTACCATTCAAACAAGAGTTGTGTATCTTGCAACATAATAGTCATATACCTCGACCACCAAGACTTATAAGAGCACTTTATGTTCTTCGCAATTGTACGAAGCCAGGATATATACACACAAGTCAAGCACACAAAGATGGATTCTGAGAAGAAGGATCTCTCATACTCTTCAGGGGACAACACGTCTCCCGAAACTGAGATTGGTACTGTCGTCGATATTGGCGATGAGGGCACTCGGAACTTCTATGGCAGCTCCGTCTCCGACAGCTACCGCATGAAGTCCGAAATTGTCAATCAATGCATGGAAGAGATTGGCATGGGAAGGTGAGTCTCACAGCCATCTCTCAAGTCATACCTGCTGACACATAGAGTTAGATATCAATGGGAGCTATTCGTAGTCAGCGGCTTTGGCTGGATCACAGACAATTTGTGAGTGGATTCTGGACACACTCTCCACACCGATTAACATGCTTCAGTTGGTCACAAGGCATCGGCTCCATCCAGCCATCCGTGGCACTCGAGTTCCCGGGTGTGACGAACATCACACTCAGTTCAGTCGCGTACTATGCCGGCTTGATCTTTGGCGCCTTCTTCTGGGGCACAAGTGCTGATCTGATTGGAAGAAAACCGGCCTTTAATGCTACTCTGATCATCGGAGGACTGTTCGGCACTGCAGTTGCTGGGCTGAGTAACTTCACAGCCTTTTGTATCTTCTGGACTATCATAGGTACAGCTGCTGGTGGTAATGTGCCTGTTGACTCCATGATATTCTTGGAGTTTGTTCCTGGTTCGCATCAGTACCTTCTCACAGTAAGTCATTCCTACGACGACAGCCATTTCTAGTTGACTGACAGCTGGAAGGCCTTGAGTAGTTGGTGGATGCTTGGGCAAGTCATTGTGTCTTTGATTTCGTGGGTGTTCCTTGCGAACTTTGCTTGTCCAACTGACTCGACACCTGCAACATGCAAGAGAGCTGACAACATGGGCTGGTCAGTATTTTCCTCTTTCCAGCGGCAACTAAAGATCGAATTCTGACACTGCTCGGCGATACACCATGATCACCCTTGGAGCAATGACACTCGTCTTCGCCTTTGTCCGAATCGCCATCTTCAAAATGCCTGAATCTCCTCGATATCTCATCTCGAAGGGCAGAGACGCCGAAGCAGTCGAGGCTGTCAACTATATTGCTCGTCGCAACAAAAAGCCGGAGCCTTTGACGCTTGCCATGCTTCAAGAAGTAGACAGAGTCACTGGTGGAGAAGTCAAGGCAGGTGCGACCACGAAACTCTCCCGCAGTATCATCATCAAAGAAAACCTCAAGGACTTCAAGTCAGTCAACTACAAGAATTTGTTTGCCAATCCACAACTGGCCCGCCATACCAGCATCATTTGGCTGATCTGGTTGACCATTGGTATGTTCCCTGACATCTCCGTAGTTAGTCATATCTGATCATACTACAGGTATCGCTTACCGGTTATACTTCAATTTCATTCCCACCTACCTCTCCAAGAAGTTCACCGCGGACTCTTCGTTGTCTCTTACATACCGAAACTATTGCATCCAGTCCATCGTTTCTGTCTTTGGCCCATTGAGCGCTGCAGTACTTGTCAACACTCGCCTCGGCCGACGCTGGATGTTGGGAGCCTCAGCAATCGTCTCTGGCATATTTCTCTTTGCATACACTGCTGCAGAGAATCGCGCAGGAGATCTGGCATTCTCCTGCATCACAGGTCTTTTTGCCAACTTCGGTCAGTCTCCTACCCCTGGAAGCTCCCCAGCATTGACACAATCTCTAATTGTTATGCAGAATACGCTATCATGTATGC
This sequence comes from Aureobasidium melanogenum CBS 110374, assembly GCF_000721775.1. Classification (NCBI taxonomy): domain Eukaryota; kingdom Fungi; phylum Ascomycota; class Dothideomycetes; order Dothideales; family Saccotheciaceae; genus Aureobasidium; species Aureobasidium melanogenum. The sequence goes on along the minus strand of NW_024470054.1, from coordinate 570,520 downwards.
CTTCACCCCTGAGTCGTTTCCAGCACCTCATAGAGGTACGGCGACTGGCACTGCAGCGACTTTGCTGCGTCTGGGTGGCATTTGCGCCAGTCTGATCGGTACATACACGGAGTTTAGTGTTGTGCCTATCTACGTCAGTGCTAGTCTGTGGATTGTCGTGGGGCTCATTGCGTTTGCATTGCCATTCGAAACACACGGCAGGGCTGCAATTTAAGATAACGATGAATTCTCGGAAGCAGAAGAGCGTCAGGAACAAGGTACGGACGTATTGGAGGGTTCGGGGTATATCTGTCTCTATGTGGTTCAGAACTCAGCAGGCGATGGATTTGCGCTTCGATAAATTTGTTTATTGCTTGAATTCTCTATACAAACCTCTGTTCTGGAGGAAGAGAGAGGCCGCTGGCTCAAAGCTTTGCGATACCAAATCCGTCTCTCTTAGCAAGACCTAAGCTGTCCTTAGTAATTTCCTTGATGTTTCTGACGCCGGCAAGAGTCATTGTGCGCGAGAGCTCTCTTTCGAGGATGTTGGTCACGGCCTCGACCCCCTTCTTGCCGTCGTAGCTCAAGCCCCAAAGAACAGGACGACCGATGAGAACAAGGTCAGCGCCGAGTGCAATCGCCTTAAACACATCACTTCCACGCCTAATACCTCCATCGAAGATGACGGGGATGCGTCCAGCCACGGCATCAGCAATTGCAGGGAGGACCTCGATGGTAGCAGGGACCAGATCCAGTTGTCTGCCACCATGGTTAGAAACGACGATGGCATCTGCACCGTGCTCGACTGCTAGCTTGGCATCCTCCGCAGTCATGATTCCCTTCAGAATGATTTTCATGGAAGTCACCTTGCGAAGCCAGGGGATGGTATGCTGCCAGGTAAGGCTTGAGCTGTGCATAGTAGGTCCTGCTTTGTTGATGATCTCGTTGGCCTCATCGACTGTATGGGCATTCAAATAGACACGCTCGGTGGCTGGTCCCTTGATGCCCTGCTTGGGAGGTGCGTAGTTACCCAGCTGCATGCCTTCAGGGAGAACCAGAGGCGTCTTTCTCTCGTTGATGCGGTTGCCAAGGATTGGAGTGTCCACAGTCAGCACGAGGGCAGTATATCCAGCTGTCTCAGCACGCTTGATCAGCTTGCGACTGTACTCGGGATCTTGAGTCAGATAGAGCTGGAACCAAAAGTCGGGACCGTCACGGTTTGAGATGTTGCATGCATCTGCCACATCTTCGAGACTGGTCGTGGACTGAGAGGAGAGTGTCATGGAGAGACCAGTGCTTGCTGCAGCCTCAGCAGCTTCAAGCTCTCCTCTAGGATGACAAAGCCTTTGCATGGCGCTTGGAGCGAAGGCTACTGGAAAGGGGTAACGTTTGCCAAAAACGGCAGTGCTTGTGTCTACGTGTGACACGTCAATCATGACGCGTGGTGTGATGAGAAGTCTACAAAGAGTCAGCACCAGAGCCTTCAGGGATCTAATTTTGCTTCATGTCACCTGTCAAACATGTAAGAGTTTCTAGCTAGCGCCTTTTGCTCGTCTGCACCACATGCATAGTAGTCGTAGACATTCTTCGGCAATCTGGTTTTGGCGATCTCCTCAATCTCCGTCACCGTGATGGGGACTGTTGATGATGCTGCTTTTTGGCTCATTGTTGATGATCTCTGACACACTCAGGGTCTCCGGCGCATGGATATGTGTTAAACGATGGTGAGCGATATTCGATGTTGTGATTGAAGTGAGTGATGCGTTGACGTTTGCGCTGCGATAACCACCCCACTTTTGGCAATGATCTCCTTTCAAAAGCGATCATCTCACTTTATCTGCTTGAGTGAACATCAGCTATGTTTTGTATTTCTCAGTGGAGGAGAGGCCTCCACATAATTGATTCACAAGGCTCACAACCTGAACGCAATGATATGGGAGCGACCTCGCGGTGACGACGACAAGCGGCAGGGTGTTACCCTCTGCAACTTCGGCTAACTACGGCAAAACATCCCCGCTCCTTCCCTGACCGTCTCCCATCACAGGTTCAACATTGCTCGCCTCCTTGACGGACTCGTCATCTCAAGTCTTGGACAATCGCAGCGCTGGCGTCGTCCACCATCATCAGTGTACCATGATCGAACCCAGTCTTGTCGGCTCGCTTGCGTATTTGGCGGCCTATGTCCGACAGTCATACATCGATTTACCGCTTCTAGATTAGTGGCGCTACCATCGCTGTCACTGGCTACTTTGCTCATACAATAATTCACCAGGCTCGGGCGATCAAGATATCTGTCATAGCAAATGGCCGGGCGCTACGGTCAACAAACTGAGTATTTTTTCGCGCTTCTCAAACAATAGCATGACATACTTTTGTGATCATTCTAGGGTTCGCAGGAGGCACTGTGGCAGAGACGTACGTCGCAAAGGCTCAGAGATTATCTCAGCAAATCTCACAGCAGACATGAAATCTCGATGACATTTTTAAGCCTTGGTAGACGACTAATGGAAGCGCAAGGCGACCATTCATACACATATCTGCATTTTCTACTAAAATCGATGCAGCCGGAATTGAACCACAACATCACTCGGACGCAGCTGATGACTTCTACAGCTCGTCATCTAACTTTGTCTGCGTCAAGCTTTTGATCCTCCCTAGGTGTCTTGTCTATCCCGCATCACCAGTTCAATACTCCGCTGCATCAATGTAAGTGGAGAATCAAGCATGTTCGGAAATTGATAACTCACCCGTCCACTGCAATGTCATTGCCAGTCATGTAGCTGCTCGCGTCACTGGCCAAGAAGATGCACGCCCCTCTGATGTCGTCCGGCATGCCGATCCTGTTGTTAATGACCTCCGATTTCCAGCTCTCGAGCAGGTGCGGGAACGGCGCCGTCATCTCCGTCTTGATATATCCCGGCGAAATCGTGTTGACGCGAATGCTGTACTCAGCGAGCTCCACAGCAGCCGGTGCGCACATCGCTCTGACAGCTCCCTTGGTTGCACAATACGCCGAAGAATATTGTCCTCGAACTGCCCTGGAAGCTGCAATCGAGGCCACTAGTATGATGGACCCTTTAGTTGTGTTGTTTTTGATCATCATGTTAGCGGCATGTTGCATGGTGAAGTAAGCACCCTTGATATTGACGTTGATCAGTCTGTCAAAGTCTTCCGGAGTCGTATCAAGGAGCTTGACATTCTTGTTGACTCCTGCACAAGGTACGCAGATGTCGAGCGCACCACCATAATCTCGTTCGAACTCCGCAAACCCATCGCTCAGACTCTCGGACGATGTTACATCGACTCTATAGAACACTGTTTTGACCTTGTACTTCGTCGCGAGTTCTGAAAATGCTGGTTCTGGCTCGATCATGTCGAATATTGCGATGTTCGCACCTGCTTCGGCGAGTCCTTCAGCCATGGCCAGGCCGCAGCCACGAGCTCCGCCGGTGACAAGCGCAGTCCTGCCGGCCAACGAAAACTATCCATCGTCAGTTTTCGTCATGAAGTGTTGTATCCACGCCGTACCCGAGACATCGTAAGATCAGAAGTTCTGTTTTTGGTCACTCAGGACTTGGAAGAGGCTATGACTCTGATTACTCTGAATTATCGCGCGGGCCATCATTATAATGTCGTCAGTGTCATGGGCAGTGTGATGATCTCCCACCAGCCTACATGACTGGAGGCCGTGAAGATACGTGACTGATCTCTATCTGTGCTTCCTTTCCAGGTCAGTTTCTTGCAAAATGGTGGAGGTCCCGGTAAGCGGCAAGAATGGGGGCAAAGTTGGGTCCTGCCGGCTTAGCGATAACGATAGGGTAGTATGCCGGCTTCCTTTTCGGAGCGATGGGCACTAACAAAATGATGATTTCACAGGTAAAGCCATTACAAAGAGACAGCGATTATCTGTAATCTCGAACGCCCTGAATCTTGAGGATCATACTTGGAGTCTAGAAACTGCGCCACAACATATCCTCAAAAGTAAGAGCAGAGAGAACGTGAACCGATCTGTATAGCTGATTTGGACAGTGTCTGATCAAGAGCAGATCACAGATCTCCTACACGCTTATGGCGCTGTTTTGTCAACTCGGTTCATTTCAGATGTCCTCAACATCTACACTGACGATGGTGTCCTGATGGCACCCGGCTATCAACCCTCAGTGGGCAAAGAAGCACTCAAGTCATCATACGAACGCATCTTCTCAACCATCAAACTCGACATTGACTTCTCCATCGATGAGATAGTGATCATGGACAAGGACTGGGCGTTTGCTAGGACCACGGCTGCTGGGACCAAGCATTGGTTGTTGAAGGGATCGCAGGAGAGTCACCATAATCAAGAGATATTCATCTGTCAGAAGGTAAACGGTGCATGGAAGATCGCAAGATATTGTTTCTCAAGTATGAAACCTCTGTAGTTAGTCTTCCTGACAAAGAATTTCCGATAGCTTTACCAAGTCAAGTCTACTCTGGAAGGCATGCAGCCCGCAGCTTCATCCAGTTTGGACACAAAGTCCTCTTCTTCCTTCTGTCTGGCACTGCTCGAGGTTTTCGGCACAGCAGGCCATATCTCCTCACCACCTTGCTCTTCTTCCTTCTTGCGATGCTCCATAACCATTTCTCGCACATCTTTCTGGAAGTATAGAGGACCCTGGTATCCAATCAGTCATTAGTACGAGAGCTTGTCAACTTATCAATTAGGGACTCACCTTTTCTTTCTCTGGATGAAGTTCACCGTTCACGAACACACCGGCGCTTAGATTTCCTTGGGCCGCTTCGCATAGTTCCTTGTCCTCGTTGAGTACTTGCACGTAGAAGTCGTTGATAGCTCTGAATTCTTCATCGCCAGCATTCGTATGGCGAAATACTTCATACTCGATCTTACTGGTTGTGGCTGTGATTGGGAACATCCGTTGGATGTAGAAGAAGTTGTCCCTACGCATGTTAGCTTTCACTTGGTTCGGCAAGAAGACAATTGGGCTTCGTACGTCACCGTCACACTCGTCGTAGGGTAGAAGAATGTGATATTTCTCCTGAATTGACCGTCCGTCTGTGTTTTGTTGAAGATATTGTGCTCCATGTATCCATTAGTGGGGTCGACTCGATACTTGGTCAGATCTGAGACTCCAGCAATGAGCGGATGTGATGTCGCACAGTGATAACATTCGTTGTAGTTATCAATCAGCGACTTCCAGTTTGCCTTGACGTCCATCTCCCAGTAGTGGTCAAATTTGAATTCTTTGGCGAAGTCGAACATTGTCATTCTCGGGGATTCGTCAATGCCTTTGAATTTGTCGTCCCACTTGATGTCGGGCTCGCCGGCTTGCAAGTTCACCCAAATGAAGCCGGCCTTATCCACATGAACGTTTATGGGCAGTAATCCGTGCTCGTTCTTGTCAAAGCCATCGACAGTATCGAACCTCGGAGCCTTGGTCAACTGGCCTTTGGCAGAGTAAGACCAGCCATGATATCTGCAGCTGAGAATACTGGCAGTGCCACATTGTGACTGAACAACAGGGTATGCCCGATGTCTGCATACGTTGTGAAAGCCATTGATGTTGCCTTCGCGGTCCTGAATCAAGAAGAATGAGATACCAGAGACAGTGAAAGACATGTAATCCCCAGCTTTAGCAAATCTCAGAGAGTGGGTGAGGATGATCCAGCTTCTTTGGAAGATCGCTCGCCGTTCGAGCTCATACAATGCATCGGATCTGTACCAACTTGCAGGCAGGTTTTTCTGAGGCTCAGACTTGCCCGCCAGGGCATCAGGAGTCGACCGAGAGAACAGACGCCACATGATGGTTATGGAAGCGGCAATGAGAGAAGGCGGAATCCCAAGCAGACCAGTACACTATCTTGGAGATGTAGTTGATGCATCCTGTTCGCGGTATGTTTTGTATAGTGTCAGAATTGGAGTAACGTGGTGGCAGAGTGTCAAAGATGGGGTTGGTCTCCGCTCCGAGAATAGGTGCGATAGGCCAACCGAAGCCGCACCCTTCCAAATCTGTGTACTGATAAGCTTATCACACGAACACGACAACAGTTGAGAAGCACAACTATCCTCAAGATCATTTGTGAACAAGTGCTCGAGATATGCAAGACATGAAATGCTATCCTTTGTATACATCGATATGATATGGCTGCCCTCATCGCTATCAGCTCTTTGCTTTCTGCAAAGCCTCATCACGACTGGCAGGCATCAGGCCCCCGACTGGTGGTTTATTTTTGCTCTTGAAATCGTCCGACATTTGCTCGAAGGTCATCCATTCCACACCTTCATGTGAATTGACGAACTCTAAAAACACGTCAGTATTCACGGGAGGGATTCTTGAAAAAAATATCTGCACTGACCAATAATGCGTTCATGCATGAGAAGGACATGTGGTCTTCCGCTTACGTCTGCGAGGTTTTAGCATCAATTCATACAGCGAACCTGAATTGCTTACCAGGATGTATAGTCATGGGAAAGATAAATTCGTCAAACTCGCGGTAGTAATATGTGAAGTGATCTTTCCATATGTCTTCAACATCGCGAGGGTTTCTGGATGTAATCAGCATCGGGCATTCAGGGGCGTCCAAAGTAACGCTTACACCCAACCATGACTGTTGGCACTGTTCTTGATAAACATCATAGGCGGCAAGTCGTCGATGTACCAACTGGACAACATTAGTGCTCAATCGATCATGTACTTGTGTAGCAACAGACCTCCCAGGAATCTCCACTAGACCTGTTTCTTCACCCTTGACCAAGGGTTTCATCCATTCTTCGGCCTTCTTGGTGTAATCGATCTTGGTCCAGGTGTCACCGGTCCTGAGCCAATACATCTGACAATCTTCGTGGCTCATAGAGTGATCATACTCTATACCATAAGACAGAAGAAGCTCTGTCCCTTCTTTACTAGTCTCCCACCATCTACAAAATTGGTCAGATTGATGGGCATCCTGTTGTCACAAGCATGGCTTACGGAGCAACACTTCCGCGTGGTGGTTTACCGCAGAACTCTGTCAACATCTTGAATGTCTTGTCAAGGACATCTTTCTGTTGCTCGAAGGTCATGTCTGCAGGATTCTCATGGCTGTAGCCATGCAATCCGATCTCGTGACCGGCATCTCGTACCGCTGCGCAATCTTCTGGGAAGGACTCGAGTGTGTGACCAGGAATGAACCAGCTCGCTTTGATCTTGTACTTGTCGAATAGCTTGAGTAGTCTCCTTGTACCATGAGTGCCAGCCCAGATACCTCTGCTGATGTCACTGGTCGAATCTTCACCACCATAGCTGCCAAGCCAGCCAGCAACTGCATCGATATCGACACCTGACAATATTAGCGTATATCCAAGATATTCGCCGTTTGAGATCCTAACCATAGCCTACGAGTACTCGTTTCTTGCCCATGATTGATCAGAACCGTAGCGCCGGAAGAATTTGATGGTTGTGAATCCGCGGATTTGTGTTTGTAACCTTTGTGGGTTTTGGATGATCATATAATCTTTGCTCCATACCCTCCTCGGACTAGCAATGGTCAGTAGTCATGAAACATATACCATGAACGGCGACACAAATAAAGGTGGGGGATAACATAAATTCAAGGAACCTCTTTCGCTTGGAGATGGAAAAGGTGTAAGGAGATACTCACCCAGCCACATTTCACAGACTTCGACCATCTTGCTAGCTTGCCAAGACGAATTTGCTCCGAAGTTGAGTTGCTCGGTATTGATTGTGAGTCCCACTCTTCCCCGTAGATGTTGCTGCCAGAATCCAAGAGGTGAAACACCCCACCTTAGAAAAAACAAACCCACCTTGATGAACTGATCTGCGACTTGACTCGAGCACCTCAGTCCTTCAAAGACATATTTAAGTATTTCGACTTGCCAAATCATGTCGCACAACCACTCTTACCATCATCAAACTTTCTGCAACAATCAAGACTCATCATGCCTTCCGCCATCTCACCACCAGCATTTGCGCCTCTCAAGGATAGTGCGCTGTTCAAATCGTGGAAACTCGGCAATATTACGCTTGAACATAAGCTGGTCCAGGCTCCACTGACAAGAATGAGATGCCTGAAGAACGCCGAGGGTGTAAACGTTCCCTCTGATCTCATGGTTGAATACTATGGTCAGAGAGCCAGTAAAGGAGGTCTCCAGCTTACAGAGGCGACCGATATCTCACGTTACGCGAGTGGATACCCAGGGGTTCCTGGTGTCTTCTCTGACGAGCAGCTTGCTGCTTGGAAACGTGTGACTGATGCCGTACACGCTAAGGGCGGATATATCTTCTGCCAGTTGTGGCATACTGGACGCGCCTCGCCAACTGGACTTCTCAATGGTCAAACTCCGCTTAGTGCCAGCGATATCCCAATCTCTGGCAAAGCTCTCGACGGTACGGACTTCAGCGCCACACCACCCAAGCCCATGACCGAGGAGGAGATTGCTGAGGTGGTCGCGGACTTTGGCAAGGCCGCCAGAAACGCCATCGATGCAGGATTTGACGGAGTTGAGATCCATGGTCAATTCATTCTAGCTTCTCGGTCTTCGCCTCTTGCTGACTCGGTCAATAGGTGCCAACGGCTACTTGTTGGATCAATTCCTACACGACAATGTTAATGTCAGAACTGATGCGTATGGCGGCTCTATCGAGAACCGTTGCAGATTCCCCCTCCAAGTCGTAAGATCAGTATGCGAGGCTGTCGGTTCGCATCGTGTCGGCATTCGACTTTCTCCTTACAACTATTTCCAGGACACGAAGGACAGTGATCCCAACTCACACTGGGCCTATCTCTGTGAACAACTTGCTGCACTTCCTCAAGACCACAGACCAGTATATGTCCACAGCGTGGAGCCACGATTCGACGAAGTGCTCGACGAGAAGGCAAAGATGGATGCCTTGTCCGCGTATGGTTCTGGTAATGGTGTCGAAGCAGAAGCTACTCGCAAGATCGGCCATTCTTTGGTACCATTCCAAAGGATCTTGTCCAAAGCCGGTATCAAGTTTTTCGCCGCTGGTGCTTACACGCGCGATAATGCTGTGCCTAAACTTGAAGCTGGCGACGCGGACGCAATAGTTATGGGAAGATGGTTCATCGCAAACCCGGATCTACCAAGACGATTGGCCGAAGGTCTCTCTCTCAACCAGTATGATAGAAGTACCTTCTACGGCGCGTCTCCACCGGAAAAGGGATACACGGATTACCCTTTCTTCCCAGGTGGTGCTGAGGTGGCGGCGTGAGCGGCAGTGACTGGAATTTGATCAGTATCTCATAGCCATGACACATAGGAATTGGAGCACCCTCACGATTGTCACTGTTGTCTGAGATGCGTCCCCCACTCTTGTAGAATGACTTGCCCCCAACTTTGATAAGAAGTGGTCTAGGTTGTAATACTGCTCCTTAGCCTTGGGAAAACGCGGGGCCGATTTTGGCCGTGCCTGCCCAACGAAGGAGCTGGCCGAGCTCAACCTATCTCCTACAGCACCAAATCGCCCGACATATACTCGAAAAGATATGAGTCTGAGTCTTACTAGTGTCCAGAATACCATTGTAGTGTCGCCGACAGCTCCGTTGCCGCTCAGCCATCGTTGCCCCGCACGCCATGTGTTCCCTGCCGCTCCTGCCCTTTGAGCTGATAAGGTGAACAATGTGTGAAACTCACATTCACTGAGTATCCTGCATGCAACTTGCCATTGACACTCTTTGACGTTTTGTTCTTTCCTTCTCACCACCATCAAATTTCAACCATGCCGCAGTCTAGATCCAACACGGCAGAGAAAAAATTTGTTTGTACTCACGATGGTTGCAACAGAAAGTTTACTCGGCATGAGCATCTGCAAAGGCATTACCAGAATCACGCCGGAGGTGATTTTACCTGTGATCGATGTCGAGCGCACTTCAAACGCCGCGATCTCTTGGATCGACACTTAGCTCGACATGAAGCAAAAGATGCAGAAGGAAGTTCTCTCATGACTCGCAAGCGGTCCTGGAAAGATGCAGATGGCAATATCGTCAGTAAGAAGCCTCAGCTGGATGAGAACAACGAACAAGAGACCGTTGCCATCAACGATGCAGCTCCTTTGCTTTCACCACCGTTGTCATTTGGCACAGCAGATAATCAGGGTTCTGATGCTACGAACGGGAATGCCTTGGACAGGTCGCTGCCTCTCAGTCAGAACCAACCAGTCTTGACAGAACTGGACACTGCCGCGTTGACACAAACCGGGCTCTTGACAGACATGCCCGATTTTTCTGTGGACGACGATCTTTTCGAGGATGCGTTCAATCCTGACACAGGTTCGGGCCTGACGATAAATTGCGTTTTGCATTGTCTTGCTGACCTGACCCAGCGAGTTCGTTCAATATGCCATATACCACTATGAGTAATTACAATTGGCTTTTCGACCTTGATACTCAGCTGAACCACGACTTTACCTTGGAGAACATGGACTGTGGTGCCTTTCCCCCAACGCAAACCGAGACAAGCTCCAACGATATCATGCACTTCGATTTGCTAGACTTGCCGCCTGAAACGAGAATGGTGGAGTCACACGCCCCTATTGCTCTCATGGTCGATCCTCTACAGCATCAGAACTTAACGCCCTCTCAGACGTCTCCCACCCATGCAGATTCCGCTACTGCATCCAGTCACACGACCTCGACTTCGTCGACCAAAGCGACATCTATGTCTTCTACAGAACGGTGCAAGCCTGTAAATCCAGCATCTCTGCGAAGATCACCTCTTCCGAAAGGGTTGGAGAAACCTATGAGCTTGCTAAATGCAAACACCAGGTTGCCCAAGATAGACGCTTTAGCTCGCTCTCATATTCTGCGCTTAGTTGAGAATGTTCGGCCCGTTGCGCCAACAGGCGACTATGTCACAGTTGATCACACTTTTCTCGCTCTCCCAGCTCTGCAGATCTATTCTGATCTCTTCTTTACAAGGTTTAACGCGACATATCCGTTGATACATCTTCCTTCTTTCGAGCCTGCCAAGGTGGATACTCTCCTCCTCTTATCGGTCTTACTGCTTGGTGCAACGTATTGCGAGAAAGATGCACATCAGATAGCGGTATGGTGCCAGCTACTAAACTGCATACAACTTGCTAACAACCATACAGGTCTGCATACATGATGTTCTGCGACCGCAAATTTTTGCTCATGCAAGTTTCAGTGCCGTTCCTGAGCTCTGGATGTTGCAGACCATCTTGCTTGTGGAGTGCTTCGGCAAATCTCGAGCGGGACAGAAACAACACGACATGTCCCATCTTTTCCATGGACTTTTGATCAACCTGATACGTCGCAGCGACTGTCAAACAGCAAAGCCAGAGACATCTTTAGAATTCAACGGTGATCTTGAGGATGAATGGAAAGCTTGGGCCGATGCGGAGCAGAAAAAGAGGTTCGTGTTCGCAACAGATTGGTTTTGTGGGAATAACACTGATACATGGTAGACTTGCGCTTCTCTGCTTCATGTGGGATACACAGCATGCTGTGCTATTCTGTCAGTCTCTCTGCATGTCGTCTTTCGAACTGCGCTGTACCTTACCATGCGACCAGTCCTTGTGGGAGGCAGAATCTGCAGAGACTTGGCAAAAGCTACGCAAAACACAGACTCCTCCAATACTCTTCTTGACTGCACTAAAAACACACATCGGTACACAAGCGCCAATGGTGACGCACAAGTTGAATGCGCTATCTCGGGTGCTTATCCTACATGGTCTCATGTCCATTGCCTGGGACATGAACAGAAGAGATCAGACATCACTAGGTAAGACGAGCTACCCGCGATGAATCAACGATGGACGCTGATGTTTGACAGGTGTTGTTGGAAACGATATGCTTGATGGCTGGAAGCATCGCATCGCGTCGACATACGATAGCTGGAAAGCCGACTTCGATACATACGTGATGTCAATCACACAAACACTTTCACAATCATCAACATCTATGACGCCAGCAGAACAGCAAGAAGCACGAAAAGGCTTTGCAATGTTCTCGACAGCCAACTCTGCGCTATACCATGCAGCCTATGTTGTTCTGTTCTCCGATTTTTTGGACATACAAATATACGCTGGTGCCAGACATCTGCTGGGCAGACCAGTACGGAGAGAAGACTATACTAGATCGCAGCGAGTTGTGAAGCGATGGGCGAACGAGCAGACTCAATACGCTGCGAAAGCAGCATGGCATGCCGGACACATCATCAAGGATGCTGTGATGAATCTCGAAGGGTTTGATGCAGGGGGCTTGTTTATCCATCCTTGGTGCCTATATCTTGCAACGGTCACTGTGTGGAGTTATCACCACGCGAGGCCTGGCGGCAAGCAGAGCAGGGGCTCGGATGATGATGAAGATGAGATGATATGGGATGCACAGGCGGACATGAATGCCTTGATTGGTGGTATGACCAGCGGCACAGCCGAACAGTTGGCTTCCTCCCAGGCGAGCAACAGGAAGGTAAGCACTGCTGGTTTGACAGCTGTCATCTCGAAGCAACTGGGTAAAGTCAGATGGGCTGTTGTTAGAGATGGCATGCTGGTTTTGAAAGGGCTTGTGCCCTGGAGATTGATCAACGACGCGGAATGATGAGTCAATCGATCTTTGCAGTATCTTTGAAATCTCATACATTGCCATGCCCGGTCTGATCGCTTTAGTCTGCCTTTGTGCCCCGATAGTGCAGCTCGGCAGAAAGATAAGCCATAGATAGGGTGACACTTGTGCGGGGCCAACTCGTAGTCAACCCCACCTTTGAGTATAGCTGGACTCCCACCCCTTCTGGTATCTCCACTGTACTCCAGTTGCGTGACAGCTGCCGAAGGCAAAGATTAAATGTTCAAGATAAACACACGATCTGGCTGGGTATATGTCAACAGCAAAGCAGAACATATTCAAGCAATCAGCACAACAGCTCTTAACAAACCATCTGCCTAATAAAACATCTTTGAAGTTAACAAGATCAAAATGAAGAGCGGCAGTTTCAATGTGCCAATACTCAAGCAGCAAATTCGAGATGAAGGCAGCCAACTAAACGTAAGTACAACAGCGCGTCTATCAACCGTTATTGACACAACCTCAGATCATCATTGTTGGTGCTGGCTTGGGAGGCCTAGGCGCCGCTATCTCGCTTCTCCTCGCTGGCCATAAAGTACATGTCCTGGAAAGCGCGTCTAAGATTGCAGAAGTAGGAGCTGGTATCCAAGTTCTGCCGAACAGCTCTCGCGTTCTTATCCAATGGGGCCTAGAAGAACGACTTCTTCGCCATGTCACTTTTCCTGATGAGTGTATGATGCTCGGCTGGAAGGGTGAGAGACTATCTTCCATGGATTTTGTAGATGCGACCAAGGAGTATGGAACTCCATTTTGGGACTTTCATCGAGCGGACTTGCATAAGGCGCTCTTGGACAGGGCTGTGGAACTAGGAGCTAGCTTTTCGATTAATGCTCGAGTTATCGATATCAGGTACGAGGAAGACGCAAAAGACACTGCCACTGTCATCCTCAAGTCTGGAGAACGTCTGACCGCTGATCTTGTCGTCGGTGCTGACGGCATCTTTTCGACGTGTCGAGACCTTCTTCTCGGTACTCCTAGCCCTCCTACACCGACTGGCGACCTTGCATACCGCGTTCTCCTTGATACGAAAGCCATGAAGGAAGATCCAGAACTCGCCCCACTGCTCGACAAACCGCACAAAGTTCGATACTGGATGGGGCCAGGAGCACACGCAGTCAACTATGTGCTTCGAGATGGCGAGCTCTTCAACATGGTACTGCTCGTACCCGATGACATGCCAGCGGACGCGACGACTTTAGACGGCAATGTCGAAGAAATGATTGAGCTGTACAAAGACTGGGATCCTCGTATACCAAAACTACTTGCGCTGTGCCAATCAGTGCAGAAGTGGAAGTTGTGTTTCCGCGCTGGTCTGGAGTCGTCATGGTCAAATGAAGATGTGACTTTCGTTCTTCTTGGGGACTGTGTACATGCCACGCTGCCGTATTTAGCATCAGGGGCAGGTATGTCGCTTGAAGATGGCGCGACACTCGGTTTTTGTTTGGGCAAGATCAAAAACAAATCGTATCAGGAGAAGCAAAAGGCCTTGGGTGTGTATGAGGACTGTAGGAGGGTACGTACTGAGAGCATTGTTGCCAGAGGTAATCTGCAGCAAGAGCTCTATCATTTCGATGACGGGCCGGAACAGGAAGCTCGAGATGCTAGGTTTCAGGCGTTCGAAGAACTCGAGACGGAGATCAGGCTCACTGGCAACCTGAATGCTGACTTGCCGGCAGGGTGGAAGTTGGGTGATGATCCATTGGCTTGGAGAAGATATGGCGTTGGCAGTTGGTTGATGTCTTTCGATTGCCAACGCGATGTCGAAGAACGATGGCCAGCAGAGAAAGAAACAGTGACTACTGCATCTGATATAAGGGCTCAGTTGTAAGATTAGCGCGCAAAATCAAAGGGGCAGTGGAAGAATCGAACCGCGTATTAACAATCAACATCACATCACCACATGACTCAAAGCAACCACATACTCACTCTCATCCCTCATATACCAGCATCATCGCATCCCATCCACCTGCCTCCATCGCTTTACCGACAAGCGGTGGATTGGCCCAGCGGTCTTGCGCCAACACGTAAGTGTTGGCAACCCCCGCTGGAAGGTCAGCGGTTCGACTCTCGGAGTCGAACCGTTCGAAGCCATTATGGCTCCATCTCGAAATGAAACCAGGTTCAACTGGTGGCTTTCTCCCTGCTGCAGGGGCTTTTCTACGACTGAAGCCCTGGTAGCGGGGATTTGTTTTGCTAATTCGAGAAGGAGCTGTTCGTTTTGGCTGGCGACTGCTCTCAGCCAACACCGATGGTCCAGTGCGCAGGACGGATACCTGACTTCAGTCACGCTCCGGATGGCATGTACTCACTACTTCAAGTACACGTTGCTGTGGCAAGCAAGTTCCGTTCAGTCTTTCACTTCATTCCACCGAGACAGAGGTCAAGCAACCCCCGCAAAGGTTCGCTCAGCTAGCGTTATCATCACTACTGGAATGTCTAACCTTGCGCATCTTGAAACGCCGTTCGCGGCGTTTCCACTCTAATCTTTCGCCATATTCTATGCCTCTTTTGTTTCAGTCGTTGTCTCTTAGAGATCCGCAGTGATTTGTATGTCTCTGAAAGCCGACACTCTGAATTCGAATGCGCAACAGAGTGACTCGCTTGGTCGTCCACAGGCTCAAGTGAAGAGTTGGTTCGACAAGGAGGGGAGACAGAAGAAGCTAGCGCGGAGGCAACTGCAGAGAGAGCAGGTTTAGGAGAGCACGTACCAGAGTTGTTCGGGGATTCTGTAACAGGAGATGTGGGCGTATCTGAGCTTCGCGCGTCTGAAGTCAACACTTTAGAAAGCAGTGCAGGAGGGGGCGGTCGAGGCTCATCATATTCAATCCAAGTACCTCACAGCCATATCTGATGATATCTAGCGGAATATCGCGCTGTCAGATTCCTGTGTGTCATTGTAGGGTTATCGCATCATGGCCAGAATGCAAAGACGCTGCGCGAGCCCTTACAAATACTCACGCCGTCATTTTACGCAAATGCAGCAGTGCGATATCGTTGAATAACGATGGTAGGTTGATGCTCATTGATGTGTGAAAAGGAGAGAAGCGAGTGACGTTGGAGAGGACATCACCGCCAAGAATACCGCAAATTACACGTAGACATCCTGCCCAACGCATCTCCGAATAAGCTTCTATCTGTCTCTAGCAACGTTTGCATCTGGCTGATTCTGCTGACGGGTCACTTGAGATCCAATCTCAATACTGTCGGAGAATTCGAAAGAGTGTGCAAAATCATCGGCGCGACTGCTAAGGAGACGCGCCTGGGCTGCAATGGCATGAGCAAAGACCGAATATGAGTACCTACAGCCTCGAGCCCAGCAGCATGATAAGGTCAAGCAGCGACGGTTTCGATTTGCTATTCAATTTCGCGACGGTTTTCAGCAATCAACAGATGATTTTGGTTTGCTCCGAGAAGACAGTGAGAAGGCGTTGCGGTCGCGTCCTCTGTGGTCGCGCCTTCTGCCCGACGCTCGTGAGTTGTGTGGTGACAGTCTATGCAGCTGCCACGTTTCGCATCCACCATTCCATTCATCACAATTGCAACATGCGTTCATCAAGGTCATAACATTCCTCTGTGATCCCATTACGCGTATGGTCGACCTGGACTCGAGGCCACCGATCCTGAGCATTGACGGGAGCTTGTCTCCATGACACGTGAACTTGAAACTTCGCACTGACATGTCTTGACTCCGCATGACAGGGGGAAAAAAGGAGGGACATGTTGTTATACCCGTCTTCACGGATCATCCGACATCGTTCCTGCCTCAGGCTGTCCATCATGTTTCACAAATTGAGGCTCCGCGGAGTAGCTACCTGCTCCCGCACGACATGCCCGTGCCTCAACTCCACGTATAATATTCGTCATAGCTGTTTGACACTTACCACGACCTCAGACTATAGTCTCGTTCTGACTCTGTAGGTTTTGTAGTCAAACTCGATTATCGCTGAACTCCAAACAGGACGTATCCTACCTGAAATTTCACTTGACTATTGTAGAGCACCCGCATCTAAGTATTGCTTAGAGAAGCCAGTTGACGCTGAATCTTGGCTGCTCGACCAGGATGTCCAAGTGGTTGTCTTGCAAACTCATGCTGAACATACCTCATCAAGGGCACAAATCAAGAGTCGGTCGAGCTGTCAACATGCGATGACAACGTTGTCGAGGCCACCATTCACGTGGTGGACGCTTCGCCACAGTCTCAAACAACAACACGACTCGATGCCACTCAACATCTGATACTGGCTAGTTGCGCCTAATGCTATCTCGCCCCTATAATCAGGCAAGCCTTAGTGTCCAATGTCATACGCAATGTCTTTGCCAGGCCTCGGACAGCTCTTGTTTTCGGATCAAGTTCGCGCACAGCCTCATCATCCTTACTGGTCTACCTATGCATAAATACCGCCTCCCCGTCAGCTCAAGTCATCTTTCCACTCACTCACATTCATTCGCCCATCGACGACCACAATCAACTAACCAACCTACCACATTCCTTCGAACTAAACCACATTCATTACCTCCAACTTTCTTTTACAATCCACAACTCGACTCGTACGAGATCTTCTATCAAAATCAAATCAATTTTTCGCTGACTTGCTGTCTAGACCACAATGAAGTTCGCTCTCGCCCTCTGCGCTGCTGCCGCCGTCTCCGTGACCGCCATGCCCATCGCCGAAGCAGGTCTTGGCAGTGGATTTGGTGGTGCTCTAAGCGGCATTGGCAATGGTGCCGGAAACGCCGTCGGTGGCATTGGTGAAGGAGCAGGAAACGGCGTCTCCGGTATTGGACAGGGTGCAGGCTCTGGTGTCGCTGGAATTGGCCAAGGAGCTGGCTCCGGTGTCTCTGGAATCGGTCAAGGTGCCGGGGCTGGTGTTGATGGCATTGGCCAGGGCACTGGTAACGGCGTCTCGAAGCGCGGCATTGGCAGCGGAGCAGGCGCTGGTGTCTCCGGCATTGGCCAAGGCACGGGTTCCGGAGTGTCTGGAATTGGCCAAGGTGCAGGTGCAGGCGTCTCCGGTATTGGTCAAGGAACGGGATCTGGAGTCTCTGGAATTGGTCAGGGAACAGGCTCAGGCGTGTCCGGAATCGGACAGGGCACAGGTTCAGGTGTGTCTGGAATCGGACAGGGCACCGGTAGCGCTGTCGCTGGCATCGGTGGCGGTCTGGGAGGTGCTCTGGGCAGACGCAGCAAGCGTGGTCTGGGTAGCGGCCTTGGAGGCAGCGTTAACGGCATCGGCCAGGGTTCAGGGAGTGGACTTCTAGGCCTTGGACTGGGGGCTGGCAATGGAGTCTCTGGAACAGGCCAGGGCGCAGGTAATGCAGCTGCCAACGTTGGTGGAGGTGTTGGTGCTGGTATTGCTTAGGTGAAGTTCTCGTTGAACATCACGATTTCGTATCTCCTTTGTTCATAACTCTTCTTTGTCATCTTCTATTTCTCACATGTTTGCTAGAATCTGGTATTCTTTTTTCTTGTTGGCCAACAATATATTCTTTTTACTTCGTCTCGATCTGATGCAAACAATGAACAGCTGACTGTACCATTGCTGTGTCATGGTGCTTGATGACTGGTGACCATTTCAATTTTGCAATTGACTACTTCCCTATTGCAAGTACAAGTGTGGAAATACGCTATCAAAATGCACAGTTGCAACTGAAATCTTACTCTAACCATGGAGATGACCTTTGATCAAGTCTCTTTGTGGACACTACATTCTTTATGACAGTATTGTACATTTTGGCAGCTTCGTTGTGACTTTCTTTGGCGCACTGGAAGGCTGCAGGAGAGAATGAGAAGTATGACCACGACCACGTGCACAAACAAACTCTTGCGCGAACTCTGACTCTCACAGATCCTTTCACTGTCCAACCTCCAAGTCAATCGTGACTCACACCAATAAACTCAGTACATCAATGAACCTGCCATAGAGACACTCGGCAGCCTCATAGCTTTAGCTTCTTACAGGATTCACTTGCACCCAAGCTTTCAGGCTATTAACCATGTCGTTCAACAATGAGATCTTCGATCCCATACTCAAATCAATGGCCCCTTGTGTGTGGTCTGATGGCAGCCTGAAACACTCTATTGACATTTACGCTTACGATAACTTCCATTGCGACGACGACGCCGAACAACCAGAGGGCATATTCGCCGCCACAGAAGAGCTGCGCACTCACCTCAACTCCACGCCACCTTATTCCCCAAAAGAAAATGTCGTGTTTGAAGCCCTCTGTCGAATAGTGCATGGATCGAATTTGATCGAAGGGGCAGGAACAAGTCCTGTTTGCACAACAGGTCTCTGGCGATCCTCTCTCGGAAGACAAACCCCCGAACATCTCTCGCAGAAGCATATCGTCTACCGTTGGCTTAAGCTGGAGCAGCCCAGACGAGAGCGGACTGACGACGATGCGACAATACAAAAAATCTACCGCGAAGTGGTACAACATCTCTGCGCCCTCATGTTTCTTCTTGACGAAATTGTGCTGCAGGACAAGCCATTCTCAGAGGAGTTGATACCTGAAGCTCACAAGATCTTGACCTATAAGGTTGACTCTGCTGCTGACAGCTACAACGTCTACGGCGGCGTGTACCGTACCACAGACGTCTGCGCTGGCCTCACTACGTTCACAGCCCCTGAGCACGTCCCACGCGAGATGCGCGCCTTGATCGCGGCACTGTCGTCCGAGATACTCGCGGCTGAACAAGTTGGCCACATCGACCCTTACTTACTGGCAGCAAAGTATTGTCACAAGTTTATCAACATCCATCCCTTCGTTGATGGCAATGGTCGTATGTGTCGACTGATCCTCAACATCCTGCTCTTCAAATATGCAGGTGACTTTTGCGTTCTAGGAGAAAACGAGCAAGCAAAAGATGAATATCTATCCATTGCAGTAAGAGGCAGTCAATCAGATCAAACCTGGAAAGAATCAGATGAAGAGGAAGCTGCATCCATGAAACCACCATGGGGCGAACTTGCTCTTCTTATTCTGCGTCAGTCGAGGAAAGGTATGCAAGAAGTCCTTCAGCACGAGACGTTTCTCAGAAATCCTCCCAAGTGTTTTCATAGGAGCGTGCAAGCTGGTCATGAGGTTGCGGAGGGTTCTTCAAGCAAGACAGATGAACAAACATGATATCATAGCTGGTTGATACTGACTTGAACTAGCTATCCAACCACTCCAATTATCTCAATTCAACTTCTCGTAGTCCCGAAAAGACCTCTTCTACACATTTCCCTCGTGATCGACTTTAAGTGCTAGTAGCAGCAGGCGACTCAGTAGATGTAGTCTTAGTAACCTTTCCAGAAGTCCTGCTCGTCTTAGAAGTAGACTTCAAAGCAGACTTTGGGGTCTTGCTAGTCTTCGAAGTAGTACTTCTTTTACCACTAGTCGTAGTGGCTACCGCATTGGCAGTGACGTAATAATTCGCATAAGTCAAGTAGTTGGCGCATCTGTCCATAGCAGACCCCATAGCCGAGCTCATTGACGACATCATATCACCCATGACGCTGGAAGTGGCGCAGCTGTACACAGACATGATGGCGCTGGAGTCCATGCTCGTAAAGTTGAGAGTGGAGGTGGAGCTAAGGCTTGTGATGCCGGTTGATACAGTGTTCGTGTTCGTGGTCGTGAGAGTTTCGGTTGAGACAGTGTTCGTGGCCGTGGGAGTGTCGGTCGCGACTGAGGTCGTCATGGTGGTTGTCTGGGTGGCTGAACTGCCGTCGTACATGGTCATGGTTGAGATGGCAGGCATGGCCAAGACAGCGTGCTGAGCGCTGATGCCGAAAATGGCGAGGAGGATGGAAAGGCCCTTGGAGTTCATCTTGAATGATGCGAGCTTGGTAAAAGCGAGTTGATGAATTGAGATAATCCTTTTTGAGTTGTGTGTTGACAGACAGAGAGCGGTAAGGTATGGCTATATGTAGTATGTCGTTGCAGTAGTAAGGAATTGTCGTCGTCTTCCGTACGCCAGCTCGCCGCGTGTGCAGAACTGCATATAGTCAAGAATTGCCATCATGTTGGGTACTCATGGACGAGGCTGCTTGGCAAAGGGACACAAGCGAGCTCGTTCTCCGCAGACGAAGTGAATCGTGACACTCACCATTCCTCAGATATGTAAGATTCTGTCCTACCACATGTGTTATGCTGACATGCCAAACTTACTGTCGAATAGAACAAACCCAACACCCGAAATTTGTGCAATAAGCTTGCGTCCTCTGTCCGTAAAAGACTTCATGACTCTACTTCTTCCACATCCTGAAGTTGCGAGAGCTCTGAAAGTAGTTAGGGATGGATGAGTTGGTAGAACGTGTTGGTGGTCCGAGGGCATAAGCAAGCATACTGGCCTTTGCTGTTGGTCGTCCAGAGCATACGCAAACAACGAACAGCAGTTCTTGCCAGAATTGTCTGTCGTGATAGGAGACTCCTGGGTATATAGAGCAAAGCTCATTACCACCAGATGTTTCAAAGGCCGAAAAACCCCCCCAATCTTTTCAATCGATCATCACCACGAAGACACAAAAGAAATACTCGCCATGTTCAAATCACTTATCTTCGTCGCAGCAGCAATCGCTCCTGTTGTGGTTCGAGCAGACTTTTGCAAAGCAACAGATGATGTCCTGTTCTTCTCGTGGTAGGTAAACCTTCCATTTTCTGGTCGAGTGTATCCTAATATTCTTGTCAAGGACCGTAAACCTCAGCGGCATCGAGGGTGGTTGCGACGCGACCGTCAATGGTCAAAACTTCCAGAATGTCTTGCAAGGTGAAGAGGGTTGTTTTGCAGTGACCAACTTCAACTGCCAGGATCCCCAAGGAGGCGGCACTACCTTTACCTTCAACCAGTCCGACTTTTGTGATGGCGGATCGGTTGCAGATGCGGTGCGCCAGGTTTTCAATGTGGACGGATTCAGTTGTTCTGGACAAGGTCCGGCTTGATCTTTGCAACCATCTAGAAATACGCAAGGCAGATAGTCTGGTAGTGCTCTCTCAGTCTGGTAGCACGATTGATTATCTGAATAGCCATCGGAACCTCAATGACGAAGTGACTTGAGCCGTGATATGTCTATGGAACTACGTCGAGAGGATGCATATCTTGCATACATTGAAGGTCCGGGCCTGATGTGACAAGATAGTAGAAACGGGCAAGAGCGTTTATGGACAGTTGACCTGTTCCTCTGTAGGTGCTTGTTGAGGTCTGCGGTCTGTTCCATTGGATATCAATTGCTGTAACTCTTTTGTCTTTGAAAGCTTCTCGATCGTCTTCAAGCTCCTCGGGAAACTTGAGTTGAGCCAACATTGTGATGGCAGCTGCATCGAGGACCAGGCATGCCAAGTTACGCGCCGGGGGAAGGAACTGGTCCTCATCGTCCGAGAGTTCCTTACTCCGAACAAGTGCGCGAAACCCGGCACGAACACGATCATCAGAGGCTTCGTCGAGCGCTTCTTGATCCTCGATAATGTCTAGCTTGAACCGTTTCCATGCCTCGGTCGCGAATGCTGGCAGCGTGTACCCATTTGCAAGCTCGCGCTCTTGTACACGAAGCCAATTCTGCATGGCCTGCTGCAGTTGTTTTCGAGACAACTCATCATATGCAGTGACAAAGACTGTGAAGCCCCAAGTGGGATCGGGCGGTGGCATTCTCTCGTCAGAGCGGAAGCTCGCCAACTCCCATTCCGCGCACTCCTTGAGCAGATGACGCACATCGTCGCCGCTGGGGGAATAGCTCATTGTAAATTTACCGCGACGTGCGGGTGTGTAAGTTGTCTCATCTGCTGAATCTAGAAGGTCGCGGATAGAACAAACACGACTGCGAATGTCGCTGGCGGCGCCAGGCCCAAAGGATCGAGTAACAAAACCGCAACGCCGTGGAACAGGACGAGTCACAAGCGTCTGATCCATAGGCGTGACTGGCCTACTAGATGGAGCAGCAGCGCTACCGCGGCCACTCATGTTGGTAATATTGGTGATCTAAACGCTTCGGATGGCGTGAAGGTCGAAGTTTTATGGATATGGACGGACATCGATTCAGATATTCTGCCCTCGGGATTACGTGAATCATAGATCGTGTCAAACAAGCTTCAATTTAACTCTGTTTGTGTCATGAAGGTTGGCAAGAGCGAAGCTCTCAGCTTGCGACAGCAACGTTTTAAGGCACCGCTTAGTCATCAGCCCTTGGCCAGTTCGACTTCTATGTTTGGCTTCACCTGACGTTCCCTTCTTTCATCATCCTTCGAGAGTCCACAACTTCTTATTTGGAGTGGAAGTCGTGCAATGACGGTGACGGGAGAAATCAAAATGATATGATTTGTTCAAACAGCCGTTATGATACGTACGGCCACAGTCAGCTGACAACTGGGCATCCCGTCCGCTCTGCCATACATAAGCAGTTGAACGGCAGATTAGTACTACGGTGGGTGACCACGTGGGAATCCCTGCTGCTGTACGTTTTGTTCTTTTGATCCTCTGGCTCATGTCTTTGTTTTGTTTCACGAAGAGGGCCAAGTGCATCACCAACACAGGAAAACACGGACTGACGTGAAAGCATATAAACTTGACCGATGAATTCTTTGTTATGTACTGAGATACGCCAGACAACTATCTATAGACTATCGCAAATCGCTAATAACTGTAGTCAATGTATTCGTCAACCTTTGCCTTGTCATCCACATTTTCCTGCGGCTGCTCCTGGGTCATACGACTGCCTCTTCTCTCAAGAGCAGGCGACTCCATAGAGAAAGAAGTAGATCTGCTACCGGGTGTGAGAGCGCCAGGCAACCAGAATGGGCTAAGTCCACTGCTTCTGCCTCTCTCACCCGCCTTCTCGGCCAAAGAACTTTTCCTCAATTGCGACTGGTAGGCTTCACCTTCATGCTCGTCTTTCGATTGTTCCATAGCACGGGCAACCATTCCAGGGAAAATATCGGGGCCAATGGCATCGGTTGTCTCGCGCACCTGTTTGGCAAGAGCGTTTCGGTGAGCGCGAAGTTGGGAGAGTGAAGCCGAGGAAGCTGGATTCAGAGCCACAAAGAGGGGAGGAAGTGACTTGAGGATATCCATGCCAATCTCGCCGATGCGGAGGGCAGCCAAGGAAACAGAAACCATGAGCGCGAAGAAGAAGATAGAAAATTGCCAGAGAGGAACAAAGTCGGGAATATAGGTGTGTGCGCGCAGATACCAGGGCAGTGAATAGGTGTACTGCCCACCAATGCGGTTGTAGTAGAGCCAGAAGCTGACAAGTGCTGTGTAGTAGATGTACAGAGCAGGAGCCAAAGCCATTGCGACGAGAATTTTCCAAGTAGCCATGACATCGTGTCCTTGAAGCTTGACAACGGAACCAGCAAGAGCCTTTTTTTGCTTCTTGATCGAGATCATCTTGGAAGTCACAAACACTGGCCAAAACATCAAGACTCCTGGCAATGTACCCAAACTTAGAAGTAGCAATTCTCCAAGGCGGTAGAGAAGCGTGG
This sequence comes from Aureobasidium melanogenum CBS 110374, assembly GCF_000721775.1. Taxonomy (NCBI): domain Eukaryota; kingdom Fungi; phylum Ascomycota; class Dothideomycetes; order Dothideales; family Saccotheciaceae; genus Aureobasidium; species Aureobasidium melanogenum. The sequence continues at coordinate 546,481 of NW_024470054.1, read as the reverse complement.
CCAAGCACCACCACCAAGGACGTGCAGAAGCGTCACCCCATTCTACCTGGTGGTCCTTGATGCCCAATGCACGAAGATGGCGGTTGTAGTCGACGACTGCTTTCTTCAAATTCACAACTCGAGGATCGTCCTGGTACTTTGTGTAGCCTTTCAGGAGGCGTCTGTTGAACTCAATCACCACGGGGAGAGGGAGCTTGCGACCAGGAGGATTATAGAGGCGACGTGTGGCCTGGATAAGCTGCAAGGTTTCATGATCCGGACTTGGTTGTGTGACTGCTGCTAGACCTTCGTAAATTGTCTCCAACAATGATCCGATGGCATCACGCTTCTCAGTACCTCCGGCTTTGAACGCTTTGACCTGGTCCGGGTGTACGTCGATGGGATTACCAAACTCGATGACTGCTCGTGAGCGGAACTTGTGAGCATGGAAGTAGTTCATGCCAGCCGGGATGATGGTAAGTCCACAATCCGGATCACGGGCCAAACATCCCAGAGCCATGATAGCGACGCCAGCTTTCAACGGTAGCAAGTCACTTCTGTCGTGGGATCCACCTTCTGGGAAGATACCAACACAAGCGCCCTTGGCAAGCTCACGATAAACGGCATCAAACATACGGTTCTGGTCGATGTGAGGCGCGACCTTGAATTTTGTGCCCTTGATCATGCTTCCATCAGGAGCTTTGCTCTCGCCAGTGAGCTGAAGAATCGAATCCTCTGCTTGGAATGGTTTGCGCAGGCGGAACTCTCTCGGTCCTATGATCTCCTCGATGTACTGACTCTCGGGTGCTGCCTTCGAACCAGGACGCTTGGGCATGATGATGCTACCGCCTTGCATATATTGGCCATTGAGAAAGTTTGTTCCCACACCGCGAACCAAGGTTGGATCGATCTCAGGATCCGGAATATAGATATAGCCTTGCCCTGGCTTGACATGATCCATAGCCCTGGTCACCGGCAATGAACCCATTTTACCAGCCATAGCGCCAATGTAAGGTTCCTTCATCGATTTCTCCGCGACCAAGAAAGACATGCGACGTCCTACATGTTGCTTCAACAGCCGCATGAGGATGATGGAGTCAGCAAATTGATTGGCATGCGGTGCGCCAACAATGATGACAGGGCCCTTTTTAGGGACTCTGAAAGTGTTTCTGGGATAGATCTCTCTGAAGAAGACATCCAAAGCAAGGTTGAAACTTGCCAGTCCAAGATCGTACACCCATGGTGTCAGTACTTTGCTGTTGTCATTGTTTTGTTTCGTGATCTGCTTCTTGCTGTCGTTGGTCACATCCTGGGCAGTTCCGTTCTGTGTTGTAGCCTGGGTTGATTTGTGGTCGTTCGTTGAGGCCATCTTTGCACTGAGCACAGCTGAGCTTCGGAGCTATCTGATAGCTCACGAATGTCCCAGAAGCACCGCGAGCTCGTGATGATGCGGCTCACCGTATGCGCGCGTCTTTCACAAAGACGCTCGGGGTCGACTTCAGCAAAAAGGTGGAAGTCGCGGGTCACTTTTAGTTTCTGTAAGATCTTTTGATTGAGGAAATTGGTGCGAGTCAGGATTTCGCGTTTAGATCAGGCCACACAGACCGCAACTTTTGCCGCGGTTACATCACAACAATTGCCGTTTTCGAAATTCGAACATACGTGTCTTTCACATCTCATAGCAATTGGCTGTACCATCACATTGTTGCCTAGATATATGTGTCCAGTTGTAACATGATCTTTTACGACTGTTCTGGCAATAAATCGCATGTGTCACATCGCATCCGGTCTGAAAAAGGTAATTGCATTGAACGCAAATGATGCCAGAATACTTGGCCAAAATGTCCAGAACTCCTCATCCGAAACCCATCCGCCCTGAACGCCAAACATATGCCTGCAAGCTTATTCTCTGCGATCAACTTCCGATTCCGACACGTATGAAGGTCGTCGAGGTGCCAATTGCGCATCTGTATCTGCAAGTGCCGCCTCGAAGCTTATGCCGAAAGATGCGGCTAGGTACGCAGCATAACGTCTTCTATACGCATACGATATTTGCGCTGTCGAAGAGGCGGAATCTGCTTGACATTAGCGATATCCTGACTATCAGAATCACGAGGGAGCTGACCTGTGTGTGTGGTCGTTTCTGAACTTCCGGGATATTTGAATGCACCGAGACTTGGTCGTCGAGGACTTGATGCCATTTCATTTGATGTTGGCACTTGTAAAGACGATGTCATCAAGGTATTTGTTGATTCAAACATTGTGGTGTTGGGAGGTGTATTTGCTAGGTGCAAGTCTGTGGAAGTGTTGCAATGCAGACAAAGACTGTGAGTTCGAATGATATTTCTACCAATGTTTCCTGAGGGGAGTCTCCTCTTTAAGTGAGAGGTGCGGTGTACCCTCACCAGTAAGCATCATCACGTCGTACTGCACCTCAATTACGTGAAGGTTCAAAGAAAACCAGCTTCATTGGATACTGCCCCAAACATTCCTCGAAACTCAGATCTGCATCGCCCTTGCGGCTCTGCGCGATTTCATGTCAACCACCAAATTTCTGAGCCATTTTCACAAAAATCACGCAAGACAACTGCATATCCTCTAGACGACACGCGATCACGCATCGACGACAGAATCTATCGCAATGAAAATATGAGCCATTTTGGACCAATCTGATCGATTGAGTTTGAGTGGCAGCCATGTTGCGATCACACGCGATGGATCGGTGGCGCTGGAATGTTTGTATTCTATGTCTACGTCTACAACGATAATTGATCATAAGGTCAGCTTACCCATGTCTACATAATTTAAGCATCCCTCTGACCGACGAGAAATTACACCGCTCGATGCGTGTCTCCAATAAGCAGGGTTAGGTGAGCTCACAGCCGTTTAGCCACGTCGCATTGGATTTTGTCTTTGGTACCTTTTTGAAGAGGTATCGTGAGACACAATCATCTGCCTTTTGCAGCAGCTCAAGAGATATTCTTCAGTTCAGCGGCTGTTCCTGAGACCCCTCGTTCCTGATGAAGACTCCTCCATCAATGTCGTCAGCCACAATGCGGGGCCGCGTTCGGCTCCTCCTCCAGCCTCCACTTCTCTTTAGGGACAACGCACCATGATCACTTACTCTTTTACGACTATAGACTGTGAAGATGAGCATCGCAGTCGCAGATCAACTCAACAAATTCTTCGAGTCGATATTGTATATATAACTGTTCTTTGAGGGAATCGAGCAGACTTCTTCATCTTAACCATTTCTCTCCTGCGTGCATGTTCCAGCCTACGTCATGGCCTTTCTCACAGGTGTTGGCGTGCTTTCAATCGTTCTTGGACAAGCTCTGGCTGAGATTGGTGTCATCAGTCCTCTTGCGCAAGCATGTCCTGGCTATACTAACAACTCTGACGTGGTCTGCATCAACCATTATGCATCCGCCATGCCACCGACTTTCGATCGTCCACATTCGAGTGGAGGAGAATACTTCCCAAACGATACCTTCGTCGGAACCGAAATCCCGTCTGATCCATCATGGCAACTCGTGAAGAACGCAACTTTCGTTGTCTTCGATGAGCGCGGTAGCCAGATTCTTGGACCTTCTCCTAAACTGGAACATATCTTTGCTACACGGAACGACTCCATTCACGAAGGCCCAGTATATGTTCCAGCTTTGGATGCAATCATCTTTTCGTTACCTCATCAGGGCATCTATGAGCAGCAAATCATCCATCTCAATGGCTCGACACCTCGTATCGACAACTATACTACCACCCCTCCCGTGTATGCGGTAAATGGAGGCAAGCTTTTCAATGGAAAGGTCTACTGGGCTGTCGAGGCAGGTTTCTCTTTCCCTTCTCCCAAGAACGGATCACTAGTTGCTCAGAGACCTGGTATCTACGAGCTCGATCCTCTCACTGGGGATGTCAAGGTTCTGCTCAACAACTACTTTGGCCAGGCATTCAACAGCCCGAACGATCTTTGGGTAGATGCGCAAGGCGATATCTGGTTCACCGATTCCTGGTACGGCTATGCCATCAATGTTACCGAGTATCCTGTACTGCGACCTGCGACCTACCGCTTCATACCCTCCACCGGACGTGTATCAATCGTTGACGACAGCATTGCTCAGCCCAACGGCATCGGCATGTCTCCTGATGGTCGCACCATGTACATCAGCGATACTGGTGTTACTGACTTTGCGAACTATCCAGCTAACGGTACCCTGCCTCGTTACACTTACAACCCTCTCGGAGGAAACTCACTCTACGCTTTCGATGTGCTTCCTTCGCCAGCCGGATCTTACATCACGGGTAAGCGACCTATCTACTTGGCTCAGACCTTTGGAGATGACGGCTTCCACGTTGCTCAGAATGGATATCTGCTGGGGGCTGAAGGTGGCGGTGTCACCGTGTTGAGCGCATATGGTGAGGTGTTGTTGCGCATTGAGACCGGCTTCACAATCAACAATATCCAATTTGCTGGTCCTGACAGGAAGGACCTTTGGCTTTTCGGTGAAGGTCCAATCAGTCGACTGACTTGGGATCTGGTCGGCATGGCACAAGAGTGAGCTGCTGTTGTGTGAGAGTACATAGGCGTTTGTATATAACAACATGACAAGCAAACAACAAATGTACACAATTTGATCCATTATGTTCGAACATACTGGCAGGTACAGGAGCGAGATGACGAGGAAAGCGCGATTGCATTGTGGTCAAAACTTCTGGCCAGTTCTCCGCACAGACTTTTGACCATCCATGTCTTGAATGAATGCGACGTTTCTCAGACCTTCACCAACAGAGTCAACTATACAATTTCTCTTGTGTCACTTCAATTGAAATGCTCGTTTTGGTTTTCCGATCCAGATAACGTTATGCTGGAGAACCTGTCGACGGGGACGCGCTTGCCAGCCTAAACCTTGAAGAATCTCAAAGAACGTCAAAGACTAATAACAACAATCGCGTTCGTCGGCCAAGCATAACACATAAGATGTTAAATTACATGTCATTCAGACAACAGGAAATCATTGATCCGGAAAAGACGTAATGTCGTCGTTCTTCAGGTCAGCAGCAGACATCAGCTCTTCTCGTGAAGAAAGCACCTCAGACGACACGAGCGACGAGTCAGACAGCAATGATCAACAAATCACAAGGGTGCGCACATTGGGCTCAAGTATCGCGGCCGAGGAACAGTCAGGACCTGGTGCGACACAGGCACTTGCAGAAGGTTCTCGGAACACCAGCTACCACCGTGACATTCTACTACACGCTCTACTGGAGGAACGCTGTTATAATGAGGCATTCGATGACCTGAGAGCGGCCGGAATTACCAGCAAAGATCACCCACAAGTTCAGACACTGGCGAAAGAGAAGTACTCTCGACTTTCACGACAACTCGGCAGATATGGTCTGGAAACCGGCGATTTGGATTCTGATCAATTCGGACCTCTTCGCCAAAATTATCGAGATGGTATATCTTTGATTACGCGAAAGTCCGTCGACCTCCAAACACCGATTGAAGATGTTTTGGCACAGTCTCAAAGCAATGACTTGCCTGGACCTTTGCTTCGTTTGATGGGGGGAGACCAGTCAGCAACCATCGACATGAGTCGACGATTTAGTGATCTTGCAATCGCTGGTTCAGATTTGCATGCTCAACCCAAACTCCTTGGCAATGGCATACTTCCTGGACACCCTTTACTCAACTCAACACGATATACCCGAGACTTTGAAGAGTTTGGCATTCTCGGTAAAGGTGGTTATGGCACCGTGTTTCGATGCAAACACAACCTGGACGGCAGACACTACGCAATCAAGAAGATTCCATTAGGACCAACTCGCATGCGCAAGATCCAAGAAAATGGGCAGGCCGAGCTCGATCACATTCTCGTCGAAGTACGGACCTTGGCACGGTTGGAGCATCCGAATATTGTTCGGTACCACAGTGGCTGGATTGAGTGGGCACCTCTGATATCCAACAAGCAAGCGCTTGAATTCAATGGCCATAAGCTGCTCGAAGCACCGAAAGAATCAGAGGAAGATGATGTTTCGGAGAGCTTCGATCATAACATACCAGCGATCGACGTTGAATTTGGCTATGATGATGACGACGACGAAAATCCTTTCGAAATGTCAGGTAGTCGAGATCAACGTTTCGCGACACGAGAAGAAGAAGAAGACATCATATTCGAGGATTCCAGAAGATCAGGAAAAACTACATCCGACACTCAATCTTTACAACCAGGGTAAGCTATGAATACAGGTTACAAACCCTTTGGATCACATGTGCTAATCCTCTTATCAGCTCATATTCAGAAGGCACACCTCTTCAAAAGATACCGAGTCGCGGCACAGTCGCAAGTGTAAGCGACGAAAGCGAAATCGAACTGATCACACGCAAGGACGAGCCATCGGAAAGCAGCTACGACGCGTCATCATTCAGTACTAACCAACAGCATCACGCCTCTTCCTCACCTTCTCTAGCACTCCACATTCAAATGTCTCTATACACTATGACACTTTCCGACTTCCTCGCTCCAATGACATATCCAATCACGACTGAAAACATCGCTTCACTTCGCCACTGCTTCCACGCGCATTCATCGCTGGAAATTCTCTCCTCTATCATCGAAGGCGTCGAATACCTGCATTCAGAAGGCATAGTCCACCGTGACCTCAAGCCTGGCAATATCTTCCTCGCTGTGCGCGAAGGCTCAAAACCGCCTCCTGGTGCTCTATCGTTGCACAATTGTCCCTCCTGCATCGGCCACGACGTCTCGCGCCCTTATAATGTCAGCATCTGCATTGGCGACTTCGGACTTGTTTCTGCTATCGCCAGACCAGAAGACACACCTCCCATGACAGGTGCTTCGTGCAAGGCTGTGGGTACAGAGATCTATCGTCCTTACAACGTGACTCGTGGCAATCATCCCAGCCTGGATGTTTATGCCCTAGGAATCATCGCCTTTGAATTACTCCATCCTTTTGGCACTAGGATGGAAAGGCATGAGATGTTGTACCAGCTCAAGAATGGGAATGTTCGCGATGACATGGATACAAAGGTCCAATGCAAAGGAATGGCTAAATGGATTATGAGCATGGTTGAGGCAAACGAGAGGCAGTGTCCTACTTGGGAAGAGTTGAGAGGCAATCTATCCGGTCTACTTAAGCAGTGCAAGGCATCCTGAGTGAGGAACTTCACAATCCCGATCGAGCTATTCTCCACTCTTGTTGCTAAATCACGGGAGGCGATGCAAAATCACAATTGAGCTCTACCATACAAGTCAGACTGAGACTCGACTTACTCCGATGTACATAACGAATGACAAAAAAACATACCGCTCTCCATTCTCAATAGACTTGATTCGAAGATAAAAATATCCGGAAGCAGGTTTGATATCGAAGTCATGCACGCCAAGGCTGGATATATTGCACTGCAGCTAGTTCACTCCACCTTCAAGGAACAGCTCACCGTCCATTATTCTGGACTCCTGGTAATTCTTCTCAGTTTAAGTATCGGAGTAGAATAATGACTCAGAACTCTTTCAGAACTCTTATGCATCACTTCATGCTTCCGCCAGCAAACAGCGTTGCGCAAAAGACACGGCTTGTGCCTGGATTGTTACAGATATTCCTGGCCCCTGCATCCACATAATCCTTCGGAGACAGCATCCACCAATCATGCCCGAGTTGTTCCGCACTTGCTTATAGGCAATCCTTCCTGTTCATCTATTCCTTCGTTTCGACCCTGCAATCACTGTACCCTGGTATTGCATTTGCTCAAAACAGTCCAATGGCCTCCATTCTCTGGCTCAGGGCACCAAGGCACAGCCCGCAGTGTACATGGCTGATATTGCTGGGTCATGACCATGCATATGGTAGTGAAATCCTTCAACAATGCCTTCGCATATATGAGTGGCACCGTAAGCCTGGGCAGATGTGAGCCTTCATATTTCTCCTTCGCCTTCTTACTTCTCGTCTTCTGCTTGGACCCGGGTCGTCTCTCGTTTAACTTGAGTAAATCTTGATTGGGATCGTGACTTTGATGAATACCCTTCCAAATAAGGAACCAAGAAATAGAGAGCATGATAATGGTGAGCGCGAACATGGGTGAATTCTCATCTTTAGTGGTTACCGCCTTGCTCTTCACCGTAACAGGCGCCGTTGCATTTCCACAGCGTAAGAAGCTCTAGATTCATGTTTTCCCCTCCTTTTTCTGACAGCATCCAAAGGCACGGCATACACAAACTCGACATCATCGAAAGCGACGCAGACTTCCAGCTCTTCCACTCCAGGGACGACGCCTGGTCCCAGTCTGGCCAGATCTTGCGGTTTCTGGTTGCCGAATGAGATCTTCTTGAACTCTTGGTGGACTCAACATGCCACATTTACTGTCAGTATACATTTCTTGAAATAAGGATTTCAGCTGAATCTTTAAACCAGGTTGCGACCGAAGTAGACTACTACATCCAATACAACAACACTCTCTTCTTGGCAAACTCGACCTCTCGCTATGGCGGAATCACGGCCTCTTACACTCCTACGACGGGCGTCAATTCGGGGACAGTAATCACTCAAATCTACACGGATCTTGAAGTGCTCGCGACTATGGGTGTTCTGGCGAGTATGCAGTGGGAGTTCCCTGGTGTTCCTTCGAATTTGATCTCGTTGTTGCCTTCTACGACCAATGAATTTACATACGCAGAGACTAGGCTGCACACGTACTCTGATATCACCACTGAATGGGGTATTGAAGCTACGAGGACGAAGACTGTGGTGTAAGTCTATGCTAGCGATCAAGCTAACCTTTGACTAACCGGTTGCAAACACAAAGAGCTTCTCCCACGCCCTACGCAGAACCGATCCTTGGTATTCTAAATGTCAAATACTTGAACGAATCTGGAGATGTTGTGGAAGCAAAGAACTACACCGACATGTACACTGCAGAATGGACTGGCGGTGTCTGGTTGGAACCGGATGTCGATTGGCCTTGTAGGTTCTTCTTTTTCTGCTGAAATCTCCTTCGAACCAGTCAAACACTGACCATGACGGCAAAACAGCAAAGGTGTACTTCGATTCCATACCTCCCGAATTCATCGAATGGGTTCAACGAAATGCAAGTGTCGCCTCTTCTTTCCCATGGCTGAATGAATGCACGAACTATGTAGGCAAGCGACCCACAGGAGCGCCGACTGTGCATATTGTGGTTAGTACGCTCACGCACACGACAAGCTCGATCATTGCGACAAGACCCGGGAACTTCGGCGGTGCGGTCCCTATGCCCTCGAGTAAGTTGACGACTAAGACGAGTGTTCAAGCGACCTCTCAGCCATCGACTGAGATAAAATCTTCTGTTGCGACTCGTCCCCAGACCACTGGTACGACTGCTGAAAAGCAGACTTCGACAGGCGACGTTGAGCGAACATCTGCGACAACTGATTCACGAATCCCTACGACCCATGTTCTCGGAACGACCGTACATCAAGCCTCGCCAACTTCTGTCGAGCAAGCTTCCACAACCAGTGCCGAGCAAGCCACTTCTACCGCTTCACAGCAGGTTCCTTCTACTCGCCCCGATCAAGCTTATACAACGGACGAGCCAACTGTACAACCGAGTCGTGCAGTGGACAACACAGGGTCGCCACCAGCAGCTCAGCCTGTCAGTACCGAAAATGATGGAGCAACACAATCTGGGGCCGGTGCTGTCTCTGATGCTGCAAGCTCTGGAGGAGGTACACGAGTATCTTTTGTTGCAACCATCCCAACAAACGGCCAGATTATTTCCAGTGCAGGATATACTGAGCCTCAGAAAGCCGAACCGACTACATTGAACAGTGATTCTGGACCGAGTACAGTTTCCCAGGATGCCGATGTAAGCCAGGCCACCTCTTCTGAAGCCGCACAAAGCAACAAACTTGCCGAATCTTCCTCAGAATCCGGAACAACAATAGTTGCAGTCGCACCAGTGCTTACTCTAGACTCAAAAACAATAACCCCCAACCCTTCCAGCGAACACATCATCAACTCACAAACACTTGCACCCGGAGGCCCTGCCATCACAATCGGGGAAACAACGTACTCTCTAGCACCTTCTGCCAGTGCAATCATCGCGAACGGACAAACCCAATCTCTTGCCCCGTCATTCTCCGGATCGCCCGTGCCGCAAATCACATTAGGATCTTCTATCATCACAGCAAACCCTACCGACGGTTTCGTTTACGCATCTCAGACAATCTCAGCAGGAGGTCCTGCAGTAACTGCTAATGGAAACACCTACTCACTTGCAATCTCTGAATCTACGACATATATAGTCGAAAACGGCATAACTCAACAACCAGCAACTTATCAAACTGCAGCTCCAGTATTGACATTCGGATCTTCTGTTGTTACTGCAAATTCAGAATCTGTGATTGTCCTAGGCTCACAGACACTTCAAGCAGGTGGTTCAGAAGTCGTAGTCGGCCAGACTACATACTCCTTGGCGACTTCCGGGTCTTCAACTTTCGTTGTCCAAAATGGCATTACTTCAGCTCTCGTGGCTTTGCAAGGAAATCCTGCCATCGCTTCATCGGCTGAAGCGCATGTAACCGCCGATGCTCTGAGTCCAAAAGTCACTATGGATACCGGGATTGTGACGCAGAACACGGCTTCTGAATATATGGTTGCTGGACAAACACTTAAGGAAGGTGGGTCTGCGGTAGAAGTGGAAGGAACGACGTACTCTCTGCTTCCTTCTGCTAGTGCTGTTGTTGTTAATGGGGTCACTTCTGCTTTGTCTGTTGCCGCTACCTCGCCAGCCATTTCTGTCGTCACCAATGCTGTTGCGCCAGCAATTACTCTTGGCTCTAGCACAGTCACGCCAAACGCTGCTTCCGAGTATGTGATAGGAACACAAACCCTTTTGCCAGAAAACTCCGCTATCGAAGTGCAAGGAACGACCTATTCTCTCGCTCCTTCAGGCACTGTTCTGGTAGTCAATGGAGCAACAAGTCCACTTTCCGCTTCTCAATCAACAGCAATCCTTATAGCAGGACAAACGCTTTTCCCCGGCACTGAACTCGCAGTCCAAGGAACGACATACTCACTCTCTCCCTCTGATACCGCAATCCTCGTCAATGGCAAGCCTTCTTCTCTCCCAACAAGTGCTACTGGAGAAACGCCCCTCTTTGTCATAGGAAGCACGACATTAAAACCCGGCGAGGCGGTTACGGTGGAAGGAACGACCTACTCCATCCCCACTTTCTCTGCCTCCGCCTCTGGAGCAAGTTCTGAAGTGCCGGTAGTCATCATCAATGGCAAAACCTCCACATTACCAGTTACAAAAAGTACTGGGGCTGCAGTGTTGAGTGGACTGCAAAGAACAAGCGCAAGTCAATTGTCAGGGAGTAGAGTTACTGGATCAGCGACTGCTACCTCGACGCAAGGGTTGGGAAGTGCGGATGGGAGGCAGAGCGTGGCTTCAACGTCCACGGCTGGAGTGGGGAGATTGATGCAGAAAAGTGCTGGTGACATCGTTGTTGCTTTGATTGTTGGTGTGATTGGTATGGTGGTCTTCTAGAAGAGCCGGGTTTGGAGTTTGTAGCTCGCACTGCTATACTTGTTGTATCTAATCATAATAGCCTAGTTAGAGAAAGAATCATAGTCGCACCACGCATTATGGTTCTCAACATCATCTCCTCACATCTCATCACCAAGAGAGAAACAAGAAACATGTAAACATAAATGTCATATCAGCAGGGCAATCGCTCTAAAACAGCAATCCCCCAAGCGGAGAGGTAGGTAGGTAGGTTCAGGAAAGACCCAGGAGTATAAAAAATGTCGAAACAAAAGAAAACAAGATCCAACTCCCCAAATCTCGCCTTTGCGGTCCAGCCGCCTCCAACCCTTCAGAAAGAGCATGGATACGGTTTACCTAGAAGCCGCGATGCAGGCGCGCAACCAAAAATGCAGCAATTTTTTTCTCGCAATCCTCTACTCGGTATCCTTGACGTTACCGTTAGGCTCAGCAGCAACCTCGACCATCTCACCCACGCCCTCCGAAGCATCAGTAGTAATCTTTTGCGCCTCATCAAGGTTAATTCCCAATCGAATCTCTTCCTTGCGTTGTCTAGCCGCCTCGGTTTCCCTTCTCATAGCTTCCAAGTTCCAAGTACCGTCGTCTTCTTCGTCCGAGTCTTCGTCGTTCCAGTCGCCCTTTTCGAAGAGAGCACGTCCGGTGGCTTCCTTCATCTTTTGGGCTTCTTGTTCGGCGGCCTTCTTGTCCATGCGTTCCTTTTTCCATTTTGCGAATGTTTCTGCGTTGACGGGGGTCAGGGTGCCGGTAAGTTTGTGGCGTTCAGAGTCGAGGAAGTCTTCGAGTGTGAGGGTGTTGAGGGGGGATTTGTCCATGAGGGCCTTTTCGGCGGCGCGTTGTTCTTTTGTCTTGAGGACGAAGCTAGAAGGGTGTTAGTACGGAGGGAGAAGTGGTGAGAGGCAGAGAAAAAAACATACCCTGGTGGTAAACTGTGCTTGTACATGCACTTGTCGCCGCCATTAGGACAAGTCCAGAACCAACCGTACTTGCCATTCTCAACAGCCTCGATAAAGTACTTGCACACCTTATCGGTCGTCGTCTTGGGGTTACCATGCTTGGACAAGACAACACTGCGCAGCTTCTCCTCATCCCAATCGACCATATCATCCTTCTTCCTTTCCTCTTCTTGCTGCTCCTTCTCCAACTCTCTCGTATCAGTGTACAAACTCTTCTTCTCTCCCTTGATACCCTGACTCAAGTCATGCGAAAACTTGCACTTCCTCCCCTTCTCACAAGCGCCCTTTTTGAAAAACTGACACAGCACGGTTTTAGGGTCCACACCAAAGGGCACTTTTTGGATCTGGACGGGCTTGAAGAGTTCGGCGGCTTCCTTCTTTGCGGCTTCGGCGGCGGCCTTTTCCTTTTCGCGTGCAGCCTTTTCGGCGGCTTTGCGTTTCTCGTCGGCGGGCAGGTTGGAGGTGGCGGTGATTTGCTTGATTGCGCGTTGGGCGGCTCCTCCTTTTTTGTTCTTCATGCCGAAGGTCTTGTCGACGGCGACCTTCTTGGGCGCATTGTCCTGCTTTTTGGGCGGCATGGTGGACGAGTGGGTTGTGGCGATGCGGGAGACGAGAGAGTGAAGAGTGCAAGGCCCGTGGTTGGGTGTTTGGTATTCAGGTGATTGCAGACGAAAAGATTGTGTTTGGTGGCTGCTCTGCTTCAGTTCTTTGCGCTGGCTGTCCCCACCTTGTCGTCACTCGTCATTCGAGGGAAAGTGCAACTTTGAGAATTCGTGATGTGAAATCTTGGCGCCCCTCGGTGGACCTTCCCCATCTGGACGGCCAGCCACTGTACACGTACGCTCAGGACACCTTGATCTAGAGTGAAGCTATACCAGCATACTCGACTACTTCAATACACAACCCTGTCTTGCAGCTGATCCACTTTCTACCAAGTAAACACATCTTCATACTCTACAACCTCTCGCCTCGTCTTTACTCCACCTCGTAAGTCACCCAATCCATCTCCGAAACAACCCCAAGCTCACCAACGCAATCCAAGCTTGAAACACCCACCCATACACACAACAATGATTACCGACGACCAACTCTACCAACTCGCCATCTTCCTGGGCAGTGTCAGCATGCTCCTGATCGTCCTCTACCACTTCCTCGAAGTCAATGCCGAAAACGACGACAAGACTCCTCTGTCCGCCGAGCGCAAAGCAGACACTGTGCCTGGCGCGAAGCCCGTGAGATCATAAGACGCCCACACATCGAGGGACAGAGGGACTAGAAGAGTAGACGAGGACAAGTGTTTTACATGGCTAGGCGTTTGACGGAGTTTCATAAGTCGCTAGTCGCCGAATGTGCTTCGCGCGCGACGGGCTGGTTCGATTCAAGTACAGTACAGGGCGATACCAAAAGAGTTATGATTTGTCGTGGAATTATATCTTGATTTTTTTGTTCTTGTTCAAGTTATGCACATGCGACAAGACTTTGTGGTCTGCTTCCTGCAGCCACGTCTTTGTCCAAGCTATCGGATGCTTCCTGAGCTATCCCTTTGTGTCAATTCCTCCTCTGTATCGTACATCTGACAACCCCTTGACCAACTATTCGGGTGGGTAAGCAGGGCCATCCTCATTAGGATCCACAAACTCAAAAAAGTCTTCGTCGTCAAGAAAGTTGCGTTTGAACTCTTCGGTAAACAAAACGCTTCCTGCCTTTGTCAATGCTGGTCCAACGATTCGTTTCTTCTCCTCCATTTGCTGCAGCAACTTCTCATCGTTCAGCCGAGATCCAGTGAGGTTGCTAAGTCTTCTGGCTGCTGCTTCTGCTTCTTGCTGTGCTGCCCACTCCTTTGTTCCTTGTTTCGGTGGTGCCATCGAGATGATTGGCGTCACCAACCTGCCGTGTGAGTCGGAAAGATATGCATCTGACCGTTCAGAGTACCGGTCTGAATGTCAAAGGTTAGCAAGAAAAGGTGAAATTTTTATTATGCATCAAGGGATTCAAGAGCCACCTGATAGTCCTGAGCGAGGTCCGTCACCCAGAGTACGTGAGATCGGCTTGACGTGCTGTGATTCCATGTGCTCCATCCATTGAGCCATATCGTCAAAAGCAGTCACCTCGTCTTCTTGGAAGCATCCGAACCATGCGCATTCGTAATCGCCCTCTGCTGTCTTTCTGCCGTGAAGTTTGAGCACGTGTTTGCGAAGCGTGTCGATGTTGTGCAATTCCGCACCGCAGTCTTCCCACTCGCACTTGTACACGTTGAACTCAACTTGAGGCTCCTTGACTTCGACAACAGGTTTGGGCTGTCTGTTACGACGCTGCTTTGGTAGTGCATAGCTTGGCGCGGCTTGAACTCGAGATGTTCGCGGAGCTGTTGATGACTTGGAAATTGTGCCGTCACCACTCTCGCCTGCTGCTGCTGCAAGTGCCGCCTTACTATGGATGCTCTTGCGCCAACCGACAGGGCGACCTTTTCTCTTGATCGGATTACCATTCTCATCATACTCGGTGACTTGTGAGCGGAACGCTGTATAGCCAACCGGCTTGTCTGGAATCGGTGTTGACGACATGTTTTGTGTTTGTTGTTCACGAGGTGTATCAGTCGCGATGGACGATGGCGCGCGTTGATGAAGGTCGGTATGTCGGCGAGCCGCGGGTTTAGCCGGAGATTTTCCGTTGCCAACTTCACTCGAAGTGACGGCAAGGCTCTTGCGAGGTCGTCCAGACTTGGCCTTAGGGAATGGTTTCCTCATGCGGCCCTGGTTGCCTTTTTTCGTCTCGATCTCTACAGCGACGAGTTGGCTGGTTGATGCGTGGCGAGATGTTGAAGGAGCTGGTGTGTTTTCACTTGTGGAAGCTCCGTTAGTGGCAGTGATGGGAGGAGCGACATCAGAAGTGAGACCTTCGTCTTCACTTCCACCTTCGTCGTCAGCATCTGTTGCGGCCCTCTCAATTGTCTCCGCTTCCGCTGTAGACTCTCTGTCTGCCTCTGCAGGTTCAACTGGCTCAACTATTGGCTCACCAGGATCAATGATATCCCAGCGAATCGTGTCAAGATCAAACTTGTCCTGTTCGACATCCTTGGAATGCAGCTTGAGGAAGTTGTGCATTACGTTGAGATGTTGATTCAAGGGTCGCATGTCTGGATGACGTCCTGTCGCTAGAAGAACATCTCTACAGATTGTTCGTGGATCATATCTAGACTTGCGTGCAACCTTAGCACGTCTGATAGGTTCGACCAGAACTTGATTCCTGAGTTCCATGTGTTTGCTGACGATCATGGGACGTGCAGCAGTGGCAGCATTGGAGGGTACAGGATTAGTGGGCCAGTATTGGCCATTGAAGTAGTACTGCTGGATTTGAGGCACAACAGGATTGAAGTGACCATTGCTATGAGCATGATTGACGTGTTCCGAAGCCATGTTCATATCGTATTGTCCAGTGTTGGCCTGCTTTGCTGAAGGCATATCCTCATCAGAGTCAGAGTTCATTGCTGACATATCCACAAGTTCGTCAAAGTTGCGCTTGCGAGCTGCCTCTCCCTTGTTGGCTGGCGGCGGTCTTGGTACTGCTGGAGGCGTTGGTCTTGCAATGTTGGGTGCTTGGCTGGGTTGCTGGAAGTATGGACTAGAGTACTTGCTATGCTGATTCTGAAGATTCTGTATCACTGCTCGTTGTTGCTGCTGCTGTTGATTTTGTTGGCGCGGTGGCTGATGCTGAGGTTGAGGTGGTGTGTATGATGTCGAGTAGACTGGAGCACCATCCACAGGAGCCCACTGTGATTGGTAGTTTACAGTTGGCGCGTCAACAGAATGCGCTCCAGAAAAGTATGGTTGCGAGACAGGGGGAGCAGCTGGAGGTACAGAGTCGCGGCCGGTCAGATCAACAACGTTCGATCGTTCTTGAAGATTGGCCAATGCAGCACGACTGGGTCGACCTCGTTGTCCTGGAAACTTGCCAATGTTAGGATGCTTCTTTGCTGCCGGCACAGACTGTGGTGTGGCTTGTGCAGACTGAGTTGAAGGCTGAGGTGGAGGAGCTGCAGCTGCTGGAGGTTGTGCTGGCGGTAAAGCAGGAGATGCCGGCTTGTTCTGGTTCGCTTTTGCAGAATCAGGAACGACCGACAACAAAGCACGAGCAAACTGAGCTCGGTCAACATACAAACCCATGCGCTCAAGACTTTCGCAAAGAGTCATGTATGAAGGATTTGGTGCAAGTAATGCATGAATTGCTTCGACCGAGACCAGCTTATTGACATTCTCCTTTCTCGCATTCAACCACCTTGTAGCAGTCTCGGCCAATGTTGCCTTCTTGCCAGGAGGCCAGATAGCGTTAGGACCCCCGGGAGGTGGAGGCACAGCCACTTGCTTACGAGTGTTTGCCTGGGGATTACTAGGCCCAGCAGTAGCAGGCTGAGGAACAGCAACAGATGGCGGAGCAGGAGGAGCAGAGACCATAGGAGCTTGGGGTGCCTGATTTTGCGCAGGTGTAAACACAGGTCGAGCAGGGCCCTGTGGTCGTTGTGCGGGAGCTTGAGCTGCAGCTGGAGCTGGAGTGTTGCCTTGGGATTTACTCAGATGAGCCTGCCTCTCGCTTTCCCACATACGTGCAAACATTTGTGGATCAGCCTGGTTGAGATCACGCATCTTTCTGAAAATAGCAGCCATCTCGGTTTCAAGATCACCGCTATTGCCGCCGCCAGAGTTTGCGTCTGCCATAGCAGCAGCCATCATCCTATGTCCAGTAGCCTGGACTGTGGTTTCCGCAGAAGGGTCGTTCGTGGGACGCTGCTGAGACGCCATATGTTGCTGATATTGCCTTCGCTTCGCTTCTTCCTGGTTTGCAAGCTCTCGCGAAAGGCGCAGACTCTCCTGTCTCTTGGCCTCTTCCTTGCGCTTCTCCGCAGCTTTCCGCTCTTCTTCAACCTTGCGCTTCACTTCTTCCTCTACTTTTCGTTTGGCCTCCTCTTCAGCCCCTCGTTTAGCTTCCTCCTCTGCCTTCTTGCGAGCTTCCTCTTCTGCTTTTTCCCTCGCTTCTTCTTCTGCTTTTCGCTTTACTTCCTCTTCAGCCTTGCGTTTTGCTTCTTCCTCTGCCTTGATTCTAGCCTCTTCCTCTGCTCGTCGCTTCTCTTCAGCTTCAGCCTTCTTGCGTGCTTCGGCTAATTTGCGCTGCTGCTCTGGCCAAGGATCGTAGACTGCAACAGGATCTACAGTAATAGGTCCAGGACCGTAGCCTTGATCCGGAGGGTTTGACTGACGGGCGTATCCAGAACTAGCTCGTTGGTGAACGGAGCTTGGAGTGACACTTGGGGCACGCGGTTGGCCGACGTTAGCGGAGGTATGTGATGCGGCTGTCGTCAAGTGATGGTCGCGAGGGTTTGTCGAGGCGACGGAGGATACGCTAGATCGAGGACCACTTGGCTGTTGTTGCTGTTGGCGAGCAGAGTAGGGACTGGCTGGGCGAAAGCTGGAAGCAGAGTAGTCGTAGGATGTGGGTTGGTTTGATGTGGTCGTCTGAGCTCTCGGCTGTTCTGACTGGGTATATGAAGAGTATGAATATGTGCCAGCGTTCGATGTGGGCTGAGAATAGGACTGCGCGGGGCTATAAGTGGCAGTGTTGCTAGCTGACCGCTGTTCTTGCTGATAGAGAGGAGAGGGATTGGCGGCTCGTCGATCGGATGTATTCCATGAGGAGTCTGAGCGAGAGTTCGTATCGTATTGGCGGTTGGAAGTGGATGTATGTTCCTGTGCACTCAGGTGGCTCAGGGTCTCGGCAGCACGACTCTCTGTTGACTGGTAGTTGTAGTATGGCTGGTTCGAGTAGCCTGCAGTGTAGGATTGCTGATATCCAGGAGGAGCAGAAGGCTGTGACTGCGGAGTTTGGGTGGCCTGTCGCTGCTGGGTCGCAGGCTGCTGAGAGGTTGGGGTGTAGTAATTCTGGTGGTGTTGCTGATTGTATTGACTGCCTACAGGATCGTAACGAGTGCCGTAGTGGCTGTTGTATGGGGCCATCACGATGCGACAGCAAATGCGAGCAGATATGCGAGCTCAATCAAGAAGTCGAAGACGCGACCACCAGGGCCAGACGAAATGACGCGCCGCAGAGTCCTCGGCGATGAGGCCTGGACGGGCGGTGAAGGCTGTGTCTCACTTCGCCAGAACGAGACGTGTACAGTTCTAGTATTTACAGTAGTCCATTAGAGCAATGGCGACTTGCCTTTGACTCCGGCGCATGCTCTTACTCGCCCCGTCAAGGCATCGCACGCATCGGCGCAAGCACAACGCGAAGCCTCGGGAGTCTGGAGTCTGAGAGTGTCGAAGCACGGGCCCGACAAACAGCTGCCAAGACTCGACTCTTGCTCGTTTCCAGCCCGAGGATCTGCCGCACTGGCGCACAGAATTTGCTGGTCGCGCTTTCTCAGTTTTGCTGCTCGATCTTTTGTGACGACCAGCGACTTTGAACCCGACAGACTATCCGGACTCGCCCAACCACCGACAAGATGACCAAGATCAACACCTGTATGCGCTTTGGATTCAGCGACATGATCTACCACTAACCCTCGTCCGCCCAGCCCTGTCTTCTTCCAGAAGAAAGTCGCGCAAGGCGCACTTCTCTGCCCCCTCCAGCGTCCGCCGCACCATCATGAGCGCCCCTCTCTCCAAGGAGCTCCGTGAGAAGTACAACGTATGATCGCCCCGATCCAATCGACGACGACGCATTTTCGCACACAAGAAAGAGATGGAGGCATTGGGAGAAACACGGCACCACAAATCAGACTGCACATCCACTCAACACCCGTCGCACACGACCATCACCCACCACATCAGACCTCGGTCTACCACCACAATGCCACCACGCTGCATCAACCGCCGCGACGCGACCCCGACTCGATGACCCACAACACGACCATCTGATGCCGTTGTTTCTCTCAGAAGACCTATGCACCATAACCCCCCAAACCAAAACAATGCTCGTCGATCGGCTGTCTTTGTATGATGCTAATAAAAGTGTCGTTCAGGTCCGCTCGATCCCCATCCGCAAGGACGATGAGGTCACCATTGTCCGTGGCTCCAACAAGGGCCGCGAGGGCAAGGTCACATCTGTCTACCGTCTCAAGTGGGTCATCCACGTCGACCGCGTCGCCCGCGAGAAGTCCAACGGCCAGTCCGTTCCCCTCGGCATCGCCCCCTCCAAGGTCGTCATCACCTCCCTCAAGCTCGACAAGGACCGTGAGGAGATCCTTGCTCGCATCGCCAAGGGCCGTGAGCTCGCCAAGGAGAAGTCCCAGAAGGCTTAAATACTTTGACCTGATCAAGTCTGTCGTATGAAACGAAAAAAGCTTTGCTGTCTTTCTCCAAAAATCTTCATATTCCCCAACCTCTCTCACTGACGAGAGCACGACCGAACCACCTCCTGCTTCCTTTGCTCCTCCTTTTACTTCTAGCGCGTTTCCGGGGTTTTCCTCATTGGCAAATGAGGGTCATCAATTCATGGTTATGAAAAGGAGGTTTCGATCAATTTTGTCGGCAATGAAATAAAATCATTTCAAAACAAGACAATGCAATACTTTTGTTGTCCGACAACAAGCGCGAGACACTTATGAGGCATATTCTTCTCCTCTCGACTCATGTGACTGACCTTTTTCTCCTTTCCTCTCTTTCCTTCCACCCACCGCTAGAATATCTACTCACAAGCCAAAATAACCATGGCCTGGAAGAGTTATACGACTAGCGAAGATTGAATGCCCGGGGCTGAATACCCCTCTCGCCTGCAGACCGTCTGCTCTAGAATTTCAGTAGGGTAACCGGTTTGATGGTGAGATACATCTTTGCATGCCTTGCTGATGTCTAACGACATTTACCATCATTAGACGGTGTAGTCTTGTCGTCTAACAGGTAAGGTACAGTCTTGTGTAACTTTGTCAAATCAATTCGATATTCACACCTTCATGCTTCCTTCCATCTCATCTCTGTATGTGATCTGGTTATCTTTCTCGCCGTTGCTCTCATATTCAACATCGAATAAATATTACATCTCTGTTTATGTGGTACAGCTAGAAAGTCGAACATCCTTCTCGCTGGTGCCAATTGGCTTGCATCGATTTCTGGGAAACACTTTTTCGGCACTGCCCTAGCACGTCACCGCGGCATCTATTCAATAGTAGTCTTAAGAGCAAGACGTGCTGTTCCTACCATTGGAAGATGTAGCGTACATCGTGCTGTTGTCTCTTGGGTTCTGGTGTTGAACAGCACGATGAGATATTCTCAGAACATATCTGATCTTGCCAAAATCATACCCCAATTCCGGTCATTGATCTCGCTCAGTGAATCACACTCCATCTGATATCAGTTCCCATATCTGAGTGCCTATACTGTATGACGTTTTGCGATGTGTTGTTCGACGAGTGACCTACTCGAATATTTCAAAACCGACCAAGCTGTAAGCAGCAAAATCACAAGAAACACAAATTATATCAACCATTGTAGTTTAGTACACCACAACAACGGTACAACGACAAGTTTAAATAGCCTAGGTGTTCTCTTATACCACCAGAGTACATGATTAAGAATATATGACACTAGAAGAGGCTATCTTGATGCCCAGCACATAGGAGCAGGGTCACCACACTCGCACCAAAGAAATCTCAAGAAAGTGCAACCCTGACCTTAAAGAGTTGCTTCCGCAATTTTTGCAAGGAATTGAAGATATCAAAAAGTGATCACAGACAGCTGTCGACAAGAAGAGAGAAAAGATCTCATGTATTTTCGATTTGCCAACATCTCTCCTTCTCTAGTTAATAAAGTCAATACAAGCAGAAATGATCCATCGTCATAAAGCTTCAGCAAAAAAACTTTTCTGTACCAACGTTCGGAACAACCACATCACACAGAAAAAGACCACTGGTAGGACTCGACAAAGGCAAAGTCATCTGCTGTCAGTAGCAACAGCAAAACAAAATGATCACGCCAGGGGTCGAACCTGGAATCTCTTGATTCGTAGTCAAGCGCCTTGCCATTGGGCCACGCAACCAATTGATGAACAGCAGATAGTCCGTATACCATATGAACCATTTTCCACGCTGCCAGCATCTGCATCTACATGAGAGGACAGCCATTGAGCAGGGAAGGCAAAGAGATGAGAATGTTGCGTTCAAATTCCGTCAAGCAATTGTCTTGTGTAAGCATAGCAGGCATAGCATGCTGCTTCAGAACGAGATGCCTTCACTTCTATGAACAAGAGGGTGACATGTCATGCTCTTTGAGAAGTTGAGCAACGAGCAAAGGAGGTCGCTGCCCCCAGGCCTCGGAGTTAGAAATGACAATCCCCGAGACGAACCCCTCCTTCCCCATTGATCACGTCACTACTTTCTAGCTTGGAGCTTCGAATTGCTTTCAAATCAACCTTGATGTGTTGAGTCAACAACAGGAATATAACCATCCTCTGCTTGACTGCTCGACAATAGCTACCAATTGATCTTACCATTCCTCGTACCTTGACACTCCAGAACACCACCATGTCGAAAGCCTTTGCAATCATCGCAGGAGTAGGCCCAGGCACCGGCGCCTCTGTAGCCAGAAAATTCGCCCTGAGCTATCCCGTCGCCCTCCTCGCCCGCAACCCAGACAACTACACCTCTCTGGTCGACGAAATCAACAAATCAGGCGGAAAAGCCATCGGCATCTCCACCGACGTATCCTCATCCACCTCCATCTCCTCCGCAATTTCCGAAATCAAAGAAAAATACGGCGACAAGTGTGCTGCTGCTGTCTTCAATGCTAGTGGCCCGTTTGCTAGAAAGAGTATCTTGGAATTGACGGAGAAGGAGTTTACAGGCGGTTATGAGGTTTCTTGCAAGGGAGCTTTCTTGTTTTCGCAGCAGACGTTGCCGTTGTTGCTTGCTCATACCAATGATGAGGGGGCCAAGTATCCGGGAACTCTGATCTTTACGGGTGCGACTGCGTCGGTTAAGTCGAATGCTCTGATGTCGGCTTTCAGTACTGGCAAGTACGCTATGCGTGCGCTGTCGCAGAGCATTGCGAGGGAGTTTGCGCCAAAGGGTGTGCATGTTGCTCATGCTATCATCGATGGTGTCATTGATATCCCAAGGACCAAGGAGTGGTTGAAGGATATGCCACCAGAGGCAAAGATCGAGGCTGATGCTATCGCCGAAGCCTACTGGAATCTGCACACACAGGGCAAGAGATGTTTCACCAATGAGATTGATATCAGACCTATGCTGGAGAAGTGGTAAAGGCTTGATATAATAACCAAGGCTATGAGAAACGCTCTGCAGAAAAAGAAAAGGGGTATCATTCGCAAATTCAAAAAACGCCATGTCCAAATCAAAAGTGTCCGCGCAAGCGTGTGTCTAGAAAAGAAATGTGGGCAATTCATGCACCTCCTGCTCTTCAGTCTTGATCTTCTTCTCTTCTCGCTCACGTCTCAATCGAGCTTCTCTGCGTCGTGCAACTGCTGATGTCGCAGACTGAGAAGGTTGTGGGATGGAAGGGAAGCCGAAGTCCGGCTCTAGCTTGATCTCTGGCTCCTTTTCCATTACTGGAGAGGGTTTGCGTGTTGTGCGCTTCGGTGCAGGTCGAGAGATCTCGCGGTCGATGCTCTTGCACTTCTTATGGGACGATCTGTCGGAGGGGTCTGAGAGGGTTGTAGACGAGGATTGCCGATGGGACGTCTGCTTGACATTGTTCGAATGTGTGGTGCGCGGGTTTGCGAATTGTTTGAAGATGTTGTTCGGACGAATTGGTGTGGGCGTCACAGGTGGACGAGACAGAGACCTGGATGACTTGGGAGCGTCGAGATCGTCGTCAGTCGTGTCTTCTTCGACCTTTGGTTCCTTCTTGACTTCCGGACTCTTCTCTCGTTGCAGCGGTCTTCCTCGCAAATCCAGTGGTCGTGCTCGATCAAAGCCAGCAGCAGCTCTGGTACTGCTGCGTCCAACAGCTTTGGCCGGCTGAAGCCTCTCCCTCTTCCTCGGGCTCATCATCAAGCTAGCAAGGTGTGTACCCTCCCAAGGATCAGCCTCTTCCTGCTCCTCCTCATCCTTCATAAGAGCCTTGACACCAGCTCTCTGCAACTCTCCCAACTTCTTCCTCTGTCCATCTTTGCTCAGCTGTCCAACCACAGGTCTGGCAATCGCATCTGCACCTCCCAAAGCTCTTTCTCTGTTCCTAGCCAGCTCTTTCTGTCGTCTGTATTCTGCGTGCGCGAGGTGTGCGGTGAAGAGCTGTGCAGTTGCCATAAACTCATCCGTCACCATTCTCCAGCCATCATCTGCATCCCAGCCCGGTCGCATAAACTCTTGCTTTGGAGGCGCGGGCGGAGGAGACGTTGAAGGCGAGCGAACTGTTGTTACACCTCGACGAGCGACGGCTGCTGGTGTGCGGATAAATTCATCGAGGACATCCGGAGGAGAAGACGGCGGAGAGGTGTCAACTCTGCGGCGTTTGACTGCGGTAGGTGTCGCGCGGGGTTTGCGATCAGGTGGAGCTGGGTTGGCGAGCCATGGTAATGTTCGCGGCATCTGAATGTGTGGTGCACCTGTTGGCGTAGGAAAGTGAAGGAAGACGCGTTAAGTGGAAAGTGGTTCGCGTGTGGAGGGGTCGGAGATGACATGCGCCAAGTGAAATTTATATACCTAGGTATGGAGTTGGGGTCTTCTTTGTTGCAACACCTTCTTTGATTGTTTACTACTAGCACATTCTTCTATACAAATATCGAAAGAGACAGGCAAGTCACGAATGTGTTGGCACTTCTTGTACGCTCAAGAATCTTCTTTTCCGATTTTCGTCTACATCAATCAGCCCAATTTTGGACCCGGAACATCGGACACAAAGTGCTTCATCAGTGTCTGATTGTTCTTTCGCTGCAAACTCGATTCCATAGCTCTCTGTTGTCGTCTTGCTGTTCGTAGTTGGTTGTGTTGTGCAAGTAATATCGCACGTTGCTGAGGGTGAGGAAGATGCGCCAGAGCAAGACGATCGTTAGAACTGAGCGTGCCGAGCTGCTTATCCATTCTCAAGGCACGAAGGTCTTGTCTGGTGAGCGCTTGCTTATGAGAATGCTGATCGGGCATTGATGAGGTGTTGAGGTTGGAGGCGTCCAAAGACGATGTATCCAAAGGCGACAGAGCCACATGTTGAGCTGATGACCTCTGCCGCTGTTGAGTAGGCCGCACAGAACGAGACATGATCACCTTTCCTGAAAGCAGTGTAACATTATCGCCATCAACCTCGACTCCTGTACCGTCTCCTTCGAAATCCCAAAATTCTCGATACTCGGACTCCATATCAGAGATGTCGAAAGCACAATGCTTCTTGCCAAGCATATGTTGTTGAATTGCTTGGGTGTTACGTCTTTGTGTGCCACATGTCAGACACTCGTGGTAGACCGAGATGACAAAGTTCAGGTATGTGAGTAGAGTTGTTGGATCCACGGTAAGCTGATGCGGTGAAGGGATTGTCATGCCATGGGATTTGGACATGTGGTCGAGGTTGATATCGACATTCTCGGACGTGCTGAGGCAGAAGAGGCAACGTGTTGGATCAAATTTTGTGCTGTCGAAAGCTTCTGAAGCACTATCATCATCGGTCGAAAATTTGTGCTCAGGATCATAATCTATGATGTCCTGTAGGGGCTTGTGTTGAGTTGCATGGTCAGACTGGCTGGTGACACCAGAAGTTCCAGATGCGTTGCTAGCCGTGGTCATTCTTTATAGAGGGGATGAAGTATGGAAAAAATAGAGATTGCGATGGAGTATACCTAGCCTCTGAATGAGACCTACCATGATATATACAGCAGGCATGGCTCACTGATCAGGATTATACAGCCATGATTGGCCAGTCAGCACTGCGACGAATGATTTTGTCGCAATCATTCTGGTTGACTCATGCCTCAAGGTGATCCAGACAGCTGAGCAAGCATTCAGCCAATACTGGACCTCTTCGTGCGCCTCATTCAATTGTCATATCATGTTTATACAATGGATGTTAAGAGAAGTGTTGTGATAGGTTGTGGGTGTTATTGCGATGAGTCAGAAAGTGCACTCGGAGTTCGTGACCGATTGGTTCAGATCGTGTCCGTGCTCTGCATAATCCATGCACAAATTCGGATGCTAGCGGTTTTATCGCTAGTTTGGGATGCACGTTGCATCCGAAGTACGAACTCTCGACCATCGCGATCTTAGCGGCAGCCACGAATCGGCGATGTCCCCGGTCACGCTCAGCAACAGATCTCGATGCCATGGAAGTGAAAATCGATAACCCATGATGTCTCTTGGGGACGCGTGAGTTGTGTCGACGACCTCCCCTTCAACAACCATGCCATGGATAGGCACGACAGCCCGCTAGGTCTTCCATCTCCAGATGGTATAGACTGGACGAAAGATATTCCTGATACTGATCACGTCCAATTGTTCCGATCAACACGATGGGAGTCCTCGCTCCTTGGTCCCTTAGAGTCTTGGGGCACCGCACTTCGTCTCTATACTTATCAAATCTTTGCCGACAAGCGTCCGAGTTGCGTGTATTGGTGCAAAAAAAGTCCAATTATAATCATCATGTGTTTGAACTAATAATTTCATTAGGGGACCGCAACAAGTCGCCATCTATAATGAAGGCTTCGCCATAGCTGCTGATGGAGCTCATCCTTTCTTGATGGGTCACACCTTTGCAGAAGCATTTCCTGAAATCTGTGACGATATCATGCCTGTCTTTGAAACCGCCAAAAAGACGAAACAAGACTGTCCAGTCATCGAGATACCTCTCATGATCAGAAGGAATGGCTTTCTGGAGGAGACTTGCTTTACTGGAAATTTCACTCCACTCAGAGGAGACGACGGTCAAGTGCAAGGGTGGTACAATTCATTGACTGAGATGACGAGACAAAAGATCACTGACCGCAGACGAAACATGCTGAATATGCTTGCGGTCCTTCCCGAAGGTTGTACTTCATTGACTATTGGTTCTCACTTCATCGACTGCTTCCGGACGAACTCGTTGGATATTCCGTTGGCTCTGGTATGGGGAATAGACAGCAATCCTTCCTCGACACAATCATCTCGCAAATTGAAGCTCCTAGCAAGTCTCGGTGTGCCAGAAGGTCATCCTTTGGTCAACAAACATGGATCTCTTGATAGCGAGGAAGGTCTCTATCCGCTTTTGAGAAAAGCAGGAACTAATCCTACAACTTCTCCCTGTGGATCAGAGTTTGATGGTGTTGGATGGGAAGGATTCGGCGAGCCATCAGGGAACATCTGTGTCATACCCTTGATGAATGCTGGACGCTCATACGGATACTTATGTATCGGGACCAATCCAAGAAGACCTATCGATGACGATCATGAACAATTCATGCGGGATCTTGCATCGCGACTGTCCTCAAGCATGGCATTTTTGGTTTCTCTGGAAGAATCGGAAAGGCGACAGCATAGCCTGGAAAACAAATTGGCTGCTAGTGAACATCACATCAGATACATGGCCGACCATCTCGACATCGGTTTAGAGCACTTAGGTCTCGATGGAAAGGTTCTATGGGCCAACGAACATTACTTCAAAATCATCGGCGAGAAACCGACGAATGAGTTTTCCAAGCTGCGTCTTCCGTTCAAAGATCATGTCCTTGAGGAGGATCAACCAAAGATGTACGCTGCCTGGAAAGCGGTGCTCGAAGGCGTAATCACCAGCACAACCGAGTTCCGAATGAAAAGATTGTGGAATCCACCATTTGGCTCGCCAGTACCTGCGACTGTACTCATATCAGCCGTACCATATATGGAAGATGGTGAGATCAAGTCTATCATGGCTTGTATGACAGAAGTTAGTCGTCTGAAATGGGCCGAGGCATGGCAGGCTCGAGCAGCCCAGGAAGCACAAGAGGCGAAACGACAGCAAAGCGAATTTACCGATGCCATCTCACATGAAGTTCGCAACCCCTTGACCGCAATGTTACAGCTTGCCAACAGCATTTCTGGATCTCTCGAGGACTACAAAGGAAAGAACACGAGCGCCGAAGAATACTTGCACATAATACAGGAGAATGTCGAAGCAGCCAAGACTATCATGTTCTGCGCCAGCCATCAGAAAAAAGTGCTTGACGATGTCTTAATTCTCTCGAAGATGGATTTCATGCTTCTGAATCTCTCACCAAGTCCGTCGCAACCACTTGATCTCATCAACAATGCTGTGAAGATGCTTCAAGCCAATATTTCAGCAGCAGATATCGAGATGAAAGTCGAGGCCCATGAATCAATTGCCGATCTTGGAGTCTCGTGGGTCATGTGCGACCCATTGAGGGTGACACAAATCTTGATCAATCTCCTATCGAATGCCATCAAATTCACGAGACTAGAGCATCATCGACAAGTGACACTTCGATATGGCGCCTCGTTCGAAGAACCAAGAAACTGTTTGAAGGAAGGACTAGCTTGGGCTTCAACGAGAAAAGAACACGAAGATGCCACCCTAGGAGAAGAATGGGGCGATGGCAAGCAGATTTATCTCTGCTTCAGCGTCACCGATACTGGACCAGGAATGACCGAGGAAGAACGTGCTCGTCTGTTCAACAGATTCCAACAAGCCAGCCCGAAGACCTCGATCAAATATGGTGGCACCGGTCTTGGTCTCTTCATATCTCACACTTTGACCGAGAAGCAGAATGGAAGCATGGGTGTTTTTTCTCAGCCAGGAAAGGGCTCCACATTCGCCTTTTACGTGAAAGTCCGTCAAGCCGACCCGCCTACGCCGTCTACTGAGCTCACCCTTCAATCAACACAAGAATTGGTGCTCCGACAGCTGGACAATACACAAGCACTCAAAGTGGTTGAAGATACAGCAGTCACGAAAACCCCTGAGGCAATCGAACAGCAGAAGGTCGGGTCGAGTCCTCAGATTCCTCAGGAACAAACAGCTTTGCCAGATGTGGCGTATCATGTTCTCCTGGTAGAGGTATGTAATCGTGTTCACCTTTACAAATTTGCATACTAACAGAATTAGGACAACCTGATCAACCAAGCAATTCTCAAGAAACAGCTCACTCGAGCTGGATGTATCGTATACGTGGCCAACCATGGTCTAGAAGCACTGGAGACCTTACGCCGCGCCGATGTATGGGAAGAAGCAGCTGGTGCTGGTCATAAGCTGGATATTGTTCTCATGGATCTGGAAATGCCAGTCATGGATGGCTTGTCTGCAAGCAGAGAGATCAGATCCTTGGAGAAGAGCGGAAAATTGACTAGGCATGTCGAGATCATTGCTATTACAGCAAATGTTCGAAAAGGCCAGGTCGATTGCGCATTGGATGCTGGTATTGATGCAATCATGGCCAAACCATTTTCGGTTTCTGATTTGCTGGAGACGATCAAAACTCGACTGGGAAGATGAAAGCCCGCTCGATCAATAGCCTGCCATCCCGTGCATGATGGGTTTTCACCATCGGTCAGCTGCAGCACGGCTTCAGAAGCGAAGCCTAAGACTTTCGACAAGCGCTCTCATCGCATCGTAACACGATTTCGACACAGCTGCTGCCACCCCTCTACCCCATCAACGCTTACACATAACGACATGAAAGTCATGATTTGTAATACTCGGCCACTTCTCGCAGGCAAAAGACTCACTGAGACCCGACCACCTTTGGCATGGACGGGTACACCATCCCTGCGTGACCCACAAGCGTATAAAAAATACTCAGAATGTATGCGAGGATTCTCCCAGATGTTTTTCTTGAGCCAGACAAAGACAATATTTGGGACGTCAATCGTCCAGAAACAGAAAGAAGGTCATCAGATTGACGGTTTCTGATGTACGGGATCTTGTGCTCAGGCAGAATATCAGTCAGGCGTGGCAACGTCAGTATAACAATATATTGGGAATAGGCCATGCGATACTGAGTTCACAGGATAAGGAACAAGGAATTGGCATAGTGATCGATGTGCTGGGACTGTAGACTGTCAAACAATTTATGATTTAATGCCAATTCAATACAGAAGCTCTGAGCTCTCAAGAAATCAACATCGTTAAAACTCGATATTTGCGACCATACTCGTAGTTTTTAGAGCTCGACATCCTCGGCCGCATCGGCTTCTCTATCATCATCATCTTCATACTCGATGTAATGGTAGAACAAGCCAACCTCATACCCCAACCATTTATCCCTCAACCAAAGCATATGTTTATGAATCCTATCCGCATGTGCCTCATCCTCAACCCCCACATACATACCCACCTTTCCATCTTTGCCATACTCCAAAGTCAACCAAGCTTTGTGGCGATGAAACTCTGCATGTGGCTCTGTACGTCTCATCTCTTCAAAACGGTCACAGATGTGTTTGTGATGTGGGTGAATTGGTGGTGTGTAGTAATGGACTTGAGGTTCTGACTCTGCATACTTGAAGTCTGGAGTTGGGAGGATTTCTCCTGTTGGGTCTGTGGGTGGATCCGGGAGGTTGTGGAGGAAGTGGATGATGCGAGAGTGAGTGTATAAGGCGGCTTGGTCTTCGTCCATGGGTTTGAGGGTGCTCAAGGCTTCGGGAGTCAAGGTTCTGGGCTCTGTTGTTGTCTTTTGTGAACGTGATGCCTGTGATGTAGGTGGATGAATGGGTTTGCTGTGGTAGGCGTTGGTGTTCGTAAGGAAACTGTCTCTCAGCGACTGTGTGGTCGATGTATTGTGCTGGGTCGCCATGATTTTCGAACTTGTGGATGTGCGATGTTCCATGGGACAAGAAGTTTGCATCTGCAACACTGGACTTATATACTCAATATCTAGTCATCGCAGTCATTAGTAAGAGCTGCTGCCTAGAGTCTTGAAAGACGGTATGGAGAAAGGTGCGTTAGATATTGTGATGGATTGAGGTAGTTGGCGATGGTCGTGACTCAGGCAGCCACGACAATTATTCATCCATGAATTCTCCCGTACGAAGATGTTTGTACGATTTCACACAATCGGGGCTTTTGAACCAAGTATGCTTATGCGCAGCGAAACCTTCCATCTCGGGTGTTGGAATTACTGGCATCATGCCCATCGACACGGTAACTTGACCAGGCATCGAATCGACTTTCGAGAAGATGGGGCTTGCGGCAGTCAGCATCATGAATCGTTCGTCTTCTGCGAACACGATGACTTACTTCCCATCTACAGCGCAGAACCATCGGTATATTGGGTTGCCGCTGCTGGTAGCTCTATCCTCATACAGCATTAAGGTACCATCTCTATCTTCGACATCGACTTTTTCTTCTTCGATAGTCAGATTCGTGGCTGCGATAGAGCCGGAAGCCTTTCGACAGTTTTCGCAGTGGCAGAGGTGGCCGCGTGGTTTTGTGAAGAGGTTGTCGTTGATTGTTACTGTGATGCTACCGCATAGGCAGCTGCCTGTTATGGAATCCTTGAAGGAGGATAGGTCATGTTGTTTTGGGTCGCCTGTAAGATGTGACATCATTTGACGATTCTACAAGCTGAAAGCGCTTATGAGAGCTGCGAGCGTAGTTGACGAAGGGCATTCGATGATGTTGTTCATTGGGTCTTCAGGACCACGCGGCGATTGATGCGATCCTTCGAGATAGGCTTAGTAAGCGTCGCAGTCTTGGACAGAAGTTGGTGTGACACTGTGACATGGTATAGCAGAGATAGCAATGTCGCCAATCGTACATTTACAGCTTATTCTGAATTCCAAAATCAGTCTTCACAGTACAGGAGAAGGGCAAGAAGCAAGCTCGAACGAAGATCAATTATTCTTAATGCCTAATAATGCTCATAGACACAAGACCAATTCTGTACTTCTCCAGCGTATCGTTATTACAAGTACGCGCCAACTCTTGCTCGCTCAGTCCTGTCTGTGGTACTGTGCAGAGGGTAGAGAAGTCGATGCGTTGTCATCGCTCTCACCACGAACTCCAGACAGGCTGTTGAAGCTTGTGAATGCTCCTCCTATGACAAGTCTTTGAATGTGGCCATCATCGACAGTCATGGTGGTCTCGCTGTTGCGAGTTGCTAGTGCAGTCGATGATTCGACCGAGTCGAGGTGTCAGATGGACGTATTTTGCTGTTTCAAATCACGAGAACTAAGCTCTAATCATGTATCGCAAGACCAGTGAACGAGGGCTGGTGCCGAGTCGCAATACAAGCTAAGCTGTCAGTCTTGTGCCTATTCACTTTGATCTGTGTGAAAGGATAAACATACGAAAGCAATCGTTCATTCTCATTAGCTCCAACACTTTTCCGCTCTCACTACTCTGCAGCTGCGTCTTTCCTCGCGCCTTCATTCCACGCTTCCATCTCGCTTCGCACGCTGTTTGTATTCGTGAAGCTTCTGGTAACCAGTCAAGCAGTGATCGCGTTCCGGATCACTGGCCTGCCAAAAGAGAAACTTTCACCAATGCCATGCGATTCTTCACGGAACAAGATGGATCTAAAGGTATCAGTGTTGCAGACATGTCTCTATTCATGGAGAAGGTTGACTGGTCCCAAGTCCATGCGTTCCCACCATAGTGGACAAGGTATCAGGATTGAGCCTTCACCATGAACCACAGCACAGGTCATGTAACACACGGGATCTCGCTAGGTTCTAGGACTTTTTCAGACAAGAATGATGGTCGGACGGGATTATAGGACGACTGAGTATAGATCACAAATCGACGAAGCAGGCTACTGCATCTAGCCGCGCAGGGAACCAATAACACGAGGCAGAATGTATCACAAAGTTTCATTTCACGTCTTGAACTCCACCAAGTGGTTACCAAAACAGATCAGGCAGCAAAATTCATATCTCGATGTTTCGCATTATGTACCCACCTGCAGCAGTAGGCTTCTTTGTTGGTAGGCTGAAGCTGCGTGAAGCTTCCGTTTGTCCTCTTCGTTGCGACCCATTTCCTACTTGTACTCTCTTCTCTTCCCAATTATCCCTCTTCATCTCCAGATATCATCAACGACGACTCATTGATATGGATCCCCAAAGCAACAACCCTTCCACCGAAGACGCTTCTGCCAAGATGCAGGATATTGACAACAAGAAGCAAGGTGTGACCAATCAGCATCCTACGATGCTCTCTCTGGTACTGACGATAGGATAGATTCTACCAATGCTTCTGGTCCCACTGATCCTGCCGACCCTACGTTCTTCAGTCTCTCTCTCGACGAGCGTCACAACATCTATCATCAGCTGCTCGACCCCAAGGGCAAGAAGACTCTCGTCGTTGAGCCTCCAAACTCGATCAACACCATCAACAAACTTCTCAAAATCTCGCCACAAGTCCGCACCGAGGTTGTGGCTCTGATTGCTACAGAGACCACGGCTCTTGTCCAGGCTGGTCTTTACTACAACCTGAAGCTTGAACCTCACACCGTTGCCATCCCCGACAAGCCCAAGAAGAAGAGCAAGAAGTCAAAGAAGTCAAAGAAGCAAAACACAACCACGGCCCAGTTTCCCGATGACCTCAAGGTCTGGAAGATGGTCATCGTCGTCTTCACCGCAGAGAAGTCCATCAGAGTCAAGGCTCAGATGGATTTCATGGAGAAGTCTGTTGTGGTCGACCTTCCTGGCTTCCCTGCAGAGATCTTCTCTTCCAACTATTGCGACTATGTGTTTGGAGACTTTGAAGACGCATTCACCAAGGCTATGAAGACGTTCACTGGCAAGGATGGTTTTGACGGCTTCTTGCTCAAGGATGTTACTGAGTTGCTGCACAAGGTTGAGATACCTTGTCCCAAGCACTTCTGGGATGAGGAGGAACTGTTCGGTATGGAGTATTCGGATGAGTGGGACGAGGACGATGAGTGGTGAACACTTGAGTGATGAAGAGAATGAGGGCTATGATGACATTGGTGAGGAGGTTGAGGAGGATTGCAGCAACAAGGATTACTATTCTGACGAAGATGAAGATTTCGGGCTGGTGTGGCTGAGGATAAAGGCAAGGTAGACTATGGAGAGGCCAAGGCTGAGAGTATCAATGCTGATGAGAAGACCATGAGTGAAACTACCGATGCTGCCTAGACTATTGGAAGTCGCGAAGGCTTCACATCTGGAAATTTTGGAGAGAGGAAGTCGCAAATAACATTCAGTTACATCAATCAGATATCTTGTGACACGCGTTGTCGTATTCGAACACGTGAATAGCTCTTTCCTTTTCAATTCCCACCCCTCGATACTCTGCATCACATGGTTTCAGTTTCTCCTCTGTTTTCAACAATGCCTGATCTCGCTTCATCGTCTTCAACAGTTCTTTCCTCTTCACGCTCGGAAGCTCCATAACTCACTGCACACATCTCGCATCAGACATTTCCATCCTCGCTTCCCCCAGCGCACAATCAGCTTCATCTTCGCTCTCAATTTTACAGAATCCGGCCCATCATTTCAAACTCATCACAACCATGGACCGTCAACTCAAGGACTCGTCGCTGGATTCTACCCGCATCACCGATCCAGATCTCCAGTACATCGACTCATTGACAGAGACTGCTTCCACCAGTATGCCAGCAGCACACCATCAAGGTTGGAGCATTCGACTTCTCTCTGTGGCGATTTTTGGTACTGATCATTTCCTAGATTCTCCTTTCTTCCGCTTGCCGCTCGAACTCCGCTACATGGTATACAACTATGCCTTCGACTGTAGACATCTCGGATTTACCTTCCAACAAGCGCGCGAGAGCATTGATCCCCTGATCTGTCTCTATCACGTCTCTCCACAAGTCCGTGTCGAAGTCCAGGCTTTCGTCGCCAACACCAAACTCTGTTTTCTGGCCTCCATAATGCCGGATGGAGCAAAAGCACGGCCTTATCTTGTATACACCATGTCTCACCGAATTAAAGAGCTCGGCACAAAGATTGAGGTACCCGCATCTTGGCTGTGGTTTGATGACTTTGCACCACACGAATTCAAATTCTGGAACATCATTCTGTCCTTTTCAAGTGCTTGTAAACCTTCGAATCCCGTCATCGCCGATATAAACCTAAGAAAAGGAACGGTACGCCTTCTGAGGTTGGAGAAAGCGGAAACGCGTGGTGATTGCCTCGAGCACATATTCGAACCATTTCAAGATCCTTCTGGCCTGGCTGTTGAAGCTCTTGAGCAGCCCTTACTTGCCGCTGTCCAAGCAGCTAGAAAGAGCGCAGACTTGGAAGGCTTCACATTCCGAGAAATACGTCGGCTAGTCGAGCAAGCAGTCTTGCCTGGTCGAGAACACTTTGAGAGCTTGGAAAAGTTCTTGACAGCTCCACTTCTCCCTAAAAACCAGTAGAGGACTGAAGATAGGCCAGGGCTTGAGCATCCGACGATCCCATTCTCACTTCAACTCTAAAACTTTGCATTGAAGGCGGTCAATCAGCCAAGCCAAGAAGAATCAAGAGCATCATTTACAAGTGTAGGCTCTGTAGTAAGTAGCTTAGTTCGGATAGTTTCATGATGGCTACACAAATTCAACACTGAGAATCCTCTTCCCGTACTCTCTCCTGCGAGGTTGCGTTGCGATCATCAAGCTCTTGCATAACTTCCCAATGTCCGGCCAGATCGATTTCTTCCTCGCCGAATAAGGATAGAGTCGTCAATACTCTCAGTCTAGACTCTTCGGCATCATGATCAAGCATTCGTACCTGACCATCTAGGTAAGAACGTTACTGTAGATCTCCGTATGCGGCATTCGTTGACATGATCGACAGGAACTCCCGTTGACTCGCCACCAATATACTTCGCTTGCGTATCCCCGGCACTTTTTCTGAGACAAAGAACGAGCCAGCCAATTCAGACCGCATCTACTCGTCCATCATAGGTAGTCACAGAGAAAGGAAGGCAAGAAAGCAAAGGCGGGAGTTGATGCAGGCGGTATGAAGATCTTGGTATTGTCATCTGGTTCTTTTGCAGCAAGCCAGATTTTCTATCTAATTACATAAATTTACCACCTTTTTCGAGGACCAGCAAGTACAGAAGGACATCTCAAAACCAGTTGAGACAGTTCCTTCCAACCTGCTTTCCTCTATCCCCAAGTAGCACTGCAAGCAGCAACTACAAGTGTGATTAAATCCTCCGCCGATAAATAAAGTTCCTCCTCGAAGAGAAAAGAAGAAACAAGAAAAGAAGAAGTTTGTTCCCCATCCAAAAAGGGCATCCAAGGCATCTATCCCCGGTAAGAAGTTTTGTTTTGTCGTTGTTTTGTTGTCACACAAAGAAGAATCAAGTCTCGCTTTCCCTCAACCTGTTCCTTCGAAGCATCAAGAACAGGCTATAGTGAGGAGAGCAAGAAAAGAAGAAAGAGATAAGAAGCAACTTCTTAGAAAGAAGGAGTGGCTTCGGCAGGAACCTCAACAGTAACGGTTCTGCGGACCTTTCTGCGCTTCTTGCAGGCAGAAGCAGAAGTGGCTGCAGCCTTGGTGGTAGTGGCAGCCTTAGCGGTGGTGGATGTGACTGAGCCTGGGTTGAGCAGGCACTTGCACGACTTGGTGATTTGGTCGGCGCTGACTCCGGGGATGGCTGAGCGTGTGCGGTAACTGTGAGGGCTAATCAGTATATAAGAATTTGATGAGGAGAGGGAGAGAGGAACGTACATCAAGCCCCACCATGTGCAGTAGGATTTGAAGTTTCTGGGTGCCTCGTTCTTGATCAGGTTGATGTCTGAAGCGGCGCAAGTGTTTGATCCGGTCGAGGGAACGGAGGTAGGGTTTGCCACTTTGTTCCACTGGGCGAGGATACACGAGCATGCGCTGGTCAACTTGGCGGCAGTCAATGTAGGGAGAGGCGATGAATCGCGAGGTCTATTGTATCATGTTAGTGACTGGAAAAGGGCGAAGGAAGGTTGGAGAGACATACTGGGCATTGTACATCTGACAGAAGACGTTGAAGTGGTTGATGCGATCCTTGACTGCTTGCATGTCGGAGCTCGAGCATGTGGCACGAGTCTCGATGTTGGCAAGAGTGTTGGCATCTTGAGCGGCGGCAACATCAATGACTGAGCCGTACACCGACGAGGCGGCCAGAGTGATGAAGGTGAGTACTGAGAACTTCATCTTGTGTTGTGTTGTTGTTGTCTCTTGATGTCCTGATCAAGATCTGATTATTTCTTTTCCTTCCTGAGGGCTTTGTGTTGGTTGTGTGAGAGCTTAGATGTTTTTGGATGTGGATGAGGAAGCAGAAAATAGTAGAGAGGAGTTGGCGGCCTTTGTTATATAGCAGCCTCTCTCAATACGGCCAAGGGAATAAGAGAGGGCTTGGGTCGTTGTAGCCGTTGAGACCGTTCGGCGCATGTGGCCCTGCAGTCGTGTCCCTCAGCCATCTACTTTTGCCTGCTTATATTGAACGTCTGTTGATACGAGATAGAAGCAGAAGAGAGATTTAGCCGATGATTCCTGCTGGGAACCTTTGGCTGACGGTGTTTGCCTTCCTATATCCATTTTACAGCAATGCATACACCTACCTGCGAACTCGTACCCTAAAAGAACCTCGTAAACCAAGATTAAAGGACATGGGTTACCACGACGGTTATACAAAAAAGCCGTTGTATGTTAACGGCACCATCTTATGAGTATTGCCAAGACCCAGCGAAACCACGCAGCGCCAGCCCGCACCGTTACATCAACCACCGAGACAACAATATGCAAATCGTCAGAAAGAGGTGGAAAATATCATCAGCGACGTTTCTTTGCAGTGGCGGGTGTCTTGGCCTTAGAATAATTCTTGAATCATGATGCCGGTTTTGCCAGGTTGGTTGTTGCAAGGAGAGATTGTTGATTACGATAGGCGTGCAAGGCAGAAAACCGTTCGTACGGCAGTCGCAAGGACGGGGGTAAGGACTTCGTGTTACTCATCTCCTTTTTCGAACTCAAAGCCAAGACGACGTTCTTAAGTCATGTTTTCTAGGATGTTGGGCAGAAATCTTGGGTAGCAACCAGTGTGTTGATGGCGATGGGTCGATCTTATAAAGACGAACGACTGCGACTTTGCGTGAGTGGAGCTGCAAATTTAGCGAGCGCTCTATTGTGGGTCTTGTGCGATCACACAATATTCTATCCCTGTTTCGACAAACACCTTCTGGCACGAAGTCGACATGGACGACATCAGTGTTGAAGCCAGGTGCGTGAGGACCTGATGTCGCAAACCCCACGAGAGAAAAGGGTGGCTGGGAAACGGGTTTCGGATGGCTGGTAGGATGGCTTCAGACTCTCTTTGTTGCCATCTGACGTTTGCGATGCATGAGCTTCTTGTTGCCAACAATGCATATCATGCTTGACAGGGTCGTCCCCTCTGCCATTGTCGAAATGACCATGAGCGAGATAGGTCCACCACACATGTGGTTCAATGCTTCAATACATTTCAGGTGTGTTCTTAAACATGAGCAGCATATATGCTGAGACTCACAGCTGTCTTCGCGCGATATTGAGGGTACTACAGTCAATTTTGTGATTTGGCATCGGACTTTTGGAAATCCTGGTCCACAACCAAAAGCTTGGATGAGCTCGACAGGGACAAACACAGAGGTAGTATCTATGCATGATAGGAGAATCACAGATCTCTCCGACGGTAAGAAATTGCTACTTGAGAGACAGATAATTTGAGAGGAGTAGCCGCACATATTTGTGACCATACCCATGTCGATAGAATAAGACTCGACAAAGCCACAGTTGAGGCTCAAGTCCATGGGCGCCACTAGGTCAATGCGCTATCCCGACGACATGACTTGGACGACATGCATTGATTGCTACAGAGCTTGAACCACATCTCGACAATAACACAAGTACTACTGACTTTTTGGGACGAGCAATGAGGACTTGTTTGTCAATGACGACGGCAAGAATCCACCACGATAACGGATGCACATGAATCGTCCGAATACACTCGCCGAATGGATGCTGCGACAAGATGCAAAAGGATACGTTTATCAAAGCAAGGACAGTGAGAAGAATGAGTACGTGGAAGACACATCACACTGGAAAGTAAATCGGCAAGTGTTGATGAAAATAGGAAACTAGGATTATTTTCGAGGAGTTATGTATATTACAGGACTGCTGTGGACCCCTAGCGCTGAAAGCAACATCATAATCGTGAAAGAGGTCGTGAAAAGACGATCATCTCAAAGTCAAAGAAGTAGTGGTATCAATGAGAACAGGAAGGGCGAGACATTTAGTCCATCATGCCGGCCTTGCCGTCACGGTCGGCATCCTTCTTGGGGTTGAGCTTGTCCATGAGAGAGGGCTTGCCAGTCTTGGGGTCAACCTCAGACTCGCGGCCGTAGCCAGTGCCGGTGGTGCCAGTAGTAGAGTGGTGGTGACCAGCCTTAAGGTCAGCCTCACCCTCGCGGACACGCTCACCAAGGGTCTCGCGGCCGGTGGTGCTGGAGCCGGTGAGACCAGTGCCAGTGGTGGAAGTGTGGGCGCCGCCAACAGTGCGGGGCTCACCCTCGAAGCCATCGTAACGCTCCTCGCGGCCAGTCAGGACACCACCCTGCTTCTTAAAGTCGGCCATGGAGACGGCAGGAAGAGCAGATGCGGTGTGGTGCTGAGCGGCGTTGTGGTGAACCTCGTGGATGGGGACGGTGGTGTGGACAACGTGAGGCTCGATGGTCTCCTTGTTGACGACGGGCTGGATGGTCTCGTGGACGTGGTGGTGGATGTGCTCACCGCCGATGGTGGGTGCAATCGACTTAGAGTGCACAGCCTCGAGCTCGGTGCGCTCATCTCTGAACTGGGCAGCCTCAGCGGCGAGACGCTCCTTAACCTGAGCGTCGTTGCCGTGCTCGAACGAGCGGTGCTCAACGGCGGCAAGGTTGTGGTGGTGCTGCTCGGGGAGAACCTCACGGTCCTTGATGGGCTGGATGGAAGTGTGGTAGTGGTCCTGGTGAACCTCCTTGTCAATGGCAGTCTGGATCTGCTCGTGCTGCTGGAGCTGGTGGCTCTCGTGGGTGACAGCGGGAGCGACCTTCTCGTGGACAGTGGTGTCGTGGTGTCCAGACTTGGACCTGAGGTAAATGTGTGAGTAAACAGTGATGATGGATCTGAATGCAGTGAGTGATGCACTTACATGAATTCCTTAACGGCGGCCTTTGCGGAGTCCATTGTGATGTTTGATGTGATTGGTTTAATGGGAAAGTGGTTGTAAGATGAAGATGGGATTGTTGTTTGGATGGAAGATGTGTTGATGAGGAGAAGAAAGACGGGGAGGAGACGTCGAAGGGGTCTCTTTTTGTAAGGTCGAGGAGGAAGGAGCTCACGGTTGTGTTGACATCATCCGTGTCATTTTACAAGGCAGGAATAACCAGATCTGACGATTGGCCTGTCTGGCGCCTGCCCTGCTCCAGCCTGCTTGCTACTCGTTCCCACAACGGTGGCTAAACCGACAGTGAGCCACACATGTGATCATGCTGGCGTAAACCTCGTTCGCTAGTTGGCCGAGAAGCCACAGTGTGGAGTGGGCTGCTCATGATGAGAGCCGTTAGTGATCTCATAGCTGTCGTGTCTTGACTCTCGGACCCGTTCTTGCACCGACCTCCAGCAATCTTTGTGCAAAACATCGCCAAAACCTACGTACCAGCGCTCACGACCCGGGGCTGCCGAACCGTCAGATTCGATTTGGTTCACCTTGTGGCGGTGCTCCAAGCTCTCGACCCCGCTATATCCCGCGGATAGCCAGGGAAGTTGATGGACATGCACCTTTAGCATAAGGCTGGCTGCATACCAAATGACGCTGCAGCATCGACGTTGTGGCTAGTACACGCTTGTGGTACATTTTCCAATTTCTGCATTATTACCCTAGACTTGCACGCCCAGAAGGTCGCAGAGCCTCAACATCGGCCTGTCGGATGCTCAGAGAGAACGTATAGTGGGTTGGAACAGCAAAAACATATGCGTGTACATTTTTTCCCGAGGGCCCACGAGCTCCAGCGCTTGGGGCTTGATCGACGCGCCCATTCATGCAATGATCGACCATGGAAGCCAATAGTTTAATTGCGACGTCTTCTGTCTAGAACACGCCCATTCACGTTAAGACCATTTTCCTGATTGCACCTGCTCGCTTTGGCAATCACGACCTCCCTGTATCGATCATTTCAGCACGCTCGCTTCGAAACACAGCCTCATTGGCTGCATGCGTAGCCAGATCCATCCTGAACCAGACGCGAAGCTCGGATCGTGATGGCGTATCTGCATCGAAGCTTTGACGGCCCGTGATTTAAGAACCGCTGGAAAGCGCATCAAGCGCGCACATCATCATCGATCATGGAAGCAAGAGATGGCGGAAGAGGTGGCCAAGAGCACAGAGCTCATGTTTTCCAGGATGCCCCGCAATTCACACCGTTTTCACTAGGTCACATAGCATCATCGAGACAGCTCCAAAATTTTGGAGCTTCCAGCAGAGTTCAACAGCTTTTCTGCATGAACAGGAAAACATTGGGACGTTACAAGCACGCGTATCCATGGGTGATGGGTGTACGAGATTTGGGATGCAGGGATTGAGCCCTGTAGTAGGGCAAAAAAAAAGGCAGCCGTATGACAGGAACCAGAGCTGCAGCAAGCATCTAGATTGTTGCCAGGGGCCGGTGGAGAGCTCGAGATGGCTCCGAACAACACGACTTGTGTCATCAAAACGTAGTTACATGGACTGCAGGCTGGCGCAAGAAACATAGCATCGCCAGCCGACGCCACGAGCACCGAGGGCAGCGACGGATGAGTTAGCGTGTGGCGTGAGATTTCCTATTATTGAGAAAGGCATAATATGACGTTGAGCGAAACACCCGAATCGGCGGTCGTGACATCGTATCCGCCAGCATCCTACAGCGCAGCACGCACCCTACGCAGCCATATTGATCCCATCTTTCCCTTGACCCTCTAGTTGGCCAGTTGCTCCCCCGCACGCATCGCGACAACCGCCTGTCAAAACATGCCGCTTCGTGAAAAGATCAAGAGCTTGTTGCACAGGCACGATGACGAATCAACACCTCCAAGCAGTCCCAATCGCCAATCTCGCTATGAGAACACTTCGCAAGGTGTGAGCCCCCAGCAGGGTGGGAGAGCAAGTACAAGCGTGGGTACGGAATTTCAGCAATTTGTGATGGAAAGTGAACAAAGGCGGCTAACTTTTGGTGACAGATTCGCCTTCGCAAGCGTCTCCTGCAAGATCCCGATCCAAGCTTCGAAGGTCGCTTGATCGCAAATCTGCCCCTGCTGCAGACGACTCAATTGGTAGACGAAGTCTCGACAGAAAGAGTCTTGACAGTAAGCGCAAGAGTCTTGATCAGCGTCAGATTGATGCTGGCGAGGCCCCAAGCGTACCTGCAGTTCCCAGCACTTACAAGGATGAGGCAATCGCCCGCCCTAGAGTCTCGCAGGATGCCGAAACAATGGCAGCCAAGGAGAAAGCTCGCAGAAGTTCCAATGTGATCAATCTCAATCACAACAACACTGCTTCTCAACCACTTTCAAGCAAATCTGATAGGTACTCAGAAGACGTTGCTGATTGGAACATCATGAATGCTGAGAAGCCAAGTCCTACCCACGCGCCAGCTCCGCTCAATGTCAACAAATCGGTTGCCGACAAATCGCGACAGTCTTCAACATCATCTTACTCTACAGCTCCAATGGCTGGAATTGGCCAGACTGGAGTTTCGCGCAAGGCCGTTGGCTCTGAGACTGTGCAGGACGTCAACGGCAGAAGGGGCAGTGTCGCGAGCACCAAGCAGAGATCGAGACTTAGCATGGACAAGCCTCTGCCAGTGCCACCAAAGCAAACAGCTTTGAGCGATGATCCAGCTTTCGGACAGTTCCTTCCCAAGGATCACAACTACATTGTCAAGGACGCTCCGGCTGCTCCTCTACTTGAAGGCGTCGTAGACCTCAGAAACACAGTGGACACTGATGTGACCGAGACTTGGGCTCCAGGTAAGTTTTGGACTAACATGTAGAGGAATGACACCCATTGACTCTTCTCAGCTGTCACACACGAAACTGTCAGACCTCAGGTCCACCACATTCGCGAAGAAGTTATCACCCGTGAAATCCACAACCACGACGTCTACCACCGCATCCTGCCTATCATTGATATTGAAGTCCTTCCAGCGAGGCACTTCGTACCTACCGGAAATGGCGACGAGCTGATGGAAATTTCTGAAGATGAGATTCCTGGTAGATCCGGCTACAATCAGCAGTGGTTCATCGGCGAGATGCTGTCCAAGCTTCCCAAAGATTCGAACTTCTTTAGAGAGCCACTTCGTTTCACAGCCAGAGAGTTCCCTGGAACTGAAGGCGACTACAAGGAGTACGTGCGCAACGGCATTCCTACAACAGAGACGACTTGGGTCCACCCTCCTGTACTCGATGACATGATGTATTTGGCTGGTCAAACTCAGCCGTTCCACTTTGGCTGCGAGAACCCCGCAGACAATGGGCTCCGCATGCGCGCGCCCAACGGTCCGGTGGTTGGATCATCGCGCTACCACAAAGTACAAATGGAGCGCAGAGTAGGAGCAGTTGAGCCACCGACAGAGTCGTTGAAGAATTTGTCAGTGGGCGATCATGCTCAGGGCACTTCTTCTAGCGGCGCGACGGGCTCAGAGGCTCTGACACCGCATGCAAAGTGAACGCAGTCGTGTGGGCATTCTGGAGTTATGAGACCATGAGGCATGGATGGACATTTGATTATCGCGGTAGCGAAGAGCAAGGCGTTTGCAGGAGCAGAGAAAAGAAAAAGGGCGATACTTTTTAATGTGTATACAACCAAGCATACCTAACCATTCTATGAACACGAGTTCGCTTGATGAACTGTTCCAAACTGTCTTGTTTTCCCTTGTGTTTTTGGATTGCACAAAGGCGGCTAGCGTCGGGGTTTAGACACAGACACAACCGACACGTCTCTCCGCATGTCGATCTGGACCTGGGCGGGGAAACTGCCGGACGTCTTGGCAGATCGAGGGTCAGTCGCTCGGGGCCGGGGCATTCGACTACGAGGTGTCGTCGACAATAGTCCGTACATGCCAGAGTAGTGGACATGGCTCGTAAGGCGCGCCAGAGGATCAGCTATGTGCTGCCTCTCACAAACTCGGCCGGAGGGCATCGTCTCGGTGTCAACGGCCTCGCCGTAGATAGCGACAACTCCATCCTGTACGTACCCGGCCCAGTAGCTTCTCATGCCTATCACTGACACTCTACTCGCGCAGCTACTCTGGAGGACGCGACGGCGTCATCTGCGCATGGGACCTCAACTTCGAAGTCAACCACAAGTCGGACCAGATCACAGCCATCGACGCGAAGCCTCCCCCATCACCCGCCTCGACCCTGCACAACCAAGTCCAAGCGCATACCCACTGGATCAGTGACCTTGTCCTCGCCCAGTCCAACCAAGCCTTGGTATCGGCCTCGTCAGACATCAGTGTCAAAGTATGGCGTCCCGCTGCTACCGACTCGATGCCGCCCCAGACGATTGGTTTGCACAGCGACTACGTCAAGGTGCTGGCTTCTCCTTCTTCGGACGCGTCGTGGGTTGCCAGTGGAGGTCTGGATCGCCGTATTCGTCTCTGGGATCTGAACGGTGCAGGTCAAACACTCAGCATTGACGTCAGCGAGGACGAGAGCTTGACAGGCTTGAGCAAAGAGAAGGCAAGCGTTTACGCTCTGAAGGCCACACACTCCATCCTTGCCAGTGGAGGTCCTGATAGCAATGTGCGTATCTGGGATCCGCGCTCTGGCAAGCGCATCACAAAGTTCGTCGGTCACACAGACATTGTGCGCGACATTTTGATCAGTCAAGACGGCTCCACTGTCATGTCTGCCTGTTCGGACCAGACGGTCAAGGTGTGGAGTGTCACTGCCGGTCGCTGCACAAATACTCTGACCATGCACGACGCTAGCGTCTGGTCTCTGTGGTCCGACCATCCAGACCTCTCCGTCTTCTACTCGTCTGATAAGAGCGGTATGGTAGCAAAGACCGACACCAGAGGCTGCGGTGAAGAGCTGGAAGAGGGTCTTAGTGTTGCAATCTGCCAGGAAGGCACTGCGGTACACAAGCTCGCTGTCGCTGGCGACTACATCTGGACGGCCACTCCTCGTCCCACCATTAACAGATGGGCCGACGTCAACATTGATGGTGCCGAGATCGATCTACCTGACACCAACAAGCAGCACCGCTTCAGCTTGTCCACTTCCCGCTCTAGAATCCCTAGTCCACCTGTCAATTCGTCTTCTGACCGACTAGCCTCACCACCGCAAGCCACCTCTCCCACCACACCTCCGCCATCCGGCAAGCGCATACCTCTCAAACACGTACTCCGAATGAGCAATGCCGTCTACTTCCCCAGACCAACTGCAAGAGAGGCCGCCCCAGACGCCGAGGATGACCATGTCGAGCACAT
This sequence comes from Aureobasidium melanogenum CBS 110374, assembly GCF_000721775.1. Classification (NCBI taxonomy): domain Eukaryota; kingdom Fungi; phylum Ascomycota; class Dothideomycetes; order Dothideales; family Saccotheciaceae; genus Aureobasidium; species Aureobasidium melanogenum. The sequence continues at coordinate 501,670 of NW_024470054.1, read as the reverse complement.
ACACCCCTTGAGACACACACCAGATTTTGCTATCGAAGGACAGAACGGTTTGGTCAAACACATCATGCTCAACGACCGCAAACGTGTTCTGACTCAGGATACTGCTGGCGAAGTCTTGCTGTGGGATCTGTTGAAGTGTGTTCCCATCAAGTCGTTTGGCAAGAAACATCTTGAGGATGTTCAGCCAGAGCTTACCACAGTCGAGACGGTACCTAACTGGTGCTCTGTCGATACCCGAACTGGAACCTTGGCCATCACCTTGGAAGAAAACACAGCCTTTGATGCCGAGATGTACGCAGATGAGCTCGACATTGAGCAACATATTGATTTCAAGGAAGATCAGCGCATCAACCTTGGCAAGTGGATCCTTCGTTATCTGTTTGCAAACCTGATTAGCGAAGAGATATCTAGAGACTCGCAGTACCGAAGGCACCTTTTGGAACAAGCACAAAAGCAAAAGTTGGAGCGTGAAAATGCACCTACTAGTATTCAGATGCCTCCCGCGATGACAGACGGCTGGAAAGTTGATCCGTCAGCTCCCCTAACAACCAACACTTTGAGACCGACAAACACCAATACTATTGGCTTTGCGACCCCTGGATTGGCCATTACAGACACAGCATCGTCTTATGTTGGTTCACCGAGCTTGACAAGGGATGCGTTCACATCTGAAGATGGTGAACGTACACAAGATAGGTCATCGATAGGGGGTGACTACTTCTCAGCCTCTACGGTAGCAAATTCTACAAATGCGAACGGCGATACAAAGCTTGTGCCTCAAACCCCTACAGAAGCTGCTACCACGCCAATGCCAGAAGACGCCTCGACGACCGAGGCGAGCGACACGCCTTCGAAGTTTGGCAAACGTCTACGTATGAACATGTCTTTCAACATGAAAAAGCTAGGAAAGCCTCCCACAAACGAAAAGGATACTAAGCCTGCTGTCGTTGAAGAGACCAAGGAAGAGACTGAGGCTGACACACAGAGCTCGTCTGACAATAGTAACTCTCGTATTGTCGATGAAAACTTCCTTGGTTGCATTCAGAAGATTCGTTTCGCCTATGAGGACCATTTGCAGGCGCAGATTCAACGAGCTGCTGCTGTAGACGCTGCAGGAGGTGCACTGGGACAGTCGAAAGAGCTCGAGCTGCCTACTTCGATCGTGCCTTCTCTGCCATCCGAAACGCCAGTGTTGAAGCCGCCTCCAAACACAACCATCCTGATTCAGGAAGAGCGACCAGAAGCTGGTGGTGTAGCAGATCTCTTCGAGGGCAAGGTTGGTAGTACAGGTGAGATGGCCGACCTGATTGAGAAGGTTGCTCCAATGTGGCTCGGTGATGCACTATTGCGTAACCAGATTCCTCTCAAGGATTTAGTCAAGATCAGTTTCGTGCTCGAACCATGGCAGAATGCATTGCCAAGCATCGCTGCAGACGGGTATGTTTGCCTTGAACTTTCTACTCTTGAATGTATACTGACATGTCTTTCCCAGCAATAATCGACTCAATGCCAACCGCATGCTGCGCGCTCGTAAGATTCTAGGCTATGTTGCTGACCGCATCGAGCCCGCACAAGACCCTGCCACAGCCATGGCTCCCGAAGAATACCTTGAGCTTTACTGCAACAACCAACTCATCCCAGCGAAAATGACATTGGCGACCATCCGAACACATATCTGGCGAGGCGGCGGTGACGTTTTGCTCCACTACAAGGCGAACGGCAAGAAAAAGATTCTGCACTCTGCAGAAGCCTTTGCAGCTGGTGAAGAGAATGGTGGGGCTCACAGTACCCCTATAGCGCCTCAGGTGTAGAAAAGTGATGTGTATATCTGTCTTGATGTTTGTGCGACATTTTCTTTTCTTTTTCTTTCCTTCTTCATCTTCCTTTAACGAACAATACCCTTTCTTCCCTCTCGAGATGGTCTTCGCAAGATCGAGTCTTGTTGTATGTACTGTAACATATACTGAAATAAAGGAAAATATGACTGCATGTGCTCTCCGTGGATGGGAATCTAATTGAAGCACAATGTTATCGTTGCCAACGTGATTGAAACATGCGATTGAAGCGTCTCGCGAAGTCTTGGCATTCCCGGCGCGTCTGCCCAGCCACCGTGATGTTTTGAGAAAGCTATGGGTGCGAACTCTCCTTTCTTCACACAAGCTGTTTTTCGATTTCTGCCGTGCCAAATTTATATTCCTCGACCTTGAAGATCTGGTCATATGACTGCTGACATCGCAGATTCAGGCTCTCAGAAAACTCTCATCTCATGCTTCTCTGATGTCCCTCTCAACACACACCACGCGTCTCACTCTCTCCACAGTCACGAGGAAGGTCTAGCGACTGTCATGGTCGCTATCTTTCGAGCTGTTTGTTGTTGCTCGCTTTTAACACAGTCATAATCCCGAGCCTCACAGCACGGTCTCATGGTTTCCCTGACTGTTGTTGGTTTCAAGCACTTCAGATGGGCATCTTCCTCGGAACTTAACCCTAAGCCATACATCGGTTTCATCAGTCTCGCGGTCCTTTGCAGGAAGTTGCCGATTTCTCGATTAGTACACCAGCGCAGCTTTCGTCTTCTCGCGAGGACACTGCAGCATTGGAAACGAATAGAGTCATCGACGTCTCGGGGCATCATCATGCGTCGTTTTGGTAAGACTCTCGGAGAGGGCGCGCGTCGATTTTGCTGCTGGCACAAACATGCTCTGGTCACCTACGGACAGCTTTTCTGGTCTGCCGTTCTGGACTGCCTTCGGAGGGGATGGGAAAGCTTGTCGGGCACCTCGTCTGAGGATCGTCTTTGGGATCTTACACGTGTTCCAGTTGCTCGTGCAGAAGGTGTTCTGGAAATCTGTTCAGCAACACCAGATCTCCACTTGGACTTGGACGACCATGGGAAACATCATGAGCATTCCGTGCCTGCAACCTTGGTGATTCAGGAGTGGCCGAGACTTTGCAGAAAGAGCTTGATCATGCTTCTCCAAACAGACCGTGCCAACTCTCGTGCCTCATCATATGCTTGTACAATACTTGTCGGAATCGCACTTTGCTGCGTAGCGAGATTGTCAAGCCACACACAGAGGTACGAGATGGTGCAGTTTCTCATGGCATGTCAAAGTTTCCGGCTTCTGTAGCGTCTTGTCCGCTTTTGAATACCTTGGACGTGGTTGGTGTACTCCCAATGCTCGTCTCTGTTCCAAAAGAAGTGGAATCTAGTACGCATCAATGATCAGTGCTCTGCACGTCTACAACTTGTCGAGCAGTGAACCAAGATTCCCGCACAAGCTCTACCGTGCTCGCACGACCATCTTTCATACCGCCGCGGTCCGCAACCACAGCCAAAAAGCCTCTGCCAACAGCAACAGCTATCGGTAGAGTTGACCTTTGGTCATTGTTCTGGCCAGCCGCGTCAATCATCAGTCTTTGCTTCAACTGCCGAGACAACGATGAGCGCCGATACACCCGCCTGCAGTATCTTTATCAGTGTCTGTTAGGCATCATACCTTCCTCAAGCAACTCATGCTTCGGAAGATGGAAGTGGTTTTTACAGATGTACTTTGTCCACTTCGCGTCCTCACGCACCAATGCTGTCCAACGCTGGCTTCCTGCTGGCTAGGACGGTAAACCAAAGACTTGTCTCTGAGAAGAACGCTACAACATACTGAGAGGGAATTTTGGAGTGTGAGAATCATGAGAGTTGTTTTGGGAGTCTGGTGAAGCGGTGAAGTCTATGAGCCAGCTGACATCAGGCCGATCACAGGAATCTGAACAAGGCCGAACAGGGTTGAGGAACAGCGATGGTTCTTCTCAAGCTTGACCCCATCACACCTCTGTCTTGATTGCAAGCCTCTGGCTACTGAGAAGATGCTTCAAAGAAGAGCTCAGGTGTTCCTCGAGTCGTGCCTTGATTCCAATGCACTCACCCACGGCTTTGAATGTCGATCAATGGAGAAGTGCAGCTGCTGAGCCATACGTGCGGGACCTCTCTCGAGTGAGGATCAAAGTTCCGGCTTGTCTGCTATATAGTTCGACTCTGCTCGACTCCCTCGTGACGCATTTCAAACGCCGCCGTGTGCAGAGGACAAGGCAAGGCAATGATGAGAAACACCGCTCCGGTACTTCGATGAGCTTTTCTCGGGAGTTGAAGGTTGAACAATCAGGATGTTGTGTGGTGACGGAAAGTGGAGGTGGGGCTGTCTGGAGCGCATTGTGCGCTATGCCACTCTTTTCTTCGGAATTGAGTGGCTCATTGTTTTTTCTATAAGTGGTCCCGGTCACTTACTACGAGGTTGACAAGAACTGACTACGGATAAATAGGGCAGTTGCAACTTCAACCCCACCTTCTCCCCGCATCATCAACCTGCACACTCCGCAATGATTTGCAGATCTTCCCAGGCAGTATGCGACGTATACGGTTCGGATCACGCGATTAGATGCCAGATGATGCTTCGGCCGCTGCTTTCCGTTACCGATGGATTGTATAAATCATATATGGATGGTCATAGCATATAGACAGACTCAAAGCAAACAACATGTTCCCCAATACACACTCTCTCTTCGTTTGGTGCCTTGCGGCTTGGTTAGAAGTGGAAGGTGCCAACCTGCCTTCCAGACCAAAGCCCATTGTTGTTTCTCAATGCCCACCTAGCAATGCTGGTATACCTTTGGACTCGTTTGTGTCGTTCTCGTTTGAGCTGTCTTCATGGCCGGATTTTGCTGGTATGCTTTGCCTAATCATTGTTTGAATCGAAAGACAGCCTGTTGATGATTGTTGAATGTCAGGGAATCTCACTCACCCGAACACTTTCTCTTACAACCTACTGAACAATATTGGGCAACTCCAAGGCTCCATGCCCATTGCTCGTGTAGGAGGCAACACTCAGTAAGAACCCACCATAGTTTTCAAGCATAGTACCACATTTCCTCATGATCAAACACAGAGACATTGCAATTTTCGATGCTTCGCAAAAGACCGGTCTTATCGGTGTCATACGTCCAAACATCTCAGCCGACTACCCAACCATCATCACCATCGGTCCTTCCTTCTTCGACTCTTACAAGACTATGCCCAAGGGAATGAGATACACGCATGGCTTTAATCTAGGCGCCAACTATTCGGCCAGTAGAGCAGCTACCTTTGCCTCTGCTGCCTATGCCTGCAAAGCCATTGGAGAAAACCTTGATTACTGGGAATACGGCAACGAACCCGATCTCTTCCATGCATCAGGATACCGTCCATTGAACTACTCCGATGCCGATTATGTTGCCGAATGGCTCAATGGAACTTCGCAGATTGATCAAGTCGTCAAGTCAGCTTGTCCTTCTCTGAAAGGCACAAAGTTTATGGCACCGAGTATGGCCGGTGTGGGTGCTAATGGCTACAATACCCTTGACCCTGTCAAAGTATTCGCGGACGATCTAAACGCAGATCATAGTATCGGCATCATCTCTTCCCACAACTACATGGGTGTTTCCACTTTCCCTGGCATCACTCTACAAGGCACACTCATGAATCATACCAATGTGATCGCAAAAGCAGAAGCCCAAGTCAACGTGTCAAGAAACATCGCAGCTTTGGGAGGGGATCTAGCTCCCAAAGTTCCTTTTATACTTGGTGAACATAACAGTCTAGCAAGACAAGGACGCCCGGGCTTATCTAATACTTTTGGGGCTGCTCTGTGGGGTGTGGATTGGAATCTCTATCTTGCGTCTCAGAATATCAGTCGTTCGCATATGCATCAAGGAACCAACTATCGGTAAGAACTTGTACCTTTCTGAGCTCACCTAGAAGATGAAAGACTGATAGATGGCAAATAGCTACCAGTCCTGGCAACCCATTCAAACGAACCTCACCACCAAAGGCACCAAACCTCCTTACTACGGCAACTTGGCTGTAGCAGCTATGATGGCGAAACCATCTACATCTTCTGTTTTGCAAATCACTCATCTGGAAGCTTCGTCTCAAAATACGTCCTTCTATACCGCTCACATCAACGACACCCTCTCACGTATCTTGATCGTTGACTTGCACACCTACAACACGACTGCAAACAACTATACTACTGGCTTCTCAAGGCCCGTGGTGGAACATGAGTTTATGCTGCCCAAAGGGTGTAAAGGTGGAGATGTGCAGAGATTAATGGCGAATGGCAGTGATGCAGTCACGGGGATCACTTGGGATGCAAACAGCTATGCCTACGAACTCGATAACGGCAAAGGCGTCAGAATGTCCAACGTCACTTGTGGCGAAAAGGTCAAGGTCGATGGAAAGGGCATTGTAAAAGTGCAAGTGCCATGGAGTAGTGCTGCAATCGTCAGTCTGGATTGCTAGAGATCATCGAATTTAGTAACAACGAAACAATCGAGAAATGAAACAGCTATTAGAATTTTCTCTATGGGGAAAAATAGCTAGACCGAGCTTAAAGCTGGCGAGTCTACGAAAGCAGAATAACCCATGATGAAAAAAGCTCATTCTTCTTCCGTTTGTGATAAGGAAATTTCGATCCCTACGAGAAAAGAAAACAGTCACCGCCACGCTCTGTAATGGAATGAACCCGAAAAGAACAATGCGAATTACGCCTTCCTGCGCCATGCTAATGAAGAAAACGAGAAAGAACAGCGAGGAGCCTCTTGGACTGCCTGCCAATGTTGTAAATAGAATAAGGAAACTTGTACTGAAAAAAGGAAAAATGTCGCTTTGTCTAAGCCAGAGCGAGAATATGCAGTCAATCAGTCGTGCGTTCAAATATGCCTGATTGGAGTGTGTGTGTCCAGGCATTTCGGGATGACGTGGGAGCTCCTCTACCAAGCATAGCCATATCCCATGTCGTGGTGACCAGGATAATTGTTGCCATTCCGAGCATCAGCGGCAGGGACGTGAGGAGCTCCATTGGCCTGAGCCTGCTGAACCGGGTTCATCATCCAATCGAGATCATGGTGTCCATGTGCGCGGTAATATGCATTTCCTGCTGCCCAGTCAGCAGCAGGTTGATGCAGATAACCATGGTTGTAGTCCTCTTCGAAGCCGGGTATGTGGGCGTCTGCTTGAGCGTCAAAGCCAAAATCGAATTCATCAAGATCGGCGTTCATGAGACCACCTCGAGCTGGATTGGGTTGCTGGGCATTGGCTCGATCTCTTTCAGCCTGAGCAACAGCAGCGGCATCGGCAGCGGCATCGGCAGCAGCTCTTTGTCTGGCAGCTGCTAGATCAGCTGCAGGTGGTTGAGGCAGATTGGGTGCATGTTCGTCTCCTGGATGAAGAGCAGGCGCAGCGTGAGGATTGGCAGGACGATGACGGCGGCGCATACGAGCCACCTCTCCGCGGAACAGCAAGTTTTCAAATCCGTCATCCCACATGGGCTGCGGCCAGTCGATTGGAGGCATTTGAGGCTGATCAGCTGGGACATTCTGAGGCTGATTAACATCAGGCATGTGCTTCTCAATACCAGGCGTGCTGTCTGAGAATCTGATGTCGAGGTCATTCTTGTCAAGTTCGGGATGCTCACGCAGAACCTCTGCTTGTGCAGCTTCGGCGGCTGCGTTAACCTCTTGCTCATGCATGGCATCAAGACTGATGGTCTCAGAAAATACAGGGCACTTTGAACCAGGTGCGTTAAAATGAGCGTAGTTAGCAGTCACATTCACACCGCAAAGATAACACTGCAAATTGCCGCATTGAGAGCAGGTCATCTTGTTGCATCCATCGCTCTTGATGAATGCTTGTTTGCATTTGTTGCAATTGCGAATCAGAGCTTTACTTCTGGCTTCCTCGATTCTGTGACGGTGGCTAAGAGCAGACTCTTTGTCACGCTTGCGCTGGTTCTCGTCACAGGAATCGGGAATGTGCGTCCTCTCCTTGCACTTACGACAGCTGGTGATGCTGCAGGTCGGAGATTGACAATGGAATTCAAAGTCGACGTCGATAGGAAGACAGACAGTCTTGAAGTCACAGAAGGGACATCCCTCGACATCGTCAATACCTGCAGAACGAAGGTCGTTTTCTTGACGGAGGCGCATGAGCTTGTCTATGAGTGCATCGGTACCTGGGACGAGACGAAGTTGGGATTCGCAGAAGGTGTCGTCGCAGCCACCGGGACAAGTAAGCTTGAGACTGCACTGCCCGACTTCGGATTCAAGATACGTTTTCATGCAGTCAAGACATACAGGGTGTTTGTCTTCCGAGCTGCATCTGATGATCTTGTTGGGAGCATACTCGTCATAGCAAGCAACACTGCAGTAGGGTTAGCAGTTGAAGCAGGTGCGGACATGATCGAGCAATGATGACTTGCCATTCAACGACAGTGCCGGTGGCTTTGGCGTGCTCCAGAGCCGACTGCTCCTCACGGGCCTTTGCGGCAGCCTCCATTTCTTCCTTTATCTTCTGCGTGTTCTTCTTGCGGCGCTGAAGATTTATTTCAATGACAGCCTTTTGGGCAGACTCGAACTGCTCCTTGAGCACGGAAATGTTGGCCTTTTGGTGTTTGGTGGCTTGGAGAAGATCGAAGTTGATATCTCTGAGAGGTCTCCAGGGAGTTTTGCCATATGGACAAGGATCGGTATGCTTCGCTTCGTTGAGAGCCAGATAGGTAGGATAGAGATGCTTCTTATCCTTTTGAACCTCCTTGATGTACTTGACAGGTATTGTGTTGAACTCGTTCTTGAGTACCTCGATGCTGAAGCCTGTTAGATCGAGCGTGGATAAGTAGACTTCATAAAACACTTACATGACATCCTTCATCTTACCCGAGAAGATGCACTCAGGATTGAGCAACTTTTCCTTCTCGGCTTCTTCGGCCACCTTCTGGTCATGCAGCGCAGCTTTTCTGGCTGCTTCTTCGGCAGCGCGCTTCTCGCTCTCCTTGGGATATTTGCTATCGAGCAGTACACCCAAAACTCGTTCGAGATTGTGGTGGTGAGTGTCGAGCAATTGGGAGACGTGGTCATGGGAGACGTCAGGAACTACCTCAAGAATTTGGTCGAATTGGCTGCGCTCAGGGGTTGGTGCAGTGTCGGTGATGACAATTGGATCGTCCTGAGAATTAGAAACCTCGTCGTCATAAGCCAATGGAAGTTCATTGAAGTCCAACTGGAAGGGCGGGCCAAGGTCAAGGTCACCGCTGTCAATGGTCTGAGGGGTAGTTGCGAGTGCGCGTGCTTGAGCCTGTGGAACAGCATGGCTCTCACGCTTGACGGAAACAGTGCGCGCTGATCCTGACATGTTGTGCTGCTCAAGCCAGTCGTCCATGTTGTATATTGGTGCTGATCGCACATGGTTATGGCGTGCCATCTTGTGTGGTCGTGCAGATCTGACGTCCTCGTCCTCACTCGAATCCGAATGAATGGAGATGACATCGTGGGGTCTCTTTCCGGGCGCCATGACTTATGGCGCCGGTCAGTGCTGTATTGCGGCTGTACGGACGAGAGTTACGGCTGCGCAATTGAGGAGAGTTGGACGAATTACTCGGCGCGGCTGAGAAGGACGGACGTATTAGACGTCCAAGATTCGAATGTTTCAAGATTCACGACCGAGCAACCAGCAAAGGAGCCAAGCGAAAGTACGAGTGAAAACGTGGAGGTATATGTGATTTCAGAAACGACGGTGTTGAGGCGATTGTTTGGAAAGGCACGAGGATGATAGGGCGTCTCGACAGCGGAGAGTTGTTCATTGATACAGCGGGCGTCGGTGGAACTTCAACGAACTTGCAACTTCACAACAGACTCGCTTTGAGGTAGGGACTATTTCCTTCGACACCGAGCACGTACGAGGGAATTGCTAGGGTTTTGGAGACTTCTGAAGAACAGGGCGGGCATCGAGCAGGGAAGGTGCTTGAGAGGAGGAGCCTTGTCATTCCGGCAGCCGGCGACGGCGTTTACGTGTCACAAGAGGCAGCCAGCAACGCAGAAGAGGGCGTGAATTACATGAAGTCGCAGGCGGCTAACCTTGAAATTATACTTGCCTGCCTCGCCCCACCAGTGTGGTTCATGCTGCAAAAGTACAGAGTGAAAACAGATGAAGGAGCGTTCGAGGTTGTCGAGGCTGCAGCTTCAGCTCCCTCGTCAGTCAAGCGAGACATGACGCTGTTTTGCAAAAGTCTTGGGCTTGCTTCCGCATCAAGCGTTGGTCTGCCTACACTCTTTTGATCCAGCACAACACTCTGCACAAGTCAGTTTTCCGCCTTTTGACGTTTGATCTCATGTGATCCAATGAAAGACCGATGCTGGGTTGTGAAAGGCGAATACTCAAGAACGAGCATATGCCTGCTTCTGTGGACAGATCGTCACAAGGCAGGATCTACCCACACGACACCATCGCCGTGCTCGTGGATCTCAGGATCTAACAGAAAACCGCGTCCCTATGTCACTAACACCAAATGCTGACGACTGAAAGTTGGAGCTTCAGCAGTCAGAAGCACTCCTGGCACAATTAGTCTCTGGTGAAATATGACCATATCCCAAATCGAAGACCACGAGATTTAAAGATGGAAATTCATCGTTGTCCACCAGACTCCTTCTTACAACTCACTTAGGCACTATATCGATATCCACATCCCAGGTCTCGACCGAGGTCTGTTGTTCTTCCACAACCCTATGATGTGCCTCAAACCTTGCAATTTAGAAGTGGTTCTGGGTATGGCTGCTATTGGCGCGCATAAGCGTTGCGAACCTTTGTCTCGATCGACTTATTCCAAGCATCAAAGAAGATTGCTCTTTACAGTCTGAGAACATGGAGAACTTTTAATGCAGAGCAGAAGACGCTTTTGTCGAGGCATGCTCATCGGAAGGTTGTTCCTAACCTGTTATCTGGTGCTAACAACAGTCTGAAAGGTGCGCAATTCAATGCTAAGAGCTTAATGCTTCGTTATCCCAAGCTCCGAACTCTACAGATTCTAAAGTACTTCGTTGATCGGACACATCAGCATACCAGGATCTTGCATATGTACGCCTCCGACCGGCTAATGGCATCAAACGTCATCTGCCATAGCTGAAGACACATATACCTCCGCTGCCTCGTCCGCTCTTGATACACAGCTGCTAATGCGTGAAGCCCTACTGGGCACTGGGAGCCTTTCTATGACGGGTCTCCAGCTTGCGCAGAAGCTGATCTCTGGCCGTGGCGTTGACTACGTTGTCGAAGAAGGCGGCCCCGGAACCACAAGCAGAGTCTTGACGAATTGCTATGGGCGGAATCATTTCGGTCGTCGTGTCTCTACCTGCTGCTGCACAGCAAGACATGCCTGATGTTGCTGGCCTCACTCTGAGCAAGGTGCTCTAGTCAGAGGTATTGCCGTGGGCTCTGTACAGGTCCTCGAGGAATCCGTGTGATTCTTTGGCGCAAACAAGATTACTATACCCGTAGACAAAGTGTGAATTTCGCACGAACAAGTCATGAAGGCTTTCGAGTAGGTATCCGAGTTCTGGCTCGCATACTGGAAATGCCTATCAACTCTTGAGCATTAGGCCGATCTTGAGGAGAAGAATGATTTCGAATTTCTTTGACGAAGTCTCTGGCAAGCCCGGCTTCAAATCGAACCGTACATAGGAAATCAAATAATTTTTGTGTCCTTTGCGGTGCAACTCAGCATGCAATCTGGTCCAATGTCACCGTTCCAAGACTTGAACACGAAGCGAAGCAATGACGCTGTTTGCAAAAGTGCTGGGCCTGCATCCAAACACGCTGGCGCCCTACCGATGACCTGCCAAGCAGGTTGCTTACTCACCACCCAGAACCACCTCTTCAAGCATCATTCCCAAGGGTACAAAGTCATTGAGATAAACATCGCACCATGTCTGCCCAGCTGCCTGATGCCAAGGGCTCCGAAGTTCAGCTCGACCAACTCACCCACGAGGAAGCCATACAACAAACCAGACTAAACAGCATAGAATGGAAAGGCCCATTATCTCTCGACGCATACCTCGGTAGAGAAGAACATCTCGGGAAACAAAAGTTAGTCCGTGCTGGCGGTCTCACGCCTTGGGCGTTGGTGACAAAAGAAGGCAATCCTCGTGCTGTGCTTTCGAGCTGCGAGACTATTCGCAAGAAAGCTCTTGTCGCGCAGAATGGACAAGTCAAGGAAGTTATATGTCATGGCGTGGCTAGTGTCTTCTGTCCTCCAGACTATCGTGGTAAAGGATATGCTGGGAGAATGATTAAAGATTTGGGAGAGAAGTTGCACCACTGGCAAACAGATGGGCACGATTGCTTGTTCAGTGTACTGTATTCTGATATTGGCAAGGTGAGTTCTGTCATCGAATCTTGGCCATCTATAATCTATGCTCACGTTGACAGCAATTCTATGCTTCGCATCAATGGAAACCATTCCCGTCGGCCCACGTCTCGCTTCCTCCTTCGAGCCATCCTAAACACGACTCTCTGCCGGAGGCAAAGCTTTTGTACGCTAGCGACCTGGCAGAACTCTGCGATACTGACTTGGAGCTGGTGCGTAAGAAGCTCGCCAATGTAGCGTCTTCAGGCAAGACGTTTGCTTCGATTGTACCTGATGTGGAGACCCTTTCATGGCACCATGCTCGTGAGGAGTACGTTGGAAATGAGCTGCTCGGAAAGTCCCCTGAAGTCAAAGGAGCCATTGTCGGCAGCGAGAAAGGCAAGCGGGTATGGTGTGTATGGATGCGCACATGGTACAACAGCGACCTTCAAATCACCAAAGACAACACGATGAACATCCTTCGACTCGTCGTGGAGGATCCTGAGTATACCGACTTGTCTGCAGCTTCAGATGAAGGTGCGGAGAAAGCAAAGGGTACATATGTGACTGCAGCCATTGCATCACTGTTGGCTGCAGCCCAAGCGGATGCCAGCAAATGGCATATGGGCTCTGTTGACGTATGGAATCCGACCGCGGAAACTTTGGCGGCTGCAAAGCAATTGGACTCAGCAGCACAAGTCATTCACCGCGAAAAAGACAGTATTGCGAGCTTGAGATGGTATGGAGAAGGATCAGTGGATGATGTTCAATGGCTTGATAACGAAAAGTATGCCTGGTGCTGAGTAAATAAAGGAAAGTACAGAAGCAGGTACTCCATTAGGCTCGATATAGCAAATGCACATGGTACCGCAAAAAATGTAAAATCCAAGTCGAGCCGGAAGTAAAGATGTCAGCAACAAGCGATCGTGACAAAGAGACCATGTATCGACAAACGACAGAGCAGCTGGCCGAGTCCAAATTTCAATCACCCCACCATTGCAAATGGGCAAAAATTTGCCTGGTGAGCAGTCGACGGTCAAGGCTTGTGCTTGCAAATCCGAAGAGTTGCTCATACGCCCCTCAATTATTGTTGATGTTTTGATTTTACCTTTGGCAATATTCACATGAGGCGCAGTCAAACGGGATGTTGTGGCTGAAGGGTGGTCGCAAAGTATATTCTTGACATCACTTCCAGATCGCAAAGTGCCGAGGAGTGGAGAGGAACGGAAGCAACGAGGGGATATTTAGGAAGAACGCGTATCATCATGAGGAAAGAACAGCCTGCGGAACAGGCTGCGGAATAAAAGAATTGAAAGGTCGAAGCTGCATGCCCAGAGGATAATATGGTGGGAGCAAGTTGTCCCAACAAACAAAAGTCAGAAGATGGATCGAGCATGTGCAGGCTGCAGCGCATCGTGATGATGGCCGCAGTCCACCGGCCGCAATAACACGAAAGTTGGAAGCTCTGTTTGAGGTTGTCGTCTGCCAGAATCCTTCCCAGTCTGTTTTCGCGTGTCGTAATTTCTTCGCCCTCACGGCGACAGTGACATCCCCAATCCCAATTGTCTCGCATATCGGCAATTGATCTGCTTAGCTATTCTTCTTTTTCTCGTGCCAGCCAGACAATCTTGTCGCCGTTGACCGACATTCTGTCTAGCTAAAGAAGAGTCGAGCCGAGAGCACCCACTCAAGGCTGCTGTCTCCGCTCGTTAGATTCTCCACCAAAACATCTCAAGCCCAAGCCCGACCCAAGCCCAAGCCAGCCAAAGCCTCGCCCTCATTCAAGCCACATCCTTTCTCTCCTCCTCATTCTTCAAAACAACAACACACTGACCCATTGCTACCATCCTTCGCCCTACCGCGACTTTCGCCTCCTGTCGCCTTCGTACAGGGAGCCCATCTCTCTTTCGCGTTTGGTCGGTGATATTCCGGCGCGCGCTCCTATCCCCTCACATCGCGTGCGGCTTCTGCACCCGCAAGGTGTATGCCTGTTAGACGACGCCAACCATGAGCAACAACGAGGATGCCGCCATCAGCGACCTTTGTCGCAAGATTGAGCGCGAGAAGACCTTGATCGCCGGCTTCAACTCCATGCGACAGGCCACAAACAACAGCCAGGTCAATTCGCGTATCGACTCGCAAGTTCGCGATGCACAAAGGAACCTAAAGTACTTCGAGAAGACGCTGCAAGATCTGCAGTCTCGCAAGCTGGGAGATCACATGTCCAACATGAACATGAACGACGCAGGCCCGCCGCCGCCCTCGCACCAAGACGATCAAGACCCAGGTAGCTACGGAGCCCCCGGCCCTGGCGGATACAGCCAGGGCGGCGGCAACGGTCTGATGCCTCCTCGCGCTCCTTACGCTCCTCCGGCACCCGGTCAGAACGCCCTCAAGAACAGACCCAACTACAGTCGACTGGACCTCATCAAGGCCGAAACTCCCCATCTCGGCCCGCGCATTCAGCTCATGCTGTCACAACTCGAGTTCAAGCTGAGTGTCGAAAAACAATACAAGGATGGTATCGAGAAGATGGTACGCTTGTACCAGCTCGAAGGAGATCGCAAGAGCAGGGCCGAAGCCGAAGGCCGTCGCATCGAGAGTAGCCAAAAGATTCACCTTCTCAAGCAGGCTCTGAAGCGCCACGAAGACTTGCACGTCGCTGACATTAGCACTGACATGCAAGACGACGACAGTCTGAACATTCCCAGTCAGCGCAAGCCTCTCAGTGGTTACCTGTCTATTCGCATCCAGGCTATTGCTGATGTCGACCATGCCGCGACGGGTAGATTCTCGCGCGGTCCCGAGACATTTGTCATTCTCAAGGTCGAGGACAGCTTCAAAGGCCGCACCAAGGCTACACGAACAGACCGCTGGACCGACGAGCAACACGACTTCGACATTGACAAGGCCAACGAAATCGAGTTGACGGTATACGACAAAGCAGGCGAACACCCCATGCCAATCGGTATGTTGTGGGTACGCATCTCAGACATTGCAGAGGAGATGCGTCGCAAGCGCATCGAGACCGAGGTTAAGAACTCTGGCTGGATCTCTGCAGACCACATGGGCGACTCGGGCGCGCGCCCCGACATGCAATTCTCTCCTCCTCCCGGAAGCTCTGGTGCAGGCTCTGTACACGCTGGACAACAAGGTCCCTCTGGTGGCTTTGGAGGCGGTCCGACACCTTTGACCAACCCTGTTGTCATTGACGACTGGTTCTCGCTCGAGCCTGTGGGCAAGATCAAGCTCAGTTTGAGTTTCGGTTTGTCGCTCTTCTCCACTACCCTTTCCATAAAGCTAACACTCTATAGTCAAACAAACACGCGAACGCAGACCATTCGACGTCGGACTTGGGCGCAAGGGAGCTGTGCGCCAGCGCAAGGAAGATGCCGTTGAGCAGTACGGCCACAAGTTCGTGCAGCAGACATTCTATAACGTCATGCGCTGCTCGCTGTGCGGTGACTTCCTCAAGTACACGGCCGGTATGCAGTGCTCAGACTGTAGGCTCACCTGCCACAAGAAGTGCTACCCAAGCGTCGTCACAAAGTGTATCAGCAAGTCCAATGCCGAATCCGATCCTGACGAGGAGAAGATCAACCACCGCATCCCTCATCGTTTCGAGGCATTTTCCAACATGGGCGCCAACTGGTGCTGTCACTGTGGTTACATGCTGCCGCTCGGAAGAAAACAAGCTCGCAAGTGTACTGAGTGCAGCTCGACCTGCCACAACAATTGCATCCACTTTGTTCCAGACTTCTGTGGTATCTCTAACGAGAAGGCCAACGAGATCCTGGGAGAGATTCGCAGAGCAACAAAGGGTCGCCAGGGCACCAGCATGTCGGAGCGCAAGTTGCGTCCTGGTACTGCAAACAGTGTCAGCAGACCCCCAGCTCAACCCTCCCAGCCTTCCTACATGCCTACGCCTTCTCACCAGGATCAGGCTTCGAACCCTCAAGACAGACCGCTGTCCTACGGCAAAGACCGCATGTCCGACGCATACGATGCTCCTCCTCGAACCTCGCAATATGGTGCCCCCGCTACCTCAGTCGATGCTGCTCGTGCATCTTTCGCCGCTCCTCCATCCCCTCAACAACCAGAAGCTCGTCCGCCGCCAGCTCACCGTCAATACTCGTCCCAATCTGCTGCAGCCGCCGCAGCTGCCGCTCTGTCAGGCAAGCGTTCGTCCGCTGCAGAACAACGGATTCCACCATATAATCGCTCCTCTACCGACTACCAGAAGCAGCAACAACAACTACAGCAACAGCAACAGCAGCAGCAGCAGCAACAGCAGCAGAGCCAGAGAAGCTCCACCTCATCAAGCAGTACCGAACAATATTCTCAGCAGAGAAACTCCCAGCCACAGCCTGCAGGCTACAATCCTGCAGACTATGCTGCTGTCAGCGGTTTCCCAGTTCAGCCTCTTCAGCAACCTCCTCAACAAGCTCAACCTCCTCGCCAGCAATATCCTCCAGCCTCAACTCAAACACCTCCTCCTACCACTACACCCGCCGCACCGCCAAGCAAGACCGCAACATCCATGGGCCCACCTGCAAGAAAAACTCAAGGCGGCAACGTCCGTGTTGGTCTCGATCACTTCAACTTCCTCGCTGTGCTTGGTAAGGGTAACTTCGGTAAGGTCATGCTTGCCGAGACAAAGCAGTCCAAGCAACTGTATGCCATCAAGGTTCTGAAGAAGGAGTTCATCATCGAGAACGATGAAGTTGAGAGCACAAGATCAGAAAAGCGTGTCTTCCTGATCGCCAACAAGGAGAGACATCCTTTCCTGACCAATCTTCATGCTTGTTTCCAGACTGAAACCAGAATCTACTTCGTCATGGAGTATATCAGTGGTGGTGACTTGATGCTGCACATTCAGCGCGGCCAATTCGGCACCAAGCGCGCTCAGTAAGTTTTGCGTGGTCAGTGTTGTGTGAATATTGCTAACAATCACAGATTCTACGCCGCTGAAGTCTGTCTGGCGCTCAAGTATTTCCACGAGAACGGTGTTATCTACCGTGACTTGAAGCTTGACAACATCCTCCTCACCCTAGATGGACACATCAAGATTGCTGACTACGGTCTCTGTAAAGAAGACATGTGGTACGGCAGCACAACCAGCACATTCTGCGGTACTCCCGAGTTTATGGCGCCCGAGGTTTGTTAATTTCTATCTATTTGTCATGATCACTTCTGACCATTCATAACAGATCCTTCTTGACAAGAAATACGGCCGTGCTGTCGATTGGTGGGCATTCGGTGTCCTTATCTACCAGATGCTCCTTCAACAATCTCCGTTTAGGGGCGAGGATGAAGACGAAATCTATGATGCCATCTTGGCAGACGAGCCTCTCTACCCCATCCACATGCCGCGCGATTCGGTATCAATTCTTCAGAAGCTACTTACACGCGAACCTGAGCTCCGTCTTGGCAGTGGACCAACAGATGCTCAGGAGATTATGAGCCATCCCTTCTTCAAAAACATCAACTGGGAGGACATCTACCACAAACGTGTGCCTCCACCATTCTTGCCTACCATCAAGGGCAAGGCCGATACCAGCAACTTCGACTCTGAATTCACAAGCGTCACTCCAGTGCTCACACCTGTGCAGTCTGTCTTGACCCAAGGCATGCAGGAAGAGTTCAGAGGATTCTCATACACTGCCGACTTCGTGTGAGGTCCTCTCATAAAGGGCTCCTCAGTGGACAAGCAATATACCGGCTCGATTCTTCGATTAACGTGAACATACTATCGTTCTCTAATGGGATCCACCGACGGCACGCGCTCATTAATCAATATCGGCATCACCATCATCGTGTATGGGTTGTTCTTCATCACACCGCTCTCTGCTTTATGATATACGCACACCAAATGTAGGCAAAGGTAATGCTCAGCAGGAATGCATGGTTAAAGAGGCACGGCAGCATGTTAGACAGGAAGACATGAGCAGATACGTGAAGAGAGGGCATATCTGGTGACTACGATTGGAGACCTGTCCTTGTTTTGTGTTTGGACGGACAAAACAAGTCGCGAATTACGAATATAGAGACTAACATCACACACGTTGTAATGGCGCATGAAATTAGTGAATGACGAATATCTTCTTGCATTTGTCCTCATGCGAAACTTTCTGCTTTAGAGATGTTGATATATACTTGGTGAAGGCTTCAAGAGGATCAGTGCGTTTAAACAGGCAGTCGCTCCCAACTGCTCTTCACTGCATGCGCAACAAAACCTAGCTGAACCATGCCAAGTCATGGGACTCCTTTGACCTATCCCATGTCAATACAATTAGTGCGTGCAAAATGTATTGGCCCATGTGATGACGAGGGCCGCCTCTTTTAAAATTGGCGCCACTGACTCGCAATGAAACCGTTGCGGGGAGAGCTCAACTGCATGTCACCGGCAGGCTTTTGCTGCAGCCTGAGCGGCGAAGCAGTCTCTCCTTCTTTCGACCATGTTACTGCCATTTTTCATTGTATATTGAACTCAAGTCTGAAACTGTCGCAAGCGCCTTGTCAAGCTGTCATTCGAGCGACGATCCCATAACATCATTTCGACTACGACTCGACGCTTTTGACAACCTATCTGCCCGGAACATCAAGGTGCTTCGACAACCAAAATGGGTGGTGGGCAAGAAATACCTCACAGACATGCCACAACTCAGCAACCAGTATCAGAGCCGCAATGGAATAGAGGACTCTGGGGTCTGGTCGATATGGGAAGCAATGGCATCCGTCTATCGATAACAGACCAAAGCGCACCCACAACCCGCGTTCTGCCCACTGTCTACGCCTACCGCAACAAAATCTCTCTCTATGAAGCCCAGTATGACGAAGATGGTAACAAGGTCCCAATCTCTGCTGCTGTGATGGATGATGTTGTCTCCATGCTTCTCAGATTTCAGATCTTCTGTGCAGATTTCAGGGTTCCGCCAGACCAGATTGAGATTGTTGCTACGGAGGCCACCAGAGCTGCGATCAACTCAAAAGAATTCTGTGAGAAGATCCGAAAGGAGACCGGCATCAAGATGACTTTGCTCTCCAAAGAGGATGAAGGAAGGATTGGTGCTTATGGTGTTGCTAGTTCGTTCTCTGCTGTCCGTGGCTTGGTCATGGATATGGGAGGCGGCAGCACTCAAATCACATGGATGATTGCTAAGGGAGGCGAAACTCAGATCAGTCCCGTTAGTGCGGTGAGTTTTCCTTATGGTGCTGCTGCCCTGACAAGAAGGCTTGAAGAGTTGAAAAAGGGAAGGAGCAAGCATGAGGCGCACAAAGCTCGTGAAGAGTTTCGTGCTCAGGTCAAAGCGCAATTTCAGGAGGCATACAATAAGATTGAGGTTCCGCATGAACTTGTAAAGGATGCCAAAAAGAATGGAGGCTTCAGACTTTACCTGACTGGAGGTGGCTTCCGCGGATGGGGTTACCTCTTGCTTCACCATGAACAGGTGGCCGGTGGTGGCTATCCCTTCTCTATCATCAACGGGTTCACAGCACAAAAGGACGAATTTGAAGACACCGAGAAGATGAAGCAGATTGCCGAGGAGGCCAAAGAGATTTTCCGCGTGTCCGATCGTCGTCGGGCTCAAGTACCTGCTGTGTCTTTCTTGGTCAGCATTCTTGCCGAAGCAATTCCTCACGGCATCCGCGAAGCCCATTTCTGTCAAGGAGGTGTCCGTGAAGGTGTCCTGTTCAATCGGCTTCACCCAGAAATCCGCGCTCAGGACCCTCTGGAGGTAGCAACTCGTGACATGGCAAAACCCATTTCGCCAAAACTCGCTGTTCTGGTCACGCAGTCCCTTCCTGCTCCTACAGAAGAGCATCCTGGCGTTCCTGAGTCGATCGATGTACACATGATCAGGGCATTCACGAACATGTTTTACTTCCACGCCGACATGAACAAGGAAGTTTCTTCTACATCTGCATTGTACAGCACAGGTACTGGCATTTTGTGCTCAACACATGGATCTTCGCACGCCGATAGAGCTTTACTGGCTCTCATGCTCGAAGCACGCTACGAAGGCGAACTTGCACCTCGTGAGACTGACTACCGCGATCAACTCATTCGCCTCGTATCAAATGAAGAAGCATGGTGGACGCAATACATCGGTGTGATCGGGCTCATTCTGTCTCGCGCTTTCCCCGCCGGTGTCATCCAAGATGACTTGTATGATTTCGCTCACAAGACCATCCTAAAGAAGCCCGAGATACGCATTTCGTCTGAATATGTTCATACATTAGGCAAAAAGCGCAACAAGGAGGGATTGATGGTTACATTCACGATCGTCTGGGCAACAGAGAATAAAGATGATCCTATGGACGTCAAGGAGACATTGGGCAGGCATCTCAAAAATATTGTCAAGGTTGGCAAGAAGAAGCATGCAATCAATGGATGGAGGATCAAGATTGGGGCGCAGGTCAAGGATGATTATCCAAATGATCTTTAGAAAATTTTCGATGATGTATGCTTATGGCTGGGGGAGTTTAGGCTGCATAGTTTGCATGAATACAAGGAAGTGTTGATTACGAATGTGGTCGATAGAGTCTTGGTTGCTGCTTCCTTTCTGAGCTTGATTGGAGTAGAATCTGAAAAGCATACATCAGATGCTGCATGCCAAGATCAACAAAGCACTGTGAATAGCGATCAGACCTCGTATTCTAACTCTTCTCTCATCAGCTTACACAGCGCCAAGGACAGCAGGCAAGAGATATCAGAAAGTGAGATCGTGCTCCGCAAGAGGGTGGAAATATGGCACCGTGATGGGATGCTTGTTAAGCCGGCTCCATCCCCACTTTCCCCATGAAGCCTCGGCTGAATAGAACTACCCCCAAATACAGACCATCATAAAAAGATACGTACACTTCGTTCATTGATAATCGACAAACCCTCTCGATTCTCTAGATCCAACACCTATCCTCATATATCATTGTTCAATTTGCTACATCTCTGAAAACATGTCATCATTCGAGGAAAAGTTTGAGCAAGCTGTCAAAAATGGTGTCTTTCCAGGTGCCATCTTGATGGCCAAAGACAAATCTGGTAAAGATTCCTTCCTAGATTCCATTCTCCTAGAAGGCAAAGACAGAAATCTAACAAAGGATATCGATAGGGAAGTTGAACTATGCCAAAGTCTTCGGAAATACTTGCATCGGTGACGATGCCAAACCCCTTCAACTCAACAGTATCCTGTTCCTAGCATCGATGACAAAACTCCTCACTTCAATCGCCGCAATGCAGATCATCGAAAAGGGCTTGATTTCTCTGGATACAGATGTTGGCCCTTACCTCCCTGATTTGGCTGAGCAACCTATTCTACATGGCTTCGATGACAACGATAAACCTATTCTCTCAAAACGCAAGAACACCATTAAATTTGTGCACCTGCTTACTCACTCTGCGGGGACCGCTTATGACAAGGGCGTCCCTATGCTAGAGAAATACAGAAAAAGCATTGGTGACAACCCGACAGACAGAACAACGATGAAGAACAAATGCGCATATCCTCTTCTCTTCGAGCCGGGAACTCACTGGAGCTATGGTACTGGAACCGATTGGGCAGGCAAAGTGATTGAAAAGGTCACAAACCAGTCTTTGCAAGACTACCTGCAAGAAAACGTCTTTGCTCCTTTCGGCATCAACAGGATAAAGTTCACACCCTACTTGACTGAAGAGATGAAGAAAGAGGCAGCGACCATTGCACTCAGGATCCCTACCGGCAAGCTCGTCAATCTGCCTGTCCGCAAAAACATCGATTTTGGAGACGCGGAATGTTTTGGCGGTCATGGTTGTTATGCCGACTTGACCCACTACATCAAGATCCTGGAATCTCTGCTTTTGGACGATGAGAAATTGTTGAGCAAGGCTAGCACTGCTGTCATGTTTTCCCCTCACCTGACACCCGAGTCGAGGAAAGGTATCAAGCAAGTCTTTGGCATGAAGGAAGTGGTCAGTCTTTTCGTGGGCAAGTTCCCAGAAAATGTCACCTATGATTGGGGTATTGGTGGTGTATTGGTTGATACCGCGGGTGACGATCACAGAAAGAAAGGCACCTTGATCTGGAGTGGTATGCCGAATAACTTTTGGTTTGTGGATAGAGAAAAGGGTGTTTGTGGACTGTTTGGCACGCAGGTGTATCCACCTGGTGATCCTCAGGTTGGAGAGATGATTGATCTGTTTGAGAGGGAAGTTTATGCGAGAGCTGGTGCTGAAGGAGGCGCGAAGTTGTGATCATCTTTGCCATCGAACCAATATAGGAATACATAGATGCTACCTCTTTCGTACTGCTGATACCTTCGAACCCTGCTCTACCATATCTCTTCGCCGCGACTTATGACAAGGCAAGACCAATAGAGCAAGAATATGTAGGAGACTGCTGTCGCGGCATCAAACGCTGCTCAACAATGCACTTCCAAATGCCTACCAAGTTTCAAGCCCAGTCCGCTATGAATCCTATCCTTATTTCCAGCCCCCACAACTCCACCACCACTCGCTCCAAGAAGATGAAAGATAGCTCAAAAGATGCGTATTATCTCACTCTATATTTTTGTCTATTTAAATAATGCGAAAAAGATTGTGGCAGGCCGCAAAAGAGCAAAAAGTATCGACGCCTGTGTGATTCGAACACACGCTCCCGAAGGAAATGCCTTAGCAGGGCATCGCGTTAACCACTCCGCCAAAGCGCCTTGAAGAAGATCCCGAAGTTGGTTAGACTCCACTAGATGAAATGTGGGGTAATTTTACAATAATATATCCAAATAGAAAAGCCACCAAGACTCCCGGTGTCAGACCAGTCTTTGAACACGTTCAAATCCAGCTCATCCGGGAAGCTGGTCTTCAATACAGGCACGAGAATGCTCAGAAGACATAGGAGGGAAGGAATGTTGAGAAAGGCCAATCAGACTGCGTGGTCATTCTCTAATTCTCGATGCCGAGCCAACTCCAGCTGCTTCTATCTCCCGTCAGCAACCCTAGGCTTTTGACACTTTTGCAAAGTCGAGTTCACAGATTCGACTAAGACGGACACGGAGTGAAATTTGAGGGAATTTAAATATCATAGTCTTTGCATGCCAGGGAGTGACATCAGAACGCGATCGTTTGCATTACACTCAATTACAGACCGAAGCTGCCTCTACTTCTGCCGTCCCTGATTCTAGCAAGACAGTACCAAAGACAACTCAGGACACATAAACCAGCTCCAACCCAGCTATGCGCAGGCATCTTGAACTTGCTCAACACCACAATCTGGAAGACACTTCTCGGCAGCGAAACAAAGTTGGCTGATAGAGGAGATGTAGCTTTTACCAGAAGTAAGAATGACGCGAAGACGCCAAAGCCACCAAGCGATGCGCAAGACATGAGGAACCAGAACCAAGGTACGTCCAGGAAGTAGCAATTACGGTTGATCTGCTTGAGCTCACCGGAGATGAGGACAAACGGAATGAGCATGAGTATCGTAAGTGAAGATGTGTAGTGTAAGGTTCTCCAGTATGCGCGTGTTTCTTCTTTTGTGCCTGTGCTGACGGTTCGGGTTTGCGAGTCTGTGGCACTTAGCAAATCACCCTGCGGTACCAGGTCAGAAACTAGTTGGCGGTATCCACGGAGAAGGAGAATCGGGTATAAAGCGACGAATATCGAACTGAAGACACCAGCGACTACTGACTCCCAAGGATCGCGTTCTCCAGACCGGATACTAGTCATGAGTAGATTCACTGTTGCGATAATTGCAGCTGACATGGTTTGGATTGAGTGTTGTTGGCGAAGCAAGACGGCAGTGAGTATCAAGGTCAAGGGAATGATGGCAATTCTCGAGATCATGTACATGGGCATGACAGCATAGGCAAATGAGATGTTGGATAGAACAGTCTTCCCGAGAAAGACGACAGCTGCAGGAAAGACATGCTTGGCCGTGCTGCGCTGATACTCAAAAAGACCACCTCCTGCGATGCCTCCTGAGCCGTGCAAGAACCAGTGGGAGATATTCGAGAAGACTGATTTTGTTTTCAAACCTCCAGTATACCTCGTAGGCCTATTTCCCTTATTGTAAGCCTGAGATGGAGCAACCATATGACCAAGACCGATGGTTTGTAGTGGTCCAGCCAGCCCCCGGGTCAGGGCAGCAAAGCCGAGCAGAAAAAGATGAGTTATACAGAGTTGCAACAGGGTCAGGGTGAGTGGATAAGGAAACTTATAAGTACCCGTCCAGAGTATGAACCTGTTCATGAGCAGGGCGCCGAATTGGCAACCGCCAACCCAGAAGACCAGGAAAGCCACGTAGATGCGCCAACCGACAGAGGTACCGAACAAAAATTGGCCAATTCCGCCCTTCTGGAAGATACGTTGGGCGCTACTGCGCTCACCAGTGGCTTTGTCCCTTGCGACCAAGTGTCTGGCCTCAGAGATGCTTTGCAACTCATATTCCTCATCGTCTTCAGATCGTGCAACACTCTGGGTTCTTGCGTATGGTGACGGTGACCGTGATACATTGACTAAAGGGACGCCCGGGCTTGGTGTCAATTCGGAAGCATTCTCGTGTGCACCGAGGTCTGAGGCAGCAGGCGCATTGTTCATGATAGTTGGTAGAGGTGGAGGGTCAGGGGAATGGCGTTGGGCTTCGGTGTCGGAGTCCAGAGATAGGCTTCTTCGGCGCGTTGCATGAGTGGAATTGCTATAGGTGCCGAGAAGTGATGATGCTGGCTTGAAGAAGCTATTGGATGCAAATGGGTTTGGGCGATTCATCTGGCTACACTGTGTTTTGGCGGTTTCGCTCGTGTTTACCCGGCGGAAGGACTGGCTGACGACGCTCTTCACCAAAGGAGGTAGCTTGTGAACTTAAATGTTTACGAGATGGCCCAGACGGGTTCT
The DNA here is from genome assembly GCF_000721775.1 of Aureobasidium melanogenum CBS 110374. Lineage (NCBI taxonomy): Eukaryota > Fungi > Ascomycota > Dothideomycetes > Dothideales > Saccotheciaceae > Aureobasidium > Aureobasidium melanogenum. The sequence goes on along the minus strand of NW_024470054.1, from coordinate 476,605 downwards.
TTGGAGAAGGTCACTTGCACTGTAGCATTACTCGAAGAGAAAGGACTCCCCCTGGCCAGTTGATATCGCTCATGATGGCAATTTAATTTCGCAAATCGAGAGGCTCATGCCTCACAGCTCCGTCCACCGCCCTCTGTCGGCAACAATTCTCTTGGCCGTTGTCAGGGTCCACGTGCTTGCTCAAAGTGGAATGTGCTAACTCCGACCTTCCTTCCTTCATCGCATCCTCTGTTCAAGTATCGCAGACCGATGACTTGAGTTATCGTTACTTCGTTCCCATCGCAACGTTTCTGTGGTGTCGCGCTCTGTTCTGATTGCTTGGAAGTTATGGCTGACTTGTCTGATTTTACCTCTGTCTTTTCTTCCAACCTTAATAAGAATCGCGTCGCGAAACGAAACCGCCGCCCTCTGTCCTGCTTGAGTTGTCGTGATAGAAAACTCAAGTGTGATCGCCAACAACCATGCGGTACTTGTGTCAAACGAGCCGATTCTTCCACTTGCCTTTACAGCTCAGCCCCTATTAATAAGGACCCGAGACCTCGCACTCTCAACAATGAAGCTGCTGCTATCCGTTTACAGAAACTCGAAGACATGGTGAACGGATTGATGCATGCTGCTCCTGTGAGCACTTTCGTCACTACCCCGCCCAGTTCCACCACCTCTCCACGCATCGATGCTCCCGCATATTCTGAACTGTGTGCTGGTGGCCATCTGAACCAACAAGGGAATCAAATCAATTACATTGGTGGAACTCATTGGGCTTCCATTCTAGAAAGCATCCATGAGATTCGCTCTGTCATGGATTCCGAGCTGCATGATGTTTCATCTTCTGGGCCAGTACAACCGACGCAGTCAACACAACAAGCAGACCCCCTGTTCGGCCAAGAAGCACTTCTGACCATGGAACAAGTCCTTGCTGCACTGCCAGAACGGCACAGAGTCGATAGTCTTGTCTCTTCGTATTTCAAAGAGAATCTCTTGTCTTTGACTTTCATACACAGTGGAAAATTTCAAAGAGAATACGAAGCTTTCTGGAAAGATCCTGCTTCAACAAGCTTCTGTTGGTTGAGTATACTTTTCTCTATCATGTTCATGGCAGGGAAACTTGCCAGAGCCAGGGGCGACCCTACGCCGCTTATTGAACCTTGTAACACCAGAATGGCTGGTTCCTTGCGAATGGCTGCAAAATGTCTCGTCACTGGTCAATACCTCAAAGCTCAGCCATACGCCGTTGAAGCTCTGTTGTTTCATTTCCATTGCGCTTATGCTCTTCATGCGGATCCTGAAATTCAACCATGGCCAATTCTCACCATGGCAACAAGACTTGCTCAGAAGATGGGGTATCACCGTGATCCTAAATATCTTTCATCAAAGCTCTCTCCGTTCGAGAGTGAGATGCGTCGCCGAGCATGGTACTACATCGAAATTTTTGATATCACCATGTCAGCTAACCAGGGCATCCCTGCCATGATCAACGAGGACGAGTGCGATTGTCAATTTCCTATCAATCTGTTGGACGAAGACTTCGATGAGAACACTACTGTTCTACCACCTCCTCGACCTGATACAACCCACATTCCAATGCTTTTCTTCACCTCCAAGGCAAAGACCCTCCGTCTTTTGCGCCCTATCATTCGACATGCATTATCCAGTCGAAGGTACAACGTGGAAGAGACCCAAAGTCTTCATGAGTGCCTTGAAAGAAGCCATCAAGACATCCCGCCGTCTTTGCGTATTCGCCCTATCGCAGAAACTAGTTTTGTTGATCAGGACTATTTGATTATGCAACGGTTTATGCTTGAGCTACAGTATCTCAAGGGACTGTGCATCCTTCATAGACCTTTCTTGAGTTGCAAAAAAGACGACCCCGCCTTTCAAAGATCAAGAGAGATCTGTGTGAGTTCAGCACTGAAACAAATCGACCTCCAGAACGACTACTTTGAAGCTCTGCAACCACAAGGACGACTTTATCAAAGCAGATGGATGTTCACTAATATCACGCTCCACGAACAATTCGCAGCAGCCATGATCATTTGTCTGGATCTGAATGAATCGATAACTCAGAGGTATACATTTTTTAGAAGATCGTGACTAGGTATATCTAGCTAACCTGCGTAAAGCGCCGAAGTGCGGGAACGCAAATTCGCGGCACTTCGAAAGGCTCAGCACTTCTGGTCCACCAAGAAGCCTACTTATCGAGACGCTGTCCGTGCAAGCCATGTTTTGGGTGTCATGTTGGCAAAATTGAGTCGTGACCCCTCCTTGGTTGATGGAGTCGGTGGCTCGTATGGTCCCACCATGGCAGATAATGTTCTTGTTCCTCAACAAGAGGTTACACCACCTGAAGACGCTTCTTCTGATATGATAGATATCACATCTTTGGAGAACTTATTTGACAATCCTGACATGTTGAACTGGGTACGTGTCAGACCAGGACGAAACGAACCGATACTGATATGTAGGCAGAACGACATCGACAGCTACTTGGTCGATTACAGTGGCATTGAGATGCCAGGCACTGTAGCATAAGACTGGCGTTAGAAAGAAGGCTACTTACTTGAGGGGATCATGATGCTGCCACGGTGACATGATTCGACTCAGGATGTGATCATGATGACGCACACCACGCCAAGATATCGGTAAGCGTCCAAGCTCAATCTTTCCACTCACAACAACCATGCACATCTCGACCAGTTTGCAATGAGCCAGACTGAGGTTCCTCAAAGACCAAAGAAGCTTCGTCGGAATCGACGTGCCTGTGATCAGTGCAGTGCTCGTAGCGTCAAATGTCGACCGACTGATGGAGAACTTGGACAGTGTCAGAACTGTATCGATTATGGAGAGACATGCACTTCCCTCCGCCCTATGGCAAGGCGCGGCCCCAAGCCGCGATCAGCCAGGTCTACAACAAGCCAACCGAGAACCGATACTCAGGATGTAACTTCTAGCCGCGATCCAGCACAAGCTCAGGTGTCCCCCACTAGTCAAGAAACTACGCTTGACAGTTCCACATGGAAACCAAGAATGATGCCTCCTCAAGCGATTGTGATGGATTTGACCGAAATCTACTTCGAGGTCGTATATCCTGTTTTCCCCTATTTTCACCGACCCACCTTGTTACGGAGGGTCTCTCGTGGAGAATATGCTACAAATCGACCGCTTTTTGCTTCCGTTCTGGCGATGTGTGCGCTTTCGTCGGCTCGTGTCCGTGATGGGGCGCTGTACACTAGTAGATGGGATGCGAATTCCTTGAAGAGCCCTTCATCCGAAGAGCTGTTTCAAGCTGCAAAACAGGTCATTCCTCCTGATGCCGCATTATCTCAGGAATTTGATTACATGCGAGCTTATGCTTTACTCGCCATTGCTTCCATACAGTACGGAGATACTCCCCGGATGAACTATTACCTCGGTCTCTACCACAGCTTCGTTGCTGTAGGCATGCTGCAGGATGAAAACAACTGGCCTGCCGGACTTGGACATGTCGAGATCGAAGAGCGACGAAGACTCTTCTGGTCTATGTATACGCTGGACATCTTCTCTTCAATCATCTGGGGCGGTTTTGCCAAAAGCAGAGAAGCTTGCTTCAACGTCTGTTATCCAGCCGAATGCGACGACGAGTATTACAGCGACTCTAATCCTGTAACAACAGCGAATTATGCTGCTCCTAGTTGGGTGAAAGGATGGAACTTCGTTACAGATTTGTACCGGATACTCGAACATGCAGTCGATCGTCTTGGTAATCTACGAAACCCCGTACAGCGCACACCCTCAGTCATGAATTACATTGAACAGGGCAGCCCTCGGGAGGCATCAGTCCTTACCAACATCATGACACTTTACGAGCAACTACCACCAATCTTCAAAACAACCCAACCCTTGACGGGCAGACTCGAGAAAGATCTTTTCGGTTTTCAAGCTGCGAATATCGCCGCATCGTTACAGCTCGTCCGTATGGTTCTGTTTACCACCGACAACTCGACCGTAGACCAAAAATGTCAGATCGCGAGCGAAGTCATCAATGGATTTGCTAGTGTCCCTGTGGCATACCTTCGCGCTATCAGTTCACCTCTCTTCCATCATCTAGCAGGTATTGGAAGCATCATGGGCTCAGCCTTTGAGAACGGTCTTACCGAATCATCATACCGACGAGTACGATCAGTATTGCTGGATCTCGCAAACCTACTAGCAAACCTCGAAGTCGATTTATATTGCGCCGCAGGAACCAGCGACAAACTACGAGCTCAAGTCTCGAGGATCGACGAGTTTATGAAGATACAAAGGTCTGTGGATGCTGGAGGACTAACGCCATGGACGACGCACACTACACCCAACCCGGAATTGTTGTCGCCTGGGGCTTTACATGCAGCGCAGCAGCAACAACTCGCCGCCATGTCTGAAAATTCGCCACAAATACATTTCCCGGCTGAACTTTTTGAGAATTGGTCTTGGGCGTTTGATTTCAATTAGAAAAGATATTCTTTTTTCCCAAATGGAAACAGATATGACATATCGCTAGCTAGCTTGTGAACACTATTTTGTTCTCTCGCTGTCTTTCATGAGGACACCTAAGACACGTAATTCTGTCTAGTCGCCATCGTCCTGTTGTTCATACATGAGTCAATTCATCATGCACACATTCAAGTTGCTTTTCCTTTGACAACCTTTCATCTTCTCCCATTCCTTGCTTTGCAGCTGTAGTAGCAAACAAATCTTTGTTCTCAGCATAGGCCTTTTCCATCTGCCAGTAAAAGGGCGAAGTTGTAAACATGGCTTCGATGGATTCGAGCGAGCGATTGGAGGTTTCTGGGTATACTAGGTAGACGATACCGATCCAGATGAAGTTCAATCCGGCGAAGAGGAAGTAGGTGCGACTCTGTTGGTGGAAAGTCATTAGTGACTGCACTATCCGAAACAGATGACAAATGTTGAATGAAGGTGTGGAAAAAAAAAAGCATACCTGGATATTCTCAAACATGATTGGGTTGACGAGGACGGTCCAACCAACACCGATAGCCCAACCAGTGATACCGAAACCGTTTCCTTGTGCGCGCATACGGCTAGGGAAGATTTCTGTGGGGATCAGGAAAGCGACGGTGCCCCAGGTGGATGCGTAGACGAGGTTGAAGAGGAAGAGCATAGTGACTGCGGCAGGAGCGATGCTAGCTGCCTTGGAAGGATCATGACGGGAGGCTTCGTAGAGTGAGGCAGCCTAGGTCAAAAATGTTAGTCACTTGCAAAATACAAGATTCAGAGGAAGAAGGGTGACTTACAATCAAGTTCACAGCAAACAAACCACCAGCTCCCCACATCAAACACTTGCGTCTGCCGAATTTGTCGACAACTTGGGCAGAGATGATGGTGCCGATGATACCGATAGTATTAAGACCACCAGCAAGTCCGTTCTGCTTGATCTGACTGTAACCAGCTTGACGCAGCAGAACAGGACTGTAAGCAGTGACGGCAGTGATACCCGTCCAAGATGCCATGATCTGCAGCCAAATGCACAACCAAGCTCTACGACCCAAATGAGCACCCTGGCTTTTGTCAAGACCAAACATGATCTTGATAAACTCGATAGGGGAAGCAGGCTTGGTGTCTTCAGCCATGGCGACAATCTCGTTGAACTCCTGCTCCACGGCTTCGGGATTGGAAGAGCCGCGGACGGAGTAGAGGACTTCGCGTGCTTCCTCGTTTCTGCCTACGGAAGCGAGGTAGCGTGGGGAGTCAGGGAGCATCTTGATGCCCGCGAGGAGCAGCAGAGCAGGGAGGCATTGGAAGGCGAGCAAGAAGCGCCAGCGCAGAGCAGAGTATCCATGGTTGACGAAGGAGAGACCAAAGTCGAGCCAGTAGGCGACGGAGATGCCGAGATAGTTTGCAATAAAAACGTAACCCAAGAAGCCGCCACGGTGTTCTGCGCTGGAGACTTCAGAGACGAGGACAGGAGTGATGCCAGTGAGAGCTGTTGATGAATTCGGTGGTCAGTATTATGTTGTTGATGAATAAGGGGAAGTAAAGGCTTACCTCCTGTGCCGAGACCCGTGACCACACGGGCAACAAGAATAAAATCAGCACTCTGAGTGGCAGCTTGCAGAGCACCTCCGATGAGAGCGAACACAGCAGCGAAGAAGAGACCGTTGATTCTTCCGATACGATCGGCTGCCCATCCACCAACGAAGCAACCAACGATGGCACCGAGATAGTACTACAAATCCAGATCAGTTTGCAGTCCTTGTCTCTGAGATTTTAGGGGTCCAACTCACGATACTAACGATACCTCCCTGCTTGGTGGTATTGGTCACGGTACCATCGGAGGTACCGATGTTGACTTCAGTAACGTAGTTCGGCGAGGCGTTGACACCGCCCATGACACCCTGATCATATCCTTCGAAGAAGATCGAGATCAAAGCAAACGTCTGGATGGCGATGTTGAGTTGGGCAGGCGAGAGCCTCTTCCATGCAGTAGTGAGACCCATGGCTTTGGTAATGGGGATATCGATCGAAGAATGAGATTTTGAAGAAGATGATCGACATTGAGAGGTCGTCGTGGTAGCTTTTATACCTTCTTCATCGTTATGGCTGTGCCTTGGCTTATAGCCTCGATTTGAAACGCATTTTTGAGCAGCTATGCTACCAGCTTCCGAAGAAGAGCACGAGGACATGTTCGGGGCCCCGGAAGGCGTTCGTGGTTGCTAATCACCCCAGGATACCTCAATGCCGGTGTCGTGGGGATGACGGGTTTGATATTCGCTTAATCGCTTAATCGTACGATGTGAGCGTTCTTGCGGTCTTGCTATCAACCTTCCCCACCAGTCTCTCTCTATCTTCTGAGCAATGACATCTCGGTATGTTCGATATGCCGGCAGTTGTCTTCTAGAATGTCTCGTGGGAAGTATTTATTCTCAGGAGACCCCTGGGTCAGCTTGATCGTGAGCTTCTCCCTCTCCTTGCGTCCTCATACCATCCTACTATAGTCACCATGAACGGCCACACCGAACACATCAATGGCGACAGAACGGCACTCGACCTGACCGTACTCGGCTTGAACAGCGGAACGAGTATGGACGGCATTGATTGTGCGCTCTGCAGGTTCCGTCAAACCAGTCCGGATGCACCTATGCACTTCGAGCTGCTCAAGTACGGAGAAATTCCTCTGGAGCAGAAGATCAAGAAGAGAGTCATGAGCATGATTTATCACAACCGCACGACACCTGAGGAGCTCTCCGAAGTCAACGTCTTGTTGGGCAACACCTTTGCCGATGCAGTCAAGGAATTCTGCAAGGAGCAAGATGTCTCCGTCGACAGCATTGATGTCATCGGATCGCATGGTCAGACCATCTGGTTGCTGAGTATGCCTGAACCAGGCCACACGAAGAGTGCCTTGACCATGGCCGAGGGCACCTTCATCGCTGCACAGACTGGAATCACTACCGTTACCGACTTCCGCGTCAGTGACCAAGCTGCTGGTCGTCAGGGAGCTCCTCTCATCGCATTCTTCGACGCCCTTCTCCTCCACCACCCCACCAAGCTGCGTGCTTGCCAGAACATTGGCGGTATCGCCAACGTCTGCTTCATTCCACCTGACAATGCCGGAGGTGTTGACAAGTGCTTCGACTTTGACACCGGCCCGGGTAACGTCTTCATCGATGCAGTTGTAAGACACTACACCGGCGGTAAGCAAGAGTACGACAAGGACGGTGCCATGGGCAAGCGTGGTACTGTCAACCAAGAGTTGGCGAATGAGTTCCTCGAGTTCAAATACTTCAAGCTCGATCCTCCGAAGACGACTGGCAGAGAAGTGTTCAGAGACACCTTGGCCCATGAGATGATCGAAAAGGCCGAGAAGCTGGGTATGTCGCCTGACGATGTCGTGGCAACAGTTACTCGCATCACCGCTCAAGCCATCGTCGACCACTATCGCCGTTACGCACCTTCACAAGAGATCGATGAGATCTTCATGTGTGGTGGCGGTGCATACAACCCAAATATCACCGAGTACATCCAGAAGAACTATCCCAACACCAAGATCTTCATGCTGGATGATGCAGGTGTACCGGCTGGTGCAAAGGAAGCCATCACTTTTGCATGGCAAGCCATGGAAGCCATCGTCGGTCGCTCGATTCCTGTGCCTGACCGCGTCGAGACAAGGCAGGAGTATGTCCTTGGTAAGGTGAATCCAGGAAAGAATTACAGAACAGTCATGAAGCAAGGCATGATGTTCGGTGAAGGCGAGAGATTGCCGCCAGTGAAGGAAATGGTCAATTATGTCAATGGCAAGGTGTTTGATAACAACTGGGAGTAGGTCATGGTGTCCTCTAGCATTTTGTGGCGTTAATCATATAGAAAGTAATTGATCTTCTTTACAAGTCCATTGGAAGAATTGACACCAGATGGCTGTTGCTTCGTCATGTGTTTCGAACGATCTTCTCCTAATGGTTGATCGAATCAGTTCAATGTAAAGGTTGTAGAGATGGAAAGGAGTGTTGAATGGCGCCGCGAGAAAGCGGCGTCATGAATTCAGGAGGCTGGCAAGAGCGACCACCTCCCCGCCTTCCAAACTTTGAACATCCGCTTGACGATCCTCACAAAACATCCTGTAAATCAATCAGTATCACAGATACTAATGTTCTATACCAGGAGAGGATGCTAGTGATTCGCGAATGTAGACTCAGGATACGGGTGTTCGAGAGGACAGCGATGGATTTCCCTGGTCAGAAAGAGCAGCGTGTTTGATCTTCTCCTGTGACACGTTTCCGCATTCTGAGAAGAACCGTCAAAACCTGAGGTTTTTGTCAGAACTAGCGACCTGCATTTAATACAGCACATTCGTCGGATACTGCTTTTGAGTCCAATCAGTGCTTTTGTTCTTCTTACATCTTGAATTCTATTCAGAGTGCACATCAGCACAATACCAACAATAGAAAAGAGGAAGACAAGAAGGAAAGAAGGAGGTAAGTATTAGTACAATAAAGAAGAAAAGTCTAGCTGTGGAAAACATGCAAGAGTAGAATAGGAGACACTCCAAAGCCACCCTCTGTCGATTGCTGTGTTGCATCCCAATGTAGAAAACCGCCTTGTGATTACTGCAAAAATAGTGCAGTCTGTCTCTATTGCAATATCCGAAAAAAAACGCCTACACGCCTTGCCGCTGCGAAATTGGTATCTGCTCATTAACCAGCGATGAGCACCCATAACAAGAAAACTGTTGATCGTGTCAGTATTGCGGAGCAATTAGAAGGAGAGAGGAAAGAAAACTCACAGATCATCAATACACCAAACATCTTGGCCACAAGCCACCTATTGCCTTGCACTCTGGACCAATACTTCATGAGCTCACGTTGCGCACCCTCAACATTGTCGACGATATCCTCGGTGTTTGCGTCAATGCGTTGAATCATATCGCTCTGCTCGCTGACCATTTGAGCCAGTTGCCCGAAGATACCTCCCAGTTCGGCAATTGTGCGCTCGATGCCTTCTATGGCTTCGCCGCGCTGTTGTATGTATCCATTGTTCTGGTTTCCTTCTTCGAGAAGTAGCATTTGCTGTTCTGATTGTGCGCCTCGTGTTAAAGCTGACGAAGACGCGCTGGGCGGTTCAAGCGTCAAGAGATCTTGTCCTTGGTTGATCGGCGGTTGTGGCGAGCGGCCTCGTGATGGAGGTGCGTATAGCGGGCTATCACTACGTCCTTGAGGTACCAAATGTCCAGCATTGCTACCAACCGTGTTGACAAAATTGTCTTGTCGCGAACGGCTGGCTTGTACATTCTTGGACCGCACTTCAAGAACTTCCTTGAAGTTGCCTCCGACATTTGCTAATCTGCTTTGTAGCATGACAACGACATTTTCATTGTGTTGTCCTTCTTGATCTGCTCCACCTTTGGGATGCGCCGTTTTGTTTATGGTCGACAAAGCTCCAATCTGTTGGTTCAAGGCAGCAAGATCTTGTTTGATGACATAAGTTAGTTCGGCGATTTCAACAGGCTTGTCGTCAAAAAGAGTCTTGCGACGGGCTAATTGTCCCAAGCGTTCGAGTTTGCCGACGGTGGCTGCAATGCCCCTTCCTATCTCGGCAGCCTTGCGCGCAAACTCGCTGCGTTGTTTGCGCGTGGGCTGGGCGGAGGGTTGGCCATTGTTGGGCAGTAGGTGTTGTCTGTTTTGTGGTGTTTTTGTGTGGGCGAGGCGTTTCTGAGCGAGAGCGAGGATGGAGCGGAACTCTGGAGTGCGGTCCTGGATTGACGATGTGGCTGCCGACATGGCTGCGACGTGTGTTTGCGTGGTCCGAGGGCGTATTTTATCTGGGAAGGCGATGGGGGTTGACGTCGTCAGTCGAGAGTGGTTGCAGGGGTTATTAGAGTGTGTTATGCGTAGGTCGTCTTCATTGTTCAGGTCAAATGTCCAGCTGTCGACGTCCGAGAGCGTGAGAGTCGAGACGTTCTCCGCCATCCCCTAGGCCCTGGCTAAGCCACATCGACACCGTCGTCATCACCCGCAATTTCAATAGAGGACCATGAGCAGACTATCAACCAGATTCGCATCTGACAACAAAGATACATAATTAACTGATCTCAAGAACAACGACTCGTAGATGCTTTCTTTCTACCGTCCGCCTTTGTCCATAACCAAAACAAATAAAAGCACACACGCTGGTTCATGCTCCCCAATTATAACGCCGGTGCCCCGCATCACCATCTCACCACTCGTGTACACATCATGCAACTCCTCCAACAACAAGCGCTGCCAACATCTCCTCCTCACTTCGTACCTTGATGTTGATTGTGACTCCACTCTTGGCACTGAATGCCATTCTGACCAGCGATGCCACCTTGCCACCTGTCACGCTCTTGCCGTAAAGCTTGAGGCTGTGCGTGCTTGTCGAGAGTGTAACTTCGCTGCCCTCGAGAGGTTGCATACCCAGGCTCTTGACAAGCAGCTCGGTGGCTTCAGCCAAAGTCTTGGCATTAGAGAGCTGCAAAGTCTCCTCAGCCTCATGCTCATCATCTGAAGGAATGCCGTTGAAGATGCTGTCGAAGTTGCCAGCAAATGCGGGCACGATGTAGTCGGATCCGACGAGATCCAAATCAAAGATTTCGTACTCGTCTTCGTAACCCTGCTCTTCGGGTTCGTTGGTCGACGGATCAATCTCCTTGCTTGTAAATTTGAGAACGTTGCTGAAGTTAGCCGCGGAGAACTCTTGTCCTTCAGGGCGCTTGAACGACACATAAACAGTGCCAGGCTCGTCTGTCTTGAGCAGAGGAGCAGGAATTGTAAACTCTTCCTCCAAGCCACTGTCTTCTGACTCGTCCAACGCTGCCGGTGTGCATACCACTGTTACATCGGCGAGGACAGTGTCGGGCAGCGTGTTCTTGATATCGTATTGAATGACAACATGCTCCTTGAACAGATGCTTGACAGCAGTGACAACGTACTCGGTCTCACTTTCGGTCAACTCGACGACAGCACTGCTCTTCAGAACACCTCCATACGAAGCAAGTTCGGGGATGGCTTGCAGTTGTTGGGCATACTTCTGAGCAGCTGCGCTTGCCGATGCAGCAGCTTCTGCTGAACCACGGGCAGCAGTGGGCTTGGGCCCGGCTGAAGGTGCCTTGAGGGTAGGGGTGGCTGTGGTGAGTTTCTTCGTACGGTCCTCAGCGAGCGACTGTTCACGAGTGACGACAGGCACGGAACCAAGATCGAAAGGCTGAGAGAAGGCAGCTGATGAGTCTGCTGTCACATACATGACAAGCTGGTGCTCTAGAACTGGCAATGAGAACATGGAATCTAGACAACCTGTTAGCACACCTTTATTAAACACATTAAGATTAGCAATTCCTCACCATTTCTGACGAACTTGCTAGCCATGTCGTCATCCTCCTTCATCAAACGCAAGTTGAGGGCTGCACGATCTCTAACCTCATCGTCTGTGTCATCGAGACAGCGGGTGAGAAGGACGTTGACGCTGCGCTTGACATCTGGATCTTGTTGACCAACACCAAACTTGGCAAGAGCAGTGACGGCGGATGCGCGCACAATGGCGTTCTCGAGTACAACACGGTTGTAAATGTAGCGGATGTACTTGGTGGGGTTGGCAGTCTTGGGACCCTCCATACCCAGCAGGTGCAGAATGCGGACGGCCAGCTTGGTGAACTCGCAGTCCTCGATGAATTCGCACAAGTGCGAAAGAGCGTCCTCCTTGCTTTCTGGCACAAACTTGATCAGGTCAAAAATGGCCTCAACAACACTGCTCTTGAACTCATAGCTTCCCTCATCGCGGATCGAAGTGCTGAGGAATGCAAGCATACCGGCCTGCTTGCTGGGGAATTTGAGGGCGAGAGTGCGAACAGCCTCGACAACTGTAATCTTGAATTCATCAGTGATCTCGGCCATGAAGCCAGAGATCTGCTTCATGAGGCGGTCAACGCTTGATTCGTTGCCAGTCTTGAGGAGGGTGGTGATGGCAAAGGTTGCAACTGATCTGTTAGAATTTGTGATGAGAGCCTCGATGTCGGGATTGCATTGGCGTACAGCCTCAGGCTTGAACGAGGCGAAGTTGTGGAGAATGCGAATGGCAGCGAATTTGGTGACGGATCGGGGAGAAGTCAGGAAGAGTTGAAGGACGTGGACAGCTTGCATGACCTCGTTGTCGGTCAGATCGCCGACTTCACAGATAGCCTTTGCAGCTTCAATGTTGACCAACTCGCTCTTGTCACGCAACCAGCCATCAAGCAGCTTCATCATGGGAGCGCGAAGACCGGCATCCTCCTCGATAAGCTTGGCGGCCAGACGAACGAGCATGAGACGCGCTGCAGGGCTCTTGACAACTCCAGGAGCACTGTACTGTTGAACCATCTTGACCAGAGCCATACGGTCGTGGGAGCGCATCTGGTAGAGCAGACCTATAGCGTGGTATTGGGTCATGAAGTTTGTGTTTGATGCAGCCAGACTGTGCGAGGCTGAGGTACCGAAGCCAAGGGAGAAGCCACCAGAGGACTTTGTGCTCGAAGCAGCTTCTTGAGTCTCGCTCTGCCAGCGGCGAACGATGTCGCGGGCAATGGGCAGCAGGTGGTAGGAGGATACGAGAGCGGCAGAGGAAACGGAGGGGGTCTTGTCGACAATGGCCGTCTTGATGTTGCGCTCAATGGCCTGGACGGTGGAAGCGTCGATGATGCGACACAGAGCACGGATGGCGTTGGCACGGTATACGACGTCGCTTCCGACAGCAGTGTCCTTCATGATACTGCTGGTGACCATGATGACGTCTTGGGCGGTGTTGGCGAGCTCCTTGATGACCAGGTAGACCATTTGACGGAGGGCAGCATCTTTGTTTTGGAACAGCTTGGAAATGCCGAAGAAGAGAGAGGTTGCTTCATTCTGAGGGAACTTTTCGCCAGTGAAGAGCAAGAGGGAGATCTTTGTGAGCAGGACACGGCATTTGCGAGGCGAGATGGGCGATGTGTTGAAGACACGAGCTATCGAGGGCCGGTTAGCGACAGTTCAGATGGGTGTGTGTTGGGTGTAGTGGGAATTCGCACCCTCCTGGAAGACCGAGGTACGGTCGACCTTGAGCAGGCCGGCCTCGTCCTCGTTCTTCTTGTCGTAACTCATGGTTGGTCTTCAATTACCAGACGTGTATAGCACTCGACAGTCGATGGACTGTAAACGTAGCATCCACAACTCCCTAACCCCCGAGCGCGGCACCTTCCGTCGACACCCCCGTCATCCCCCGCCAAGGACTCTGGACCCTCTCCGCGCCTTCCTATTATTTTGCAACAGCTCTCGATCGCCGCCAGACGCTCAACTTCAATTAATAACAACCCCAAACATGGAAGGCATGGGAGGTATGCCCGGCGGCATGCCAGATATGCCAGTCAATGTTCCTATCGACGACCCCAATGCCGACACCGAATGGTAAGCTGCCTGCTGCTTCATCCACAGCTTGTCTTCTTGTACCGACATGGCTTGCTCACTAGACCAGGAATGACATTCTTCGCAAGCACAAGATCATCCCCGAAAAGCCCCCATCGCCCACTCCTATGATTGAAGAAGCCTTGACCGAAGCCCGTAGACTTGCCCACGAGAACCGCTTGGAAGGCAAGGAGCTCGACGAATTAGCTGAGCTTGAAGATGATGAAGACGAAGACTTCCTCGAGTTCTACCGGTAGGCTCGTCCTCTTGCTCCGCAATCTTCTTATCTCACACCCTCCTTTCCTAGTCAAAAGCGCATGAACGAACTCGCTGCTATCCAAGCCGCCTCGGTCTACAACCAGGTTTACCCTGTGCAAAAGCCTGACTGGTCGCGCGATGTCACCGAAGAATCAAAGAAAGCCTACGTCTTGGTACTCCTCACCTCGTCATCTGGTACCAACATCGAATCCCGCCTGTTGATCGAGATCTGGCGCGAGTTAGCTACAAAGTTTGGCGACATCAAGTTCTGTCAGATTCAGGCGAATCTCTGTATCGAAGGCTACCCGGACAGAAACACTCCGACCGTTTTGGTCTACAAAGATGGCGACATCAAGCGCCAACTAGTCACTTTGCGTGATCTGAAGGGCGAGCATACAACTGTTCGCGACCTCGAAGATCTGCTTCGGTCTCTCGGCGCCGTTGACCCCAACGACTCGAGATTGCAGCCTCGTCAACACGATGATGAGGTGCAATCCACTCTTCGTAGCGGCGGACAGGGCGCCGGTCTGGGTAATGATGATAGTGACAGCGATTGGGACTAAATCTGCCCGCCGGCCGAACATGACTCGAGTTGCAGCGGACATGGCGTTTTCCAACTACCAGTTCGGAGTACCCGATCCCAGCACCCCTCTTGCTGGATTCCGCGGCGTTACAGACCTATCACCCTTAACCATTGAACCACAGATTTGGAATTGATGTCTGACATCCCGGAGGATCGACAAGCAAAAAGTTGTCCTCTGAGAAGTGTGGTATTCGGTATTGTCATGAACGGCAACATGGCCCTACCAGTCTTGGCCAACGTATCTGCCTGTTTCGAAGCCATGTGCGACATTGTGTGAGACGTCCCTAATGTCAGATGTCCTGCACAAATGTCGACCTATACAACGACCATTTCACGACTCCAGAGCTCAGACGAAAAGACAAAAAGACAGAAACACGAATAGAAGAATTTACATATTGGCTGCGTCTGGGCTGTTTGTAGAGAATGGTGAGTCTCGAAGAAGAAGACCTTGACATCGAAAATGCATCAAAGGCCGCGGTGTAGTTGTTATTGGGCTGGTAGGTCTATATTAATCCTGTCTATTGTTGTTACTGTTCTGCGTCGGTCGGCCCTCATAACGTGGTTCGGCGACAGGGGTTGCTTAATGCCTCGTAGGACTTCGTTTTCTTCCTTTGTACGGAGCAGCTCGTGTCTCAATTTCTCGTTATCCGATTCCAGAGAGTTGGTCCGTACCTCTAGAGCCGACAATTGAGCTTCTAGTTCTTGTACTCGCTGGCGTTTGCGATCTCGAAACGCTCGTTGGCTGTGGTCACCGCCATGTGTCAGCAATGGTCCGCCTACGAAAGTCGATAACACATACGCAGCCCGATTCTGTGCCTTCCGCCTACGCTGTGCTGGTGTTAGAGATTCCTTCTCCTCGGATGTGGCACTGCTGCGCCGTCTTTGGTACTCCAGAAGTTCATCAACGTTGAACTCTACAGTTGGGGGAACAGATTGCCCGTAGTCGACCTCAACACCGTTACGGTACATCGCAGGATGCCCTGGTGGGATCGGGGCATACCCATTGTGTCCATCAACTACTATCGGCTCAGCTGGCGTTGTGTGGCCCGAACTCATCACTCGAGCATGGGCGAAAGTGTCTCCTGCTGTCGGAGAGAGTGTGTGCTGCTCATAGGCATACGAATACTGGGCCAGCATGAGTATAGACGACGTGCGACTTGTCATAAGGACTGCATACCTGTGGTAAGGCCGACCACACAGGCTGTGCATGCGTGTACCCTTGAATGTGGTGTGCATATATGGGATGCCCACTGGCGCCTGTCGTCACGCAGGCTTGTTGGTATTCCATGTTTGAGGATTGGATAGCTGAGTGATTGCAGGACCACTGGCAAGTCGGTGAATTGATTGGATGGACAGAGTCCTGTCTGGGAGTGTTGGTCATGAGTAGAGTGAGCTCAGAATCAAGCTCTTTATGCTTTTCGCACAATCGCTTCTGAATAGGGTTGATAGAAATGCTCGAGTAAACACGATCTCTTTTCCTAACAGACAAATGATGTGGCTTCCACGTTCGAGGAAGGGAGGCTTGTTCTATTAAGAGAGCAATTGGCGGCCCGAGTCAAGTAATGGATGCAGGGGCCTCAGTTCTAGCTGGATCCTCGACCAACATTGTCAGACAACTTCAATAGATCTAGCGCGCTGCTGATCCGATCTATTGCGGCCCACTAAGCACGACCTGACGGGCGGCCACTCTCTGTGTAAGCGGGACTGTTACCCCGCCGATATGATTGGCTCGATGTCCGTCATGGGCCATTGTGCAGCCTTGCATTTGATTACTGATGCTCTAGAGACGATCAGGCTTAGTTTGAGTGTACAAGTTCTTCATCATGGAAATCGTGAATCTGGTCAAGTAACTGCTGCTACTACTCATACATAGCAATGCACACGCGTCGACCTTTGCAACTTGCTAGCATCTATACAGTACTTCTGCGTTGCTTCGGTATCAAACCTTGTCATGGAGGCTCCCGGCTATCATTATGGCTTGGGATCTTCGCTTGAGACAAGCCACAAGCTCCATATGCCGAGTACTTCCCCAACCAGTCGTTCTTTCGGCTCAGACCGTACTTTGAGTCAATCTCTGATTTTGACTCTAAAATCAGATGGCCGGTTCGTCCTCCACCACAGAGGATGGTTGTGTGTTCTGCGACGGCTCTTCGTGTTGTTCAGAAGATAGTGGACCCAACGTTCCAGCTGGTCGATTCTCGATCGGCTCATGCATATAACGCTCTCAAGCCTCAATCCTCTCAGCTCGAGATCTAAACCGTTCAGTTGTGTTTGACCGAACGTATCCGCAATCTAGCCATTACACAGCGGGCTTGGACCTCAGGTTCGGCAAGGATCTGAGGTCGATTCCATCCAAAGATAGCTAGGGTGACCGTGACCGTTTTACCATCTATAAGATTTCGTGACTCGTGAGACAACTACCTGCAGAACTAGTTGAATTGCTGTCAAGTGTTGGAGACTCCACCAGACCCTTTAGAGGTAATGGATCAATACCTCAAGCGATTCATCCCTGCAGCTCCCAAGGATCAGACTTTACAGAAATTGTACCTGAGAAATTGTACCTGAGCCTTGTCTCAGTGGTGAAGTTCGTATTCATAGTATTCGGTTACGGGTTCCAAAATGTCACTACCACACTTCAATCCACACTATGCATCATGTTGATCATATCAGTCACTGCGGCATGTTCATTGTTGCATAACCATCCCGCTTCCCGCAACTTTAAATGCTGTACATTGACAGTACTTGAAACACACACCCTGCGTGTGCTGTTCTCAACTCTGCTTTATCTTCAGATTGGACCTGCCTTTTGATCCATGTCTGATTAGCCGTTAGAGTTCTGTCACTGCCGGTTCCAGCTGCGTGGTTCGGACCTCGGGACCCGCGATAGACCGAAGCAAATAGAACGTCACTCAATTGTTATTGCAGTGCCTTCTTACATGCAGCTATCACGCACATCGCAGGGGCTAATGTTAGCCGGACTGTTCGTCCAACCGCTCATTATTACCATTAACATCACCAGCTCTGTGATAGCGAGACCCAGGTTTTTGGTACTATGAGGCGTGAACCCCTTTTCTATCGCATGCAATGCAACCATCGCGCTTTGTTCCTTGCGGCGCTGCTCTCCTTGGACCTATCTCCGCTCCAAGGTCCACATGCACATGCCGAAAACTACCGTGCAGCTGCGTAGCCTCCGGTTGCTTAAACGTCCAGCTTCTCTCTGATGCCAATTGGCCAGCATAGCGGCTTCACGACCTGCGCCCATGGTGCATCCTGTCTCGGGTAATGCATGCGTCAACGGCCAGCCATGGATGGGTCCCTCACAGCTATTGTCTCATCTGCGATCACTCTTCCTCCTTGCCAAGCCACCCAGCGATGATTTGTATTCCAAGTTGAGTGTCTAGCCCCAAATCAAGGAGCACATCATCAAGTCGTCCTGCGGCAGGGATCAGAAACACGATCTGCCAAGCACACATGGGTCCCGTCCAATTTCTCTCTAGGTAGATCGAGACCCAAAAATTAGAGCTTAGCCTATGGATACTGAGATTTGCTTGTCGAGAGCCCTGGAATGTCCCTGAAATCGAGGGTTCATGAGTCACTACTACTTGATTCACGACACTCTTGGAAGGCTGACTTAGTCGCAGCGCTACTGCTGTATGGCCGACCGGCTGCACCTGCGAGTTCGAACCTGTGGAGACCTACGGACAGATAGCCCGACGTGCTACTTGTACAGATACACGCGTCGATCCCATGCATTCGGTCGCTTCTCCATAACTCTAATTTTCGCTGCCAAATTTGTGGTAGCTTGCCCCTCTATAATGGCCCACGCTATCCCGATCATTCTCTGGTTGAGGCAGAAGGTAGACTCATCTCATGTCCTACGACCCACTTGACGGTTGGTTTACAAATCGCATGATGTGGAGGTCTCCACGGGATGGCATTTCAAAATCGCATGCTACTTGGGCGGCCAGAGATTTACACTCCTAAAGTGGCCCCACGACAAAGTACCCATCTCTCCAAATCATCCCCACATCTCTTCCCACCTAGTCGATCAAGAGAACTGGACTAACAATAAGCGAGTCAGCCGCTCAACGCGTCGTTTTTCTCGTGGGTCTATCACTCTTCTGGTTTGAAGTCAAAGATTGGCAGCCGCTCGTGCGATTACATCGCGTCCCATGTTGTTATGATTGAGAGCTAAGATATACAACACAATGCGGTATACATGTACAAGCCCATGGTACCGCTCAACGGGAGTGCAGGGGTCGGCACGCTATGATTGGACGGTACGTCGACGAAACAGGTTTGCTCTGCCCCCCACAGAACGGGTCATTGCATGCAGCTCCAAGCGCAATCGTTTCTAGGTCCGCGGCCAGACCAGGCGGTCATCTATTTGGCTCGTGTGGTGACCGAACACGTCAACAAGACGTCCAAACCTGCAGATGATCTTGTATAGTTCTCTTCATGTCGCTTCTTGTCGGTCCTGTACGATAGTGCGCAAGCCCATCAATCCGAGCCAGACCGCCTCTTCTGTGCGAATTGTTCTGCTTCCTTGCTGAGGCACGAGATTGACCCAATAGTCGAATACGTCTTTGGCCTCCGTGACGCCCTTGGATGTTAGATTCTTGTCCGCCTTCAAGGCAACCTCAAGACCTGCAACGCCGCCGAATACAACCACCATATGCCTCCATTGGCTCGGAATTGGTGGTACTTCAGAGCTATTGTCTGATGCGCCGAGAAGAGATGTCAGATCCACACCTCGCTCGGATGTACCGAAGCTAATATCGTAGCCGCCATCATAGGGGCACTCCGTAAATACGGCTGAAAGGGACGACGCCATCCTTGTTGAGTACCCCCAGTAGTAGCCGGCATCCTCTCTCGGTGTATCTGGTGACACGGCTTCGGCATCTAAGGGAGTATAGCCGTCCATCTGGGGCTCTTCGGCAGAATCAAATTTGAGCGTGACACGGGACCCAGGAGGTACTGCGACTGGCACGCGCGTTTTCACAGGCAGGCCGCAATCAACTAGAGTCGAGACGGCGTAGCCCTTGCTGCGCTTGCTTTGAGGCTCTGCGAATGCTGCATCCGCGCCCATTGTTACTCCTTCGCGATACTGACACCATTCATTTGCGCGCAGGTGATGTGGCATGTCCAAACTCGGCATGGCTCCAGCGGTTCGAAGGTTAGGGTGCATGGGGAAGAGCGTCTTCCTCAGATGTGGGGGTGTTTCCAGGTAGCTGAGGACATGGTAGAGGAAATCATCAGGATCAGAGTAGCCCGTGTAGCCATCTCCTTCGAAACCTTTTCGAGGGCGAGCTCCAGTTTGTGATTGGCCGTCATTGAAAACGACAATTTCATCGACCTGAAAGACAGCGCATGCTCGCGCCACCTGTGCAGCCATGATTGTTTTGAGATCATGTGATTGGGCACTGCGAGGGGTTGTTAGGGCTAGAAGTCTAGGACATGTGAAAACAACGCGCAAGCTCAGGTAGAATCAAAAGACTATAGCTGAAGTGTGGTGTAGGGCAAGAAGACTAATAACAAGAGGGGCCCAGACTATAATCATGATCCTTCGCGAGAAGGATTTAGGAACAGATGAGAAGGGTAAAGAAGTCCGGAAAAAGATAGACGGCAGAAAAACCATTCAACAAAAACAAGATTCAAACAAATATCTTCCTTTTTTTCCTCAGTGCTCGCATCAACGTTGCACCGAAAATGGGCATGGCCCATGAGATGAAGCAATGAAATTGTTTTACTTACTTTGCGATCACACTGCCAGGCAGCGCAATACTTAATGTGTGTTGACGACCACCTGTAGGTGTGAAAACCGCTGACGGCCTCGAAGTATCGACCATCTCCTCGGCATTCTGATGTTGGTGTTGAGGCTCTCGAAAGTCCTGCTTTCTCTTCTATACCATAGCAACACGATCAGTACTTTTGAACTTTGATCCAGCTACGAATGTGAGGGAATCCACGTCTGTAAAAACAACATACCTTGTTCTGATGTCCAGACATATTGGCTAACAACAACAACAACAAAAAAATATCAAAGAAAATCTTCTGACGTGCTTCACATTGGAAGTTTGGCCGATCGATGATCCAAAAATGCTGAAACGGCATCGTCATGGCCAAGACTTTTGGTTGGACGGGGGCTGCCGGCAGCCGAACGAGTCATGACCACGAGGTTGAACTTGGACTCGGACAACCTAACTTGTGCAGCGCGACCCTGACCTTGGCGTCCGACGACACCTCCCCTGCCGTCTTGAACTGTCCAACTTTCCTGGTCTACCAACATATAAACCACTATTTTTCGGTACACGTCTCCTTGACTCAGAGAAACCAAACATGTCGGCGTCCCAACAACCAAGCAGACCATACTTCCACAACGGTCAAGCGCTCTCAGCGTAAGTAAGATCCAGTTGGTGGTGGCCCGGAGCATTACTCCTGCTTTCAGCTGTGTGTCCAGCTTCCCACCTGGCTTTCGGGGTTTGCTCCTCCTGTTTTGTTTGGCCAGGCAGCTGAAAGTGACACTTAGCCCACCAGCCACAGTGCGCATTCGCAGCTTCCTCGATAACGCATATGTCTTTATCGGCTTATACGTAACCACTTTCTTCTCTGTAAGTAGCGCCTCTATCTGAGAACTGACTAGTCTGCATGTTGGTACCATTCTTTGGTTAGCTTTTTCTTGGTTCACTAAAACTGACATCCGCCTTTTCCTCTAGTTTGATCCTGCTGCTGCAGCTGCGGCATCGCCATTCAACGCAAACAACCAGACTCCAGGCAAAAGGCCCGGCTGGGGCTTTGGAGGCAACAGCAGCAATGGCGGCAGAGGAGGAGGACCCCCTCCCGGCGGCCGCAAAGTCGGCCGAGTTGATGATGTGAGAGGCCCCGAGTGTAAATCCTGCAAGTGATTGGTGTTTTTTCCTCCCGACATGCATGTCTTGATGCTTCTGAGCCATTTTCATTGGTGCGCGCATTCCTTCCTTTCACGTCCCCTTCTGTCCGCTCTGATTTTGCCTAAACTGTATTGCTGGCGTTTTCGTTCGGTTATGCTTATTTTGACAAAGACCTCTTATGATTCGGAAACTGCCTAATGACATTTTGTATCACTTCTGTTTCCCCTGATTCTTCCTGCAAGGGATATTACTTGTATACCATCAAAGAGGGTTCAAGTGAAGGTGAGCCATTCCTCAGCGAACAACCAATACATGTGGGGAATGCTCGTGTTCGCCTAAAGCCACTTTGCATATTTTCAACCTAAAGCTGGTCCTGAAATGCTTTTGACCTTTCTTTGGTCAGGTCACAAGCGACACTACTGCTGTCCCTCAGGTACGTTGTACGAAGACAAGAGCTGAGTTATTTCTTCGTGCGTTTCATCCGCGTGCTTTACGTCTATACGCGCTGTTTTGATTCTTTTCGAATTCAGAATGGTCTCGACTCTCGAGTAATCAAGTCAGGGTCCTTACATATGTCGATGCACGGTGGATACATGCAATGCGATGACTACACTACTGTCTTGACGTCGATCGAGGGTTTGACAGGACCCCCTTTTCCCTGAATTCGTGTCACTTTCCGTGCTTCCCGAATCAATCTATTGCCGGAGTCACGTTCCGCAACTGTCATATTCTAACGTATATCGACTACACTATGAACTAATTGTGCGACAATTCGTTATACGACTTTTGTTCGACTTCTGTGCTTGGTGTAGTTAGCGCAATGACACAACACAGCCCCCACAGGTCGTTGTAGGAGTGACCCTGTGACTGGATATCGTATTCTTATTGGCTACATATACATCGATGACCAGGGGTTGCGCACTTTCTACGGCTTGATGCACTCAAGGATGGATTCAAGTAGCCTATTCTGAATCGTGAAACATGTGTTTGCCTCAAGGGATCTCGTTCACAGTACAAGGCCAATGCTGCCCATAATGCCCCCGGACTACACGTCTGGACCTCGAGCATTTTGTCGAGACCAAGACTTTTCAGAACCAGAGATCTATGCTTCTGATATCTTAGCCTATTCAATACTTGCTATTGTAAAATTCTAGAGCGAGCTTCCATATGACGAAAACACGAGACGAAAAGCGTATGAAACCGATATTTTGATATCAACATTATGTACCTTGACCTTTTGACCCCATTCCCGACAAACACCAATTAAACATGCCCAGAAACCACGTTATTAGCAGGATAAATATATAGAACAAGAAGAGAAAGAAAGAAAAGTGATGATGTGAAGGTTCCTAGACATCACGATAAGATCCTTGCCAGTCACCTTGCTGTGGTGAACCAGGATAAGGTCTAGGACCCATAGTACCAGAGCCACCATTACCATAATATCTCCTTTGCTGTCCTCGCGCAGGGCTTTGCGGAGATTGCGGTTGTGACAGTGGGGGAGGAGGCATCATTCCACCAGCAGAGCCAGGTCTGGCGTACTCTGACTCGGGGATGTTGTCGAAGCCTCCATAATTGGCATTGGAGCTGCCGGGTCGGCTGTTGCTATGGCTTCTGGTGTACATTCCCGGTGTACTGGCTTGCTGCGGTGGCCCTGCTGAACCGATTGCGTATCTGGGGTACCAGTCTTGCTGGGTCTTTGACATGATTTGGGCTTCTGTGGGTGCAAGCATGGGCACTTGATATGGCTGTGTAGCTCCATACATGGAAGGACTTGATGAACGTTGCAAAGCACCGGAGCTGGGATTGCGGTACAATGGTGGTGCTGCAGCTTGTATGTTGGTCATGCTACCGAAAGATGCGTTCCTCGAGTGCGAGGGCGAATGAGCGGGACTTTGTCTTACGGGCGAGCCCGACATTGTGGTCTGAGGGTAGTAGCCTTGTTGCTGTTGCTGCTGCTGATCCATAGAATTCCAAGGTAAGTTCCGTCCAGGTGGTGGCTGTTGTCGTGGTACATTACTCCACGAAGGCGTGCGCTGGTAATTCTGAGGAGTTGTGGTGTCATACTGCTGACTGCCTCGCTGGCCGCGCAAAGGACTAGGAGACATCGATCTATAGTCGGCCTGAGCAGTATAACGAGGCTCGTGACGATATCCTTCGCTGTGAAGACGTCGAGTTGGCTGCATTACGGGCGACTGCTGTTGCTGAGGCGGCTGCGTTGATTGCCACGATTGTGCAGAGACTGTAGGCTGGATTTGACTCAGATTGACTTGCTGATCCTGTTGGTAAGAGCTTCTTCTCGACATCGTGGGTTGGATCTGCGGTAAAGTAGCCTGCTGGTCTTGATGATAAGAGCTCCTTCTTGAGGTAGGTGCATACCATCCGCCAGGAGGCGGCCGTGCACCACTCTGCTGATCAAGCTGTTCTGACCATTGCTGTTGTGATTGCATGCCGCTGTCCATGCCATAACCCATAGTCATTGGCGGAGGTGGAGGGATGTTTTGTGGTGACACGTTCTTTGCTCTTGCAGCTACAGCAGCCTCTGGAATGCGTTCGGGCTGAGTCTTGGGCATGCTCTTGACCAGCTTGTTAGCTTTCTTGGCTTCCGAGTTGGATCGCCCAAAGATTGAACCAAGGCGTGAGAAGCGTTTGTTCTTCTTCTCAGCATCAGGAGTACCTGATGCGTTGGATGTACCGGCAGAAGTGGACGAGCGTTGCATCTTCTTGAGTGTGTTGCCTCTTGTACTGCCACCGGAAATCTCTCTAGCCTTTTGTGCTGCAGACATCTGTTGAGCTGAAGCCTGCTGCGGACCAGCTTGACTAGCGTCATTGCCACGGCTTTGTCTTCCATCTGAATTCATGATAGACAGACCAGAGAAGCTCGAACCACGGCTGAGTGCACTGAACATGCCAGAGCGACGCTTTTCTCTCTTCTCTTGCGCGGATTGCGTCAATGGGACTTCGTCACCAGAGAAAGTACGTTGGTGATCGGGAGCTACTGCGTTGGGGTTGATGCGTTCAACCTGCACTGGGTTCTGAACCGGACTTCTGATGGAGAATCTGCTCCTTCGCGAGCCCTGAGTCACCTCAGGGGGGCCGACACCAGGGAGCTGATATTCGATGTCGTGCTGTCGAGGGTCCATGACAGTCGGCGAGAAAGTTCGGTTGACCGGCTCCTCGTAGATGATCTGCTCACTGCTCATGAGGCCAGGCTGATTGTACATCGCACCAGGTCCAGCAGCAGGTCCTGGCACCATAGTTGCATGGGACTGATCATTGTGCCAAGGACCTTGCATCTCGACAGGTGATCCAACGATCGGAGCCATACGACCCACTTCGTAAGGAGTTGGCGCCACGGTAAGATTTTGAGGCGCCGTGATGAAAGGTTCTTCTACTCGTGCACCGGGAATGGCATCGACGTTCTCGGACGAGTAGGCAGCAGGTGAAGTAACACTCCTTTGTTTCTGAGCCGGCGCCATCTCCAAGAAGGAGATGGGCGATTCAGCGCGGCTCGCAGGGACAGAGCTGATGGCTTGGCCAGACACTGACCTGGCCTTGACTGGGGAAGCTGTTGCATCTCCTTGACTCTTGTTAAGTCCGACCAGAGATGTACCCGAGCTCTTCCATTGCCATGACGACTGTCTCGATTGTGATTGGGGACGTTGTTGGGACGGAAGACTGCTACGACTGACAATTCGAGGTCTGGATTCGTCTATCTCTTCTTTCGTCTTCTCCGGCTCGGTCGACTCGACAGCAACAGGTATTTGCGTGGTCGATTCGACACCCAGCGGACTCACACTTCTCTTGATCGGTATCGAGGTTTCTGCAAAGTCGTTGTCATCTGGGTGGAAGCTGGAGACCGAAGATCTGCGAGATGAAGGCTGTGCATCAGTAATGGGTTGTAGAAGTACAGGACGACGTGTCGGGCTTCTGTCAATGTTTGAAGTGTGCTCGAAAGGACGAGGATACTCTGACACGATATCTTCGGGGTCAGACAATGGTCCGGCATTATCCGGTGCTAGAATGGGATCAGGTAGGTCAGCTTGTGGCTCAGACGAAGTTTGCTCAACTTGCGAAGGAGCAGCTGGTTCAGGAAGAACGACTGTGGTGACTGCCTTCGAAGCTTCGTCCTCAAGTTTCTTGCTGAGTTCATCTGAACCAGTCGCTCCTTCCACAGGTGACGTTGGGTCATCGTTCTCATGAGCTGCTTTCATGTTCTCATTAGAGTCACGCGAAGCCATTGACCCTCCAAACGCAGGACTGGGCAAAAGCCCAATTCTTTTGAACCTTTCATTCACAAGATCCTTGTCCAATGCCCCTGCTTTGTCATTTATCCATGGAGCAATATATGTGTCGCCTTTACCAGATGGTGATGTAGAAGGCTGTCCTACAGTTGACGATACGACGACTTGCGGACCATCGGCAGGAGGTTGTGGAGCGCCTGCAGACGTATGAGAAAATGATCCCAAACGGCCAAACGCTGTGGAGAAACGGTTGCTGGCTTTGCTGCCACGCTCCTCTGGAGAAGTCGGCGAGGCAAGCACGGCGTTGCTGCTGGGCGTAGCGCGTCCGGAAGCCTGTGAAAACACACACATCAACATGCATTCTTCAAAAAGATCTTTGGATTGAGTGATGAGTTGGGGGATTATTCAGTTCACATTACGCAGCCGGAACGGTACATGCAACCTGCTACTCCAATCATCAATGCCTCCCTCCCAAGTTCAACGCTTATGCTGAAGTTGCAAGTAAAACAAGTTCGCCGGTAAAAGTGACCGCCAAAGATAAGCATCGCATGAACATGAGGTAGTATCGTTGAAATGCAGAAGAACGTCAAAGATCAGTGAGGGGATTGTCAAACAGAAGGAAAATATCAATCTACCTTCTCGCTTCCACCTTCACGAAGCCTACCCTTTGCTCTCGCAAATAGGCCCTTAGCCCCTACGGTGGCCTTACCACCGAACATGCCGGCGGAATGCAACAAATCCTTGCCCTTTGTCTGCATCTTTTCCACGCCTCCGTGCTGTGCCGATGCTGTACGACCGGGTGTGTTGGAGGTTTGGCGTTCGACAGTCGAAGATGTCTGACTAGGATCAGCCGCATGAGAGCCGGAAGGCTCCCTGTTGGTGACACCACTAAGACCTTTTCTGGCCATTTTCATGATGTTACCAGGCTGAGGCTTATAGCGAATGCTGCCACTTATTGGAGTTGTCGTCGCAGGTTTGTTTGCTGCTTCCGTGACAATGTGTGCATGCTCAGGGTGAGAGGCGAGAGTTGAACTAAGCCAATTACTAAGACCAGTATCCATCGAGGCAATCTGCTCTCGCGAAGAGTTGTAAGTATTAACCCGCTCATCGACCGACTTCAACGCCATGATCTCTCTGACAGTGGGTATACGAGCCGCCGTGGTGGTGTTTGTGGTTGTTGAAGGCGCCAGCGGTGTCTCAGTCTCCATGGGGATAGCAGGAAGTGGTTGTCCTTCTCTGGACTCCTCTCTCACAACAGGCGGCTCTACTGTAGGAGCTGCGATGGTATCGGGCAACATCCCATCATTTGCGACAACTGCGGGAGTGACTGATGATGCTACAGGCGATGGCGAGCTGATCACAGTCTGCAGTGGTGCACCCGCAGATTCCTCGACAGCTTCAGATGGAATCTCTCTGACAGACGAGGCACTTGACTCGCTACTGCTACTCACATTTGTGTTAACCACATGAAGGCCAACACCAGATAATGGTCGCTCATAGGATGCACGCTTCACATCTTCACCGACTTCACCCCACAAGCTGGACTTGCTGGCGTCTCTTTCAAAGCTGAAACGCTTGCCAAGGAGATCAGCATTTTCGGCATGAGTTGGTTGCAATGCTGTAGGCACAGCATTGACAGCAGACGGTTCCGATCTAGGCTGAACTTCAGCAGCCTGGAAACCTTCGGTCTTCTGAAGATCTCGAAGAGTTGCTGGCGCATCCAGAGCATCTTGATCACGGATCTGTTGGTGTTCAGAATGGATCTGAGGAGTAAGACTTCTCTCAATCTCCCTGCGCAGCCGGTCACTCTCTAGATCTGCGGGCGAGTAGTCAGATACTGGTGACATTGCGTCAGAGTCGATGCGCAATGTGGGTGGAGGGAAGTAGCCAGATGAGCCTGGAACGGTGAGTCCATCGGGTGTGTCCTTCGCTGGCGGTGTGGGACCAACACTTGAAGCAATGGATGAAGCTTTGCGATCGACCATCAAGGGTCTAAGATAGACATCTCCGACTGATGGTCGAGGAGCAGCCACATCTTCCTCAGCGGGCTGTGGCTCTGTCTGCGCAAAGTCTCTAGTGCCATGATTCTGGCCGAACGAGGATAGTAGTGCAGCACCTAATGCTTCTCCTGCATTCTTAAGAGTGTCCACGGGGCTAGGCTCCTTTGTCTGGATATCCTTGTGAGCAAGAGGCTGCTTGACTGTTGCCGGCGTCGGATCAAAGTCTTCCGTAGAGGGGAATGTCGCTTGACGGGGAGTGCTCTGGTCAAGCTGAGTGTGGTCTCTTGAGTCTTCGCCGCTACGTCTGACGGCTTCTTGTGCCACCGGCATCTCTGTAGCAGGTGTTCCTACATACGACACCCATTCACCGGGCAAGTGCGGCCGGAAACTAGGGCCTCGAGTAGGGTCTGGACGAGTTGAAGGTGATTGCTCGATGGACTCAACGACTTTGTCATCACCAGTCTCGCTAGTGGTGCTATCAAAAGTACCACTTCTTCCCAAGGACATCTTATCGCTCTTTTGGGAGCCAAAGGACATGGCGGAGCTACTTCTCGAGAGTGTATGAAGCTCATCGTATTTGCCTGCAAGATCTCGAACTCTGCTAGGCCCAGGAGATCCTTGGCGCGAGATAGGAGAAGGACTGCGATCAATAGGACTTCCAATCACAGGTGACTTGGGCTTCTCATGAGTCTGCAGGAAGTGTGTCCTGGCAGCCTTCGCAGCCTCGGCAGTATCGACTGGTGAGTTTGAGGTTGCATCAGCAGCAATGTCCGACTCCCTACGACTGTAATCTGCTGAAGGTGCAATGACCCGAACTGAAGCGACAGGCATAGGCTTGCTGGGTGGATCAATAGGTGAACCAGCTTGCTCGGCTTCCATACTTGTACTTTCTGCCGACATTGGAGTCGAAAGCCTCTTTGTGTATTCCAATTGTGGAGTTCTGGCAGGGCTGTTACTGAAAGACTCGGCCGATACTTGTCTAGAGTGCGTAGGAGTATATCTTTTAGTGGAGGTTTGTTGAGATGAAGGTCGCGAGCCAGGACTGCCAGGTAAGCTGCTTTCCTCAGCGATAGGTCCCATGTCTCTGTTATCAGCAAGTCGTGCTTTTGCTTCGGCGGTTGCAGCACTCGGGACTCGACTCATGATGGGACTTATCCCCGCCGTATCAGAACCATGGCCCGACTGAGAATTGTCACGAGAGATGGGCGTGGGAGGTACAGATAAGTCATCCCGTCGCTCAAACGCTTGACTCACAGCATCCTGTAATTCATGCGAGGCATTTTCCACACTGTTGGTTTCAGTAGGTTCTACAGGAGCAGTATTAGTAGTGGTTGGCGAGAGATTGTCGGCAGCATTCAGCGAGCTCGACAACTCGGAAGCATTCCAGAACTCGGAGCCAAAGCCAGAAGCAACACGGCTGACTGCTGGTAGAGAAGCACGCAACGAAGCACTCGTTGGCTGCTCCAGAGGTGTTGGTTCAATACCAGCAACATCAGCGCCGATCGCTTTTGCCAGAATAGGATTGTCCACAGCAAAGCCTTGGTGTTCCTCATGTTTGACAGGCACTGATTCAACCGGGCTCTTCGCTTCTTGTTCCCTCAAACGTTCCTCTTCCATGCGCTTGTAAATGTCGGCAGGACGGATGAAAGGCAGGGGTTTGCCAGCATCTGCAGATGGTGAAACAGGCTCTTGAGACGCAAACTGCTGAGGGGTTTGAGCAGGCGAAGACGGTATATCGGTCTGTAGACTGCTCTTCCTAGCAGGAAAGCGTTCGCGAACGACTTGAGGCGAGGTGTTCGTCTTGAGGGGTGGTGGTACATGAGCAATCTGGGAAAAGTCGCGGCGGATGCCATAGTCGTTCTGTGGTTGTGACACTGGCTGGAGAGGCTGCGGCTTGGTGGGAGTGGTATGTGCTGGAGGAGGAGGCGGCTGCTGCTGCTGCTGTTGGCCAGAAGAGAAGGCTGTTACCTCTTCACCAGCCTCGAAGGAGTTGCGTCGCGGCGAGGCAGTAGGTAGAGGATCCTGCTTGTCATCGTAACTGCCGTATTCGTCGTAAGGATCATAACCGCCCCAGTCGTCGCCGTCGTAAGAATAGTTCTTGGCCTCTGCCCATTTGCGTGTTTTACTACGATTCACATTTGTTTTGAAAGACGTGGCCGCCGGCTGTGTGACGGGGTTGAGCAAATGCTGATTGCTGCACGCGGTGTTAGTCGTCGCGACTGTGAGAACGAGGAAGGCACGTACAAAGGTGAACGCGCGCCGTCTCGATCGTCGGAAAACTGATATGGGCGTTCCATATCCAAGACGAAATGTCTACTTGTGCACTCTCATGGCATAACAATTAGTCGAATCCCCGCCCGTTGATGCCTGTGGGGGTGTGATTATGGCGTCGTCGCGACGAGATGTCGACAGCACGACGTGACAGAAGATGTGTCAGAGCAAGGTTTGAGAGTTCTCAGGTGACGGAAATAGAACAATAATTATGCTTTTGAAGGGAAATTCGAAGGCTAGGGGGCTCATGCGGCTTCCAACCTTCTCGCAAGAGCCGAACTGAGGACGGCGACCAAGGTTCGCAAGTTCGCTGCCAACGCTTGTTGAACTGGCCCGAGCAACGACATGTGCCTTGGTTTCACCTTGACCCTAGCCTGCATCATTCCTCTGCCATCTAACTCGCAATATCCGCTTATCTCTACCAACGCAATTATGCCGCTTACTTGCAATATCACGATAATTGTCTACATGATAGCCTCTGCCGTGTGACTCTGCCATTCGACAAGAACTCAGCCTGCCTCGTATGCTTTTCGTCATGCTTCTTCTTGGCGTCTGGCTATCGTATATAACACGACGTCATCCTCCCTTCAAGTTGTTCGATTATTTTCAGCTAGATTTGTACCTCGACACGATAGAAGAGTGTTTGCGTGACTCAGGATCGCCAACGATAGGGGTCTTCTATTTGCAGTGCTAGTCAAACCTAACCAGGGGTTTCCATGCACAACAGGTAGCACGTGTAGTACTTCAATATCCGCATACAACGTCAATCTCCATCTCTCATCCGTACATTCTGTTCGTTCCTCATGACGATCCGGATCTATCGTTCCTGTCTTTCAAAAGCCAATTTCCACCCACGATCACTGTGCCCAGAACGACAGGGACTCCCATCAACCACGTAGTGATTTTCCGAGCATAAGTTCGTTGTTCTTCGGTCATTCCCTCTGCTCGGACTTTGAGATCTTCCATGCCAGGTCTCATAGCGTTGATTTCGGAGAATAGATGGCCGACTGAGGAGCCTGAGAGCGATGGTCTGTGGATATCATCTTGCTGTGCTTTTCTTTTGGTAGCTGCCAACCATGAAGAGCTGGTCGAGATGCCACGATTGATAGCGGTGCGTCCAACGCGAAGTGTCGTTTGCCTTGATAGCAGCATATTATGCGATTTGTGATTGAAACCTTTGAGATGGATTGGAAGAAGAATGTTCCTTCGTTCTACATGTGAAATTGTATTTTTCGAGTCACCATCTTCATGAGCCGCATATGTCATAGACCACTCTTCAAAGATCAGTCGGACTTTACGGCGATAGGTTCTTCAGCAATGATATGCGCACGGCCAATACCTCCGTATCTCAATACATACATTCAACCATGATTCCGTCCTCAGCTCTGCGAAGAACCCATCTCACAACCTCTCACCTCAAACAACCCACCCGCAACCTCTCCATTCTGTCTGACGCTCCCACAATGGCTTCCTCTTCCCCTCAACGCAAACTCAAAATCCTCATGATCCACGGCTACACCCAAAACGGACCCCTCTTCCACGCAAAAACCCGCGCTCTGGAGAAGAATTTGGATAAAGCGTTTCCTGCGGCTCCCAAACCTGGTCATCTGCCTTCATTCCCCGGAGGTGTGGAATTGGTGTATCCGACTGCGCCATTGAAGTTGTCTGTAAACGATATACCCGGCTACGATGTAGATGGCGCAAAAGACGACCCCGAAGAGCCAGAAGCCTATGCCTGGTGGAGGAGAAAGGGAGACGGTGAGCCCTTTCGCTACGAAGGACTTGAGCAAGGGTTCGAGCGCATCGCGTCCGTGATAAAAGAGCAAGGACCTTTCGACGGCGCAATTGGCTTCAGTCAAGGTGGTGCCGCGGCAGGTATGCTGGCCTCGTTGTTAGAAGCAGGAAGAAGAGAAGCATTCGAGAAGCAACAGCCAAATGGTGGCATACGGTACCCCGAGAGCTTTGAGAAGGATACAGGGTTCCTGACGGATGTGATTCAAGAGCCCCTGAAATTCGCTGTTAGCTACAGTGGGTTTGCTGCCCCAAATGAGTTGTACACGGGTTTCTATGAGCCAAAGATCAAGACGCCCATGTTGCACTTCATCGGCAGCGTTGACACGGTGGTTGAAGAGTCAAGGAGTTTGCGTCTGGTGGATGCCTGTGTTACAGGCAGAGGTGTTGAAGGCGGTGTGGCTAGACTGGTATACCACCCTGGTGGCCACTTCTTGCCTAGCAGCCAGAAACAGTACGTTGCAGCACTGGTAGCCTTTATCCGAGAAGTCGTTGGTGGTCCACCAGAGGATTCATTAGAAAACAAGAAGGAAGACAAGGCTGAGGACATGGACATGCCATTCTGATAGACATAAAAAAACTAGAGGCTCATGGATCATGGTGCATTTCGTGGGTTTATAGAGGATTATACTAGTACATAGCCGGTTTTCCGGGCTTACCGAACCTTGGTCGGTGCCTTCTCGCCTTTGTTGGTGGGCTGGATTCTGGCCATCATTTCCTCCTTGGTAATGAGATGGTCGATTCTCTCGAGGTGTCCGAGCAGGCTCTTCATGTTGCCTGACCACTCGTTGAGCACCTCATCAGCATCCCGTCTCTTCTCGAAGCTGACAAGTCTGGCAGGACGGTCGATCTTGGCGTAGATAGTCTTGCTCACGACGAGATCGCTGATGTACTTCTCCGTCTCTTCCTCACTAAGGTCGAGGAGTTCTGTCAGGCGCTTGAAGTGGATTCTAGTGTAGTACTTGGCAATGACTCTGACGTTGTGCTCAATGACACGCTTGCGCAGGTCTTGCCAGCGTTTGTGAGCCTTGGGGTCGGCAGTGTTTTCGGTAGCATCGAAGATATCGGTCTCACAGAGATGGGGACCGTAGTTCTCGGCAACAGCAGGCCAACGCATAAGCTCGGGAACGGTGAAGAGATTGAGGAGGGCGGCGTCGTGGGGGATTTGTGAGTTGCGAGAGTCGCGGTGGATTCTGTGAAGAAGATCTGATTGCTCGTTGTCGTAAGGAGCAAGGATGATGAAGTAGATGATGCGTTGCAGAGCCTGGACAGTGTTAGTGGTCGCAATGCGTTTTGGATGGCGAAGAGGATATGCTCACAGCTCGTAGTTGTTCAGGGTTGTTCTCGACGGCCTCGGTGTCGAGAACTTGGCGGTAGTGCTTGCAGGCATCAAGGTACTTGTCGTCATGCTTGGCCAGGGTAATTTGCTGCTCGTAGTATCGTAGCTTCAAGTCTGTGACATCGTCTTCAGGCTCGACAGGGGCGTCGTCGGGGCCACGCTTCTTTTCCAGCTCTTCGCGCTCCTTGCGCTCCTTCTCCAACTGCTCGGCCGTCTTCTTAGGTTTGCGAGCAAAGTAGCGAGTGCTGATCTTGCGGCTCAAAATGCCGGCTTGTGTCCAATCGCCCTTCTCGATACAGAGTGAAACTTGTTCCAGAATAAATTCCGTCTTCTCGCGGCGTGTCATGGAACCGAAAGTCTCGACCTGCAACTCGCACAGAATGTCGGTGGCGGCAGTGATGTCTCCCTGGCTCTTCTTGATGTTTGACAGGATGCGTGTGACTCTGGCTCTCTCTACTTCGACAAAGATCTTTCCTTCGGTAACGGTACGGAGTGTCTCGATCAGGGACAGCTTGGTGTCAAGGTTGGGGGTGTCATCGATGAAGTCCATGGAAACCTGGACCATCTTGGTGATGGCTTGTTTGAGCTGACCATGCTTCTTGGACAGAAGCTGGATTTGCTCGTTCAGTAGCGGCCAGTCCTTTGCCTCTTTACATATCGTGACGATGGTGACAATGAGTCTGGATGTGGAAGGGAGGTCCGAGGCCTGAATGTTGTTAGTGTTTCTGATGGGTGCGGCGATTGATGGATGGAGCGCACTTGTCTGGTTTGCTTCTCGAGGGCGAGGAGCTTCTCAATAGCACCTTGCACGTTGCTCTGTTGTAAAGTCAGCTAGACTGCGCAGTGCACCGGACACACGACAGCGCTACCTTTGCCAGATCCTGAGCTTCGGGAATGACCTTGTCGACCTCGGTGGTGTAATCCTTGTCTGCTTTCAGGCGGCCTTCAGACATGATGGGCGATTATGTGTATGGTGTAGGAGAAAGAGTGGGATGATGAAAGTGAATTAGAATGAGAGAGCTTGTGGATGTTGGACAGTCGCAGCGGCGACCAACACCAATCGTCACTGCCCGAAGGCGCCAAGATCGGCCTCCAGCTCGCCGCAACCCGTACCTACCTCGTTGCGATCAGCAATCACCAGAAGTGTCGCAACTCCAATCACTCTATCAAATTCACACACAATCATGTCCGACTCGACAAAGATTACGTGGGTCGATCGTTGACTCTCTGCGCTTTGTGTGCATTAGCTAATCTGTTCACAGCGACCTTCTGCAGAAGCCTCGCAGCGAGCTCACGTAAATCCCGACCTGATTCCTTTCCCATCGCATCGACTGACAATCGCATAGCGAGTATGAGATCGCTCGCGTCGAAGAGCACGAGTTCACTGCTGGTCCCCTTTCTATCCTCCAGACTGCCGTCCGCAACCACAACCAGGTCGTCATCTCGTGTCGCAACAACCGCAAACTCCTTGCTCGCGTAAAAGCATTCGACAGACATTGCAACATGGTCCTTGAGAACGTCAAGGAGATGTGGACCGAGTTCCCAAGAAACAGCCAAGGAAAGAAGGGCAGAGGTGTCAACAAGGACCGCTTCATCAGCAAGATGTGCGTAGCCTTACTTTGTCTGGAACTACGAATCCAAACTGACGTGCTATATCTGCAGGTTCTTGAGAGGAGATTCAGTCATCATGGTTATCCTTACTTGAGCGGATTTTTACGGAATTCAGGATGCGACGACTATACAATGCGAACTCGACCCGCTGCCATCGACCTTGTTAGAACAATGCGCGTTTCCTCACTTGGACACTGATCGAGATACCAAAAAGAAGGCCATGGATGGGGTACGGCGTTATCAAGGAGCGAATCGAAATGTTCTGGAGAGAATGCGACAGATAGCATTACCACTTTTTTACGAGGCTACGGCATTCCGAGGCCTTAGAGTACTTGCCTGAGGCAACATATAAATGTTCAAAATCCGCTTCGCATGGAGAAGGACATATGACCCAGCTACGCCATCTTTGAGACCGAATGTGATGATATATCGCGATTAATGTGCAACAAACATATCAATCTCATGGGCAATGCATTTATGTGACAGTAAATTGGGTATCGAAAACAGTATGAACAGAGTTGCTAAACACGACAAACAAAACCTTCTTTTCCTAGTAGAAGATGAGTTCAATCTTCTTCATCTTGTCCTCGTTGTACTTTTCCTTGAAGCTGGGTCTGGTCAACAGCTTGATTAGGGGGCTTTCAATCTCCTTCATGTCAAGAATGCCACGCTTCTTTGAATCAATATGCGATGCATCAATGATGATTCTCTCGAGTCTTCCTGCCGAGAGAGCACCTTTCAAGTGTTAGCGATCAGTCCAAGCATCGGGACATGTCCAACTTACCATCGTCAAACAAGTCAATCAGTCTCTGAGGTGTACCCACGCCCATACCGATCTTGGCCTCCTTCACCATCTTGATAGCCTCTTGCAATTTTATGTGCTTGGCGAACAACTTTGCGATCAACGAGTCCTTGGTCTGGAACTTGCGAAGAGCTCTGGTCAAGTCTGCGGCTCGGATACCGGAAGCAGCAATGACGATTGTGTGTGGTGTGGATTTTTGCTTGACGGCATCCGAAAGAGTCTTTCCTGGTTTGTCGCTTCTTCGTTCGTCTTTGAATTGCTCGATGAATGCGGGTAGGTTCTCCAAGTTGCGTGGCTTGTCCCAAGATGTCGTGTCAACAATGGCGTGTGCTGGTTTCCTGTTAGTACAGAGTATGCTTGTCGCTTGAATCAGACGTACATGGTAAGTGCATGTCCTCCAACTCCATGTCGCTCAACTCGGTGTGGAAGCGCTTAGTGCGCTGGGCGACGTGATCGGCCAGCAACTGGCTGTCCATGTGGGCAATAGCATGGTTGACACCGGCTTCCAAATCCAGAGCGTCCTCTTCAATATCCTTGGGCTGTTTTGCTTTCTTTGCGTTCTTTGCCTTCTTGCGCTTTGCGGCCTTGGTTTGTGCAGCGGGTGCTTCATCTTCATCTCCATCTTCGCGCTTTCGCTTTGATCCTGAGGGACGAGTCTGGGGCTCTGGGGATGTTGACGGTGACAAAGGTTCCATCAAAGGGATTCCAGCACCTCCTTCTTCTGAGTCTGACATTTTGGCGGCTGTACGAGGTTCTTGTTTTGTTTGCAAGTGCACTTGCCAGTAATGGAATCAAAGACCAAGTCCGAAAACTTTCCCGCACCTTCCTTCTTATCGATAAGACCAGAGGCTAAATCCGCATGAATCCCTCGGAGCAGCTCAACGCGACAGCCAACCATCACATGCGTGATTGCGGACAAACATCCGCCCTTCTCCTTGTTCTCGTCGTGTTTGTTTCCAGATGAAGGATCATCATGTAGTCAAGATGGTAACAACCGACGGATCACTGTATCTGGACCTGTCTCTTACTCTCTTCCTGGCTCTTACCGCATTCTGGTACCTGAATGGTACGTCATCTCGTAACTCGAGCCGAGGCGCCGCTTCCGCTATACCACACCACCGCCGTCGAACTGTGTCACCAGGGACAAAGACTCCAAGAAAACCACAAGACATGCAACCGTATTTTTCAGGGGCAGAATCCGTGACCACGACTGAAGCCTCGAATTTGCTCGCTAAATTCCCCGAGGAGATTCTACAAGAAACTCTTCGTTACCTTGATGATTCCAGCTTGGCCAACTTTGCCCGAGCCTGTCACTGGTCGTACGACAAGGCAATTCCATTACTGTGGCAGGATGTCGAGCTTGTAGACTGTCGTACAACAGATCCCCAGACTCCTGATATGAGCGATGAACATGACGACACACCTATCATCCGTAAACTCCTTGTCTTGGCCAGCAATCCATGGATCGCCTCACATGTGCACACCCTAACACATCGATGCCATTTACCACCGCCAGCAATATTCTTTGAATTACCAAGGATCAACTTCCAGGGCAGGACACTCTCTCATGATCCGAGAACGCTCCGCCTACTAGGCATGGCTTGCCAAAATCTTTCTAGCGTACACACACTACGAATCATCTTTGGTCACTGGAATCTCACTCGTGGTCTTTTGGTGGGGTTACTGGGAAAATCTGGGGCCTGCACCGTACGGCATCTTTGGATCGAGAACTGTAGTCTCGCTGGCATCTCACAAAGACTACTTCAAAAGTTCGATCTTGCAGGACTAGAGAGTCTTCGTTTGCGTCGACTACCACTGCTTGCCAACGCTGGTAGACATGACTCTCAAGAAGTCTACTCTCGAGGCCCATTCCCGGACTTTCGAACCGACCGAGCCTTCGAAATCAGACAGGACGGGCGTGGTGGTATAATGAAAACTTCGACCGAACTCTTTCGACATCAAGAGGCACTCATCAGGAACTTGATCGTAGCTCACAATTCCCAAGCAGAAGAGTCGCAGGTCAAGGCCGATATTGATGCAGCTAGCAAACGGTTCGAGCTTTCATTCAGGGATGCCCATAACTTTGACGAGAAGATATACAGCAGACTACCTGATGTCGGTGGGCTGATTTCTTCAATAGAGCAAGAATTATCAGACGAAGACTGGTCTGCTACGAGTGGTGTGAAACATCTTCTCGATCATAACCATCCAGACTTTGCTTTGTCTGACACTGATCCGTTTCCCACGTTCGTGCACATATTGAAATGCTCGACAACCTCTCTCATCTCGCTGAACCTGGATTGGGTGCTGTTCAGAAGAACAGACCTACGTGCATTTTCAGAATCCAAAGCAAGCCTGGAAGGCATGTTCAAAAGGTTGTTCAAGCTTCACTTCCCTCATCTTCGCGCTTTTCAGTTCCGGAACGCGGTGATTGCGGAAGCTGAGATGCCACAAGACGTCTATCTCCTGGATACTTGCGGATCGAGTTCCAATT
Source organism: Aureobasidium melanogenum CBS 110374 (assembly GCF_000721775.1). Classification (NCBI taxonomy): domain Eukaryota; kingdom Fungi; phylum Ascomycota; class Dothideomycetes; order Dothideales; family Saccotheciaceae; genus Aureobasidium; species Aureobasidium melanogenum. Next base: position 438,424 of record NW_024470054.1, on the reverse strand, counting down.
CTTCGTTTGATGCGGATATGTGCGTATCGTGGTTGGAGTCGCATCCAAGGCTTCGATCTTTGGCATGGCCAGCAGATCGTTTCTTTAGACCCAAGAAGAACACAACACCAGAGCTTCAGACACGAATCGACTTCATCATATCCAAGATGGCACGTACACTAGAAGACCTTCGTGTCGATACTGTTTACAGCCGGAGTGGTGAATTCAAGACTGACGATTCGGATGGCCCGATCGATGTGAATCGCCGTCAAAGTCGCAGACGATTCATCTCTGAATTCGCAGCACATATGCAGAGACTTGATTGCCTGAAAATGGAGGGCGGTATACCACGAGACGAGAAACGGGAAACAATCAGAGCTTTACGTCAGTCTCCTTTACAAAGAGTCATTTTAATTGGTGTTAACGCGCCCATGGGTAACACATGGGGTTTCGCTGGGCGCGATATTGGGTCCTTGGGCATCAACGAAGATCCCAATGACCCTGATGACTTTGGCTCTCTGGAAGAGGAAGACACAGATGAGATCGTCCGACTCGGTACAATGAAACCAGAACCTCTCAACACCAACGAAACCTTTGAAGCCGAATATGGTTGGCCGCCGTCTCCGCCGTTCTTGTACACATTGGCCTCCTATCACGCATCTACAGTCACAGAGCTCAAATTCTGCGGTTACCGTGGAGCGCCTCTTCTTTGGAACCCTACACCAATCACCAACTACATGCTCGCACCACTCCGCCATTTCCACAATTTACGCCACTTGATTTTATCACTTTGGTTACACACTCTATGGGAAGATGATCACAGAGACGATGAGATCCTCGAGTACTGGCTCAGTTCCCGCTCTCCCTCCACCACAGCACTTATCCCAACATCCACCGAACCACTAACAGGCTGGGCCGAAGAACTAGCCACAAAATACGACCCCAAAGTCATGGCCGCAAGAATCGTCACACTAATGGGCCCTTTCATCAGCGAGGCAGCGAAATCCCAACATGGAGGTATGCACGTGCGAGCGAGTTTCTGCATTGGTTCTTATGGCGGTTTATTCGACTTTGACGTTATCATCGGCAAGGATAAGAACGGAAAAGATGAACTGAGGGAATGGAAAGGTCCGAGAGAGGAGTTGCATCCTGAGAGGAGAGCTGATAAGTTGAGAAATAGGAGATGGTTTGGTACGCCTGTGAGGAGAGATTTGGGCGATGGACAACGCAGCATGTCTGTTAGCTTGTGATGGTGAAAGGCTGCAGCAGCTGGTTAGCTAGTCTGGCTTTTGCGCGAAGTTATATATCAAGGCTGAGGGACTACTTACGATCCATGTGTATCACCCTGACCGTACATGCAAAACACAGTCACCACTTATTCGTGTAAAAAAGCCCTTCTGTTCCGTTGTCTTCAGGCTGAATGAGCACATGGCACATATGAGTAGTCGTCCTGATACAAATATATTATTCCTGCTTTGCTAAACGAACAATACAAAAGTAAAGATATGCTACAAGCACTCCTACTCCCTGCCCAGCGAATCCGTGACACGTACACCAATGCAGCGAAAGCAAGAAAAAAAAGGAAAGAAACAATAGAAAAGGTCCATCCTACATAGGAACGATCGAGTCCACTTGGACAGCTAGATCATCTTTTTTCGCGAGAGAAACTCCCCTTGTACGGCGTGCCCTTCTTTGGCCTCAGATCTTTCGACCCTTGACTGTATAGGAGCCAGTCGTACCTTTTAGGCACCAACCACGCCTTGAAATATTACAACAGATGTATGTTAAAACCCCGCAATCCAGAATCATATACATCATTTTTGCCGTAACTATTGTTGTTGTCGTTGTTCACCAGACGTACTGTAGGGAAAGTCAGTGATACGGTCAAGAAGTGAAGTCGAAGCAGAAAAACTTACAGGAATGAAAAGGTAAGGGCAGCGTCTCTCATACTCCTTCCAGGCATCACCATACTTCTCCTTGCAACGCTGAATGTCACGAGAAGCGCGGTGCACAATCATGATGCCGAAGAAGACAGGGTAGAACCAAGGGAAGGGCGAGTTGAAGCCAGTGATCAAACCCCAGCAGAGAGCAAAGTACATGTCGCAAGTGTAGTGAATCTTGCGAGCATACTTGTACCAACCATCGCAGAGGAGAGCGTTGCCAGTGTCGGTCTCGATCTTCTGGGGGTTCTTGACAGCCTTCCAGGGGAGTTGAGGGAAAGTCTTGCGGTTCATCTCGAAGCCACGCTCTTGGGCACGGAACATGTTCTTCTGCGAGTTGCCGGTATCCCAGACCCAGTAGGCGAAGAGGTAGCTGCCAAAGAACCAGACAAGAACGGGCCAGGAGTGAGCGTAAACCTCGGGATCGTGGTTGGCAAGGAAGATGGTGCAGTGGCAGTAAGACAGAGGCACACCAGCCATGTTCCAGAAGATGAGCATGAAACCCCACTTCTCGTAGTACATGTCCCAGGTGATGGGGATCATCTCCTCACCCTTGCAGCAGGCGTTGGCGTACAAGAAGTGGGCCATGAGCAAGAAGGCCATCTCGCCAGTAACATAGCCGTACTGCTCGTATTGGCGAGCGCAACCTCCGAGAGTGACAAGGAACAAGATGAACCAAGGCAGACGGACCTCAAAGAACATCTTGAAGTCAAGCCAGCCAAACAGACGAGGGTTCAACTCAGCACCCATGAAGAAGTCGTAGATGTGATGCCCGGTCATTCTGTGCTGAGCGCCGCGCATGAGAGCAGAGACGTAGGCGATGACAGAGACAATGAAGCCTGAGAGAATAGCGACTGACATCAAGGGACCGAACTCGTCAATGAGAGTGTAGAGCTTGAAGAGGCCGGTGACATGGAGAGCCAAAGCGACAGCAATGGTAAGGTAGAAAGAAGTGACACCGGAGCAATAGTAGAGGAGCTGCTTGTTGTCCAAGTGAGGAAGAGGCTTGCCCTTGCTGTAGACACCGGGCATGTACAAGTAGCAGATGCCCTCGAAGATACCGAAGATCCAGTAGATAGCCCATGCCTTTGCGTGAGGGAAGGCGCCGTTGTAGGCCAGGTTGAAGAGCTGCTTGCCAAAGTCGGACCACGACTGGCTAGAGGACTCGCGCTTAGGGAAGCCACCATCGTAGTAGGTAGCGCCAATCCACATGTACCACATGAGAATAGGGAAGCCGATCATCATGGCAGTGACTCCAGGGCTGCCGCCGAACTCGTAGTGAGGGTTTGCGTCGACCTTAGGGTCGGAACCCTCGAGCCAGCCATCAATGATGCGCTTCTTCTTGTCCTTCTTGGCTGAGCCGTTGGCATGGCCATTGGTCTTGAGCTCGCTGGCAGGGGCGTCGACAAGGGGAGTTCTCGAGCTAGTGATAGAGGGCGACGGCGAGGCAGTGCGACCCGAGTCTGCCGTCTTGCGCGTTGAACGCTTTCTAGAAGGTGTTTCAACAAAGCCATCGGGCAGTTCTGGCTTTCTGTTGACTCGTGTTAGTGGACGCGATACTCGAGCATAACGCGCGCATTTCGCGCTTACCTGGGCGTCTTGCCCGTCTGGCTCCTCGTGACGGTCATGGTGAGTCAATGGCAGCAGCAATTGATGTCCTAGGAAAGATGCCGGTGGCCGGTAGAGGGAAGTCGCGGAGGTCTCGTTACTCAATCTCCGTTGTTGTTTTGCTTGACCCTCGGACCCACTCCTGACCAAACTTTATTGTTTACATCATCATGCGTTGCTTCCACCATTTGCCGGCTCGTCAATACCTATTTATTTGGACATTTTTCTTCATTTATATCGTATCTGTATAGCTGTATGTATAGGGACGTTCGCTATTCGTCCAAGGTATAATGTCAATGCAATGCAGTATAAGCCCTCGTAAAACGCCTGATATCTTGAATTCCACAAAGCCCGTCCTAGTCATCAAGCGCCTCGTCTAGCCGTAGTGCTCATCAACGTAATCTTCTTGCCCTTCTTCTTGCCTTTCGCTGCTCCTGCGGCTTTGCTGGACGAAGATGCTCCTTCGCCGAGACTTGCTGCTTGCACTTGGGCAATCAAGTCGTCTTCCTGACTCAATTCCTTCTCCCAGCCATCGAGCCACCCATCGTCCATGTTTCCATGTTGAAGAGCGGCGAGTTCAGGACTACTCAGTGCAACTGCAGTCGTGCCCCAAACCGTCCTTGATGTAGCTGGACTTGTACCAGGTGACGCGAGAGAGGCATACGCAGACCCTTGCGGTCTGTGACTGTTGCTCCAAGGTGGCGAAGAGGAGGATCCATGACCATCAAAAGAGCCCGCTGCGTCCGAACCAGTCGCACCCAGTGGAATGAAATCGTCCGGCCTGAACTTGCTTTCGGTGGGAATGCTGACCCTTCTTCGCCGAGCGGCTGCGAACTCTCGATCTTCAGCCTTCTCGGCGCGGATGCGTTCCTTTTCTTCCCGTGCCTCCTTATCGTTGTTTCGCTTGCGGCGTTTTTCGATCTCGCCCTGGAACTGTTCAAGAATTGCTGGCGGAACGGTGTCGGTCCAGTCACATTCCAGGAAATTTACCTCGCAGCCATAGGGTAGATGTCCAAGGTACTTGACTCTTTTGCGCAAGTCGTCGTCGACAATGTGGCCTGTTGACACCCGCTCAACACGCGGAAGTATCGAGGATGGGAAGTTGTCATAGCTTCCAAAGGCAGCCTTTAGAATGCGAATATCCAAAGATGACAGATAGTAATGCAGGAGCCCCTGGTAGAAAAAGTAGGTGTCCGGTTGTCGTTCTGCATGTTGGCGTGCACGAAACTCTGCTAGTGATGTTGACAGGATACTGGTCGTGGGATCTTCCTGCTTGGTGCCGACCTCTTTCTCGTTCAATGAGAGATCCGCTTGTCCGGCCTGTCCATTAGGTAGACTCTGCCCTGACTTGATAGCCTGCTGAATGGCATACATTTCCGGTACTCCATCATCGGTCTGGTTGAATTGTATGGCGGGCTTCTTGTGCTCAGGCTCCTCGGGTTTCTTAGGTGCTGCTGGTGGGTTGCCGATACCCTTGATCTTCTCTTTCGCCTCATTCAAAGCACGTACCGCTTTGCTGGTCCATTGAGTGTCGTCTCCGAACATGACTTCATCCTCTTGTTCCATAGCTCTGACATTCTGGATCTCCTCGTCCAGCTGGGCCAGCATATAATCTTCACCACCTTTCATGACGCGAGCATAATCCATCACCTCGGCTGCGAAATACCATGGAATGTCATCTCCTTTTCCAAGGGCGTCGGGACTTTCTCTAGGCATTGCAAGGGTAGAGCCAGCAGGACGCTGTATCAAACGCAGTACCACGTCATCTCCCTCTCTCGGGGGTTCGAACTCGGCACCAGTGTACCAGCGGACTGGCCTTGTCTCAGAAATGTAGATGGAGTCGTAGCAGATTGGGCACTTCTTCCAGCGTGCCTTCTTTTCGGCTCCAGTAGCGGTACCGTCATCCGAGTGCATATATCGAATCAGACAAGGCAAACAGAAAATGTGGCCGCATTTGGCCATTCTTGGGGCGGTGGGTGTGCCCAGACAGATAGGACATGCAGAAGACTGGGACTCAGTCGAGACGAGGATTTGCAATACATTGTTCCAGTCGATATGAACGTCGGCGTCGACGCGTTGGGGGCGATAGTCGGCCCTGGGGTCAACAATGAAACGATAGTTGGCGTGAACGTATCTACACAATCAGCATACGTCAACAAGATACAAAACTGGAGGGAATGGAGAAAACGTACCTTGCCTTATCTACAGCATGGTATCCAGAACCTAGCCCCCAAGTTGGATTACGTCGAGGACGGCCTGAGGCATATCTGGAGTTGTGCTGGTGTGCTTGAGGACGTGGCGGAAGAGAAAAGTTCATTAAATGAGTGATAGAGGTTTGACCCTTGCGGCTGCTAGTCGAATGCATGGCGGCCTGTGGCAAAGTGAGCAAGGTGGAAGCTCACTGACAGGTCGATAGTATCACTTACGGATTCAGCAATAGCATCCTCATCCGCGAGTCTAAACTTCTTCGATTGCTTGTGCTTTGCTTTTGCACTTTGGCTGCTGCGCGGGGTTGGTGATGGCTTGGAGCTAGCGGCGTTGGAGCTGCCTGAACCGCCACTTCTTCGTTGACCGAGAACTTCTCCAAAGTAGGCGTTGGTCTGAGAATAAGAGGGTGTGGATTGATTTGAGAGGCCGACGGATTTGGAGGGGTTCGATGCTTTGGCCGAGAGAGCAGTTTGCGGGTTCGAAGACATGACGGGATGCAGGCGCGGGAGTGATGTCGTTGGACGCGTTCAAGTAGAACGATTGCCGCGGTCGAACAAGCAAAACTCGAGTCGACGAAAAGTCTGCTAACACAATGCGAGTAGCGTATCTAGAATTCGATGTTGCGATCTGTCGACCGGCCCAGAGGGTGTCGACGGGATGGTCCAAGAGAAGGGAAACACGAGAAAGAGGAGGGAGGCAATTGCTCATCGCTCCGAGATCCGACACCAGGATGGACCCCTCGCACGTCACATGAACTGCTACAGATCATAAGAGATCCTCTTATCCGACGCATGCCAAGCATCCACTTTCAGCTATCTTGTATCATGCAATTCACACCTTTGTTTGAGGGTAAAGCTACACAAGATTGACTAGAAAACAAAAGGGACTATCGAGATTGGAAGTTGTCAGTAAATGTGTCTTAGACCAAAAGACATCTTTACATTGACGTGGCCAGACCTTGAGTAGCGTGAGCTATGGAAGCGATAACGTTTCATAAGAAAACACATCACGCTTTGTATCGACTCCCAGCCATTCAGGGTTCAAAGTGCTTTGTATCCGCGTCGGCACCAGATTCTGAACGTACATATCACTATCAATCTCCAAAATGCTGATTGAAGAGTCTTACAAGGATGTAGCCACCAAGGATGGCGGTAACATGCGTATGTAGAAGAAAGTCAACAGGTAGCTTTCATCTGCTGATTCTTGCAAGGCATATTTACCTGGCACCCAACGGTCCCCAACTATCCCAAGGCCAAATTTCCTGGTGTAGTTGTCTTCAGTGAGATCTACCAAGGTAAGCCGTTTTCTTCTCTTTCTGTTTCTCATGGTAGTTTGTGATAACAAGAATCGAACTGACATCTTCTACCAGTGACTGGTCCTGTTGCTCGCTTCGCTAAGCAAATCGCTGGCCAGGGTTACATTGTTGCTGCTCCGAGCAGTTACCACGAGTTTACTGGACCTGAGCCTCTTGCCTATGATGGACCTGGAACTGACAAGGGAAATGACTGGAAGGTCGCCAAAAAGCTTGCAGCCTACGATGAGGATGCTGAACTGAGTGTCTCCCTGCTTCTATCTCTCGAGACCTGCAACGGCAGAATTGGTGCCACTGGAATGTGCTTGGGAGGTCACCTGGCTTACCGATGTGCTTTGGACAAGCGTGTCAGCGCTGCTGTCTGCTACTTTGCTACTGACATCCACTCAAAAACTCTTGGTGAGGGCAAGAACGATGACTCGTTGGCCAGAGCCAAGGATATCAAGGGTGAATTGATTATGGTATGCTTCGAATATATACGAGGGAGTATTCCATTGCTAACATATAAGTAGATCTTCGGCAAGAAGGACAACCATGTGCCTCCTGAGGGTCGTGATCTTATCCGCAAGACTCTGCACGAGGCCGGCATCTGCTTCAGCTTCTTCGAGGCTGCTTGGGCTCAGCGTAAGTGCAATGGTCAATGTTTGTTGTACCTCACGCTTACTATCACAGATGCCTTCATTCGCGACGAGATGAGCAAGGGACGTTACGACCCTGGTCTGACCAAGATCTGCTTCGAGATGTTGCTTGAACTGTTCAACCGCACACTAAGATCTGATCTCGGCCCCAGAGTCGGAGGCGAGCAAGAGATTGAAGATGTCTGCTAGATAACGAATTGGTCACAAACATGCCGACTGATTAAAATGTATACGTGAATGTCGAACAAAGAAACATCCACGAGTGCGTATGGTCTCTAGTGACAACCAAAACGCAACTGGTGGATGCCCAGATGTCAGGTATACAGAGATGCTAGTGAGCCTACCTCAAAGGTATATGGCTTGTCCGGCTATAACACCAAATTCACGCGCTTCGAATGAATTCATTCTTGATCCGGTTCTTTAGAATATTTTTTGGTGAGAGTAAGTGCATAAACACTGTTGAGCGTCTGGACTCTGGAAAGCGAAGCGTTGATGGGCTGGCTCGATCGAGTTAGTGCGCCGGCTTGGCACACAGTCCGACCACCGACCGATATTCAAGCTGCGTTTTCGCGCTCCTTCCTTCTTTTTCGAACTGCGAGCCCTTTCAACGTAAGCGCGACGACTGCCCACGCTCATTTTCAATCACTAACCACTTGCAAAGCCGACCAACGTTAATTCAAAGTCGACAACATGGCCAGAGGACCCGGGTAAGCATTCACGAAAAGCGGCCAGTGTCGAATTTTCGCATTGGACTGCGACACACGACTTGCGCAAACTTCTTACACACTTTGCAGAAAGCACCAGCACCGCCTGTCGGCACCTTCGCACTGGCTTCTCGACAAGCTGTCGGGCGCCTACGCCCCCAAGGCCTCGCCCGGTCCCCACAAGCTCAGAGACTGCATGCCTCTGATCGTCTTCATCCGTAACCGCCTGAAGTACGCCCTCAACGGCCGCGAGACCAAGGCCATTGTTATGCAGCGCCTCATCAAGGTCGACGGCAAGGTCCGCACCGACGCCACCTACCCCGCCGGCTTCATGGACGTTATCTCGATCGAGAAGACTGGCGAGAACTTCCGCCTCGTCTACGACACCAAGGGCCGCTTCACCGTCCACCGCATCACTGGCGAGGAGGCTGAGTACAAGCTCGGCAAGGTCAAGCGCGTCCAGCTCGGCAAGGGCGGCATCCCATACTTGGTTACGCATGATGCACGCACGTAAGTCTGCATCTATCAGCCGTTGGATCAAGCTTTGGCGATACGGAAAAAAACACATGTAAGGACAAGAACTGAATTTTGGTGAATAGTATCCGCTACCCCGACCCCGCCATCAAGGTCAACGACACCGTCAAGATTGACCTCACCACTGGCAAGATCTCCGACTTCATCCGCTTCGACACTGGTGTTATCGCCATGGCCACCGGTGGTCGTAACATGGGTCGTGTTGGTGTCATCACTCACCGTGAGCGCCACGACGGTGGTTTCAACATCGTCCACATCAAGGATGCCATTGACAACGAGTTCGCTACCCGTGAGAGCAACGTCTTCGTCATTGGCCGCGAGAAGCCCTGGATCTCGCTCCCCAAGGGCAAGGGTGTCAAGGTTCGTAGATTTGATCTGAGGATATCCGAGACAATGGCTAACTCTGGATGCAGCTCTCCATTGCTGAGGAGCGTGACCGCCGCCGCGCCCACGCCATCGCTGGCAACTAAACTAGCTGACCAGCTTCTAGGTTCATGGGGTTCGTTGGTTGATGTGTTGGAGGGTTTCATGCATCAGGCAACACACAAAAAAGGCGTCTGGGGGAGCATGTTGTTCAGAAGTTTTCCCGCGATGTGCCATGCAGCACTTTCGTAGCTTTACGACAAAAGAAAGATATCCAAGCTCACAGCTTCGCGCCCAAAATGATTTATGACATTTCTGCATTCAACCCGTGTGAGACGTGACTTGTTTATTCCTGAATGTGTCAGACTATTCGTAAATGATCGGCCTCGTAAGCTGTGGTCCATGCTGGAAGCGGAGCGCCAGTTGAATGCTATAGTCGAAATCGCAATTGTCTTGGGTTCGTAGGCAAAGTCAAAAGTTAAGTGAGTGCCTGGGATGAATCTTGGGGCAGTCGCGTTCGCTGACGTTGCGGCGTTGGTCGGGCGTTGTCACGGCGGTGCTCGGCAAGTCGACGTCGATACGTGACGGCAGCTGCTCCATCTTCTGGACATTGCTGCTCTTTATTAAACACTCTCCTTGGTCCCCGCTTGTTCTCCCCCTCATTTCCGGCGTGAGCACGGTGACTTCTTTCGTTCTCGTTTCTTGCTTCGAGTGAAGCCCAATACCACGCATCGAGCATACCGCGGCATCCACAGCCATCATGTCGCTCCACTCGACGCGCAATGTCGACATGGGCAAGTATGTAGTAGCCTGTCGCAACCTGCGCGAGACATGCTGACAGTTCCTTAGGCAAGAGTCCGAGTTGGCTATCAACATCCGCAAGGCCACGAGTATCGGTATGGTCCAAACTCAATGCATTGCCTCAGACCCATGCTAAGACGTTCATACAGAGGAGACCGCCCCCAAGAGTACGCTTCCCATACATCTGGACTTCGAATTCAACTGAACACAACTCTAGGAAAACACGTTCGAGCATGTATCGTCTACACATACGACCACCGCAGTTCGCAATCCTTCTGGGCTGGCATGAAGGTGTAAGAGCAATCACTTCCAAAGAGTACCACAACTATACTGAGCCGACGTTCCAGTCAACCCATCATGGCCGACGAAGTCCAGACCTTCAAAGCGCTTATTACCATCCATAAAGTCCTGCAAGAGGGCCATCCCGTCGTTCTGAAAGAGGCCCAGGCACACGTTGGTTGGCTTGAGAGTCTGTCGCGTGGCGTCGCAGGTGGTGACGGCATGAAGGGTATGTCTTGGATAGGCTGTACATGCAACACACGGCTGACAATGCTTAGGATACGGTTCTCTGATCTCCGAATACGTCTACTACCTGATCGCAAAGCTCAACTTCCACAGAAACCACCCCGAATTCAATGGTCCGTACTTCATATGATTAACAGGAGAGGCGCTGACGTAGGCAAAGGAACATTCGAGTATGAGGAGTACATCAGTTTGAAGTCCATCAACGACCCGAACGAAGGGTAAGGACCGGCTAGTGGTAGTTCATCGCGAAGCGACATACTGATTTCAGCCAGATACGAAACCATTTCCGACCTCATGAACCTCCAGGATCAAATTGAGACATTCCAGAAGCTCGTTTTTGCTAACTTTAGAGGCGGGCTGAACAACGAGTGCAAGATCTCCTGCTTGGTGCCCCTGGTCCAGGAGAGTTACGGAATCTACAAGTTCATTACCAGCATGCTGCGCGCCATGCACACTGCCCTCGGAGACGATGAAGTTCTTGCCCCTCTTCGTGGGCGTTACGATGCCCAACATTACCGCTTGGTCAAATTCTACTACGAGTGCTCCAACTTGCGCTACCTGACCAGTCTGATCACCATCCCTAAGCTGCCTCAAGATCCACCAAACCTCTTAGGCGATGACGAGGACAAACCAGCCCTTCCCGCTAGACCGAAGAACGAGCCCGTCACCAAGCCCGCCGATACTCCTCCTCGCCAGCCTTCCGTAGACCCCGAACCGATCAACGAATTCTGGAAGAACGAGCAAGCACGTCAGCAAGAAGAGTATGAGGCCGAGCAAAGAAGATTGCAAGCACAATGGGATGAGGCGCAAAGACAACAACAGCAGGCTGCTCTGCAGGCTCAGAGAGACTTTGAGGAACAGCAAAGACTACAGGCTGAACAGCAGAGGTTGGCTCAGGAGCAATTGCTGCGTGACCAGTACTCGCAACAAACTCAGGGCAGAATGGCTGAGCTGGAGCGTGAAAATCTTAATGCGCGCGCGCAGTACGAGCGTGATCAGCTTATGCTTGAGCAATACGACAGACGTATGAAGGCTCTTGAGGGAGAATTGCAACAACTTCAAGTCAACTTCGGCCAGCAGAACGCTTCCAAGGACGAACAGATTCGTGCTTTGCAGGAGCAGATCAACACCTGGAGGACCAAGTACGAGGCTTTGGCTAAGCTTTACTCTCAGCTACGTCACGAGCATCTCGAACTCCTCCAGAAATTCAAGGGTGTCCAACTCAAGGCAGCTTCTGCACAAGAAGCCATTGACAGAAGAGAGAAGCTAGAGAGAGAACTCAAGACCAAGAACTTGGAGCTTGCTGACATGATCCGCGAGAGAGACCGTGCTCTTCACGATAAGGATCGTTCATCTGGCGGGCACAAGGATGAGCTTGAGAAACTTAAGCGCGAGCTGCGCTTTGCTCTTGACAAGGCAGAGAACGCAGAGAGATCAAAGGGATCTGAGCTTTCATCTCTTCTTTCCAGACACAACAGAGAGATCGCAGATCTTGAGGAGGCCTTGCGCAACAAGACCAGAGCTCTGGACGATGCTCAGAACAAGTACGGCGAAAAAGATTCTGATCTTGAAAGACTCCTTCGCGAGAAGGAGGATGAGCTCGAAATCTTCAAGGCTGGCATGGATCAGACACTCTTGGAGCTGAACGAACTCCGCAACGGTCAGGGCGAAACAGACCAAGCCCTTGACGAGCAGATTGATACTCTGCTTCTCGACAATGTTCGCAAAATCTCCGACATTATTGATTCAGTGCTCCAAAACGGTGTCCAACGTGTCGATGATGCTCTCTACGAGCTGGATTCCACCATGCAGGCAGGAAACCAAAGTGCTTCTGGTGCATATGTCTTGTCGACTATTGAGAAGGCCGCGTCAAGCGCAATGGAGTTCTCAACTGCCTTCAACAACTTCATTGCCGATGGTCCTAACAGCACTCATGCCGAAGTCATCCGCACTGTTCACACTTTCTCCAACTCTGTTGCAGATGTCCTTTCCAACACCAAGGGTCTGACCAGATTCGCTTCTGATGAGAAGAAGGCTGACCAGCTTATGAACGCTGCACGCCAGTCTGCTCTCAGCACAGTCAGCTTCTTCCGTTCTATTCAGAGCTACCGTCTCGATGGTCTCGATGATCTGCAGAAGACTGATGTTGTCATCAACAAGAACAACGAGGTTCAGATTAACCTGAACAGCTTGTCCAAGATTGCAGATGCATTCGCTCCTAAGCACAAGCTGACCGCTGCTTCTGGAGATCTTGGTGACCTTGTCGACCGCGAGATGGCTAACGCCGCAAAGGCAATTGAAGCAGCTACCGACCGTCTTACTGCTCTCATGAACAAGTCCAGAGATGGTTACTCAACATACGAGCTCAAGATCCATGACGCAATCCTCGGCGCTGCTATTGCAGTTACTAATGCTATTGCGAACTTGATCAAGGCAGCTACTGCGTCTCAGCAGGAAATTGTTAAGGAAGGACGTGGTTCGTCCTTGTCAAAATCGGTACGTACACTAATATACATTGCCCACAGTACAATAGCCACCAGGCGGTGTCTCAGCTCATGCTGAACATTAAATCTCGCCTGTAAAAATGCAGAGTTTTATCCGGAGAACCGAGAGTCTCCAGAGAGAGCCTGTTCCCCTCGACCTCGGATAGTAACTCTGCGGTGCTACATTGGTGACTCCTGGTGACTTCCACGATTCTGTGGTGATGTACAATTCTTTCACACAAGAACCATGCTAATTGTATCCAAGGCCTTCTATAAGAAGAATAATAGATGGACAGAGGGACTCATCTCTGCTGCAAAGGCTGTCGCCAATAGCACAAATCTGCTCATTGAAACTGCAGATGGCGTTATTGGAGGTCGCAACTCACCCGAGCAGCTGATTGTTGCATCCAACGACGTGGCTGCTTCTACTGCTCAGCTGGTCGCTGCCAGCAGAGTCAAGGCCAGCTTCATGAGCAAGACTCAAGAAAGATTGGAGGACGCCAGCAAGGCTGTCACTGGTGCATGCCGCAGTCTCGTCAAGCAAGTCCAGGCCATCATTGACGCTCGTGCAAACGGTGAAGAAGTCATCGATTACTCCAAGCTGTCAAGACACGAGTTCAACAGATCGTATGTATCGCTGGTCTTTTCTAGTATCAACTACATGCTAACAATTTCTGAACAGACACATGGAGAAGCAAGTCGAGATTCTGCAGCTCGAGAACGCACTTGGCAAGGCACGAAAAGATTTGGGCGAGATGCGCAAGCTCGCTTACCAAGAAGACGAGGAATGAGCGATTTCATAGGCCTCTGTTTTAGTCTTGTAGTGATACCAAATTGCGCTATCTGTTACCCTGTAATTACACATGCACTTTTTTGTTCTGACTGCTATATCGTTGCGCCCATGTGATGGTGATTGAGCTGTTTTGACTCTAATGTGAATCTGATTCAGTACTGAGATGATATCTTCCAAGTGCAGATGTTTATACTTCCTAGCTGTCAAGATGCACAGTACATTATTGAAGAAGGAGATGGTACAAAGAGACGTTCTTTCTCATTCACTCTTGTTGCAGGCTATCAAAACATGAATAAGGAGTTGCCATCTCCTGCATGCAGAAGTCTGTTGACTCCGCAATCGAAATGCGCAACAGTTTTGTGATCAGAAGGTGGTTTTCTGAGATGCTATCCCCTGAGTGCGGAGGTCTATCAGCTTTCAACACCGACATGCTATCTCCTGAGCGCGAACCTCTTTACTTTTCGCCTGTCAAAATGCACAATATTTTTGTGATTAGGTAGTGGTCCGTAGAGATGTCATCTAGGTCTCCTATCTAGAAGAGGTATCTAAGTACTAAATACGTACAAAGTCCTAGCCCGGCAATTCATTCCACAGTACTAAGATCAATGCCATAAGGCAAGTTCTCAGGTGGAGGCAAAGGAGGAGCACCAACGCCATCATAAGTAAGCGGTACATTAGGGTTATTAGGTGGCTGCACAAAGCCAACACCGTTGTCAATCAACTCCTTAGGGTTGGTAGGACGCTTAGGGAATACGTTAGGCACGCCCTCCCAAACAGTGACATTCGAGAACGAGACTGCAGTGTCAAGGGTAGAGTTCTTGAGCGTATCGGGGAACTGGAGGTAGAAGCCCATGCGAGTGGAGTCTGGGTACCAGTAATAGATGTGTGTGGAGATGGTAAGTACGTCATTAACATACACCTCGAAGAAACTGCCATCCATAAAGGCGCGGATGTTCAGGGATTGGATAGAGTAGGTTTGGTTGCCTTGGGCATCCGTCGATGAAATGTTCCACAGACGCAATTTGCCCATCTCGGGGTCGGTGTTGACGTTATCACTGCCGAGAGCAACATCGCGAGTGATCATGAAGGTCTCGTTAGAGGGGCGATACAGCATTGCAGCATCATCGACGGAGTAGTTGGCAGGTGCTGAGGCGCTAGAATGCAAGATGGTGAAGCCTGCGGCAAAGTCTTCGTAATCTTCGTTGCGGAGAGAGGACGAGGGGATGTCAACGGTGGCTTGGAGTTCCCATCGACGGCTGTGAGGACTTTGCTTGAAGGGGATGAAGGCTTGGGTCACACCCTTCTTCTGAGTAAACTCGACGTTGCTGCAGTTCGATTTGATCGAAGTGACATCGACGTTAAAGTCGGGCTCGGTCCAGGTGTGGTTGGCATGCTTTCTGAAGGCAAGGATCTCACGGGCAGGTTTGCAGCCCAAAGTAGCGAGAGTCACGGTATCATTGCCGTTGTTCTTAGCCATGGCCACACCATCCTTCGCCAGGGTAGTGTTCAAGTGGCCAGTGGCGACAGACCAGTAACCATTCTCAGCTGCGAGATCATCGGCAACGACACCCGGGATCTGCTTGTAGTAAAGCTCACGAGGAATAGAGTACACACCACCAGATCCAATTCTGTAACCAACTTGCTCCGAGATGCTTGCGTTGAAGTCATCATTACTCCAGCAGAACCCAAGACGACGGTTAGTCTTGTAGTCAGGCATAGTCGTGCATGCATATCCAAGACCCCAGTCGAGAACACCAGTTGCGTGATCCTGAAGGATAACACTCTCGTTCAGAGGGTTGCGAACAAATTCGCCCATCTTCCACAAGGAGTAGTGGAAGCTGTGTGTCTTTCTGCCTGATTCGGCTCCCATGGTAACAAAGTTGACACCATGGTCCAGGTTCTCTCCTTCTTCATCGAGGAACAAGGTGTTCGAGGTCTCGTAGTTGGATCCGTCGTTACCAGAGAAGTTGCCAGCGCTGAAGGTAGTGTTGACAGGGGTAGAGACAGATGGGCCAAGGAACTCCCAGCTTGTGAAGTCTGATGCGTTCTGTCTGTACAAGAGCAGACGAGGTCCAACTTGTCTGATACCACTGCTGACAGAGAGATACCAAGTCTCGGGGGTGTCGTTGAGTAGCTTGCTGAATTGGGGACTTTGGAACACCCAAGGATCACGGAAGCCTGTCACGTTAAATCCCTTGGGTGGACTAGGGATGACTGCATCGATGTCTGGCTTGATCCATGTAGCACCATTGTCTTCTGAGTATGCTAACGCCTGAACCTCCGAGCCTTTTATGTAGGGTTTACTCCAGCTCTGGGCTTGGTTAGCTCATCAATTCGACTAAGTATATTGATTGGCAGCTCAAAACGTACAATAGGAAGGTAGTGGACGCCCGTATAGATCAATGTTGGACAATTTTTGTATCCCTTTGGAATTACAGACCCATCGAAGACAGCTAGAGGATCATTCTTATTTCCTGGTCCGATAGAGACACCAGCTTGAAACAGGCTCGTCGTATTAGTGTGGTTATGGAAGTCCACATAGCTGAGGAAGTCGGAAGTCAAAGCACCACCAATGCTTGAAGTGATGGAGATGTTTGGACCTCTTAGGTACGAGTAAAGCCCAGAGACATGGAAGACTCCTTGCTCATCTTGCCAGAAGGCTGTTGGGTCTCCAATATGGTTCGAGGATGGTCTAAATCTAGCCTTGGTTCGCCATTGTGTGAAGAGCGAGTTGTTGGCGTAGGAAGTAAGGTTCTGAGGAGGGAGGCTGAAATTAGGAATTGCAGTTCCATTTGAGGTATTGTTGGAAGAATAGTCCACAGGCGATGCAACGGCCAGAGCCGCAGACAAGCAAACCCCAGTTAATGCTAGAGTAGAATGCATCTTTGAAGGTGGTCACTTCTCCAAGACATTAATGCGAGGGCCATGCTCTTTATACCCTCAAAGCTCGGAAAATGCTTCGTGCCCTTACGTAGGGTCAAGACATTCACTACTCGGCAGTTTTTCGAAGGTTACCCATGTGTCGTGAGATCAGGCTAGTAGATGATGCCTTTCTCGGTCCGAGATCTGAGATCGACGTCAACTGCTTCCGTCGGTGTCTGATCAGCATCAGTTAAAGGAACTGTATCGCATGGCATGACTGGCAACCATCGGCAGAATGTTCTTCGACTTCTCGAGATCCTGAATGGGCAATGTAACGATTGGCTTATCGTTCGCAAGTAGACTTTCGGCGACGCTTTGGAAGAAGTGCTGGAAATTATGCGAAGAACTTGGCGGGAGATGATTCGCAAAACACTACGATTGATTACATTTGAGAATCCTGTCATCTCTTCTGTGCTTGAAGAGCCCCGAGCTGCACTGCCTCGAGTAGATGCTGCTGAAAGCAATATACTACTAGGTCTGATTGTATATCAATCAGTCAGAGAATGGTCTGAGCTGCTTCGCACTTTTGCGACGGGTGCGACCCTGGCTGTATTTATGAATTTCTTTGAATGTTGGTAGAAAGCTTTCTCCGGCACACACTTAGGCCGCAAGTGACGGACAGAATTTGGAAATGGTCATCAACTGGTATGGACATGGGAAAGATAAAGATCGGAGAGGATAGCATGGTATTGTGTTGACGAGAACTTAACTCAGCTTGACCTGGAAAACGATACTGAAGTGCCGATGGCCCCAATGCGCGTGTCAAATCAGAAGACTACAAACTGTCTTCCTCCCTGTGTACCAAAGTACGTAACGCATATAGAAATGCATAATAGTAACAAAAACCAAGATGATATCCATTGAGAGTCGACAAGTTGTTGACTGTCCGTAGACGTGCCTCTGCTTACCAAAACAATTGTGCCTTTCTATAGTGTATATTTTGCTTGCCGCCGCAGGCGAAGTGATGGAAGCTACAGACTAGAACACAGGCAGGTTGATCGAGGCCATGAGTAGACACGAGGGCGACTCTGAATGCCAACACATTAGGCACGACTTGAACAAGCTTCGGCAATGTTGGACAGGTGCATGCCGTCAAAAGAGTCACTATCACAGAACCGCCGGCTGTCCGGGTATGCAGTTGAAGATCGTTTGGAAGGACCGATTGCACGCTGGCTGACCGCTTGGCGGGTGAGCTTCAAAGTTGCGACTAGGTTGTGAATCTGAACAGGCAATCAAAATCTACAAGGCCGCAACATATAATGGTGATGAGTAGGAAGAGCACATATGATTAAGCAGGAAATGTTCATAAGAGCGGCAGCCGGAGAAGAAAAGTGATGCGGGAATGATGATGGTCGATAGCAGTGATAAGATAGTCGGGTGTGAGCCAATAAGAGGTGGGTGGGCGTTTTTTTTGCTGCATGACTCCACGGCGCCGACAATCGGGGGAAAGCTTGGGCTTCGTGCTTTTTACGCCCACCTCCAACCTGTGCTTCCTCGTCCTCCATCTACAACTCCTCCACCCCCCATCAATCCACCCGGATCGCCTGTTAGCGGGCTGATATCGTCCTTATGCGTACTGCGCCCACCACCTACACCAGCCAAGGCAAGTCGACAGAGACGCGTCTGTGACCTCCCTCAACACCTCTCACTAACACCCTGCCAGACTACATTAGCGACCATCTCTGGAAGGCCAACGTGAATTAAGAATTCGCCACACACAAACCAATCTACAACTATCTACACATCAACCCATTTACAACCATCTACACGACAATCAAAATGATCCCCAGCCTCTTCAAGTCCGCCGCCATGAGGCCCGCCTCTGCCAGATTCGCCAGACTCGGCATGCAGGTCAGAGGTAACGCTTCGGTTGTCTCTGGCAGCCAGCGTGCTTCTCCTCTCGAGAGCAGAAGATCCACTGCTCCTTCCTTTGAGCGTGCTACCTTCACTATCAGAGTACGCCACCCCGCATCCTCCGAGTACCTATGAGTCAATGGCTGACAAGACATGACAGGATGGTCCTATTTTCCACGGCAAGAGTTTCGGCGCCAAGACTAACATCAGTGGTGAGGCCGTCTTCACCACCTCCCTCGTCGGCTACCCCGAGTCTATGACTGATCCCTCTTACCGTGGTCAAATTCTGGTCTTCACCCAGCCCCTGATCGGTAACTACGGCGTTCCCTCGTCCGTCAGAGACGAGTTTGGTCTGCTCAAGTACTTCGAGTCCCCCAACATTCAAGCTGCTGGTATCGTCGTTGCCGACGCTGCTCTCCAGTACAGTCACTGGACTGCCGTTGAGAGCTTGAGCGAGTGGTGCGCCAGAGAAGGCGTTCCCGCCATTTCAGGCGTTGACACTCGTGCTATTGTTACCTACCTGCGTGAGCAAGGTTCTTCGCTCGGCAAGGTCGTCGTCGGTGAAGAGTACGACGCCGATGAGGACGAGGCTTTCGAGGATCCTGGCAACGTCAACTTGGTCGCCAAGGTCAGCACAAAGGCTCCCTGGCACATTCCCTCGCCCGTTGGCGACATGCACGTTGCTCTCATCGACTGTGGTGTCAAGGAGAACATCATTCGCAGTCTGGTTTCTCGTGGCGTTTCGGTTACTTGCCTGCCCTACGACTACCCTGTTCACAAGATTGCCAGCCACTTCGATGGTGTCTTCATTTCCAACGGTCCCGGTGACCCGACTCACTGCCGCACCACCAGCGACAACCTCCGCAAGCTGATGGACTCTTCTCAGCTCCCTATCATGGGTATCTGTCTTGGTCACCAGCTTCTGGCCATGGCCATTGGTTGCCAGACCATCAAGATGAAGTACGGTAACCGTGCCCACAACATTCCAGCCCTCGACTTGATGACTGGAAAGTGCCACATTACCTCGCAGAACCACGGTTATGCCGTTGATGCTTCTACCATTCCTAGCGAGTTCAAGGAGTACTTCATCAACTTGAACGACTCTTCCAACGAGGGTATGATCCACAAGCACCGTCCTATCTTCAGCACCCAGTTCCACCCCGAGGCCAAGGGTGGACCGCTCGACTCGAGCTACTTGTTCGACGCCTACGTCGACAGCGTGAAGCAGTACAAGAAGACTCAGGCTTCTCTGTACCCCAACATGTCCAACCGCCCCAGCCCTCTGCTTGTTGACTTGCTTGCAAAGGAGCGTGTTGGTGTTGCCCCTGGTGTGCCTCTTTACCAGCACCCCGAGCCCGTTGTCGCTTGATTTGGCAGTGTCTGATTCTTGTCTGGGTGCGGGATGGCGTTTGGTCTTGGGGCGGTATATCTATAGTTACATGAACTTTCTCGGAATGAAACATTTTCAAATTGAGTCAATGTCTTGCTATGTCTCGATATGTGGAATGTCATGCAAAGCATCAAGCAATTGTAAGTTGATATAAGAGTTGAGGGTAGCAGAGGCGGCATCTTTTGTGTGGTTATAATTAGTCAAGCAGAAGGCCTGATGCAGGGCTCAGACACGGCAAAGGTGGATATGGACATGATTTAAATGCGATGAAACGACTTGGCAGGGGAATGTTGATTCGGTTGCAACGTGCCCCCTTGTTTGACGCGCGCGAGGGGCTGACAAAGTTTGGTAACCACGTCAGCGAGGTTGGTGCTTCCCAGTGCACAGCCCGCTGCTCCTTCCAGTAGAAACAACTTGTACTGGTACTTGTGTGTCGCAAGAGCATCTGGCTGTGACTGTCAGACAAAGGGTCGTGCTTAGAGAGACAACGAAAGCATAGCCTCTTGACTTTGTACATCTCGGATTCCGCAGCTTTCGTACACATCTGACGCAAGCAAGCGCATGCTGCGCCGACACCTTGATCTCTCGACCGAAGCGGGCTGCAGAACGACGACTTTCTCGAAATCCACTCTCATCCAAGAGACTGCGTTATGGTGAGCTGTAATACCACAGCTGAAGACCAGACAAGTACGGTCGCCGTGTTTCGTTGCTCTTGGTATGCTTGCTGACCACATACGCAGTCAACGAGGTTCCTCTTTTCGGAGAGGTCAAGTTCCATCATGTTGGTCTGGTCATATCCGCCGTCTTTGCTCTCATCTCGGTCATTATCGCCTTCTTCCTGATCTATAAGCATGCGACGCATTACTCAAAGCCATGGGAACAAAAACAGTACTTAGCTCTCCATTGCGACAAGCCGCCATGATCAACTATGCTGACCACTATCCAAAGCATCATTCGCATCCTCCTCATGATCCCCATCTACTCGACCGTCTCCTTCCTCTCGTACCTCTACTACAAACATTCCATCTACTTTGAAGTCCTTCGCGACTGCTACGAAGCTTTCGCCATCGCCTCGTTCTTCACACTCCTTTGCAACTACATTGCTCCGAACCTGCACGAGCAGAAAGATTACTTCCGTCAAGTCCAACCTATAAACTGGTTCTGGGGTGTCTTCGGCCTACAGAAGTGTACCGGTGGAAAAGACAAGGGCATCTTGCGCATACCGAGAAGCGGCCTGACGTGGTTCAATGTACGATCTCTCACCTCTCTATCATACTCGTCATGTCTGATTGGAGTCGATATACTAATCGTCTCTTGTAGGTTGTTTGGCTCTCCGTCTTCCAATACTGCTTTATACGCGTGCTCTTCACCATAGTCAGTGTCGTCACCCAGGCTTTGGGCCGCTATTGCGAAGCTTCGCTCAATCCGGCATTCGCTCACATCTGGGTCATGGTCTTTGAGGGTGCTTCAGTCACCATCGCCATGTTCATGCTGATTCAATTCTACCTACAACTGAAAGCTGATCTTGCTGAACACCGTCCTTTCTTGAAAGTTTTGTGCATCAAGCTCGTCATTTTCTTCAGTTTCTGGCAATCAGTAAGTTCATACATCCCGCTCGCTTTCCAACAAAGACACTAATCATTCCAGCTTCTCATCTCATTCCTTTCTTCCTCCAATGGGCCTTTACAACCTACAAAGAAAATCTCGTATCCAGACATCAAGGTTGGCATTCCATCAATGCTTTTGTGTATCGAAATGGCTATATTCGCCGTAATGCATCTCTTCGCTTTCCCATGGCGCGAGTACGACCTCTCGAAGCCTTCTTTCGCAGACCCTCTCACGGTTCCTGGTTCTGGTTTCTCCGGCAATGCGCCAAAATACCATGGTGGATGGATGGGAATCAAAGCCTACGCAGACACATTCAATCCTTGGGATCTCGTCAAGGCAACTGCCAGAAGCTTCAGATGGCTTTTCGTGGGCCGCAAGCACAGACACAACGATATCTCGTATACGACACCAAAGCTTGGTGTCAATATCGACGAACCAGCTACATCGATACCTGGTCCAAATGTCACATCTCATACCTTGCCGTCAGCGACCGAGCTTGAGCACCAGAGACGCGCCAGAGCAGATACAGTCGATGATGCTGATACAGCCGGTCTGTTGTCTAACGCCCAGCAGAATGGCCGATCGGCTCAACCTTATCCATACTCTCCTTCGCACTCGCCTATAAGAAACGCTTCGTATGATGATTGTTCAGACCTTGGAGAGGCCGAGGCACCAGATGCGGATATGAGTCTTATGGGAGGCTCGCGAGCACAAGTACCCCAGGCAAGCGCGTTTGGAGGTAGCGATGCGCCGCGGCTAGGCTTGAATCGTTGGGATAGTGATACCGAGTATCACAGCACGACAGGGCCGAATATGGGTCCTTATGCCGGGGTCGATGGCCATGCTGAGTCTTCAGGGAATCAATGGGACCACTGGGCTGGTGCGAACAGACACCAATAACACTCGGGTAGTGCACCTCCACATCACGACTAGACGCAAGGAACGATCTATGGAATAGGATCGCACCTGCTTGGGACAGGGATTTTTTCTAGGGACTTGTTACTATGATACCACTTGCGACACGGCGTTTCTTGCTCTTCATCAGAAAGGGTCACTCTATAGTTTTGGAGTAAACAACTTCTATTATGATGTACAAACACTTAGCAGTATTGTCTCTTTTCCTCATAAGGTCTGCCCGCAGACAAGGCTACTACAATTTGTCATCGTCATCAAGGGTTTAACCTTGGACTTCGAGACCACCGGTACCGTGTAGCGCCTCACCAGTGAAGTAACTGCCGTAAGGGCTGGCGAGGAAGACATAGGCTGTTGCGACCTCCACAGGCATACCAGGACGGCGAATCGGCGCCTCAGCAACACCAATTCTGCGAAGAGCTTCCGGCGGGTTGCCCTTTGTCGCTGCTTGCAGAGGAGTCCAAATAATACCAGGGGCCACGGCATTGACACGAATGCCCTTTGGTGCTTGTTGCTGAGCAAGCGATCTGGTGAAGGAGGCAATGGCGCCCTTGGTTGAGCTGTAGTCTACCATTGATGGGTTGCCCATGTAACCCGCCACGGAACAAGAGTTTATGATTGAAGAGCCTCGCTTCATGTGTTTAAGGGCGTACTTTGTCATGGCCATCATTTGGATGATGTTGGTTTGGAAGGTCTTTTGAACGACGTCCTGTCAAGAAGAGTTAGTGACTACTCTAATGTCTCTTTTAGAGTGAAAACTTACCATGTCGATGTCGGCATGCTCTTCGCAAACCTCTTGCATACTGGCATTGTTGACGAGGACATTGAGTTTGCCGTGCACTTGAACATGCTCCTCAACAGCCTTCTTGCAGCTTCCATCGTCACGAAGATTGAGTGCAATACCATGGCCCTTACGACCTGCCTTCTTGATCTGCTCAAGAGTCCAGTCTGCATCTTCTTGCTCTTCGGGAAGATAGCAAATAGTGATGTCGGCACCCTCTCTAGCCATCAAGATGGCAACCGAACGACCGATTCCAGAGTCGCCGCCGGTAATCAAAACAGTCTTGTTCTTGAGAAGACCTCTACCTTCGTACTCTTCGAGATGCGGGTTTTCATCGTCATCCCAGAATTCGAGTTGGGTCCAGTTGGCGGGAGGGTCGAGTTGGCTGTCGAGACCGGCTCCGGGTGTTTGGTCTTGAGCCTTGATGTCAATGTTGTAGGCGGTGTTGATCTTGTCGTCTGAAGACATGTTTGTGGTATTTATATTGGGTTAGAAACTGTAAGAAAGGCAGGGATTGGTAGATGTAAAAGCAGAGACGAGAGAGAAACGGGAGGAGGGCTTTATCACCTAAATACCTGCAAAATAGTGGAGGACTGCATAGGTGATAGCATCTTTCCTCCACCCTACCTACATTTTGAGCTCATCATTCGAGCGTCATAGTGCTTAGCAGCAAGATCGTGTATGGCTGTCTAATCGTGATGTAGGGCAGCTGCGTGCATTTAGAATGTAGCTATTCGATCAACCGAGAAACTGATCGCGCGGACTTCTGGATTTCTCTGTTGAGGCGGCTTGTCGAATGACCAGCTGGTCGAGCAAGACTGCCTGCATTTATTTTGGCAGAATGGAAGTGCGCTTTCCTCGTTCGAAGCTGGAAAGACTGACCCTGTCCCGCGGTGACAGAAAGCCTTGGCATTAATCCTCCGACACTCGGAGGAGAAAGTTTCTCCAGCAATGAGCAATACCTACCTAGCAGATTCATCTTTGTTGTATATCATTATTGTTTGCGAATCTATCTGCTAGGTGAGTCTTTCTTGCAGCGAATACCCTTTCTCAAGCGTTCGTTGTGCTTCGTAGCCGTTCAATATTTCTTCCTACCGTCTTCAAGAGTCCAATGACCACTCTTTTTATTCATCTTCAAAGTCGTTTGCGTATCATCGCAACCATATCCCAGACTATGCGTCACAAAACCTAGATCTAGTGATTGGATCTAGTAATCACTTGTGGCTTTGAGAATCGACTGCATCCGTTTCTGCACTTTCCAACACCATACCCAAACCAAGGTTGACCATTGGTTACTAGCGCATTATACTGACCAAGACAACCAGAGTGAATTCTGATCGACAAAATGTCAACTCCTCCCACTGTCACCCAGATTGACTCGCAGGGTATGAGTTCCGCATCTTGCAAATCAGAAACATCGCCTGACTGATCATACAGTCGAGCAACACGGCCTGAAGAAGATTGCCAGCGGCAAGGTTCGTGAGATCTACGAGATCGATGCTCAGAGCCTGCTCTTTGTCGCCACAGACCGCATCTCAGCATACGATGTGATTATGAAGAACGGCGTCCCTCAAAAGGGTGCCCTCCTTACCCTCATGACTGCCCACTGGTTCAACCTGTTCAAGGAGAAGATCCCTGACCTCAAGACTCACTTGCTCAGCGCTTCTGTGCCCGCCTCGATTGCTTCATCTCTTCCTGCCGAGGTCAGCAATCAGTTGCGTCTGCGTACTATGCATGTTCGTCGTCTCAAGGTCTTGCCTTTGGAGAGCATTGTTCGTGGTTACATTACTGGTTCTGCTTGGTCGGAGTACAAGAAGACTGGTACTGTTCACGGCATCGCTATGCCCAAGGGTCTGCAGGAGAGTCAGAAGCTGGAGAAGCCTCTGTGGACTCCCAGCACCAAGGCTGAAGTTGGTGACAAGGATGAGAACATCAGCCCTGAGGAAGCCACCAAGATTGTTGGCGAGAAGTACGCAAAGAAGATTGAGGAGCTGAGTCTGAAGGTCTACCAGATTGTGAGTTTTTTCGCACAGGTATGCTATGAAAATAGCTAACAATTTTCAAGGCTAGAGACTATGCTGCTGAGCGTGGCATCATCATTGCCGACACCAAGTTCGAGTTTGGTCTTGATGTCGACACTGATGAGGTTATCCTTGTGGACGAGGTTCTCACCCCTGATAGCTCGCGCTTCTGGCCCGCAGACAAGTATGAGCTTGGCAAGTCACAGGACAGCTTCGACAAGGTGAGTTTTTGGAAATGATGCACTACATGGCAGATCACTGACACCTTGATAGCAATACCTCCGTGATTGGCTGACCAAGGAGGGTCTTAAGGGCAAGGACGGTGTCGAGATGACTGACGCTGTAGTCAAGGAGACTGCCAAGAAGTACCGTGAGGCTTTTGAGATGTTGACTGGCCAGAAGTGGGATGATGTGGTCAAGAGCAGTGCTTAAAGCCGATGCTCTGTAGTTTGCTTATGGACATGTTCACTCCTGTACAAAATTCAATGAGACACGACACTTTCTCTGCATATGTGAGCGTTGAAGGATTAGGAAAATGGCGTAGCGTAGAACGGGGAGTGGTATTCGTAAAAGAGCCCTCAATTGAACATGGCTCGAGGCTGGTATCTTTTTTTGTAAACGCCTCATGCAGTCAAAAGATCACGACCATTTTGTGCCATTGTTGCTTTCCTGCCGGGGATGATTGTATGGAAGTGTTCAGAAGACTCGATGCCATTTTTTGGTAAATCCATAAAAAAACTCCCCACCCACAGCTAGCAAAAAAAGAGGCCCCAGGGTGCTCATGATAATTTTCCACGCTTAGATGGCAGTGTCGTAGGCGATAGGAGCAAGAGTCTCGGGCTTGGTCTCCTTGATGGAAACGGTGCGGGCCTCGCGGGGCATGGCGGGTTGACGCTTGAGGAAGACGGGGTTACCGTCAGCCTTGGCCTGGCGCTTCTTTGCGGCGTTGGTCTTGACACGGGTCAAGAACTCCTCACGCGAGCGGGAGTGGCGGACGTGCTCGATGCGGACGTTGATGCGCTTCTCAATGTAACGGTTGCCGACCTGGCGGTAGAGGATGACACCGACGGCGGACTTGGTCACGTTGTAGACGACACCGGTCTTGCCGTGGTAGACCTTGTAGGGCATACTGTTGTAGGTGTTAGAGGAGGTGTTTCTTGCGACGAGCGGGACGAGGGCGTGTTGGCGACTGACCCCTTCTGGACGGCACCGTTGGCGACGACATCGACAATGTCTCCGACCTTGTACTGCTTGAGGTAGGTCGAGAGGGCAATGTAACCCTTGAGAGGTGTTAGTTGGCGTGCTCTGGAAGAGTCGGAGATTCGATCGTGGTGCTTGCCTTCTTCTTGAAGTCGCGCGAGAAGGCGTATCTGGTACCAGCTCTGTTTTTCACCGCATCAGCGTCTGAGTCCTTCGGGTGGGCGATTGCGTCTCTTCGGAGCGCATGGCGAGAGATTCGATGTACCTGAGACCTGCGGCGTGACCCATTTTGACTGTTGGTTATCGGAGACTGGGGGGTTGTCGGGATATAGTGTCGTCGCAAAACTAGAGAAGTTCAAAATCCGCAGTGAGGATTTTCGACAGCCGGCAGCAGCGTGGGCGTGCCAAGAGCGCGCTTCGCACTTTCGCATTTCGCTCTGCGCACGGGCCGCACCCACGAACGCTCCTGCCTTTTCACAATTGCAACTCCTCGACTTCGTCTTTCTTTCTGCGCGAGAGAGACTTCACCCGACGACAACCATGGCCCCCCGTTCTTACTCCAAGACCTACAAGGTCCCCCGTAGACCTTTCGAGTCCGCTCGTCTGTTAGTATCGTCCACTGGCCACTGAGCTAGAGCTTGCTCTGTTCATGTCAATGGAACAAGTGGTTAACACCCTGCAATAGGGACTCTGAGTTGAAGTCCGTCGGCGAGTACGGTCTCCGTAACAAGCGTGAGATCTGGCGTGTCCAGCTCACTCTGTCCAAGATCCGTCGTGCTGCCCGGTACGTTTGCGCTCTTCCTTTTTTGTTTTGCTGATTTTGCACGCGACAAGAGAAATCTTCACCTCTGCGCATACTTTGCGCATCTTCAACCCTTTGCACTTTTTGCGCACCTCCACTCTCTTCTTCGCGCAACTTCTACCGTCGACCATTCCCACTAACGCCCCAATGCAGTCAGCTCCTCACCATGGACGAGAAGGACCCCAAGCGTCTCTTCGAAGGAAACGCCCTCATTCGTCGTCTGGTCCGCGTTGGTGTCCTCGACGAGTCCCGCATGAAGCTCGATTACGTCTTGGCCCTTAAGGTCGAGGACTTCTTGGAGCGCCGTCTCCAGACCTGTGTCTACAAGCTCGGTCTTGCCAAGTCCATCCACCACGCTCGTGTCCTCATCCGCCAGCGTCACATCCGCGTCGGCAAGCAGATCGTCAACGTTCCCTCGTTCGTCGTCCGCCTTGACGCCCAGAAGCACATCGACTTCGCCCTGACCTCGCCCTTCGGTGGCGGTCGTCCCGGCCGTGTTCGCAGAAAGAAGGCCAAGGCCGCCGAGTCCAAGGAGGGTGGTGACGAGGAGGAGGAGGAGGAGTAAATCAATCGCTCCACCTCGGCGTTCTGAAAGGCTTTTCGGTACAGGTCACGGGTATTCGGGAATCATGCCAGGCCATGATAGCGCCCCTTCAAAAGCTCAATCTCAATTTGACGAGTCTCTTCTGCAAAAAATACCCCCATTCAATGCGCACAGTATTCACGACTTTTATGTTACTCCTGTGAAATGTCCTCCCGTGAACCTTTGGTACTTGCTTTTCCCCCAAATATGCTTCCGTCAACAATCGCATCAAGTGACATCAATCACTGTTCCAATGCCTCTTCCAGCTAGAAGACTCTGCTGGCACGGATATCGCAAGACTTTCGTTGCCTTTGCTTGGCTTTCCGCACTTCAATTCTCCCAGTACAACCACATATTGGCATGCAACAATCTGCACCATTTTCTCTACAACAACCAAACTCTCATCTGAAGCTCATTGTATATTATCATGGGCTCTGTCAATCGTGACAGCACATATCAGCTGAAAATGGTCCTTACAGCGCCATGACAAGATCGTCTCAAAGCTGCCAGCAAAGCTCGAAACGCTCGGTTTCACCAGACTGGATATCGATGTCAATGCCTATGCAATCAATCAGCATGGCAGACGAGACAGGTCGCAGCTTTTCATCATGTGTTCCATCACACCTCCTTCAGCGGCAACAGAGCAAGGTGTAAGCTATAGAAGTACACAGTCAACATGGAATTATGAACGAGATCTGTCTCCGGATATCAAAAGAATCATGGCCTACTACTTCTATTCCTTGGAAACATTGCGTACAGGGTGTTTCCACAGCCATTGGACAGTCCGCACATCGATGCGTCTGCACATACTGTACAAGGATTGCAGCATTAGCTGGTGTTACTAGGCTCGAGACAATCAGTGTAAAAGCCACGAACCAACCAAAGGACGCAGACCTGTATTCTTATGACTGCACTTAAGCACGGGAAAAGCGATGCAAAGCCATCCTTCCGACAAGGCTGTGCTGCCTATCCCCAGCCAGATTTGCAATCTGACATGCATATCATGCGCCTCAGCCGCAAGCGATGCATACCCTTTATTACTAGGCTCTTCCTCGTTCAAAATCTTCATTCACTTAGGCAACTCAGCTCGTCCGCGCTGACTTTGACGCCGATCACCAGCGATCATGTCTGAAATAACAACTTCGTCGACTGAAGCCTTGCATACCGAACTCATTCCAGAAGAGTCGTCTATCCAGAGTTCTGAGGCTGCCAAACAACTTGATAGCTGGCGATTCACTGTACGAGCAGGAATTCTCGTCTCGATTCTTGTCGCACTGACAAACTTGGGCTGTTTGACATGGGCATCGACCCTTCATACTGATGAAGGGTCTGCAACTGTTTTCGAAGGTAGAGTCAGCATTCATAATTGCTAAGTAGAGACTAATCGTCCTAAAAGGCTCTTGTACTGAAATGAAGAGAATAACCTTTTGGGTTGACCTCGCAATCAATACCCTCTCTACACTCTTGCTCGGAGCCAGCAACAATTGCGCTCAGCTTCTTGTTGCACCTACCAGGAAAGACATCGACGATGCTCATGCTGCTGGTCGGTATCTTGACGTGGGCGTATCTTCTCTACGTAACATCCGGGCTGTGAGTCGCTGGCGCCAGTGGCTTTGTGCTTGCTTGTTCCTGAGTTCGGTACCTTTGCATCTTCTGTAAGCTCGTCGCACTTGGCCTTTCTTACCTCTTCTGACATCAAACAGCTATAACTCGGTAGTTTTCTCGACGCTATCTGCGAGCAACTACATGGCAGCAGTAGTCACCAACGACTTCCTAGAAGGAGCAGCTTGGAACACTAGCACACTCGGCTTCATGGAAACAGACGCTACAGGGCAAAGACAACTAGCGCGTTTGCAGAACAACACAGATCGTTTGAAGAAATTAGATGACGAAGACTGCATCCGAGCATATGGCACCAATCTTCTTGAATCTGACTGGAAGAATGTCTTAGTCGTATCGAATGCTAATGTCACAGCACCTTTGATCACAGCGTATTACCACCGTGCTGATAAACTGATTGACGACCTGGGTTGGATATGTGGAAGCCCAGGGAGCAACACGTGCGATACTAAGTCTATGCTCTCGCATCCCCAAGATTGGACCATCACAGACCTGTTATATCAGACAGAATACGGGAGTTACTCTTTGGGATATATGAGGTCGCCTGTAGGACCTTGGTATAATGCGTCAGTCCAGTATTGTCTCGCCGAAACGGCAGGAGAACACTGCACCGTCAAGATCAGTACACCATTACTTGGCACGGTGCTGCTCTGTAATCTGATCAAGGTGTTATGTCTGGTATGTGCACTTCTCGTCCGGGACTTTCACCCTATGGCTACAGTTGGTGATCTGATCAACTCATGCTTGGATGACCCTGATCCCCATACTCATGGACAAGGTCCTATTGCCGCAGAAGACGTACGCAGCAGAGACAGGTTTTGCCAGAATAAGCTTGTATCCAGAATTGGCCAAAATAAGCTGGTGTCCAGAGTCGAGCAGAGTAAGCTGATATCCCGGCTTCTCAACGACTACAAAGAGTTATACCCCAAGCAGTTCACGTCCTTGTCCAATTACGAACAAAGTAAGATAGAGGCCATCAAAGACTTGCCTTAAACCCTGTTTGAGTAGGAAATTCAGCTAACAACATCAGGAGGATGGAAGAAGGAAGTATCTCGGTGGTGTCAAGCCTCATCCAAGTCAAGCTGGGCCATCTGTGTGGTTCTATGCATATCTGCTTGGTCCTCTGGGGCATATCTTCTGGCCAGTGCCATCAAAGCTCATCAAAACATTGATGCTCAGACTTACACGCTCTCACGCATGTGGCAAGATGGTGTTGGTACAGTTTCGACTGACTCCCTTGTCAACTCTGCTCCTCGCGGTAGATCGCTGCTCGAGAACGTCCTCCTGACCAATACACCTCAACTCGCCATCACCTTCGTTTATATCTGCTACAATAATTGCTTGACAAAAATGCTGCTGGGACAAGAGTACTCAGGTTATGCCAGGCAACGTAAGCCGTTGCGGGTGAGCAGACCTGAAGGGGTACAACGAAGCACGTATAGACTGCAGCTGCCATACCGTTACAGCATACCACTTATGACCACGATGGCCGTGCTGCACTGGTTGGTGGCGCGCAGTATATTTCTCGTACAGATCAAAGTCTTCGACTACGACGGAATCGAATTGGCAGACAGCATTTCTGCTTGTGGCTACTCGGCCATGGCCATTGTGCTATCGCTTTTCGTCTCTGGTATCTTGATCGTAGCATTGTTGGCTAATGGTGT
Source organism: Aureobasidium melanogenum CBS 110374 (assembly GCF_000721775.1). Classification (NCBI taxonomy): domain Eukaryota; kingdom Fungi; phylum Ascomycota; class Dothideomycetes; order Dothideales; family Saccotheciaceae; genus Aureobasidium; species Aureobasidium melanogenum. Next base: position 407,179 of record NW_024470054.1, on the reverse strand, counting down.
GAGGAGGCTTGAATCTGGTATGCCTCTGGCATCGAGTTGCAGTCTGGCTATCACTGCGGCCTGCCACACGGGTCCAGGGGATGAGGATGCCAGGCTGTTGCCCCTAAAGTATGGAGTCGTGATATCTGAGGAGTCGAATAGCGACAGCGAGTACGAGCATGTGTGTTTCAGTAGCAAGGAGGTCACGCCGTTGGTTGAAGGGCATCTGTACAACTAGAGTCATATTGCAGGTCAGCTCGCGACGATAGATCAAGGCTGTGCACTCATCTCGACGAATTCGACGTTGACAATTCTTTCCCAACCAACATCAACAGAACGCAAGTCATCATATTTTGACCGGGTAACTCGCATCTCCACGCACCCCGATTCGACAGCGCAAAAGCAGACTTGAATTGGCATGAAAGCCTCAGCAGAGGGATGCTTGAGCGGTAGATTCGAGTCTCACGATCCCCGTAAGGAAAGCAGAGTTAAGCATGTCGCGTGGCTACACCGTCGCTGATAGATGCGCTGTGGCTCACGATGATGTTGGATGGATCGAAAGTTGTGTAGGAAGAACGAAGCTGTTCGAGGCTTGATGGATTTCTATTCTTGAAGTCGCGTGTCGAAGGCAAGAGCAATTCTTGCCTTAAGTTCATGCTCTGGGAAGGAGCAATCCTATGCTTTTCATGTTGTCCTCTCCTTCTTACGATCATCGCTCTTGCCTGTTTCTGACATCTTTTAGAGATCAACAATATACTAGTACAACAGAGGTGGGACCAGAAATATAGAAAAGGGTATTACTGCATCAGAAAGTGTTGATAACACATCCCTCCATGTGTACTCAATTCTGTAACGCGTGTGCTGCAAAATTGCACAATACTTACTAAGAAATAAATTAGCATATACTGAGAAGCGATTATTCAATAGACGCTCTGTGGACATACCTGTGTTCTCAAACACACTGTGTCTTTTGACAGCGTATGCTTTGCTCTCTGCGTAATTGGGGGCCGATGGATTCAACTAGGGCTACAGACTTTGGCACACGGGGAGGATGTAGTTCGTAAATAATCTAAATTTTCGTAGGTCTGGAACCTGTAACATTAAAAGGCCGCTATTGCCATGAAAGGGGTCGTTAAACTATAGTACAGATGAAGATATCAGTCATGAGTGGGTTCTGCTTATTTAGCATCCTTCTTGGCCTTCTCGACAATATCTTGGGCCTTGTTGGACTGCTTCTCGAGAACCTTCTTGAGTTCCTCCATAGTCTCGTTCAACAGCTTCTCGCCCTCAGACTTGTGCTTCTCGGCAACCTCCTTGAGCTGCTGGAGCTTGGGGAGGATCTCGCCGCCGTTGGGGATCATCTTGAGGTACTGATCCATACCGCCGAAGCCCCACTGAGAGCTGAGCTGAGAACCCTTGGACTTGGCCTTGTCAACAGCCTTGTTAACGTAGCCCTCAAGGTCGCCAGTGTTGCCGGAGTCGATGCTGCTCTTCACCTTCTCAAACAGCTCCTTGGCATTGCCTTGCTTGAGAGCATCGGCGTTGTTCTCAATGAGCTCCTTGACCTTGGGGTTCTTGTCGAGGTAAGGCTTGGCCTGCTCAAGACCCTTCTGCCATGCCTGGTCACCAAGCTTCTTGACCTGCTCAACCTTCTCCTCGACGATCTTGCGGGCCTTGTTGACGTTGGCAGCGCTGATGCCACCAGCCATAATCTCCTTGACCTGGTCCCAAGTCTTGTCAACCTCTTGCTTGACCTCAGGGCCGTACTGGTCACCCATTGACTTGAGCTGCTCGATTCTAGGGCCGAATGACTCCTTCAATTGAGGGTGGTTGTCCATGAGATCTTGAGCAGCGTCGGCAGCCAAGGCGCCGATCTTCTTGGAAAGGTCGCTGAGAGCCTCCATAGCCTTGTTCAAGCTCTCACGGCTGAAACCAGTCTTAGTGATGTCTTGGAACTCCATGTAGGTCTGTCTGATGATCTTGTCGACATCATCCTTGTGGTTCTCGCGAAGAGTGTCAAGGTCCTTGAAGGCAGTGTCGATGTACTTGCGACCACCGGGAATCCAGGCAACGTATGAGTAGGCGAACTCCTTGACGTAGTTGATGGCCTCATCAGCATCGGGAGTGGTCTCTTGAATCTTCTTGCTCATGTCATTGTAGTAGAGAGCAGCATCCTTGGCGGCGCTGTTAACCTTTCTGGACATGCGACCAGCAGGGCTCAAAGAGTAGATGGTGTAACCGACAACGGCGACGGCAGTACCGCTGGCAATACCGGTAACAACATGAGAGTTGGAGCCAGTTGATGAACCGGTGGAAGAGGACTGGAAGCGAGCCTGAGTGTTGCGGGGAGCTCTCGCTGAGCGAAGAGTCCTGGGGATGGATGAGCGGGCAATTGGTCTAGCGGCGTACATGATGAAAAGTGAAATTGATTTGATGATGGGAAAGAAGATTGTCAGGAACGAGAGGGACTTAGCAGTTTTATAGCATCAAGACAGTTTTGCAACAGTGACCACAGAGGCCTACCTAGGAATTGAGAGCTTGGACCCCATGACGCATGTATACGCTAATAGCTCTGGCTGCCATGACGAAAATGTGTGGACTCGTCCCCAATTGTGGGTATTCACTTTGAGCCACAACGGGCCTGGCACATTTATCGTATCGGACAGCAGTGGAAGACATCGGAAAGGCTTGAGATATACTTCTTGCTCTTTGAGGCACATGAACGTGAACGAGGAACAATATATAAAAAGTGACGTACACGCTGTAGCTCCCGCGCTTTCTCCACAACCCCGCGCACTGGTGTCGATCAGCGGAGGACGCCTTCAGCTCCAGGGATCTTGCGACCTTCTTTCTCTGTTTCCTTACCCGTTGTTTCCTTGTCACCGAACTTGCAGCACCGTCTAGCTCCCAACACCGTCAGACTTTGCTCATACAAGCTTGTTGCACTTGACCGCATATTTGTTTTATTGTCTACACCCATCGCCAGCCATGTACTCACGCCGCCTCGTCTCACGCTTGTCGTCGTTGGGCACCTCAAACCTGACACGCCCTCTGTCGACAAGCGTAGCCGTCGCTGCTCCCTCAAGAGCTCCTTCGCTCTCCGACATCGAGCCCAACAAGGGCCACCTGTTCGACCAGAAGTCACAACAATTCCGCGACGACCTGGCTGCTGCCCAGAAGAAGCGTGAGCAAGAAGAGAGTTCGTCAATTCACACATCCCCCGAGTATTTTCACTCTAATTACGAATGGTGTTGACAGAGTCAAAAGCACGCGATCAATCGGAAGATGCCAAGAAGGGCGGCCGCCTCTCCAACCTGCTCTACGGCACCCAAGAGGGTCGTGAGATGGACAAGGAGATCGAGCGCAGCTTCAGTCAAGTTCTTGCCCGAGGAAAATACGTCCACAGCATTGTCTTGCACGAAGTAAAGCCTGATAAGGTCGACGAGTATGTCGAGCTCGTTGGCACTTGGTACCCTCGCATGGCCAACATGCCAGAGAATAAGGTTCATCTGGTTGGAAGTTGGCGAACCGAGGTCGGCGACTGCGATACCTTCGGTGCGTCTCTCTGAACTGTCATTTACTTTTGACTCTTTGCTAATTGAGATAGTCCACATCTGGGAGTACCAACGTTACGAAGGATACCACGCTTCTCTACACGCCATCCAACACCACCCTGAATTCCCCGAATTTGACCGCAAGCTCAAATCACTGATCAACTCGAAGAAGACGTCGCTGATGCAAGAGTTCTCGTTCTGGCCCACGACTGCTCCTCGCAAGCTTGGTGGTGTCTTTGAGCTCCGTTCGTACACCTTGCACCCTGGCAACCTCTTGGAATGGGAGACACACTGGCGCACCGGTCTCCGCGCTAGAAAAGAAGTCATGGAAGGTGTGGGTGCCTGGTTTGTGCAGATCGGAGACCTTAACACTGTTCACCACCTGTGGCAATTCGCCGATCTCGAAGAAAGACGTTCGCGCAGAGAGCAGAGCTGGAGCGTATCTGGCTGGGGCGAGACGGTGCACAAGACCGTTCCATTGATCCAAACCATGAAGAGCAGAATCTTGGTGCCTATGCCATGGAGCCCTGTAGCATAGAGAGCTAGTCTCGATGTGAAAGGATACAAGGCAAAGGACTCAAACAACAAGTTACAGCATTCAACGGTTGGGAATCAACAGCATCCATATAGCGTTCATCGGTCTTGCAGCGAAGGAAGCAGCGGAGTCAGTGCGGGCGCTGTACAAACCACATATCAAGCTCGATTGTTAGGTAGTCAGCACAATCCACTAGTTTTTCTATTACTGGACGATCGTGTCTCGAGAGCTCCTCGCACGCATCAGGAAGCTTTCCGCATTGCACGTGTTGACCGATGACGAGGCGGTCTGACCTCAAAAGCAGGATCGTGCACGGCCTTGTTTCCATACTTGCTTGGCGCGTTTTTCTCGAGACTCGACACCTCGCTGGCCGTCCTCACCTTCTATTGCCGTTTCTTGCTTTTTGGATTTGTATGATAGATCCGTGAAGAATCACTCAATCATGGTGTACATTCGTCAGGACCGGCTCCCCAAGCTCAAGGAGTACAAGTACTCGGGCGTCGACCACAGCTTGCTGTCGCGCTATGTCTTAAAGCCGTTCTACACACACGTCGTCATTAAGTGTTTTCCATTGTCTATGGCGTGAGTAAATGATGAAGCAATATGAGATGTCTAAGGATGAATGTATCTAATACGTGTTTTGTAGGCCAAACCTGGTAAGATTCCCCTTGGACTCGACATTACTCGAAACTTGATACATGTGCAATGGATGCTGAGACCTTCTTATCACAGATCACCTTGAGTGGGTTCAGCTTTGTCATTGCAAACTTGATGACTATGTTCTACTTCACTCCTGGTATGGATCAGGACTGCCCGTCTTGGGTTTACTATTCGTGGGCCATTGGTCTTTTCACATATCAGACCTTCGATGCTGTTGATGGCAGTCAAGCGTAAGTTTGGAGTTTTGCCAGAACGGACGTATTGAAGCTTAGGATGCTGATACTCTCCTTACAGAAGAAGAACCAGACAAAGCGGTCCCCTTGGTGAACTGTTTGATCACGGAGTGGATGCACTGAACACTTCTCTGGAAGTCCTTATCTTCTCGGCAGCTATGAACTTGGACCAAGGCTGGAAGACTATGCTAATCCTCTTCGCCTCTCTCCTGACTTTCTACGTGCAGACATGGGATGAGTACCACACTCACACTCTGACTCTTGGTATCGTCTCAGGCCCTGTCGAGGGTATCATCACTCTGTGCATTGTATACGCCTTTACTGGTTACGTTGGTGGCGGCAGTTTCTGGCACCAATCCATGTTGGCTTCCTTGGGCATGCCACGCTACGACTTCATCCCTGCCATGTTCTACGATATGCCCTGGACGGACTGGTACATGGTCTACGGAGGTGTAGTTCTAATCTTCAACACCGTCTTGAGCGCCATGAACGTCATGGCTGCCCGCCGTCTGCGCAAAGAGAACCCTATCTTTGCTCTCTACGGCTTGGCTCCCTTCTTCCTTACCTGGATTGTTATTCCTGCCTATCTCTTCCTTCAACCCGTCATTTTGCGCCAGCACCTTGTGCCTTTTGTGTTTTACGTTGGTATCGTCAACGCCTACTCGGTCGGCCAGATGATTACTGCTCATCTCACAAAGTCGCCCTTCCCCATGACCAATGTGTTGGTCTTGCCTCTGGTCTTTGGCGTCATCGACAGTCTTGGTCCTTTCTTGCACGAACATGCTGGCTTTGGTTGGCCCAGTGCTCTAGGCGATGGACAGTACCAGGTTGCCTTCATGTTCTCGTGCCTGGGCCTTGCAGTCGGTGTGTACGGCAGCTTTGTCGTTGATGTCATCGTTACCATTTGCGATTACCTTGATATCTGGTGTTTGACCATCAAGCACCCTTACATTCCTGAGACTGAGGAGAAGAAGACTCGTTGAGCAGTTGACGGATCAATGAAGAGTTGGATGTAGGTGTCACTCGTGACACGTCTCACGGAGCGGACCAGTGTATCGAGGCATTGGAATAGATGAAAATGGGCGTGGAGGATTGTACGAAGTAAATTATGGAAGCGACGATTAGATAGACAAAAGACACGAGAAGGGAGAAGAATGATGTATGGTAATGGTATACGCTTTTTACGATAGAACAACCTTTCCTTTCGTTGATGCCCAAGACGCCAATAAACGCCGCATATGGTGTTGTTGATAGACAGGGGTATTGACAAACATGCTACATGTTACTCCGAATCCGACTCGTCCTCAGTTTCAACGTATTCGCCTGTTTCGGCCAGCCTTGACCATGCTCTTTCGCTCTTTTCGTTCTCGTGCACCTCTTCCTCCATGTTGTCGTCGACATCCTGCCTGATCTTGGCTAGCAGCTCAACCTTCTCTTTTCGCAGTGCTTCCATTTGCATCAGACTAGCCCTCTGGACCCGCTTCAAAGCAGCGAGTTCGGCTCTGAGTGCCTCATTCTGTTGTTCAAGACTTGGTCCTGAGGTGGATGCAGGTGCGTCAAGAGACATAAAGTCGGCAGAATCCGAAGCTTCCTGCTCGGCGACCGGAGGGTCAACAGCGACAGGAGCTACAACGGTCGCAGTGGCAGAAACGACAGGCTGAGGCTTCGTGGATCCGTTCCAGCTGGCGAGCTCGGCGAGTGAGTCGGCAAGTAATGACTCAGGGAATACTGGATGTGTGAGAGCAGTGAGGAATTCTGAATCGACCACAGCAGGCTGTTTCTTGGATGCAGAGATGTGAGGCATAGGGAGCTGGCGTGAGAATTGCAAGCTCAAATTGTAGTTCCCTGGGATAGCACCGTCAAGATCGGCCTTATCGAAAGCGGCGTGTTTGGGCTTGACGATGGTGACTTGATTGAGAAGCGCAGGTTGAATGTCGGGGAAGCCTTGAACAGGCAAGGTAACGAGATTCGAAACAGGTCCCATCATGGGTGCGGAGGTGAAAGTGGATGAGTATCGACCGAGAGGCACATCCCATACAAGAACGTTTCCGTTAGCATGGCCAGTCATGAGCATACTTCCATCGTAGCTGAGGATAGCACTCAGCGCAGCTCCTTGATCAGCCGAAGGTGGGGTCCAGCGGGTTTGCGGAGGAGGTTGAACGGGCATGGCAGCTTGGGCAGGATCATATAGTGGGTGCTGTGCCGAATTAGGATTTGCAGCGGAGAAAGCACCGCTGTAGAAGTCGACGATCTGGACGCTGCCATCATCGTATGCGGTGTAGAAGGCACGATCAGCAGGATCGAGAGCCAAGCATCGAGGAACTTCTGGCAGCAGGACGGTGCGCAAGAGCTGGTTCTCGTGGTAGTCCCAGACTATACATGACTGATCGGCGCTCGCCGAGACGGCAATGTTGCAGAAGCCAGCGCTGTGGCCAAGGACCAGCGATGTGATAGCGGCACGGTGACCTGAGAGGGTGTGTAGCGGAGAGTGCTGGCCTTGCAGGGCGACATTGGTAAAAGAGAGCAACGAGGGCAGCGACCAGACGTGAATCGAGGCATCAGCCGAGGCGGACAAGACGAAGTTCGAAGTAGGATCAACGACAATGGCAGTGACTTGTTGCAGGTGGGCCTGCGATGTGATGACGACGCGACCAGTGTGTGTTTCCCAAGCAAAGATGCGACCAGTCTGAGTACCCAAGACCAGCACGGTATCGTCACAGGCCAGAGCCAAACATGTTATCCTCTCTTGAAAGGGCACGGTTGCCTCTTGGTTTCCCTTTTCGCGATTGTAGACATTGACGACGGCCTTGTCGGCCTGGGCAGCGAAGACGTGCGAGGCGCTGACGGCTAGACAATTGGGTGCTGTGTTGCTCTTTTTGAAGCTCGCTCTTTGACCCGAATGCGGTTGGCTCTCGAAGATGGAAATTCCTACATCCTTGACACTGTTGGAGGCAGCTTTGGGCGCGACTGCCGCCGCCGACACGGATGCTGCGAAATGCTCACTGAGCATTGTGCAGTCAACAGAGGAGGAAAGAAAGTCCAACAAAGGTTGTTCCCATTTGCGCTCCGAAATCTTTACCAGAGAAGTTGCGCAAATTTCAGGGTCCACACCAACCCTGTCCTACAGCGTCATCCTCTACCCTCCGTCAACTCATCTTGCCATCCAGCTATCTAGCACCCAAACTCGTTCCTTCTGGCGCTTCGATGAGCCTTGTTGACTTACATAGCAAGGTACTTTTGTCACAAATAGAATGCTAATCAAGGTCAATGTCATGTCGTTTTTGTGTCGTTCCTGCATCGACGTCACCACTTTTGCTTCCTCGTGCTCTCATGTGAACCCATATGTCCTTTCTTCTTAACACAAACCAAGCAGACATGTCACTCCATGCGGAACCGACCTCGAGTGCCGCTTCCATGGTCACACCTTTCCTTCCTACTTTGATCAGCCAACCTGGACCACCAAGAATATTGCCTACTGTGCTTCAGACAAGCCAATATCTTGCCTCTTTCTTTCCACAACGAGCCCGTGATGTTCCATGGCTATATCATGAACCTAGGAATGCTCGCTATTCACCAGCTACTGCCCCAGTCGCTCGAGTATTATGCAGCATCACGCCTACAGCTGGAGTCTACACTGCAATGCACGCCGCTCGCACACCACCGCCTCTAGTCTTTCTTCATCGGCCTTTCACTCTGGATCGAAAACGCGTGCCTCGAGGCGCAAATGTTTTAAGCTCTCATGTCGGCTTTGATGAAGTCCTAACGACTGGCTGGAATGAGGCTTTAGCTCAACGACTTGACTTGTATACAGGCGAGGATGCTGTATGTATACAGGGCTATAAAGGCGATCCAGATCGTCGCATAGGCCTAGTTGCTGCATTTCGTACGCCTGCGAATCTAGGGGCAGTCTCTGATCGCATCAAGCGCGAATTCGGCCAATGGGATGCTGTATATGGTGCCGATATTGAGAGCGAAACTGATATGGCACAGCCTGTCACAGTGGTTGCCATTATGAATGCATTCCACCCCGAGGAAGTACAAAGAGTTGCAGAAGCTGCATTTTCCAAGGGCTGGATTTCAGATGTCAATGATGGAAACAGCATAGTCTACCTCACTGGCCAAGCGAGAGAGCCTGGACTTCTCGCAGCACAGGAGAAGAAGATGAAGGTTTTCTGCGTTGGGCATCGCAGCTGCGAAGAGTGGGGTATCAGGTTCATTGCTTCTGAGCTCAGAAGGGAGTTTCCCTTGGTCGATGTATGCGAGGTGTATGAGGACGAGGAACCACGAGAGCCGAGGAAACCAAAACCGGACCTCAAGAGGAATGTGCCTTCCTCGTCAGCAAACTTGCCAGAGCAGAAGCGTAGACAGGAGAGCAATATTGTCACCATATAGTTGACTTAAATGATTGCACAAGTGCAGTCACCAAGTGCTCGTATAGTACCGCTCGTCGCGACCTCGATCAATGTTCAGAATTATTCTTTTTTTGTTTTGGAAGTAAAAATGTTGGTGCTGGTGGTATGACCCTGTCAGATTCTTGCACACATGAACATGACCTTGGTCATGACTCTAGTTCATCGAAAGTCAGTTTTAGAGGTATACCGTAGCCTGATTACACGATACATTTATTGTTTGAGATGTGTGTGTTGATATGTCGGGCCAACTCTGAAGATACGATTGTCGCTTCCCAGAAGCGTGGAATCAAGTCTGCGTGCAGTGCATAACGTGGTAACCTTGATAGACATTACTTTTTGCATCTTGATAACTACTATAATATCTCGCCTGTCAGTGGGAGAGTGAAGGAGGGCGACTACCAACACAGATAAGGGGTTCTTACCCCATGCACTTCATCACTACATCTCTTGGTCCTTGATCAGCCTTCGATGATACTGTAGAAAGGCACAGTCATGTACCATTTCAAAAGAGGTCCATCGAGAGCGTCTGACGAAGGGTGAAGTATCATGTCTAAAAATGGAAACCGCTCAGTCATTAGTGTGTACTATTCTAGTAGTTATCTCTATCATGTAAATCACGCTATACAGAACATCAAAAACGCCTAACATGAATCCATAAGATCCTCAGTCCTCATCTTCCTCGCCTTGATCTTCATCCATGCCGGGCATCATCATGCGCTTCGTAAGCACTGCCTTGGCATGGAAGCAGAGAGTGAAGAACCAAGCAATGAAGATAAAGACACTCATGATACTTCCCACCCACTGAACACCTTGGCTCTGCAACTGCTCGCCAATGTCAATGACTGCAATGGTGAAACCAGTGTTGGGGAACACCAGTGCCCAATTGACAAGAGAGAACGACATCTTCTTGGCACCGTAGAGCAAACTGACGACGGCGATACAGAACCACCAGAAGCCAATCATCCAGATGAAGATGCCGACGAAGAGTGCCATTGCTTTTAAGGCTGGGAGGGCTGTAGGGTTAGTAGCGAAGTAGCCATGTGCATTTGACATGCCGATCAAAGCTAAGATTGTGAAACCAGGGGGTCCGACACAGATGAACATGCCAGGTCGTGCGTTAGGTGGTGGCAGGCCGTATTCGAATAGACGAACCAGCATGACTGCATAGAGCATGACTGCAACTGTCCAGCCGAGTCCTTGACTTGCCACTCCTGCGACAATGATTGGCATCCTCTGGTCTGGCGGTTGTTTGCTAGCAATGATGCTTGCGAGTGTTCCAGTCAGCATGACGGGGAAAATGGGTAAAATCCATGAGGGAGCCATAGATTTGACCAATAATTGCTTCGCCATGAACAGGTACCAATACTGGAAGATGGCGACAAGCATAGTCAGGGCAAAATAGAGCCAGAAAAGAACACGAAGGGTTACCACTAACCATCCACCAACATTGCCAACACCATAGTTGTTCATGCCTCCGATGATGGTTGGAAGGGATAGCCAGAATGTTGGGAAGAACAAGGCCTCCTTAGGGTGTTTGAGAGATTTGTGGAAAGATCCGGGATACATGATGAACCGAGCGGTTATGGCCGTACAGAGGCAGACAAATAGTACGAGGTCGAAAATGTATACTATGGTGCCAATAGTCATGATTCCAGTAAATGTGTGTGGCTGTACTGAGAGCAGGGTTGCAAAGCCTCCCGTGCTCATGGTCAACGTGAACCAAGCCCATGTGAAGCTTGCATTCAGTCAGCAAAACGATGAATAGCCAGAAGAACACACTCAGCACTTACTGCTTCAGTCGCTCCTTGAGGGTAATCTCTTTGTCCGTGCCTTCAGGTTCTGCATCTGAGATACGTCTACTGTTCTTCGGTTTCTTGTGTGCGACCTGCTTTTCCAGATCCTTCATCCTGCCTTCGAGATCCCCATGAGAGCCATCCCTCGCTGTTGATGCATGGCTTAGCTCGCTGGCTGCATTACTTCCTGCTTGATTTTCTCGTCGTCGAAGATCCATCTAAATCGAGCGAATACGATGTTGCCTCTCCTTGTTGGATATCTTTGAGTGCACAGTCCGCAGATAGTTATGTGGTATTATCGGATGGTGTGAGCAGTAAAATCCAGTCACAGTTACAGAAGTTCGGAACCTAAAACGACAGAGGATCGAATGATATACTTATGTCTAGAGCCCCCTCGGCGATACCTACATGTATATTTCGCCGTATGCCTGGGGCCTATATGATGTCGCCGTTCCGCGGCATCCCCTAATACAAGAAAATCGTCAAAAATCGTCAAGTAACAGGTTGTGTTGCCAATGTTGGGACTTGGGAGTTGCGTGGAGAGGTGGGTCAAAATATTGTCAGTTATGACGTCTTGTGGTTGAACATTTGTTGGAGAGTCAGTTCAGACTCGCTAATGTTCAGATCGAGCTTCTCAAACATTTTTTTTTCTGAATTTGTTAATTGCATTCGATGACTTGCCTTTTGCTTGACTGCACCCGAGAAAGACTGCAAAAAGCGCTGTTTACCACTGGTCAAGAAAGAATCTCTGTAAATTGGCACCTGGGGTCAATGTTTAGCAGTTTGATAAGCATTTTCTCAAGCGACTTGGCATTGCGATTCTTTTTCGTAGTCGTAAACGGCCGGGTTGAGAACTGTTCATGGACGTGACTCGTGAGCGTACCATGACCAGCAGGAACCTGCTCTAGACCTGGAACGCTACACCGGACTTTTTGACCATGTTGTTGCCTCCTCCGGCGAACCCGGTGCCTTCTGAACTGATCTCTACTACGCCTGGTCTGACTTTCTCCTTGTCCTCCTTGCCATCTTTCTTTTCACGCTTCTTCTCAGTGACGTTGGTTTGGCAGACGTAGCATCTTACAACGCCGACTTCTGCATTTGCATCGTGAGCGTCCTTCTCGGACGGCTTCATGAACTTGGTAGCACAAGGCTTGCATATAACATGACCGCAAGGCTTGGCCAACATTGCTTTTGTCGAGTTGGTAAGTGCCTTCTTGCATGAAGGACATGAGCGGACGGGCTCGTCGGATCTCTCGGCCTTTTCTTCCGTGAACTGGACAGAGACAAGCGCTTTTAGAGAAAAGTCGTGGGGCTTATCAGGAGACGATGCCGGACATTGTGGATTTGACTTTGTCGGCTTGGTCGCAGCGGTGCTGCTTGAGGGCGTCAAGGAAGGGATCCAGAAGGAGGTAGCAGCTTTTTGATCGAGAGGGTTTTGAGAGTCCTTCTTCAACTTTGTGTTCTGGCCTCCAAGACGCATGAGTTCATCTTCGTCGATCTCTAACTTGCGCTTGGTGCCTTGCTTGTCTGTGTTCTGTTCCTCGACAATAACCTTGCCAGCTTCACGTCCGATGATGTGTCTGGCAGCAGCACCGCTGGAGCCGAGTTTGCTGTTCAGGCCTTGCTGAACAAGCTCGAAGTCTTGAACGGCACGTTCTCTCTCTTGTTCTTGTTTGAGTGCCTCGGATTCTGCTTCTTCTTGTTTCTTCTGTACGTATTCCTTCTCAAGACGCTTGATTTCCTTCTTTTGGGCGAGCAGGTTCGAGAGAGCGCATTCTCGGCAGAACAGGTGACCGTGAGAAGGGCATGATACGGGATCGCGAGCGGGTAACAGGCAGAGACGACAAGAGCCGAAGGGCAAGAACGAATCTCGATTGAGTCGCGTAGATTGGCTTCCCCAAGTCGTCCTCAACTCAGCACGTTCGTGCGCCGTGAAGAAGGCGAGCGACGTATTATGCTTACCTTGTTCAAAATCAGTCGAGCACTACAGAAAATAAAGAAGTCGACGTACTATGCGACATGATGGTGTAGAAGTTGTGTTGGAGGAAAAGCGATGGATCGTGAGCGCTAAAAGGATGCGGTCATACCTCTCCGCGCTAGAATATGTCACAGCCAAAGAAACGCACAGTATTACCAGGAAACAGGACAGTGCTCGCTGAGGGACGACAATTAATCGGCTCTCTCTGGCCACACTTCTGTCTCCAATTACATTTGTGCCTTTTTGTAGTGTATTCCGTGCTCTTTGCCATACTCGGAGTATGAAGGAAGTTTCCAGGTCAGGTACGTGCAAGGAAGTGTGTGGGGCAAGGCGAGCGGAACAACGTGGGTCAGTGGTTGGTCTAAGTTTGGAATGCTAAATAATGTTTCGCCCTCGTCAATTGCTTCTCTACCTTTCGCATTGCCATGCTCTGAGTCTTGTCGACTAGCAATGGCTGCTTCAGACGCCCCCGATCAACCGTCGCTGCTCTGGCGAACGGGTTCCTCGTTCATCACGGGTGCGACAGGGTTTCTCTGCCGTACCTTCCTCGTTGGCCTGAACAGGCTCGAGGTGAAGGGCTATGACAACTTCATGCGCCTCATGGATGAGCGCGAAGATGTGAATGGCAGGACCAAGGGTCTTATAACTGGTATATATCATTTCATTTGCTTTGTGAGAGGCTCAGGACTGACTGCTTCCAGTTTCAAACCATACTAGCGTGTACGTACGTACATACTTGCTTACGACTAGTCCTACCTCGAAAGCTGACTGCAGCTCATAGCATGGATGATCCTATCATGTGGGGCATCCTGCCATACAGCTACCATTGGAATCCGAACAATGTTCGTTGGGGTCTTGCCAGCCATGATCTGGCTTTCCAGAACAAGTACGCCTACCAGACGCATTACCGCGAGAACTTCATCTGACCGTCTCCTCAGGTTCACCTCGTTGTTCTTCAGTCTCGGCAACACTCTTCCAATGCATCGACTGGCGCATTCGCCGCACGGCGGCTTGTTCCAACCTACCATGACCCAAGCCATTCGACTCCTCTCTAAAGGCCCATTCGACGCCCCTACCGCTACCCCTGCATCGCACTCATTGCGAAGCCCTGATCTCACCGATCCCTTCTCAGGCGCACACTTGACGTACAGTACCGACGGCCATGACACTTTCCCTGCTCCTTCGGCTTATGCTTCGAGAAGACACGCCTGGGTTCACATTTTCCCTGAAGGCAGAGTTCACCAGAAAGAGGACAAGACAATGCGTTATTTCAAATGGGGCGTCTCACGCTTGATTCTCGAATCAGAGCCTGCACCAGATCTTGTACCCATATTCATCGAAGGATTTGATTCAGTCATGCACGAAAGTCGCGGATTTCCTCGACCAATTCCACGAGCAAACAAAGACATTTGCGTCACATTTGGCGACAAGATCGATACGGGGGACGCATTCCGCGACTTGAGAGACAGATGGGCAGCCTTGAAACAACAGGCAATAAAGCGAGGAGCAGAGAGCGATGAGCTCGGTGTTGTCAGTGACGAACAGTTGATGCACGGAGCAGAAGCTGTCAGCTTGCGAAAAGAGTGTACAATGCGTGTCAGAGAAGCAGTGCTAGCTGTGCGAAGAAGTAGAGGCTGGCCTGACGAAGACCCCAAGTGTGGTTTGATCGAAACATGGGCCATGGAGGGTACTGGAGAAGGCAAGATGGCCGATGGATCATACACAAAGGATACATAAAAGGAAGAGCATAATTAGACGCGACATGTTGGCATGCCAAGATTCATTCACATGTTGGTCTTATCTTTGGATCACAGGATAGACATGCATCATGCATCATACGAACAAATGAGAAGGATGTGCAGAAAGCCTTCGTATTCGTTATGAGCAGTAACTGGGAAAAAGGCAAGACAAAACTGGTGGTGAGGCGCGTTGAAGCTTCAACGCGTAGGAGGATTTGGAGGAACGTGATGACGAGCAAACATCAAAAATTTAGCGGCCGGCGGAAGGGGCTTGGACCTCCAGCTCCTACAAGTACAAGCCTGTCGCACCTGCTGCTCGAGAGCTCGGCCTGCGAATTTTGCTCCTTCTGTTCTCAGATATCCGCACTCGTACCTGCTTGTTTCCACCCCACCGCCAAGACGCGCTGTCCGCTTATCGATTAACCTAATCAGGAAAGCAGCGCGTTGGAGCTGTGAATAAATTCTGGTCGTCACTTCCTGTTTGTCAAACCAATTATTGCTCGTGAGCCCTTGTGGCTGGAGCTCCGTATCACATCAAGCTACTGGTTGTCGCCTTACTCATTCCCACAAATCTCACATGGACCAGTCATATGCTCCTCGGTCTCCCGAACTGTCCGGATACGCGCCTCGCTCTCCAGACCTGACCGCATACCGACCTGTCTCTCCTCAAGTTCAGGATCAATACGTTCCCAAATCTCCTGATCTTTCTGGGCTGCAACAACCTCAGCACTCCTACGTGCAGCAAACACCTGCTCATACAAGCTTTGGCCTGGATCAGCAGCAGCACATTCCACAAACATATCCTCCTCAACAGTCAGGTTACACACTCTCCCACCACTCTCTGCAACAGCCCACGCAGTCATATCAATCTGATCCGTACCAACAACAACAATTCGGCTTCGGTCAACAGCCTGCCTACCAACAACAATATCCTCCCTACCCCGAGATGCCTGTTCAAACCCGTAACAGGAGTGTGCGCACGCCTGCCGAGGTCGGAAGCTACAACTACGATAATGGCAACATTAAAGAGGAGGAGCCCGCATGGGAACCACAACCTGCAGCACAAACACCTGCTCGTCGTGGCAGAAAGCCCAAGAGCGAGGCTGGCAATGGTGCTGCCCCTCCAACTCCCATGAAGAAGATGGACACTGGCGGTGTTGAGGTCAAGACAAAGTTCCCGACTGCAAGGATAAAGCGCATTATGCAGGCTGATGAGGATGTGGGTAAAGTGGCTCAAGTCACCCCAGTCGTAATGGGTACGTGTTTTCTGTTTGCAACTATATGACCCATTCACTAACATGATTTGTAGCCAAAGCACTCGAACTGTTTATGATCCGCCTCATCACCGCCAGCTCTGGCGTCGCAAAACAGCGTGGCTCCAAGCGCGTCCTCTCACAGCACATGAAGTCTGCAGTAATGCAAGACGAACAGTTCGACAACCTCAGAGACATAGTCGGCAGGGTGCCAGATGCCCCAGCAAAAGGTGCCAACGGTGATGACTCTGAAGACGAGGAAAGCGCTCCCAAGAAAGGCGCAGGCAGAGGAAGAAAGGCAGGCGCAGGAGCCGGCGGTGGCAGAGGAAAGAAGAGAAGAGACAGTGACGACTTCTGATGAACCAACCTCAAAGAAAGCATGAGCACATATCCTTGTACGAGCTGCTGAAGCTTAGAGCAGGCATAATACTTTATGAGCCTGACAAATCGCACGATACCCCCCCCATCACTTCATCTGCTAGCATTTTCATTCCCGAATAAGACCAAAGTGAACGCTGTTGTGTCAGTGCTTGCTGTTTTGGACGTATCGTCATTATTCGTCAATGCTGCATCTAGTAGAGCGCAATGGAAGCGAGATGACTTGGCCGAAACAGGACGTACAAACAAGCAATATGAGAAAATATGTCATCACCCTACACACATCAGAAAAAAGCAACCATCAATTCGAAACCATGTATAAGTTAAGGCAAAAAGAAGTAGCAAAGCACTAATTTGAGACCCATGTATAAGGTAAGACAAAGCAGAAGCCAAAACAATTTAGGCAATATAAGCGGAAGAGACGGAAAGAATATAGATGGTAAATTTCAATATATTCAGGGTGAAAAGAAAGAAATAAGAAGCTATGGTATCTCTTGAGAAACAGAATGTATCAACAAAGAACAGGGGTAGGAACAGGCTCTCTAAAGAGGTACAAAGGAAATGGCGTTGTTCTCGTAAGATTGTGGTAGGATGAATGGTCACCACAGGAGCAAATGAAGCATTGGTCCGGGGTTCTGTCCAAGGATCGCGGCAGTCTGATGTGCCGGGCATGTGCTTTTGCCAGTCTTGATCTTGCTGGGTAGGTTGTTACTGAGGGATTTGCTGGGTTGAGTCGACGGATCGAAGGAGCACAAGTGCGAGCGAGTTGCGATGCGTGACGGTTTAATCATCCAACTCCAAGACGCGCTTGACGACATCGACCTCAGCATGGCCACGCATGTTCTTCATACGATGGCACCAGACGACCTGGCCATCCTGGAACAGGAACTCGCCACCAACCTGGAGCAAGTTACCACCCTTGAAGCGAGAGTTGCCTTTGGGTGGTTTTGCCATTGTCGTCCATTGTTTGAGCTGCCACTGGTTGAAGGAGATATCCTTCATGTACTCTGGTCTCTTGGGTCCGGCCAGGTTGAGGGTAAGTGTCATTCCCAAAGCCTTGTAGAGTTTGCGTGTGGGGTCGGCAAAGATGGGGAAAGGGCAGCCAGTGGTCTGCTTGTAGAAAGGAATCATGGATGGTGAACCGCAGCCAATAACGACAATGTTGGTGGGAACGCGCATGGTATAGTAAGCCTGCATGGTAATGGCCTCGGCAATGGCTTTCATGTAAGCTTGACAGGCCTGCAGGAACAGAGATTAGTCAGAATCTTGCATGAAATAGGATCAAAAGACTTACGCCGCAGTAGAAGTGTCGCACGAAAATAATGAACTGTCTGTCGCCAATAGCATCCAGACCAGTGAAGAAAGTGCTGAAGAGTCGCGAGTTTCCATTGCCATCGTACACAGGGATCTGTCCAGCGAGATTGAGTTGCTTGCGGTCAGGGATCGCATCAGAGATATCTAGATCTTCGCGAAAGCGTCCAAACCAGTCATCGGCATCGGTGAAAGAGCGCTCATATGAGGTATTCGTCGCTGTGTCTGAGGCTGGTGCTCCATGGCCGGAGGCAGACAACTGAGTGGGCGAGAAGACTGGCGAAGAAATAGGAGAAATGTCCAGGGAGGAGACAGCACTGTTCCTGCTGTTGACACGCGAAAGGGCAGGCGACGAGATGGGAGACACATCGTGATCTGATGTTGAGAAAGACGGCATTTTTGAGGCTCCGGCGATCCCAAGACCGCTAAATTATGAGGCACAGTCGAAGGATTCGGATCTAATGAGATCTGTCGCGGGGAAGGCTTCGAGAAGCGTTAAGTTAGAACGTGGCGGAGGAGCGAATTGGCCTTGGGAATAGCGAATTGTAGCTGTGGACGCAAGGAGTATGGATGAGCAGGAGGTGGAAAGAACGAGGTTGGACAGGAGCACAAGGGCGATAATAAGTTGGAGACAAACCCGTGCGTCACCAAAGTTGCCGATCGGCGGACGTGGTCTAAACTATATATCTAGGCGACGCAGTGTGCTGTGCGTCTAGATCAACCACATTTCGGTACCTCACAGCTCCTCCCTCACGACGGCGCATGGCGGCCCGTCGCTCTAATCCTGAACCGTCTCTGATGTGTGAATCGCGCACCAAGGCATCGCTGAGAAAATTCCCGCCGATAGGGGCACCAACTGCCCTGCATTGCCTTGTACCAATCTTTCGGTCAGAGAGTCTTTGGAGTTCTTACTCGTAGTCGACGTGCAGTAGCACAAAGCTGCTCAACTTAGAACATACCCATTTTCTTACGCTGCAATGAAAATCTTGACATGGCAGCGTCTCACATGGGTGGGGTTTAGACGGACCACATCCTCAGCGCATGCATAGAGCTCCGTCCATATCTGCAGCTCCGGAACAGGAAAAGCCGCGGCTCAGCTACGCTCTCACGACCGAAAAAATCGATAAAACTGAAATGGTTGGCACCAACCTTGAGTCTTGGGGCTTGCCCCGCATGCGACGAGGTGTGGTCGAAACGGCTCATCTTCTTTCCTTCTACGCGATCACCGAAGAAGGAAAAACATGGCACGCACGTGAAGACCACTCGGCTGGTGCGAAGATCTCCGCTGTAGATGGCAATCTCGCAAACATCGCAAAGTAGAGAGATTCAAGACATAACTGCCACAGACGTGTTCAACCAAGCTCTTGGGAGCATCCCCATTTCCCCAAGATCTGCCTGTATCGCAGGCCAAGTCATGGCTTCGATGGTCTGAACATCACAATTCAACAGTGCGCTGGGCTCAACTAGCGGCGCGAGCGCCGACGCTTGCGAGTCTGCGCTGGCAGTTCCCGGCATGGAGCTCTGGAGTCTGCAGACTTGGTTGGTCCTTTATCGTTCGTCTCGAGAGAACAAGCTCCGAATGGCACTTCTGCCAGGAATTCTTGTCGGTCGACTTGAAGGCTGGCTCCGCGCGAGTGTTTCCGATCATATTCTAGTATTCCACGCACGCGGTGCCGGCACGCGTACACAACTGTCATGCAGGAAGCTCAGTCCAACCGACGGCTTTTTCTCACGCCAACCGAGTGTGACAGAGCACATGTACGACTGCAACCTCTTCAAGTACGAAAAAATCCTCGGAAAAGCTTGGAGTAGAGCTCTGGTCATGCTGGGCATCTTCGAGAAAAAAGAACAATCGTTCCTCTGGATTTTCGTCATGTCGTTCAATTTTGTCTTGCGATAGTGTGGCTGACGTTCAACGAGTCTCTGTCTACTTCTGCAGACTTCAACATCTGATTGCAAGTGATCTTGAGCCAAGCTCTCTCGATAACATTCTCGGAGTAGAGGAGATGTTGAAGGGCACTAGGCATCCAGAAAACTCTCAAACATTGACTAGTACAGTTCTAGATCTGGTAGTGTTTATACTGCGCAGGGTCCACCCCTTATGGTACGTATACTGTTCGTATCCTCGTACTCCGAGTACAAGCTTCTCCTATCTGTCCGGAACAACTTAAACAACAACAAAGTTCATCCCTGAAATGACTCAAGCGTATGCACATCATCACGAGACTGCAGACAAAATCGCTGTATTGTAAGTACCATCTGTATCAAGGTGATCAACTATTTGTGTCAACTATCTGGAGCTCCAAAGCTATCCAGTATCCAAAAAAGGTTCCAAATACGAGCGATGATACAGTAAGCTGTCGCTCTGTCCCACTTCGACTCTTAAGAGTTACGGCCTGCTTCCTTTTGCTGAGCACCTGAGATGGCGTCACACCACTGAGGACGGTTCTTGGTATAGATCTCGAGACCAGGCTTTCCCAAGTTTTCAATGTCGTTCTGATCGTCAAGAGTGCCCATCTTCACGATATTGATACCCTCAATGGCCTCACCTGTTACGTAAAGAATGGTAGGGCAGTTTGAACAGTAGTTGTATGTGACACTCTTGCCGCTGTCGCCCTTTCTTGTCCAAGTTCTGAGAGAGCCCGAGAGAATCTTGTACTTGTCGCTTGGGATCATCAGGTTGTAGGAGTTGGTCGTACCTGAAGTATAGGCACAGTCAGCTTGGTGAGATTGGATGGCGACGACACCACAACTCTGCTCGACACATAATTTGATGCTACGCCGGTCAATTGAAACGATGGTCCTTCGAGAATGCTTGCTCCTCAGAAGTGGATTCGTGAAAGACGAGACATGACGCAAGCACTAGTCGTTGTGTTCTGTCGACACCTTGGAAAGCTTTAGTTTCACTGACCAGATGTCTTTCGACAGGGAATGCAATGGCAAGCGGCCTATTCACGAATCAGTGCTCGGTTCTCAGGTACCTGCAGCATCCCAAGACCCTTACCTTTCCTGCTGGTTCACCCTGGTACTCGAATGTGACCTCGCCACAGGCACAGCTTCCTTTAGCCATTTTGTATAGATAAGAAGAGAGATTTTACAACAATTAGAGGGATCGAAACAGGAATTGATCTAGATAGAGTGCTTGAGAAACAGCAAGACGTGTCTTTAGCATGCGAAATCGTATCCCATACCCATCCTCGGTTGTACTACGTAGGCCGAGCTTCTCCGCTCCACGTGACGGCATGTCTTTGAGTTACCAAAGCAAAGTATGGCCCTGTCATACTTAATTGGTATGTTGCATCTACAACCATCTCTTTGGGTCGACCTCTTGATACATGATCAGCAGTTGCTCACGATATATCAACCTTCATCGGTAATCTACCATATGCTCCTCCACCTTGCGGCGAAATGTTCATGGGCTATGAAAGATGCAGCCAGATCCAAAGAAAGAGGTTCAATGGAGGGTGTTCATTTTTCTTTGGGAAGCAAGGTGAGATCAAGAGTTCCGCGCTGCAGAATTCAGAGCACGAGCAGTCATTGGACATGCATGTTTCTCGAAAGGTTAATGAGATGTGCACAATCTCGCTAGAAACAGTGATACGTATGTGGCTGTAATGGACAGCCGTTGGACGTTGCGCAAAGAATTGTGAATTGAGTCCAGAAAACAAGATCTGAAACGACGAGATGTCATCTTGAAGCCGCGACTTATCAGTATCGACCAGTATGGTTCTGGCCACATCCGACGTTGTTATTCTCGCTTATAGGCACGCCCATGTGCCAGTGCATTGTACCGAAACTCGGGCCCAGGTCATTCAGCGACGAAAACAATGCCTGCAAGATTGGCCTGGTAGGTGATAAGTCGCTGAACCATTGTCGTGTTTCAAACACAGAAAGAGGCTGCAACAAATCCAATCTTGAACGAAGGACATCGTGCTTATATTAATCTATTCATGCTAGAACGCTAGATCGCTTGAATGGCGAAGTGATACTGACAGAGCCTTACATCCTTATTTGCACGTTAGGCCATGCACCTTCCGGATTCGATTCGATTGTTGAAGCGGCCCTCGGATGGACGATCTTCTTTAACGCCGCCACCCAAACCCCGTTGGACTACCTAATCAACAACCATATCTGCCTAGGACTCTTTTTTTTATTCTTATTGTTGGTTACGCTGCTTCGACATCACATTCCGGACGCGTGTCTAGCCTGTCATCTTTGAGTTTTCTGAGAGAAGAAGGTTACTCGGGTATCGGCTTTCATTTTCTACCTATATTCTACATGGATACTCGGATCGCCCCGCCATCGATATGACCACAACACAGCATCAACGCGAGCAAGATGCTCTAGAAGAAAATATCAAAATACAATCAGATCCGGATGCCGCGCCCATAGAACCTCTCGAATCCGACGAAAAAGGCATTCAAAACTCTGTTTCAGCAATCGAACAGCCTTCCGACGATGGCCTGTACTCGGTATTTTCGCCAACGCAGAAAAAGTTGATTGTTTTTACGGCATCACTTGCTGGCTTCTTTTCTCCGTTGAGTGGATCTATCTACTACCCGGCGCTGAACACGATAGCGGAGGACTTGGGCATCACATCAACAAAGGTCAACCTTACAGTCACGACATATATGATTGTACAAGGACTGGCTCCTATGTTGACTGCAGGATTTAGCGATGGAGCAGGTAGGAGACCAGCCTATATCGCTTGTTTCATCATTTATCTGGCTGCAAACCTTGGTCTGGCTCTACAAAACAACTATGCAGCACTACTGGTTCTTCGTTGTTTGCAGAGTGGTGGCAGCAGTGGCACTATTGCACTCGCAAATGGAGTCGTGGGTGATACCATCACATCTGCTGAGCGTGGAAGCTATGTCGCCTTTGCCTCTGTAAGCTCAATCCTAGGACCAACTCTGTCTCCCATCCTAGGAGGTTTGCTCAGCCAGTACTGGAACTGGCACGGTATATTCTGGTTTCTGCTGGCTTTTGGAGGAGTCTTTTTCATTCCACTATTCCTGTTCTTCCCAGAGACCTGCCGGAATGTGGTTGGCGATGGTTCTATACCACCACCCAAGCTCAACTGGAACCCCACGGACAAAATCAGACACGAAAATCGAGAAAAGGCTGGACTGCACGTCGATGAGAAGAAACAAGAGGAGCTTCGCAAGAAATATCGACTCAGGTTTCCGAACCCACTATCTACGCTTGTCGTTCTAGCAGACCTGGAGTCAGCTTTGATCTTAATCGCTTCTGGATTAACCTTGTCTTGCTTCTATGCCGTCAGCACTGGCGCTTCCACAGCCTTTCGAAGCGTATATGGCTTTGACGACATGCAAGTTGCGCTGATGTTCATTCCCTTTGGAGTCGGAGGCATCGTGTCAGCCTTCACGACAGGAAAAGCCGTGGACTGGAATTATCGACGACATGCCAAAATCAATGGCTTCCCATTCATCAAGAACAAACAACAAGACATGACGGAATTTCCTCTGGAAAAAGCTCGTTTGGAGATTGCGATGCCTCTATTTTACCTAGGTGCATTAACTATCCTAGGCTACGGTTGGGTCATGGACAAACATGTCTCGCTGGCGGGACCAATCATACTGTTGTTTGTCATGGGCTACGCACTTACTGCAGCGTTCCAAGTCTACAATATCTTGATCGTAGATATTTACCCTGGAAAGCCGGCAACGGCTTCAGCAGCGAACAACATCGTACGCTGCGAAATGGGAGCTGCAACATCAGCAGCCATCGTACCCATGACCAAGGCGATGGGCAATGGATGGGCATATACCCTACTAGCTTTCTTGTTGATAGCTTACTCGCCAGCAATGTTGTTGTTGATGAAGTCAGGGATAAAATGGCGGCGAGCAAAGAAGCAAAAACAAGAAGAGCAAGCGGCAAAGATCGCGAAAAGCACAATCGTAGAGTCCGAAAAGCCGTAGTGTAATTTGCTAGAAAAGCTAGAAAGGGTATCTTGATGCTGCAAAACACCCCAAAACCATGATCAATGCCAATTTCCAATCTTGAAGCTACCGCGTTTGTTGAAGAAGATTTGCTTCTTTGTTTGGATAGCCTTCCCCTACCATGCATCCTATGCTTCCTTTCTCAACTTATATATTTCCAGCACCTTTGCCTTCCAAACAGGATCCATGTTGAGACCCTGGACCTTGTTCTCACTAAAGAATCCAACGTTCAAATCCGGGCTGATACTTCTGATCCTAGAAGCGTATGTACCGTTCTTGAGTTCGAATAAGAGAGCGACTGACCATCCATAAGTGAGTCTGCCGTTGGTTTGGACAAGATTGACTGCAGAATCATGGCGTCCATGGTTGGTACAGTAGACGACCTCGTCTGGCATGAGATCGGAGGACAGGTTCAAAGCTTTGTAGATGTGGCTTTCGACCTGCACGGGCGACACTACCTCTGGTCTGTGCAGATCGCATGCATGCCAGATGCTCTGCGGGGGCTCCCAGCACGGAGTTTGCAGTTCTTTGGCACTGACGAGAAAGACATTATCCTTGTGAAACAGCAGGGCTTGCATAAAGAGCATGTCAAACACTCTTGCCACTTTGGGCTTGAAACAAGCGTTGTGATCCATGGTGAGGCAATCGATGAAAACTTGAGGACGAATGTTTGCCAGAGCGCGCTCTTGAGTCTTGCCGACCAGTGTCGCTTGGTGAGGGTGGCTAGATTCTTCTTCGGGTTGCGCCTGAAGCGGAAGAGAAGGGTATGTCGCGGTTCGAAGATCCGGACACCAGATACGAGGAGATGGCTGTTTCGGTGCTGGAGGCGGACGCGAGGGTGTAAAGATGACGGGGTGCGGAGTTCGTGGTGTACCCTGCATAGGTGGCTGTGTTCTGCCCTGTGAGGGGATTGGAGTCTTAGAGGAAAGACATGTCGACGTCTGAATAAGATTCTGGGGCATCGGCTTGCTAGACAGCGGAGCCTGTGGTGTGCTGGGAGGCTGGATTCTACCATATGATTGCGCAGGACTCTGGACTCGGGAAGCTGATGATGGCGAAATACCGACTGACGAGCTCTGTGGCGCGTGATGAACATGAAGCTGAACTGGACTGTTCACCGTGCCACCGGACAACATCGTCTGCGAATCAATCTGGTCTTGTGGTTGCGATGTGTTGCGGGCTTGAGTCTGCTCAAATTTATGAAGATAACGCAAAAACTCCTGGCTGATATCTGTCTGAATCTGCGAGACAGCAGGAGAATGGTTCTGTGCTGGAGTGTCAGAACGACTGGGCGGCGTGGAACTGATGTCGCCAGGCGACAAAGCTGAGAAAGTAGCCTGTGGATAGTGGGGTGATGGGTATTGAGAAGGACGAGAATGCGATGCCGCATAAGGGTGTTGGCGAGGTTGAAACAGACCACGACCAGATTGACCATGAGGTGCGCCAGGGCGCAGTCGCGATGGCTGATACATATGTTGATTGGTGTTATTGAGATGCGATGAATGGCTTGTGCTAGGACTCATCTGCTGTTGCGCAGGCTGGTATACATGCTGCAATGTCGACGCTTCCAGATGAGGTCTTGGAGATGGTGTGCAAGGATTGATTATCGTATTTCCTTGAAGCATATGCTGAGGGGGCGTGAAAGCTGGTGCATGTGATGGAATGGTTGATGATAATGGTAGCGGTGTGAATATGCGTGAACTCGAAGTATGCTGGTTAGGATGGAAGGTGCGGTGCTCTGCTTGTCCTGAGGGTTGCGATGACTCTGCATTTGCCTGCATAGAATTGTGCGAGCTCTGCGATCTGGCAACGTTATTGTGCAGCGCTTGTGTAAATGCACGCCTCATTGATTCATCCATGATTCCGTGGTCGCTCCAATCCTTCCTGGATAGGAAAAGAGGAGACGAAGTCGTGAGAGATCGTGGCGGAATTTTGTCTCGGCGTTTGGTAAGACACAATAGGAGTCAGACAATAGCGCTTTACAATGAGCGCATGACAATAACGCGGAGCATATCTGGAGTGAAGTAGATCGTAGGCAAGAGTTTCATGTGGTTCAAGTGCGCAGTGGAAGGTTTGGTGAGACGAGTGTTGGCTACGGGTTGGGTTCTTTCATTGAGTCATGCGGAAGCACTTGCGGTGCATTTGATGTGTTTGCCTAAAGTCCCTAAAGAGACCCAAGGCCTCAGGCAGAAATTGTCTTAGCATCGGAGTGAAAGTAACGCAATCAGCCTCACGTGTTTGACCATCATGCGCATCCTTGGCATATGCGATTTATTCAACCTCCGATCATATCATGGCATCATGCTCCGTGATGGTCACTGGGGAAGACGTTTATAGGAAGCCCTCATTGGTTTCCATATTTTTGATGCAGTTGGCGAATCTATGTTTGGGTCAGACGAAGCACTACTAGTTGCTGGAGGCGTATACTCACTTGTTCCTGTACATCTGTAGACTGGCTGCCAGGAGCGCCAGGAGCAGCAGATTGAGATGGGTTGACACCGTCGAAGCTGCTAAGCTCGATTCTCTTACGTCTTTGAGCTTCCTCGTCGCTGACAGCTTGGCCTGTGACAGGGTCGAAAACATCGCTTCGCTGTGACGCCAGACGCTTGAGGTTGTTGGCGACGTCTGCAGTCGACAAGTTCGTGGTGCTGGATCGCTGAGCAGCAATGCGTGACTGCTCACGCCATCTTGGGTCAAGCATTTCAACTATAACGTGTTAGTACAAGAGCGCAAACAGGGCAAATCATAAACATACTCTTCATATGCTGCTCAAGTTCGTTGTATGGAATCTGTTGCTTGCAGTTGGGGCAGAGAGCAGTCGTGGCATTCTGCCTACGAGCCTGGGCACGAGGAACGTAGTCGTTGCGAATGCGCATGGGACCTTGACCTCTTGCAGCAGCCTGAGCCTGCTCGGCACGTTGTCGTTCAGCGGCTCTTTCGGCAATGCGGGCATCTTCTTCTTGTTCTTGTACGGTACGTGGTGGTGGTGCAAACCCAGTTTGCTGAGCGGGAGAGAAAGCAGGAGGAGCGGGCGAGTATGAGCTGGGCGGAGGCATTTGTGCCGGTGGTGGTTGGTAGTAAGTCTCTTGACCTGGCATAGCTTCTTCGATACGCATGCCTGAAGGCGCCAGGCTCATTTGTGCCTTCTGCTCGAGGGATGCAGACTGAATGTCGTTCAACGATGTGGGTGGAGGAAGTTCTGTTTGGTCGTCTGCTTCAGTGAAAAGGATAGTCTCGACGACGACAAAGTCGTGCCAGTCGATCTGAGCATATGCGACCTTTTCTGCTTCTTGCTCCTCCTCTTTCTTGACTTTTTGTGCTTCTTGGTACTTGACCCACTCGGCGCGTTTCTTTGCGCTCTCTAGGACGCGGTACTTGTTATCAATGTTCTTCTCAAGTTCAGCGACGACCTCTTGTTGCTGCTGTCCCTGAGTATTGAGGATCTCAGTGTACTGATCCACCAGACGCGAGAAGAACTGGTGGAAACTGTGCTGGGGGCGAAGGAAATCGAATTGGGGATTCCTGGCCTCACGTTGCGACAGGGTGGTCATCCACGAGCGGCCATTTTTGGCGACGAACATGGCGGTCAGCTTGATGACCTCGAGATCGACAGAACTGATATTAGGCATGCGCGCTGAGAAGTGGAAGTCTGGCGGGGGCGCAGGGCCTTGCTTCTTCTTTGGTGCAGTAACATCTCCTTCGCGGCCAGCAGCGACATCTGTTCCTCTTCCCTCCTTAATCTCCTCTAGACGCCATAGGTAGAAGGGGTGGTATGGGTTGTCGGGAAGGACGAATTGAAGCTTCGGGTTGCCCTCTGCGCTGTCGCGAATACGTGCTTCGAAAGCAGGACCATTGCGAACGATGTAGCCAGCAGTCTTTTCCAGTAGTGTTCTAAATTCCTTGGGCGGTAGAATGACACCTGGTGGAGGTTTGAAATCGGTGTTGTCAGGCGTATCGTTGCGCTCCAGTAGCGGCGCGGGTGCCATTTTGAGAAAGGGTTCGAGGAGGCCTACGCGCTGGCGACGACGTGCAAATGGGTCACCAAGTGAGTGATGGTTGTTGTAGACGTCGTAAAGTATGTCCAAGAATTATGGGATACAACGAGCACGTCGAGTGGTCTAGTAAAGTGTCGACCTTCACGAGATGCTTCTGTCGCATGAGACTCGCCCGTCGCAGTAACATTCAGAACGCCTTGACATTTTGAGATCGGCCTTGGCTGCGGATCTTCCCTTATCTTATCAGCACGATCAAGAGCTATCCAGAGCTTCCGGCCGGTGATGCAGCTGATGCTCCTATTTTCGTTGGCCAAGGCGCGTTTCCGAGCTGTACGTGGCTTCTCGCGACAACCGTCGACTACTGGTTTCTGCTCCCCCTTGAATCGAATCCTCAGCTGCATCTCCAGTACCCACCCCTTTCCTTCGTCTTACCTCTTCTTCTTTCTTTGGCTTCTTTCCTTCCGTTTGTACCATTTCTCAACTTTCAATTGCACTTTCCCAGCGGTTGCATGGAGCTTGAAGTCTAAGCACTGAAGTTCCCCGCGACGCCCAAAGGAAGCTGCGAAGACCTTCCACAATTATCCACTTCTAATCACATCTTGGTCTCTCATCCATCCACCATGGCCAACCGAGCCGCCAAATCCCCTGCGCGCCAGCCAAACACAAAGGCCATCACCAAACCCACTGACTTTGCCTCGGAGGGCGTCGAGAACTACGATGTCTCGACCCTCAAGTCGAGCGATTGGCTGATCTGCGGTGCCCTGTCTGTTGTCGCCCTCTTCGTCCGCTTGTTCCGTATCTACCAGCCCACCAGTGTCGTCTTTGACGAAGTTCAGTACGTCCAACCATAGCTATGCTGCTAAATTCCAGCAAAGAACTGACCGTTCACTCCCAGCTTCGGTGGTTTCGCTTCCAAGTACATCAAGGGCAAGTTCTTCATGGACGTCCATCCCCCATTGGCCAAGCTTCTTATCACACTCGCTGGCTGGCTGGCCGGCTTCGATGGCGAGTTCGACTTCAAAGATATCGGCAAGGACTACGTCGAGCCCGGAGTTCCATACGTTGCCATGCGCCTTCTTCCTGCCCTGATGGGCGTCCTTACAATCCCCATCATGTTCATGACCCTCAAGGCTTCAGGATGCAAGACCACCACAGCTACAATGGGTGCCGGCTTGATTCTGTTCGAGAACGGTCTTGTCACCCAGTCTAGACTCATTCTGCTCGACTCTCCTTTGGTCATCTTTACTGCTTTGACCATTTTCGCCTGGACCTCTTTCACCAATCAGCACGAACAGGGCCCTTCCAAGGCTTTCACCCCTACTTGGTGGTTCTGGTTGGCTTTCAGTGGTCTCGCTCTTGGTGCCACCGCCAGTGTCAAGTGGGTTGGACTCTTCACCATTGCATGGATCGGCTGTCTTACCCTCGTTCAACTCTGGGTTCTTCTCGGCGACACCAAGACGGTCACTCCTCGTCTTTGGTTCAAACATTTCTTCGCCCGTTTCTTCTGCCTGGTCGTCATTCCTGTTTCCTTCTACATGAGCATGTTTGCCATCCACTTCCTTTGCCTGGTTAACCCCGGCGACGGTGACGGTTTCATGTCTTCCGAATTCCAGTCCACCCTCAACAGCAAGGGTATGCAGGATGTGCCAGCTGATGTCGCTTTCGGCAGTCGTGTCTCCATCCGTCACCACAACACCCAAGGAGGCTACCTTCACTCGCACAGCCACATGTACCCCACTGGCAGCAAGCAACAGCAGATCACCCTCTACCCCCACAAGGACGAGAACAACATTTGGCTTCTTGAGAACCAGACCCAGCCCATTGACCTCGAGGGCAACGAGATCAAGACTCCCCTCGCCTGGGACAACATTGAGCCTACTTTGATTGAAGATGGCGCAGTCATCAAGCTCTACCACGTAATTACCGACCGTCGTGTCCACTCCCACGATCACCGCCCCCCAGTCACTGATGCCGACTGGCAAAACGAGGTTTCCGCATATGGTTACGAAGGATTCGAGGGTGATGCCAATGATCTGTTCAAGGTTGAGATTGTCAAGCACTTGTCCGACGGTGAGGTTGCCAAGGAGCGTCTTCGTACTATTGAGACCAAGTTCAAGCTCGTTCACATCATGACTGGCTGTGTTTTGTTCTCGCACAAGGTCAAGCTTCCCGATTGGGGCTTCGAGCAACAAGAAGTGACTTGCGCCAAGGGCGGTACTTTGCCCAACAGTATCTGGTATGTCGAGAGCAACGACCACCCTCAGCTCAAGGAGGATGCCGAGAAGGTCAACTACCGCAACCCTGGATTCTTTGGCAAGTTCTGGGAGCTTCAGAAGGTCATGTGGACCACCAACGCTGGACTTGTTGAGTCTCACGCTTGGGACTCGCGACCTCAGTCATGGCCAATCCTTCGCCGCGGTATCAACTTCTGGGGCAGAGACCACCGTCAAATCTACCTCATTGGCAACCCTCTTATCTGGTGGACTTCGACTGTCTCTGTTGTTGTGTACCTTGCCTTCAAAGCACTGGCTGTCTTGAGATGGCAGCGTGGTTACAATGACTACAACAACGTGCCCTTCAAGAGATTCGACTACGAGGTCGGCACTAGCGTCCTTGGCTGGGCTCTGCACTGGCTTCCTTTCTTCCTCATGCAGAGACAGCTTTTCTTGCACCACTACTTCCCCGCTCTCTACTTCGCCATTATCGCCCTCTGTCAGACTTACGACTTCATTACTGCTCGCGTTCCTGCCTTTGGTCTCCGTTCGCGCCCCGCTATCGGAACTGCCGGTGCAGCCATCTTCTTGGCCCTCAGCATCAGTATCTTCTACATGTACTCGCCCGTCGCATACGGAAACGGCTGGACCAAGACAGACTGCGCCAAGGCCAAGCTGTTCGAGACCTGGGATTGGGACTGCAACACTTTCTATGACAGCGTAAATTCATCAAAGCTTGAGAAATAAAAGCAACAAGCTGACACATGGCCGACAGTACTCCGAGTACAAGACTTACGAAAGATCAATCTCTGCCTCCGAGCCAACAGGAGCAGCAGCTTCTCCAGCTGTCCAGTTCTCTCAGGAGGAGGTTCCCGAGGCTCTCGTGACCGACCGCATGTTGAGCGGCGAAGAGAAGATTGAATACCGCGACGAGGCTGGCAACATCCTCAACGAAGAGCAAGTCAAGGAGCTCGAGGGCAAGGTTTCGTTCTCGACACGCTACGAGACACGTACTAGATTGGTGGATGCCAACGGTAACGAGGTCTACGATGGTGTGGCAAACGCAGAAGAGGAGAGCTACGCAGGAACAATTGCAGAGGGCAGCAACCAGGAGACTGGTGGAGTTGAGCAGGAAGCTGCTAACGAGCAGCCTGCCAGCGTCAATGTCAACGAGGATATTGAGAAGGAGAAGAGCATCGAATCAAGCATGGCATCGGCAGAGCCAGAGAGTGACGCCGGTGCTGCTACAGAAAAGGACGAGCTGTGAAATGGAGTGGCCATTGAGGCGCAGGAGTTGTCAGGAAAATATCAGGCAACGAAGTTATGCTGAACGCCACAGTAAGAGCAGCTCTAGAAATATTTAGTGACATCCAGTTTCTTTTGTTATAATTTTTTCTGCCTGTGCATACTTCACCGGGAGATCCTCTCTTGGTGCGCCGTGGTTGATGGTTGAAGTTTCCGTAGAAGCCAAAATGAAATTGCATGTGATGATGACGACCTGGTGTGTGGAGCAAAGACGCAGCCCAAAATAATTCAGCCTTCTTTGCCTAACTATCCCCAAACATCACCAACAATGGGCAAGAACAAGAAGAAGAGAAAGAACACGGAGACTCACGCCCGAAGAGCGCCCCCGAGCGAGAGACGGCAGGTCATCTCGTACGACGACATTGAGGAAGAGGCAGCGCCGCCAGTCCCACGACAGAAAGTCTCTTATGGTAGCGATTCCAACGACGATGATGCGGATCAAGCGCCCGATCAGAGACACGCAGTCGTGTCAAAAGAAGCCTTGAGAGAACGCGAACGTCCGCAGACAGATGTCACCTACGGCCAGGTGGGCGCTTTCCCAGGATTGGATCCACGCGACAAAGAACCCTTCTACGGTCCTGCCAACGATGGCCTTGATTATCTACGTATGGTCAGGTAAGCCATTTCCGCCACTTTGCTACCTAATATTCATCTGACACGTTTGCAGATCCGAAGCACGCGGTATTCCACACATCGTTCGTGCTCCCTTTCCACAAACATCTCAACCTGTTGACTACGACGACGACGATGACTACGAAGAACATGTTGACGATTACGACGGCTACTACGAGGAAGACCCCGAAGACGATGACCAAGAAGGTTGGTACGAGGATGGTGCTTATGTGGCTCATTCCATCGCCGCACCTATAATAGGTCCTGTTCAGCCAGGTATGAAGGCCCAAGACGCCTTCTACAACTCTCTCAAATCCCGTTTCGAGGTACTGCGTCGCAACTTGAGAGCATCACCCTCGGTCCAAGCCGTCCAATCCCTTGACCATCAGCATCCTATCTCTCTACCTTTCGGCAATAAGATGGCCGACAAGGAATGGAAGTATCATCTTCTCCACACCACTCCACTTCCTGCTCAACTGGCCTCTCTTGACTCTCCGTCAATCCTTCGCCTGTTGAAGCTTGTCGAGGGTCAGCTGGAGAATTGCCGCAAAACGAATATCCCAAACAATCTTGGCCTGTGGGCTTGGTCATTATTGGCAAAGCTGGACGATGTTGGCTTGTTGCAGACTAGAGAGGTCGGCGTAGTTCGAGATCTGGCAAAGATGGCCATCTGGGTACGTATGATGCATCACAAAGCCAAGTACGGTAGGTCCAACGACCCTGACTACGATCATCTCGACGACTATCCCGAAGAAAATGCCTCCCAATATGAAGAAGACGGACTTGTCGATGCAGACCAGGAAGATGCCACCAATGCTGGTGCACCAGGAGTCGAACCGGTCGAGGCTGCAGTAGAAGCACAGATTCAGGAAGAGATCACGTCTGCTAAGGACGAGCCAGGGGGTGAGACCATGGTTCTGGATACCGAAGGCCATCTACTCGATGCCATTGCTGCCAAGAAGCGCGAGCTACAAATCGAAGCTGAGGCCCAAGAGAAGCAGAATCAGCAACAAGAAGACTTCCCTGACACTAATACATGTGTGACTATTGACATGCTTGTCACGGTGGCCAGCGAGTTTTACGGTCAAAAGGACCTTCTTGTCGGCCGCCTGCCCTGGGAGCATCCTACGGATTGAGACTATGCTAATGTCACAAGCTCATCATTTTTTCAGAAGCCATGTTAACGCTGCAACAGCATATGCATCGACTGCCACCTGCAGCGTCGGCATGATCACTGGTGCAAACAAGGCGCTATGGTTAATAGGCACGTCTCCAGGACGCCCTTCAGCTGCCACCTTATCCCATAACTCTGGGTCTGTACCACCATAAGTCCAGAAAGACGAAGGTTTTCCAATCGCCGTCGCTATATCGCAGTGTCAGCTCGTTACGTAGGACATACATAGCAGAGTTTGTCGGAATAGCGAGATGCAATTAGGTCAAACTTACCTAGAATTCCAAAGTCCTCACTTCCACCAAGCTTTGCTGCAGAACTCGTGTATGAGTTATCGTCCGTTCCAAAGTGCTCGCCGAAGCTTTCTTCCAGACGCTGTGTGACTTCGTCATCATTGATGGTAAGAGGGAAGTTTCTAATTGTCTCAAAGGTAGGATCTTGAACCGCGCCACTGGCCATAGACTCTGCGTTGACGACTCTCTTCACACTGCTCAAGACCTTGCTTCTAGTTTCGGCATTCACAGCTCTCAGATCCAGTTTCAAGATGGCGTTGTCAGCAACCACATTTTCTGCATCCCCAGCGATAATGCAAGCACAAGTGACGACGGCATTGTCAGCGGGGTCGACTTCTCTGCTGACGATGGTTTGAAGTCGCATGACTGTGCTTGCAGCCATGACCACTGGATCGACTAGTCTATGCGGTTGACTAGCATGTCCACCCTTGCCGTGTAGAGTGACCTTCAACGAATCTGCTGAAGATGCCATGAGACCACGCTTTGTACCCAGCGTGCCTGCTCGCATAGGCATTACATGACCGCCCAAGACAACATCTGGAATAGGCACTTTGTCGTATAGTCCATCGTCTACCATAGCCTGCGCACCTTGACCCTTTTCTTCTGCCGGCTGGAAACAGAAGATTAGTGTTCCAGACCAAGAATCTCTAGACTTGTAGAGCAGAGATGCAGCAGCAAGCAGAGAAGTAATGTGTATATCATGGCCACAAGCATGCATAGTCGGCTTTTCCACACCTTCAAGATCGACCATACGCTTTTTGCTCGCCCAAGCAAGTCCTGATTTCTCCTCCACGGGTAGACCGTCAATATCGGCGCGAAGCAATACCGTAGGGCCAGATCCGTTCTTGAGTACGCCTGCTAGTCCGTGTCCTCCGATGCCAGTATGGAGATCTACTTCTGGACATGTCTGTCCCAAGTGTTCGGCAATTTTTGCTGCTGTTTCCTTTTCTTGGTGCGAAAGCTCTGGGTTTGCGTGGAAATGCTTGTAGAGAGGTACATAGTCTTGTTCCAGGTCTGGACGGTGTGAGGACACGACCTTGCTGATGGGGTTGTCTTTCTTTGTCATAGTGTTTTTCTGCTAGCTAGGTTCGCAATATCGGGTAGGCAAAGGGTGGAAGTCGAATCGCAGGAGCAAGTGATCATGTACTCTATCTTGGTATATATAGTGACCCCGCCTTTATCGACCCTTGGCCGCGAGTTGGCCGTGAGTTTGCCGTACCTGTCGATCTGCCCACGGGCTTGATGAGGAAGGAGGTTGATGGATGAGTCGAAATACATCTCCGTGAGTCAAGCTCCTTCCACGATGCTGCGATTACGATCCTAAGAGCTGTAGGTTTTCGCAATACAACCTTATAGCTGGATGTTCGTATTCTCGCATAAGATTGCCATTGTCGACACTCCACACGAAGCCTCTCCACGTCTCAGAATGGCGGGCGCCAGCGAGATCGGCGAAGGCCGCCAAAGATACGGCGGGGTGTTACTCGATAGGAAATCATTCCATCGAGTAAGCAGTTATACCAGTGTCTGCCCAACAGTCTTTTTCCCTTCTCACCGACTTGATTCTTCTTCTCTCCTTCTTTTCTTTGCTCTCCACCTTTACTACTTTGCTTCTCATATACCATAATTTGTATATCAACAAACCACTACGTCAACAATGGAAATCCACACTGAATCACTCGACACTGTCAACAATGGCCAAGTCAAGGCTATCCCCGTAGAAGACATTCAGTCAACATTCGGCTCCAACAGCATCGACTTGATCAGCAAACCCCTTGGCTCCCGCATCCTCTCCTTCTCCGACGAATGGTTCGCAGCTGCCGAAAACCTCACCACCCCTACCGCACCAATTCGCAAACCTGGCGTCTTTGTCTTCTCAGGAGCCTGGTACGATGGCTGGGAGACTCGCCGCCATAACCCAGAACCCTTTGACTGGGTAGTCTTCCGCCTGGGCGTCGCTTCCGGCAGAGTCAAGGGTGTCGAGATCGACACTGCATTCTTCAATGGCAACCATGCGCCCGAGGTTGCTGTGCAGGGCTGCTTTGCTTCCGACGACAGAGAAGAAGAGATCAAGAGCAAGGACTTCAAGGAGTGGGAGACCATCCTCCCTATTCAGGAGTGTGGACCTTCGCAACGACATGCATGGCTCCTCCCCTCCATCACAAAACCTTACACACATATCCGTCTGCAAATGTTCCCTGACGGTGGCATTGCTCGTTTCCGCCTCTACGGCGATGTCCAAGCTGTCCTGCCCAAGGATACATCAGCAGTCTTCGACCTCGCAGCAACCGTCAACGGCGGTGTCGCGATCCAATGCTCTGACCAGCACTTCGGCACAAAAGACAACCTGCTGCTCCCCGGTCGTGGCAAGGACATGGGCGATGGCTGGGAAACCAAGCGCACACGCGGCGAACACATCGATTGGTGCATCATCCGCCTAGGCACCACTGGCCACATCTCCAAACTGCTGATCGACACCGCACACTTCAGAGGCAACTTCCCACAAAAGGTGCAAGTGTTCGCTGCTGAAGCTGGAGAGGCTCCTGCTCATGATAGCAGCAAGTGGGTCGAGATCTTGAGCCCGCAAAAGACTGGTCCTGACTTCGAACATATCTATGAGGGAGATGTGTTGAAGGAGGTTCAGGGCAAGGCTTATGGCTACGTTAAGTTGGTCATGATTCCCGATGGTGGTATTTCGAGAATCAAGGTCTTTGGCAGCAAGGCAGTGTAAAAAAAAAAAAAAAAAGAAATGATTTCTGTCTTACATGTATTGAAATGAACAATTGACCTATCTCCGTCCTAGAAACCACTACTGCAGCTTTATTCACTGAATGCGCCTCTGTATCAGGGACCGCCCACCGTATCGCAACGCGAAGCTCAAGGGCGCTTATTGAAACGATCACACTGGTCCTTAAAGGTAGGTACGTAGGAAAAGATGAGCCTTGCGGCTAGAATATGCATTCCAAGGCCCTTTGACTCGTATTCTCGTTTTTCCTTGCCTTCACTTGGCGGATCTTGCAACAACAATTCCGTCGATATGCCACTTAGAAGTTGTGATTTTCCCGATTGCGAACGCCCTGCCGAGCGTGGGAGCGGCGACTGTATGATATGCTCCAGTCATCGTTGCTTGCAACACCTGGCGCCTGAATTCCATACATGTCCTTCAGAGGTTCGTGTCATCTCACCACTAGACCAGAGTAATTGAATTCTAATCGTGCAGGGCAATGAACCAGATGCTTTCTTCGCGGCATACGACTCCGCCAGAAAGGGGCATCTGCAAGCATTACTTGACAAAGTCGACTTCGATGCTCTCAGATCCATTGCGACTCGTCTTCACGACAATGTCCCCTGCTCCATACCCGCTCTCCTGAATGCCGGTGAACAGGCGAAACCAGATGCCGAGTCCAAGCAGATCTTGGATCAGACAGGCGGTCAGAATTGTAACATTGACATCTGCTTCGCCGACGGCGTTGTCTGGATAGCACGACTCAGATTTGAAGAACCTACAGTACTGCCTCACGATGCACAAACACCAATCTCCATAAGTGAAGTGGAAACTCTAAAGTTCCTCTCGCGAACCAATATACGAGTTCCAGAAGTGTTTCACCATTCATGCAACGAGACCGAAATTGGAACTCCATATGTGCTTATGGAAAAGCTTCCTGGAAAGCCATTGCAATGGTCTAATGCTTCAGCCCAACAGAAAACAAAAGTCATGGAACAACTTGCAGATGTTTTTCTCGAACTTGAGAAACATCCCTTTCCAGTGACTGGATCTCTTTCTCAAGGTGGAGTGGTTGGACCGTTCGCTCAGAACCACATGTTTGTGTCTCCATTTGAGTCACTTGGACCGTTTTCTACCTCGAAAGATTCACTCACGTCGATCTTGACACATGAGATAGACATGATCAAAGATGGAGAGCTATCCACGCTTGCCACTGACAACTTCTTGACCCATCTCTGGAGGCTTGAGCATTTACCCGGTCTTTTGGCAAATGCGACGGATAATCACTTCTACCTGAAACATGCCGATGATAAGGGCGACCACATTCTCATCGACGAAGACTACAACATCACCGGGATAATCGACTGGGAGTGGGCATCAACAGAAACCAAGAACTTTGCATTCAGCTTTCCATGCATGATGTGGCCTGTTGTAAAGTATTACGATGGCAGTAATGAATTGTCACAAGAGGAACTTGAGTTTGCGCAAATGTTTCAACGTCGTGGACGAGAAGATATGGCGCAGATGATTCTGCAAAGGCGTGCATGGCAAAGATTCCTCTTTTTCATGGCGGGTGCAGGTGTACCCTCTTACGACGAGTTCAGAGATTTGTTTCAGGGCTTGAGAAGAAGCTTCGAGGGAGAAGACATCGGGTCATACCTAGAATGGCGAAAACGCGCCTGCGAAACCAATGAGGCCTCACTCATGGAGTTTGGAAGAACTCGCACTGGTGGATCGCATTCGACTTCACAGGTTCCTGATGTTCATGGATCGCAAGAACGTAACAAGGAGTGAAGTTATGCTGTTTGCTTTGCTAGAGACATTCGTCCGTATCAACCAGAGATGGTCTATAGTACCAAGAAGAACTTCAAACTCGTATTTCGTGCCCCGCCAAGGTGAATCACAAGGTCAACCTCCTCAACGCATCTGGAAGTGGTAATCAGGTAGCTCAAACTTTTTAACTTGACCACCAAAGCTAGGCAGCGAGGGAAGAGAATTAAACAACTTTTGAAAGCCTGGTCGCGCGATTGTTCCAAATACGAGCCTGAGAATCCAGATTCCAAGGTCTGATTGAGGGGCGGCGAGCCTGGGTGCTCTTCCTCCTAGCGGTATGGTACCATTTTCTCGCACAAATCCTTCAAACTTCTTCCTGTAGTTGGTAAATGCTGCAGCTGGATCTTCGGGGTTGGCTGCAAGTTCTCCTGCGAGAATGTAACTTCCAAGCACAGCCATTGTGGTGCCTTGCCCGGTCAAAGGAGAAGGACAGTATGCCGCATCGCCGACCAGAGCACAACGGCCAGTGTGCCAAGTATCGAGTCTTACTTGCACGACTCTTGTGAAGTAGAAATCTTGTGACTCTCGCATGCCTTGTATGATTTTGTCTTTGATGCCACCAACGCCTTCGAAGCGCTTGTCCAAAAGAGCTTTCTGTTGCTCTACATTTCCATGTCTGGCTACTTGTTGCAAATCTGCAGCATCGGTTGTTGTGACTATCAGATATCCAGAAGCTCGACTTCCAGTCTTGTCGATCGGCCGCATCCACATGACACGTCCTTTGTTGGCATGTTGCAAGATAGAGTGGGTGATTTGGTGTTTGGGATCGACTTGCATGGAGAAGTAGGCCACATATGTATCAGTTTGCTTGAAGCAGTTCTCGATTGTTGTTTTGTCGAAGGTCAGGCTTCGTACTCGAGAGGCAACGCCGTCTGCGCCGATGATGGCAGTGTACTCTTCCGGTTGGTTGGTATCTGAGAGAGTGGCTATCGCGGAGGATGTGCCTTGTTGCATATTGCTTACTGTGCATCTAGCAGATAGTTAGAGAAATCCCGTTGGGGACGTAAAGATAAGAAAAACTTGCCCATATCTATACTTCACACCTTGTTCTTTTGCAGCATCCATGAAGATGTTCGTCAAAGTCCCACGCATAATCTATTTCCAAATTAATAACTATTTCCTCCGAACATCTTGTCTTACACACCTCAATCTCATTAGTAGGCGAAAAAGCCGACTTGCTCTGATCAGCAGGATTGGTCCCAACCATCCCAGTCTCCTTACCCGCATCGTCCAGCAAAGCAAAGCCACTTTCTCCAGTCGTGTTCTCTTTTATCTTTTCCCACAAGCCCATTTTCTTGACGATGTCGACTGCTTCGTCTGTGATGTCGATGCCTTGGCCATAAGGAGGTATGGTTGAGCGTTCTGCGATTGTTACTTTGAAGCCTGCTTTTGCGAGCCAGAAGGCGGTGCTTGAGCCTGCTGGGCCGCCGCCGACGATGAGAATATGGTGTATTTTTGAGCCTTTCGGTCTAGGAGTGCTGACTTGTGAGGAATAGTGTCTGTTGCTGAAAATAACATTGACTGTAGACCTAGAGGTGGTGTTTGATCTTCTCGTTGCAGGTATAAGAACAATAGCTTTTGTCCTTGAACCAAGAGATGGGCTATGAAGTAACGATTTTTGCCGTAGAGTATACATGGTGGACTGTGAAAAAGCAGAGAGCAATCCGCTGGTATTTATGTGCAGATTCAAGATGATAGTTGTCCATGATGTAGATGATGTTTAGATACCAAGTTTGGTGGTAAGGAGCGCTTTCGGTACTTAGTATACCCCAATAGGCAGGGATCGGCATTGTATCTCGGGGACCGGCCCCCGAGCTACAGCAGGTAGTTTCCCATCACAACGAACTCGACAACCTGCTTACACCATTTAACGGATGCAGAAACATCCTATATAAGCCTGTAAAAAAAGATTGTGTTGAGCCACGTCCCATAAACGCCAGGGTGCACCATGTAACACACATTGCAAGATACTCCATATCTAGCTCATACTGCATTCCTGATGTCTGTACAGGTTGGGTGGAAGTGCTTTATAAGGTAACAAAAACAGAGGCAATCCGGTAGACAAGGCGCTGGAAGAGAAAACCCTGATGTTAATTTATTCGCGTTGCCCCATTGGACAGACTGTACCTTGAGTGAATCATTGCTTACGGCGGCTTATAGTGCTGATCCTACGCTCCATAGCATCAGCACAGGTGATTGTTATATGCACGGGATGCCTTAACACCACTGTATAAGAAGACGATTACCGAAGTACAAAACTGCCTTGCTTTTATTGTTAAGTCTTACCAACAGAACCAAGAACGCATTCTCACACACATCACAAATCTACGCAACATGAGGTTCGGCTGGAAACAGAACAACTTTGATGTCAACGGCCGAGTGCGTTGAAAACTGCTTGATACATGATCTTACTAGCTGACACGCAATCAAAGACAGTGGTCATCACTGGCGGCTCTCAGGGCATGGGAAGAGGACTGGCAAAACTCTTGGCTCAGAAAGGCGCACATATTGTCATTGTTGCGAGAGACCAAGAAAAGCTCGAAGCTGCGTTAACATACATAAGTGTACATGACTTGCGCGACCAATATTTCTATATCTGACTTTTACGCAGGCCGCTGCCAAAACCCCACAGACTCAGCGGTTCCATGCCATCAGCGCGGATGTTACGATCGCTGAAGAGAATGATCGGATCATAAGAGAAGTGACCGTGTGGAACAATAGTATACCACCAGATGTGGTCTGGGCAAATGCAGGAATGGCTCATCCTGATCTCTTCATCGATACCCCTGTCGACGTGCTCAGATCACAGATGGATATTAATTACTGGGCGGCGGCATATCTCGCTCAAACAACCTTGAAGACCTGGCTTGCTGCACCTCAGACGGCAGGTGTCACGAAGCCACGGCACTTCATCATGACTTCGAGCGTGATCTGCTTTGCAGGTATTGCAGGCTATGCGCCGTATGCACCTGCCAAATCTGCCATGCGTTCGTTGGCGGACACACTCCGCTCTGAGCTCAACCTGTACAATGGTGCTATGTGTGAGAGTGCCACAGGGACTTCTTCTCCATTTATCGAGATTCATTGCGTCTGTCCGGGCACAATCACTAGTCCTGGGTATGAGAATGAGCAAAAGATCAAGCATGAAATCACAAAGATCCTTGAGGAGGGTGATATCGCCCAGACTGAAGATGAGGTTGCGGCAGCGGCAGTCAGAGGCCTCGAGAAAGGTAAATTTCTGATCACTACTCAGCTTGTCGGCCACGCGATGAGAGCCAGTGCGCTGGGGAGTAGCCCAAGAGATGCAAAGTTGAGAGAGACGCTATTCAGCTGGATAACTTCAGTCGCTTGGTTGTTCATTGGTCCGAGTATGGACAAGAAAGTTTACAAGTATGGGAAGACGAATGGTGTTAGAAAGAACTGAATCTGCCAGATCAGGGATTCCAACAGTAATCTGCAGGTGTAGATTATCTGTCCGAGCCTTTTGCCTACTATTGCAATAGAGGCAATGGATTGCTTAGAAGAGTGAATGCCCAATTTTAATGGCAAGTTGACCTGATGGAATGTCATCGATTCAGCCTTGGAGTGTGTTCCAAAGAACTTTTGTCTCTGTGCTGCCCTGTTGATGATGTTCCTTGTCGGAAGCATCTGTTCGAATTGCCAACCAATTTAGTATTAGGACATGTTGCCAATAACTTGACTTCATGAATCTGCGACATGCGAAATGAACAAACAAACAACTCCTGCAGCAGTAAAGTCAGTGATGAGGATGAGATCGTTCGGTCAGGGTGTTCCCAGAAACATGAAGTTATGCATATCCACAAAACGCCAAGCCCGTTTATGCAGATAGCTTCACGCCAAAAAAAGGGTCCACAAATTTCATGTCCGAGTCGACGAAAATTTGCTTCTCGATCCGTTCCGCCATCTTCTTCATTTGCAAGCATTTGTACCGTTGAAAAGCAAAAGGATGTTGACGAGAGTGGGATTTGAACCCACGCCCTTTCGGACCAGCGTATTGGAAGAACCTTAAGCTGGCGCCTTAGACCGCTCGGCCATCTCGCCCTTGATGCAAATCACCTCCTAAGCTAGGGTACAAGACGAAGCGGGCGACGGGTTTGCATTGACGGTGTCCTGAGGTCAGTCGATGAGCGTCCCTGATAATTGCCGATGTAGAGATTGTCTGTAAGGAGAAGTGTTGCCAAGAGTGACACCGATGCTTGTTGACAATGATCATGAGAATGTTCATCCAAGCATACGGTCGATGCTGATGTGCCTGCATTCCAGGAAGACCATAAAAGACCACAAATGAAACCAGATGTTTTCCAAGACTGTGTTGAGTATGAGCATTACTTTCCAGCAGGCCTCATGGTCTACCTTTCAACATCCGGAGACTTTGGACAAGCTGATGCTCCAGACGCTCGTCGGAAATCTCACCGTTCCTCAATCGTCTCAAGTGTTGTACTCTTTGAAAGACCCGTACTGAGATTTGACCATAGTCGTAGAGGATGAACTTGTGGTAGGCTTGTAAGTTCGGCATGTCGGCGTTGATATGTTGCAATGATGAGAGCAGTATGGTGAAGAATGCCAGTAATGATGTCGTTGGCGTTGTCTTCATAGGCGAAGACGTCAACGGTGAAGAATGCCACTTGTCGTTCTCTCGTAATAAGTGTACCAGTAGTGGCTACCCCATATCGCCAAGATGGCTGCTGGATCATTTCCCCCCATATTGCGTCGAGAGCACACGGTCTTGCCGCCGACAGTGACTTGTTGCTGCGAAGGACCTCCAGCTCGAGGGCACCCGCAATGCCCATCGCGGGGAGACTGGCCCGAGCTTCAAGACGTCAATCCGACGACGGCTTGAAGAGAACAGCAAGCGCAGCGAAAGCACCTTTGTGCTCGTGTCTGACCACGACGAACCATCGCACCAAGAATCAGGAGGCATGTCTGATGAGCTCTGCTCGTGCGTCTATCCAATCTCCAGATACTTTCGCATCGCCAGGCACATGCGCCACCGATCTACGAGCCTAGAGAGCGTGCATATAGGATCGGGGCTTCCCGCTTCAACATCAAGCATGCGCTGCCCACTCTTCCTCGACCGGCGACAGGAATGCTTCTATCGCCACCACATTGCTTCGCGTAAAGCAAAGCTTGCAATAGCATGCCGCTCATTGTGCAGCTATAGCTCCTGTCAAGCGTCTTGTCCAACAGAACCGGTCGTGCGTAAGTGCTTGTCTCCTTCCTTATCAGTCCCCAGCCAAGACTTGAGATAGACTGTGCGTCTCAATCTCAACCATGTACACTCCTGATCTACACTCCATCAAATGTTTGCTACCAACCTTTCACCAATCTTTGTGATCTGCTCTCGTGCTATTTGCTGTGCATTCTTCGGACTCCCGCGTGCCAAGTCGCTTTTAACGAGCCGTCCACACTAGGAGCTGCACCTTAATCTATCATTACCTCAAAGAAAGTATGGTCATC
Organism: Aureobasidium melanogenum CBS 110374; assembly: GCF_000721775.1. Taxonomy (NCBI): domain Eukaryota; kingdom Fungi; phylum Ascomycota; class Dothideomycetes; order Dothideales; family Saccotheciaceae; genus Aureobasidium; species Aureobasidium melanogenum. Next base: position 363,769 of record NW_024470054.1, on the reverse strand, counting down.
GCCTCAAGACCCTCCTTCGTGCCAAGGAAGGCTCATGAGGCCATGCCCTCGCAAGATATCACCATCGTCCTAGGTTATACTGCTTCTAGGATACGATTGGCGTCTCTTGGCCCTCGTCTCCTGCAACATGCAGCTTTTATGGTCACCTTGTTGAACACAAGCCCCTCATGATGGAGTCCCGCTTTTGGAAGGAGAACTGAAGATAAGAGTTGGTAGAACATCATATAAAAGGCCCCTCAGTCTTCAGATCTGTGTGGTGGTTCAAGGTTCAGCGTCTCTCTTTCAGACAAGATGTGGTTCAACATCGCCACTCTTTTGGCTCTTGCCCCTTCTGTTCTCGCAGCAGTCACAGACAGTAGTGCTGAGAAGAAGCGCAATGTCGTACCTGGAGGATATATCGTCGAGTTTGAAGATGTCATGTCGATTGCTTCGGACGTGCGTGTCAACGATTCGCGAGTGATAGACTTACCATTGACATGCCAAACAGACCAAATCCAGTTTCTATTCTGACCTCTCAAAGAAAAAGATGAACCCTACTCACCGCATGGATCTCTCTTCATCTTTGTTCAAAGGACTTTCATTCCATGTGGATACTGGTCTTGATCAGGCTGTGGTCGCTTCAGACATTCAGGCCATGCCTATCGTGCGCAAGGTCTGGCCCATCTCGCTATATGACACCCAGGATTTTGCAACCGCTCCCTACACCAATGGATCAAACTCTACAACTTCTTCTGATACCTTCTCTACCCATCTCATGGGCCACGTTGACAGACTACATGCTGAAGGTTTGACCGGAAATGGAACTTTCGTTGCTATCATCGATACTGGCGTTGACTATCTTCACCCTGCTCTCGGTGGATGTTTTGGTCCTGGCTGCAAGGTTGCATACGTACGTCATTACGATTCGAACTTGTAGCACAATCGCTTACTTGCAAAGGGTTATGATCTCGTTGGTGATGACTATGACGGCACTAACACTCCTGTACCCGACCCTGATCCGTACTCTGCCTGTAACGAGCATGGTACTCACGTTGCTGGTATCGTAGGAGCTGACCCCAATCCGTACAACTTTACCGGCGTTGCACCCGACGCAATTCTAGGTGCTTACAGAGTCTTTGGATGCTCCGGAAGTGCTGGTGACGATGTTCTTATCGACGCGTTCACCCGCGCATACGAGGATGGAGCAGATATCATCACTGCCAGTATTGGTGGCCCCAACGGCTGGACCGGTAAGTCAATCAAGAAGATCCCATGGGTACAACACTAATGCTTCCCAGAGGAGCCATGGACTGTTGTAGTCTCTCGCATTGTTGCAGCTGGAACTCCTTGCACTCTTGCTGCTGGTAACGATGGTTCAGAAGGCCTGTTCTACGGCTCTTCAGCCGCAGATGGCATTGGCGTCATCGCTGTTGGATCTATTGACAACATCGAGTCTCCTGTGTTCACCACCTATGGCACGTACACTGTGGACAACTCGACTGATGGTCAATTTGGCTACCTGGCAGCTTCAATTGGCATGCCCAACGTCAGCCTACCGCTATGGGCCGTCAGCAAGGACAGCACTATCGTTGACGATGCTTGCGAGCCTCTTCCTGCTGATACCCCTGATCTTACCGAAAAGCTTGTCCTCATCCGTCGTGGCACTTGCACTTTCGACACCAAAGCTGCCAACGTGGCTGCATTCGGAGCACAATACATTCTGTTTTACAACAACGCCCCTAGTCTCACCTCTCCCAGTGTCACCGATTCTGATATTCTTGGTGCGGCAATGGTCTCGGCTGAACAAGGTGCTTCTTGGGTTGCTAGTCTTGCTGCCGGTTCCGCCATCCAGGTCAATATCGACGGCAAGTTGACTATCTTCTCTAGCCCCGCTAACAACATCACTGGCGGTCGTATGTCTACGTTTTCGATGTGGAACCCTACTAACGAGGCTTACGTCAAGCCTGAGATCTCTGCTCCTGGCGGCAACATCCTGTCCACTCTGCCTCTGGAGCAGGGCGGTTACGGAGTCCTGTCCGGCACTTCGATGGCCACTCCCTTTGTCGCTGGTGTTGTTGCACTCATGAAGCAGGCTCGCCCTGATCTTGAGCCTCATACTATTCGTAGTATCCTCGGTACTACTGGTCATCCTGTCACTTTCAACGACGGCAAGACCACTTATGATTACTTTGCTCCGGTAGTTCAGCAGGGAGGTGGCGAGGTCAATGCTTTTGCTGCCGTTCACACGTCGACCGTCATCGATGTTGCCAACCTTGCTTTCAACGACACAGCACACTTTGTCCAAGAGGCAAACTTCACTATCACCAATCGTGGTAACAGCGACATTACTTACAACCTTGACTACGTCAATGCTGCCACCGCCTACACTCTTCCTGATGATGGCAGTACCCAACCTCAAACCTTCCCTCCGGACCTCGTCACCTCTGGCGCAAGTGTGCATTTCAGCTCTGGTAGCATCAGCGTCGCTGCTGGCAAGTCTGAGGTTGTCATTGTCACTCTCTCGCTTCCTAAGGACCTTGCAACCGCTCGTATCCCTGTATACTCAGGCTTCATCACTATTAACGGTACCAATGGCGATTCTCTCAACCTCCCTTACGCTGGTGTTGCCTCTTCGCTCAAGGATGCCACCGTTCTCGATGCCAGTACTGGATACCCTTATATTACCAGCACATCTGACAACACTTTCGTTCCTGTGGATGCTGGCACTGTCTTCACCATCTCAATCGCCAACACGACTGTGAACGGCACTACCGATAACTCGACCGGTCTGCTGATCCCCAACTTGAGAATTGGTCTTGTCATGCCATCGTCTTTGATTCGAGCTGATCTCCTTCCCTCGAACTCCACATATGGTACCTACACCAACACTACTACTATCCTCGGTGTAAAGACGCTTGGTGCTATTGCTGGTACGCCTTCTGTCTACCAGCCTAGAGCTAATGCTTGGAATACTGCTTTCTATGGTGTCCTGGACGATGGCAGAAGAGTACCTGCTGGAACTTACTCCATTCTTGTCCGCGCCTTGAGAATCTTCGGAGACGCGACAAACCCTGATGATTACGATAGTGCTGAGACTGAGCCTTTCACAATTAGATATGTTCATTAAGAGTTTAGGTCGATGGATGTACTTTCAATCTTACATTCTAGATAGACAAATGAATCAACTTACTTTTAATGAATTCACCTGACTCGATTTTGTGGCCTTTATGTAACCGCCACACCCTGTAAACTTGAACCGTCTTGGAGGTGTATCGCCACATTCATCCTTGTCTGCCAATGGTTTCTTGTGCGAGACCTATCTGGAACCGCGGCCCGGTATCCGGAGTCCAGATCTGGTTGTCCGTCATGCCTGCACTGAGCTCTCTTGATGACAGAAGATTGCTTGCAAGCACGCCCCAAAGTGTATCAAGACTGCCTACAGCAACATTGAAGGATGGTAGAGAGCCATGATTGGGCTCCACGTTGCCATGAATTACGGTTTGGGTAGCGAGAGGAATTGCGAGAACGTAGGGAATCATCGTTTCAGAGGCCCATGGAGTCGATGTCGGTATTTTGGCGTCGAAGAATGATTGGAGCGATGCCTCGTTCACCACCAAGCATATTTCTGGCATCAATGCTCGATGTAATGCATCCCTTTGCGCAACAAAGCTTGCATATCGTTCTAAAACCTGCTGCACACTGGCGTTTTGAAGCTGCGTGTCTTCAATCCATTTGATGGTGAAGCGACGATTGACATCAGAGATACCCTCAACAAGAGATTCCTCATCGAACACGGATGCAATCACAACATCCCACTTGGCTTTGAACAGACTCCATCGCTCATCGTCATCACAGCAACAAGTCCTAAAAACAACGAAACCCCAGGGTTGGTCTCCGGGAAAGTACTGCTGTAAAGCTTTCATACGTCTCGGTCTTGCTTAGTTCATCAACTGTTTGGATCTTTTGGCCGCCTGCAGCGACTCGTGCGGCTTCCTCTGCAGCAACTCGTGCTTTGTGGTTGTTACTTGCTTCTTTCATGAGGTCTTTGAATCCATCTGTGCCGAGAGCGGAACGCAAGCTGTCAAACATGAGGTTCTTTTCGTCCTCGGGGAGAGAAAGGATGTCGGTGGAGGTAGCGTAGAGAAGGAAGTCTTTTGACCAGCCGGGTGGTCAGTATGCTCCTGGTATTGAGTCATGGCTGGACATTCTCTCGCGTTGTTATGGTAGACGTGTGTGTGGATGGAGCTTAGAAGAGGATATAAAGTGAAGAGCAAGGAATACTCGGTCGAAGTTAACGTGTTTACCAAGATCAATCTACATGCAATCAATTAAAAACATAGTCTTGGCATGATGTATACTATGTATATTTTGCTTAACGACTTTGTTGGTCGAATTGCTCTTCTACCGACATCACCCTATTGTGATTCAGGTTGCATGGATCATTCGATCATGGCTTAGACTTTCTCGCCTCAACTTTCATCATAATGCAAACAAGGTGTCAAGTGCCTCTATTCCTGCCACAATAGAAGCTACATATGCCAAGCTATATCAAAATCACATCAAGACACATCTTCCAATTCCACGAACTGGTTGAGACTGCTCATTGACATCCTCAGACTGCAGAATATTGAGCAATTCGACGAGAACAATGTGGAGTTGTTCCAACTCAAGAGCTAGATCTTGACGAGATTGGATGTCGTGCTTGAGATTGGGCCTGCTTTGATCGTCGCCGAGTTTCGCATCGAATTCTTCGACATCGTGTAGAGTGTTGGCCAGAGATTGGCTTTGAGATCTTGCGGCGTGGATACTCTGTTGATAGACAAAGGATGAACCAAGTCTTGAGATGGTAAGAGCGGTTGCTGGAGTTTGTATTCTTGTCGCTTCTGCGATTTCCTCCTTTTCTTCTCCCTCCTTCTCTTTCTGTCCTGTCTCCTTTGTTCCTTGCTTTGGCTGTTTCTGTTCTTTCTCTTCCAGCCTCCGAGACTCTTTCCACGGCCAACCTGCATCGGCATCTTCACAAACAGAATTCCACATTTCAAAGTCTTCGTAGACGGAAGAAGAGTGTTTGTAGCCTCCGTATCTGGGGATAGAGGCGTTGCTGCTGGAGCTCTTGTTGTCGTTGTCACTATTTCTGTCGTTGATTCGGGTGTTGTCTGAGGGGTTCATTGTGGCAAAAGGTAGGAAGTGTGATTGGGAGTTTTTGGCGGAAGGCTGCGAGCGTTTGAGTTTTAGGTTGGAGGCCGGGTTCTTGTCAAGGTGGTCGAGGAGTTTATGTAACTGGTCAAGGAGCGGAATCGATGTGTCCATGGTCCTTGTGGCTCAGACGAGACGAGGCGAGATTGAAGACACATATTGATCCGAACCATATGTCGTGTCGTACTTTTACAAGACATTTGTCTTTGTCGTGTCTTAGCACGAGGACAAGCTGGAACTGTATTGTCGGCATAGGCACGGCACAATAAGGCCGGCGAAGTCTCACTTCATAACGCAAGTTCAAGAAAGTTGAGAGATGAGTGTGGTAGGTTTTCATTCATCATACCAATTCCTGCAACATATCTTCCAAATCCTCTCTTCCAAACGGTACAGCCAACCTTTCAACACCCAAACTGTCTTTCTTACTTTCCACAATGTCGTGATCGTGAAACTCTTTAAGCAAGGTCCTGAAACTCATCTCAGATGAACAAACAAACTCTTCCACAGCCTTGTGATACAGTGTCCTGTACTCGACGCCCACGAATGCCGAAGTCTTATGTGCTTTGACTTTAGGTGTCGGTACCTTCTTTGGTGGACGGCCTCGGCCGCGGATTGGCTTTGTGACATTGCCGTGGTCCATATCCATGTCATCACCCGAATGGCCGAGAATACTTTCCGAGTCTGAAGAATCGTGGTGTATCTCAAGAGTGGTGTCGGCGAGGGCCAATTGTTCTGCAACTAAGATGCGGAATAAGTTTCTTGCATTCTCAGGCAACGAGCGTAAGACATATGCCACACCATCCTTTCCACCTATACGACGACCACTGCGGTTGAGCAAAACGTTAACCTCTTCTACAGGGTCGAGTTCTGCAGTATAGGGTGCAAAAGTCGTAGTATCGTGGAATAGGAAACGTAGCGAAGAGCGTTGTGATATGTCCCAGAGCAAAGGGAAGGTCGATGTGTCTGCAGATGCAACCAAGCAGATATTAGGATGGGCAGCCAGAGCCGAGATGGTAGATTGAAAGAGTGGTTTTCGGAAGAATGGGCTGTCGATCGAGTGGACAAGTATATATATGGGCGAGGAAGGAGGGTTAGCTGTCAGGGCGGACAGGAGGGCGTCCAGGAGAGCTTGCGGCTGGAGAGGAAGTTTGTTGGCTACCGAAGAGGGCAGGGAGTGTTTCGCGATGGTCGTCAGAACGTCTCTGACCGAGATATTGGGTGAGTACCCATTGACGATAATGAGGTTTGGCTTCTCGTCCGAGGCTTGACAGAGATGGTCTGCAAAGTCGAGAAGAAGATTTCGTTTAGAGCCGTAGCCGTAGATGCAGATATTGAAGCCTTGATCGAGTTCAAACATCCACTGATCGAAACCATTCTCATGCAAGCTGGCCAGAAACTGTTTATCTGCCGTGTGCGGATCGTTGTATTCATTGATCTTGGCAAAATAGTCGTCATGGTTGAGAAGAGCATTACTCGGCAGAGTATTTGTTGACGTTTTGACACCTCCTGGCCTGTTCTGAAAGAAGTACAGCTCGTGTGGTGGCATATCCTGGAGTATGGGAGACGGCTGCCTCTTCTTGCCTTTCGGTCGTCCCCTGGGCCTAGGAGTTTTTGAGGGAGTGCCTGGAGTAGCGGTGATATTGTCATCGTCTCCCATGTCTTGATCTGATTCAACAGCGTCGTCCAGAATCTCGCGAGCCAGAGCATCTTCCAGGCCGATGTCATCGACAGCAGACTCATCTTCATCTTGTGGGTCGAACAATATTTTATGGCTCTTGCGCCTGGCAGAACGATCTGCATTGAGAGCGGCCGTCAAGGGAGAATCTTTAGTTGGCACATCTTGAATGTCGTGGTCGACAGATTTGGCTGGAGTGGAGAAGAGGACTTTGCGCAGAGATCGTGGTGTTCCCTCTTGCTTGAGGGTGGATTTGAGGATGGAGCGCTGTTTCGAGGGCGTGTCCGCATTGGTGTGTCGTGACGGTGTCTCTGCGTCGATCATCCTCCTCTTAGATGGTGTCATGTCCACATCTTCAGCCGGGAGTGATTCTGCCGTGTCTTGGTCATCCTGGCTTCTTGCTCGTTTGGGCATTGGAATATTTCGTTTGTCGTGTTGGCAAAGGATCCAATTGTTTACTTGGAAGGCGCTTCCAAAGTCCGACAAAGGCAGCAACAATAGCCGGACAAGTTCCCCACAGATTGATAAGATTAACCGCGATGGGTAGCTGTTATCGCGTGCAGCTTTGACTCACCAGCAGTTGCCGTTTCCCTGTCTTTTCCTCTCTCTTCCCCAATTGTGTGTTTGTATCAGTCAATTGACACTCGCCAACACCATGGCTGCCCCTCGAACATCAGCCACTCGTCGGCTGGTATCGCTATCGGTACAACACGCCCGATGCTACTCTGCTCCTACCGACGGCGCAATCCCACCTACCAAGGCCAAATATGTCCCTACCGAGGGAACCTACCCCAAGGGTTTCGTTGTTGGCAGCGCACATGCCCAAGTCAAGGCTTCAAACACAAAGTTCGACGACCTCGCCTTGATCGCCTCTGAAATCCCCTGTCCTGCTGCTATCGTCACTACTCAGAACCATTTCCAGGCTGCTCCTGTGAGCATCAGCAAGAAGATTATGTTCCAGCAAAAAAGCTGGAATATCAGAGGTGTTGTAATCAATTCGGGATGCGCCAATGCTGTCACCGGAAAGGGTGGCCGTGAAGATGCCATCCGCATGGCCAAGACTACCCATGACCTCTTGAACAAGCGCAATCCGAGTCGTTACGAAAAGGCTGCTGAGGCTGAAGCCAAAGAGGACGTCAAAGAGGGAACCGTCAAGATCGCCGACGACGACCAAGATGTATCCAGCATTCGCACCTTGGTTATGAGTACTGGTGTTATTGGTCAACGCCTTCCTATCGACCGCATCGAAGCAAAGATCCCCACCCTCGTAGAGTCCCTGGGCAACACCCACGAACACTGGCTTCGCTCAGCTCGCGCCATTTGCACAACTGACACCTTCCCAAAACTTCTCTCTCGCCAGTTCACTCTTCCCTCGTATCCCGGCATCACCTTCTCCATTGCCGGCATGACCAAAGGAGCCGGTATGATCCATCCCAACATGGCTACCCTTCTTGGTGTCGTTTGTACAGACGCTCCCATTCATAAGACTGCTTTAAGGACACTTCTCTCCACAGCCACAAACTCTTCCTTCAACCGTATCACTGTTGACGGTGACACCAGCACAAATGACAGCGTTGCCCTCTTTGCAAACGCTGCCGCTGCTCCTAACAGCGACCGCATCCATCTCCAAGGTCTCGAGCCAAAAGACATTCCTAGAAGAGGCTCCTCTATGGAGGGCGAAACACTCGAGAAGCAGTCAGAAGATTACAAGGAGATGAACAAGGTCTTGACATCTTTCATGGCCGATCTGGCCAAGCTTATCGTCCGCGACGGCGAAGGTGCTACCAAGTTCGTCACCGTCAAGGTAACGAAAGCTGACAACAACAACGCCGCTCATGCTGTTGCCAACTCTATTGCTACCTCGGCCCTTGTGAAGACTGCTCTGTACGGCAAAGACGCCAACTGGGGCCGCATCCTCTGTGCCATCGGATATGCTCCCGGCCACACTTGCATTCGCCCCCAAGAAACCTCTGTCTCTTTCATCCCCGCCGACGGTACCGAGGAGCTCAAGTTGCTAGTCAATGGCGAGCCTCAAGCTGTTGATGAAGCTCGCGCTGCCGCCATCCTCGAGATGGAAGACTTGGAAATTCTCGTCAAGCTGAGCAACAAGGAGAAGGATGTCGGTGAAGCCACTGTCTACACCTGCGACTTCAGCCACGAATATGTTACCATCAACGGTGACTACAGAACTTAGAATGCCTCGAGTGATTCGAGATGCTCTTATTGTAAATATCTGCACACTAGAGATGTAAGGGATATCGGACAGGCAATTTTAGACGTGACGATTATAACGCAATTCTATGCCATGTTGAAAAGTTCTATCATCTTCTTCTCGAGTCCCTTGGACTTTGACTCGTGTCTATTTACATGTTATTGCAAGGATTTCTAAGAATGGCCCTCTACAGCTGAGCAAAACCAGTCAATGCAAACGTAGCGCCAAAGGCCAGCTTAAAGGCTACGTTGTCTTGCATGGCAGAGCGCAAATCAATGCTGGTAAAGTAGCGTTGCATGCGGTTGTAAGGAATCAGACTGACGCCCAATTGAGACTCGGCAAACTGTTTTGACGTCAAAATCAGCAATTGCGAAGGGAGTGTAAGCAAGTCACAGGACAGGAAAGCAGGAACAGCAGGAAATGGAATATGTACCTGTACACCAACGATCAAAAGACCAATAAGCAGAGTCAACGGCTTTGAGAAGAGAGAAACTGCCAGTCCACCTAGCACACCTGTGTTTCCGTATCAGCATCCACAGTTTCTGGAGTCAAAGAAGTAGGAGTTACAAACCGGCAATACTTCCACTTGAGATTTGGCGTACGGCATTGGGGTTGAGACCTCCTCTACGTGTCACCACGGGCACTTTGGCATTGCTTGTGTATGAGTTGAATGCATTAGAAGCGCTGGAATCGCACAGAGCGTAACGGGTTCTCCTAGGAGTGAGGAGAGAGTAGGATGTGAATGCTGCGCCGAGACCGAGGCCAATGCCTAATGGGCGCGAGTGCAGCAGGAAAGACATTGTGGGTTAGGGTTGTTGAGGTTAAGTGGTGTGATTGTTGTTGGTGAGTCACTGGTCTCAATGCTTAGTTGGATTCGATGGTAAGGAGGTGGTTTTTGGGACTGATTGTTGTTGTTCTGATTGTCGTCGGATGTCAATGACGCTGATCGCGGAAGCTTGGACCCTGACTTGATGGACATTGCGGAGGGGTATGCGGTGCGCTAGAAGTTCACGAATTTCTAGCTGCGCGAATTGTTCTGTCCTCCAGATTCCCACTGGTCAGGAGACTTAACAAGATGCCGCGGTGTCATTGCAGATACTACTGGAACACATCTCCGTGGAATCATGGACTGCTCCATTGTCTGACCTCTTCGGAAGAATTGAACGACTTACGACAATTCCATGATGTACGGCTTCTGTACATCCAATTCCTGCAGAACCAATCGGGGAGGTTCGGTGGTTCGGCGCCAGTTCTCGAAGGTCCGCGCCTTCCGACAGCGGGGCATGGGGCGGGCAGGCGTGGATCGTTCTCGACGGAGAAGCACCTTGGCGGTTCGCCGCCCTACGCCCGCGTGTTTTTCTTGAGTAATAATGCCCTTTATAGGCAGGTGAGTCACTCGAAAGAAGGCCGAAGTTCCTTGTCGAAGAGATATACTTTTTTGGATCTTGAAACCCAGGACCCTTTCTCTTTTCCTCCTCACACATTCTTTATCTCCTTGACCTTTTGTTTCCTTTCCACCTGTCCATCTCATACACACATATTCCACAATGGCCACTACACTACCCACCACCAACGGCAAGCACGATGGCGCCAATGGCACCGACGGAGTCGCCTCGTTCGCTGTCAAGGCTGGCCTTGCCCGCATGTTGAAGGGCGGTGTCATTATGGACGTCGTTAACGCTGAGCAGGTGCGCTCATCTCTGCATCAATCCAATGACATTGTCACTAACAATTGCCTTAGGCCCGCATTGCCGAAGAGGCCGGTGCCTGCGCAGTCATGGCTCTCGAGCGTGTCCCCGCCGACATTCGCAAGGACGGCGGTGTTGCCCGTATGTCCGATCCCAGCATGATCAAGGAGATCATGGACACCGTCACCATTCCCGTCATGGCCAAGGCTCGCATCGGCCACATTGTCGAGTGCCAGATCCTCCAAGCCATTGGTGTCGACTACATCGACGAGTCCGAGGTCCTTACCCCCGCCGATCCCATCTACCACGTTGAGAAGCACGGATTCAAGACTCCCTTCGTTTGCGGCTGCCGTGACCTTGGTGAGGCTCTGCGCCGTATCGCCGAGGGTGCTGCCATGATCCGTACCAAGGGTGAGGCTGGTACTGGCGATGTCATCGAGGCTGTCCGCCACATGCAGACTGTCAACCAGCAGATTGCCCGCGCTGCCGCCATGTCTGAGCCCGAGCTCCGTGCTTTCGCTCGCGAGATCGGTGTTCAGTACGAGCTCTTGAAGGAGACTGTTCAGCTCAAGCGTCTGCCCGTGGTCAACTTCGCCGCTGGTGGTATCGCCACTCCCGCTGACGCTGCTCTCATGATGCAGATGGGCTGCGACGGTGTTTTCGTTGGCTCTGGTATCTTCAAGAGTGGTGATGCTGCTAAGCGCGCCAAGGCCATCGTTCAGGCTGTTACTCACTACAACGACCCCAAGGTTTTGGCCGAGGTCAGCATTGGTCTCGGTGAAGCCATGGTTGGCATCAACTGTGGTTCCATGGACCCCAAGGACAAGCTCCAGGGCCGTGGCTGGTAAAAAGGTTACCACGATATGATATATGGGCAAGACAAGCATTTTCAACAAAAGAGCAAAGGCGTTATTGAACGGAAGGATAGACATCGGACGTAGCTCCGGAAGACATGATGATTACAAAAGCAAGGCGTATTAGCGTTCTTGGAAGAACTCGTTTCAGCAGGGTGAAATTCTTTAGGAGTTTTGTACGATAAGTAGCCAGCAACAAATCAACACGAGGCATGACACTTTTTACACGACTTACTCTATCTCTTGATGTTTGCTACAAGTATATATATCGCGCTAGTTCTTATTATGGAACTTAGATCGACATGAGATAAAGTGCGTCGCTTGCACAAAAAGCGGGTTCTTACTTGAGAAAGCTGCCATGTTGAGTAATCTGAGTGATTATCGTTCGACAATCTGAGTGGACCGCGGAGTGAGGTGCGAGCTCACCACGGTTTTGTGGCGTCGCGTTGACCTGTCTAGAGCAAGCCTCCGCTGGATGGATAGGTTGTTGGATAAGTGCACCAAGACGTGGACAGATATCAAATTTGTGGCGGTAAAGATATTGTGTATAAGGGTACTGCGTATGCCTAAAGTGGAAGTGAAGGTGGTTTAAGTGTTGCAAGTGCTAAGCGGTAAGACGTGAAGACCGACTGCTAAAGTGTGGTGAATCGTCGATTCGGCACGGTTCAAGCACGCATACAAGGCCTAGGCCATTTGGAGGCGTGTCAGGGTGTGAGAGAGACTGGAACGGCAAATCCGCCAGATTTGAGTCTTCTATCCTCCTGTACTTCATGCCTTGTTGTCGAGGTGTGTGTACGTGAAACTGGCAATGTCGACATCACCGCCGCCTACGGCGCCCGGCGAGACGTCGCGAACACGCGAAGTCTTTAAGTGAGTTTTCCGAGGTCAGTCTGGCCCACCCAGACCATCGGGCTAACAGTGTCGCCCTGTCTAGACTTCTGGAGCCCTTCGAGACGTCCATCCACCCTCTGCAGTTCAGCGACGGCGTAATCGAAAACAGAGTCGCTGTTGGGAGCGACGACACAGCCCTAGCTGCCTTTGCCCAGCTGGGTGCGCTGCGGCTCAAGGCTCAACGCTGTTTGATCTCACTCTTGTCCAAGAGTGAAGAGTTCGTCCTTGCCGAGTCTACACGAACCCTGTCGCTACAATCAGATCTGGTTCACAACTCCCGAGATGCTCTATTCCTGGGAACTACACGCTTTCCTCGCGAAGAAGGCTTCTCCGCTACTGGCCTCAAGCAATGGATCACCACCAAAGACCGCCGCGAAGACCCCAAAGAAGATGCATATTACTACACTGACGGCGTAAGCCCTCATTGGCACATCATCAGCGACATGCGACAGGATCCTGCCTTGCAAAAGCTCATGATAGTCAAGGCTGCCGCTACCATGAGGTTCTACGCTGCTGTACCCATCCGAACAAGTAATGGCCTGGTCATTGGATCTTATGCTATACTGGACGACCGCCCTCGCTTTGGAATCAGCGCTGACGAAATGGTGTTCATGGAAGATATCGCCGACACCATCACGGGCCACCTGGAAGCTAAACATATCGCTATGCAGAGACAGCGTGGTGATCGTCTGATCAAGGGTTTGGCCCTCTTCAGTGAGGGCAAAGACAGTTTACGAGATTGGTGGCTGGACACACACAGCAAGAAAGCCAGAGGTGAAGGGGCAAGACGTCGTCGCGGTTCCATCGAGGAGGAAAAGGCCCAGAACGATCGTGCTGATGAAGAGTTGGGAATGACATATAGAGCTGATCAACTCCCCCATGGTCGCACTCCAACGCCCACGCCCACCGATTCCAAGGACATCGAACCAGCTAGCCAAGCATCGAAGTCCGCCTTGAAACCTGGCCATATGGCACAGGACAAACATGAAGGCTTTGATCTTGGCCGTGAGATCAACACGGCCTTTGCTCGAAGCAGTAACCTCATGCGCGAAGCTATTAGTGCTGAAGGTGTTGCCTTCATCGATGCTGACTTCCATCGCTCCAAAGAATCCACCAAGAATCAAGCAGCCTCATCCACTGAGCCCGATAGCGACGCTGCGACTGGCTCTTCAGGCTCAGAAGTAACAACGCCAAAAGAGGAAAAACCTCTTACACCCGATGCTCAATGCTCTCTTCTTGGTTTCTCCACCAAGGTCAAATCTACCATTCGTGGTTTCGATCCTTCTGCAAGACACTCCAGTCTCCCAAAGACTTTCGTCCGCAGTCTCATCCGTCGCTATCCCATGGGAAAGGTTTTCAATTTCCATGATGGGAAAGCTCTTTCGAGTTCTTCTGGTACCGATATCTCCTCCGATGATGTCAGTGAGGACTCCAAGAAAAGCAGATCTCGCAAGCGCCGCAGCCGTGAATTCGTCGACGCTATGACTCTAGGTGAAGTATTCTCGGGACCTCGAAGTATCGCCTTCTTGCCCTTGTGGGATAGCAGACGAGAAAGATGGCGGTCGGCTGTCTTTGTCTGGAATGCTGCACCCAACAGATTCCTAGACAGGGCCGAGGATATCACATATCTAGCAGCTTTCAGCAACAACCTGATGGCCGAACTCTCACGTCTCGACGCTATAGCCGCCGATCAAGCCAAGGCCACATTCATCAGCTCTGTTTCGCACGAATTGAGATCTCCATTGCATGGAGTACTAGCGGGAGTAGAGCTTTTGCAAGAAAGTGAACTCACCAACTACCAACAGGAAATGACGACTACCATCAGTATGGCTGGCAAGACGCTACTTGACACCATCAACAACATTCTTGACTTTACCAAGATCAATAGCTTCTCAGACTTAGAACGCAAAGATCGAAAAGACAAGGACGCTAGTAGAAGTTCCGGTTTCAAGACTGCAGATATGGGCGAAGTCGGTGTTACGAGTGCAGTTGATCTAGCTGTTCTGACCGAGAATGTGGTGGATACCACCGTCACAGCCAAGAGCTTCCAGGCAAGTAAAGCTCAGCAAGAAGATGAAGACGAACTTGCCGCAAAGACACCAAAGCAAGTCGCGGTGGTATTGAACATTGCCAAGCGATCGAATTGGAACTTGAACATATCTCCAGGCTCCTGGACCAGAGTCATCACCAATCTTCTAGGCAATTCCCTCAAGTATACTAAACAGGGAACAATCACTGTAAGTCTGCAGTGCAAGAAGTCAGACCAACCAGACAAGGCTCTTGTATCCTTGACAGTTGAAGATACTGGTCAGGGTATCGGCAGCGAATATCTTCGAAACCACTTGTACACACCTTTCATGCAGGAAAACACGCACGCCGTCGGCACTGGACTTGGGCTTTCAATTGTCAAGCAGATTATCAAGGACTTTGGCGGTCACATTGGATTTGAGAGTGAGCTTGGAAGAGGCACCAAGGTGGTCGTTTCCTTCAATGCCACTTTTGAAGAAGACATGGAATCCGAATTTGACGTACCCAAGCGTCCCGATGGGAGCAACCTCAAAGTTGCACTGTCAAAATCTCTAGGCACGATCGATGGAGAACGAGCTCGCGACAAGACCATCAAAACAAACACTAAAAAGACTTGCACGGAATGGTTGGATTGCGAGGTCGAATCAGCGTCAGCTTCTGATGACACAAACGCTTTCGATGTCTGTATTCTGGCCGAAGCAGATTACGAGCACTGGCAAGAGAAAAGGAGAAACCCAAGGAGTCACTCACCGCCGCCCATGATTGTGCTAGGTTCAATCTCAGCTTCGTCAGTTGTGAGACAGAGCGCGTCTAAGAACGCAATCTTCATCAATCAACCATTCGGCCCCAGGAAGATGTCAAGAGCATTGACAGCAGCGCTACAAAGTCGTATAAAGTCACAATCTGCCCCTGCAGATCAAACTGTAGGCGCGGTCGCTTCCTCGCCATCTGTGCTGCATATTCTTACCAAACCGACAATTCTGAGCACGAACATTGACCCTCCACCTACCTACACAGAATCAAAGCCTGGTGCATCTAATCCTTCAACCCCAGTTTCGCCTCAGAAGATTTCATCCCCAGCAGCTAGCGAAGTCATCAACGACATGGATCCAAACCTACGTAAGGTCTTGCTAGTGGAGGACAACTCGATCAACATGAAACTTCTCGTCGCGACCATGCGCAAGTTGAAACGACCTTATACCTGCGCAGGCAACGGCTTGGAAGCTGTGACTGCGTACGCATCTGCACCTGCTTCCTACGCCTTGATCCTAATGGACATCTCAATGCCCGTGATGGATGGCTTCACAGCCACAGAGTTGATACGCAATCTCGAGCAAAAGAACAAATGGGACCGCTGCACCGTCATGGCCTTGACTGGTGTCGGCGATGCAGAAGCAAAAAAACGCGCCTTCCTCGCAGGCGTCGACGACTTCATGACCAAGCCCGTCAGCATGGGAAAATTAGGCAGCATCATCAAAAACCTCGAAGGAGAAGGAGAAAAGGAACAAGACAAGCCCAACACCACCAAACCCAACACGAACAAGCAGCAACTCGAATGCAACGAAAAAGTACAATCGAATGGACCTCAGCAGAATCATGTAATGCAACAATCTGCATGACGGGACAGCCGGAAGCAAGAGCAACAAGAGCAAGAGCAGATCGAGGTCCAGGATTTTGCTTCCGGCACACCTTCGAGTAGTGCTCATCAACAAGGAATCAAGAGGAGGAGGTCTCCGAATACTGATGGTTTTGACGATACAGAAGACAAGAGAAGGAGATCTATTGTTGAGACTCAAGCTACTGCGGGATCATCGTGATGGAAGGCTGCTCTTAAGGTGATGATGATGAATATAATCAACGGCCAGAACAGAGGCGTTAATGGACATTTTGAAGGAGGGAGGTCACAGGGTCTTTTTATGCTATTTGCGGGTTCACAAGCACATATATCCCATTCCTGGTCGGGAAGGAGGGGATTGGGGCGGCGCTATTAGTTATTCTGTAATCATCATATTGATCATGACACTTTTCGGTGGGATTGCTACTTGCAACCGAAATAACATTCGTTCTTCACTTTGCAGCCTGTGTCGTTACCTCGTTCTCATCTCAGGATGTGCAGAGAATAGATGGTCATAGAAATGCACGATATTGCTCTAGAAACCAATGTTTGTCCGCTGAGAGCCCTGACCCTGTCCACTCTCTCTGGCCATTGCTTTGAACACCCAGGCCATTGTGCATTGCTACAGGTCAAATCAAGGCGGCTTGTATGGTGGGAGAGAATGACGAAAAGATCAAGAAAAGGAGAGACATTCTATCGACCCTCACTTGGATGAACAGTGGTTTTGGCGACTGTAGAAATGCAGAGTAGTTTATGAGAACGAATGGTGTCCACTTGAGAGTGTTTGATTGGAAGGACTCTCTTCGGACATGTTTTTGAATTCGGAAATAATTGTGCATTTTGATATGTACACTAGGACATGGCTTTGCTTCGTGGGGATGTGCAAGATACCCCTAGAAACACTCGGGCACATGACAACATACAATAAGAGTTGTAGAAGCGTTTATTTGTTTTGATTTTTCTATCCGAAACCAGAAACCAAGAGACATCACTCGCTACCTACTCAAAGGACGTAACCGTCCCCTTACATAGCGCCCAAAACTCCTTAACCACAACGACCGTCTGTCTACCTCCCCTGAGTCCCAACACCTTAGCAGCAAACACTCTCTTCTCCTTCTCTTCCACATTAGTAGATGGGAAACTAGGATCCAGGAGTGCTTGCTCTAGGTGCTGTTTGGCTAGTCCAGGTTGTGAGAAGACAAGGGCGCGTAGAGGTTTACATAGAGATTCAATCTCTGAGCGTTGGGCTAGCCCACCTATATTAAAGATGACGGCGCGGGAGAGGGGAGAGGCGAAGGCGGTGAGGACGGAGAGGGGAGGTACTCGACAGGATGGGAGAGAGTGCGCAGTGCGTGGGTTAGCGAGACCCAGTAGTGTTTCCTGTCGACCGCGTATTAGTATCAGAGGTACGACATTCCGGTCAAGGCCGAGACGACAAAGGGGCTTACGAAGAAGTTGCAGGCATTGCGCTTCAACATAGGCGCATTGCCTACCATGCAGTTAATGACAAATTGCAGAGCTGCAGCAATCTCATCATCGGTAGGCGAGAGCAAAACATCTATATAGCTGACCAGCAGCCTTTGCATGAAATCAATGCAGAGCTGGGCGAGTTGAGGGTCATTAGCCGGGTCACCGAGCTGCTGCATCACCAGCGCTACTCTTTGATACACTGCTGACATCTCGTCAAACATGTGCGGTGCCGTTTTGCGCGAACAGTTGGAGACAAAACTGCATGCTGTACCGATGATGGCCTCGATACGGGGTGTGCTGATTTGTGCCTTGCTGATGAAGGCGACAGTGGCCGAAGGTGGGAAGACGAATGGACCCGGCTTTGTCTCCTTGAGACCGGCGCGCAGGATCGCACAGGCAGCATCCATTGCATCTCCCGGGTTGTGCAGGTACTCGACTATATTGATGCATTGCACGATGCGATTCTGAATCTCGATACCAGCTTGCGAAGTCCAGAAATTGCCAGTTGCGGCTATGTCGTCGTTTCCTTCTTCGTCATCGCTGTCCACGTCGATTACATCGTTGGTGAGCGCTTGGATGCCTTTGCCAATGCTGGCCAAACATTGCAAAGCAGACGTTCCTAGCACTTCGCTATCCTCTAAGTTTCCTTTATTCAGAGTTGCGATAGCTGTGTTGAGATCATTTTCGATGACCTGAATGAGTGATATCAGAGGCGCGGCCTTGGCTTCCTCGCTCGGTAAGGCTTGTATAATCGAGGCAAGAGCTGCCATAATTTTCTCTTTCTGATAACTATTCGCGGAAGGACCGGAAAGTGCTTGTGGACACTGTTGAAGAAGTTCGTCTAAATGTGGTGTCAGGGACTTGCGGCATGAGGAACAAAGCTGTTCAAGCGATTTTGCAGAAGCGTCTGCGAGCTTGACACGATCGGCAGGTGTAGATGCTAGTATTGTGAAGAGGAAGGTAAGAACAGGCGGCAAAAATTGCGGGTTTTTCTTGATGAACGAAGAGTATCGATCAACCAGCGTCATGGCAGCACGCTTGAGTTTGTTTGGAACATCTGTACTATTGGATGAGATGTCGCTAAACAATGAAGATCCAATGAGTGCTGAGAGCGCCTGGATGTTCTCATCTGACAGCGCGATAGAGTCTGATATGCAGTTGATTGAGAAGATTATGGCTTCGAGATGTAGCCATTGACAAGCAGGTAGGACATTAGTCGCAAGAACGACCATATTACTGAGAAGATGGGTCTCTGGAACGTTATTGACCTGGTCAAAGAAATCGCTGATGTTATCGCGGAAGAATTGCCAATGATCGACATTGTCTTCGTCCCACTCGGTCATTTCTGCAAGAGGTGGTGCCTGAAGTTTGGGTATATATGTCTGAACAGCTTGCATGAGATCGTTCCTTACGATTGCTAGGAAAGGTATTTCATCCTCTGCTGCGTCCATGAGTGTGTCGGCAATCGTTTCGGCGTACTCGATCCAGAACTCTGTCACGTTGAGAATGACTTGATCATCTTCAGCAGGGTAGCCAGGAGCGCGCAGTAGTTGTTGAAAAAGATCTGAAATCGGGTCAGTCTGACGATTGGAGGTGGCGAGTAGTCCTTGTGGACTGACCAATGATTTCTTGAGATGATTCCTGGTTTCTCTCCGATATCAAATCCTTGACTACCAATTTACCATAAGCAGTGATCAGCTTGCTGAATGCCACGATGGTTGGGTCTAGGAAGCTTTGGCCCTGGAGTAAACACTGCGGACCAACAGTCCTGCGTACTAGCAGTGATAGAGATTCGAGTTGCTCCTTTTGGAGAAATTTCGAGCGATACTCCAACGTGTTGACAAAGAATTCAACAGTGGGGTCTCTGACGCTTTCGTCGTGGTGTAATAGATGCTCCAGAGCCATCGGTGTAAGGTTCTGTAGAAGCTGCAAAGCAACAGGATCAGTGGTCCAATGGGCGAAACTGTACGTGACCCAAGCAGAGAAACAGTTCACGGCTTCGACACGAATCTCTGTGGACAGTGGTGTTGACGTGCTGAAAACATAAGTCATCAGTATCGCTGAGTCAGTGGTGTTGCTCTTAAAGATGTTGTCAAGGTGATAGTACTGCGGCCCCAAGACAGAGCTGTTTTGGACATCTTCGGCCAACACTCTGCAGAAGCGTACAGCCATGAATAACTTTAACCCTGACAGACCGCTGATAATTCGGCTGGTGTCTGAATATGTGCCAAGCATGTCATGAGGCACGACATCTCCAGCGTGCAATGAGCAAATGATTTGTCTCACAGTCTGAGTCCAGGGGACGGGAGACTGAATAAAATATGTGGCCATTGTAGAACAAAGCTTGTCAATGATGAGTTTGGGAGGCATATCGCCCAGCGCAAGGCGAATCTGTAGAAAGAAACGATGAGAGGTCGAATGGAGCGAATGGAAGAATTAAACTCACGAACCACAGGATCAGACGCGATCTCAATTCAGCGGCTGCCTGTTCATTGAGTGTACTCCTTTGTATCATCAGTATTCCAAAACGCATTCAGTGCTGATGAACTTTACTGACCTGTCCTTGTTGAGTTTGATCTGCAGAGTCAAAGCTCCGTAGAATTTGATGTTGGTGTCCGTATGGTCGAGCATAGCATCCGCAGCAACCCATCCTTGGTCGGACAACTGAATCTCCTGCAGCTCTCGCGATATCTGCGAGGCACCAGCTGCATATCTGGGATCGTTGAGTCGACGAACGAGCTCAATCGCTTGATCGGCCACACTCATTGTTGGTACTACAAGAATCAATTCAATTAGTCTTCCAGATTTAATTGCTCGCTCGATTGGCCTTGTGGGCCATTGGCTTCGGGTTGCTGTGAGCCACAACGCCGAGTAGGTCATCTTGGCCATGGCGAAGTCGACAGAATGCCCTCAAGTTGCAGAGGAACTCTTGTCGCGCGAAGAACCGCATACGAATGGTGAAGCGAAGGAGACAAATCTCGTCAACACGCACCAGAGATTGCGTGGGCAGCATGTGAGACGGGGTCAATGACATGGCCTACCTTTCAGAATTGGATCCGGGAAAGTCTTGCTATAGTAATCGACTCAGCCTGGGATCCAAGGCAAGATACCTCTTTCAGCTAAAATCACTCACGAGAGACAGACAAGGAAATCAACAGCCAGAGGCCGTGAAGGCAGTGCGAGAGATGTTGAGATCTCACGACGGGAAGGTGACTAGGTAGAGGGTAAACACCTACTGATGTCCTAGAGAAGCCTCCTATGGTTTGGTGATTGTTTTCAATAGTTGATTGTGAAGTAGAGATGATGTTTGCACGCAGGCGCCGCCGCCATGGCTCGCCCGGCGGAGCTTGCCGAACCGGGAAGGACCCTTCGGCGTCGGTGAGGCCGTGACTCCGTCATAGCGTGTTCAATCGACAGCAACACATCAAGCGACACGCGACCTGCAGATGCTACGTGGGCTTGCTAGACTCAGTCCATTCTCAAAGGGCAGCACTGCCGGAAGATTGTTTCACGCGTCGGCCATTAGAAAATATCCTATCGATATGGAGAAAGTAAACACAACCGAGCGACTCACGCAGTTGCGAGAACTCATGAAGCGCAACAAGGTAGATATCTACAGTAAGCCGTCTGGATGCATTTAGACAGACAACTGACTGACTCTCGCAGTTGTGCCTTCAGAAGACAGCCACCAAAGCGAGTACATAGCCCCTGCCGATGCTCGTAGAGGTCAGTTCGCATGATTCTATGCTCAGATGGTCAGGGCATGGTGTTGACGTGAATATAGAATTCATCTCTGGCTTTTCTGGCTCTGCTGGAACTGCCGTCATCACTCAAGAGAAAGCTGCCCTAGCCACCGATGGAAGATACTTCAACCAAGCCGAAAAGCAACTCGACAACAACTGGACTCTGCTCAAACAAGGTCTCCAAGATGTACCCACTTGGCAGGAGTGGTCCGCCGAGCAGTCAGAAGGCGGCAAGATTGTCGGTGTTGACCCCACCACTATCACAGCTCGTATGTCTCCCTCGAGACTTCCATGACCATCACTAACCGCATACCAGCCGATGCTCGCAAGCTGTCCGAGAAGATTAAGAAGAAGGGCGGAAAGGATCTCGTCGCCGTCAAAGAAAACCTCGTAGACTCAATCTGGGGCTCAGCAAGACCTGCCAGACCGAATGAAAAGGCCGACGTCCTCACTCTCGACTTTGCCGGCAAGAAGTTCCAGGACAAGATTGATGATCTGCGCAAAGATCTGGATAAGAAAAAGAGCGCTGGCTTCGTCGTGTCTATGCTGGATGAGGTTGCTTGGCTATACAACCTGCGTGGAAGCGATATCCCTTACAACCCGGTCTTCTTCTCTTACGCCGTCGTCACACCAACCACCAGCACGCTCTACATTGACGATTCCAAGCTCACTGCTGCCGCAAAGACGCATCTCTCGGGTGTTGAGGTCCGACCCTACGATGCCATTTTCGCCGACATGGAAGCTTTCTCCTCATCTTCTACTGGCGAGAACAAGTACCTCGTTTCCAACAAGGCTTCTTGGGCTCTATACAAAGCACTTGGTGGGGAGGAGAAGGTCGATTTGGTACGCAGTTTGATTGGCGACGCCAAAGCTGTCAAGAACGAGACCGAAATGAAGGGAATGCGCGAATGCCACATTCGCGATGGTGCCGCGCTGAGCGAATATTTCGCCTGGCTTGAAGACCAGCTCATCAACGAGAAGGCCAAGATTGATGAAGTCGAGGCCGCCGACAAGCTGGAGTCTATTCGCTCGAAGCACAAGCACTTTGTTGGCCTCTCTTTTGACACGATATCCTCTACTGGTGCAAACGCTGCGGTCATTCACTACAAGCCAGAGCCCGGCGCATGCAGCGTTATCGACCCCAAGGCAGTGTACCTTTGCGACTCTGGTGCTCAATACCTTGATGGTACAACAGACACCACTCGCACTATGCACTTTGGTGAGCCGACAGAGATGGAGCGCAAAGCATACACTCTTGTGTTGAAAGGTCACATCGCGCTAGACAACGTCAAATTCCCCAAGGGCACCACTGGATACGCGATTGATGTCCTAGCTAGACAGTTCCTCTGGGCCGAAGGACTCGATTATCGACACGGCACTGGTCATGGTGTTGGATCTTTCCTCAACGTCCACGAAGGACCTATCGGCATTGGTACTAGAGTTGCCTACAGTGAGGTTCCGTTGGCAGTCGGTAATGTCATTTCGAACGAGCCTGGCTACTACGAGGACGGTGCTTTCGGCATCAGAATAGAGAGTAAGTTTGTCTCGAAAATCTTAGACATGGGATAATCCTGGTTAACACGATCTAGATATGTTCATGGTGACAGAAAAGAAGACGACACATCAGTTCGGCGACAAGCCTTATTTGGGCTTCGAGCATGTCACCATGACACCGATGTGCAAGAAGCTCACAGACGCATCACTGCTCACGGCGGAGGAGAAGCAGTGGCTGAACGACTACCACTCGAAGGTGTACGAAAGGACCAAGGGGTATTTCACGCACGACCAGAGAACAATGAAATGGCTTGAGAGGGAGTGTGCAGCATACTAGAATAAGTTTCTCGTTCAGCGATACTATGATAGCGTGTAATGATACACAGACGTTGTTGAGAGAGCGATAACGCAATCTTGATGGCCAGATCAGGGAAAGTGTCGCGAGAGATGCCGAGGTCCAACCCCCCACGTCGGCCTCTCCAGATTGATCGGAGCTCTCTCGTGTTCCTGTCTCCAGACAAGTGTGACGACAAGCAGCAAACGACGAGGACAAATCATTGTGGGTTTGTAGCAGCAATTAAGCAGCAGACGAATACACCGATGCTGCCATGTTAGAAGGGACGCGCCGGTGGTTCAGGCGCAATCGCACCAGGTTCGCCATTGGAGCAGGCACGCTAGGGCTGGTCTATCTAGCCGGTCAATATGCCTGGAGCAAATGGTTAGAGGCGCGCCAGCGCATGGCCGACGAGAGGATCTCCAGAGAGAAGTAAAGACGACTTCTTCAGAGTCGTGGCTTGCAAACACGAGGCTGACAGCGTGACAGCCTCCGTCGCCGCTTCGAACAGAACCAGGAGGACTGCACCTACACCGTGCTAGCCTTGCTCCCTACAATTCGAGAAGAAATCATAGGCGCTCTGCCCGTCGAAGATATTACAAATGAACTGCAACGCCAGCGATCAGAGAAGCTGGCAAGAAGTACAGGCCCATCAGAAGCAGCTTCCTCTGAATTCCCCTCGGCTCCTCCCAGCACAACCGACGACTCTGCCAGCATCGCTAGCTTCCAGACTGGCAGCTACATTCATGCTAGTCAGATGGCCGATAGTCAGGATGCCAAGTCACTGTTGAAGAAGAAATCAAAGGCACAACTCTGGAATGACATGAAGATCAGCTGTGAGTCTTGTTTCGATTTCAGTGCCCATCAACGCCACTGACAAAATCTTGACAGCTATCACAAGAGCTCTGACTCTGCTGTATACCCTTTCTCTCTTGACTCTCCTCACTCGCATCCAGTTGAACCTGCTAGGTCGTCGTACGTACCTCTCTTCTGTCGTCTCGCTCGCCAACCCGCCGAACCCCTCCGACTCGACTCGCATCTCCCTAGAGAACAATGATGACGACAATTATGATAATGTCTACGGCAACGACTTCGAGACAAATCGCAAATACTTGACATTCAGCTGGTGGTTATTGCACAAAGGCACCAAAGACATTGTCGACAAGGTCACCGCTGCTGTCAAGGACGTCTTCGGTCCCATCAACCCTCGCGAGGATATGACTCTCGAACGTTTGAGCGAGCTCATTCTCGAAGTCCGTAAGAAGGTAGAGGGCGCCACTGAGGCCGAACGTCGCGAACACAGGTGGCTGTCATACATGCTTCCTCCTCGTGATCAAGAGGATCATGTCTTGTCAGAATCTGGTATTGATGCCATGTCTACATCGCCCTCACCTCAAGAGATGTCGCAAGATCCCATGCACGCGGCCAGCTCGACTTCTTCGAACGCTTCCCTTCGCAGATTGCTTGACGAGACATCAGATCTCATTGACTCGCCGACATTCACCCACGTCTTCACCCAAGTCCTCAACGCCACCTTCTCCCACCTGATCGACTACCGCGTGGCAACTGAAGCCTTCAAGATCAGCCCTCCAGCACCTGACTCTCTGTCACGCATCACCGAGATCAGCGACAAGAAGTGCAAGTTTGCTCAGACTCTTGCTGTCTTCTGTCGTCAAGCCCATGTCATCGCCGCTGGAAGTAGCGAGCCCGATGATCTTGTCGCCGCCGAATCTGTCGGCTCTCAAGTCAACGAGTACCTTGGTGCTATCGATCAGGTCAAGGATCTCGAGGCATTTGCTGCTGTTATTTACTCCAGCAACTTCGAGTTCGAGACTGCCGAACGACAGGCAGAAGAAGTCAAGTATGCAGCTCCTGCTAGTCAAATCATTGCACCTGCAACACCAGCACCAACTCAACCTGTAGAGACACCTGCACAGGCTTCTGCAGGTGCCTTGTCTGTTGAGGAAATGGATAATGTGTGGAATCGAAGCCAGGCTGAAGGCCGGTCGGCACCCAATGCCCCGACCTACAGTGAAGTGGTCCAAGCTCCCGCACCCGAATCGTCATCCTCACAACATCCCGAAGCACAAGAGTCACAAACAGCCGAGGAAGACACACAACTCACAGAAGAACAACAAGTCACAGAGCAACCACCACCAGAGCAACCAAAAACCTACGCAATGGCCGCAGCAGCAGCGACGACTATTCCTCCTCTCACTCTAATTGTCGCCACCACAGCCAAAAATGGCATCGGCAAAAATGGAACTCTGCCTTGGCCAATGCTGAAGAAGGAAATGGCCTACTTCGCTCGCGTCACCAAGCGCGTCCCTGGAGCAGCTTCCATGCCCGACACCTCCATGCTCGCCGAGACTTCGTCACAACTCTCTGATTCTTCTGAAGTTGCAGCATCAGCAAACATCCAACCACCCCAAAATGTCGTCGTCATGGGTCGCAAGACCTGGGAAAGCATTCCACCTAAATTCCGACCTTTACCGCAGAGAACCAATGTAGTCATCTCGAGATCGGAGAAACTTGAGGGCGTTGGTGAAGATGTTGTTGTGGGTGATAGTATCTCGTCTGCTCTTTCTACCCTCACTGCAAAGGCCAAGGAAGGTCAGGCGGCGCCTTTGGGTCGTGTCTTTGTTATCGGCGGAGGTGCTATCTACAAGCAAGCCTTGGAGATGGAGCAAGCAAAGAGTATTTTGCTCACTAGAGTCGAAGGCGAGTGGGACTGTGACACAGACTTCCCTATCGATGTCGACGCCGAACAAGGCTGGACAAGACGGCAGAAGGGAGACTTGGACGAGTTCGCCGGTGAAGATGTGCAAGAGGTCCAGGAGGAGGAGGTCAAGGGCGACAAGGTCAAATACGAGTTTAGACTTTACGAGCGGGTGTAAGGCCAAGCCACTCTTGAGGATCTGTTTACTATATGCATGATGAAATCGCTTTGGTTTTCTTGGTGTTCCGATATACAAGCTCATACACATGTCGAATTGCTGTTTCTTTTGGTTCTCGCTGTTCGTAAACCGTGACACTGGTCAAGATTCCATATGACTAGAACATGCATGAGGCGAGATAGAAAACCTGTACGGAATTGCATGTCGCAGAATCCCAGCGTAAGTAACCTCGTCAAATCGGCAATATCTTGGTTGATTTCGAAGCTAGGTTCTTCCTTTCACTCAGGTTCAGGTCGCTTCCTTGGCCATGGTGATGTAAACGCAAGACATCAGCTTGTTTGCGAGCAGACGCATCTTCTGAGTCGGTCTTCTATAAGTTTATTGACAGGACTCTGTCATCCCGACCCAGCTCGACACTATCAACAAGACATTGCTCGCTGTCTGAGACAGCATGTCAATAAAGCTATGGTCTGTCTTCGTGATACATCTCACTGTATCTCTTGGGAGAAGCGAGACCAGGATTGCTCTTTCCCTTTCTTTGAACTTCCGCGATGATGAAAGAACCAAGCGGAAAGCAAGAACAACCACGTTTGAGGCATATCTCACTCGGTTAAATTATGGCTTCATCCACTCGAGGATCGGAAAACCTCTCAAGCCATGTCTCATGCACTCCTGTCTCGACATGACTCGATTTCATCATCTCTTTGTGCCGCCTCTAAGTGTCTGAGACAGGGAACAAAAAACATCGATCGAGGATGTCTTTGGCTTTATGCAAAAATAGCACTCAGATGAGACTTCTGCTTCTTTATTCTCATCCTCGAGTCATCACTATGAACATCTGGAGATCATGATAAATAGATCAACAGACCTTCTCAATACACCAATTTGCATACACTCTCATTCTTGCTCTTACACCTTCTTTGCTGCTGGGCTCAGCGATCACTACCAGAATCTGAAAACGAATACACTTGTCTTCAATCATCATTCCTGCCTCCACTCCGCGGTCATGAGTGTCTACCCACGAGCATGTCCAATGCTCGTGGCCAGAAAACTCTCTAAGCAGATAGAATCTCATTGCCATACCTCATCGGGTTATCGTATACCAGTGTACATCAACCTCAGTAACCGTTCCTACGGTTACAGTTTGACGATCCCAAGCAGTGATAGTAACTCTGCTCGCATCCCAATTCCCAGGCGCTGGCGTTACCATCTGCTCCGTGTCTGGATGTCCATCTTGCAAATCCTTCAAGACTCCGCTGTTCTCCTTGAACGCATCCGTGTCACGCTTGAGGACAACCGCAATGTATATCCACGTAATGATGAATGCGAGCATAAAAGCCCCCATGCAAGCGAAGAAAGAATCAGGAGGATCGTCTCCATCCTTGAACTTGGATTTGGTAGGTTCAGTGGTAGTGTTGGCGAGTGTTCCAGCAGCCTCGCCTATATCGATAGTTGTGGGTTGATCGGTGGGCTGTAGGCGATTAGGACGTTCGAGAGGTCTTGAAGGAGGGACGTTTCTTGATGGTTGGAGGGGTGTAGTATCATCATGCTCATCCCATGAGTACATCTCGAAGCATATGCTGGTGCAGTGGTGGCTTCGCTTGATGGAGGTATTGCAGTATGCGTAGGGTATGCTGGGGGTTGTTCGGGCTCAGTCATCTCGGGCACTGGTGCGAAAAGATCTTAGATGCTCAGAGGAAATTAAAGGAATTGACAATTCATGTGAACTGGTCCTTCTTATACTCTCGTACGACGGAAGATAGAAGCATGCTTTTGTGGTCAGGTCATGTTGGAACGCGACCGATGAAATTTACACAATATTCAAGGAGTTCGTCCAAAGCTTCGAGAAAGCCCAAGGCCGCCCAGCGCTTGGTATCTGCTCGTATGACCGAAACAAGAAGCTGCTGGCCCGAAGGTTGCTTCCTAGTTTGACATAAGCTTCATATAGCCGGTGCTTGGAGAGAGGAGAAGACCTCGGACTGAAGAGTTAACTCGATCAGCAACAACAGCAACAAAAACGTTATCCTGCTACTTCTTCATTTTCATTTCCAAATTCATAATCTGCCGCTTGTATTACAAGTTGACGCAACCAAGCATCAGCGCGATGGAAATCACGAGCCTTGTTTTTGCTTGCGTGTTCTTCTTCCTGATCGTTGAGCCAGAGAGAGGGTGGAAAAGTTGGTGTATTAGCAGCGAGGAATGGATCGAAGAACTTGCAACAACTGTTGGGAGCAGGGGGGAGGCGCATGCTCTGGCAAGCACATCGTGTTCAGCACCTACCTTAGTAGAGGCTCCTGGACAAGGCACCGCGTGGCCGATTCCTCAACCGGGCACGTACGCTATATTGAATCGCCGCCTCACCAAAATAGGCGATATTACATACGAGCAACATTGATAGAGGAAAATCCAGAAGAGAGGCAGCTCCATGTACCTTTTGAGTCGCTTGGCGTGTTCTGTATACTTGCTCAAAAAGCAGCAGCAGAAAATCAAGTTCAATATTCGTTTTGTTCATGTGCTGTTTGTCCCAGCAACCATAAGGATACTACTCGACGGGTCTGTAGGCTGTAAAAATCCATGTCCCATTTATTTTCACATCCTCTTCGACGATCATATCGACGGCAACCCAACATGACTATCAGAAGACAAGTCAAACCTGATGAAAAGACGTCGATACATGCAACCGACACGACAGTCTCGGGACCGGAAGACAGCTCACGATCCAATTCAGATGTCGATGCTCAACCCAGAAAGAAGAGTCCATCCGGGAAACGGCCCATAAAGAAGACTCCATCTAAGGAGAAGCGCAGCAAATCTTCCAAGTTGGAGCAGCCAAGTCGCGACACGATTGAAGTTGAAGTTGAGGACATCTTGGGCTTTGCCGCTCTAATAACCATTCTTGTCGCCATTCTGGCCTACGTCGTCCACGGAAAATACTGCGATATTTCGAGCACCAAGTGGCAATCGCTTTGCACAGGAACAGCTCCAAAGGGACCTATAACCATGACGATTGATCGACCAGGCACCTGGACTTGGCTCGAAGGCCGACTCACCACGCACGCTTATTTGACTGCCACCAAGACTGTTTGCCCGGGGCACTGTGACCGGATAACGAGTCCGCCTTAGTGTTGTTTACAGGGGCAAGGCTCACTACTATCTTGCAGTCTCTTCCCGAAGGCTAGTATGGTCACATCTTGGAGTGCTCTCGGCCGTATTGCTGCGAGAAGGAGAGAGGTAGTTTTGTGATACAAGGGTCGCTTTAGGCGAGGTAATGTAATGGTAAATCTGATGGAGATAGCACCAGGTTTTAGGAACGAGTATTTCCGCTGTCGTTAAGCGAGACCAGTATATCTGCTCAAACATCCGCAACGAAAAAAATACAATCGAAAACTTCAACTCCTTTTCTTTGTCGTTTGCTGCTCGTGGAACATATCAAGCCAGACTGCATGTCTACCAGGATTGGTAATCGCATATGGTCGGGATGTCCTGGAAAGGGCGAGGATGTTGAGATTCTGATCAGGCGATTAATGGAAGAAAATTGTGGATGAGATACTGAGAAATGACCAGACGAATCAGTCGGATGCGGTGTTGACGATGAGATGGTGGATATGTGGCAGTCCACCGCTTGAGGATTCAAAGTGGTTACTCGCATTGCTCGGACTGGGAGTGTTCATCGGAGCTTGATTTGAGGTCCTTGGTGCCTTGGAATGATGTTTACGAAAGACTTTGATGAAGTGTGTTATGTGGGGTTGATATGGCATGATCAGGTCATGTTCACGGCCTTGCTTGTTCGTCGAAAGCCAATTGACGCTTAGGCAGCTCGAGTGTGTGCCCTTTTGAATACTCCAGCTTGAGTCCTGTATTCTTCCCTTGTTCATATCACCTCTGACAAAATCACATTCAATCGATTATTCAAGAAACTTCGCGAGAAGTACAGCAATGTCCAACAACACCAACCCTTGCGGCTATATGCTGTTTCTTCTGTGCTTCGGGGCCTTCGGCCTGAACTTTCTGTTCGCCGTATTTACATTGGTTCTCACCAACGACAACAACCATATGTTGATGGACGCAACGATTGATTATGGCAGAAATACAAGGACTTTCCGAGTGGCATCCTGTGATGTTGGCACTTGCGAGAAAGAGAAAATCTTTTGGAAGACAGTTGTTATGCCAGTTTCGACAGTCACCGAAACAGCAACTGTTTATGTGCCAGGTCACGATAGTGCTACACGACCAGCGACAGCCGAGATGGAGGATGTTGAACCAACGACGCTCGTGCCGCAAATCCTGCCGACAGAGGGTATCAAGGAGCCTGAGAGAAAGAAGTTTTCCATCAGAGGAATGAGGAACGGACATGTTGATGTCAATAAGCCAGAGATGCAGATGTGAGGGGTGACTGCTGAATTCCAAGGGAGTGGGCATGGTAGCAAGGATTTTCAAGCAGGATCGAGCTTCGCTTTTGCTTCTTCAATCCAGGTCTCAAAGACCATGTCTCCGGCGGAAACGGCTCGCAAAGGAGTAGTACGACTGTTCTTCTTGGCAGCATCAGGGTTTTTGTTGCGGAGGTCGGGCTGAGCAGGAATCCAAGGTTGAGGATGACCAATTGGAGGACTTGTATTGTCACGCAATTCTATAGCGACAGTAAATGTACAGTTCTCGGGTAGAGGCTTCAGGGTGGAGCCACAAGATGACAGTCTGGTCATTGTTGCACGCATCTGCTCTTCTAGATCGACTCTGGGAAGGACGGCGACGGTCTCTCCATCGTCGGTGGTACGTGACATGGGAGTAAAGTGGTATTCCTTTGGGACAAAAGGGAAGCGGCTGAGATCAAAGACGAAGCGTTCGAGAGGTATGTCTTGTTGCGAGTAGATGACAACAGCTAGACGGTCTACGGTACCTTTCAGCAGCTCGGTTTGGACGGCGGCGACAGCGTCGTTGATCCATTGGCAGACTTTGGGGTGTCGAGACTGGCGGACGCTGTAATTGTACTTCTTGGCCGACAGGAAGGACTCGCGAGGGTAGATGTGGCGCTCATAGAGGATGGTGTGAATGGCGACGATCAGAAAGTCACTAAAGACGCCGACGAAGGTCTGGAAAGTGACGACTACATCAGTGTCATCCATGTTGATGGAGTGTCGATGAAAGTGGTGAAAAGGGTAAATTGATACGCGTTGGGAAGACGCGTCTTGGCTTATGGTCGCGTGTTGTGGGCAATCTTTGACGAGTCACGGCCAGCAAATCATCAATCGACAGCTGCTGCCCAACCTTGATTGCTGCTTGTTATATCAATTGACATCACACCAAGGCAGTTTCTGGGGCTGGGATCAAAGAAGATTGTACATGAACATAATCAACCTCTAGCGCCCCTCGCTGCGTGCCCCTCGATTCTCCCTTGCTACCCCGCGATACGCTAAAGCAAATCGCCTACCACGTCTCTACCACACCATGGAGCAGCAAATAGTCCAGCTCCTCCACGACACCCAGTCGCCCAACGATGCTCCTCGTCGCAACGCTGAGCTGCAGCTTCGCCAGCTCTACACGAACCCAACCTTTGCTCCCACCCTGATCGCCGTCGCTACACATCAATCCATCGACCTACCCACTCGCCAAGCTGCTCTGCTGTTCCTCAAGCAGTTTGTACAGCAAGTATGGTCTCCCCAGTTCGAAGAGTTCAAGGGCGAGATGCTCGTCTCTGTCGAAGACCGTGCAAACCTGAGACAAGCTCTACTTGACCTGGCCACCGATGCACACCAGGAGAGAAAGATCAAGAGTGCTGCTTCTATCGTTGTTAGCAAGATTGCTACTGCCGACTTTCCTGATGAATACCCGAACCTCCTTCCCACCCTATTACACATCATCAACAACGGCCAGGACGGTCAACTACATGGTGCCCTCAAGGTCCTGCAAGACTTGGTTGACGACTGCTTCAACGATGATCAATTCTTCAATGTCGCCCACCAGATCGTCTCGTCTGTCTTCGCTGTCGCAACCAGCTCACGCCCTACCATCCTTCGCGCTCTGGCTGTTTCCGTCTTCAGATCATGCTTCGATATGCTAGAAATGGTCTTGGAGGACCACAAGTCTGCTGTCAAGTCTTTTGCTGAAGAGACTCTCAACAACTGGTACCCCTTCTTCCTCGCTACTTTGAACATGCCCATCCCAGCCACTCCTGTCGAGCAAGAAGAGTCCCAAAACCCTGTCGCTGAGGAATATCGTGGCATTATCGCCCTCAAGTTGCAAGTCGTCAAGGTCTTGATGCGTATTCGTTCCATCTTCCCCTCGGTTCTGGCTCCCCAGGCTCCTGCTCTCTTTGCCGCAACATGGCAAGAGCTCAACAATCTACGCCAACCATATCATGAATCTTTCATCCTCCATGATCGCCAAGGTAGACTTGAAGATGCTGATGGTCTGCCGTTCACTCTGGATTTCCTGGTGCTCGAAGAGCTGGACTTTATGCAGGCTTGTCTTCGTGCAGCTCCTGTCCGAAAACAGCTCGAAGAGCAACTGCAATCTCAGTCAATGCCAGACACATGGATCACAGAGGTTATGAAGCTTACTGTGACGTATGCCCACATTACCACGGAAGAGGAAGGCTTGTGGGACATTGATCTCAACATCTTCCTTGCTGAGGAATCAAATGTCACTGCAAACTACACTCCTCGTACTGCTTGTGCTGACTTGGCCATCAAACTCGGCGAGTGGCAGAGTGCTGGTGCCATCGAGGGTCTGCTACATTACACCCGCGAGCTCTACTCGACTGACTCAAGCTGGAAGGCAAAGGAGTCTGCTCTTTTCATCCTCAACCAACTCTTGACTGACTTCTCTGATGCTGAGCGACCGATAGCTCCTGAAATTGCTAGTGCCTACATCGACTTTATCAGATATGCAATGCAGCAGGAACACGTCTTCCTTCGAGCTAGAGGTCACTTGACCGCTAGTAGTCTGGTCCGCACCGCTGACTCTGCTCTCGGAGCCGTGGCATCCTCGCTTATGGAACAATCACTGCATGCAATTACCAATGACCCCTCTGACGTGGTCAAGGTGTCTTGCATTCGTTCCATGCAAGCATATCTCACCGGCGTTACTTCTGCCAACAACGTCTCGATGCAGCCTGCCATCATCAGCGCTATTCATACATTCGTCACTGAGCTTGACTTCAGCGACATGGACGAGTCAGAGGATGTCATGATTGCCATTGTCGAGACATTGCGTGATGCCATTATGATTGACACTCGCATTTGTTTGACTGGCTCTGGTTTGGATGTCCTTTTCACCATTGCCAGTTGGTGCGCTGTCAACTACCAGATTTACATCCTCATTGCCGAGACATTTGAGGACATCTCGGAGACTCTGTCAGGTGCTGGTCCTGAGGTCTACACACAACTCTGTGCCAAGGTTTTGCCTTCGTTATCAGGAGCATTTGATGTTGCTAACCTCACTGATGAGAACTCCTTGACCAACCTTGCTGCAGATATGCTTTCTGATCTCGCAAAGAATGGCCCCTCACCACTACCTCAGGGCTTCATCGTCACCATCATGCCCAAGCTCACACGTCTTCTACTCGAATCTCCCGACGAAGAGTTGCTTAAGTCAGCAACCTCTGGCACTCGGTATATGCTGGAGAAAGACCCCGAACAAATGTTCAATTGGGCAAACCACGACGGTAAGAGTGGTCTCGAAGTCATTCTAGTCATCATCGACCGTCTTCTTGGTCCTTCTGTTGACGACAATGCCGCCGGTGAGGTCGGTGGTCTTGCTGCCGCCTTGGTCGAGAAGGCTGGGTCCGAAAGACTTGGTCCATACTTGGCACAATTGCTGAGCGCTGTCGCCCACAGACTCAGCACTGCCACACAGACGCAGGTCATCCAGAGTCTGATTCTTGTATTTGCAAGACTATCTTTGCTTTCGGCCAGAGAGGTTGTTGACTTCCTTGCTCAACTCGCTATCGGCGAAGAGAGCGGTCTGCAAGTCGTTCTAACCAAGTGGCTTGAGAACTCCATCAACTTTGCCGGTTATGATGAGATCAGACAGAAGTAAGTTTTCAGTATCCGTTTGCACGAATAATGGCTAATCATTACCTAGCATCATCGCTCTCTCCCGCCTTTACGACCTTCACGACCCCCGCCTCGACACTGTTCAGGTAAAGGGCGACATGATCATGCCTACATCTACGCGCATCATGACTAGGAGCCGTGCCCGTGCCAACCCCGACCAATATACCATCATCCCCGCCCCTCTCAAGATCGTCAAGATCCTCGTCGATGAACTTCTAGCCAACAACGTTTCTCGTAGTGTTGAAACACTGGCTCCAGCCTCTGAGCTCGAAAAGGCAGAATCCGTCGGTAGTGGCGACTCGGATTGGGAAGACGACGATGGGTTCTTGGACTTGGGTACTGGTATGACTAAGGAGGCTTTGATGGGCATGGTTGCGGATGATATGCCTAGCAGAAGCAGAGATGATGAGACTCAAGGATATCTGCTCCAGTGGTTTGCTACCAAGGCACGGGAAGATGGCTTTGGGCAGGTGTTTGGACAGTTAACTACTGACGAACAGGAAAAGTTGAGGTCTATGGCGTGAGTGGACGAGATGAAGCAAAAGCGTCGATCCGAGCAGACAGGTACATATCCAGGATGGAAGAAAAATCGTAATATCATGAATCATTGACCAGAAATGTTCCCAAATATGCCGATATGAAGCTCAATGTAAGCAATGTATGATACTCCGATGTGTATGCTCTGTTAAAACCGAACATCCAACACGTTCTATGCGGTCTATGTCCAATAAACTCCAGACCCCTTATCTCCTCTATTCCATATATGTGCGAGCCCAGTTGGAGGCTGTCCTGCAGCCTCCTCCCATCATATTGACATCTAAACCTTTTCCATGCAAACCCGAAGCAGCGCCCTTTTCCCATCTGACTAACACCAGATCCATCCCTAAAAGCCAACCCCCACAAATCGAAAACCACAACTCTCCCGGAAAAAAAGAAAAACAAATTCGTTCATGACAGATTCTTAGCAGCAAAGCCCAACTGCGGTGTGGACGACATTTGCGAGAAGACCACAAACTGGCTTTTCATGAATATATCTCCCAAGATGCAGAAACCAATTCCAGTATCGTTCTGCATACCTCCATAACACCAGTTGTTGCCTAGGTTTGCAAAGTTGATGTAGGAGCCAGGGACTGCAAACTTGTTGCCTCCGATGACGGCGTTGAAAGTTGGCATGGCGGCATTGCAGGGAAAAATCCAGGCGCTTTCGTAGGAGGAGTAGGTTGCGCCTTTGACTTGAGCGTAGTAGGCAGAGACGACGTCGGAAGGCAAGAGCATCAAAGTGGTACCGGTGTCAGCGACGCAAGAGATGGTCTTTGAAACTTTGGCACCGCTGCCGATTGCGTAGCCTCCAGCGTTAAATTGCCAGAATCCATTGTTGGAGTTTAGGTTTACGTAGGT
This sequence comes from Aureobasidium melanogenum CBS 110374, assembly GCF_000721775.1. NCBI lineage: Eukaryota > Fungi > Ascomycota > Dothideomycetes > Dothideales > Saccotheciaceae > Aureobasidium > Aureobasidium melanogenum. Next base: position 328,247 of record NW_024470054.1, on the reverse strand, counting down.
GATGCTGCCTGTATACTTTGTACTGTCGATATAGCCAAAGCCGTAGCTGCCCGGTGCGCCGTGTCTCAAGTCTGCGGTAAAGACTTGTTTGGCCAGGTGAGGACGCACGGTATCGAAGAAAGTGGTTTGTTTGTTTGGAGACACGGTGTTCAGGGAACTCATTGCTAGGCCCAGGATGCCATCGCTGTCTTGTTGCGAGGTCAGGCCTGAGGAGACGGAGGTTGCGGCCTCCACTGCTTGAGAGGTTGCGGTTACGCTGCCGACGACCACTTTGTCGGCGTAGACTTTACCGCTTGCGCCTGTGCCGTCGCCGTAGACGATATTCCAAGACTGGCCGGACATGATGTTTGCGTTGTTAGGGCTGTAGTAGTCGTGTCCAGAGCGTTGAGCGGAAGGCTGCAAGCTCGAGTAGACCCAGAGATCTGAGCTGCCGGTATCAAAGTCCAGGTTCAAGGTCTTGCCTCCCACAGTGACAGGGCAGAGATACATGGTATCGCTGGGTTCTGGCTTGTTGGCGACTGAGCCTGATGCCATTGCTAAAGCTGCTGCTTTTCTGACAGCGGTTGGTGCTGATGCTCCTGCTTTTGCATACTTTGCGTATACATTTAGGAGCTTTTGGGCAGGAGGTTTGGCTGTTACGTTAGTGTTGAGGATCTGATTGAGGGTGAAAGTGGCTTTTCCTTTGATGTCGTCGATCAATGTCACAGGCTGGGCCAGAGCCAAGCTGTATAGTGCCGTTGAAGCAATGAAGATCTGAGGAAAGTGCATCTTTGTAATGATAGTCGTCGTGGTATACACTGCTTCGAAGTAGATTGATATTCTGCCATTTTCGGCATGGCATTCATCTCAACTTAAATACTTACCAAACCCTTCATACAGACAAATAAATTTCTTCGTAGTAGCAAGAATTTGATACTGAACCAAGAAGACGTTGTGCCCTGGGCCGTCATGCGCCGTTGAGAATGTTTTAAACACCACGCGCTCCCATTACTTACCGAAATCAGTCGGTCTCAGATCTCTGCCAAGCAGTGCTGGAAATACGGCTCGGCTGTGTAGCCGTATGTCTTGCCTTGTCAAATCGTTCCTCGTTACCCTTGGTATAGCGTCATAAGCGTTCCAGGGCATACCATCCCTGGGAGGTTTTTTCCACCGACGTCGCGGATGTTTCACCTTCTTTTGCAGCATGTCATTTCGGTTTTGTGCCATGCATTATTTGGAACTTCGGAAGTGAGATTTTGGCGTTTTCACTTTTTGGGCATGCCGCCGACTTGTAGCTCTTCATAACAGGTCGTGGTATAACATGTATTGAACCTTGGAGTCAACCCTGGCGATGGGCCGTTTTGCGCGACGCGGTCCGACTATAACGACGGCTTGCCGTGTGCAGAAAAACTCTTCGATGTCGTCTTGACGTTCTGATATTCCCAAATTCGGATCAAAGGCATTTCGGGAGTAGGACAAGGATGACAATCACTGCAGAGGGTTGGATTGAGGTCGGGTCGATGTAAGTTCATCATTGTCTGGGCCGGCTTGGCGGAGGTGACCTTTTGTCTCTAGATCTTTGGGATTCCACAAACCCTAAGCCGTGTATAATTTGAATGAAAGAGACAGATACACACTCTATCTTACTTACCCCCAGATCCAGAGAGATAGAGTTGTGGATCACTCTGTATAGCTGGGGAGAATTGAGGTGCTGCTCGTCGGAAGGTTGGCTAGTGCTTACATAAGAAGAGACTTGGTCAAAGCTTCCTCTGGTTTGTAGCACTTCCCAAACCTTCGGAATCCTACTCCTCCAGCTAGTCAGAGGGCTTTCCAAATGTTTTTACGTATTGAAATTCTAGACGCGATACTAATGTAACAAGTATGATATGATTGTCTATCCTCGGTCCGGTCAAACGAGGTCGATATCAGAGTAGGAAATGTGGCTTCAGATGGGTCTTGGAACAACATGCATGAGAAGGATTGTGATCAACATGCACACCACTGCGCTCGCCGTGTCAGATATACAATCTTGACAGCGACGCGCGAGCAACAGCTTACGGTAAGGATTCGAGGGATCTGAAAAAGGTAGAAGATCTCACCACGTTCTTGCCAAACGCGACGCCAAAGAGGGGTCGAGGCTTGGACATGCATCTCCAGATTGCATCGTCTGCCCTTCTGCACGCCGCCGGCGCCTGACGAAGTGATACGAAGCGACAAAGGAGACAACAGTTCCTACGCCAATGCTGCTATCCTTGTAGCCAAGCATGAGCTATCCACAGCTCTCTTGCCGCTGCCATGTATAAAGTCGCTGTGCTCTTCGCTCGAGGAACGACACAGATCAACCAACCATCAAGATGACAGCCACCACTGATACTAATGGTCAAGGCGGGGGCTTGTATGGTATCTACAATGCTACCGAGTCCCTCCCAGCACTTGCTGCCTGCGCTCGGGGCTTCCTATCAGAAAACTACGACTTCATTGTCATCGGCGGTGGTACGGCTGGTCTTGCTGTAGCTGCCCGTTTGACAGAAGATCCTGAAGTCGTCGTTGGAGTACTCGAGGTCGGCAAGTCAAGACTTGATGATCCTCTCGTGGATAGTCCTGCTGCTTTCGTACAAATGTTAGGCAATCCTGAATATGATCATTGTTTCAAATCAGTACCGCAGGTGAGATCCGTCATGAGTGAAACTTGTGCCTCTGTTAACATGAATCCCAGCAACGTGGCATTGAACATCACTTGAGCAGAGGAAAAGCTCTTGGAGGCTCGAGTGCCATCAACTATATGATGTTAGCAATTTCGCATCTTACTTTGATATGTATAATGTATGTATACTGATTGGATCAGGTACGTTCGAGGATCTGATGCAGACTACGATGACTGGGCAACTCTCGTCGGAGATTCTGGTTGGTCTTCGAAGGCTCTCAAACCGTATATGCGCAAGCATGAAACACTTGAACCGATGTGGAGGCACGATCAACTCACCACAAATCTTGGAACTTTCTGGTATTGGTGATCCTGAAATCCTCAAACAGGCTGGCGTTGAGTGTAAGGTTGAGCTTCCTGGCGTCGGCAGGAATCTTCAGGATCATGCTGTTACTGTCCTTGGTCTGGAGCTCAAGCCTGGTAATATCACTTCCGACATTATGGGCGACCCAGACACGATGGAAGCAGCCACACGCGCTTACGTCGAGCATCAACGAGGACCGCTGACCTCCGTAAGTGGCACACAAGGTTTCCTTCCCTACAAGGCTGTCGTCTCCCCCGACAATCTCGAAAAGACCGTCAAGAGCATTCGTGAGAAGCAGAGTGCCTCCGACACCACACCCTTCTACAAACAGCAGCTGAACCAAGTGATTGCGCATCTTGAAAGCGACAAGTCTGCAAATTTGCAGTATATTCTGATACCCGCTGGAGCAGACTATACTGCAGAGGGCCTCCGCACGCAGAAAGTGTGGCCTCCACCTGATAACACAAGGAATCACCGCATGGTCTTAGGTCCGGCTCTGCAGTATCCTGTTTCTCGGGGCTCGTGCCATATCAAGAGTGCTGGTAAGCCGTGCAACCCAGCGAATGACTGCTAAGTAAGATCTCCATTGCTGATAAGTCGTGCCACAGACCCATCAGTTCACCCAATTATTGATCCTGCATACCTAAAACATCCCGCCGACGTTGCAGTCCTTGCAGCCGGCCTCCATTTTATGCACAAAACAACCAAGACCAAGCACCTTGCTCCACTAATTCAGAGTCGTACCTACCCAGCCGCATCGAGAGATCTTGACAAGGCTGCAGACCGTGAAGAAGCCGTCAAAGATTGGGTCATGGGCGAGTATCATCTCATCGGTACCTGCGCAATGGGAGAAGTTGTGGATAGCAGGCTCAGGGTCAAGGATGTTCAAGGGTTGAGAGTGGTTGATGCAAGTGTGTTCCCGAACCACGTCAGCGGGAATATCTGCAGCAGTGTATATACTGTGGCAGAGAAGGCTGCTGATCTCATCAAAGAGGACTGGGGTATCGCAATCGATGCGCCGGACATTGCCAAGGTGAAGCTGTGAGGGCTATTGTTGAATGTTGGAGTTTGGTATGGCTTTCCAGATGAGTAATTCAAATGAGTAGTTCAAAAACAGATAGCTCTGTGCTGAGAGAAGTGCGAGTTCTACCTAAAAAGTCTGGTCATTGGTTATGAGGTCTAGATCACATATCGCATTGGCGCAATTGCTCACAAACAAAAGTCATTGGCAACATAACAAGTCAACTACAACAAGCCCGACATCAACTCACAAATCATTTTTCCAACTCGACTGACGAACCAGCGAAACAAATCCCCGCTGTTGAGGCTCAGTCGTATAGAGCCTATCAGCGGGGAGAAAGCCACCAGATACACTAGTTTCGTTTTGAGCGAAAGGAGCCATAAGTGGCTCTCAAGGTCCGACTCTGAGAGTCGAACCAGAGACCTTCCAGCGGAGGTCGCCAGCAATTCGTTGCTGGCGCATGACCGCTGGGCCAACCACCGCCTGGCGATAAAGCGATGGTTGATTGATGGAAGAGAGGCGACGGTGTTGGTATATAAGGTGTGTAGTAAGTGTCAATCTGATCTTTCTTCATGCTTGGTTGTCGGACTATAGTATCGTCTCGTGGTTTCCATCCTCCTTGAATCAGATCTATCTTGCCTATGTTTATTCTCGCGCTGGTCCCGTCGTCATTTGGACGAAATCTTGCAACGAGGCATTGCAGCCGGGGGAAAGTGATGAACGATCAGGAAGCTCTTGCCATTGTGAGATTCACATGCTTTCTCATGTAAAAACACTTGAGATACAAGAACAACTGAATTCGGCAAGCAACTGGCAATTCTGACGGTCTGATATATTGCAGCCAGACGATACACAAGAATCCCTATACCCTCCATCATTCTCTCAAATTACCAAACCAAAGCCTCTTTCTTCTCACCACAGCTGATCCCCTCGCAAATCAAAATGTCATCCTTACTCACCTCATCATCAGCTTCTCTCCTCGCTGGCCAAATCTGTCTTCCCTCTTGTTGCTCCCTCCTAAAGTGAGCCGTGATAACCTCCCGCACAGTTTGCTGGAAAAACAATGGTGCCTTTTCGTACTTCGGATGCAATTGCCCGTTCACAAATACACCAATGTTGAGGTTTTTCTGCGCTTGGTCGCAAAGCACTTTGTCTTCTGCCATCACGCGAGCGTACATAGAACTGATGAGTTTGAAATCTTCCTCGGAAGAGTGCTTGTTGCGGTAGATCTCATAGTTCATGGTTGACTTCAGAGGACCGCTGGGCAGGAACTTCTGGATCATGATGAAGTGTGGTCTTTTCTGCGTGTCAGCGTTGGGTGTCCCGTGGTCAATGTTGGTAGAGTAACTTACGAGGCGGTCATGGAAGTATTTGGAAAGTAGTATGTACTGTGCACACCTAAGCCCTTGGCTGCTTGCTCTGGAGTAGAAATACAGTGATGCTGTATATGGCCATCCTTGAGATCAGAATCGAAAGTTTCGAGATTAATGAAATCAGGGATGTCCGGGTGGGTCGTAGGACAATGATAGCACTCATTGAAGTTGTCGGCTAGAATCTTCCAATTAAATTCTCCTTCCAGCTCATAAGTATGGTCGAGTTCGTAGTTGTCAAAATCAATGTCTTTGTATCTTTCTTGCTTGTCGACATCGGCAAAGTGTTCTTCCCAAGGCACTTCTGGCACTTCTTTTGCGTCCATGTTGATCCAGATGAAACCGTTAATGTCGACTTTGACGTGGATGCGGAAAAGACTGTTTTGCTCTTTCTGATAACCTTCGAGATTCTGGTACCCTGGTGCTTTGGCAAGGTTGCCGTTCAGACCGTACGACCAGCCATGATATCTGCAGGCGAAGATCTTGGCATTGCCTTCCTTCTTCTCAACTACAGGATAAGCACGATGTCTGCATACGTTGTGAAAGGCGTTGACCGCTCCAGTACGATCGCGGTTGATGATAACATCGTACCCAGCAATGTTGAAGCGAAGGAAATCTCCAGCATTCTTGATGCGCGAGGCATGGGTCATGAATAGCCATCTACGAGTAAAGATAGCTCGTCGCTCAAACTCGTACATCTCCGGTGAAGTGTACCATGCAGCCGGCAAGGCTCGAACTGGAGATTGCTTTGCTGGTAGGGCGTCTTCGACTTTCGCAGATGACGCTTTGTCACCTCCAAAGCCGAAATAGTTCAGATAAGAAGTCATGATTGATGGTTGACGCGTGTGAGCGTTACTACACAAAGGTGAGTGGGAACGAAGTATTGGAAAGTATTTGCAGTAGAGAGTGGTAGATTGGTCAGATTTCCTGCTCAAAAGACCTTAAGTACAGTCCGCATCGCTCAAGTCGGCATTGCTTATCTTCAACGACTCGTTGGTCATGCAACCTCTCTACCAAGCATTTCGTCAACTACAGGATCTGGATCTAGGTGCAATGAGGGATATCACTTCTTGTATAGGAAAAGACAAACAGAACATTCGCAATACTGTATCACAAGATGAAGTAACGGAGGAAGGAATGATGAAAATCGCACGAGGTGATTGGTACAGGCGCCTACGCTAACTTTCTCACATCTTATCACCATGTGTCGGCAGAAACTCCAAAGGCGGGGTATGGTTCGAGAACGATGGCTTTGGGTGATGACTGATAGCAAGGCGCCTGCACTAGCTCGAAGCTCTCCGCAGCTGCCGTTGCAGAACTCAGACGTACCCAATGTTGACCTGAACCAGATAACGTCCGCGGCAATCCCGATCATTCAATGACACAGAGGAAAACACAAACACCTTAAGACTTTTATTGGAGAGCGATGTCACTGGACTGCAGTTGAGAAGATTGTATTAAGTCGTGATATGAATGCAACGTTTCAAAGTCAACTTCTATTCAGAACTCTCGATCTCAGCTCGCGCAATATCGCAAAAGCAGTGTCTTGGGTTCTAGCAGCAGCATCCTTGTTCTCCTCTGCTCGTCTCAAGATGTACAGGAGACAATCACGCAAAGATCCCCAAGCAGTATACTTATAAACGCCAAGACGAGGATGCATGGTTGCAGTGTCCACCTCTGTTAGATGTCTGAGCAAATCCTCCTTCCTCGCCTGCTCAATCCTTCTGACAAGGTCCATAGACACCTCATCAGCCATACCCATCAACTGCGCAAACGTCATACCACAGACCTGAGGCTTGAATCTGTCGTTTTGCTTCGAGGTGATGCAAGTGCTGGTGTATAGGTCAAAGGCTTGTCGGACACTTTTTGCGTTGTGAGTTGCTAGCATGACATCGGCTTTCCAGGCTGCACCGCTCCCTTCTCGCAACAGGAAACGGACAGTATCATCATAAGCTTCGTCAGTCTGTTGTTTGGAGATGTGAAGAGATTGTCTGTCGAGTTCAGTGTGAAGATATGCGCCTCGCACCATCTTGATCCCGAGTATATAGCCATGCTTGATTGAGTGATCTAGATGCAATCTGAGTTTGTCGGCACTTGAATTGAGATACCTATTCAAAGTCAGTATCGACATTTGTCAAAAGGTGCGTGCAACTGACATTTGATAAGTGTTCAACACCAGAGCTCTTGGCGAAGTGTTAAAGCGACGCATGATTTGCTAAGATATAAGTCATTCGAGTCATTGGACGAGTACTAACAAGACTCACAAGAGCGGCACAATCGATCGCCCTTTGGTAGGTGGACGACTCGGCATCGATCAAAACTCGTACTTTTCGAGCTTCAGCTGCTTTGCATATCCTTTCCACCTGCAAAGTATAGTACTGCATCTCAGAAGCATAGAGATTATTCGCCTCTCCGAGATTGTGGGATTTGCAAGTAGCCGAGAAGTCCGACAAGAACTTCGCGGCTGCTGCACCTGCGCCTGTGAACCTCAGACCGATGTAGTCGCCAGGCTCCGCCATTTGCACAGATTCGAGATTGTTGTTGACCCATTCCTCACACTGAACGTCTCCAATCACCGAGCCTACGTGAGAATCTGTAGTAGGCTGAGCCTCACGAGCATTCGCCAATACAATTCCCGTGAAGCCAACGCGACGAAGCTCTTGGGTTTTGGTCCGAATCTCATCTTTACGGAAGCCAATGCAGAAGTTGTCGTATAATAATCTTCTGAAGGTCCATCGCAAAGGACTGACAGATTCGATGATGCCAACGTGCTCTTTGGTCAAGCGAATGAGAGAAGCCAGTAATTTCGCCGGAAGCGCCGTGGCCGAGAGAACTACAAGCGATCGCAAGAGAGTGGTTGTTGGTAAGGCTTGAAGAGTTCGTCGAAAAGAGGTGCTGGGAACATGCGAAACATCTTGCCGTTTGGACGTCACAGAAGTGTAGCCGCGGCAACGATACCGAAGACGTGTCTGGCTGATTGGAATTCTGGATGCATCGTAGGAAGACAATGGTATAGACCTAGTGCTGAATTTCAGAATGTGTTGAGATGTAGTTGTTGCTTGCATGGTTTGTGTCTTGTCATAGAATCACAAGATGCAGACTCTCCCGACACTGAAATCTTCGAGGTTGATACATTTGAATATGTCGCGTTGGCTTCCCCAAAATCGCTAAAACAACCAGTCAGAAGGGTGTATAGGAGCGAGACTGGACTACTGTTCACCGTGGTCGGGTGACCTCCGATTTGGAACAAGAAAGAAGGTGGTCTGTCGTGAGTTCAGGAGCAGAGGTTAGCGTAAGCGCGGAAACCCTGCCGAGTTCCCCACTCTGCGCCTTCTCCGTCATCAGCTCCAGGAGCTCACACCCTCCAAATGTCGGCGAACTTTCATGAGTTGATAAGACATATCGGTAGCACAATCCGAAGGCTAGCGGAAGCGCCTGCGGTCTATCGCCATGTCATTGACTGTGAGCGAGAGCCTAGCGGCGAGGTTGAACTTTTCCTCACAAGTTCCCTCCAAGCTATCACCCTTCTCCCGAGCCAAACACGACAACTAGAAACAACCTTGCTGCTTTGAAGACATTTCTTGACAATGCGTTCTGTTTTACGCTTACAAACACTTCCATGGAATCATGTCCGACCATCCATCCGTATAGCTTCCTTAAAGGCTGGTATAGCCACAAGCGGCCACTTCAAGCTGCCGAACGCTCGCAACGAGGAGAATCTGCATTACGCAAAGTCTTCTCCAGAGAGAGCAAGGCTCGACGAAGCCTTGCGGACATTGCGCTCCAAACTTCCTATGCATGTGCCGCTTCACGTCTCCGGAATTTCAAGAACAACAAGCCAATCTCTCACATCAACTATACCCTCGGAACATGCTCGAGAATTCGCAAAGTCTAGTGCCGCAAGTGTTGAAGACGTCCGGAATGCAATTGCGTCCGCGCTCGAGGCCAAGAAGTCGTGGCAAAAGACTCCGTTCGTGGATCGTGCTGCAATCTTCTTGAAGGCTGCAGAATTGGTAGCTGGCAAATACAGATATGAGTTGGTAGCGGCAACGATGCTGGGTCAAGGCAAGAACGCATGGCAGGCCGAGATCGACGCTGCCGCCGAACTTGCAGACTTCTTCCGATTCAATGTTTCATATGCCGAGGAAGTATACAACAAGCAGCCGACTTTGAACGCGCCTGGCAATTTTGGGTGAGGCTTGAGAAGTTGATTTTCGTGAGAACAACACTGACGCTATGCAGACGGACAGACTGGCGGCCCCTAGAGGGATTCGTGTATGCAGTGTCGCCATTCAACTTCACTGCTATTGGTGGTAACCTTGTATCCGGCCCAGCAATCATGGGCAACGTCGTACTGTGGAAGCCTTCACCCACAGGCGTCTATGCAAGCTGGCTGGTATATCAGATTCTTCTCGAAGCTGGTCTACCGCCTAACGTCATCCAATTTCTACCTGGTGATGCAGAGCTCATCACCAAAACTGTGTACGAACACAAGGAATTTTCAGCTCTCAACTTCACTGGATCCTCGGACGTGTTCCGAAGCTTGTACGGCAAAGCAGCAGAAGGCGTCGTCAACAAGAAGTATCGCGACATGCCTCGAATGGTAGGAGAGACATCTGGTAAGAACTTCCACCTGATCCATTCATCAGCCGACATAGGCAATGCTGTCAAACACACTGTTCGAGCTGCCTTTGAGTACTCTGGCCAGAAGTGCTCTGCTTGTTCTCGAGTCTACATTCCAGAAAGTAGAGCACAGGAGTTCCTCGAACAGATTAAGAAAGAGATGGAACCAATTAAAGTGGGCCCGCCCGAAGACTATGAAAACTTCTTGGGTCCAGTTATTCACAGAGGAGCATTTGACAAGATTACCAAGATTATAGACAAGGCCAATGGCGACAGCAGACTCCAAAAGGTCTTTGGCGGCTCTTATGATGGAAGCAAGGGTCATTTCATCCAGCCTTCGTTGTATGCCGCAAACACGCTTGACCATGAGCTATTTGATCAGGAGATCTTCGGCCCAGTACTCGTGGCGTATGTTTACCCTGACGAAGAGTTCGAGCGAGTCATGGCCAAGATCGATACGCAAGGAGGTGGATTTGCTCTGACCGGTGCAATCTTCGCGAATGATCGGGAAGTTCTCCGTCAAGCAGAAGACACACTACGATACTCGGCTGGCAACTTTTATCTCAACTGCAAGACTACAGGAGCCGTGATTGGCCATCAATCCTTCGGCGGAAGCAGAAGCAGTGGAACGAATGACAAGGCTGGAAGTGCGAAAGTTCTGATGCGCTTCACTTCCCCTAGAACCTTGAAGGAAGAGATGATTCCGCTACAGTCTGTACTTTATCCTAGCAATCTTGCTTGAGTTGAATAGAGAAATGTCACATCTGAAGTCCTTGAAATCTTAAAACCCTGTAATTCTAGCACTCCTGTCGACAGTATGAGAGCATCAACAACTTGAAACCACACAAGGGCCATGTCGTGGATTGCAAAGGCATACCTCCGAGATAAAATCTATCACAAGGCGGCTACGCTAGCCATCGGTAGTGCTTCCGAAGCCGTCATTATCTTTCGTGGTGGGGCGTGGGGTGCGGCTACGCTAACCGTCGCTGTCATCGGATCTGCTTGACAGGTTTTGCATCAGTTACAACACTTGAGACGGAAACACTAGCCGGTTTATCGTCGAACGGAGATAACTACCGGATTGAGCGCCTCGTTCGATGGATGAAAGCCGGGTCATAAATGCATGCCCATACATGTGGCATCAATGAAAAGCTTGAAGGTTACCTTCGATTCCATATCACCTTTCAATTGACCCTTTGCCAATGTCGAAGTTTGAATCCATTGTCATAGTCGGTGGGGGTGCTTGGGGTCTCTCTACTGCGCTCCATCTTCACGGAGCTGGGCACACAAATATCACCGTCTTTGAGACTGCTGATTCTATCCCATCTCGCTACTCCGCGGCCTACGATCTCAACAAGATCGTTCGCGCAGAATACGAAGAGAGCTTCTACACAGATCTTGCCCTTGTGAGTGAATACGAACACGTACTAATGGAGAGAGGCTGACGTTTTGAAGGAAGCAATCGAAGCCTGGAAAGATCCTTTGTTCGGTCCGTACTATCATGAGACTGGATACATTGTAGCAACTTCGGGAACCGCACCTGCAAAGGCGAAAAAGAGTTTGGACACCGCGCTTGCATCCGTTTCCAAGCATCCAGTTTTTGCTCCAGGTATCAAAGCATTAAACGATGCCGATGAGTTCAAGAAGTATGCCTGGCAGATCACAGGACCCCTCAAAGGGTTCACTGGATACTTCAACCGTTTGGCTGGATACGCTCACTCTGCAAATGCTTTGAAAGGCATTTTCCTGCATTGCGCATCCCTGGGTATTAAATTTGTCCTTGGTCAATCAGCTGGTACGGTCACAGAGCTTGTCTACGAAGGCCAAGGCAAGGATCGAAGATGCACTGGCGTACGCACAGCAGATGGCATCACACATCCCGCAGCAAGAACAATCGTAGCCTCTGGAGCTTGGGGGGCCTCACTGGTTTCAGGGATGGGCCGCTTCGTCACTGCACGCAGTTGGTCCGTCGCTCACGTACAACTCACCGAGCAAGAATGTGACTACCTGCGTGGCCTTCCCGTCATCAATGTTCGTGACCTCGGTTTCTTTTTCGAACCAGACCCCGCCACAAAGTTATTCAAGCTATGTCCTCTTGGTGCTGGATTCAGCAATACAGACAAGGAAGGCACGTCTCTACCGCCAATGGACAGAATACCACAGCCTCAAGACTTCATACCTGCTGAAGATGAGATCAAGCTGCGGAAGTTGTTGGCAGAGACATTTCCATGGATGGCAGATCGACCATTCGTTGACAAGAAATTGTGCTGGTTTGCCGACACCAGCGACTCTGAATACTGTATCGACTTTTTACCAGATACAAATGATTCCGTCGTTGTCTTATCTGGCGATTCTGGTCATGGATTCAAAATGATGCCAATCTTTGGCAAATGGGTGGTCGATTTACTTGACAATGGAAAGCAGAATATAGACAGATGGTGTTGGAAGACTAAGGATGAAAGAGGTCAGGATTGGGGTGATGCCGTGAGCTGGCGTATCGGAAAGTCGAGAGAGCTGAGTGAGTTGATTGACGAGGCCAGAAAAGGAGGCTTACAGGCGCGTTTGTAGTTAGTATACGTATGAAACCTCGACAATCCCTGCTTCAAATCTTGATTGTCGTTGCCATTGAACTGAAATTGGAAAGTTTCCATGAGATGAGCGCGAGTCCGTGTAGATGTGTAAAGCCAAACGCGAGTTTCAAGACAAAGCAAGCTTCCAGCCAAACGTCGTAATAAGAGTCTGCCAGTCGTGTCTTCGGCTGTTGTCAACTCCATTCAAGTCTCGACTCTGCCAGATTTGTGTCGTAACATTCCGGACATATGAGATGTTGCTTATAGGCCATTTTCTCTCGAGAGTGCGAAACATATCTAGGACATTCTTTCGATGCACATCCTCGAAGGATGCGCAACCAGCGATGAACAACGGCCACATAGGAAAAGCACGGCGTTGCTGATCCTCGTTGATGACCAAGCGCAACGCCTGCAGCAGATCAATCTGCATATCAGTCAAAGCCAACTGGGTGAGATTGGCATCGAGGCAGATCAGGCGAAGATATACTCTCCCAGCAAGTTTGAAGCATTGACTGCTGTGCTCGAGATAGTGATCTCGGGTCTTGGTAACAAATACCATATCACTCAGAGCATCATCAAAAGCCAATGCTGTGATAGAGTATAGGTCGGATGTCTCTTCTGCAACAGTTTTGTCTGCCTGGCAATGATACTTGAGAGCTGATAATGTCGATATCCTGTTGACAAGTTGCAGATACTCTAAAGAACAACCGAGCTTGTTGTCAATGTTCTGCATCGCAACGGTAGGTACTGTGTCGATAGTCTGTTGTAACATTGTGCTCAAGTTCTGTAAGAGTCGGGCAGTCATAGAGGTCTCGCTTGTCACTTCTTCTAATGGATAAGTTCCTGGAGGCATAGTAGTCTCCAACAATATCCATCTGAAGCCAAAGTATTGGTAAGCAAAGAGGGCGCATTCTCGACTGATGAACGGTGCAAAATGGTTGTGTATGGCCACAGCGCCATTGAGATGCTGCAGCCAGGCTGGATGTTGTCCGTTGGAGATTTCGAAAGAGGACAGGAGTACACAGGTCAGGATGTTCTCTTCAGCATCATTCGAGTTGGCTAGTGAGAGCTGTAATTGTTTGACCGCACTGTCATAGTATGTTGAAGCTTTGGCCATGAGCCCATCGGAATAGCTATTTCCTGAACTAGCCATCTCAGCTGCGCTCAAGGCAAGAATTGTGTAAAGTAAAGGGCCACGGCGGGTATGTACGATTGGCATAGTCAATGAACAGAACGGGTTCTCGTCTCCAGTAACATATACTCTGCTCACGCTGATCACTTCGGAGTCTGTAAAGAGAGTTAGCCCATACTACGGTCGATTCCGGTTGGCCTTACAGTATTGAAGTAGCTGTCTCTCAGACACGTCTACAAGGGCGTTGGCCGCGGACAATGCCCTCGGTATCTCTTGGCTGGTCAGAATTTCAACCCTCGAAATGCCATCGGCTGATGAGCCATAAGCCAGACACAGACGAGCAATGTCTCTTGGGCCAAGATTGACAAAGTGTCGCTCAGAAGGACTGGTCGGTAACATGTAATGCTCCAGGGCTGACGAGATAAGGTATCGTTCGCTGAAAGCTCCATCGGCATTAGGAAAAACACAAGACGCGCCAGATATCTGACAGCGTCGGCAAACTGGCTTTGTTTCATCACATCGCTTCTTTCGACGTCGACATGCCATACAGCCTGTGCGGCTGCGTGTTCCTGACATGCCTGCAAGTCATGGTGTATGGTATGTGTGAGAAGGTCCATGCTGCGAGGATGGCTTCCTTGTTCGGAAAAGGCACGGTGGGGCAACTGCGGCTCGGAAAACAGTTCCCCGAAAGTGTCGGATTTCGCGTCGCGTCTTCAACCTTCTTGCAAACACAAACGCTCTCGGAGACTGTATCGTTGATATGGATGAGCTCGTTCGTGAGATTACTGCGGTATATGACATGCTCTATCCTCCATCACTGCTTCCCTCGGACTGCGATGTCCTCCATAGCAAACATGCTGTCATCCTCAGCTTTCTTCATCCTGACTGCCGGCCCTTCGAAAGTGCTTGACGCGCGGATGAAGTAATAAACTGTCGCAACCACCACGACTGCCACGGTAACTACTACACTCCAATTCATCGACTCTGCAGAAGGACCTGGTGCAGTTGGGAAGTATGCAAAGATGAATGCAATCGTGACGAAACACAAGGCTAGTACATTGACAAAGTAGCCAAAAGCCTGTGGATACCTCCAACGAGCTGCAGGCAATGGTACACCACTCCATCGTCGGTAGATCATGGTTGCAATCGTCGTTCCATAAGAAAGCAAGAGCCCGACAATCGTGATTGAGGTTATGTTCTGGAAGGCGATGCTCGACCCGCAGATGATCCAGGACAATACGAAGGTAACTCCGAATGTTGCGAGGAGCGCATTGATTGGCAATCCAGTCCTCGTGTCAACCTTCGCCAGAATACTCGAGAACGGCAGGCCACCGTCACGAGCAAAAGCAAACAGTTGACGTGAGGAAGTCGTGACTGTGTTGATGGCTGTACAGAAGAACAACACCAAGACGAGGACGGTAAGAATGGTCGTTGCAGTCTTGGATCCTGTGGCAGCATAAATCACTGCCACATAGCTTTCGCCGGTCGCGTCGGCAATCGTCTGATCGAAGTTCGAGGAAACGTACATGACAGTGATAGTCATGATAAAGCCGACAGCGTAGTTCATCAGGGAGGTGAACACCATCGATAGGGGCAAGGTCCGCGAAGCATCTCTGATTTCTTCACCTAGATGCACGGTCGAGTCACCGCCAATTAGGGTCATAATTGGACCTAGAAGGCCTACCAGGCAAGCTGTGCCAAGGTTTCCCCATCCAGCATTGTCTTCGAAAATGAAGAAGACATCGTGTGTACTACTCCGCTCGCCCATCAGCCACAATGGAATGAGGACCGCAAAGAATCCTACAACATGGAGCGCCAGCATGATTGCTTCCAGAGACGACAAAAAGCGGATGCCATAGATGTTGACGGAAGTTGCGAGAGCTGCGCATGCAATCATGAGAAGGCTCGTCATCCAGCCTTTGACCTCGAATGTGGGGTTGTTCAAGGCGACGAGGGCTTCGACATGCTGTGCAAGAACAAGAGGATTACTGGCAGCAGCACCTTGCCATCCTATGGCGGCGAACCATCCTACAACGCATGAGCATATCCCTTTTGTATGCGGGTTCGCACTGACTCACCGACAAAATAGCTCAGCAGACGCTGCGCTCCTGGAGGACCAAGTTCAGACACCCACATGTATTGTCCAGCAGCGCTTGGTGCTCTGTAATTCATCAGCTTTCTCTCAGGGAGGGAATATGAATCACCACGTACATCGATGCCATCTCAGCCATGGAAAGTACGACTGTGAACATCCCGATCATCACGGCTAGGAAGATCCAGATTACACCTGCTTCAATTAGTCTCGGATGCTCCTGAAAAGGGCGATGACCAACCTCCTGAGCCACCATTGGTGAGGCCACCCTGGCTGGACCTATGCAACAAATCAGCATGGGTGTTATTGTTCGAATGACAATGAACAACTCACACAAGTGCCCATTCCCAGGTTGCTCCGGAAATGCACGCGAAGCCGATCACAGAGGCAAGCTTGAAACGACGCTGTTCTTTCTTCAGCCACTTTGAACTTATTGAGCACCTTTTGAATGCTCACGCGAAGCTCTGCAGGAAGCGCCATCCGCTGCATATCTCTGTCGTCGATAGACGATTCATGATGCGTTGATGGGCCATCCTCCTGAAAACCATGACGCTTGATGACTACCATCCTGATTGACTGTAGCCTCACGAATACGCTGGTTGTAAAGGTCTAAGAAAACACTTTGATCGAATGGGCACTGACAGTTTTATATACATGGCCTACAACTCACTCAGCCCGTGTCGCATTCTTCAATGCCGTGTCAATCCTGAGGCATGACTAAAGAAGTGGACACGCCATTCGTTCAACAACCAAAAAAGAAGAAGAGAATGTAGAGATGATCTCAAGGACCAGGTCTCGCTTAATATGCAGAGTGCTCGAGCAGAATGCACTTGACAAGGTTTATGAGTGTGATTGACACGGCTCTGTGTTCGTGCCACATGGTCCGCGATGTTAGTCGAACATTCTTCTGGGTCATACATCAAATGCCAAAGCCTATTGGAAAGAAGCCAATTTGATTTATATTGCAGACTGTCATCATGCAAGTCTCGGCCAGGACCCTATAGGCTCTGCGGCGCCGCGTATGAAGCGGCTAACAACCACAGTCGGTGTCGACAGATTGTATCTAATGCTGGTCCCTCTGAAAAGTCTCAGCAATAATGAAGCTGGAATTGAGGTGTTGCGAGGAGGTGCGACGAGAATATCGTGGGGACGGACATGGTCCAGCTCAGCTTCAATATCCTTTGATCATCAATCCGCTATTTCCAAAGGTGGCCCTTAAAACTTGAATGGTCATGACTCAAGAGCGATCTTCTTGGAACCATCAGGGTCGTGCAGGAGCTCGGATGGGGCGCGGTAGATGGCGAACAAGTCCCGAAGCAATGGTTCACCCCGCCCTCTAAAACAGCAGCGGCTCAACACAATCAACATCACGCGACTGCCATAACATCCGACAATGATGAACTTATACATATTCGACACAGTTTCATGACGAATTCGATTGGATGTTGAATCCGTAGATCAAATTCTCGACGTCGCTCGCTGCCAACCATCCCGCGTTGGAACTTGGCTGAGTACAAGTTCAGAATCCCGACAAAGCAATGCCTAAACAACTTTCCGACATGCCCCTGCTCAAGCTCACCACAAAAGGTGCGTTCGCGTCCATCAACTAGTGTGTGGCTTGCAGACTGCCTGTTTCGAGCTCGACATCACTGCGACTCACAATCCTTGTATCGCAGATGCACGGATATGCGCTATCCAACGTCTGTGAAAATACCCTGACAGAAATGCTATGACCTGGAGTCGAACGATCAAGGCATGGTGGTAAGCAGCAGGGAGCGCTTCTGCAATTGTGTCGATGCCGTGGACCACTTTCCTGGGCAGAGTCGAAAGATATAGCATCCAACGTGATTCACCAACCTCGCGGTGTTGGTTCATCTCCGACCTCATCCTTCTCTTATCATGACTGGACGCTTGATCGATCTAGATGCGTCGCCTTGGCTCTGGGTGGAAAACACATGGGCAGTCATCCTGTGTGCTTTGGCTCTTGTCTTGCACCTCATTGTACGAGGTCATGAGTATGGACTGGAGGACTTGCTTCTCATTCTGGCGTTCGTGAGTGAGAAGTCACTGGATTGGTATTTTCGCAATTGACATTCGTCCCAGATCCTCGCCATGGCGTCGCTTGGATGTATCTATCAAGCGCTCCATGATGGACTGGGTATCTCTCATCGCAGCTTACCAGAAGAGCAAACCCTTCGGATTGCCTCAGTAAGGAGATGCCAGTCCATGGGGAGCGTAGCAGCTGACATAAGCCATAGTTAGTCATGAAGAGCTCGTGTTTGTGTTTCGTTGCAGACGGCTTCTCGAAACTTTCGACAGTGGCAATGCTGTACAAGATCATCTGCAGAGGCACCATGAGAGACAAGAAGTACATTGCAGTGTTTGCTAGTGTTTCAGGGCTCACCGCTATCTGGGCGATTTCCGCTGCTGCTACTTGGGCTTCTCGTTGTTCGCAACTACATCTATCACCTGCGCCTCAGCCAGTGGTCTGCAGTCGTAATGTCAGCAAGAGAGCGCATGACAGATTCGGGACGATTGCTCACATAACTGTAGGCAAAGAGCCTTGAGGCGATTCTAATTCTCAGCATCATCATCGAGCTGTTCATCTTTCTGTCGTCATCATATTTGTTCTGTGGACTCAACATGAAGATGCAATACAAAGTCACCGTCATAAGTATATTTGGCATGAGACTGCCGTCAGTAAGCTCTCCGGCTGTCCAGGATTGTAGTAACTGATATTCCCAGTCTTATACCAATCTCAATTGCTTTCGTCGTTGCCTTCAATCATTACATCGACTCAGAGAACAGCTCCACGATCGTGTATGGATCCGCGCTTCACTGGCAAATCGCTCTGGTTGGTTACAGCTTTCTCGCGACAGCGATTCAACCCTTGAAGCGTGCTGCGACTAGCCTCAGTACTCACACGAAAGTACCTGTGAGCAACGCTAGCCGAGGTTCCAAGTCCGGACAGTCTTCGAAGTTACGCTCAGTGAGCAAGACCCGACAGTCGCGCTTTTTGACTCCGCCGCCACTGCCTTCAACTCGTTCAAGTTCGCGAGTAGAAGGCCAATTAGACTCTGACTCGATCGAGAGTCATGGATCTCAGGATCGCATTGTGAAGAAGACGGATGTTCAAATCACCTACAGCGACGACGGAAGGGCCTGATTTCGAAGCAAGAGAAGGAGATCTGTACCGAATCAAGACATTCACTTGCTGATATTCTGCTTTGTCTAGATGGGGTTGATGTGAATAGATATGGAAAGAAAGGATTGAACGTCATCAGACGCGATCAAGACGCGTCTGATGGCAGAACTTCGGCAGAACCAGATTGTTGTTGTCAGTGCAACCCTGCTCTATTTTCTCTGCGACGATATATCGTCGGTATATCGCTCTCTGGAGAATTCCAAACATCAGAGTAGCACTTGAAGACTCAAATATTTAGTGATAAAGTTTTTGAGCTGATATAATGAGAAGAAGGGGTTGTTGCTGTTGATTTTGTCGATGTAATGAATTTGGGTCTCAGTCAAACACCTTTTTGTCCAAGTTCCCGGACACATTCACCACAGATCACTGGGAACATAACGAATTGGAAACAATCCGCTTATTTGTCACGTAGACCTTGCTTCAGAGCTCAACTCTCCAAACATTCAACACCATGACTCGAATACGAGCATAGCACATGAAAAATGGATATCTTTGTTGATGGTCAGCCCGACGTCATAGTGACTTTTGTGGATATCGGCGGAACATCATGGTACAAAACACCATCTCTTCGATTATTTTCTCTGCTCTTATTGTTATCTCACTTCTAAAACTATTCATATCTGCTATTATCAACAACACAAAAATCCCAAATCAACAATCATGGCATCTTCGCAAAAAGTTCTCATCATCCTCTCCGATGCCGACCACTTCGATATGAAGAAGACTTCTGGTCCTGATGCAGGCAAGGTCGTTTCACAACCTTCTGGTTTCTTCCTCATGGAACTCGCAAAGCCACTTTCCAAGATTCTGGATGCAGGCTATGAAGTCACCTTCGCTACACCTGAAGGCAAGGAGCCTGTTCCCGACCCCAACAGTGAATCTCTCCTCGCCTTTGCCGGAAACTTCTACGAGCGCCGCCGTGAGAACGAACTGCTCGAGCGCATGAAGAAAGAAAATGGCTTCTCCTCGCCCAGAAAATTCAGAGACATCAGCAACGACGAACTTGAATCTTTCCGTGGTGTTCTTATCCCTGGCGGCCATGCACCTCTGACAGACCTCGGCGACAACAAGGACTTGGGTCGCATTCTTGAGCACTTCCACGGCAAGCAGAAGCCTACTGCCACTATCTGCCACGGACCTTACGCTTTCTTATCCACCAAGGCATCAAGCGGCAAGTTCTTGTATGCTGGCTACAAGCTCACCAGCTGGTCTGACATGGAGGAGTCCATGATGGAGACGATGCTGGGTGCTGAGATCCCAAAGGTCGAGAGTGCGCTACGTGCAGAGGGTGCTGATATGGTTGAGGGTCTTGCCCAGAAGGTCGGATACATCACTGTTGACCGTGAAGTTGTCAGTGGTGCAAACCCCATGGCTGCTGATGCCTTGGGAGACAAGTTCATCCAGATGATGAAGGCTTAAGTGCAGCATATCTTTATGATTGTATGACCTCAATAGATTATGACAACCTATACTTTTCCTACATCGTTTCCACATTCTCAGCCAGATTCTTCATCACTCATCAGCAAGGAAGTCTGCTGGCGTGACATTCACGACCTCAAAGAATCCATCTCTCTTGTAGACTCCCTCTGCAACTTCGGTACCATTTTGGACCATGTTGAACATATCTTCTTGTTTGGAGAGATGCTTCTTGCCGTCTTGAGAAAAAGTCAGTGAAGTTCTTGTACCTCTGGATATCTTGGACTGGACTTCTATCGGACATACCCTTGGTAGTATACGAGGCGTGCTCAAATTTGAATGGAGTATATCCAGCGGTACGTTCTCCATCGGGTCCGAAAGGACCAAAGCCCAATTCAGACTCAATCACCCACTCGGCAGAGTCCAGACATAGGGGAGTTGTCTGGTTTGCATAAGAAGTGTGTACACTCTTCCCCGTGCGATGGTTGTGCATAAAAGTAGATCCAGATGTCGTCGAGTCGGCTTTGATGCGGATCGAGACAACGTCACCAGTCTGTACCTCGAAATCAGAGTACGGTTGTTGCTGTGCAGGGAACCATTCTGTCCAAGTTTCCCATTGTGTTGTTGTGACATTGTTGACCTCAGTCACAGTGCAATCGAAGCCTGATCTTATGTGAGCGACTAAGACGACCTTGGTGCTTTTTACGAAGCAAGACCTACCAGCTTGAAGGAGAGCATGTGGGCAAGCCGCAGTCCCATCGATGCCGGCCCAACCAGTAACGAAATAAGGCACTGTTTGATAGGCTGGTGTGCCAAGAGTACACTCTGGTACAACAATGTCGACACTGGCTTGAACGACTCTACCCTTATCTGTATGTTGACCTCCGGCCCAATTGTTGGATGATGCAGCAGCACTAGCGACCGAGGCCGCGAAAAGAGAGCTATAGACGATGCGCGAGAAAACCATTCTGCTCAGCTTGGTGTGACTGCCGACTTCTCCAGAATCAAATGAGGATATGAAGAGAGAAAGAGAGATGAGGTTGATGTTGCTCTTCAGTGGTCCATGAGAACCTTTATATCGAACAACAAGCGGATGTGTCCGCTAAATTTAGAACAGTTTTTGCTGTCGCTTTACTCGGATGGGCATTTCGTCGTATATAATTACCATCTTGCCGCCGTCGACGTCAAATTGAGTACTGCAAAGTTCTGGGTATAACTTAAATCACGAGCTTCTAATCCCGTCGTATTCTCTTATCTGATCTCCGCGAAATTAGTCCAAAGCTCGTTGGTGACGTAGTGGTCTTTTTCTACCAGTAGACATGCTATGCTTTGAACAGAGATGTATGCCAGAGTCGTTTTCAGAATACTGGTGATCAGTCAGCATTCTACAGACCGAGACGCGACAATCTTCAGGAGAAGTAAGCAAAACACCTGACATGGAGCTATCATTCGAAAGACATGTCTACTGCAGCACTACACAACATAACATGCGAGACTGGAAATACCGATACTGACAGACAGTTGCTACGAGAGAACTTAAGAAGATCCAAGTGAGATTCTCCCACGTGTTTTCGGAGGAACTTCTCGAGCTCGCAAAGTTGTGCCAAAAGCGGAAATGATCGACGGGTGACGGCATCTGCGAACTCTCGCATGCGAGCATCTCAAACACCAACCACCTCAACTCCCTCACCAATTATATTCCGTGCTTCGCGCGTTGGGCAACATGAATGCTCCAAGTAGAATATTCGGATAAGTTCTGTTCAGGACGTTTCGATAAAACATCAAGGTGGTCGTTTAGTATCTTGAGGAATAATGACGACCTTCGCGACGTTTGTACACGCGATCCTTTAGGTGAAATGTAGGAGTAGGCGATCGGGATTTAGCTATCGCATCTTATACACGATTTCTACTTGTTCAGGAGACCCTGGAACCTTGCTATATACTGGAGTAGGCAAATAGGTGAGTTGAGTTTCGTACGCTATACCTCTTTCGGCCCCGACTGCGACGGCATCCTTCTCGCACTGCGAGGTCGAAAAGGGATGTATACAAAAGACATGGTGACGCAGAGTACAAGAAGTTACAACTTGCTCGAAGGCACACGAGGGTCCATATAAAGATGCTGTAGACACTGGCTATTCTGTTTGCTAAACCATCTTCCATCGTATCTACCAAACCATTATTTTCGCAATACTAGTCATAATGGCTCCCCCACCATACATCCCACCTTGTGCCCCTTACGGCGCATATCCATCAAGCTATGGCTACCAACCATCTCTCGCCGCAGGAATATTCTTCAGTATTTCCTTTGGCCTCTACACATGCGCAAACGTCATCAACACCTTCCGCACCCGCTGCTGGTGGATGGGTATTTTCTTCAGCTGCGGTACCATCCTCGAAGTCATCGGTTGGATTGGTCGGACTGTCGCCCACTCCTGTACTTACTCGGGCGAGATCAACACCATGCAAATCGCAACGCTTATAATGGGACCTGCATACACTCAAAGTGGTGTCTACATTGCGCTGTGGATGATCATAACGATCCTAGACCGAAAAGTGTCGCCTGTACCGCCAAAGCTCTATTTGCTCGTCATATTCGGTGTGGACTGTGTATGTCTCAGTCTTCAAGCCATCGGCGGTGGCTTGGCTGGTGCTGCATTCGACCAAGGCACCAGTACATCCACCGGAACGACTATCATGGTTGTCGGAATTATCGCACAACTGGTCTCTGGCATGGTGTTCGCTGGATTCTTGTGCATCGTCTTCCCACGTGGAGCTTCGCAAATCAGAGCTAGCCGACCACTCTTATTGGCATGCACTGCCATTGTCATTAGCACCACCATGATGAACTTGCGAGGCTTTTATAGATCTGTCGAATTGTGCCAAGGCTGGACTGGCCCGCTCATCACACACCAAGGCTATGTCATTGGCTTGGATGCAGCGCCGATGCTTGTTGCTATGGGAGTCCTGGCTGTGTTGAATCCTAGTGTGCTCTTGCGCCGAGTTAAGACGAAACAAGTTGTAGAAGCGGACGTGAATCCGATCGACGTGGAGAAGGGAGTGCCAAAGAGACTGGACTCTGATGCTGAGACTTGAGACCGATAGAGTAATTTTGTGCGTTGCAGTCCTTGTTTAGTCATAATATAGATCTGTAATATTATGAGCAAGTTTAAGGCCAATGCAAGACTCACCGCAAAATCGTTCTTAAGCACAGATATGAATCTGTGAAGCCGATCGTAGACTCTGTGAGTAACTTTTTTCACGTTGGTCCAGTGTGTGAGAAGATATTGTAGCGACACACCAAAGAAAGGACCCAACATGACCATTCCCAGAAGATGGCAACCACATCCCGTGGATAAGAAGACAACTTTGTCGGATTGGTGGCTATTCAGACTCGCATCAACCAGTATCGCAAGCATATTCAACAACAAGGCGGTGAACGGCAAGGACACACCAGAATCCGGAGAGGACATCGAGATGCAAGAAGTCACTCTCGACTCCAACGATCACGACACGTGCGAAAGCGAATCGAGACCAAGAAGAAGCCAGCAGGGTACCGAGAGCAACTTTCAAGCAAGTACTGCCCCTTCGCGAGACGCAAACAGACAGTTTACTCACGGCCATTTCAGACTTTTGAGTATCTGAGTCTGAAGAGGACGATGGGGCTCAGGACACCGCGCTGAAAGGTCATCGAAGTCGCAGTACGACAGAACGCCGACCGAATGAAAGACCAACAAATCTTGGTGAGCGCGAAAGTCCGGCGCGCTGAGAAGCGTGCATCATCAGGATGCTGGTCCGGTACTTGACGATACTCTACCGGCGACACCCGGTCACAGCGAAGCTTCGCGCGGAGAAGTCTGGGAACCTGCTTTAAGAATTGAAAGCATTGCAGCCATGTCATAGTAAAAAGCCATCTCGAATGATAATTCCCGCGCCATCGGTAGCGCGAGTCATACTTACGTGGCCGTGTCTTTTGTCATGTAGTACGTTGAAAATCTGGAGTGCCGTCGTGCATGTTGTGTTGTATGCTGGGGCCGAGAGCGGAGGCGGACGCCGACAGCAAAAATCCTCGTAGATTCACCGCCCCAGCGAAGCGAGGGGCAAGGAACGATGCTGCGACAACGCAACAAGATAACCCGAACTTGGTAGCATGTGCGAGGGGCATCCGGGTGTTATGTTTGGCCTGGTTCTACCCTGCTCCGTCGTGGCGCCAAGGGCGTGCTTGCCTGCCGCGTCTTTTGGGGATCCATTCGCTGATGCAGCTAGCTAACG
Source organism: Aureobasidium melanogenum CBS 110374 (assembly GCF_000721775.1). Lineage (NCBI taxonomy): Eukaryota > Fungi > Ascomycota > Dothideomycetes > Dothideales > Saccotheciaceae > Aureobasidium > Aureobasidium melanogenum. Next base: position 303,562 of record NW_024470054.1, on the reverse strand, counting down.
GCCGGAAGTGCTGAGACCGCCCGTACGCGCCATGAACCAACCGCATGGAGACCGACACCATCTGGTCGCCTTGGCGAGCTCTACGCATTGAGTAGGAGTTGAAAAATTAGATCGCAGTATCGCTGGAGACGTGATCTTCATTGTCCGAAGGAAAGAACACGTCCAGCGAGACTGTAGGACAGGTCGATGCCTCGCCGGAGCGCTCGGCACTGGCGACGCTGACTGGCGACGCTTCCACCCGCACCAGAGAAGAAGCCACTCCTCCCGGGCCGTGCCTGCCTTTTGCAACCAAAAAGGCCGACCCCGCCGTCGCTTTCCCTTCGCTCGCCCCCTTTCCATCTCATGCTGCCTTGAACTATCTCTTTCAACTTATCCATCAACTCTAATATCCTCCTCATCGATAAATGGAAGCATTTCCGAACCCGCAGGTGGAAGACAATCGTAGGTTTGCTAATCAACTCCTGGCCGGTACGCTGACGGTTACCACTCGTCGCATTTGAATCTAAAGCTTATATACTTGCAGCCGCACATCAGACTCAATCGAACGTATCATCACAACCCAAACAAATTTCCATGGCGGATCCCCGGATCAGTTCACGTGAAATGCACACAGGAGCCGAACTAAACAGCGAACCTCGCCCTCAAGTGCCAACTTGGTCGGTGGCCAATGCAAAGGAAGCAAAGCCAGTCTCGGAGCCAGAGAATCAAACCACTGCAACCAAAGTTGACACGGAGCTCCCCAATGGAAGTCACCCCGCTTCGACCGATGCTGATGCACAATCCGACATTGATGAGCTATTAGTTGGTGGTGATGCTGAACCGGAACCTCCTCGCTATGACGGTGACTTTGACATCGAAAGACACGACTACTGGTGGAATCTTCTGGATCAGGACAATCCTCGTCATGCTAGAGCCTCCAAGGGCATGCGCTATGGCACGGAACGTAATCCCAGATGTGATACGTGTGAGAGGCAAAACAGGGCATGTATGACTCGGCCAAACAGCCACGATAAGACTGGATGTGTCCGATGTTCATATACACAAAGCGGGTGCTCGCATGCCAGAGAAGCCAGAGAGTCTCACGTAAGTGTTTGTATTCGGTCAATAGCTGTGGACGACGACTGACCCCTTAATAGCAACAGCGAACTGGTTTCCCGCTTCTCAAAATTGGAAGCGCTCGCAAACGTGACGATATGGACGACGACGGGTCTCGCAGTCCGCCAGTCGAGATTGCAGTCAAGCGACCACGCTTGTCGAGTTACAGTGGTGGCTACCCAGAAGGGGCCAGGGGTCTGAATGCTACCCCGTCTCGGCCTAATTTTGATGCACCTGCTTCCGTCAATGGACGCCACTATTCTCCGATTCACATACCGGGATCAGTGGCAGAGAGGGAGCGAAGCGGTGCCAACGGTGACAGTACACGATCTGCCCGACACGACGCCGATGCTCGCCAGTACTACGACTCACATAATGACATTTCCCGAGCCGAGGACAAATACCAAGACAGATATCAAAACCATGACCGTTATGAAGTCTCTGCTCGCGATATGAACAACTTGTTTAATCTGGTTGACAAGCTTCAACGAGAAGTGAGAATACTTCGCAGCAAGCTGGATGGTATGGAGGCTCGCGTGGACCACTTGAGCGGAGCTGTCGACACCTACAGGTCATAGGAAGGATTACAATATTTGTCGACGATCGATGTTGCACTCAGAGCAGAAACATGGTTAGCGGGAGTTGAGGAAGCGAGTGCGAACATTATGGCTTACGTTTGATGATGAGGTTGTGGCATTGTGACTGGAGTCTGAGGGGCTGTTTATGAGTTACGCACACGCATATGGCTGGGCATTATGTACGCTTTGTTGCCTTGGAGTACTATCGAATAGATGATGCAGTAGCTGCACCTAATGAATTCTATTCCTGTACGACTTCTATTGGTCTTTTATGTTCGGGCGATCATAACCACACTGCTGTAGCAGCGGCCAGAGTATTCCCGTCTTCTCCCAGTAGTTGCGTCCTCGCGATCTCTCTAATCTTCTTTCCATCGAAAGCCAACATGAAAACATAGCCCTCCTGGCTATCCGTCATGGCCAAGTACTCCACTCCCTCTTGTCCTTCAACCATGGGCGCAGGCTCGATAGCATTAGCGATGCCACCACTCGTTGCGGTCTCAAAAATGTCGATAGCCTCTCCTCGCAACAAGCCTTCTTCGTCTAACTCAAATACTGCAACATAGCCTTTGGTCTCCTTTTCCAGTCCCCGCGTTGATGCGTAAAGATACTTCGGTCGCCCGGAGGTAGGTCTGCTTAACCGTACTTCATCGGCCCAGTACTTCTTTTCATCCTTGTCTTCAGGAATGATCCTCTTTCCGGAGACCAAGTCCAGGGTTCCTGTTTCCGAGATCGACAGTGCATCGACATAACAACTGTGTTCCTGAACCGAATAGAGAATCTTTCCATTCGGGTGCGGCCAAGCATGTCTAGGCCCATCGTTCTCCCTACTCGCAATCCATTTTTGCGTTTGTTCTAGCTTTCCCTGACCAGAAGAGATGGCGTAGTTCCAGATACAGTTATGTCCTATATCGGCAATGTAGAGTGCTTTTCCATCTGGTGAGAGATCGACCGAATGGGCACCATGTCTCAAGCCTCCGAAATCGCCATGCGCGACGCCATTTCTAGCTCCATCGTTTTCATTGCCTTGGTTTCTGAATTCGAGGTTTTGGATTAGGGGGCCGATGCTGCCGTCGCTGAGGATGGAAAACACTTCGCCGGTGGGGCCGCCTGCTGAGTAGAGTGTCGTGTTTGAGCTGCAGACGTAGCCGCTCATTGACCGTACAGGTTTCGAGTTTAGAGGTGTGAGGGTATGATTGTCCTCAACGCGATAGGCAGCAACAGCAGGAGGAGATGCCCAGACAGTTGTGTAGAGGTGTTTCTTGTCCGAGGATAGAGAGAGCCAGGAGTGTCCGCCAATGGCTTCGGAAGTGTGCGCTATTTCCAGTTTACATTTTGAAATATCCTTGCTTGGTGTAAAGCGCAGAGTGAATAGTTTAGGCGTGTAAAATGTCCCGACCAGGAAATCCATGTTTTGAAATCCAGTTTCCGGCTCACGACAATTTTAGCTCATGGAATGATTGGTAGTGAATCAAAGAATGGTTTTGAGCGACGTAGTGCGGAGAGTGTTGTTTTAAAAGAAGATGATGGCATGCTTCGGAAGCAAGTGCAGCTTCCGAGGAGGCGGGCCGCCCTCCAGGCGTTCCTGGCTAGCTGGAAGCGGGTTTGCAACTGCCTGAGTTTGGTTAAAATGGCCGACGAGATCGTTGTGAAACGAAAATTGACCATTCAAGTGTCTTGACCTGCAGGTACAAATTCTAAACGCTGTGGATTACCTAGGTATGAACATGGTATTGACATCTGAGCACGGAGCTTTTGCCGAGGGAGACGACTCGCAGAATCGCGCGAGATTGGCTTTCGAATTACGGCGCAGTGCTACAGATTCATGCGTCTCTCAAGCTTGACATCGGTCTTTTCTACCCGTCGGAAGTATCGCTTGAGCATTTCCGGAGCTCGTGTCGCGTGGTCCAGCGTTTTGAAGCCTGAAGCCTTTCGGATCTGCAAATGCAACCCTGATTGCAGATCTCCGAGAAGCTTCGTACCCGCGAGTACTTTCCCGATTGGGGGCTTTGCGCTGTCTCTGATTATAAACAAGGTGAAGCTGCCCTCCATGGAACCTCTTCGCGAAGAGCTCGAGAATCCGATATAGTTGACCAATGCCTATCGTGCGTCATTGTCCAATCGCGAGCTTGCGATGGAGGGGAACAATGGTCTGGTGAGTGAGGTGGACAACGGCGCATCATTCACTGGTTCCGGCATGCCTCTTGATGTTGCGCAACTTTCGGGCCTCCTTGTCAGCTCGTCGTGCCTGGTTCAGACTGCCACCCATATTCGATTCTTCCATAATTCTCTTTTGCAAGCCATCTTCGGTAACCTCATCAAGAAGGAACCGGCCCCAGAGGCCGTTTCTCCAGCGCTGAACCATCCAGAGAGCGGTAGCTTCGGTGTCTGGCTCACCACCTTTCTGTAAGCGGCCGGTCTTGTTTGCGATAGCATTAAGCAGTTCGATGATGTCGTTGGTGGGCGGACAGTATTCCTTGTAGAGCCTAGGATCGATCAGGTTGACGCGGTAGAGTAGGTAGTCGGCGAGAGTGGCAGGGGGGATGATAGTGTCTTTGACGTTACCGCACAGCGCGAGCTTGAGCATGGCTTCAGCATCTGGCACGTATGGTATGAAGACACCGGGAGTGTCCAGCAGGTAGACGCCTTCACCATCTTCGGTACTGTCGATTATCTTGACGCTTGTCGAAATCTTGCGTGTTACACCTGGCTGTGCGCCCGTATGTGCAGCTTTTCCCTTTCCGACTCCTTCTTTTCGTAGTGCATTGAGCAGCGATGACTTTCCGACGTTGGGCATACCCACGACCATGATGCGCGATCCGGTCAAAGAGGTGCTGTTCTCGAAGTAGCGGCGGGCGAAGTCCAGAATCTTACGAATGTCTTTCTTGTCCTTGTGGTCGGAGAACAAGACTTCGGATGGTTTGTGCCATTTGCGGATGATGTCCTCTCTCTGTTTTGCTGTGTCAGAAGTGGCTGAGCGGAAGGCGACAGGTAGACTCACCTCTCTATCTGCGGGCTTGTTGTGGCTGCCCAAATCGCGCTTGGTGTAGATGATGATGCGCTCGCGGCCTGCTAGACTCTGTTCGAACAAAGGGTTACGAGAGGTTAGTGGTACTCTGTAGTCACGGCACTCGACAATCAGGTCAATCTGCGACAGCATCGTGTTCATCTTGGATAGACCGGCAGCATGATGACCCAAGAAGTACGATCTAGGAAGCGACTCGACGGGCGGAAACACCGCCCGCGCTACAAATTTCGCTGCCATTCTGTTGCAATTCTACTGTACGTCGTCGCTCGTCGCAGCTTTGAAAGTTTCAATTGTTTTGTCGCAACTCCAGAATTGTTCTCGGCTCGGACTCTCGGAGAAGCTTGAGCCGAGCATCGCGTCACCAACAACAACGCCTTTTTACCTTTGAGACTGTTCCATCTATCCAACCTGCATGAAAGACATGTTCTGCATCGATAACAAGTATGATAATTCCAGAGGCTTCTAGTCACCGAGCATCGAAGAACCAGCGAATGCCTGTGACAATATCTTTTAGGGACCTGTAGAAACTCCTAGCCGTGTTGGACGACGTGTTGCATCGCCAACAGTATTTCACCATTTCAAAATGTCTTCTCCCCATTGGATGGCCTCTTCTCCTCCGCCACCAGAACCTGCTGCGGAGGAGAAATCAGATCCAACGTCTAAACCGACACTTCAACTTTCATCTTTACCGCCCATATTCGTCTCGGAATCACATTTGGACACTTGCGAGCTACATGAATTGGAAGATGATGTCGTCGAAGCTGGAGGCTTACTGTCTTATGATCTGAAAGAAGCACAAATTGTCCTAACCAAAGCTGAGCGGAAGAGGCGCATCCAGCTGGACTTGCGATCCAAAGGATGTCACACTGAAGAAGTCGAGATAGTTAAGGATTCCAATTCGCAGAACCATGTGTCGGACGCGTCCGATGCTAAGAAGCAGAGAATTTCCGAAGTAGGAAGTACTGGAAAGAATGACAAAGACAACTCGACCAATCATGACGGCAATATCGAATCAGAGATTGAGGACGAGTCAAAGTCTGTCAAGCGCAAGCGCAAACAGTCTCCAGCGAATGGAGCCCCGAACGAAGGATACTTTTCCAATCCTTATATCAAGGTCTTAAGGCTGCAGTGGTTCATGGATTGTCGAAAACAAGGCACAACCCTTCCTATAGAGCCTTACCTACTCTACCAAGGACGTCGTGTTGAGAAACCCAATGACACAACTACGCCCATCAAAGGCTCCAGCTTCTCAGCTCAATTCAAAACGCCCCAATCAATCTTGGAACGAGCAAGAGCAGACGGAGAAATGAACACTTCCTCACCTGTTCAGCAACGCAGCCATCGCAAACTTGGTCAGATCGGCGGAGGTAGAGTCTCTGCACCTTTCCAACCTACGCCACACACGAAACGGGCCCACTTGTTACACCAAACGACTTCCGAGCATGACTTGGGTCAGTCAGGAGATCTGCCGGAGATGCCTCCATGGGTGCAGAACGAGGTGAAGTACGCCTGTCAACGATCGACGCCAGCTGGCTCACCGAACGCATCTTTCATCGCGCAACTCGAGAAGATCAAGCTGGCTCGATTGTTGACAGGCGATGAGATAGGTGTACGGGCTTACAGCACCAGTATCGCTTCATTGGCTGCTTATCCTTACAAGCTCAGTAGTGCACGAGAGATCTTATATTTGCCTGGCTGTGATGCCAAGATAGCAAACCTCTACGTGGAATTTGCTAACTACGGCAAGATTCAAGAAGCAGACAACGCTGAGAACGATGAGGGACTCAAGATTCAGAGGCTATTCTACAACATCTGGGGCGTAGGAGCTACAACAGCGAGAGACTTCTACAAAGAGAAAGGATGGAGGGATCTGGATGATGTGATTGAGTATGGCTGGAGTACATTGACTCGTGTACAGCAGATTGGCGTCAAGTTCTATGACGAGTTTCTGCTTCCCATACCTCGTTTGGAAGTTGAAGAGATTGCCTCAACCATCCACCGACACGCCGTCAAGGTCCGCGATAAGGGTATGCAAAGTCTATTAGTCGGTGGCTACCGGCGAGGCAAAGAGAGCTCGGGAGATGTGGATATCATCCTATCTCACCCAGACGAAGACCAGACTTTGAACATCATCACCGACATTGTGGCGAGCTTGGAAGAGGAGAACTGGATCACACATACCCTACTGATCAGCACGACGACTAGTAATCGTTCGCAGCAGACACTCCCTCTCAACTCTTCCTCCGCTCACGGTCATGGCTTTGATTCCTTGGACAAGGCCCTTGTAGTTTGGCAGAACCCTAATTTCGACCTCGATCCTTCTGATACCAAGCAGAAGAATCCAAACCCGCATCGCAGAGTCGACATAATCATTTCACCTTGGAAGACAGTTGGTTGTGCAGTCATGGGTTGGTCAGGTGGCACCACGTTCCAACGTGATCTTCGCCGCTATGTTCGACAGACGTACAACTACAAGTTTGACTCTTCTGGAGTCAGGGACAGAAAAACTGGAGATGTCGTAGATGTGGATGGCAAGGCAGATACGATGGAACAAGCAGAGAAGAATGTGTTTGACGCTCTGGGCTTGGAGTTCAGAGAGCCTTGGGAAAGATGCACAGGATGAAAAGATACATGTCAATATCCACGACAATGAATTCCCGTGATATTCATGATTGGTGATGGTATCGGAGGGCAAGTTTACTCGAGGTGTTTGCATAACTTGTGCATTCGAAGTGAGGGGCATAGCTTGTGGCTGATAGCTCCAGTTGTGGCTGAAATGATGTCAGTGATTGTCATTGGCACGCGATGCAACTGTAAACCTTCGCGACAATAAAATCAAGAGTTTCTGCATCATCTGCTCTATTCAAAACATCCTCTTTCAACTTGGGTACTCAGCAGCCATGACGGCACAAGACAAAGTCAAAGAGACAGTGCGCGAAGAAGCGCAGAGAGTCGCCGGCCTGGCACAAGATGCTGCTCAGTCTGGAGCCTACCTCTATCCCATCAAGGTATCGTCATCCCTGTCAATGAGCACTCACCTGATAGCCAGACTAACTTTGCTCTAGGGCATCTTCTACTTCCTCTCGAAACGCGAGCTCTGGAAGCCTCTCGCAAACAGGCTCCTCCCAACCCTCGCTCTCGGTCTCACCACACTCGCTGGTGTCTTCTTCTTTGGATACCTTCCCCAAGCTGCCGTTCTTGCAGTCTTCAATGGACCTCTGGCTGCCGTCAATGCCGCATTGCTGTGTTTGAACGAGAGTAGCACCATCTTCAATACCCTCTCCAAGACGTTCCTTATTGAGGAAAGCTTGATCAACACCTTCGACGGCACTTTGGTTGCCAAGGGCGAGGCCGAACTCGTGTCCAGAGAGCGCAAGGTCGGTCGTGGCGGTGATGCTATCGGTCGTCTGGGCAAGCTCGTCAAGAAGCCCTTCGCCAAATTCGCTCCCAGCGCCATCATCAGATATGTCATGTACCTGCCTCTCAACTTCATCCCTGTTGTCGGTACTGTCATGTTCATCCTTCTCCAAGGCAAGCGCGCTGGTCCTGCTGCTCACGCCAGATACTTCCAACTCAAGGGTATGAGTAAGGCTCGCCAGGAAGAGTGGATCGAGAAGAGACAGGGCGCATACACCGGTTTCGGTACTGTTGCTACTCTGCTGGAGCTTGTCCCCATCGCCGGCGTCTTCTTCGCTTTCACCAACACTACTGGTGCTGCTCTTTGGGCTGCCGATCTCGAGTCTAGGAACAACGATAACCAGTCCACTGCCCAGCTCAGAGACCAGTCAAAGAAGGCCCGCTGAGGAAGTCCTCATGGTTTTGTCACCTCTTGTTTCGTCGAAGGGTGAGATGGACCGATTGCAACAGAACATGTCAGCTCTAGAAAAAAAGCCACGGCTTCCTATATCAAACATCTTTCAATGCCCATGCTTCCAACTGCTCCTTGACCCTTCGCTCGCTTGAACCTTGCTTATGCCCTAGCTCAGAGCTGGCGAATTGTTGATCATCATCATTCGCCAAGCACGTCCCCACCATAGCGGATCGGTTGGCTGTCACCCCCGCTCCGACCTCACTCCGCCTTGTGTTTCCAGCATCATTCTTTTTACAGGCAGGCGGCTGAATGCATCATGTCAACAGCACTATGCGTCAGCCTGTTAGTCGCAATAAGCGCTCCTGATGTAGTAAGGTAGCAAGCGCCAGACTCATTTGTGCCGGTATAAGTAGCGTAGGTGACACCGCCTCTGTTTCTTCTTGATTGTTCTTTCCTTACCCACAGTATTCTTTGTGAAGATGTTTATCCGCTCATTGCAGCTTTGTGCTGCGGCCTCTTTGACTGCTGCCACGAATCTCTTCGTCTCGGACTACTCTGGCGATGTCTCTACCCTGTCTTTGACTGAGCACGGTGGTCACTACTCTCTGACCAAAGTTTCTGCCAATACCGGCTGCGCCCCAAATCCATCTTGGCTCACTTTCGACACCAATCACGCTACCCTGTACTGTCTTGACGAAGGCCTAGAAGTCACCAATGGGTCACTCACATCCTTCACCATCGGCGACGATGGCAGCCTGACCAAAGTCCACCGCGAAACCACGATTAGCGGCCCTGTCAGTGGCGTCATCTACGGCAACCCTGCTGAGAAGCGTTCAATCGCATTGGCACACTATTCTGGCAGCGCACTCAGCACTTGGGAATTGGACACAAACCGTACCGGTAATTTTGCGTTTGAGCAAGACTTCCTCTTCAACTTGACCAAGCCTGGTCCTAATGCCGAGAGACAAGATGCACCTCACGAGCACGAAGCTGTTCTCGACCCTACCGGTCAATTCATCGTTGTCCCTGATCTTGGAGCTGACCTCGTTCGCATCTTCTCTATCGACTCTGAGACTGACGAACTCACGGCTGAGAAACCTCTTGCTGTTCTTCCTGGCTCGGGACCCAGACATGTTGCTTTCTACCAACCTTATGGTGTTTCTGGCGCTAAATCGACGAGTTTCATGTTTTTGGTTTCTGAGTTAGGGAATACGATTACTTCTTTTGCGATTTCGTATCCTTCTGCTGGTGGTATGAGCTTTAAGGAGGTTTACAATACTACCTCCTATGGCGACCTTGTTGTTCCTGAAGGCAATGCTGCAGCTGAGATTGCCATCTCTGTAAGTCTAGATTTCCACCATCATTCTATGCATCAGAACACTGACATCTACGTCAAAAAAGCCCGACAACCGCTTCCTCATCGTCTCAAACCGCAACAACACCTCCTTCGACATTCCCAACCCATCTCCCCACAACACCACCTCCATCCCTTCAGACTCATTGTCAACATTTGCTCTGCAAAAAGATGGCTCGCTCAAGCATATCCAGCTCTGGCCTGCGGGAGGAATGTTCCCAAGACACTTTTCGCTCAACAAGTGGGGTGACTTGTTGGCTGTGGGTTTGCAGTATGATAAAAGTGTTGTTGTGTTTGAGAGAGATGTTGCTTTGGGGACTGTGGGTAAACCTGTGGCCAGATGGGTTGGTGGTGGAAATGTCACTTGTGTCGTTTGGGATGAGTAGAGAGATGGAGGAGAAAACAAAGTCATGAACTGATGCATTGCTCAATCTACCGAATCGAAAAGCAGAACATCCTCCAGCACCAAGTATTCTGAGAACGTGAAGTCATAATCGTTCATAAACAACATGCCAGTCTCCCTAAACCGTCTGCTGCTCTCTGAAAACTTGTAAAGCAGATGGCGAGAAATTGATCAACTTGTCCAGCCCGCGAACGGACAAAACATCCAATCTCAACAATGCCAGATTCAGTAAATCGCAACTGCAAGACTTGATTCGCAACAAGCTTCTCCACGAGTTGAGCAGATCTAGACATTCTTTTGCATCTGCCGTGTTTGGAGAAGTGACAAAAAGCAAGACCATAAAGTTGCTCGCTATGGCAAAGTTGGTGCGAGAGTCTGAGAGTGTGTTAGTCGTGACTGCTCAAGCTGAAGATTGGGAGCAAGGGAGGGAACTTACAGGATGGCCAGAAAGCTTCCATATGATTGGCATCCAGACTTTCAAGGAACTCGAATAGCTCTTTGCCCATGGCTATCGCTCCAGTTCGCAATGCATTTGTAGCTTGTGTGTCTGGTTCGCTCGTTGGACGGAGCATAGCACGGAACAGCTGAACCTTTGCTGTCATGTAGGCTAGATGCAGTCCTCCCTGCGCATTCAGATCATGCCCGTGTCCAGTTCTGACCGTGGGCAAGAGATCTGAGGGCAGCTCCTGGTACCATTGGCTCAATCTTACTCTCAGCGGTTTAGCCACTTCCAGCGTCATGTCGAGAGAACTGCAGAGTTTTTTGGTTGCCTTGATTGAAAACAGGTTACGAAGGATATCGTCCACAATTTCTGTAAGTGCTGAAAGTTGAATAAAATGTTCCGAGTAGGCTCGGTCATCGCTACCTTCAGCGAACTCGAAATCGTCTTGTGTCAGCGGAGAAACGTCCCAGTCGTCTGATAAGATGTGTGAGCTTCGACCGGTGTTCAAGGCAATCCACTTTTCTTGATTGAACACAGCCCAAGCCAGTCTTCTTCTGAGTCGTTGCTCCCACAGAGGCAGCGGCCAGTCGGTTGGATCAAGGTTGAGGCCTAGCGACTGAGCGATTGAGACTGCGTCTGTGACCATTGTCCACTTGGCTGGTGTATCAGCCACGTGCTTGTTTGTCGGTTTCCGCTGCACAAGCAGGAGAAGTGTTTGGACGACTGATAGCGATGGGGTATGATAATTCGGTTGCACAGCTGACCAAGCGATCTGGAACAGGGAGTCGACAGATGGTGGAGTGTATACATCGACACAAAGCTGATCGTCGAAGATACAGAATGGCAGTGCATGACCATAGACCGCGGCAAGAAGCCAAGTTGGGAAGGCTTCTGGGTCGTAGTCGCCATTGTTCATGCTGCGCTCTCGAGACAAGATCGGAAAGTACGGCTGTACGAAACGGAAGAAACTGCTTTGATCAGTATGCAAGCGCGATTTGCAAGCATCCAAGAACGTACATTCTGATGAGCCTCTTGCCGATATCGTCATGAATCATGTTCTTGATCTCTCTTCTGAAGTTGTCTAACATGCCAAGGTCTCCGGCGGGTTGAGATTTTGCGGCCAACTCGTTTGGCTGAATGAGGAAATGAACGGGAATCTTGTCGTTCTCTCCAACTCTTCGTAGACGGTGCTTCTGGAATATACATTCGTTGTTGCCGTCACAGATAAAATGGCGAAGTAGAAAAGGGTCGCGCTCGCCACTCAGACCAACGACCTGGGCATTGCTAGAGCCTTGCACATCCAATGAGGGCTCTTGGGCATTGTCGAAGAAGGATGTTGGAATGGATTCCACGGACTGGGTGCGTGTGGAACGAGACGATGGTGGTGCTAAACCTGCTTGAACGGGATCAAATTGTTCAAACATCAAGGGAGCGAACATTGGCGAATCGAATTTGTACTCTCCAGGCAGGCCTCCAGGTAAGCTGGCAGTCATGAAGGATGGCAATGGTTCCCAACTGAGTAGATCACTTCCGAGGTCAAAGTTGCTGGGTGGTAGCAAGGGCTCTCGAGGACGTTCTTCGTTGGTATTGGGACGTCGTCTCTTCGCAGGAGACTCTACAAATGTGCAGTCCTTGCCATAACGCAGACATAATTCACAAGGCGGTTTGTGCTCAAGATGACAAGCGGCCTTCTTGTAGCGGCAGAAATCACAGGGACGTTTGTTTCTGCTCTTGTAGGCTCGAGCTCTGTCTTGGACATCATGCTGGCCGAGCCTTTGTTCTTGGAGTGGAAGCACGACTTCCATGTGGAATATGTTTTCCTGTTCAATTGAGATAGGCGGAGTGATAGGCGAAGCTGTCAACCGTATGATCGGTGTAGTCAAGGTGTAGAGGATTGGGAAGTCTAGAAACTAAGAGAGCGGGCAAGCATGAACGACTCTCGGGAAGAGAAGTAGGCGACTGCCCAGGATTTGTCTGCTCCTCATGGTTGCGACTCCGCATTACTCATAGAATCTTGTCGATATCGACCCCAACTCAATTGGTGCCACTGGATCCCACCCGTTTGTATATCCTTGCGGTATCGCTTCGACATACCAGATCAGAAGCCGATTGTCGGTAGGATTGTCGCGTCGTTGTGTTGCATGCAAGGTGCAGTTGCTCTAGAAGTGGGGCTAAACAGCTACCTCGGGAGGGGCCGCCGGCGCTCGCTGAACCCTGATCCTTTAACCGGCGGGGAACATGAGACGGCAAACTTCGGCAAACTCTGGCCAGCATTGGCTTGAGTCATGGTTTGCTAGAGCACTGCCGCGTCCTTATCTACAAACCGATTTCGTACTCAGCTCCGCCTCCACCTGCTGTCGCTATCACGAAGAAAAGATACCGTAACGATGTGACCCGCGGATGTGCTGGCACACATGCTGTACAAAGATGGTTATAATTGGCCGAGGAAGAGATAGGCTCATCCGACAGCTCGATAGGCTCGTCCGACGACTTGTCCGACATGCAGGAATGCCTGGAGATACCTTTGATAGCCGTCCGGCATCCACTCCTATACATCTGGTCTCTTAGCTATCTGACTTTGATAGCAGACCCAGCCCGATCTAATTCTTCTTATCAAGACCCTTGATATTTGATCACTCAACAATCGCACTCTGTAACCAAATACATCTTGGATGCTCCACATCCGAAACCTGCTTCCGATAACTATCTATCACGAATCACAACTGCTACCTCAAATATTAATCCAGGGTCTGGAGACGAAATCTGACCTCCTCAGCAGCCATTGTTCATGCATCTCGGTCTCGCTCTCCAATGCAATGTAGCGTGATTATTCAGCTATCAAAATGCACAATGGTTTCCTGCTTGGAGGCGTGTCCAGAGAGAATTCTCGAAGATAGAGGCTTTCAGTGGACATGCTCTGCTTCGGGAAACTACTGTGCATTCCTATAGCCGTCCGAAATTAGACTCCAGCTCACAGGAGAGGTCAATCCCGCCAGTCTGCAATTTCACGAGTGCACGACTTTTCTTGTCACAATTGTCAATTCACATGCGTGTGAAACTAACACCAGGTGAAGTTTTTAGATGCGTTCCTGGCTTCTTATAAGTAGCGTCCTTCTCCCTCTGTGGCAGTCTTTCCAACGAAGAGCTGGTCCTTCTCGGACTTGCCTACTCATCAGATCAGTGGCTCATGACAGCCCAGATCGGCGAGTCTGCTATCTTCAACAGCCTTCAACAGCCGCCTAGATGCGCGAGCCGGGTCGATGTCGAGTAAAGAAAGATATGCTTCGCTCGTCTGGCCGCAAAGATGAAAGAGGACTCTGCGTTAGTTCACGATGTTCGAAATTGTAGACAGGATTGTTCTTTCATTGACGGGATTCCATCGAACCCGAGGCACGACGCGGTCTCGCATTCATGAGCAGGTACATCTCCAATATAGACTATCTGTATTAGAGAATGCTTGACCCTGAGCACGAAGAGATAGTGTAGACAAGTCGTCGGCTAGCCGCAATCACAATATTGTTTGATCGATGGTGACCTCGTTGAAAGCAGGTTTGGATGCCATTGATCTCACATCTTACTTTCTGCGCTCTCCTACTCAGAAGCTCATCTCTGCATGGCCATAGAAATGCAGGAAAGTAACCAGACAGCTTGATTGTCCGGAGAAATGTCAGCTTCTGAAGCTGGAGAAAATGAGATCACCTGGGTCACAAGAAAACAAGCTGGGCAAAGGATTTGAAACCCCTCACCGACCCCTCTCACTATATACAGAATATTCTAGGCATGGTATCAGGCTACCTGTAATATCACATTCTTTGCCAATAAACACCCTTGTCCATGTACAGAACCCCGCGTCCAACCCCGCGTACCCACAATTTGTCCCTCCTTGTCCGCAGCTCCGTAGTTCATATTGCATATATAGACAGTTCCCGTCAAATAAACTCAGAAGTAAACAATTCTCCGAAACTATTGACGATTTCTTCCGTTAAACAAAAAGAAGAGTGGCCCTCTCAAACTTTTGTTCCTCACCACGCAAACCAAAGACCGCAAAAGAGAAGGGATCTAACAAGACGCAATGGCGACTTTGGGACAGAACAACAATAACATACCACAAGGCGATCAGGTCGATCCAGCACAAGCCCAAGGAGCCCAAATACCCCTCCAAACCTTTTCGCTCCCACAATTTCCACCCCAAGCTGGTGGTCTTAGAGCCCTGACCTTGACCTCGGACATCAAACTCGACGACTACCAAAGCCTGCTGTCGCAACCCTTTGTCATTCCTCCGCTACCGCCTAACATCGAATCTCTAACTCTCGAACTTTTTACCTTGGGATATCCCGTGGGCTGGTTGAGTCAATTAGCAGACCGTCTGCCCAATCTCAAGAGCTTGGTAATTTATAGCCAACTCTTTGGCGGTGTGTCAAAAGAGTCGCAAGCGGATGGTGTTGAGTTCTTCAGAAAGCTGCCTGGATTGCGAGCATTGCATCTGCTTGATGTATTCGCCCAGCCAAAGTTTTTCGAGAGTATTGGGCCTTACGTGACATACTCTTCAGATGAGGAGACTGCGCGACGAGGCTTGATGTTCTTGGAACTCAACTACACGGTTCAGCATTCCGATCCAGAGTTCTTGAGCAAGATTCAGGCGACGGAGCTGAGCAAGCTAATTGGGCCTGGGTTGGTTACATTGGCATTCAATGTCAGCGAAGCCGATGTGACCGACGATCCTGAGGATCCAACAAACAACGCCGACAAGTCCGCCGAAGAAGCAGCAAAAGATGGTGTGGTCGCGTTGAATAGAACCCTCGGCTCTACTCTCGTCAAGGCTTTGACAAACGAAACAACACGACCAAGAGGTCTACGAGTATTGAACTCAACACTATTCACCTTGACCCCAAACCAACTGCGCACAATCCTCGACCAGCAAAAAGCTCTGATGGTTTTGAACGCAACCCTAGAAGTCGACAACCACGAAACCTTCAAGAAAGACTTACTCTCCATTCTACCATCGCAAGAATACCTCGAGCAAGTCGAGATTGTCGCAAACCCCAGTTTGCAATTCTTCCTTGCTGTTCGTGTAACCTACCTTTCCTCAAATCCTTATTTCGCTGACCATGCTACAGCTCCAAAATGTCAAGCACAAGGCTTTCGAAAACACATTCCCGTCGCAGACTGAAATCGAAGCCCTGGGCGAGAAATGCGAACGCCTCACAAGCTTCAAAGCCGATATCTTGCGCTCGAGCGCTATGCAAACGATCAAATGGGAGAAGAAGGATGACAAGTGGTCAGGTGGTGTCAAGGCTGCACAGACCGAGTTGAAGGTAGCAGAAGTCGAGTAGAGATAGAACAATTGAAGGCTTACGAAAGGAGAGAGAAATGAATGATGCCATGATGAGTTAAACCGAAGAAATGCCGTTGTTTTGTACCTCTGATCATCCCTCTGTCCACTTTCATCAAGATGCATCAATATCCATCATGTACCGACCGGACTCATCGAAGGGTGCGTCAGCCTCTTGTCTGATGTAGACCTCTTTGTCACAGAGGTGTTGGTATTTCGCTTCTCTGCATCTCGACAAGCCCCCAGCTTTGTTTATCGCTATTATCAGAATCTCAGTCACCGATACAATGATTGTACCCCTGCAGCGTCATCAGATCGACCGGAGAGCATTGGAGAGCAAGCACATACCTCAAGACCGAAGAGAAATGGTGCTACTATTGCCGTATGTCAATCGTTCGCACTGGCAAAGGTCGAGAAAAACATACACAACACAAAGAGAAGAGGGTGAGCATGTTTTGAAGAAGCAAGCGTATTATTGATACATTGCCTTGGTCTAGCTAAATTTTGTAGCGATATGAGCAGTGGTGTAGTTGAAAGCATTTCGCACCCGAAGCAACGAGATAGCAAAATGCGAACCGACGAGAGAGAAAAGACAACAGCAATCAGACTCCACCGAGCTTGTCTGCACATGTAACAACCGGTGAGATGCAGAAATCATCTGGAAGACATTGCGCGAAGGAAAAAGCAGAACCAGAAAACGAGAATGAAAATCCACAGAAACATATTGCAAAAAAAGATACAAAGCAACAAAAACGGGGCAAGCCACATGGAACGTCGAACTCTGACGTTTGTTTCTCTTTCATCTCAGCGTAGCTCGTGGCAAAATGGTCTCTCATGACAGTTCAAAGGTCATAAAATGCGGTGGCAATTAAGGTGATCCACTAGTAGGGAGGCCAGTTACCGCGCATGTAGCGGGGAGTATAAGAAGAGTCACCTGGCTTGTAGGTGTAGTCGTGGCCTCCGCGGGAGAAGGGCATGTCGCCATCCATGTCGTCGAAGTAGTTGTAGATCTGAGGCAGAGTAGGACGAGGGACATGTCTCTTACGCTTGGGCTCGACGCGAGAGAGATGTTCACCGCTGACGTAGACGCACTGGAGTCGGAATGTGAGTAAACATTCAAGGTGTTGACTGAGACTGATTGACTTACAGGGAATTGGCAGGCCATAGCAGCAGCATGAGGCTTCTCAAAGAAGATGAAAGCAAAAGTGATACCCTCTGATCACTGATTAGTCGCGAACGACGACAAGGAAAATAGATCAACTCACTGCTGAAGTTCTTGCGGATGTCGACATTGGAAATGGCTCCATAGTGGCTGAAGATCATGCGCAAAGTATTCTCGTCGATGTGGAAGGGGAGATCACCAATGTAGATGGCGTTAGGGACGACTTCAGGAAGGATAGTGTTGTAGGAGGTGATAGCAGGCTTGCGCTTCTCCACTTGTGCGAGCGTGAAGGTAAGAGTCTGGTGGTTGCGAAGAGCCTGTTGAGAGATTAACGAGAATGTCATGGAGAGGTTGCAGAGTTGAGAAGACTTACTCTCAGGGCCTCTTGGCATGGCTGGAACAACTCAAAGCGGAAGAAGGCACCGGCAGGCAGGTTGTACAAAGCTCTCTCGGTGTGGCATGGCGTCCACCAATGATCCACTCTGCCGAAAGGACGAAGGTAGTACATTGCCTCAGGTGGGCAAAGCTCTTGCTGATCACGGCGTGCGACAAAGACGGTACCTGTTATCGGGTCAGACAAGCATCGAAGCGAAGGGAAAGGAAGCAACTTACGTGGAGCTCTGGCATACTTAATGCGGCAGGGACGTCCGGAGATGCGGGCACCGTGGAAGCGGGCATCAGCTTCCATAGCTTCCTCGATCGTCTGGGATGTACGTCAGCCAACAAATCGTCCCTGCCCGGAAGTTCGACCGAGCTCTTACCTTGAACTGTACGAAGGCAGCGGGAATGTTCTTCTTGTCGAAGCGAACCTTGACCCAGCACTGGCCGATTTCTGCGAATTTGTCCTTGACCTCGTTCGTAAGCTCAGTTCTAGTGCGAGTGCGATCCAGGCTGGTCGACAGGTCAGTAAATATCATCGTGTGTATGTGCAATGCACTGACTTGGCGACAAAGATGCATGCTGCAGGAGAGAAGATTGCTTGTGCGTTCTCCGCAGTCACCAAGACACCATTGAACCAGGTTTGCTCTGAGGGTGGAGCATGGTTGACGACTGAGGTCTCATCGGTGTTGACTGCTTCGTAGTCATCGGTGTTCTGGTCAAAGGTGTCGTGCGTGCCGTCAATGGTTGCAGCAACGGGCTCGACGGACGAAGCATCATCAAACGAGAGGTCGGTTTGGATACCCGACGAGCAATGTTCGGTGGAGTTCTCTGTAGTAGAGACTTAAAAAGGTTAGTATGGTACTTAGACCAGTAGAATGGATGGTGAATGTTTGATGATGATGATGATGATGAAGAAGAGGAAGAGGAAGGAAGAACATGGTAGGCGAAACAAAAGGTCACGAAAGGCAAGTGAATTTTCTCTTTGTCAAAACAAGCGCGTGCTCCATCATGCAGACGCGTTGTGAGCAAGCAAGAGTAGGGCAACAAGGGAAGGGAACCGAGTGGTCAAGACCGAGACCCGATGGGTTGGTAGACTGACTCAATCCGCGCCGAAGCGACGTATCAAGGCGTGGAACATGACGAGCATGGTGTAGATAAAAGCGGATGATGGGAACTTACTCTTTGATGATGAATAGTCGATCTCGGCATCAGACTTGCTTCTGGTGCGCTGAGGAATGGTCTCGTCGCTGACGATGGATGAAGAGGGAGCCATTGATGCGAAGTTTGTCGACAATGGATGAGAAGGTGTCAAAGGAAGACAAGATGCGGCAGATGCAATGAGCACAAAGCAATGATGAAGAGCTGAGTGTACGAATGATAGAACGTTGGTGAACGATGATGAGAGGATGAAGGGGGATGGAGGAAGATGAAGAAAGGATGGTGTCGGGACGAGGAAGAGACTGGACTTGAGGACTGCCCACGGAAGGTGCAACTCCTCTCACGGCGTTATCCGCGATGATAAATGGCAGCAATGATGGACGAACAGAGCCGTTCGTCTCGTCGAGAAGGGCAGAGGGTATGGTATCAAGTGTCACTCTATCTTAGCTACAGGAGAGATGAGGCCTCAAGGTATAGTCAGATCTGTCTACATCTACAATAACTCATCCTCGAGAACAGACATGGCGACAAGTGCCTCTTCGGGACGTTATCGGCGTCGGCGTTGGCGTTAACGCCGGTTCTGTAAAGGGTACTATATAGGTGGTATGGATTTGGGAAAATCACGGACTTCACTTGACCCAGAAGGGACCCGGACATCAATGTATCAAGAAATTATCATGAGGTTCAGAGCATCTGAAATCATGCTCGATGTAACCGAGAAGTACTTGTCAAGTTCCAAAAGTGATATTATTGATGGTCTAGGATTGGACCTGGTGGTATCGGAGTATTTGCTGCAAGACATAACCGACATACGTCCAAGCAATAGTAGGCAAAGACAAGCCAGAAATTGTTGCACGTCTTAGTACTGACAATGCGCAAGACTCTGTGGCAACATTGCTTGAGTAAGTGGTGCAGGTTCTGGTGAAGCCTGGATTTCTTGCTGCTCGAAGTTGACGACAAACATCCATTTCCACACAAGATGCTACCCAAGGTTGCCAGAAAGCTTCTTATCTTATCCTCTTGTGCTCTTGTCCTTTATGACTAGAGAACGGCAAACACTTACTTTCTTCATATCGCAAACATTCTTTGTAAAAATCTCAATTACCTTCGCAATTTACTAGTTCTTGCGGCGACCTCCCCACTGCTAACAGGAATCTCTATGACGGGGACTAAGGGAAAAGAAGAATGAAGGTTAGAAATACCTCCATATCCACAACTTAAGGCTATCGCCAAAGAAAGGGATTCTCACAACAGCAAATCAAGCAAGGCAGGCCTCGGTTGATAAAGTACATAAGCCAGTACAAATCATTGCTATGCTTTTACGTACTTTTTCTCTAATGTCTCCCTTGTTTCAAACTATTCTGTGCTTAACAGCTTGAATTTCTGCTACGTTGCACCGGCTCTCTCATCTCTGCTACTCTAATGCTATCAAAGGTTGCTAACCTACGTATTGATAGGAGAACTATATCAACATTAGCATGTCAACTACTTCTACTGGCTAGCTTGGAACATGATATTCTTGAAAATATAAATGACATTAGAGCAAAAATCAGGACATGTCGTTGTCCGGAGATACGACGTCGGCGATATATGCTCTTTCGCCGCGATATGTTACCGACATCGACCCGCAATATATAGATACAGAGTACTAGGTCACGAGAACAAAATCGCTATTTAGCCCTCTATAGATGCTATAACCTTTACACATCTTTCTGTCTAAACAGGTTGTTGTTAAGTATGCTAGAGGTTAGGCAGCCCTCTAAGTTAGTTGAAGGCATTAGAGTCGTTATGTCAAGTCATACAATATTTTTGAACCATTTCTACAAAGATGCCCGAGCATATATACCGGGGTCTGATTGTTTTTGCCCAATCAAATTCAATAGCGCATGGTAAATTATGCAATATTATCGTTGTTACATTCTGTTTCACGTGAGAGCACCATAAAAGAGAGCCGCTAGTACGTGGCTTTATTCTTAGTAAAAGGTTATATTTTCGAGCTATAGTATTGCGCAACTCGAATTAAGTACTGTTTCCCGTCCATAGCAATAAGGAGTGAATTCCGTCAATAGCACCAAAGAATAAACACAAAGATCACAATGTTTAAGGAGCGTAGTTGTTGTAAAACATTACTGCATTACCGGAGCAGCTTTCGTCCCGTTCCGGACCTAGTCAGGTCCCGTCTTGGAGAGGAATGAATTTACCAACCTCCCCAAGTCGACCAAGAAGTAGTGCTCTCACACTTGCTCTCGGTGCTCCAGCCAGTAGTGGTGTAAGGAACGTTGGTAGTGATGGTCTTGTAGTCGGTGGCGGCAGAGTAGCCAATAGAGGTCGTAGGAACTGCGGTAGTCTTGGTCTCGGTCACATAGACGGTAGAGGTGAAGGGGTCTGCAGTGACCACGGACACGGTCTCGGTATAGGTGCTTGTACCGACAACTGGCTGCTTGGTGCAGACCTGTCGCACTCGTGAGAAAATGTTACAGAGAGATGCAAGCAGGTGATCATGGAATCATCGTTTGAGGGGAATACTCACTTCAGTGTAGGTAGACCAGACACTGGACTTGGTGACGGTGCTGTAGACCGTCTTAGTCGACGTGCCAACCTCAGCAGAGGGCTCAGTTGTTGTGTAAACGCTGGTCGCGACACCGGTGTGGGTGAATGGGTAGCTGGTCACGCAAGTGGAAACGGAGGTCTCAGGAGTGCTGAAGACGGAAGTGAAGGGGACAGTGGTTTTAGAGCAAGTGGACTTGGTAATGCAACTTGACTTTGACCAGGCCCAGCCATTGCCACCTGGCATGGCATTGACCGCAACACTGCGATATTGTGAGACGGCGCCAAATCATGGAACTTGAAAGAAACCAACCTGGAAGCAAGAAGAGCGACGAGAGTAGTGAACTGCATTGTGAATAGAGGTAGTATAGGAAGCTCGAGAACGAGAGTAGATGTTTTCTAGTGAAGGCTGAGCTGGATTTCTTGTGCTGTGTTGATGCTGCTTCTGTTTGGATGAGGTCGAGTTCAATGAGAGGAGAACATGAGCCTTTTTATACCTTGGAGGCACGATCGCGTTCGTCAACCTGTCCGGTTTGCAACCATGTTGGTTGATGTCCAAGTGGAGCTCGACGCCCGATCCGGACAGACAGAGAAACTATTGAGCTGACCAATTGCATCTGTACAGGCTGCAGACCGTGAGTATATCGAGAAATGTGTAGATGACGCCGAAGTGGTGATATACCGCCTCAGGGAGATGCCAGGGACACCCCGACAGACATTGTCTTTGCCATTATGCATAACGGTGTCGGGCAGAGGATGCGCTATTGAGCTGACCGACGCAGCTGCAGATGAGGAAAAGGTACATAGCAGAGCCACATGAGCATGGTATGCTGTCGATTGGCTCACTCTGCAAAGTACCAGACGGATTTAGAAAGTGGTCAGGCAGGACTGTAGCTGCTTTTTGTTTGACTACTCGGTAGTACAGGCCATCATCGGTGGCCCTTGACTAGGTTCGTATTCGGAGAGACGGAAGACACAATTCGAAAGTTACTGGAATCTCGACATAGTCAGTGTCTCTTTGTACAAAGTCTCGGTCCAGAGCTTAAACAAGAAGTTTCAATCGGCAGACGAAAGCGTTCCTGCAAATCATGCCGTGGTACCGTGCTCACTCGTCAACAATGCATCGTCAACAGATCATGTAGATACTACCACGCTCGTCTCGGAGAGTTTGTTTAATTTGTGTCACGATCGGACAACTGATCAGACGAGTGGTCATGTGGATAACAAGCCAGAGAGTACATCAAGGTTGATGGGCAAGGCTGTCGCTGACACGAATGGCGAGGCAGCAGATGAGGTTGTAGAGAAGTGGAGATGTTTAGTACAGCCTCACGCGCCATGTGGGGTGCATATCCAGTAAGACCTAGCAAGGATAATGCGGTTGTTCCTTTGACACGGAAGCACTCAGGTACGGTATCTGGCCATGCAAATCGAGAAGATCGGCAACTTGTCTCTATCGATGTAACGTGCGTCGGTATTAGTAAAATCTCGGACTGAAGCCCATGACAGGGTTGAGGTGAAAGCAATGAGAAAGACCAAAAGCAAGTCCCCTGTACAAGGTAATGGCTTGACGTCAGTCATACATTGCATAGGCTAAAAACAGACATGAAGGCTTTCATGGACAATGAAGGCATTGGTGGTCTAGTCGAGAATCTCGCAAGCTGGGGAACAGCAGCAGTATGAGTTGGCATAGACGCGGCTTATGAAAATCATCCTCTCTTGTGTAAGTTAGTAAGACCGGATAAGTTGTAGAAATGCGAAACCTAGATATCTCAAGCTGAAGGAAGGAAGTGGTCGCGGAAGTGCACAGGCCTCTGGGTCCTGGCGGCAAGATTTGCGGAGAAGGCAACAACGATCAAGGTGGATTGCTCTTTCTTTTTGGTTCGCATCATCAGGATACAATATGGGCATTCTCTCGAATCTATTAACACAATACGCTGGCGGAGATGACAAGGCAGAAGACAAGAATATGAGCACATCGGTGCCACAGTCACAACCGCAACCTTTTCCACCAGCCATCAGCCAACGCCCGAGCCAAAGTCCGAAACAGAACGGCCTCCTCTCAGTTGACGATGAACTCCGGGAAAAGATGCGTACCAACCCGCGGGCGCGCGCAGTCAGACAGTTGTCACTTTTCTTCGCCGGCGCCACCTTCTTTGGACTGAGTCTTTTCATCACGCGCAGAACTGTCGCCCGGAAATTGCTCGCCGACGCTCCCAAGCAATTCACTCCTTCCAACTTTCAGCCCAAGAATGTAAACGGTGGCGTTGAAGCTGCTCAGGCTTTTGCTCTAGCCACTGCAAATGTCACCAGCGCAGCTATGATGGGTACTGGCTTCATGATGTACGCTCTGGACGTTACCGACACCGACGACATGCGCACCAAGTTCAGAAAAGCCTGGGGCTTTGAACGAACCGCTTTGGGAGAGTCTGAACAAGATGAAGAGATGGAGAAAATGGTCAAGGAATTCCTAGAGAAGAAAGAAGGCGGTGACAACAAGGGCATGGCTGAAGGTCTTGCTAGTCTTGTGGCTGCCATGGCAGCAAAGGAGGAAGAGAGACTCGCCAAACTTCAGAAGCCCAAGGAAGGTCTGGAGAATTGATCTGCCAATATTCTCGACCAAGTCAAAGTTGCGAGAAGGCGTACTTTGCTCACAGTGTCTTGCCCGTCTTGTCTTCTCTGGACCCGCCACGCTCTGTCGACCGATCATTAACGGTGCCACTCCCCCTTCCAGACGCTCACTGTCTCATGTGTCATGACCTGTATTAAAATCTGTACATTAACAACTCCCTCAACTCAACACAGGCTCCGGCTCAACCGCTGATTTTCACGCCTGCCTGGCCATCTCTGTTGGCCCTCCATACACCACCCTCCTCACCACCGAACTCCTCGAGCTTCCAGACTTCAACTTTCTCCTTAGTCAGTTCGAGTGCTTCCTCGCCTGCCCGCCATGCAGCTTGCCGGTGCGGCGACGATACTGAAATCAGGATGCTCTCTTCTGCGATGGGCACAACTCCAAGACGATGAATCATTGCTATGCCATTCAAGCCGTGCTTCTCCTTGATCTCGCGTGCAATCTTGGTCATGGTCCTGATGGCAAGCGGAGCATATGCTTCGTAAGCCAGATGCACAACAGGCTTGTCTCCAAAGTTATCCCGAGTAGTTCCTTGATATATGTTAGACTTATATTCAAGTATCATACTAGATCTATGGCGTACCAGCGAACAGGACGATAGCTCCAGCTTTCGGACTTCGAACTTTATTCATTATAGCAACGGCGTCAAGTGTATCGTGAGTGAGAGCAACGTAGACGCCATCTTCTTTAAATTCAGTCGGTGCATCGGTGGACTGTGTTTGTTTCGAGTTCGAGTCAGACATTGTGATTCTGAAGACTCGAATTCTCAAATGAGTTTCGTTGATCTGGTGGTTGATTATAATTGTTTGAGAGAGTGATGATCAACCAAATGCCGAGGCTGCGTCACATGGGGAACAAACAGAGCAAACAGCCGGTCGAAGGCACGACGAGGCTGAGATCAAGGGACACTCTGCCTTCCACCATTCACATCTCCATCATCTCGAGTCACAGCCAAAGTCTGTTGCAAGTTTCGAAACGGCTGAACTACTCTGCGGCGTGTCCTCTATCGCTGTTGAACCGAACGTAGCCATCACTATCGCATCGACCTTGAGCCCCATCAAGGCTTCACCATCAAGCGCGGCGCCTACACAGCTAACAGACAACCAGACGGTGTATTTTGTGTCGCTGAATAAGAGAGAAGGATACTAGGAGTTGCGGAAAGAGTCAAGGACATCAATCGCTTGGGAAGCATCTTGTATACACGGACAAGGCCTTGACGCGCAGCGTTCTCTTCTTCATCCGACTTCTTGTATCGCTCTGCCGACCTTCGGAGGGAACAACTTATCGTTTTGACACTTCTTCTTTTTCTATTCCTGTACCCTCACAGTGGGGAAAAGAGCTCTGTCTCACATACTTTCTGTCACGCTATTGCTGAAGCCTGTTAACATGTACGTATCAACGCGTAGCAGTCACCGTCATTATATGGTTGCCATCAATTATCAACCTGTCCCTTGCCTGGCTTCACAACGACCGGTCACTTAGCTCATTGTCCGTTCGTCGAGTAAACGACAATGTCGAACGAACGGCCAGAGGCGCAGGCCAAAGTGATCGGACTTCACCTGAACGACGTGACTGGTCGTTGGGGGTTGACTTCTGCCTCATCTGCAGATCTCTGATTCTTTATTCTTCACCTGCTTTCTCCTGCTGACTGATTGTCTTCAGACCAAAGCACGAGGTGGTGAGCTTGCTTTGAACTGCTTCCGACCTACGAACATCCGGTCCATAACGCTTGCTTGAAAAGACGCATCCTTCGCAATGGCTGACGACGACAACTTCGACATTGACATCTACGGTGATGATGAGCAAGATCTCAAGCCCGAGCCTCAGCCCGAGGAAGATCAGAAGCAACAGGGCACCGACTATGACCCAGGTCTCGACGGCACCAACTATGGCCAGCAGCCTAACGAACCCGAGACGGAACCTCCAATAGACAATGATCTCAAACTGGAGGGTGATCCCGACGAGATGAAAGCACAATATGAAAAGAGTCACGGTGGTACAGAGTCTAGTGGCCTTCAAGAACAGCAACAAATTCTCAGCACTACCGGTTCATCGACCGACCAATACAACGCCCCGAAACAAGCACCCACAGAACAAGGTACCAAACGCAAAGAGGGAGAAGACAATCGTGAAGTGGATCCGGGAGCTACATCTGCTTTGAGGCTAGGAGAGCTCCAATGGTGGATCAGTGAAGATGATATCAGAGGCTGGGCCAATCAATGCGGTTGCGAAGACGAACTCAAAGAGGTCACCTTCAACGAACATAAGGTGAACGGAAAAAGCAAAGGGTGAGTTCCTCCTTGTGCCTTGACGCAAAGTTGCGAAGCTGATAGCGTGAATCAGAGAAGCCTTTGTTGAGCTTGCGTCGCCGCAGGCAGCAACGGCACTCAAACATCGTGTCGACAGTTTCGGCGCAGACCAGCAATATGTCAAGAAACACACTTGCATCTACGTACGACCTGATTACAATCCTTTCAAGACTTCGCCGAAGGATGCACCACAACGCAACAAGGTGGTCGCCCCGGGTGCGTACAACAATGGACCTGCCTTCCAGTCTGGTGGAGGTTTCCGTGGCGGTCGCGGTGGCTACAACCGTGGCGGTATGAACAACATGAACACTGGCATGAACATGGCTGGTATGGGTCGCGGTGGCTTCAACAACCCCCAGATGAACATGATGGGCGGGTTCAATGGAGGAGCGATGGGAGGCAACTTCAACAACAATATGATGGGTGGCTTCAACAATGGTATGGGAGGCTTCAACAACCGAGGCGGCATGATGGGCGGCAACATGCGTGGAGGTTTCCAAAACAACCGCGGCCGAGGGGGAATGATGATGCCTAACATGAACATGGGCATGGGAATGGGTATGAATAACATGGGCAACATGAACAACATGGGAGCTATGGGTGCCATGGGTATGGGTAACATGAACATGGGTAAGTGCGACAACACGCAAACAATCAGCTCATTCTGACTTCTTCCAGGAGGTTTTGGCAACAACACGCAAGGAGGACACTTCAACCCAGGCTTCTTCGGCAACGGAGGTGCAGCGAACGGCAACTCATCGGGTGGCAGCATGTCGCCTGGTGGCAATCCCCATGGTGCTAAAAGACCTCGACCGGAATAGTAAGGCGATCGAATTCGCGTTTGACACGCGACAGTCATTCTCAGACTGAGGATATGAGGTTCACAGATTTTACAGCATGCATGTATGGTACTTTCATCTTTCATGAGCGATCATCTCTTCTCTTTCTCAACCCTAGCGACATCTGTAGAAGGGCACATTTCTTTCTTAAACAATGACAGTGTCCATTGAAAACAAAGATTACGACAGCTTCCATATGAAACATCTCTGGTTGGAAGCGGAGGCGTGTTTTGACAATCTGCACAAAGTGTTGATAGTATGAGTTGATCTGGATACCGTCATGGGTGGGGCAAACAGGATGCGGTACAACCATCCCACGCTGCGGTGAACAGGACAATTGAAAGCACCAATCTGTCATGACGAGATACATCTCCAAAAAGAGGGCAATGGACGACTGCTCGCTTTGAGCTGATCTTCAATTTCAGAGAGATGTGCAATCCCATGGCTGAATTACAATCATATTGCCGCGTGAGGCTCCAGAGTTTGGTAGATAGAGGGTGGACGAAATCCGGCAAGCAATAAAGCTTCCTGCATCCTCTCGGAGTATCGAACCTGGTCCGGTAAAACATCAATCAAGGGTGTCAATGAGTATGAGCAGACAATCATTGTTGCGATGGTGACAAAGGCAAGGAAAGAGAAACGAAAAGGTGGCCAGCAAGGAAGTCTTATCGTTGGTTGGGCTGCAGAACAAACAGGTGGAACAACCAAGGAGATTCCAGTGGTCGGGTCCGAGTTGCAGAACGCCCCCCAGAAAATCGGGTCGAGCTTGAGCCCACGCGGGAGCGGCACGGTTTGGTTTCACTCTAAGCTTCAGCCCTATACCACGAATAAATTGAGTGAGGGATGTTGTGGACTTGTTGTGGTGTTTCATGGCCATGTTTGAGCAGTCTCACCAAGGTTGTGATGGGTGATAAAATGATGGCAGCGCACCTCGTGGTGGTCGCCAAATCAACCACATCTGCAGCACTCAGGAGGTTGGCAGCCGCAAAAACTTGGAAACTCCCCACTTCCGTACACCAATTCGGCCTCGACCCTGCATCTCAGCTCTTCTTTCGTGGGGATCCTCGAGGGTTTTATCGTGAAAACTAGCGTCTTATACGTCAGATCTACCGGTGTCTCCACTAGACGAGCTATCTACCTGAGGAAAGTCAACATATAGAAAGACGCGCCTCTCGGCTTATGTACGCGACCGTAAGTCTGACCTTCTTATTTCTTATCCGCACCTTAGCCCTAAAGATATGTCGGTGGCATCAATGTCTTCCATGTCCATGGACGAAACACTAGATTTCGTACCATCAAGACCAGTACCGGCAAAACCGCCAAAACGATTATCAACTATGACTTCAATTGCAGTCGGCGCGGCAGTCTCACCAATTGACGCAGTGCAGGAAGCGACTGCCTTGAGTGGCTCAGAAAGTGACGAACATCCAAACACAGAGCAAGGGCAGTCACCATCCCGACGCCGTGGTAGCTTTTCCTTCCTCACTCGTTCAAAATCTCGCGAAGTCCCTGTTACTCGCAGCCCATCAGGACGCAAGATGCTACGCAACAAGAAACTCCGTGACCAGGAGGAGCGCCGTCGTCAAGAGCAACAGATGCCGGTTGTGTCACACTCGCCTCCGACTTTGCCTACGCTTCCTAACATGGAGCCGATCGAAGGCGCACGCCCTGATTCCATCGCAATCGTCTCTGGAAGAGGTTACGACTATCCTCGCCCTCCTCCTCCAGCCAACTTCTCTCGTCCCAAGCAGGCCAGCACCTCTTACTCTTCTATGCCATCAATGTCCTCGAGCGGCAGTCTGAACGCCCCCAACCCTTACGGCGTTCCATTACCTGCCATGCCCGATTCTCTGCCTCGCACCGAGAGCATCGTCAGCCGAGGCAGAGAGACTTATGCTCCCAGCATCTCAGCCAACATGCATTCTCCTCGCAGAATGCGCCGCAGAAAGGAGCCTGAGGCTTTCAAGTATGACATCCATCCTCCTTCGCTTTCTTCTGCCTACGATGACTGACATGTTTGATAGCATCCTCATCGCAGGCGCTAAAGGTTCAGGAAAGACATCGTTCGTCGAGTTCCTCAAGACCGCATTGGCCCTACCACCGCACAAGCAGACACGCGGTCACACACCACCACCTCACACGCTGATCGACTCTCCTTTCGAGCCAACATACATTGAGACTGATGTTGAAGGAGAACGCATCGGTCTCACTCTTTGGGATTCTCAGGGTCTGGAAAAGAGCATCATCGACCTTCAGCTTCGCGATCTGGCCGCCTTCATCGAGTCCAAGTTCGAGGACACGTTCACTCAGGAGTCGAGAGTTGTACGCACACCTGGAGTCAAGGATACTCATATTCACTGCGTTCTCCTGTTACTCGATCCGACTCGCCTGGATTCTACCATGCACTCTGCAGACCCCTCATCGGTTAAGAAGCCTTCAGGTGCTGAAGACGAGTCGCTGGATCTCGATGTCATAAGAGCACTCGAAGGAAAGACAACCGTCATCCCTATAATCGCCAAAGCTGACACTGTTACTGTCGCCCACATGGCTCATCTCAAGCGTATGGTCTGGTCCAACGTTAAGCACGCAAAGCTCGACCCGCTAGAGGCTCTGAACTTGGACGATGAGGAAGAAGATGAGTCTCATGACTCCGAGGCTCTCGAGGGTGACTTTTCGAGTTCCGAGTCCGAGCTCCAACCTGCCATCCGTTCACCTCCCCGCAAGGCCACCGAGCATGTCAACTCTGAAGACAGCGACACTATGGACACCTCCTTCCCGCCGGTTAGAAAGTCGTCGAGAGCTTTGCTGGGTCCAGTCTCCTCCAAGCGTGCCGACTCTTGCACCCCTGCACCCGAAGAGCTGTTCCTTCCATTCTCCATCTTGAGTCCGGATTCGCACAACTCGCCAGGTGCTTTGACACGCGTGTTCCCATGGGGCGAGGCAGACCCTTGCAATCCTGCTCATTGCGACTACGTCCGTCTTCGCGAATGCGTCTTTGGCGATTGGCGTTCTGATCTCCGTGCTACTTCCCGTGAGAAATGGTACGAAAACTGGCGCACTAGCCGGCTCAAGCGTAACACTGCACCTCGTGTTCGAGTTTCTGGTGGAGTCACTCCAATCTCTGCTGTTCCTAAAGAAGGCCGCACTGTCTCACCAACTCTCACGAGCAGATCTCGTGCTGTCAGCGCTTCTAGGCACGCATCACGAGTGTACGACGAGATGCCCGAGAGACCTCGCACGATGAGCACTAGCAAGGCCGAACGTGTTTTGGGT
The DNA here is from genome assembly GCF_000721775.1 of Aureobasidium melanogenum CBS 110374. Lineage (NCBI taxonomy): Eukaryota > Fungi > Ascomycota > Dothideomycetes > Dothideales > Saccotheciaceae > Aureobasidium > Aureobasidium melanogenum. Next base: position 273,221 of record NW_024470054.1, on the reverse strand, counting down.
AGTCCCCGAGGCATTGCTTTGTAGTGTCTTGAATATCGCGCGTCCTTGTTTCTTTTGTCCCTGCTTACTGTTTTTGAGGCGTCTTTACTTCGAATTTCGAGCGCATGATATCCTGGGATGATTCTGGCAGGCGAAGGAGTTCTGCTTTGTCCACACACTCGCTTCTTTGGCAAGTTTGTTTCTTTGGGATGGACGGTAATGGTTTCAAAGCGAATATGGAGGCAAAGAAGACATGAATTTGACTTGGTAGCGGTAATTGCAATATCCAAGCAAAATGAACAACGATTATCACAACGCTCAACTCGTTCACTACGTTTTTACTTTCACTTCTACTTCCACTTTTACTTTCACTTTTACTCTCATTTTTCCGTCCTCGCATTCTTCAAAAAGCGACTCTGTGCCAGCCTTTTCTCTTCCTCCTACTTTCCTCTCCCGAACATCCCGTGTCTCTTCTCCAGACACACTTGGAGCATAAGCACACCAAGTTTGTCTTTTATGACTGCGCAGTCAAGATCTTCAGCTGACTTGCATAGACCAACGTCTCCGGCTTGTCAACATCGTCTTTCGCGGCCACCGAATCGAGCAATACAGTCAAGAATCATAACAACATGAGCAGCCCAAGCGAAGAGAGTTCGTAAATACCAATCAAGATTTCCAAGCCCAGTCTGACATCTTCACAGTCGAGAACCCGGTCATTAGCCCAAGTCCAAACATGGAATCGCCCTCCAAGTCCGAACCCGAGACTGTCGACCTTGAGACTGTCAACCTTGAGACTGCCGACCTTGAGACTGTCGACCTGAAGACCCTTTCCAAGGAAGAGCTCGACAAGCTTGAGCGTCAGCTCCAAGAGGAGACCCGCGGCGCCGTCGAGAAGATAGCCGCATTGGAGATTGAACAAAAGGAGCTTGACGCCCAGCTCGATGAGCTCAGACCTAGAATGCAAAAAGTCGAAGCTGAGCTCAAGTCCAAGGGTTACAAGATCGAAAACGACCAAGTGGTCCCAATCATCGACCTTGAGCCACTTCGCGAATGGGCCGTTGCAGCCAATGCTAGAGCTGCTGAAGGCTGGCTTGAGATTCGCGATCGTGTTGAGAGATGCGAGACCGCTTTCAATCTTCGCATCGGTGGTGTCATGAAGATTTTGCAGTCCCAGCCCGGCCAGGATGCTGTTTTCGCTGAGCTGCTGCAGAAGTACCTCACAGGAGGTTCGGCAGAGGATATTTGTGACCCTGCCAAGCCTGAAGATTACGAGATTTCCGAGGATGAAGAGGAGACTAGAGAGGAGACTGGAGAGGAGACTGGAGAGGAGACTGGAGAGGAGACTGGAGAGGAGACTGGAGAGGAGACTGGAGAGGAGACTGCAGAGGAAACTGCAGAGGAAACTGGAGAAGAAGAATGGTTGATGGTTGTTCGTACTCGCACTTGGTAGATGGGTCAAGATGAGGAAATGAGACTCAAGGGGACGATCAAAACCTGATGTACTTGGCGGATGGATCGCTCTGCAGATACTTGAAAACAGCGACGACGGAATCGAAAAGCAGTCATAACTTGACATTGAGAGATGACTCGAGGATGAACACACTTGGGCAGGACCTTACGTAGCTTGACTACTTTACGTCTTTAATGACACGACCATCTTCAAATCCGCTGACGCGACGGTAATGTTCTTGTGACAAGACGTAGACTCGGTTGGCTGCAGTGGTAAGGTCAAGATGAGACTGACTAGCAGGCTCCACATACCTCTGAACTTCCCTTGTATGCAGGTGGGCATACTCAGACGATACTCTCGCAGACGAACGAGTCTCTGGTATAGCTTGTCAAAATGCAAAATATTTTCTGAGTCCAGTGATTATCCAAAGGAAGAGCTTGACTGATTAACCTCTCAACGGACAGCATGCTTGTAGATCTTTCCATTGTGCATTTTTATAGATCATAGAAGATCAAGCATGTGTAGTTGAAGATAGGAAGCTGGCAGTCGTGGTATAACTATATACTTCCAGCGGCCATCACTCCCGAAAGGCCCGTGCTCGCCGCTCCTCCAACATTTGACATTTGCTCCACCAAGAAACATCTATACCGGTGGCACATTCACACACGCCACACGCAATCAAAATGTCAACACGCACGCCAGTGCAGCGCCTATTGCTGCAACAATCCAGCAACACACCGCTCACTACCCTCCTCTCGCCCTACCTCTCTCAACCCCACTTGCGACAACCCAACACCACACGCGCCTTCAGCAACACCTCTCCCAGCTATGCCGGCGTCCGCAAGGCAAGGTCCTTTGCCCCACAGCAAATGGGCATGAAACAGCCCTCCCAAAAGTCTTTTGAAGTTATGAAGAGAGACCAACTCAAGAATATCGATCAGATGCCCAACGATCTGGGCTTGATCCCTGGCACTTTTATCATGCCTACTGCTTCGCGGTTGCCTTCTCTGACTTCAGAGTTCGGTGCGAGGTTTGCGTTGGAGAAACATCGTGCTTGGACGAGGATTAAGGAGGTTTTTGCGTGAGTATCGCCTTCTTCTCTGTCCTTGTTCCCCGTGTCGAAGCTAATCCGTGTTATACAGCCGCCACTACATGGGTTTCTTCCACGTAAAACCCCGCGCAGACTTCCAAACCTCGTCCATCCCTTCAATCGCAAAATCCCTCTACACGGAAATGTACACCGCCTTTGCCGCAGGAAACCTCTCCCCCATAGCCCCCAAACTCTGCGAAAACATCTACACCTCCCTCGAACAAAGGATCCTAGCACGAGGCCCCAATACCGGTGTTTCTTGGACATTGCACTCTTGGGTGTCAGAGCCTAAAATCGTGTCTCACAAATACATGCCCCTGAGTTTTGAGGACAACAAGGATAAGACGAAACAAACCACTATCCAACAGGTTTGTGTGAGGATGCAGAGTTATCAGAGTTTGAAAAAGACGAAGAGGGTCAAGCAGGGAAACAAGACTGTCGAGGTTGCTGAGGAGGGCAGTTCGGCGGCGCCTAGGCCTGTTACTGAGTATCTTGTTGTGCAGAGGTTGTGTAAGAGGGGAAAGATGGGTCCTTGGATGGTTTGGGGCACTACTAAAGAGTCTGATCCTGAGGAGGCTCTGAAATCATCATAGAGGCTTGAGCGACGACATTTGTACGATATTGACAAAATACACTGCATTGTAACATAGCAACATCTCGATTCGGACCTTTTATTATTCAACACGCAAGAGAACGAATGACACGGAGGTTATTTTGATCATGAACATGCTTAGCTTATGTTTAGGACAACATCACAGGGAGGAAGAATGTTTGTAGAAGCAATACTGGGCATTTCCATATTTCATAAAGCAATATCCTCTCGCCTAACGAGCATAGCAAAGGCAGTAGAAGAGAAAGACTCGACCGAAAAAGTATAGGAAAAGACGTCGAGCAATCGTGAGAAAGATTGCTGCAGCAGTAGAGACAGGTTGGGTATCTTTAGCAACGCCAATGTATCCGCGCCATGATGTCAAAAGGTGATGATGTTGGCGGTAGCAAATATCATGTCTAGTGAAGTTCGTAAGGGTCGTAGAAAAAAAGCCGTGTGGATCGTGGCAATGGGCGCCTTGTTGACGATTCGAAGAGGAACAAACGTCGTGATAATCCATCGGCTGGTCTCTCGTACCCGACGAGGGTGCATGGCGCGGTTGTTGGACGTTTAGAAACCGTGGACCTGGTGTAGCGGTTAGTACATGACAGCGACGAGCAGTTGAACAAGACAACTCACCTTGATGGTCTTGGCATCAAGACCCAGGCCCTCCTTCTTGTCACACAAGAATTCCTGAACATCTTTTCTCTGATCACCCTGGAGTTGGATGACTTCACCCATCTCGGTGTCGCTCACGATGGTGCCATTGCAAGCAAAGGCCTTCTTGATGACCTTGAGAATCTTCTTCTGATCGAACTTCTTGGGGAGTCCCTGAACAGTGGTCAAGGTCTTGCGTCCATTGCGCTCTGTGATGTACAAGTTATGTCAGCAACCCCGCCTTTTTTTATGTGTAACCAGACCAGCGCTTAGTGCCAAGGCGGTCAGATGATTGAAAAACAAGGCGACACGTACGCTGGATACGAATGTGGATGTAGCTGCTCTGGTTCGACTGCTTTATCTCTCCGGTGTCTTCATCGGCTTCGGCGAAGGGGTCTGTTCGAGTCACGCGAGTTAGCGAGTGGTGCCCAAGCGTGGTGGCGGCGTCGGTCGGCGCTTCAGCTTGCTTTCACACATGAAGGAGATGGATGCTCAGAAGAACAACCACCGCATGGGCCTTGGGTGAGAGCGAAGAATGTGCGAGCGAGCGAGTCAAGGCGGGGAGAAAGTCGGTCTGGGCCTGACGTAGTGGGGGGTTTGCGGCGACATACCGAAGGACTTGAGGTTTTCGATCGAGGCGGACATAAAACGCAGTTGCTGTTCTCTTTCCGGGGAAGGGTTGAAGGAAAAAAAAGTGTGTTGAGTGGGTGTCTGGTGAGAGTTCTGGGTGGACTGGCGTCTGTTGGTTGAGTGGAGAGTGTTGCGTGAGAAGTTGCGATGTTGTGAAGTTCAAAAGAGGGTTGAGAGGGCTGCGCGAGGGGCAGCCCGAGCGCCAAGATGCGCTAATCTCACGTGACTTGAATCTCGAGACCCTTCTTTGATCGACATGTTCCCTTCCTGTCGAACAGGACTATAATAGGCTATAGAAATGCACAGTAGTATTCTGATCTTGAGCCTGCCCATCGAGATAGCCTAGAGTTGGCCTCTCTCAGTGGAGACCACGTTCTTCACGAAAGTATTCTGCATTTTTATAGCTATACTGCAGCAGTCGTTGGCGAACGGAGAGGTATTAACAGTATATTGATTATGGGAGCCCTGCCAGCTCAGTATCGTCTACTCATAGACCATTGACGAGGTTGCCAGCACCCTCGGTAGTAGGAGCAAGAACCCAGTCCTTGACACCTCCCTTCCAGTCTGCGATTCTGCCTTCTCTTATCCTGACAACGACTACTCTTATCTCCTCGTCCTGCAAGAAGGACTGTCTGTTGGCCTCTTCTTCCTCAGGGTTGCTCGTTGAGCGGCTTAGAACGTTCTGTGATGCATCCTCCCTCTCAAAAGTGTTGTTCTCTAGATGCTGTAGCTTGCACCACTTCTCTTCTTCTGATCCGACCGGCAAGACGACAGCAGTACCGTTAATGGTGGCACTGATTGAGCCCATCTGAGTTGTATTCATGCCCATAAGCAGGGCAGCTAGGGAGCTACGGCCAGGAGCTCTACGGCCTTCGGGTGACGAGTTTCTGTTGTTGGTAGCAGGTCTATGCGAGACCCAATCGTGTACAAGGAGCGAGACGTTTGGATTTGCGGTGAGGTTGACAGTCTTGCGCGAGGCAGGGTTCGAAGTCATGATGATCACGGGACCGGCCGGCATTTGCGAGGCAGAGTTGGCGAAGGGATGTGAGGCAAGGTAGGTGTAGTTCATGAGGGCAACATGCGGTTGCAGCTCTGTGCAGGTTGCCAGATGAAGCTGTCGTCAGGGTCAGTACTTAATGTAGAACAAGCATCAGGGTGAGGTGGACGAACGTAGCGAGCATTCTCCAGGCAGTTGACGACTTCAGAGGGTAAAGAGGTAGCCAGTTGAGGCTGAGTGTGGGTTGATGTTTCCCAAGTAAGAGGGGGTTGCGCGTCAGACATGGTTTTGATTGTGAGGTTCGTGTGGTTGGTACAGAAGGACAGCAGTGTTTGTTGATGCGAAAAGCGATGCACATGGAGCTGAAGATCGAGAGACGCTCTGGATCGAACGACGAACCCATGACGACTGCCCAGCGACAGTGCGCGGTCCAAGCCCCCAGCTTTCGCATGCGAACGCGCGCGTGCCAAGCGAATCGTGTCCATCTACCGTTTATAACAATACCATTGATCACTCCTGTCTGTCTCAGGCTTCGCTGCTTGATACACAAAAGTCCACCATGTCGTCTGACCTTCCGAGAGACAGCGATCTCGCGACCAACGGCGACACGAATGGCGCCTCACTCGATGCACCGACTCTCGCGCCCACAGCGTCCGTCACATCAACAGCGCCCGTGTCCAATCATGTTGACAATGTCATGTACTCAGATGTCCGTTTGTCGCATCGCGAACCACTCGACTGTCGACTGACTTATGTAGATTGGAATCAACACTCTCTTGAACCGTCTTAAGCAAAGCATTGCATCTTCGCGCGTACGCCCAATACTTTCACTCCCTGCCCTAAGCGCCCTACTGAACAACTACCCTAGGACTTTTCCGATTTTCTGAAGAAACGCGGTGCAGTGGAAGAGGATCATGCTAAGGGTTTGCGACGTCTGGTCAAATCAACCACCGACAACATTCACTCCAAGGAGTCGAGACAGGGCTCCTATGTTACCAAGCTCGATGAGGCTATGCGCCTGCACGACCGAATCGCCGACAATGGAATGCAATTCTCTCTAGCCCTGCACCAGATGCATGAAGATCTCAACGAGCTGTCACTCAACATGGAAAAGGGGAGGAAACACTGGAAGCACGAAGGCCTGAATGCTGAGAAACGTGCTACCGACGCCGAGTCTGCTATGGAAAAGGCAAAGTCAAAGTATGACGGCCTGGCAGAAGACTACGACCGCGCCCGTACTGGCGACGCAAAGAGCTCAAGACGAATCGGTCTAAAAGGCATGAAGAGTGCTCCTCAGCACGAGGAAGATCTCCTTCGCAAGCTTCAGGTTGCAGATTCAGATTACCAAGCAAAGGTCCAGGCAGCAAAGGCGCAGAGAGAGGAACTCATCAAGACTGCTCGACCTCAGGCTGTCAAAGCTCTGCAAGAGCTGATCAACGAATGCGACTCGGGTCTCGCTTTGCAGCTCCAGAAGTTTGCCTCGTTCAACGAGAAACTTCTCCTAGGCAACGGCATCGCTCTCAGCCCGCTTCCTCCTAACGACCCCTCAGCTCCCGTCCAACACAGTCTTCGCGATATTGTCCTCGAAATCGACAACAAGGCTGACTTTGACAACTACATGAGTGGTCACATCTCGAAGGTTCCCAGCAGAATCTCTGAGATCAAATACGAACAACACCCAACTCTCAGGCCAAAGCAGCAAACTCCTACTCCAGCCAGTCGACAGCCTTCGTCGACGCTGCCAGGACCAGCGCTACCTGAAACACCGACGACAAGCGTGCCAACACAGCAGCCTACCTATTCCACACCACCAGGACCAGCCCTTCCACCCACGACGCAATATCCATCTCAGCCTTCCTACGGTAACCCTGGCAATCCTCCTTACCCCACTGATCCGCCTCAGCAATATAATACTGCGCCCTACCCTACCAGCCCAGGAGCACCTCGTGGCTTCTCTACCTCGACACAGGGCACCAGCGCTCCCTACTCTCCTGTGACGCCAGGTGGTATGGGTGCTCAGCAGAGCTTCTCTTCTCAATCACGTTCCTTGTCTCCTGGTCCTGTCGCAACTGCTCTACCTCCTCCTCTCAAGCCTGTCTTTGGCGTCAGCTTGGACGAGTTGTACAACAGAGATCAGACGGCTGTTCCCATGATTGTCTACCAATGCATGCAGGCCGTTGATCTTTTTGGTCTTGATGTCGAGGGTATCTATCGTCTCAGTGGTACAGCCAGCCATGTCCAACAGATCAAGGCTCTCTTCGACCACGATTCCCAAGTCGTCGACTTCCGCAACCCAGCATCCTTCTACCACGATGTTAACAGCGTAGCCGGCCTTCTCAAACAGTTCTTCCGCGAACTTCCCGACCCTCTTTTGACACGTCGTTCGTACAACAGCTTCATCGATGCCGCCCGCATCGAGGACGATACGACACGTCGCGACGCTGTTCACTCGGTAATTAATGAGCTGCCTGACCCCAACTATGCTACTCTCCGAGCTTTGGTCCTCCATCTCAACCGCGTCCAGGAGCATTACGCCAAGAACCGCATGTCGACTTCGAACCTGGCAATCTGTTTCGCACCATCGTTGATGGGCTCACATACTGGACCACAGATTGCCGACGCTAGTCTGCAGGCGAGAGTTTTGGATACGATTCTGACGAACACATTCCAGATCTTTGACGAGGATTGAAATGATCAAAGCTGCTAGACGTTGCTTATGCTGTTGATGACGGGACGGGTATACATTTGTGCATGGCGTTAGACATTTTCATCAGCGACCGAGCGTTTCTTGCTTTCTCAAGATACCTTTGTCTTTTCCTTTGCAGACGAAAAATTGCATTTTGTTCTTATCGATTTTGCTGATGTGTGAGAGCTTACCAGACATTCCTTCATCTGATTCTTCTATCCATTTGGCCGCCAGTGTTTACTCCCCCGACGGTGAATCCTGGTATTGTCAATCTGTAAAAAGACAGAACCATTTCTTGAACAGAAGTCTGGCCAGTGAGATATGCTCTCGTGGAGTCTTTCAATGGACAGCTCCCTTTCGTGGAAACTATCGTGCATTGCGACATCACAGCCCCTCAAACACGGGCAGACAGAAGGAGTACGATAGAGAGAGCAGGGTCATCGACCTGATATAATGGCCGTCTTTGAACCACTTCACTCTATTCATTCACTTACTCCCCAGCACTTGCCCCCCTCTACTCCTTCCTCCACGACCTCTCTTTGCTCATCTATTTAAACCTTTCCGGATGACAACTCAACACTCCTAGTTCCATCCAAATCGTCTCCATAACCACTCTCCAACGATCACATCTCTTGCAATCCCAACTACCTTAAGTAACCAGCAGAGTTGACGGTCTCTGTCAAGAATTCAAGTCTCTGGTATCAACGACACAAGAACCTGAATACGAAAGAATTACCAAAGTAAGCTATCAACGCTTCGACAACGTCTCCCCGTTACTGACTATGAAGCTGTCAACATCTTGACTCCCGAGTTGAGAATACCTATCAACTCAAAACAGTTCTCAGTCATCCACCAGCTACCAAGGTTGGCTCTTAACTTAGCAACGTGTTCATCAACTATACCCAATCTTCAGCATGGAGATCCAGCTATCCAACAAGTTCGCCTTGGCTTCCGAAATCAAAATGAGCATTGAGATTCACGAATACTTCTCATTGCCTTCCAACAGCGGACACAACGCAAACATTCCCCCCGTCAAACGTGGCGGGGAGATTCCTTTGCAGGAGGAGCGCCCAGCGAAGAGGTTCAGGTACAGCGAATCAGAGATCACTCAAAGTGTGAAGGTACTCGTGCACCACTACGGTCTTGACACAGCTCAAGAAGAGGTCTTGACAGCTCTGGTCAAAGAGCACGAAGTGGTCCCCACAGTCGAAGAGGTTGAGTGGGTCGTCCAAGAGGCTCAGCTTCGTGATGGTGATCAGGCGCTCAACTGGCCCATGTTCTATTTCATGGAGTTCTATCCATGGTACTTGCGTTTGCTCAAGGACGACCATCGAGTGTTCGTGGGTATATTCGAACATCAGAAGGAGAAGCGCGATCTCTGGGCCAGTTTCACACCCAAAAGTCAATTCCACCTTAACGGACCCCTACCTGGCAAACAGAAGAATGTGTTCAGACTCAAAGCCGAACTCCGCCCCTATATCAAATGGCACGCATCATTCGAGGAGTTGTTCCAGCTCAGCAACATCAAATCTGACAGTTTCGAAGACCTCGCCGGAGCCAAGAAGGCACAGCAACAGCAAACCGCATACATCAAAGCTGTGATGAAGGTTCTAGCCCGATTTCCTGGGCTCATCTTTGACCGTAATCTTCATGAAGGTGAACAGAGTAACCAACTTTACGGACCAACATGGGACGCCTTTCCCTTCTTGAACAGAGAGGAAAGATCGGAGCAGAACCCTCTGAACGACCTCTTCAAGCTGCTCTGCTCGATCAAGGTCGGAACGATCAAATCTTTGAAGAAGCTGAGAGAGGATGATGAAGATGACGACGATGATGAAGATTGAATGGACAAGGACCTGAGGATACATTCTGCTCTACTGAGGAAGGGTTGAGGGATTTTGGGGAAGATGATGTATATTGGAGGAATCAGATGCCAGACATGGCGGAACGCAGCGTAAGCGATGCGACGAAGGCTATGAACTTTTTCTTTTTTGAGGATACTTACGGGGAACGAGGGCGATCAATATCAAGACATCTAATGAGATTCAATTCCATTTGTATCACTTATTTCACATCATGTTTTCCTCTTGTTCCATGTGAGGCAGTCGAAAAGAGTGACAGGGTGGCACTCGAGACATGGTTCGGCGAGGGGGACTGCCAAGAACGATCCACCTCGGCTCTTTGGAGCATTCCCCGGACTTGGACCCTTCGCGTCACCAACAGCATGTGAACGGAAACATGAACACTCGGAACTACACAACTGCTTTCGCGAAGCCACCTTGAACAGGAGAAGAGTAGGATGAGGAAAGGATCACAGCCATCATGGAGTTCATGACCAATCTGCAAAGCGGGCTCGACGAGCAAAAGCCATCGCTCTTCGGTATACCACCACCCCCTGTCGCAATCACCATCAAGTATCGCATGAACTAACTTGCCCTCCAGAACTGCTCTCGGAACAACAGCTGGGCGCTCTCATCCCACCATCTCTACGCTACCTCCTCGCCATCGCAACCCACCGCTACCCTCGCTACCTCCTCCGCATCCTAAACTCCTTCGACGAACTCTACGCCTTTCTTTCCCTACTGGTAGAACGCCACTACCTTCGCACCTATGGCGGCGGCTTCACAGAAAACTTCTACGGTCTGAAACGAGAAAGAGTACTCCTCACCAAAGGCCATGAGATCCCTAGAGCTGCTCTGGGAGCTCCCGAACAGGTCCGCGAGACGTTAAAGCTAAGGAATCAAGATGTGTGGAAGAATTTGGCTGTTATGGTCATGTTGCCATACACAAAGAGGAAGTTGGATGAGCATTATGATATTCATGCTGCTTCGGCAAACATCCTAGGCCCGGCTTTCAGAGGAGATGCTTTGCCTGAGAATGCGACGTATAGACAACGCATCTTCCACTACTACAAGTGGTTCTTGAGCAAAGTATACCCAAGCGTGAATGCTGCGTATTACTTTGCTTTGCTGGCATTCAACCTGGCTTACCTCTTCGACACTTCCAAATACCATAATCCCTTCTTCTGGCTTATTGGAACGAGGATACGACGCATGAATCAAGCAGATTATCAAGCCATTGCCGCAGCTGCTGCTCCTGCTGCTCCTACACCTGGCGCTAAACCATCGACTTCGCAATCTCTGTTCAGCCCTAGGACCTTGACGCACACGGTCTACCCACGCTTACTTTCCAGTCTAAAAATCCTCCTCCCAACCTCAATCTTCGCACTGAAGTTCCTGGAATGGTGGCACGCCTCAGATTTCGCGAGACAATTGTCTCGAAAAGCAGCTGAAGGACTTGAGCTTCCTGCTCCCACCATCTCAGGAATACCAAAGACACCTGCTGCAACTCCGACTACACCTTCCAAGTCTGGTGTGACGTTCGCAACTACTGATGACGAAAAGTCCTCGGACAAAGAGAAGGAAGAAAAGGACGATAAAGACAAGATCAAACCGCCGATCTCTGCAACAACAAACCTACCTATTTTCACCGTTCCTCCTGCCACAGGCTCCGCTTGTCCAATTTGTCTCTCGCCTATTCAAACACCCACGGCATCACAGACTGGCTATGTATTCTGCTACACATGTATTTTCCGCTGGTTGGAAGGCGAGCATCCACGCCAGGTAGCATTTATGCAAGGAGGCAACACAGAAGAAAACTGGAAAGATGAGTCAGGAGGAAATAGAGAAGGAAGTTGGGAGGATGGAAGGGGAAGGTGTGCAGTCAGTGGAAGGAGATTGTTGGGAGGTAGTGGTGGGTTGAGACGAGTCATGGTTTGAGTACGATACAAATGTTTGTTTTGGATGTGTCTGTTGAGACAGCTTCAATCTCTCCGCGTGCTCAGAACTGTCACTGTGAAAGCTGAAGAAAGACACAAATCTTTGGGAAAGAATGTGGTTTCCACAGAGATGCTTCTTTGACGGCTATCTCGATGACTAGGCTTGAACTCTAAATCACAACTTGTGCAGTTTATCAGGTTCTATTATCCTTGAAAATCGGGATGGGAGGAAGCCATGTTGCGATATCGTGACAGTCTTAGTCTAGTCTATGACATCTCATGCAACACTCTGCTCCGCACTCTGCTCCAATTCTTTCGCGAAGTTGCATTCGCCTAGTGTGACAGTAGTCACACATGCTCCTTTGCTTCTTCTACGCCTCTGTCTCTGGTGTCCTGCACCGGCGTTTTGTCTGACGTCGCGTCTGCCTCTCCAGTCCTCTGCGCCAACATCTTCCACACACCTGCGACCCTTTCCCTTACCATCCACTGCAAAATCCCAAGCTTGGCTGATGTGTTCTGTGGAATATGGTATCGACTGCACTCGTTGAGTTTGGACGCATTGTGATCCGTGGCATGCAGATACGACATTATAGCGTTGAAAGACCTCGTTTCTGGCAGGGAGGCTACGGGCAGCGGTCAAAGAGTGGCAGGCTTGGTGTGCTGATTCGGCCGAGCGACGATAATGCTCTTCCCAACCGCGGTGCACCCAATCGACTGGTCCGGCTTGACCTTCAGCAGGTATTTCGAAGCCTGGAGGTAGATGGAGTTGCGATCCGCTATACAGCTCGTCGCAACTGGAAGCTTTAAATAACCTGCTAATAGCGGGATGTGCCTGAGACGTGTACATCTCTTGTATCCGGCGAGGCGGACAAGCGGGTGGCATGACAGGGGACGACAACGGCGAGTCAGAAGAAGACGACGAAGCTGACAAGGAACGAACAGGGGAAGAGGCGTAATGTTGCCTAATCCAGTAAATCGGGCGTAGCAGGAATATGGAGCTTTTACGTTGGTGCTCATCCGGCGTTAGTTCTCTAGTATTTCCTTCCATCTCTGCAGATGTTTGCTCTTTGATCTGCAAAACACCATGGAAATGCGAATCTTTACGCTTGTCTTGGTCCCCATTGCGGCTGCTCAACTCTGTGGCAGGATTTGTCGGAGAACCATCTGGTCGCATCCAAGCAGGAGGTCTATTGCCTAGATCGATCGAGGTCCGCGGTGAGATAGCCATCTCATCTGTAGCAAGGTTCACATGCGATAAAGAACCCTGGTACGCTCCGGACATCAGGAAGTATGGTTCTTGTGATGGACTTTGTGCACCATCAACATCAGCAGAGGACTGACGTTCAGAATTTAGCTCACAGGAGATCTTGCCTCTGCGAGTTTCGTTGCGAGCCTCCTTGGGCTCGGTGCCTCGGCGCATGCGTCGGATTAGATTGTCTTTGAAGTTGGACAGCGGGTAAGACCAAGCCCGAAGGCGGTTGCTTTTCGAAACCGACTCGATAGTGGTCACAGACCCATGAAGGGGAACTGTCCGGCTGGCCGCAGGAGCTGTCTTGACCCTGCGAATCCCGAGCGTTCTCCTTCTGCGCTTAGCTGCTGGTTGCTCTACCTGGTCGTCCTCCCGTTGCGACTCGATGGTGATAATACTGTCGCCTACAGTCATGACATGGACCATCACATCAGCTGATAGATCTGTCGATGCGTGCTCGGGATTGTGGAGTGTATGTCCGGAATGTGTCGGAGAGTGCTGATATATTGATGCCTTGGTGCTGGATTGGCGGTCATGTTGCAGTTGTTTGTCTGCCTTAGCTATTTTTTTTGGGCTCGCCGAGTCAGCACCACTGGCTTCTACATCGTGATGAGCAAGAGCTCGCGACAAATGACGCTTCAGTGAGGCGAGAGTCATGACGGCGGCACGGAAGTGTAAGCAAGCAGGTAAGAAAATGTTGTTGCCGATGGATATTGCTGATCCGAGAATGAGTCGGGACACCAGGATCGGGAGTATGGTTTGATGACAGAGAAAAAGCAAAGAGGTTTGTGCGGAGCTCTATAAGAGAAGTAGCTCCAAGTAAGCTTGAGTGAGTTTGTTACAGGTAGTATGCTTCAACGGTAGCAAACCATAACTACAGCTTCTCAAACCCCGCTGTGGAGATTGATAGGCGGCTATTAATCGACCTCTTGGGTCACGAGCTCTTCTTGGATACCTTCGATACCATGGAGGGATTCGGCAAGTTGGTTGACAAAAATGTCAGCGACTTTGTCAACAGATTGGCCATGGACGCCTTCATTCTCAAAACTGGTGGTTCGCTTGCCTTCAAGACCACAAGCAACGATACGGCTGAACCATTTGAGATCAGTGTTGATGTTGAGGCCAACACCGTGGCTGGTAATGTTCCTGCGCAAGTGGACACCCAATGCGGATATTTTGTCGTCTGGGGTGGTCCAAACTCCAGGATTTTCGGTGGTCATGGCCTTGATGCCATAATGAGCGCAAGTTTTGATCAGAGTCTTTTCCAAAAGGCAGACGTAGTTCCTTGGCGACAGATTATGTGTCTTCAGATCGATAATGGGATATGCAACAAGTTGACCAGGGCCGTGGAAAGTGGTTTGGCCACCACGGAGGGCTTCGTAGAACTCAGCATTGCCATTGTCCTTCAGATAAGACTGTTGTTCGGCCGAGACGGTGCCGACTTCACGTCGACCGCATGTATAGACGGGCGAGAATTGGGCAGTGATGATGGTTGGAACTGGAGCAGGGATTGTTGCAGGCGAGGCCTTGTGGGCTAGAAATTTTCTGACCAGATCTTGCTGCAAAACCTCGGCTTTGGCATATGGCACAATGCCTTGCAGTCTCAGGTGGCGCAACAACATATTTGGTGGATAGTCAGGCGTTGGTAGATGTTTTGACGAAAGAAGCAGGCACGCTCGATGTCTTGTGGCTGCCTCGCGATGTGGCTGAAGTGTGGCTGTGCAGGACGGCAGCTTTTTGAGCCTTGCACAACCTTGATGTTCTCGACTTCATTGCGACTCTGACACATCAACATCATGGCCAACGATCAAGGCGTCTCTAAGAGGCCTCGCAAGATGTCGCGTCTGCCAAAAGGTAAACCTACTTCCAATCTCTACTCACCCAATTCCAACTCACACTGTGCAGACTACAAAGTTGAAAAGCGCCCATTGCTACGCCCTCCAATCACTTCGCAATATGCCAATGCCGATGTCCCCAAAGTCGTCTATGTCTCTATGAAAACTCCCTTCATGTCAGCCGTCAAGCGTGTCCAGAAGCTGCTAGCTCAAGCCGAGAAGCGCCTTGCCCAATCAGCTGCCGATCAAGTCTCCAACAGACCCAAATACTCCCACGCCAACGACGAGATCACAGACATTGAGCGTGTAGCTGCCACCATGGCCGCCAACAAACATGATCAAGATGAGATTGTCCTCAAGGCTACTGGTAAAGCAATTGCGAAAGCTCTCAGTCTGGCTCTCTGGTTCCAGCAGAGAGTCGAGTACAACGTTCGCATCGAGACAGGCACTGTTGGCGCCATTGATGACATTGTCCCTCCGGAAGATGCTCCGGAAGATGAAGATCAGAACATGAAGGATGAAGAGGAAGATATCCCTGAATCCAGAATTCGCTTTGCCAGCACCATCCAAATATTTGTCTCGGCCGCCTCATGAACGCGCCATACATTCGGCTACTTCCTGGTCTTCTCCAACGCCTGCCATTAGACAAGCTTGCGATCCATTCTTATGCTTTGCCAGTCTGCTCTCTCCAAGGATGATCCCGTTACAGCTGCCCTCTGACCATACCAATTGCATACTCAGACTGGCACCGAGTGTATCATGGGCATCTTTACCAGTTACCCATGCTCTAAACCTGGCAAATGATGTCTCTAGATCGGAGACCCATTCTCAGCGGCTCTCGAGTCGACGTACGATGTGCTGGTTAGCAAAGTGTCCTCGCCTCATCCTCGAAACTGTCGCCCGGCATGAGACACACGCTCTTGTTCGTGACCATCAACGCTCCCCTTGACTGCTTCGGCGACGCTGGGATCTCGAATCGTACTCTCAAACAGGCTTCATGGCATGACCTTTCGACCTCCACGACCCACAAATTTGTTATGGCGTACGGATAATCGTTGAGGAGCCCTGAGACGAGGAGATCAAACACACACATATGGCTCTATTTCAGACGTTATCAAGATAGTCAGCGCTCGAAAATGTATCGCGCGCTAATCCAGGCATCGATCGCATCACGGGACAGCCAAGCTAGGGGCTTCCCGAATTAACTTGCTCAAACACCATCCTTCCCGCCACTGTGACCACAACCTTTATATTCTAGAGATTTTTTGTCCCCTGTAACCCCAAAAAAGCCGTGGTGGTGTAGTGGTAGCACACCTGATCTGGTAACCTAGTCCCTACTCGCTTACCTAAGCCCTTATACTCGCTTACCTAAATACCTAATACTCTCTTCTCGACGATCAGGAGGTCGCGGGTTCGATTCCTGCCTACGGCATCTCTTATTTTTTTTTATTCAAGTCCTGCAATTCTGTTACCTTGTTGCAGAACAGGCATATCATCTCGGCATTATCGCATGTTTAGCCTTGTTTTCTACTGCTTGCTCAATCGACAGTGTCTTGTGAAAACAGGTGCAAACAGCTCTCGTCGGAGTAGAACAGATCATAGGATGTCCTCTTTGCTGCCTTCCATCTTGTAAGCACAAAGAACACGACATTCTGTTCAAGTACTCCAATACCACACTTCCCTTAAGCCAGTGTTTGCTTCTCCTTGTTTTTGTGCCACATGCCGTACTGGTTTTGTGTTGCCTTTTAGCGTCGAGTGTCGTCTTTAGAGAGACGAATGATATCGAAATGAAATTTGCTCGTTGTGCACAGATCGATCTACCGCTGCCATTGTGAGCGGCTTCACACAACTCTTTCACTCTCTCGAGGACTCTACCGCTTTAGAAATCCTCGCTTGTCGCTTTTCCACTGTCTCCTCCCCATCCACAGCATACGCGTCGTCAGACCTGACGCCGTACAGAGTAAGATCTTGTTCCAGGCATCAAGAGATCTTGGATGTACTGACAATCTACTTCGATCAGGTCATGGTGCCTAAGCCTAAGAAGAAGGCCAGCAAGGCCGCGCTCAAGAAGAATCGCTCCAACCAGACCACCGCTAAGAAAGTTAGTGAAGAACGTCAAGTCCCCGAGCGTGATGCACCCACCACCGAAGCATCCAAGTCACCCTCTCAGACTTCGAATCAGCTCGTTGATAGCGCTGCTCCCCAAAAGGTAAGAATCAGATCATGACCTGAATCTAAGCACAAAGTCTAACAAAGATCTACACAGCTGCAAGCAATCGAGCAAGCCAAAGAACAGCTTGAGGCTGTCGACGACAAGATCAAACGCCTGGAGGAAATGCGCAAGATCTGCGAGAATGCTTTGACTGCTGTCAAGGAACTCCAGAAGAAATGACGACCATGCGCGGAAGAAGAGAGACTTGTACACTAGCCTAGCATGGCCAAATTGGCTTGATTGATGATACTCTGCTTTTCAAATCTCCATTGCCGAAAGTTGTAACTTGTTCTCCTATCAGAATGCACAATGTTATCTGAAAAGAAGATAATGTCCACTGAGAGCTAACATGTTGAGGGCTCTCTCTGGCCACATCTTTGTTTTTGGAAACAATAGTGCCTTTTCACAGTGCACGCTTTGCTCTTTCTATCACAATGGAGAGAAGTTACTCAGGTTTCGTCAGGTTCATGGCATCCCCGGGATCTTACAATATCTCCAGCGTGCTTCTCCTTGTTGGAAGATCTGTAGAAATGCGCAATAATCTTGTAGAAAAAGTGGCTTCCACTGACAAAGCCCTGTCCATGGGCATCTCCATGGCCAGACTAGTTTTCAGGCCGTGATTGTGCATTTCGATAGCATACAGACACAGGTACCTCAGGCTGGGAAACGCGCCTGCCTCTGCTACATCGGGCTATCAGTGCTTTCCTCTTCCGTTCAAGATTCTGATTCGCGCCAACGACTGCGTACCTGCCGGTTCTTGAATCAGGCTCGTGACTTCCGACCCAAACATCGAACGCTTCACTTCGCAATCATCACTTCGCGATCATCAACCCCAACCTCTGAAATTCCACACACTCTTCACAACCTTATCTTCCAAGCGCTCAGTCTTACCCACTGGTTGCAGCCACTCCGATCTTGACTTCACGCACCATGTCAACGAGACGCGAGGTCATTACCATCGACGACGATGACCTCTCGGAGAGCGATAATGTTGGCAACAGTCTCGAAACGTGATCATCAATCCAAAACCTTTTGTTTCGTAGACTTGTGCTGACTTAAGCCATCTAGCCAAGTTCAAAGGCTTGAACGTGATCTAAGGTCATCAAGAAACACCACCACATACGTCCAAGAATACCTCCAAGGCGAACTCACGACCCTTCAAGCCGAACATGCCAATCTCCAAGCCAGATATGCTCGTCTCCAGGCCCAAGATACACGTCGCCAAGCTGAGAATATGCGTCTCCGAACTGACCTTGCACGTATACGAGCCAAGACTGCACGTCCTCTGGCCGAACCTCGAGTTGAACTTCTTGAAGACAGCCAGGCCCGCCTAGGTTCGCCAGCTAACGCCAGAAGACACGCGATGCGTGCCCGCGAAGGACTTCAAGTCGACAACGATGATCTGCGTGACGGAGAAGAAGAACTAGAGACGTCAATCACGGTTCGAGTCAATCAAGATGGAAAGCTCGAGACTGACTCTCATGTCAACGATCAAGAATGGTATGAACTCGAAGCTGCTTGGGCTGTCCAAGTGCAACAATTCGATCAGAAGAACAAGAATTGGCCGTCAGTCAATCTAAAGGGAAAGTGCTTATGGAGTACTGTGATCTCTAAGCCCACAACTCAACACTGGACAACAAAAAAGCCTGGAAAATTCGCCTGCCGTCAGTGTGCAAATACACTGAGGATCTGTGCTGGCCAAGTCAATGGTACTCTTCAACTTCTACCCCTGCCACCCCTACCATACTCTGCAGATCACGAAGTCAGCGACCTGCAGGGAAGATACGTGGTCAAGGTGGAATTGCTCAGCCGCCGCTCACCTTCATTGTGGTCTTGATGGAGAGCTCAAAACGCGCAAGACTAAAGAAATTGCTTGATTGCATGGCTGAATATGGCTTCCACCAAGTACATCTTCTACTTCGTTTCACCAGTCGCCAGAAACACAAAAGTATTGATCGTAAGCATCATACAGTAGCTCAAACAGTAGCATTATTCAAAGAAATTTCATAATGACTCAAGTGTTCGCTCTGTCGATACCCATGGAGGTCCTGTTTTACGTTTGTCATCGAGCATTTTTGTTTCCTTACTGAATGGACACGATTCGATACAGATCTCTGCTCATATTGATTTTGTGCCTTCGTGTACTCCTTCTGACCTTCCTCTCTTGTTCCTTCGTGCTTCGCCGACTTGATCCGCTGCGGTTTACGTGTTCCATGACATCCATGATGCTGGAGCTTGAAATCTTCGTAGCCTTGACGATCTCTGCTCATTCGACGACAGAGACGTCTACGGAGTAGTTGTGGGTAGAGAAAGCCCTGAGTACTGCCTCGCGGAGAAAGTTGGATGCAGGCAAGTTCTTGCCCAAGTCTGCAAGGATGTCATCGATAGCAGCGTTAGTCGCGGGCAACGACGTCGCAGGTCAACTGTCAAAGTCGAATTTCAATATTATCTTTGGTGTATCTACACTTTAGCAAGGCTTTGAGTATTGTAAACTGTAATCATGTTTTCAAGCATACTATTGATCATAGAGATAGCGATGGCTTAAAAAGAAAGCGAGAATTGTGTCACTGCTAATTATTGGACAAACGCAGATAACTTGAGAGACGTGTTCAAGGCTGAGTTCTTCTGGTTTCCTGGCGACCAATCACTAGTTTGCAACTGTTTTGGTCTGCCTTTGCCTTGTCTGTACCCATGTTGGCCATTCATCCTTCGCCATTCCTGCTTCGTCGACTGGGTTCACGCATCGGCCTGTCTCTATTCCAACTCATGCATCAGATCGTCCATGTCGAGGTCATCAGTATCTGCGGGATTGGCAAAAAAACGACCTTCAGAGCGAGCGTTAGTGAAGATGGCCTTGATCACAGCTCTGTGGTGTGGGTCGGCTGTGGGAAGGTTCTCGTCCAAGTTTGAAAGGATGTCTCTGAGATCAGCATCAAGTTCGTGGAGATGTGTTTCAAGTTCCATCTTGTCTAGATTATGGTTTCTTTTATAGGGTAAGAGTTCAGATGACTTTCGCCCATAGTCACACGTTTTGCCAACTTCACGATCTCCAGCTTGGCATCGATGAGTTCCTTCTTGTGCTCGTACTTGGCCTCGATGTGTGTCTTCTCTTGCTCGCACTCGGCACCGACGTTGTTCCTTTCTCTCTTTAGAGCCTCGTAACTGGCCTGAAGTTCGCGCTGCTTCTGCTGCTTCTGCTTAACCAAGCATGTTAGCCCAAAGTTCTTCGGTCTTGTGATGTAGTGACGTACTTCATCGGTGACAGGCTCAGACATTGTGTTGATCGAAGGAGAGACATGTGGCACCTGTTGAGTTGGCTGGAGTTGATTGTTGCGAGATCTTGTAGTCTTGAAGACGATGGTGTGCTGGTGAAACAGATCGAAGAAGACGAAGATTTTAAAGGAAGATTGGCCTGAGACGTGGACGGGAGCGAGATGTTTTAGCGATGTGAGCTGAATGTCATTGTATCGGTTAAAAGCCACGGCGGCCTCCTCTATATTACGGATCTACTATCACTTCCTAAGTAAGTGGAATGATCTAGAATGAGTTTGCTGAGATCTTTCAGTCTCGAGACAGTTTGTCTCTACAAACGGCCCAGGTTTGCTGCGACAGCAGAAAGAAGAGTGTCACGCACGAAACTCGCATATTCGACATTCGTTTCTCTTCTAGATAGATGTGCTACCCAGACCTCACTCGCTGCGCACCAAGAACAGTGAATTTGTGCAACTAGTTTCCCACTCACTTTCTTGTGATGTTTTCACTCACTCCCTTGGCAAGATTCCGGCGAGCTGCTGCTCGTTTCCTTCTGTCCTCCACCTTCTTCCGCGCATTTGCAACCACCGGATCCACACGACCACATAAAGATCTCCACATCAACAAAGAACATCGATACTGAGGTACGAAAACTCTACCCTCCCTGCGCTTCAGGTGGAAACCTAAAACAAGTGATCTTGACAGCGAACAAGCCATGTCTACCAACAACAACATCATCAAGACCACCAAGTCTGCTAAAGTCTCTATCAAGGCTGAATCCGACAAGATGGACAAGCCTTTCATCTTTACTGGCAAGGGCGAAGTTACGTTCTCCGCCAATGGCAACCTCACCTTTGCCGGCACCGGCAAATTCACCAAGACCAAAGAATCAACTGTGGGTCCTGCCAACAACGACACAGGTATGTTTTGAAGACTGCGTGATCTGATTAAGTGACTAAAGTTTTGAAGCTGTCTTGACCCTTTCCGAAAGCTCCACCCACCTTGGCCTACCTCCTGTCCCGATCTTGAAAATGACCGAGGACCAGACCGACATGGTTCCTCCTGAGTCCCAGTCTCTTAAGACCATCAGTAGCGGCAAACAGCTCATGCACAATGGCAAGAACTCGTCAGCCTCCGCCTCCATGGCACCCGCCAACTCCGAGATGTCATCTCAGCCTAGCGGTCCTGGTATTCCCTCCACCAGTGGCGCTTCCAACAAGACAGGCAGCCACCTCGCTGACTCACGTATGTTTTCTCGTCTTCTCCACTCATTGCGAACTCTGACTGATATATTGATAGTTGGCCCCGAAGACTACACTCCTGAAAACCTTGCTGCCCTGCGTGAAGAGAATCGTCAACGCTTTGCTCGAATTGACCAGAGACTTTCTGAACTGGGCGAAAACGGCAAGGTCGCCAGGCGCGCAAAGACCATCGAAGAAATGGAGCTTGGCTGCCAGATGGCTGACGAGATGAACCGTGTTCTTGACACCATTGAGGCTGGCTTCTGCGACGAGACTAGAGCCTCTCTCGCAAAGTACAGAAAGCACGAGAGACTTGCCCTCATTCGCTACGATCTCATCATCGTGATTGCCTGCGAAGTTGAAGGTCCCGAGGCAGCAAGAAAGTGCATGAATGAGATCCTTAAGTACAACGCTCCTCTCACCTACGAGGAAGCCATGACTATCCAGGTTCGCGAGTAGAGTCGAGAAGATTGACAAAGATCAGAAAGGTTTACGCTCGAGGACAAGAGCCCATGGTTAGATAGTCACCAACAAGAAGATGCTCATTTCCACATACTATGTTTGCTTCACATGTGTCATTTTCTTGCGTGCTGTAAAACGAGAAAGTTATAGTTCCAAATTGTATAAGAACAGTATTGCGAAGGATCGTCTGGGACATCGCGTCCACAGCAATCCGGAGTTCGTAGCGTGCCAGATAGCATAGGAGATGGCCAAAGAAGAGACGAACGCCCTTCTCAGGTCTACGCATGAACCATGAGTAGTGCTGCATGAAGTGGAAGCAGGGATTGTTCAGCACTTCCACCTTGACTACCCTGTGGCCAAGTCGAGCTTCTTTGACAATCCAGTCAAGTTCATCCCACGATGCATCACCAAGATACTTTCGTAGTCCGCAGAAGTACTCTAAGCCGTTAGTATCGGGCTCTTGTTCGAGGAGCTTGTATGCAAGCGGGACGAGCTGATCCTTCTCTTTGGAGGTCATAGAACAGTAGACGGGTTCTGGACTTCTGAAGCGGTAAAGTTCGGTTTCGAGAGGAGTGTTAGCATGAAGAAGACTAGGCGGAGGTCGTTCCATGTTGTGAAGCTGGGTGTTGTCGCGAAAACCTTGAGAGACCGTCGCAAGAAGAGACTTGATGATGCTGGTTGCGAAGCTGAAGAGTGGCGTGGTAAGGATGATGTGTGACTGGGGTGGTCGTCGCTAAGAAGGAAGACGAGAAAGAAGGTAATGAGAAATTCTGTTCGAAAACGATTGTACCTTTTCAAAGTTGGAATTAATGACTGTCCTGATCTGGGGAAGAAGAATTCATTCTTAGGTACCGTATTTCTCAATTCTTCGGAGCTCCGTTGGGCTCAAATTCTCTCTCTTTTGCCATGCTCTTTGCGATGTCTGCCCCGTAGATTCTCCTCAAGCATTCTTTCCAAGCACTTCTCCACAGAATACAGTTTTTACACTTGTCATCTTTTGCATGCAGAAAGTCTGCCAAAGCGAAGATGACTTGCTCTTCGGTTTTCATTTCTTCTGCAGGTAAGCCTGATGTGAACTCAAGGAAAAAGGTCACCAATTCTGTTGCTGTAGTAGATAGCCCTGCGTCTGTTCCTCTGGACAACGAGTCGGTTGCAGTAGTGAACTCTACCTTCTCAGAACGAACAGGTGGTTCTGTCTCGTTGACAGCAACATATGGTTCTTTGGCGCGGACCTCGGGTTCTGTGACGATGACTTCCGTATTTGATGATGTTGGATAAAGACACCATGCTAGACAGATAGCTAGAGATATAAGCCAGGATATCGCCAGACCATTATCGTCGAGTTCTTCGGGCAAAGAAAAGGTCAAAGCACTGAGATGGAATTTCAGGGGTATGTCTTCGGCGTGGATGCGGTGGAGTGTTCTTCTGATCAAGGCGGCACTGCAGGAGTGGAAAGTGTAGGAGATTGGTGTACCAGGTGCGTAGAGTAGTGGAAGTACTTCGGTACGGATGGTCTTTGTCGTGCGAGAGATAGCGGGTTCATGGACGGGGTACGTGGAGGCCGGCGGAGCGATCCGTCGATGGCGTTTGAGTCTCGGGAAAGTAGACGGGATTATGTTTCGTCCTCGTGGTTGAACATGGATGTTGGTTGAAAGCATGATGCTTTGATCCCGAAACTCTGCAAGGATGAGGTGGTAGATCCTGAGTCTGATCACAACGGGCAAGTCTGAAAAGCCCGTAGGTCAGTTAGACAACATGCACTCGGAAGTCGCAGCGAGCTCGAACCTATGCTTTGTGTGCACCTCAATGTTCATTTCCGGCGTTTGCAATGAAAGAGCCTCTCCTTTCACACGGGACGTCGAACCGAGCATGGTGATATGGATTTCAGCTGCTGCCTAGTTGTCTCTAAGCTTCGACGTAAGCACAGGGATGGCTCGGTGGTATGATTTCTGCAGGCATGGAACAAAAGCCACAGTTTTTGCGGGCTGGGGAGCGCTGTGAAGACTCGAATAGATGATGAATAGATACAAAGAAGTGAAAGGTGCGATGATAGAAATCAGAATCGTAAGATGCCACGCCTGTGACGATATGCAGCGATGCAGAACTGCTTGGCGCAGACTGTTGTGTAACCATGAAACTCCTCCGCTGACCAAAATTCCGCGATGCAAAGAAAACGTGCCATCATGATGAAGAGCAATCAGTGTGCTCTCAATTTGAAAATTAGTGATGGCTTAGTCGCGATGAAGCAGGTCCTTGACCTTCTGCTTCAGGCTTGGGGAAGACTTTTGCGAAGCATCGTCTTGCTTCTCGTATTCTTCAGCGACTTCGTTTTGTTGTTCGACTCCCTTAGCCCAGCCTCCAGGAATGGTCTCGACACCTCTGTCTTCGGCGACGGCGTTTGCGTCAAAGATTCGTTGGCCTGCAGGAGCACCACCCGGTGATGGAAAGTCCTGTCTTTCGGCGGTCGGGGGTGCGAGCTTGTTCTTGGAGTTCAGATCGAGACCCTCTGGTGGAGCTGCACGGGAGCCGCGTCTGAGCATGGGCGAGTTGTCCGAGGGAGGAAGTCCTGAGGAGGAAGAGGCTGAGGGTCCGGTCTCGATGGCGGTGACGATGGTGGGTTCGACCTGGCTCGACATTTTCGACATACTGCTTTTGTTGTTGTGGTGGGTATGAGAAGCCTGAGATGCAGCTGAAATTTGGCAGTGTGAATGGTAGAGAATATTAGTTAGGTGGGCACGACTATTTTATTTATCTTTACGGAGGATGGTTAGTCTTTGCGAGAGCTACGTCAGAGCCGGGCTGGTTTTGACCACACCAGGCTGAGATTTGCGGTGCTCCACACAGTTCCCGCATGGTAGGCTCACGGATACGAGACATAAGCAGACAAAGATCTGACTCAGCTTGCGCGTCCGAGATTTTCTGTCAGGAACAGCGAATTGGGTTGAGGGTGGCAGTGTTCACGCTTGATCCGAGCACTGGTACCTGTATACGAGGCGGGTGAGAAACCAACGGCTCGATAGCAGGTCCAGGAACACCTTGCACGCCGTATGCAGGCAGCATGTGAAGATGTGCGATGCTGAAACAGATGAGCAGTGATTGACAGAGCACGGCTGAAAATGATTGCGTGTCAAGAGAGGAGAGCCGACTGGCAAGCTAAGTCAAGTCGTATCTTGCATGGTGCTCGATGTAACGAGGTCAAAAGTCCATCTTGTCAGGGTCGCTATCAAAATTCAAGCAGTGAGGCTCTTTGATCATGTCTAGATTGTGAAACATGGTGGATGGTTGTGCGCAGTTTTGTGCAATCCTCTGTGAAAAAAGTGACGTCGAAAATAGTGCGGGGTGAAGGGTCTCGGCCTCTGCTTGCAAAGACAGCGGCAAACAAGCACAGTCGAGTCACAAACAGAACATACCTGAAGAACCGCCATCCAAGAGAAGGACCCAGGATCAAGATGGCGCTTGACCAGCAGCGCAATTGGACCATCTCCATGGCCGAAAGCCTGCAGGCCGTCAAAGACAAGTCGGCCGCCGCCAAAGCACAACCACCCGGTCCATCCTCAGACTTTCCCGTCCGCGACGACGACCCCAAATCTCACAACTACCACACGATCGAACCAGCATACCTTCCTGACGAGCTTGTCCTCGAAATCCTCGAATATGTCGCCGTAGTACCCGAAGCACAGAAGTCCCTATACACATGCTGTCTCCTGTCGCGACAATGGCACCGCGCCGCCCTGCCATACCTCTACGCATACCCAAAGATCTACGGCAAGAACTACGATCCTTTCTATCGCACCATGTGCCCCTCCATAAACCTTCGTATCAAAGAGAGCCCACTAGCTGGTCTCGTCAAAGTCTTGAATCTTGGCATGCTGGTCCACCACAGCAGCAGAAGTGTCACAGCAAGAGTCTTGCGGAGAACAGAAGCAAGCCTGGAAGAGTTCGTTGCACCCCAGGCCTCATTCGCCATCAACAGCTATGCAGCCCTGTCAAAATCGCACAACCTGCGCAGTCTCGACCTCTCACTCGTGTCTGAGGCCCAACCCTTGGACATGCTCTTCAAGTCGCTTAGATCGCTGCATCACCTCGAACGCCTACGCTTCCCACGCTCTTCTGGCTTTGGCGCGAATGCCGTGGATCCCGACTCAATCGTCTGGCCTCAGGCTCTGAAGGATCTCCACATCAGCGGTGGTATCGATGCAAACTTCCTCTACGGCATCGTCCACTTCCCTCCCGCTCTGGAACGTTTGACCATCGAACACTGTCCGCAAGCAAAGTCTCATGCTATTCGCCAGCTTCTCTCGACCCTTTCTCGTGCGCATCTACCTCTCAAAGCACTATCACTATCACACCTACCACGCCTGGGCATAAGCTCTTTGGACCCTGTGCTCGGCCTATTTCCCAATCTTGAAGAACTCAGCGTCAGTGTCGACTACATAACGCCTGCCATCTTCAATCCCGATTTTCAAGAGTGGCACTCCCACGATACACCAAACTTTACCGACCACAAGCTGCGCATGCTCACCTTCACAAATTCAGGAAACCCAGGTGTCGACGACAAATTTTCTCCCATCGATGTCCTCTTGACACTAGATGAGGGATCATTCCCAAATCTGCGCCAGGTCAAGATTGCAAAGAGCTTGGGATGGGATCGTGGTGAGACTCGGGACGAGACCGAAGCTTTGATCGACAGATTGGTAGAGCTTGGCACAAGAGACTACGAAAACAAGACAGGCGTGTATGCAAGCATGTCTTCTCACCAATGGAAGACAGCCAATTGGAAAGACTGGGCGGGTGTTTGGATCATTGACTAGATGATCAGAAGTCTGGCGTCGATCGTTCTTGGGCGTACATTCGGGCACGCTTGGATTTCTGCATACCATCGCACCTCGACTTCACGTCGTCACAAACTGTTTCATTCCAAACCACATGTACATAATATAACGAGTAACGACTATCATGGAAGCGATCATTTGACCTTGACCTCTACCTGTTCTTGCCTCCGTCCACTATGCCGTATCAAAAGTTCTATGTGCGACAATAATCTCCATCCTTGATCGCCCAACCTCAAAAAATCAGGCACCAGTAATCGAGGCATTATCTGTCCTGTTCTATACACCGATATAGGCGGCAACAAATCCAAGACCATATCTCTCATTCCTATCTGCCCTTTGGAAAACCATCAAGACAACCAAGTTTCGCACCTCAAACCACACGCCTATCATGTGGTTCGCAGCTTTCGTACTCAGTCTTCTGAGCATCGCAATGGCAGCAGCAACACCCGCCAACCTCACAAAACTCATCAAACTATGCCGACAAACAGTTTTTGCATCTGAAGAGCCATCTTCAGCACCACAATTACGACCATTTCCTCTCCTCGCCTTACCGCCAGAGATTCGTCTCCAAATCTATCGCTACGCACTCCCTCAAAAACAAACGATTATTTTGGCGAAACCATCGGTGGCCTCATGTCCATTCCCACCAGCATCATCGCCGCTGTCTATCTACCTCCCTGCTGTTTTTGAGAAACTGCATTACGGATGTCCCTGTCAAACACGGCTAACCCCGCCATTTTTGCCACTGCTCCAGACTTGCAAGCTCGTCCGCAATGAAGCACAAGAATTGTTTTACGGAAGCAATGCGTTTGTGTTGAACATTGATGTTTCGAGGACTTTGCTTAGGATTCCGGAGCTACTTGCTTTGTTTGAGGGTGGTTTTGAAGGCAGTATTTTAAGCATGATTAAAGACTTTAGAATTAGGGTGGGAGGGAATGTGATGGTTGATGTTTGTGGTCCGCGCAGCAGGTGGAAGAAATATGGTGGTAGGGTGTTGGTTGCAAGAGTGCCTAGTGACGAAATCACTGGATTGCTGAGAGGAGAGGAAAATATTGGAAAATGTGTCGAAGGTGTGTTGGATGAATTTGGAAGCGACCGTGTAAGCGCCGATCTCATCAGAAGGGTACTTGACGAGGTATTTTGGAATTGGCAAGAGAGTGCCTGAGAGCACTTGCCAGCATCCGTTGAAGCACATCTCCAAATTGAAGACGACCATATATGTGGCTAAAAAAAGGCACGAACATTTCTCAAATCGGGAGGTCTCCATTGAGAGTGACCTACCTGCTGGCTCTCCTCTGAATGCATCCTAAAACGAGATACATTTGTGCATTGTGATAGCCCATTTTTGACCCTCTATCTCTCCTGGGAGATAGCTGCAAGAAGCCCCAATGTCCTGCCTATCACAAATTCGTACAGAGCATCTCAGAACCATCGGTCCACTTCCAATCAGCAATCTGAACCTATCACTATGCTCTCGCCTCAGTTTCACTCAGTCACGGCACTATAAAAAATCCATATTCTACTTTCTGCACTCTTTCCTTTTTCCACAACAACAGATTGACAAGACAACTACCAATCTTGCCAGACTTGACAGTTTCAGATCCAACACTTTATGCTTGGCAGCGTGCTAAGCTTCCTTCCTGATCACGCCAAGTGTGAACTTCTTCGTCAGCATCACAAAGTTTTCTTCAAGATGACCTCTTCGTCATCCTTAAACGAAGTGCAAACTCCCGAAGTTCATGCCAACGCTCTCCAAGTCGCCAAGCCCAAGTTATCCCGCCGCGCACTGAAGTATGAGACGGTATTCTTGGTATACAAAGGCTACCTCAAACTTCAGGCCGACGCCCAAGATGACAACCTTGAGAACCTGACTCGCTTGTGTCTTCGCTTCAACTGGGTGCCTTCTATCGACACGGTCAACTGGCTGATCCTGGAGGCCAACCTCATCGACGAGAAACACTGCTTGAACTTCGCAGTCTACCCTTTCATGCAGGAGTTCAAGTTCTTGATGGGCGCCACGCATGGTACCAAACAGCCTCGCCTATTCGTGGGAATACTCAGATTCCACCAAGGTCAGACTGAAGTCTGGGCTGGTTGGCCAAAGATCGCGAGAGACACGAACTCCACGACAACCGCCAGGACTGAACTCTACGACTCACCTGAGGCTATGGACGAGGATGGTCAAGCAGCCCCCGTACTTGACCTCAGCCCGGAATGGCGCCGTCGTATCAAGTGGGACGAACCTCTTGAAAAACTCTTCCGGATGAGCGAGATCCTTCGCAGAGAAGGAAATCTTAGCAAGGCAGCTCAAGTTCAAGATGCCATCTTGCTCAGTGTCGCCAAAGTCGTGATCCGTTTCCCAGGTCTCTTGAGAGCAAGTCCCAATCCAAACGAGAGACGAGGCCACATCTCGACCGATACTTTCGAATTCTCACAGCGTCCTTTCGATGATCGCGAACCTGAGTCGCCAGACAGTCCTTTCTTGGAAGCCTATCGCAAGCTCAACTATGGACCAGACCCCGCCAAGAGTGTGCATAGATGCCATCCTCCAGACTCGAAAAAGTTCAAGCCCGACGTCAAGGCTTTCGAAATCAGGGCCGGCAACAAATCTGTTCCGTACTGGGCCCCCAAGAGCAAGATCAAGTGGGCATCCGAGAGTGTGACCAAGAACAACAAGAGGAAACTCGTCGACTTTGACTTTGACGACGACATCAAGGTTGTCTCTGAATCCGACACTGAGGTTGACCTGTCAGCTTGGCGTTCGGAGAGGCACAACAATGACAACCTCGATCGACCAGACGAAGTATTCTAGATGAAACCCCGCCAAACCACAACGCCAAAGTGAGCCAGACTCAACAGGTTTTGATTTCTGCTTGCTTTGCGAACATTGATGTTTTTCCTTTGCACTTTCTTGCTTGCCTTCTAGCAGTACTTTGATTATCTAGGCAAGTTTTTTATCTTGGAGCGGCGGATATGCACAAGGCATATTTAGGGGGAAAAAAAAACTCCAAAACCGTAGAAAAAAAAATTGAAAATGTGTTAGAGTAACACTTGGTTCCATGCTTCAACTTGTGCTTTTCGTGTGCCCATGAACTTGGTGTCCTTGGTCGAGTATTGAGAACTATCATGAAGAAGGACACCTTGGTCTTGACGATTATGTTCGCCCTGGCGATGTAGCTGGGAGTCACTGCAGCTGATCTGTGGCTCCACCAGGTAATCTTGGTAACTTTTTGGGAGTTGATCGTCGGTGCGAGAAATACAGTCTTGTACTTCACACAGCATACGCTTTGCACTCACACTTGACTTCAGTGGCAGGTGGGGATAGTGATCTTCATATGTATACTTGGCAACCACTTGAGTTGAAATATACATGATGACCGCGCCATAACGATGAATCAGCACTTGACCTTTCCTTACAAGTACTGCTAGTGATTCACATTGGAGGTTATAAAGTTTATGCAAGTTCAGAAGGGCCAGAAAGTCTATTGCTTTTTTGCTAAGCTGGTTGATAAAACTCAATGTTTGCAGATTCCGTCGTCCTTCCCAAGCTGATTTACTTTGCTTCGCTTCGCCTGCTATCTTCACTGCCTTCGCCAACTTTAAAACTTTGTTTTCCCGCCCATCCGTCAACTTCACGCCCAGTCCTTCGGTCGATTCTCTTTGTCTGATCCTGGGCCTTCTGCATCTTCCGCCTCGCCAATCTACTTATCAGGAGATCGGACTAGTTCCTCCAATGACTTCTGCCAAGCCAAAGTTTGTGCGATAAGATCGTCGAAGGCGCCTTGGACTTGATCGTAACCCTCTGCAATGATCTCCTCAGAAGCCAATGTGAGCGGCTGAGGGTACTGATGAGAAATACGGAAGCCTCCATGCACAATCAGGTTTGAGATCTTGAGGTGTCTGATATCGAAGCTCTTCTTGAAGTGGTTCAAGAACGTAAAAGCAGAAGCTCGAAGATCGTTGACATCTCTGCCGATCCAGACATTCACGTTGCGAATCTCCAAGCACTCAAAATTCTGCTTCATTGTTCTCAAGCACAAAATTCTCAGGCCTTGGTGGATGAGCAGCATATCCTTGAGCGTCAACTTTCGATACTCCGTTTTGATAAAGACTGGCGGCAATTGACGAAGGAGGTCTCCTAACCGTAAAGCGGCTCTATAGAGTTTTCGGTCGTCGATTTCGGAAGCTTGACCTTGGAGCGAGAGGTGGCTGACGGTGCCAGTCTGGACCTCGACACTGAGGCAGTGTACTTTGACAGGAAGATGGCTTTTGGTTCGGACCACATCTTTTACAACATGCTTGAGTGTCAAGTCTGACTTGAAACAACTTGCTCCCTTGACGTGGAGCACACAGGCGTGATCTTCCTTGATGAGAACGGTCTGTGAAGACGAATGGTCAGCTGTAGTTAGAGAAAGGCGATTCAGGGAGTATCCAGATAAGATGGCGGCTTCAGAAACTGCGAGCATAGTTCCTTTCGGGTCAGCGGCTGCGGGCACGTTTTCGACGCCATAAGCCTTGACATAACCATGACCTAAGATTATGAGCCGGGGCGAAACGTTGTTGAATGCACGTAAGAGGTCGGTAGTGTCTTCGCAGAGACTGTCAAAGACCCCAAGGCTGACTTTGTGATTACCATGGCTTTGCAGGTTTACAAGCGCAGTAGTAAGCATAGTGATGTGATGTCCAGCCCAACAAAACTCGCTGTTCTGTTCATCCAGGAGACTTTGGCTTTCCTGCGACTGAATCCCGTTACGTGCAGTCGAGAACTGGATAGATTTGATGCATGTGCTGAACATAGGGTTCCTGGTGATGAGGATAAGGTCTTCAAGACTTGGCTTCATGAGGTGGTGGTGAAGATGAGCAAAGTGCACTTTGGCGAAGATGTCCGAACAATGATACCAGATCTGTTTAGAGATAAGGCGAAATGAGGGCAGCTGTTCTTTGTCGAGCAGCGCTGCGACCATGCGTAAGATCTCCGGCGGAAGGTTCAGAAAGGTGATAGCCGACTTGGGAGACTCGCTAGACGAGGCGATGTTGACATGCTCCGTCAAGTCCGGCATCTTGATTGATGATGTCATGTTCCTTGGTGTGTCTTTCCGTGCAAATAGCAGTGGCTGTTGGTGGAGAGTGGAGGAGGATAATTGGTGGGTATGCGGAGATCTTTTAAAGGCTGGAGCGACTTGGAGTGAGAATGGTCTTGACTAAGTGAAGCCGGGGCTAGTGATATTGTAGCAGTCGTTTGCAGTTGAGGCAGTGGTCAGGATGGGAAACTGCACGGAATGTGTCAGATGGTGGTCTGACGAATCATTCTCGAGTTCACATACCGCGTGCAATGATTATCTTTAGGGACCATGTATTGAGAACTTGAGAGATAAGCGAAAGCCAGCTTCACACTAAGGATTAACTCTATGAGCTGAAAGTTGAGTGAAGAAGCAGAATTGCGTTGGTGGAGATCTCTGATCGGCGTTCAGTGAGAAGATCTGAAGTTGGTACAGTTCCAGCTGTAGCAAGCAATCAATAAGATGGAAAGAGTCAAGTTGGAGGAAAGGTAATCGATGTAGAAAAACAGTGAGATCAAGGTGGAAGAGAAAAAAAAGGAATCGCAGTGGAGAAGAGAAACACGGAGCGAGGGGAGAGGTCGGAAGTCGTGAGTGAAGTGAATCTTGACTAAAGTAAAGCAGCTTGCAGATTCTTTAACCACTGAAGACTCTCATCTGAAGGCTGCGAAGCTGCACAATAACTTCTCGAAAGAAGTGAGCACCAAAGGAAGGCACGATGGCAACATAATCTCTGTGGCTAGAACTTTTTGTATGTGAGATTCCGACCGTTCATTATCAAAGTTACGATACTATCATGTATCATCACGAAAAAGAATAGTCCGATACATGTGGTGGTCCGTGTCGAAAAGGGGCTGAACAATAGCCAGTGTTTAAGTCCATATCCAAGATGTATCTTTTCTAGCTATAAAGACACCTTGGCTTTGCCAGCTTTTCCAGAATGTTGATTGTCGTGTCCTCTTTTGTAGTGGTCATTGCTCGGTTGCGTCTTTTGTGATTTACGATACTTTGACGATCTAAACATTGCTGACTTGAGTAGCTCTCCAAATCAGGCGGGTGTGAACAGGCAAGATGTGCTGCTTGATGATAAGCACGTATGTGGTTCTTTCCCTGTGTGACTTCCTGTGACTCGGCCTGTCAGAGACACGTGCTTGCCTTCTTTTCTGACAACAAACATGTTGATCGAGATCTTCTTTTCACCATCATCTTCGCCACCTTCTCTTCCCCTTATACCTTCATGACCGCACATGATGGTATCTAAGGTCGCCCTTATAGGGATCTTGTTTCCCATCATCATCTATATTTGCGTGGCCGCCATCTTTCTCTTTGTCCTGGGATGCGCACTGTACGTTTGCGTTGCAAACTTTCGTCAATGCATTCGAAAGATGTATCGGAAGGTAAGAAAACTCACTCTATCACATCGTTCGCCATGAGGAACTGACATCTCCAATAGCTCAAACCCCTCTACTGGCCAGAACAGACCTTCAACTTTCTTGGCCTGCCGCCTGAGATCCGCATGAATGTTTATCGCTACACACTTCCAACAGATGGCATCTACTACCTGACTGCCCGCAAAATGAGGACCTATGACCGCCGCCTACAAGAGGTATTGAACAACGAAATTGTTCATCCTCCACCGTCTCTCCTTCGCGTCTGTCGCCTGGTCTACAAAGAGCTCTGGTCGATAATATACAAGAAATGCGTCTTCTATATCACGATCTATTCCATCAGGGACCTTCTCTATACCCTGGACCTTTTCGACAGATACACAAACACCACTACTCCCCATTCGACTGACATCTTCTATCACATGAAGAACATCCGTATCAGAATCAACGACCTCATCCTAAACATCCACCCACTTCAGTGCGGCTCGAAGATGATTGCAGAGCTCAGCCAGACAACTCAGCTCTGGTCAGGCCCTGGTAATTTGCTCTTGCAAGACAGATATCGAGCTGCGATACTGGTAAGGATGTTTCACGGCCGTGGGGTGGCCGTCTTAGAACATGTTGAAGCTGCATGCTTGAAGGGTTTTGTCGCTGCCGTGCTGCGTATCGATGTACTGAACAAGCGCGAGTTAATCAAGATGTTACCGTGGTATCAACGCCGTCTCAGTCGTCACAAGTCGTCTACCTCGCCTGTCTGAGCGGCAGAAAAATTCAAATCGCTATACCAGAAAGAACGTCGATGCATGTATGGGTATATGGACAAGACGTCACGGCTCATGTTGCTTTATCAGAACGCACTGCTTGACCAGAAAGGATGTTGCTGTATGTGAAGAGGGAAGGGACATTCCGACTCATGTTGCTTTGTCTAAGCTCTGTGGATAAGACTTACCTTTAGACACGACCAAGACAAGATCTAGCTGTATGAAATGACATACCTGGTTGACATGCACGAACGAATGACGATAAGGTTCCAGATTTTGAACCTACCTGATTTGAACGGGTATTCTCATATCGTTGAAATGGCTTTGAAGTAAAAGTAGTCTTTCATTGAATGGTAAGGAATTTCTCCTATCCTATGCTATTCATTCTTATCTCAGTTCCTATCCAAACTTCGCCTCTTGTTGTCCCTGGGGTATAACTGATCAAGACCCCTCCTTCCTGTTCCCTGTCCTAATGATAAAAATGATGCACCGTCCTATGAAACTAAAACGCCGATAAAATGCCTTCAAGCCGTATTGCGCCACTCGTCAAGAGTATCCGAAAATCCGAAAACAATAAACAAAGAAAATGATAAAGCAACAGTGTGGTATGCAAACAAAAGACTTTTTCCCACTGACGATGCAAATCAACAGAGAAGTCTAGATGTATACCCGATTCGTAGATCGAGTGAGGTGGTATGTGGTTAGACACACTTCCTGGCCTGGAAAAGGCCGAGGCTGAGACTGGTGTCGTTGGCACCCATTATAGGTGTTGGGTCGGGCATCAACTCCCAACGCCTCAACATGTATGGTGTTTGTTTGAGCTCAACAGGACCTCTGTTCGCACCCATGCCCATGGATAGTCTCTGTTGTTGGGCTTGCTGTTGTTGCAAGTGTGCTTGTGACAGGACAGGTGTGTTGGGAACCGAGGGTGGGCGAGCAGGCATGCCAGGTCTGGCGGGCACGGGCCATGGCCTTTGCATCATCGACGGAGACTGTGTAGCTGAAGCTGGTGAAGAAGAGGGTTGCGCGGGGGTAGATGTTGGGTTCTGTTGACCTGCAGCAGCTGGAACGACCTTGGAAGCGAGCGATAACCAGGCGTCAGGAGATGTGTGGGTTCCGAACAGGTAGCGCAGACGAGGTATGCAACGAGTCTGAGGTGGAAGGTTGCGCAGAATCGTGTGCATGTGCTCATTTAATAAGTCATCCGAGATCATGGAAGCGACGTCAAGAATGTGTTCAAGAATTGCTTGTTGGCCTTGTAACTTTGGGTGAATCAGAAGAGCACACAGGACACCCATCAACGGAATCAGATCCTGTGCAACAGCGTTCGCGTCTTGCAGTGTGTGATGGTGCATGGTGGTGAGCTGTAGCAACACGTTGATGCCGAATGCCATGCGTGCCTTCTTGTCTGATTGTGCGGGGTCAAGAGGGTTGATGTTCTCTGCAAACTGGCCCAGACGTTTGAAGTGCTCGGCAAGCATGATGAAAGCGGTTGATGGCATCGAATGTGATGAAGCGGCAAGTGCAGACGCTTCAACTGCTTTCAAATATCGCCGCACAGCAGTCTCTTCTTCCATGGATCCATCAACAGCAATGATGGAGGAAAGCTTTTCCAAGATACATTCACCTGCCCAAGAGTGGATGTGATGGATAAGATCTTTGTCAAGCGCACCCAATAATTGTGGCCAGACTGAAGAGGTGTGCTCGATCGCATTCTGGAAAGTACGGATCAGATTGGCTTTGTCGGTCTCCGAGAGGTTGTTGCCTCCAGAGAGCAGTGAAGAAAGCTGCTGCAAAGCTACTTGGCTGAAAGGCAAAGAAAGCTCTGTTGTTGACCCAACAATTTGGTTCACCTTTTCGATAATCGACACTTGCTGTTCCTGTAACACAGGGTCCAGGAGAGATTCAAGAAGAGGTTGTACAGAACCCTGAGCGATCAACTGATTATTCTTGGAGATGAGCTCCTGCGAGACCAGCTTGCGGTCCTTGATGATGTACTGACGGAGCAACGATGTGATTTTCTCTCCCAGTGCATTACCGTTCTTCGGTAGAACTGATTGAGGGTTCAGTTGCAGTAAGGATCCGATGATGCGCAGGATACCTGCTTTCTGTTCGAGACAAAACAGGCTCTGTGCAACTTTGTATCTGTAGGCTTCGGCCGACTGGTTGTGTGACACTGATGCCGAGGGTATCAGGATCTTTGCACAAATGACAGCGACACGGCTAGCGTTAGCGGGTTCCGTAGACCTGATGGTATTGAGCTTCTTCTCCCAGACCTGGTAGAAATTCTCAAGCTTCAAGCAGCTAGAACCGACCAGGGAGGCAACAACACCTTCTACAGTCTCACACGGTGCGATAGTTTCAGCCATGCGATTGACAAGCTTCTGCACCAATTGCTCAAATGTGGTCTGGTCGAACGATCTCAATTGTGCGAACCATGTGCTGGCACGGGACAGGCCTTCAGATCCCATCTTGACACTCCGATCGGCAATGGTGGTGAACATACGAACCATTAGCTGCTCGTCCATGGTGTTACCGCTAGTGAGCACACGATCGATGTCGTCGTTGGATTCAACGCTACCAGAGTGCGAGATTGCCATACTATCAGATGCTGGTGAGCACGCGGCGGTAGAGCTTTGAATTTCACACATTGCGAGCTCGCTGTCAAGAGTCTTTGCGTACACCACGCTAGATGGTATGCGACGGACAAGTCTTGACAATGACAGGAGGAAAGTGCGATCTAGAGGTTGCCTTGACCGCAAGCGACGTTGCTGCTGATAGATCTGCGAGATCAACGCTGGCAAGAAACCCATGGTAGCGAATATCTCGATATTCAGGTTGATAGTGTCTGCTGCAGCGGCCAGGATCTGAGGATTGTTGCAGGTAGACGCAGCGGCAAGTACCTTGGCCAAGCTCGGGTAGTCTTCGAACTGTTCCAATGTGTGGCGCACCAGACAAAAAGCGGCAAGATTGCCAATGAAGACAGTTTCGTTAGGAGAGTCGAAGCTTTGCGATACGACTCTCTCACATAACCATCTAGCCACCGCCATCCTGACAGCTCCGACAGGGTTGTTGCTAAGCACGGGTTCATGCGAAGTTACACCAGGGCTAGGCAAAGACATGCCACCGAGGTGTTGAGAGAGGACGGCTTTGTAATTTTCGACCTCACGCGCTTCGGCATCAGCGTGATATCCAACACGATTTAAGAGCGTACGTCTTAGATTGACGATGTGAGAAGAGAGGTAGGCTGTCGGTAGTTCGAGGAGAAGCTGTGCCTCACTCGCAGCAGCATTGGCTCCAGACAAAACACCCATGGAGATGAGCCATTGTAGGTATCTGCCAACCGAGAAGTGGCCAGATCGGGCGAGGGCGGAGACAAGTTTGTAGATCAGGCGCGGTTCCATGTTGCGGTCGTTTCGAGCCTTTTCGAGCATGGTCAGTACTGCATCGTCTGCACCAAAGCCCGCAAAGCTCCAGTATCGAATCAACTGCGCAGCAAGGTAAACACGAGCGATACCAGATCGATGTTTTGAAGCTGCCCATTCGAGTATCGTGACCAGCATTGAACGCGTCTCGATCCCTAATTGCTCACATTGAGCAGCAATTCTGTCAATCTGAACATCCAAGCCGACAGAGTCCAAGATATCACATAATCGAAGTCTAGGGGTACGACAGGTAACTTGTGGAGATGCTCCAGATAATCGGTTGTTTCGTCTTGCAACATTGATCAAGCCGTCAGCCTCCACATTGAGGCGACCTGTGGGCTTGACAGCAGCGAACGTAGCCTTGTATTCGTTCCATGACTTCGGTAATACCAGACATCCTCTGTGATTGACGGCCAGGATAGTGATGAGTTGGTTGATGCGCGTTGTGAGTTGTAGGTTGATACCATAGGGTGTACCGGCAAGAGTTTTAGCATGTCCAAGTAAGGCTTCGGAGAGTCGGTGACCACGTTTGCGGTGAGAGATTAAATGCTTCCAGTAGATCTGGGTAAGCAGGATCCACACGGGCAATTTTTCGGAAGAGCTTTGCTTGAGAGAAGTGAGGATCCAGTCCATGTAGTGTTCTTCGTCAAGGAGATGCTCAACATAGAAGTGGGTGCCCAAACGAACAGCATAGTTCATCTTTTGAGACCATCCTCGCTGTCCGCAGCTGGAAATGATGCCATCGATGAACTGTTCGACAAACACCGTCCATTCTTTGATCCACTTAAGTTCACCAGCAAGAGCAGCGGGACCAGAGACACCTTTTCTTTTGAAAGCACGAATCTCATTAGCTCCGACGCACTTGGAAAGCCAGACAGCTCTGGCAATGGGAATGTCCTTGGAAATACAATGGTCGAGCAGAACCTTGCCACGGATACCATGTGGTATCGTTCTACTAAGCTTTCGTAACGGGACTTCTGGGTTAGCAAGATCTTTGAGCCAAGCTTCTCTTTTCGTGTCGGTCAGGGTGACTCTTGGTGGCGGCTTGAAGGTGGAAGGGGCAGTACACAGACGCATTTGAGACCTCTTGTCCAGCACCTGGACAAAGAGAGCGGAAAGTACACCCAGTCCATTCTTGTTCTTCAAGCTAGGCCAGAGATGAGGACGAGCGATGTTGGACTCGGTTTGCGAAGCACCAGCGGGCTTGTCGCTGTATCCGGACTTGATGAGGTGCTCGTTCAGCACATCTTCCGGGTGCTTGCCTTCAATGTTGGTCCATGGGAAGAAGTCGGCAGCCTTGTCTCGAGGAAGGGCAGTTGCGACTGCAGGTGGTTGTAGGCCGTTGGCTCGCGTTGATGGATCCAGGACGGGTGGAGGTGAGGGCTTTGGGACGGGTTGGCGAGCTTGACCTTGTGCGGTCAGAGACTGGGGACGACGAGGTAGCGGTAGTTGTGTTGTACGCTGGGAGAGAAGACGTGGAGGTATGTGTTGAGTGGGTTCGTCGGGAGTGTTGACGGACTGTGCGGCGTATTGGAGCATGCCGTTAGCCGTGTATGCCGAGTGATTCGTGTCGTCGACATCGGCAGTGTCATGTTGGCGATTCAGGTCGACGTTGCTGAGTTTGGAAGGAAGAGCAGGGCGGTTCAGAGGGCGAGGGTGAGGGCCAGGAACTTGCGTGCCCGTGGGTGGTTGGCTTATCATGGCACTGTTGCGGAGTGGTTGCACCTCATACTCGAGGCTTCAGACGGAAGGAGCCATGGGTATACTCGTAGCAATGGCAGAGGCAGCAGGAGTGGTGTGGGTAAAGCAGGAGTTGGCCAGGATGGTACAACCCGACATGCTTGGTGCTCAAGTCAGTCACAGGCACACGTCGCACACGAGACAGAAAGGTGAGAGGGCGAGGTCCAGAGCAGCTGATAGCAACATGTCATATCCGATCTACCGTACCAAACCGCTTGTCGCTGATAACTTGGCTGGATTTAGGTCAACGCTCGCTCCACTGCCCGCACAGTACACCGCACGACAAGGCTCGTCACTTTTGCCGACAACTCTAGTCCCACGTTGGCGACGGCCTTCCATCAACCAACAACACCCGCCACCGCCAATCTAAAGAATTTCCCCCAATCGAACACAAGCCACCGGCGACATGGCTCCTGTTCTTGCTGCTTCCTACCCCGGTTCAGGGCTAGATTGCCGCTGCAAGCCTGTTCCTTCCGACTTCTTTCAGCAAACATTCTCTGGCCCGCCAAGCCTGGCCTGACTGTGACCTGACTCTGACTTTCCCATTTGACCCCAATTCCCAAAGCGTCCATTCCTACAGCGAAATCTGCAACACCTTTTCGTTATCTCGGCCCAGCTCCTTCCCGGTGGGGGAAAGGCCCCGACGTCTTTCTTTGTGTGTGCTTTCAGCCTCGCTCGCTCAAACGGCTCTGTCAAACCTTCATCTTCACCGTCATGGTTGTTTGCTTCTTTGCCAATTCCGCTCCATCATCCTGGCGTGATGAGTCTTTTCGCTCTCGTAATATCCGCAGCAACGCGGACCTCCCTCGGTCCTGGCCTGATACATGCCGTCTGCGACAAGCAATTGATTTGCAAAAGCCGAGCCTCGCTTTCTTTCTTTTTGATGGTCCATCTCATCTCTGTTCCTGCCTCCTTCTCCGCATTTTGGATCTATTTGCCTTTTGAGCGATAGCCTTGCCCAAGTGGCCGCTCTATTGGCCAGAAACGCTCCGTCATGCACTTCGTCCCTTCACCGTGCTATCTCCTTGCAGCCATGCGCCATCAGATTGACCATGTCGTGCTTCTCTCAACGCTTTCCAAAACATCCGCGTCGTATCCTATTTGATCCGTGACCTTGCGTCCGACCGGATGCGCACGCGCACTCTATCCATGCTAATCTCACCATCTCCTTTCATCTGCATATCTCGAGATAAAGCGAGGCGTCGCATTCACATATCGCAATGGCCGCCTTATCCGTACCAAGCCCACGTGCTCACTCAAGGCCTTGAAGAAGCAGGTACCGTATCTAACTTATCAGTCGTATCTTAAGACACAGAGCTGCATGTCTTTGTTGTTCCGTATCTGCACTCAAAGATACACAATCTCTTCTCCGCATTACACATCACGAAGTCAAAGATCATTTGAACACACCGGTCGCATGGAGCGGAGTCTTTTTCGGAGTGTCGACGTTTGTCCCTTGACTGCGACTCAGGGTGCTGTTTGGAGCGTCGATCGCATAATTATGCTTGTTGATCAAGACGTGTCGATGTTCTTGAGCAGCGCAGACTCTCCGACCTCGCAGTGAGCTGGCATTTTTGTGACAAAATTCATCCCTTGGCCATCACGGCTTTCTGCCCGGACGCACTGTCTCGATGCTCTCGGTCCTTGAGGTCTTCACACCCTTGCCTTGCTTGACCGATTGGCGGCATCTGTCGGGCCTCGAGAGTTTGTCGGCGACTCCTTCCTTGGATGCTTGTCTTGCTTGGCCTCTTTGTCTCTTTTTTCCCCACATTCCGCGAGCCGCCAATAGCCGCCTTTCCTTCATTTTGTGCTTCCATCGGTTGACGAGAGCGAATCGACCTTTGTCACCGGCAAGACAAATCTTGGAGGCAAGATACGGATGGCGAAGTTCATTATGATCTCGCGCAAGTCGCTATGGAAGCGTATTATGCTCGATCATGCTTCTTACATCGCCTCTTTGCGCTTCTTTTGACACAAAGCGTCAGTGAAGTTTAAAAGCACTTGCTCTTTTAGGTATGTACAGCGCTCAATCTTGCTGCATCTAGCCAATCCTACAAGTACGGCTGTTTACAACATGCCATCATTGCGCCAATGCAATGCGATCATCAGAAAGGTTATCAGATGCTCAGGATTCTGATCCCTTCTCTTCATACAGCTGATTTTAGGATAGACTCTATCATTAAGCCTCGGTATTCCGAAGTCGGCCGAGTACGCTGACCTCTGTCTAGACGATCAGATAAGCGAACGACATCAATCTAGGGTGCTTAAGGCCGACGAGAGTGTACAGTATCAAAACTGACATTAACAAGAGCGCCTTGGTGCTCGCACCGGATAAATCAGACCTCGTCGTACCCACGTCTGGATACGTAGCAAGCTATTTGTCAAGGCTTTGGAAATATTGCATCTCTGTGTCAGAATCTGCCACTCAAAAGCATACGACTACAAATCAACTAGAATGCTCATCCGCGCCCATCCTCGCTGTCGCAATTATTCAGTTTAATCTTTTGCGTTTCTTCATCATAGATCTCCATTCAAGCGCAAATGGCAAACGCACGATTTGATGCCGTCGTTGCCGTTCTGAAAGCGGCAGTTCCGTTTCGGAATTAGAATTGACTACAGGCATGCGGAGAGAGGACTGAATGAGGCAATCCTCTGAAGTTTAGACGTGCTCACCTCGACATATTAAGATGCCTTAGAATTCAATTGTTACGTAGTATCACGTCAAATGCCATCATGGCTTTGATAAGATAAGGTCACTCTATGGTTCGTCGCTAAGATGTTGTTGTCTGTTGTAGACCATGATCAGTGAGGCACGTTGTTATGAGACCAGCTCACACTAAACACTTTTTGCTAGCGGTGAGACGCCATTATGCTCGCATGTCGCGTAGTATCACGTCAAATGCCTTTGCAGCTCCCGAGGAGATCACTCTTTTATCATTACTGGTCCATACCCCAAAGCATGTCAAATATCTTCCGTATTACTCGAGTACATACAAGGATATCTGCCAAACCGTGTCCGCTTGTCGTGCCTCTTCCCCCTTGCACGGTACTGGTACAACAACATCCCAACCAAGTCACGAGCTGTTAGAGTAGAGCAGTAGTGCTAGAGACAGAGTTACATCAATTCAGATGAAAGACCGCATCGAAGATCGATGCTGACGAGTCAGATATTTGTGGTTGAGAGGACGACCCTGGCTTAAGCTTGACTTCTCGCTTGCTGAAAAGCTCAGGAGCACGATGGCGAGCCTGCAGAAGTTACTGAATACACTGATGCGAACGATTGAGGCGCCAAAATAATAACAGTGATATTTACTGCAGACAAATGCTGTAGGAGGTGCATGCTTTTCAGAAAAGTGTCAGGGCCGAATGACGAGCGGTCTACCAAGCAGAGTCACCTCGAGTAATATACCTCAGATGCTTCCATCAACGCGTGTTCACAAATCGTTACATTTGACACGGAAAGATGATGTAGAGTATGCACAAGTAGAATTGAAAGTGGAAGAAAAAGGTAAAACGTAAGAGTTATAGGGTCCAAATTGGTTGCACTCCAATCACCCAAGAAGACTGACAGTGCTGCCAGCATATCCAACAGACACTCAAGAAGAAAGTGAATGCTTCGCCTCTTGACGCCAAACCCGTCCACCCACCCATCCAGATCCCATAGGTGCATTGTGTATGCCTGCCTCTCATGTTGTCCTTCCCAACGATGCGAAAAATGCTATTCTGTCCGCAACAAAGGAAAAAATGAGCGAAGGTCAGAAATATGTGCAAGTGTTTGCAAATACATTGCTCTTGCTTCTTTGTAGGCTCCCTTGTCCAAAGAGAAGGAATTTTGCTCTCTCTTCTTGAACGATCCTGAATAAGAGGTAAGAACATAGAAGAATTGGTCGTAAGTTTATTTTGTGTCGTTAAAAATGGTCCGCCGGGAGTTCAGTGAGTAGACCACTTTCACAGCCCTCCGAGCGAAGCGCGGTGCTGTTATTCATACGTAGGATTTGCGAGTGGGATGTGCTTGTTTCCATGCTCGCTCGCACATGTTAAACAATGCGTTCTTCAGGTAGTCGCTTGCCAAACTCATGGTCTGTGTAATCTGAGTCGAGACATAGCGGAGACTACTTGCGTCCCCAATGTCAGTGCCTGATCATCATGCCTTTGTTTTGTGTCATGATGTGACTCGGGCGAAGCGAAGACTTGTCTTGGAAGGGAAGGTTCATGCTTGTGCTCGTGGAGAAAGTGGTAGGTGAGTCCATTAACTTCACCTGTGCAGCTTCTCCCAACCATCCAAGTAGTGCATGAGAGCCATGCCAACGACAACCACAATGAAACCAGATCCGAGCGGCAAGCCATGATGGACCAGTTGCTCTTTCAGGTTGTCAGAGGAATCATGGGAAGTGTCTCGTTGAGCGACAGGCATCTTGCGGGCAAGCAATTGTTGAATTGATGCCGCTTGCTCCGATGACAAAGCTGCGTTTGCGTTGATGCCAGCTTCAGCCAAGAGACTGTACAAGCTGCCTTCGACCACAGGTTCCGAAATGTGTCCATTCGAGGACGTCGTAGGGCTTGATGGGTGGGAGAATGAACTAGGAGGAGATGGCAGAGTCTCTTGCTGACGCTGAACTTCTGCATTCTCCTTGCGCTTCTGCTCAACCATCTCAGCAAGCGTCTGGTGCGCATTGTCACGCTGAGATTCTGCTGTTTCTGCACGACGACGATAGGCTTCCATTTGCGATTTCATGTCTTCCATAGCAGCACGAAGCCTGTCAAGCTGTGATTGCAATTCAGGAGTGCCATCCTTCGAAGACTCATCGTTCTTGTCGGCCTGGTCTTGCTGTTCAGAGCCAGAAGCGCCTACTTGGCCTTCAGGAGCCTTCTTAGATGACTCCAGTAGTGAAGCTCTTTCTTCGGCACTTTCGCGAGCATTGCGCTCTTGCTTGAGCGCCTCTTCCAAATTCTTGACGCGATCTTCGAGGCTGGGAATCTGATCCTTGGCAAGTTTCAGTTCGTGTGTGAGGATAAGAAGGGCTTGTGAGTGGTCGGCTCGAGTGGGAGAACCGTTGGGAGCCAGAATAGGACGAGCAGTCTCTGAACGCATGAGAAGTGGTTGGATGACGGGGTCGGCAAGAGCCTTTGCAACATCTGGTTTTTCGGGAAGCGGAGCTTGAGGTGGTGGAGCAGGAGGTTCGGAAAAGATGACGGATGGTTTGGTGTCGGCATTCGCTTGCTTGACAGGTGAAGATTTCGCTGATTTGTCTTGCTTGCCCTTCGAGTCGGCAGCCAACAAGCCTTCAAGGCAAGATTTGCTTCGAGCCAGGTCCGAGGATTGCTTCTTAGCAAGGCTCAGCTCGCGGTTCAGACGTTTGACAATCGTCTCGGTGGTCACAGTGGAAGGCCAGCCACGAGCCCACTGAGGTTGTTGCATGCCACCCGAATCTCTGGCGGCCATGACAGCAGCCATAGCATTTGCTTTTGCACTTTGTTGTGAAGATTGGCTGCCACTGCGCTTCAACTGATGAGAAGGATCCATCTCCCCAAAGTTGAGTTCAGCACTCTGGTTGTAGATGCCAGCATGTTCGACACGAGCAGCAACTTTGTGGTGGACAATTGTCTTTTGATCCTCGCTGACGA
Organism: Aureobasidium melanogenum CBS 110374; assembly: GCF_000721775.1. Lineage (NCBI taxonomy): Eukaryota > Fungi > Ascomycota > Dothideomycetes > Dothideales > Saccotheciaceae > Aureobasidium > Aureobasidium melanogenum. The sequence continues at coordinate 228,286 of NW_024470054.1, read as the reverse complement.
TATCGATACCGAGCTCGAGAACATCTTGCTCACGCAGTTCATGTGGATCTGACTCCTTGTTCTCGGGCGACAATCTCTGACCATTGACAAAGGTACCGTTGGAAGACTTGACGTCCCGAATGTAGATTCTTCCGTTGCGCTCAGCATAGATCTCGGCATGCTGACGTGAGAGGACCTTGGAGTCGAAAAAGCCGTTGGCAGGCGTCGGGGCTGTTTTGGCATTGGTTTGACGACCGATGCGCAGGACATCAGGGAAGAAGGGGACGCTGATGGTCTTGCGTTCGAAGGTGCCATTCATAGGGGAGAGGTGAAGAATGGCGGGCGTGTCGGAAGGGGGTTGAGCACCTCGCAGCGAGCCGTTCTGAGCGGTGGACATTTGCTGTGAAGGCAACATTGGGCCGTGGAGAGCAGAGATTGCAGATGCGGCAGAGGGACCAGACGAAGTCGAGGAAACAGGCTGAGGACGGGTGGTGGAAATGCCGGCGGTAGGTTCTGCTTTTCCTGATGGCCAGATGCCTCTTGAGCTCTTCTTGCGCGTGGTCCATGAGGTGGGGTCTTGATTGGAGGGCGAAGTTTGAGAGGGGGTAGAGGCTTGAGAGATTGTGGAAGAAGACGAGGACGAGGCAGATGTGAGAGAGGATTGCGAATTGGAGCGCTGGGCGCTCTTACGGGGACCGGGCATGAACATCCTGGTCATGTCGTCCTGGGTCATTGCGGATGTGCCGTTAGTCCATGTCGCATTAGAGCGGGCAGGTGGCTGGAATGTGACGGGGGGCGCGACTGCCGTCATTTGCGGCTTCCAGACGAGAAGTCGAGGTAGATTGGCGACTTTCTGACGGACGGGGAAAGCGCCGGGGCTTGGATGCTCGCGTGGTCGTGTGGAGAGGTGTAATAGGACGTGGTTGTGGATCAGCCTTGTCGTATGTCGATCATATCCAGGGCGACCGATGTGTCTCGGGAGCTTGACTGGGAGCGCAGGACTGGACTCGAGAGAAGAAAATAATAACAATATGCAGGCGAGCAGCGATCAAGAAAGGGAGCACCCTTGGACGAGCGTCACAGAATCCAAGACGCACAGACGGTCGCACGCTACAAGTCCCAGAAGTTGCAAGCAACAAAAGTGCAAACGGCCTCTGACGATAGGAGTATCTCAACGCGCACCGTTGTCCACCTAGATAACTATGGCTGACTTAACGACAAAAGACAAAATCATGCACAGAGAAGAGAATGGTAGGAGGACGGACGACGAGAGAGAGCCACAACAAACAAGGAAGAGCGAGTGTGCCTTGTTGTGTCTCCCGCTGCCGCCGCCTCGGTCTGCAAGCCAAGTGGAGCTGAATGGACTCTTTTGCCAACCACCGATCCACCTGCTGCTTCCTGCAGTTCGAGTGACCTTCTGTGACCTTCAGTGAGCTGCCGACCGGTTCGAGACGTGAAGGAGCCCGTTCGCAGCACTGCCTTCCAATTCCAATTGTAGCCATCAGATTCACATCATCTGCAACAATGTTGGCAACCCCTTCGAGACGTCTCATCAGCCTCGTCATTGTTCTTTGTATCTACACGTGACTGCCAAGCAACCTCCACCTTGATTGCTTGTCGAAGCTCTGGCTTTGGGCATACCAAAATCTGGAGAAGACTGGACTGTCGCATTGTTTCTAGCTCGTCTCTCTTTGTTCAACTCGACCCGTCAACATGCCTGTACCTGTAAACTCGATGCCCGCTGGTGCCCATGGCCCTTCAACTTTTGACAAGCGTAATTTGATTCCTCAACTCTTGTTTCGCCCGCAATACTGACCAGTGTATAGTCAAGATGGGCGCCATGATGGGTGGCAGTACGTCCCCCCCTCACTGATCATCGTCTTCTTCCGACACTCACCACCCGTCCCAGGTGTCGGTCTCATCATCGGTTTCATCTTTGGCGCAACAAACATCATCAGATTCGGTCCCGGTCCCAATGGAATGCTGAGAACCCTCGGCCAGTACATGGCTGGTTCAGCCGCCACCTTTGGGTACGCATCTCGCCTCGCTGCAAACACATAAGCACTTTGCTAAGGCTTCTCAGATTCTTCATGTCCATCGGTTCAACCATCCGCACAGAGGGTACCTCGCCCATCGTCAACCAGGCCTACGCCAACGCCTACCGCAGGCCCTTCATCTTGCCAAGACAGCGCGCCGAACGCTCATAGACTGATTCGAGGTTGTCCGTACTGTTGCTCGGCCTAGAGCTGAAAGAGTCTTCGTCGTTCGACAAAGACGGCACCGAATCCATACGAAACCCATCATACTCGATACGACCACAGAATCGTGGACTCGAAAGTGGTTCACCATGAATTGGAGCAGCCTCCAATTCTCCTCACGACCCCCGAGTTGTTGACGACCTGAATTATCAAGTCGTATGTACTTTTTATACCACTTCTTCTTGTAGCAATATCAATCTTCCTGATCTTTTTTTCTTCTTGCATCCAAATTTCCATGTTTCTCGCCTCTTCTTCTTACGCCCAGATCTCTATCTGATCGGGCATGTTCCCAAACTACTTTATGGCAGGACAATGTTCGCTTCATGCGCGCCTTCTTTAATTCATCCCTTGACGCGAGTGAATCTCAATCACATGTCAACACTTTATTCTCTTGTTAGCGTTGTTTACTGTTCCGCGCGTCTCGCACCTGCCTTCTGCAACGATCACTGCCGACTCAGGTCTGCTTCTGCGACTACTCTTTCCGTCTAACATCAGCTTTCCTATCTGTCTGTTCATCCATTTCCTTCCAAACTCAACATGGCCCAACCACCGGCGCCAGCCACTGCAACAGTCACAATCGCTATCCCGATCCTAGACAATATCTTTCAATCTGTCCGTCATCTAGAAGACGAAGTTCGCAATGTCTCAACCCGCCTAAGCGCGCTAGAACTACAGCTAGCACAACAAACAAAGCAGTCTTCGTCTAATGTCATTGCCGATCTACCTCATGACATCGCCGACGACACGACTCTTGGGCACGAAGATCCTCGCCAGGAAGCAGATCGTGTTGACGACGCAAACCTACATGTCCAGACGAATGATCGCTTTCGCCGTGATGATCCCGCTCACAACCAGCAAGACGACATCATCCAGGAAGATGAGAACATCACTCGCACCCAGGAAGCCAACATCAATCACAATCACGAAAGTGTCACTCAGCAAGTCGATGCCAATCACACTCAACAAGATGATGTCACTCAAGAAGACGAGAACATCACTCAGGAAATGGACTTGTCTCACGAAGACGCTGTCACTCACACTCACGAGGACAGAGAAAGCCCGGCCCGTGAAGATGGCCAGAGCCTTATTGTCAGCTCGTCTCCCAGTGTCGACGTCGGCATCACTGCAATGGCTAAACCAGTTGTTCCAGCACCTGCTGCTGCGACTGCTGCTGCTACTGCTGGTGGTGGAAAGAAACGCAAGCGCACGATACACGACGCACCAGCCCACATCGATCGTTCGGGTTTCATGATTCGCAGCTCTGACGCCCGACTCGCCGAAGAGCGAAATGGAGAAGTCAAGGGACCGTCAAGGTCTGAGTCTCCATTCGACAACAGCAACAGAGACGGATCCTCGGATGGACTTGACCAGATTCCACCTAAACCACCCGTAGGCACACAATCACTATCTTCGTCAAAACCAGAAGTCCGCCGACGCCAACCAAGAGCTCAGGAGGCTGGGCTCGATGAGTTCGTCGCTCCGAAGGAAGAAGGCTTTACAATTAGGTATGATCAATGTCTGCTAAGCATGTATATAGCTAATCTGTGATACAGCCGATACGGAAGGATTAGAAACCAAACCCAAGGCCAATCAGGCTTCGTGGCTACTCCAGCAAAATTCAAATAGGTCATTAGGCAGTTCACACGGAAGTCTGGCCATTTGTCGCTACACAAGACGAGAACGAAGAGATGGATGAATCGAGAACGTCGGATTGTGAGATGTATATAGAACAGGGCGAGCTGCAAGTCTATGGCTCCCAAACCAGGTTGCGAAAGATGATGAATTTCCAAATGATGCCTCTTTAAATGATGTCTGTGTGCCTGCGCTCTCGTGACGAGAATTATCCATGGCGCCAGCCTTTCTATCTTATGTTACGAGTGATTGCCATATTCCTGTTTCCGATGTAACCTAACTTGTCCAAAAGCTAGGCAATAGCGGCTTTGTATGCCTGCAAGCTATTGGAGTCAGGCCTTTTTCTCCTCTACGAAACCGATATACATGTTTTGGTCTAGTGATTTAGGGGGAACTAGAACGTATAAGTGCGCGTTCTAGAGTTGTATTCTACTTAGTCTTGTCTGTTCTCCTTCTACCCGGCCTACAATCAGAGTAGGCGGAATGCTAGATCCCGTGATGAAGTGAATGTTTATGGTATGTGCAGACTCACTTGCTAAGGACCTTTCTAGTGAGTAACGGAAAACAAGCTTGCTACATCTTGTGAACTTACACTTTTCCCTAGCGCCTGCGCACAGTGTGCTCTGTTACTCGCATCACTTCTATTACTTTACCACCTGCGTATGTTTCAACACAGGATCTGACCTTTAGCTTCCCGTGTTTCTTTCATTTATTAATCCATCTTTCTTCACTAGGCCATCATGACTCAATCACTCAGACAGATGATCGAAGACGCGCAATCTCAGATCGAAGACACGCAATCTGAGGTTAGAGATATGCGCGCTGAGAATGCACGTCTTCGAGCCGACAATGCAAACCTTCGAGCCGACAATGCGAATCTTCGAGCTCAAAACAACGGAATGGGAGACTTTCTCGCCAACGACCTGATGCCGAAGGTCATCGAATTGAACAATGCAAGCAGACTTCACAGAAAGAAAGTTAGCTACATTGAGAACCAAATGACTCAGCTGCCGCAACAAATCAGACAGGAGCTGCTCGACAAGGCTGTTCCGGTATTGGAGCAATCCGTGAAGCGATCTTTCGCGCAAAACAGACGAGCCATCATGGCTGCGGATGACGACCAAGAGTAGATGACCCTTGCAAGCACAAATACTCCAGCCGCGATCTGACACACATCCAGCAGCTCCCACCAGATCATGGAAATCACCGAGGAAGAATGGGCACAGTCGTAAGCAACTACTTCTTCCCGCTCGAAACAGTCAGAGCCGAAGTCTGACACATCCGCAGACTTGAAAGCGATTCGATTCCAGAGACCGAGGCAACCGAGTAAGTTTTCATCTCTTCCACGGAATGAGTCCAGTCGAAAGCTGACAGAGAAGCAGCGCACCCAGACGTCGTGTCAAAATCAATGGTCCAAGAGGTCCCAGACCTCAGACCCCTGACGAAGAACCAGCAAGAGAGTAAGAAACCGCTCACGTCCGGAAACATGTGGAGCTGAAGTCTGACGGGCCTGCAGTACCACTGAAGAGGCAGTTCCTGGTCCACGCATGCCGCGCAGTGCCGCAGTTTCCAACCAACGCATCACGCGCAGTGCTGCTAAGGGCCGCGGTGTTGCTGTTCCTAGTCTTGTCAACCTCGAGCCCGACCCGTTCAAGGCCGCCCAGAAGCGTAAAGGCAAGAGTTATCGTCCTCGCCGTACCTTCTAATCTCTTAGAAGAAACAACAAGAAGGAGACAAGAAAACTCGAAAAGCAATGAGAGGAAATCGTGCAGAATGATCGAGATGTACAACAAAGGCGACGACAGGAAACAGAGAAGATACGAGAGAAAGTATGGGCAAGCACACTACAGTCATTACCTGAACCAAATATGAATCACCTGCCCTCCTACTCCATCTTCCAATTCTCTAGACCAAAATTGTTTAAGCCGAGACATGACTCCAAAAGTACAGGCGTGAGCATCCAGAATGTAGAGCTAATGCTTCGAAAAGCCGTGACATACAGTTGAACATGCAGTTGAACTGCCTTCGGAACCTTACCGCCCGGCAGCTCTCACCCTCCCTGCTCTTTGTTTTCCTCCACCGTGCCTCGTTATATCTTGTATTTTTGCCTTGCCATTCTATATTGGATGCATTCTGACCTTCTGTCTGTTAAATCCCCTCTTTTCTCTTCTTCCTTTTGCTTTCTAGCTACAAAATCTCATCATGTCATCCATAAATACATATATCCAAGCTCTAAGATAATCCACCCGACCTAATCCTCAATGCTTCAAACCTCTAGAACAAAAAAGTTCTAGCCGAGACAGGACAACAACTCTGCTGGCATGCCGTTCCAGGCCAGAAAGCCAAAGCTTCGGGATTTAAGGACATGAGTATAAGAATCAAAAAGCTGCATGATGTCAAGCAAGACATTGGCGACTGTATCGTTCGGCAGCCTCGAGGTTTCCATACCTGTTGATACTTTTGATGTGATAGAGCGGGATCTGTATCTGCTACGATATTACTACGTCAAGAGAATAACCGGCAAGACTGACTGCCTGATGGATGAAGAAATGCTTGCTTAGATTAGAGCACCATGAGAGACCAAGCAAAAGACCGTGCTTCTGAATTCGAATGCACAAACTCTCCTTTGCATCGCTCGATACTTGCAAACGAACTCACAGTAACAGAGATGCTTGACCCGAATGTGTTTTAAAAATCATTCATGCACATTTTGACTTCTTCCTCTACTTGGCTCGGTTCGCATCTCTGTCAAGGGATACAACCCAATTCCAATCCATAACTCTCTTCCTCATTTTTGCTACACTACAGCCCTCCGAGCCCTGCTCCTATTCCTCCCCTGCTTCGTCATTGCTTCGTTAGGCCAAATCCGATACCTCCCCAGGCGTGATAGAAGATACCTCGTACTCTTCCCTTCCAACGCCTTGATGCAAATGCAAACCGTAGCTGATCCGCACACCCCAAAAAATGTGGGCTAGACCAGCTCTCAATGAACCTTCGCCAATCGTTCCTCGTACTTATGTTTCTCGTTGGCTCGAAGGGCCTTTGGGCCATGCCTCAGTCTTGTCTGGATCAGGTCTGTAGCAGGAATGTTTCCAGTCAAAGAGAAAACTTCTCAACCCTTCATCTTTTCGTACAGCAAGATGTAAGCGACCTTGTTGTCCTTCACGCTGCTCTTGTTGGCAGCCAGTGGTGTGCGCTTGCCAGATGATGATCCGTTTGCAACGGTCGATGTCCATGTAGGCTTCTTGTTAGCACCATTGACCTCGTTCCAGCTGCGTACGCTGTCTGTGTCATCATCGCCGTCCAGACCTTCGAACAGATTACGCTTGGAAGCGTCCGAGTCTGCCTTGTGCTGCTCAAGCGCGCGTGCCAAAACTCTTGGGTCTTCCTCCGCACCACCCTCTGCCACATCCTCAGGGCGAATGCGGCGGATGATAGTGTCATCGACACGAACCCACTCACGCTCGTCCTGGCGAAGAATATCAACAGTGTAGTGACCACCAGCAGCGCTTTTTCCATGATGGTAGACGACTGATGTAAGACGGTACTTGGGAGCGCCACCTTGAACAGCCAGACCACCACGCTTCTGAGGAGCGAAGACTTCCTTGGGAATCTCCAGCTCGAGCGGGTAACCGACCTTCTTCCAAATCTTCTGTGTACCGCCAGTGTTGTCGTACTGGAAGCGCTTTAGGTGAAGAATCAGGACTGGTGGCAGGCTTTCAATAAAGACCTGCTTGACAGCAGTGGTGCCGGGGCCACGAGGTGAACCGAAATCTCCAGTCAAAGTCTCTGGTTTCGTGATGGCCTTCAATGCTTGAATAATGTTGTTGACGTCGGGTGCACCAATGTCCAACTGCAAAGGCTGGTATGGCTCCATGGTGACAGAGTTCTTCAAACCAGGAACGCGAAGCTCCGAGCGAAGGGAACCTCCGAAAATGCGTGTGATAGGAGTAGGCAAGGATTCACCACTCTGGCGAGTGACAGACTGCTTCTGCTTGGGACCAACCTCAAGCCAGCCGGCGTCGGCGTTAGCGCCTGAGGTAGTGCTAGCAGGGGATGCAGGCTGAGCAGAATCATCCGAGTCGACTCCAGCCTTGCGCATTACAGTCGTGCACTCATCGTGGATACCGTCAAGCAGGAAGCCAAGGAACTCCTCCGCATCTTGTTGATGACCACGTCTCATCGATGAGAAACGAGGCAGCTGTTTGATGGTATCGTAAACATATTCGGGGGTAATAGAGTCACCATATTGTTCCAGTTCCTGATCCTTGAGACGCATGCGCAGCTTCTCAGCAGACTCTGCGCTGTCAATAGTCTTGAACTCTCTCATGAACATGATCCTGCAATGGTCAGTGCTTACTCTTCATTTCAATCGAACAATGAGACTCACATAGCATCAACAAGAGGAGTGTCGCTCTTGAAAGAGTGGGCAGCTCTCTTGCTAACCTGGTCCAAGAAGTTGTAAAAAGGCATACAGTATACAAGTATTTGGAGAATCTGTATGTTGTTAATGGCATTCTCGTTGTGGTCGCAATTCCAGAGACTTACCGAATTCATATAACACATATTACCGGTATTTACAAGTCCTCTGGGCTCCAAAAATGCAATCTTATCATTATCATCGACATTAAACTGCTTGAGGGCACCAGCAAGTGTGCTGGCTCTCGAAGGAACTGCGCCGTTAGCAGGTCCGGTGCCATTGACGACGGTGGACGATGCAGCAGCGGCAGCAGAGTTTTTAGAGCGCATGAGATCTGCCCATGACTTGGGAGCTGCCTTAGGTGCAGGAGTGGCGGGCTCAGCAGGCTTGGTCTCGGCGCTTGCCTCAGGCTGAGCTACGGCAGGCTCGGCGGCAGACGTGCCTTGTTCAGGAGTATTGACAGCAATCGGCACGGCCTCTGAAGAAGCTGTCTTGGGTCTAGCTGCGGGTACTGCAGGAACAGCAGGCACAATGGGAACGGCTGACCTTGTGTCCTTCTTAGCCTGGCTCTGAGGAGTTGTAACCTTTGAGGCATCTGCGAAAGTAGAGGAAGGAGTGGCTGTGCCGGCATCAATCTCAGAAGGAGCCTGAGATGTGGCAGGGGTTTCCTGAGCAGATGGAAGCTGAGAGGGTGCGGCCACGGTAGAGGCTTCGGATTGAGTCGCGTCGGCGGCGGGTTCTTGGGTAGAAGCAGCACCCCTCGATGGCAGAGCGACAGCATCATTACCAGCAGTCAAATCCTGTCTCTTTCTTCTACGTCTCGATGCCTTGGGAGGGAATGTTTCGCCGGGAGTCGAGTACCATGGAAGCTGGACAGAGATCAGTATCGAAAAAGCAGGCTAAGTGACGACAGACTTACCGCTGGATAGTATGGCATACGGCGTACAAGAGGCTGTGTTTGGGCAGCAGACGATCTGCGCGAGGCAGGAAGGGATGGCGTCGATGCCTGTACAGAGGCCGGACGGGGCGAAGGCAGGGATTGTGGGATAGAGGTGGCGGGAGTTGGGGGAGCGTGGTACAGCGGCGATTGTGCAACGGGGAGCTGGTGAAGAGGCGATTGAGAAGGAGCGGGCGGAGGAGGAGCCATGTATGGCATGCTCGTCTGTCGCGTGACGGGATGAGGCATGCCAGCCATCTGTGGTTGCGAGCTAACGACTACAGGCGAGCGCGGAGGATACTGAGGCTGGTGCTGTTGGTACTGATGCTGTTGGTGATGCTGGTGCATGGGGTAGGCGTAAGCCTGGGGCATCCAACGTTGCTGCGGAGGGTAGGCCATGTGAGCGCCAGGATGGGCGTAGTAGGCCTGAGCGCCCGGATGATGAGCATATTGGGCGTAGGGATTCTGGACAGCCTGTTGGTGCTGGAACTGTTGGTAGTCCTGGTGACGGCGCGATTGGTGGTGGTGTTGCATGGGCGAAGAGTGAGCAGGCAGAGCGGTTTGCGGAATATGCGATGGCCCTGCCGGCAGATGATGGTTCATCATGCCGGCGGTTGACGCTATGAAGATGGTCGCCGCACGTCGATCAGATCTGACGTACTACGGCCAACAGAGGTGCGCTGCGTGTCGAGAAATTTGTCGCGCGGGAGAAGCCAGTTTGCGAGAGGATGGCGGCAGCGCAGAATGCAGAGCGGTGATGTTCAACAACTGGGTTGACGACGACGAAAGACTCAGGTGGTCCAGGCGTCAAAGCTCAAGGAGACCCGCAGAGAGATCGATGACCACCGAATTCTTCTTTTTCCTTCTTTTGTCGCTGTGAAAGTTATTATTTCTTGTGTGAAGATATAAAGTGCAGCTCTCCTCTTGTTCTCATAAGACGCATTGAAAGAAGGCCTGACAAAGCAGGTGAAAGCGAATGTTCGCTGTTTCCTTTCTTCGCGCGTGCCTTCCTTTGTCTGTGACGCTGTTGCTGTTTCTGACCAATCGGCGCTAGTCATGGGCATCGCCGACAATCTACCGCCGGGCAAGCACCGACGACAGCCATTGAATACCATCATTGCGGACCTCTGTAGTCAGTCAATATTATCACTTTGATTCATTACTTGTTTTCTATCTGATATTGAGAATGGTTTCCAAGAAAGATATGCGCAGAGGCGATCTCAGTATGATGCATCACGACCATGAACAACTCTTACCAAAACTGACCACGCGACAGTCGTCCCCTATACCGAGCCAGCAAATGCAAAGAGCGATTCTGATCTCACTGGTATGATTGAATCGATACTATATTGCTGGACAACCATCTAATCTGTATGTGACAGGTGTCTTCGGAAGCACACTCCCTATGGCTGCTGTAAGTACACCTTTCAATCTCCAGTCACATGACTCGACTGACCAGAGGCCAGATCTTCACCAGAAACAAGTAAGGATGGAACCATGTGCCCAAGCATAAGGATGCAGGATGTGTGCTAACGCATTATTTCTTCCAGGATGATCGGTTGGGTTGCTGTCATCCTCGCCGTCCAGAACTGGCTCTCAGAAACTCCCGAATCCAAGAAGAATGGTGCTACTCCTGGATACATGACCGTCGGCATGGCTCGTAAGTCATTTTCATCTTAACTTCAGGTTCTCTTTATTGATTTCATGAACAGTCATGTCAACTGCCGTTGCATACCTCCCTCTCTTCATGCCTCCGATCGCAGCACCTGGTGCCGGAAGTGGTACTGAAGCACCTGCTGCTGCCGCTGTCCCTACTCCTTGATTTCTCTTTCGTAAAAGATACCAGAACTTGTATATCACCACTTTTTATTTCGTCTCGAGCAGCTTTCGTGTACAGTGTCCTTTTGAAAATCATGTGATGATATCGAACATGCACTTGATATATCTCACGGCGTGTCTCAAGCTTTCAATGGTTGAAAAACATAACATTTTGATCCGAAATTGGGAGGGCATGGGGTATCTAGCGAGTAAAAAAAGCAAAAGCAAAGCAGCAACATGTAACGTCCCTCTCCTTGAGACGATATTCTCTTTTTCTCTTCCAGCAAGCAGCAAGCTCAATAGCAACCATTCACCCATCATCGAGTATCGTTCACAGCGACTTGGCAGCCTCAGCTCTTCTCTTTTCAACGCTCTTCGCCGTCACAATCGGTCCCAGTCTTGAAGACGCTTGGATCAGTCCATCGATAGTGACTACACCTCTAGCCATCTTACGATCCATGTAATCGTAAACAGCGGCAGACGAATCCAGCTTTAAGAGTTCGTCTTCGTTGAGCTTCAGCAGCGCGATGGCCACATGCAGCAAGAAGACCTGTTGGTTTTGTCCAGGAATACCCAGTACAACATCCCATACACGGAATAGTGCTTCTACTGAAAGCGTTGATGCAAAGGCAGTAAGGAACCAGTTGATCGGCACTGTCTGCTCATCCAAGACATCTAGCTCGTCGAGGTGAGCGCCTAGACGGGGCATCAAAGCTTGAATATAGTGACGCAGCACAATAGTATCAGCACGAGGGCCTTGCCAATCATGCTCTGCAGTGAAGTATGATGTAGGCAGCACTTTCTCAATGAGGAAGCAGAAGACCCAGAAGGCTTGTTCGGTAGTCGGCATTGCGAGTAGCAGGTAGCCAGCAATGATGTTGAAGCCTTGGCAGTATCCGATATCCTTGTTTCTGATGGCGAAGCAGCCGAGCAGCAAGGCCAGCGCATCCTGGTTCTTCTCCTTTCGGAAGTACACGTTGTTGGTCAAAGTCCGAGGTGTGTCCATCTCGATATCATGTAGATATCTCTGGTCGTCCGGATTTGAGTTGTACTCGGCTGCCAACATACTAAAGTCCTCGGGTGAGTAGTGAATGCTTGACTGTGCACTTTCCAGCCAAATCTTGGCACGCATCTTCATCGGAACACCGTCAAGAACGAACTTCACAAAAGGACCACTAACTCCCGACTGTGCAAGATTCGCGATACCGACAGTACTGGTACCCATGGCTTCAACGCGGTTCTTTGGTACTGTTTCTGATGCAGTGGTGAACATTCGCGAGAACCTGTTGCTAGCAAGTTTTGGCTCTTCAACCTTGGCCATCAGTCGGTCGTAAGCTTGCTCTCTGGCAACTTGAAGCTGTGTGTATTCGGCCGAGATCTCGTCACGCAGAAGCTCTGCATGTTGAGTGAAGTCTGCAGGGTCGCAAAGCTCTTCCAATCGTGGCACGCCATCATCAGTCTCGACCGAAGAGATACTAGCGCTGTCGGTCATCTTGTTGCCATGAAGTTGAATGGGAAGACGTGAAAGCAATGCCTGCTTGGTAACCTCGAGTGTAAGGAATTCGTGCCATGGACGAGACTCTTCATTGGTTTCAGCAGGTCCGTCCTCTTGGGCTGATGTATCGATTGCATCCTCATTGCTCTCCTCGATGGAAGTGATTGATGCAGAGCGGGTACCGGATGTAGCTCGTGTGGTGATTGAAGTAGTGCGACTCTTGGAGACGAATCTATGTCTTTCCAGAGACCAGAGCCACTGTTGGACACGAGGACCATCAATGATGAAACCGTAGTTGTCAGCGATGAAAGCTCGGAAAATGATCTTGATGATCTTCATATCAAGCAGAGGTGGTGGTAAATCCTCGTTCTCAATCTTTTGTTCCATTTCCAGGGGCTTATAGGACGACATTGAGTTCGAGCGTGAAGTCTGTGCAATACTTGGACTGCGAATGCCCAGCATTCTGGGGTCCAGCATCGAAGCGATCGAGTGTCGATTCTGTTGTTTCGCTGGCTGACGTACTGAGCCTTGACCACCAAACAGATTGAAGAGGCCACCTCGCTGCTTAGGCATTCTGTTGCTACGAGTTCATCAGTTTAAAGCATGCACATCTTGATAGAAATGGTAACTTACGTATCGACCTTCAAGTTAGCAGCAGAGCTGCGTGATGCACGAATAGTCGAGGAACCAGAAGGGAAGCTCGGGCTAGTCGAGGTGTCTTTTCTGACAAGAGGCGAGACAGAAGCCTGTGTGTTGGCTGTGACTGTGAGCGTCTCGCTAGGCAGAGCAGCACGACTTTCGCCAAAGAGATTGTCCGATGAAGCAGATTCCAACTCTTCTTGTAGAGTACTCGCCAAAGGCTTTGTGAATACTGGCGAATTGCGCACTGTCCTGTCTGCCTCCAGTCTTGACATCTCGTGGACACCCATCAGGTGGTCTTTGAACAATGTACCGTACTCTTCAATTTTTCTGCGCAACCGCGTGATTTCAGCATCACGGTCGCTGACATCTTTGGCCAGTCTTCGGATGACCTTGCCTGCACCGCCTTGACGCTTGACGTAGGCTACGATTGTCTTGTCGTCGGATTTTTGAAGGACTTGAGGATTGTTGAGTTGGTCGTTGACGTCGTTAAAGAGGGGTGGTCGAGACTCGTCCTTGGGAGCCATATTGAGAACGTTGATGAGCGAATGCGATGCGGCCGAAACTTGTTCAAGTGGTCGTGTGTCATGCTCGGAACCAGAAGCAGCTTCGGCTTCAGTCTCGGTGCCTGAACTGGCGGCCACCTCACCGTAGACGTCTTCAGCGAGAGAGTTTTGTCTGTCGGGAGCGTAGATTGAACGGGACCGTTTGCTAGACGAATAAGAGCGGACGGAGGCGTCATCTCGACCAGCGTGATTGCTACCGTTGCCGTTCATGACTGCAAGGCCATTTGCCATGGTGCTCGCATTGCTGTTATAGCTTGAGGTGACGTTGGTGGGCGGCGAAAAGGGCTCGAACGAGGTGAAGGTCGTGTTCTCCTGTGGTCGGCCAGCGCTTTGAAGGGATTGGTTGGATGCTCGAGCACGCGGTCTAATTCTCTGAGTGGAAGACCTTCTCGAGGACGACCGAATCGGCCGTCCACGGTCGTCCATTTTGTCAAGAGATGGTGCTGGTCGAAAGTCTCGTCTTCCTTGGATGTGAAAGACGACGACGACAATGGTAAACAGCTTTGTTTAATCCTCGCTGCCCTGCCACGCTGATCTACCAATCCACACTAGAGGTTCGGTCCGATGAGCTTTCCCCGCTTCCGCTGAAAACCGTCATCAAGGCTCATCCCTCTGTCTCATTTCCACGAAGGGCCACCAGGGGTTCAAAGGGATGCCCAATCTCTCCTGAACCAAGCTTACGTTGCGGTTTGACCCATGCGACTGTCTTCGCGAACGCATCAGATTCGACTTTGGGCTTCCATCACCTCTCAGGCTTCACTCTATATCTCCTGGGCGACACGCGCGATACACGTTCTGCCAAGTTAAATCTCGAAGCATGACGTCTGTTAGCCGCCTCAGAATAGATGGAAGCCGCAGCCCAAATTTCTTCTAGAAAATTTCCTCAGGTTTAAGGGAAACTTGAAACCTGATTCGGGCAGGGTGACACGATGGTCCGACGACGAACACATCAGACTTGACAGATGGGTAACGGTCCCCAAGATAACCTGCTCCTCCACCGGTTCGCTTCCCAACAGGGTTCAACGGTTCCGCGTGGTCCTGAATGAGATGATCTTGGAGTCTTCGAAACAGCAAAGGTCCACCAGGTCCATAATGTCAACTGACAAATTGTACTCGGACCTTCCTGAGCTCAGGGAACGATCTCACATACGGCTGCAACCTTTTGTCCAATCTTGAATGACGCCATGTTCGTTTGCCGCTACAGGTGTCGTTGCAGGCTTACCTCTGGACAGGCAGAGCTTACGCAGCGTGATCAACAGACATGCAAGCATGAAGCTATTTCTGGAAGCTTGAGAGTTGCTCACACTCTGTGCACAAGCAGAACCTCAACATTGTGCAGAACTCGGTAGTTTCTTTGTTCCATTTCGGCATGGAAATGTTCCCAAGTCTGACACGGCAGTCTGGAATCTGTTGAAGCATGCCCAGGATGATTGATCGTTGTCCTTGCGTACTTTTCTTGTTGCTGAACCTTCCAGCACTTTGAACGTCGATTTGCGGACTGTCCTCTGAGCTGATAGTCAGGTCTTTCACCCTACTTCGACCTTGACGAGAGTCCTGAATCACATTTCTGGGGATAAACTGTTCTTTGAGACCTAAATAGTGCTTGTGCCGATCTTATTGGACACGCAGATCGACCGCAGAAGCTTGCATTCCTCAGCGTATGCAAGGCATCGTATAGAGACCAAGGAATGCTCGGACAAAGAATTGTTCAGCGTCATTTGTTGGCACAAAGACTGGTTGAAACCAAACGATATTCCGAATCCGGGTGTGGTCATCATCTCTTGCGGAGGAACGAGTCTCTTTGGCTAGTCCTTGTTCCGCAAGTTTGTCTGGACTTATCGTACGATCAACTGTCGGTATTCGTCGATCGTCGAGTCGGGCAGTCCTGCTTCAGCGCTATTGAGTGCTGACGGAGGCCAATGGAGGCTGACGAAAGCTGATGACTGCTGATGACTGCTGTAATGTGCGGCTGCGTCCAGCATACAAGATACGCCGCGGACTCGGTGCTCTCTCTATCTCATCCAATCGTCGTGTACAAACTCTTGCCCGCTCTGCACACCGAGGGATCCATCTTGTTAGGACGTCGATCCTGAGGTCTGGCTGTTCGAAGTTGTCGTGGCTAATTCAATTAATGCAAACCCGGTTTGGTCTTCTGTCGATGCTTTCTCCGTCTTCGTTAGCCATCGTTCGGATCAAGTCGTTCTGGACCCGGGGGAGGCACTTTTGTGCCAACCAGTGCCATTCTCTGAAAAGCTATGAACGAGACCCGTCACCTTCGTGAGCCATGCATGGTGTTTCGTCGATGGCTCGCGAAAGTCTCGATAGCATGAATTTTCTCGTCATATGTTGGCATTGGGTATTTCCAGTACATCGTGGTGATGCAGTCTGCTTTGACAACCGGCCCTGGACATCTGAGCCGTTCTAATTTCGTATACTGTCGCTGGGTCGCGGCCAGATCTCCTTGTTGGTCGCTAACGAGGTCGAATGTGGTCGAGTTCGAGCCCGAGGCCAGTACTGTCGGGTGCAAGGTTCCTTGACAAGGCAGGAGCGACGAAAGGCGTCTGAAAGCGCGGGCATACGGTATCGTGCGACGTGAGCTCTGATACAGACAGCTTCGCTTCGTGATGGATCGAGCGTCTGTTTGATGTCGCCTGCAATAGCGTGGACTGCGCACTGTTCGTTCGGGCTGAGAAGTTTGCAGAAGAAAGGTTGTCACGCCCGATGAAAGGCTGGAGTCGGACAATAATATCTCTGTACCGTTATGGCGGCTCCGGTGCCTTTCGAGCGTACAAGAAGTACGCAGACATTGGTGCAGATGTTGAGGCAGGCTGGGAAAGGTTTTGTCGCCTGCTCGAAGACTTCATCCATGCTCGGGATCCTTCTGTGCTTACTGAGCGTCCATTGACAGAGTCGGTAATGGCGGCGGGCTGCCAGATCTCAGAAGCTCTTGTCAAGAAATTGGCCACGCTCTGGGCCGCTCATAGTTTCCGCGATCTTGTTTTGCCCAGCGGCCGCTCAGACCGGTGCCTCATTTTCGTCCTCGATCGTCATCTCAATTGTCGATTGTATGCTCTGCTTGCAAGTGTAGCAATACATGACATACGTTTTGAGAAATGATGGCGTGGGAGTGCATAAGAGGGACTACCATCAGGTCTGGCGTGACTGGTTGATGGGCGTGACAAAACGCCCGTGGAGAAGTCACGATCCCGTATACCAGTGCCTGCCAATTTCAAGCAGTAGGAACGCACGATGATTAGCGGTTTCTCAAACAATCCAGAGAGACATGGCTTTGGTCTTCTGTCTCAGTGGACGTCACTGTTCACATAATGGCATCTTGCATTTTGACAGTGATAATACTGCTACATCACATTGGCGAGATACATTACAATCACATGGAAGCAGGCAAGGCACAAGTGGTTCAGAAAACGATGTGAATACGAATAAGCTCTTTTGGGTATCGTCCGAATCCTTAACGCCCGAGATCATGCTCTGTCATTGCTTCATATTCCGTCTTGCACAGCAATGATGGTAATGGTTGATACTGGTGCTGATAGCAAGTCAGAAACACGTTCATACGCGCAAAACAATCTGCACGTACCTCTGGCTTCACTTGAAGACGTTCTTGACCTTCTTCAGGGCGTCCTCGACGTTGTCGGAGACAATGTCGCGCTTGCGCTTTTGAGGGAGAGGGTAGGCGTCGTAAGTGCATTTGCCGGGGCCGTACTTGGGTTCAGGCAGCTCTGTGGCATCGTCAGTTCCATCGACGCGCAAGAAAAGGAAGGGACAAATACTCACTGCCGTTGACGCGAATGTAATCAGCAATGTGCTCCTCAGGCAGCTTGGTTGAGTTGGTAGCAACTTGAATCTGACGGAGGGTGATTTCGCCGGATTCAAGATCGTCAAGGTACTTCTTCTGATCAAAGGCCTTGATGGGTTTCATCCACTTAGGGTGGTTGGCGGCCTTGAGGGAGTTGACGCTGTCAACACGCTCGCGCTTCAGCTCGTCGGGGCCCATGCTGGCGATGCGGTCGCGGGTCTCGTCAAGAGCTCTGATGATGTCGGACATAGTGGTGCACTTTGATTCGATTGAAGCAGACTTGGAGTGGGTAGAAGTGGACTTGGAAGCAGGAGAAGACATGTTTGATGCTTGAAGATTGTGGATGTTGAAGAAAGAAGAGTGTGATGAAGGTCTGTATGATGCTTGAGGTTGGCTGCAGAAGAAGAATGCGTACGCGAATTGTGGGAGAAGGTAAGAGTACGTGAAGGAGTCAGAGTGGATGTGAGGAGAAGAGAGTGGTTTGGTCATCGATATGGGCGGTCCAAGCTTCGCTCCATCACTTGCTGAACGACCGGACTTTCACCTACGATTGGTTCCAACACCTTCCATACGGTCACATGATGATGAAATCGTCGACGATGAGATGCTCTCCTGGTCGATACAGAGCTGTTGGCTCAGCTTGTGATGACCTTCAATGATGGGCTAGGTTGGACTCGATTGGAGGAGAGTGACTCCAGGGCAAGAACTCGTCATTGCAGCTGCCTACTCATCGCACCTACCAAACAAGTCTACAAGCATCTCCAATGGAAAAGCTACTGCTTGCAGGCACTTGACCGACTTCAAGAACGAGGCTTGATATACGCCAGCAGTGCCCACTAATCGAATGCCCTTGAGCGAAGACGCAGATCACAAAATCCATCTCGACATCTTCCTTCCTTCCTGTCCTCTGCAGCCGGCTCAGAGCAGCACTTTCCAGCGTTCTACGATGGCACAGCGCGCTTGCTGAGCCGTACGTTGACGCCTTGCTGCATCACGAACCAGCTGTTCGATGTGTTAGCACCACGGACAAGCAGTCGCAGAAAAAGACAACTCACAAGCATGTCTCCGTCCACTCGGCATCTGGGTCTGCGAGCTCAAGATTGTAGTGGAGGAAAAGCGTGGGTATCAGCTTGGACATTTCCATCCAGCTTATGTCTGCATGGGATGTGACTTAGCAATCATCCAGACCACCACGGCACGACAAGCACTTACTTCTTCCTAGGCACATTCTAGCGCCCGAACCAAAAGCGAAGAAGAAACGACCTGTCAGAATCAGCACAGTCGACATTTACATCGGCACAGCAACATACGCATGTCTCCCGTATCCTCCTTGAGCCAGCGGTCTGGGCGGAAGTCCTCAACGTCGTCACCGAATACCTCCTTCTGGCGATGAACAACCCAAGGATTGGCTCCTACGATAGTCTGCTTTCACGTCAATATTGATACACGAACGACGGTGGTAAACATACTCCAGCAGGTATGAAGGTGTTAGCGATAGTAGCGCCGCCAGCTGGAGTCACTCGAGGCAAACTCATGCCGACAGCTGGGTGACAACGCAACGCCTCGTACATGACAGCCTGCAAGTACGGCATCGAGTCTGCCTCTGTCAATGTTACAGGATCGCTGAGCTTGCCTTGTCTTCTGAAGTCGTCAATCTCCTCGATCAGTCGTTGCTTGTACTGTGGATTCTTGAGTAGGTAATAGATGATGGCGCGCGTGGAGATTGCAGTCGTATCGCTGCCTGCAAAGATGTTCGAGGTCGCCATGCTGATGACACCATTGTCATCGAGTTCGGCTTTTTCCATTTGAGCTGCATGCAATTTCGACAGGATGTCTTTGCGGTCGCTACCACGATCCATTCTTGCAGAGATCTCTTTCGCGGCGAGGGTTCGAAGCGACCCATGCCTATTGTTGAGAGCTAGATGGTTGCCGATCAGGGGCATGAGGCGATCGTGGAGCCAGTAGAGCCATGGGACTTGTCCAATCCACGAAGCGGACTTCAAGGCGCCTTCAATCTGAGCGAAAGACCCGTCATCGGCTTGCGCCTCCATGAAACCGAAACTCTTCGAGAAGGTAATTTCTCCAATGACATCTTCACCATATGTCAGTCGAGTAAGTGCTTATAAGGATTTATCGCTACTCACCGAAAGCGAAGAGTTGTGCCCATTTGCCCATATCGACCACCTGGTTTTGACGCTCACTCATTGCATCCATGAATCGGTTGACAGTGTCATCCACATATGGCTCCAGGTCTTTCAAGCTAGTCATGGCGTATGCTGAACTGATCGAGCTTCTTTGCTTCCCGTGCAGCCTCTCATCCCTCTCTGCAAACAAGTCGAACTTTCTGTGGCCTTGCCAGACAGAATACCAGTCGCTCTTGCGGAACTTTGTGCCTGCGCCGTAGATTGTCTTGATGGCCGACAGGTCTGCTATGCTGACTTCGTTGGGTCCAGTACGCACGATAGGACCATGTTTTTCATGCAAGGCAATCATGGTCCTGTGCATGTCACCGTCCCAGCTATGCTTTGTGATCCATAATCTGGTAAGGCTGGCCCAGAGAGGTCCAGGGACGGATGCAAGCGGGTGGAAGAATTTCTGATATACGACGTACGCCGACAGGCAAGCTGTGAGCAAGAAAGCCACGAGGACAGTGTTCGAAGCCTGACCAGCAAGTGGAATGGTGGAGAAATCAATCACAGGCATTTTGACCAGATATCAGAGGTCTATCAGAAGTAATGAACTGATACAAGGAATGCAAAGGTATGACAGGTACTTTATACGATATTGTCAAGGGATATAACCGCGGGAGTGAACTTCAAGAGGGGTGATTTGACGTCTCTCTAAGCTTTCTGGGCGGAGACGATGGATGCCGAATGCAAGCCCTGCCTCTTGATGGACTAGTAAAAGCTGATCTATGCAACGAGAGTTTAGGGCACAGAAAAAATGCAAGCCTTGCAAGCAGGAGAGGCGGATCGAAATCGAACCGTATCCGACGAATGGAGAGAAACATGGGGTCGTCGAGTGTCGTCGATGCCAAGCGCGGAGTCGTGTGGAGAGCCCGGCTGACCGACCAGAAAAGGCCTCGACTCGAGCTGCTCCCCAGACTCCCAAGCACCTCCCGAAAAGTACCTTCACTTGTGCCGAGCGGCTCTGACGGAGACAAGACCAACGGCAGAACAACTGCTGGATTTCGGCCTACTCGAATATGTTCTAGCTCGAGCCTAATCTGACCCCAGGGATGATCGCGATTGGTGCTTTCAGGCATCGACGCCCCGCAGATGTCATTTTGCCATGTTGCGGCAGAAGCAAGTCGTGAATTCGGTAGCAGACAGGCAGCCGAAAATGTTATAGACGTCTGCCGGTAGCTAAGTAGACGGGTAAGTCAAGCTCCTACATAAGTTATGGGATCGCCGCTTTGGCAATTGTCTCTCCATCTCTCATCGCCTGACATCAATTCCTCACACTCCCCCACCACTCGCTCGTTATGGCTGTCGAGAAGTACGATATCGTTATTGTAGGTGCAGGCCCCGTGGGCCTCGTACTGTCAACCTGCCTCGCAAGATGGGGATACAAGATTAAGCACATCGATATGCGACCCGAGCCAACTCCCACCGGAAGAGCCGACGGTATTCAGCCACGATCACTGGACTTCCTCCGCAACATGGGCCTCAAGCGTGCAATCATGGCTCACGAGCCTGCCAAGGTCTACGAGGTCGCTTTCTGGGATCCCGCAGAGAAGAGCAAGGGTATCCACCGAACTGGCACATGGCCATCATGCCCAAGCTTCCTCGACGCCCGCTACCCCTTCACCACCCTGCTCCACCAGGGCTTGATCGAGCGCGTCTTCATCGCCGATATGGAAAAGTACGGAGTTAAGGTGCAAAGACCTTGGAAGATCACAGACTTTGAGAACGATGGCAAAGACAAGGAATACCCAGTTGAAGTCAAGATCGCACACGTCGATGGTGACGAGCAAGAGACCGTCAGAGCAAAGTACCTCTTCAGTGGTGAAGGTGCCCGCAGTTTCATTCGCGAAAAGCTCGGCGTTGGTATCACTCACAAGGATCCCATCACACACGTCTGGGGTGTCATGGATGGTGTCGTCCGCACAAACTTCCCTGACATCAAGATGAAGTGCACAATTCACTCCGATGCTGGATCCATCATGGTCATTCCTCGTGAAGACAACATGGTCCGTCTTTACATTCAGGTCGCTTCATCAACCGATAAGGACTGGAACCCTCGCAAGCAAATTTCAGCAGAGGAAGTCCAGGAGACAGCCAAGAAGATCTTGAAGCCTTACGAGATTGAGTGGGACCGCATTGAGTGGTACTCAGTCTACCCAATTGGTCAGGGTATCGCAGACCGTTACACTCTTGACGAGCGTGTCTTCATGGGTGGTGACTGCTGCCACACTCACTCTCCCAAGGCCGGTCAAGGCATGAACACTGCATTCTTGGATGCTCAAAACCTGGCATGGAAGATTCATCATGTCGAGAGCGGTTTCGCAGACCGTTCCATCCTCAAGTCTTACGAGTCTGAGCGTAAGCTCATCGCAGAGAACCTTCTCAACTTCGACAACGCATACGCCAAGCTGTTCTCGCAGCGCCAGCCCAGCGCTGGTGAGGTCAGCTCAGTTACTCAGCAGCAGGATGGTGAGAAGCAGGTCGAGGAGAACGAGTTCGTCAAGATGTTCAAGTCTTCTTGCGAGTTCACCTCGGGTTACGGTGTTGCTTACAACCCCAACATCTTCAACTGGTCAAAGGATCACCCTGCCAAATCACCACTCTTCCTGTCTAACGAGGCTGGCACCACCACTCAACGCACTGGACGTATCATGAGCAACGCTACCGTCACAAGAGTAGCTGACGCCAACGTCGTTCACCTCGAGCAAGAGATCCCTCTCAACGGTAGCTGGCGCATCTACCTCTTTGGTGGTGAGCCCAGCAAGACCAAGCGTGCCATTGCAGACTTTGCCGCCGGCCTTTCGAAGAAGGGCTCATTCTACAGCACCTTCGGTCACCCCAACCTCGACCAGGTTTCTTACCATGAGAGACACAACCCTCACAGTCTCTTCTTCACCATCAACACCATCTTCAACTCCAAGCGTCCTCAGATCGAGATCAACGACTTGCTTCCCAAGCTTCTTGCTCGCTACTTCGACCACGTCTATGCTGATGACATTTGGGACCAGAAGGTTCCTGATGCCAAGGCTTCTGCACACGCAAAGATGGGTCTGTCGCAAGAGGAAGGTGGTGTCGTTATTGTCCGCCCTGACGGCTATGTTGGCTGTGTCGTCAAGCTTGTTGAGGGTACTGGCACTGTTGATGCTCTCAACAGCTATTTCTCGACCTTCACCTCTAAGAAAGTTGGTGGTGCTGAGAGAGCAAGTCTGTAAGAGTATAGTATGACGATATGATGTCCTGGATGGTTTTATCCTTTTTTTTTTCTGTTAGATATCCCCAAAGATTAGCGAATTCGATTTCCATTTTACTTCAAACCTTGTCCCTTGGCTTGTAAGTGATTTTGATATTTTCCGTGCCAATTGAATGATTGCAGTTGGTTGGCGACGGCTCCTGCAGAAAACAAGATACAATTTCAGGCCAGGGTCTTGAGCACAACCGAAAGTTTTATTCAACATGTTTTTACGCTTTCGACTCCCAGGCTCGATTTCGAGCTCTGTTCCCTGCATTCTTCATCGCCATATGTCAGCATACCTCTGACTCACTTCTGATCGTTAGTATTTGCGCAATCTACACGAGCTTGAAGGAGCAATTTCGTCAAGCAAAGTTGAGTATATCAACACTCGATATTCTATGTCAGGCTCACGCCACTCAATATATCCTTATAGCCAATTCAAAAGCCACTACATATGCCCTCTATCAATGAAGTGTGTTCTGCTACCTCGCAAGTTCAGGTTATGAGGCATGACTAGCATAGCCACGAAGCTTTTCCCTGACACTTCCCAAAGCAGTCTCGTGATCAGCAGTAGAAATGACGGACAGACGGCGATGAGTTGTTCGGTATAGGTATGATGTCTTAGGCGACCCTATAATCCCCAAAACAAGGACACTGAGCTCATCTTAAAATTTGGTCAGCGTCACAGCGTTAGCGCGTGTGGAGAGATGGGTGAAGCAAGCCACTATCAACAGAGGCTGAACAGCACGTTTTGTTTGGCTTCTCAACGGTCGTCCATGCTCTTCGGCCGCGTCAAGATACGAGAAGCAAAACCAGAACTTGATGCCAGGATTGATGGAAGAGCGACACTGTTGTTTGCGTAATGTGCTCTGAGCAAAAGAGGCAGTGATTGCTGGATTGGGTCTGGAACATGGAGCAGCAATTAACGCGCGGCCCCTTGAAGTTTAGAAAAGGGAAAGTGTTCGTCAAACGTGCGTTTCAGGTTGAAGGTGGGATGGTCAATCTTTCGCAAATAGATGTGGCACTTTCAACCATTTCGAGGCACAAAATAGCGCCGTCTCGCTGTTGGGTCTTGCGCCGCTGGTCTCTCTTCTTTCCTCTTTCGCATTTATTGACGAAAGTCCTCTTCTCCAAGTTCACGACACGAATTTCTTGTTTTCTTCTCACGAAACAATTCAAGGCATACGACTTGTGGACCCTTCTGCATTACTACATCATAGTCGGAGCAATTCCTCCCTGCATATCTAACGCGCCACCGTTGTCACCGCACAAACACCCGTCAACAGTTTTCTCCACAAAAGTCAACAAAAATAGTCCTCCAGCATTGGGAGACGAGACGAGATACATCATCTCACAGCCATTCAGAGAATACGGGCATACCTGCGCTCTCACTTTCATAGTGAAGCGCCAATTGATCGAAGAAGACAAACTTTGAAACCACAAGGCAACTCGCACTACGAACACACAAACATGTCGCGCAATTCATTCGACGAGGGTGATGACCAAATCACACCTCTAGCCCGCAGAATGACTGCCACCGACGAAGGCAACCGCGTTCTGCAAATGGGCAACATGGCAGCCGCTCGCCGCAAGAACAGTATCCACCGTACCAGTCCTCCTTCCGACCTCAATCGCAACCGCTCTCCCAACTCCAATGACCCCCACAAAGTCGTGATACCCGACGAGTTGCCCGCGCGCAGCAAGACCACCGGCGGCGGCATGTCACGCTCCAAATCCATGAAGCAAGCACTAGGCAGAGCAATGAGTGTACGCCAGGAACCACACCAACCCCACAACATCTCAAACACTGGCTTTGCGCCTTCGCGATCAAAGTCGTTGCGCGCACCGCCACCTCCCCGTTTGCATCTTCGCAGACAGCAAGAAGCAGGCAAGGATGGAGTCATGGAACCTGTTCCTGTGCCTGATTTCCCTTCGCCGGGAAGAGCGCCTAGAGGCCAGAGAATCTTTGATCCGCAAACGATTGCTGAGGATGAAGGTGTGGATGTGGAGAAGACTGGTGGGTGGGCGGTTGACAGGAAGACACAGAAGAAGTTGGATGATGAGAGGGCTAGGATGGAAGAGCAGGAGCGTCAGGCAGTGTTCAGTGGCGAGGATGGGGATATCAAGCACAACAGGACGGGCAGACAACGAAGCAAGAGTTTCAAGGAGTTCTTCAAGAGAGGATGATCTTGATTCTCTCCTTCTAGCATGTTGCCGCATGAGGCAGCTTGCCTTCTGTCATGGTTTGCTCATTTGACGATACGCACTGCACGGTTCCGAGTCTACGTTCGCTCGCTTAATACGTCGATACCCCCTTCCATCTTTTCAGAGATGCTCACACGACAGCTGCCTATAAGTCCTTTCTTGCGTTCTGTATATATAAGCAGCATATAGCATAGTTTCGCATTTCTCATTGTTGATTTGTTATTACATAGCATTATTTAGTCTAGCAAGCATTCGAGTCGTTTACTTCAGTCTATTCCGAATAATCTTTGTCATACTCCTCAATCCGCTTTGTCTTTCCTTCTGCCCATCGGACAGGAAAAGCTTTACCACAGGCCACGCATGAATCCAGCCTTTCTCCTCATGCACGCTTACTTCGGTGTTCACTTCGTCCTTCAAAAAGTCCACCAAGTCGACAGTCTCGGGTGCGAATACCTCTTCAGCACCATAGATGAACATCCAACCTTTGCTAGGCGAAGCTCGCCTCCACCATTCCCTATCCCTGCATTTACCAGGCGAGACCAATGGATCGGAAGGAGAGGCCTTGGAACCAATATATTGGCTGCCATAGAGATGCAGAGAGTCGGCGTTGAGATAATCGCTAGGCGTGTCTTTGTTCTTTGGCGATACAATAACAGCCCAAGGAGAAATCATGACGCCCAGACCTGGCAATTGAGTACGTAGCTTTGGCTCTTGAGACATGTAGAGCGTGAGACTGAGCATTAGTGTTGCGCCTGCCGAGTCACCGCTCACGACGATGCGTGACGAGTCCGAAATTTTGGAGAGGACGTATTCATAGCCGACCAGCGTCTCGTGGACTTGGGTTGGGTAGGTAGTCTCCGGGACTAGAGTGTATTCGAGAGCGAAGAGGGCTGGATTCGAGTAGCCCGATTCTTTGAGGATGCTGATCCAAGCGAGGAGGAATTCGAGGTAGAAGAAACTGCTTCCCATCGAGAAGCCACCACCTATGTAACGTTTAGCAAAGTCGAACCTTTTGACAGAATATCGGGTATCTCACCATGACAATAGTAAATCACAATGTCTGGTTTCTTGTTCTCATCACAAATCATCCAGATACCATGGAGACCAGGTTTCTTGATCTCACGCCATGGAATAGCAGATTTGAAATATCCATGTCTCAACATACGGAACCAGAAGAAGGGCAATGCAACACCCTTGGAAAAGAAGACCTTGCCGATGTTGGCAGGGATCTTTGCAAATGCATAGCGGACGCAGCGAATGACAAAGTCCTGGAAGGGAGTGGCGTGTTGATTGAAAGCAGACTTTTGTTCGTAAGGAATAAAGAATCGTTCTTTGATGAATGAATATGGCAATTGAACCACTGCGAAGATATATCAGTATTCTTCAATCTTTCGATTTCAGCATACATACAAAAGAAGGGCAACGCAGCAACGACACAGGAAACTGTTTCTACTAGCCCCACTCTGATGAGCAATTGAGGAGCGAGAAAGATCAGGAAGGCAAAGCAATCCAGATATGAGATCTGATTTAATATCATTTTTGCTTGTATATAGAAAGGAAAGAGTGCTATGGATAATTGAAAGGGTTGAGATGGACGATTTGTGTGAAGGAACCAATGATGTAGTTGATGCTTCTCAGGGTCTTCCGTTTGTGGAGATGATCGTCGATGCAGGCTGAGAAAAGCTCAGAATTTCTCACCATGGTCTGAACGATTAAATGCTTAAGCAAGCAAGATGCCATCTAGTATCTGTTACATAGTGATAGGAATACAGCTATTCACTTTCCTCGTTTCTCGACAAGAGGAAATGAGTCTGCAGACCATCTTCACGTGTCAGACTCGGCAAAGCCTCCGGAGCCTCCAACAGCGGGAGTAGCCGCAGTCGCGCGTTGGTGTGTCAAGAGTTGATTCCTCTGACTTCACAATTCTCATACACATTATTATCGCAACTTACAGCACCATCGACACGACGTCTGCGAAATTGCCGGTCCATCCACATCAGTGCGCACACTGATCCGGCAACATGGCGGCCGTCCAGGACCAAGCGGCCATTGACTTCGCCAGGTCAGACACACTCCAACTTTCGTAGCATGCGCAATCACTTACATGCCACTCAGCTCACTCACCCAGTCTGAGATCCCTACCAAGCTGCGATGTGCCACCTGCAGCAAGCTCGCCGTCAATGCCTTCAAGCTCCAATGCTGCGACTCGTCCATCTGCCAGGACTGCCAAGCCACTCTTCCTGACGCCTGCCCAGTATGCAGTCACTCCCCTCTGGATGCCGACATGTGCAAGCCCAACAAGTCTTTGCGCATGACTGTCCGTGCCTTCATCAAGGCCGAAGAGAAGAAGAGGATTGCCGCCGCTGAGGCTGCTACAGCCGCAGCCGCTGAACAAGAGGAGACTCCCGCTCAACAATCAGAACAACCCACAGATCAACCGCAAGCAGAGTCTGAGCTCCAGACCGAAGCAGTCGCAGAACCTTCGCAGGAAGAAGATGTAGCCCCGGCAGATGCGACTGAAGGTGCTGCGCCCGAGGCCACCGATCCGCTTGCTCAGGTTGAAGAGGTGAGATTATGTCAGGCCAATGGTCAAGATGAATTTCTGACGTTTCATACAGGTCTCTGAACACCCCGCCGTTGGAGAGACCACGGACATGGATCAAGCTGAACAAGCCAATGGAGCCGAGGAAGATACTGTCGCACAGTCAATCGAAGAGGCTGACCCTGAAAACCCTGACGCCGAGCAGAAGAACGAGATGGAGCAGGGCGAAAACGAACAACAAAATCAAAATGGACAGGACGCTTCTCAACAAAACTTTCAGAATATGGACTGGAACGCTGCTAACGGATTTAACCCTATGATGAACATGGCCAACGGATTCAACCCCATGATGGGTATGATGGGTGAGTTTCCATAAGATTACGTATCTCTACGAACTGAACTAATACATGGATAGGCATGCCTGGAATGAATCCCATGTCCATGTTCGGCGGTTTCGGTCCCGGCGGTATGGGCATGCAAGACATGAGTGGTATGAACATGGGTATGGGCTTTGGAGGCGGATTCGGTGGCAATTGGAATGGACAGCAAGGAATGGGCGGAAACTTTGGCGCTGGCTATTATCCCAACGCTGGATATAATCAACCGCAAATGCACCAAGGAGGCTATGCCAATCAACAGTTCCCCAATCATAATAACTACCAGAACCAGAACCGCTTCCAACAGCGTGGTGGCTTTGCTGGCCGTGGGAGAGGCGGTGCTGCGTTTGCTGGTGGGAGTGTTGGCCCATCTAACCCACAGGTTCAGCAAGACGATGCTGTTTATCCTCAAGATGACGAACAAGGCGATCGTCGCCCTTCTCAGGCTGGCACTGAATCGGCCGAAGCCGGTGCTGAAAGACGCAATTCCCAATCTGTAGCTCCTGCGTCCGAGATACCGGAGAATGACACCCCTGCCCTAGAGCAGCAAGCAGATGCTATCAACGAGGATACTAACGAGCAGATCCCCCAAGACGAAGATCAAGCCGAACAACAAGGTCTCGAAAACGGCGATGAGATGCAAGGAATGCAAGATGAGCACGGCAGTCATATGATGAACATGAACAACGAAGGTAAGCGTAGCAAACAAATCATCGCAATGTCAATTTCTGATGTATCCAGGTTCAAACATGATGGATCCTAATGCCTTCAACCCAGCCATGATGGGCATGGGTGGCTTCAATCCTGCTATGGCGCCGATGATGCCTTTTGGTAACCAAAACGGGTTCTTCCCGCAGAACAACTTCAACAACGGATTTGGCGGAAGAGGAAGGGGCGGTTACAGAGGCAGGGGCGGCTTCCGTGGCCGCGGTGGCTTCAACAACATGCATGGCGGCTTCAATGGACACATGTCGCAGACTCCAGATGATTTCACTGTTGTTGCAGGTTCTGCTGAAGGGCCTCCGATTGATGCGCCCAAGGGTCCCAAGGCCATGCGTGAGGGCTTACCCAACAGTGGTATTTACAGCAGAGGCGGCTATCAAGGTGGAAGGAACGCCCATCCCACACCTACGCCTCAACCTCAATCTCTGCCAGCACAGTCTCCTCAACCACAAAGAGAGCGCAGTCCTTCGCCAGCTCGCGATGACCGTGACCGTGGCCGTTCGCCTTCACATTCGAGATCAGGTTCGCACAGCCGCAAGCGTAAGCACAGTGTCGAGTCGCAAGACAGCGAAGCACGCGCTCGCAGACGTGAGCGACGTCGCCGTCACGAAAGAAAGTACGATGACGAGGCTGTCGACTCTGACAGAAAGGAAGTGACGAGATCCGACTCGGGCGACGAAGATGCATCTAGACGGTCGCGCCGTCGCAGAGACAGAGAAAAGCACCGTTCAACCCGCGAAAGCAGCAGAGACCGCGATCACCGTCGCCGTCGCAGCAGATCCCGTGGCGACAAAGACCACCGCGGTAACGGAGAGGAGCAATCCTCGCGCACTAAGAGCCGCCGCGACCGCGATCGTGACCGTGAAAGAGAAAGGGAGAAGGAGCGTTCTGATCGTGACAGAAGCGACCGTGACCGCAAGCGCTCTCGTAGAGACCGATCCCCCTCGGCCAACGGAACTACTGACCATTACTCTTCTTCCCGCCGCTCACGCCGCGATGACCAAAACTCTACGAATGACGACCAAGGTTTCAAGATCAAGGGTTCTCGTGGCAGTAAACCCTTTGCACCGCCCACCGGCCCCCGCAAAGACCGCAACGATGACAGAGGCGCTAGACGCCCCAGCCTCCAATCCGTTGCTGTGGCTCAAGACACCTCTGCTTCCGCCTCTGCAGACCCATATGCCCAAGAACGCGAAGCACGCATTAAAGAGCGCATGGCCAAAGAGCAACAACGTCGTGAATCTGCTACCATGGGCAAGAGAGGCAGAGGTGAGGACAGCGGCAGAAGAGGCTCTAATACTGGGTTCGAGGCGCCGACGGGACCGAAGGGATCGAGGAAGAGTAGAAAGGTTAGTTACAGATATGAAGATGAGGAAGGAGAGGAAGCTAGGGCTGAGAGGGTTGAGCGGGAAAGAGAGGCTGGTCGATGGGGATGATTGATGCCGGCAATAACGAGGGTTTGAAAAGGGGTGTAAGATAGAAAAAAAGAATGTCGATATACGACTCAAAAGCCCAAGACTCCTTTATCGTACCTGCTCTTTCCACATTGGTGAATGTGTCTTGCATGATCGAAGGACAAAGGGTCTGGTCCTCGAGTGCAATGCGAGCCTCGAGTTGGACAATGTCTTGCCATTACCCCTGAATATATCTTGGCCGCGTCAAGAGCCGACCTCTTCCCAACATACATCTTTCATACCGCCATCTATTGACACTGTTGACCTCCCCGTCATCCAGTTCAGAATTCAGATCGGTTCAGCATCTCCTGCTTCTTCGGCGGCGAGAGGGACTCGTACGGTGCACGGTCAGGGGATTCCCGAAGGACGTTCACCACCAGAAATATTTCTGCCCTGATTGTCTATCAGTAACGGTGTATTATTGACAGAGTACAGAGCGATGCTTTCGATACAGGGGTAGCGAGGGAGGTCAAGAGCTAAGTTGTTGCTTACAGGCCTGCTTCAGGTTGTGCTGGAAGTAGTATGTAACCATTTTTCGATCACTGACAGCTAACTCGGCGCCCGACGAAGACGGATAAAAGAAAGTCAACGTGAACTACAGCAGAGTTTTTCTAGTGTTTTCGGTAGTCTTCTTGTATCGAGACGAACGCAATAGTGACTAATGTGCAGAAAACGCCAATTAATCCTTCCCCTGAATTTTGAGAAACAAGTCAAAAAGAACCCTGGGTATCCTTGTCTCCTAACGCCTCCTTGAAGTGAATGAAGTGCTTGCCAGCTCGTTCTTGTGACGAGAATAAAGTTCGTTGTCTGTTGTCGTGAAAGTATGCGTATAGCGTGAGTCGTCGCCGCGGTGTGTCGTGGTGTGTATCGTGATTCTAATCAATCAGCAATGTTCGGAGAAAACAGCCACGAGATATGCGTACGATAGAGTGTGTTTACTTGATCTCGACCTTGTTGCCATTGGCATCCAGACCAGTAGCACGCTCAAGCATGATTTTGAGAGTTTCCTCCTCCGTGCCCTCCGGAACCTCGAAAATATCCTGCACATACTTGGTTCCAGCACCGCGGTAGACCCAGACCTTGTTCTTGCCGTCCGAGGTACGCATGCTGACAGAGTGGCAGGTGATGTTGTGCTTACCACTCTTCACACTCTTTTTGTCGCCATGAACATCCATAGGTTGACCAACGGAACCGCTGAAGTTGACTTGGAGGAAGCGGATATCGATGTTCTTAGCGTACTGGGCGTAGATCTTCTGGGCATCTGATGTGCTGATAGGCTTGTTGGTGCTGTTTCTGGCCTTTTGAAGGAGAGTTAGTAGGTGTAGCAGAAGGAAGGGATCATGGGAAACAGGAAGCGCAGAGGTACGGCTTTTGGAGATGGTGACCAGGGGTATTTCATACCATTGTGATTGATGCTTCAACAAAAATGGATGAATTGATATGATCAATCGTGCGTTAGTGTATTGAGATGAGCGAGTGATTGTGTTTTGACAGGAGACGCGCGTGATAGAGAGTAAGGTAGAGAGACACAACAACAACAAATCGTAAAGACGGAAAATTGACATGGAAGCGAACAGAAAGCGAACCAGCGACCACTCGTCTCGAGTCACCTCCGCAGTCGACTGAAGCTCGTTTTCGAGACTCTGCGTTGCTTCAAACACCTACAGAGGAGAGTATTGCTGGAGGAGAGAGAGAGTCATCCAGGTTCAAATCTACAGAGTTAGAACTTAGAATACCCCCTGAACAATCTCAAAACAGAAGCTACTATGTTGACTTGCTACAAACAAATTCGACAAGAACGAAAGCCATATAAGCGAACCTTGATCGCTGCCCGTATACTTACCTTTATACGACCCTCTGTCTTGACACGAGACCCGACTCACCAAAAGTTGAACGCGTTCCCACGACAGGACTATTGATTCTTCTTTGATATTCCACGAGACCACGGAAACTTCGTGTCAAGTGACAACATCAGAGCGCACCGCCCGCAAAGTTCTTATTCAAACTTGTCTCTCATCTTCACAACAACTCAACACCTACGTGAACAACGCGCGCAGAGCTGGGACGGCTCAACATACCGCCACAAATCATTCACCTTCAGCATTTGCTACAAACATGGACACCGATATCAATACCACGAAGCTCGCCCCAACCCAGTCTCAATCGTTGACTGAAGTGAGCGACCGCGTACAAGTTGTTTACCTCAGCGGTCCAATCAGGATCTTCTTACCAATTAATGAACGCGAAAAAACCGAACCCTTGGCTCACAATAAGCGCGACTCTTGCTCTAAGTCATGCCCGGCGGTTACTGACAGCGCAAGCGCCGCCAACAACGAGGCTTTTCAGCTTCATCGCCCCATCAACGAGCCTTCTCTTGAAAGTTGTGGCAAACTCAGCTACATTGACTCTACTTCCAGCAAGCGCACTGCCAACTGTCCTTCCACTGCTATGGAAGAATCATCTACAGTCAAGCAGCCAGACTGCAATCACCCCTCCGAAACTTTGTCACCTTTGTAAGCGCTGTCCCTTGAATCAAGAATCATGTTCTAACCAATCGGACTTTCAGCTGCCCTTACATCGCTGGAAATGAGATTCTCCTCAGAAGTCCCACGAGCGATAACTCAATCAAGGCCGTGATCGTCAAATACTTTCCGGCAACTCTTTCCTGCTGTATGGTGATTCGCTTTGTCGAGCCACCCGTCTTCAACAACACATCTGAATGCGTGCTCAAGCTGTATGACCGCCGCTTCTCGACCCAACATCGGGAAGATTGGGAAGTATCTCCTTGGACACCCGAGCTCGAGAAGGAGTACCAGGACTTTGTGGAGTGCGGTGACGCTGAGGAGTTCTTCAGCTATTGGGACGCTGAAAAGGAGCGAGATAGTGAATGGTCAGCAGCTTGTGTGGGAAATCACGACAGATGGAGTGTTGCAAAGCAAGAGGCGTATCTGCAATGGGATGCGGTAGACACCTACGAGACGGAGAAGAAAGCCTATGAGCACATGGCCGAACTGCAAGGAGAAGATGTACCCAGAGTGTTTGGCGAGGTTTTTCTTGATCAGCCAGCCGCTCATCAGGATCAGCGCGACGGTTATGAAGCTGGCAAAGACGAGACCGAAAGCACTCGCGAAGATTTTGACATCAAACCTCAAACCATCAACATTCCCGGCATCCTCATCCAGTACATCAACGGCTTCCATCTCACCGACCTGCACGAACATCTGCCTCAAGACTGCTGGCAATCGATTGTCGACACATCCATCGAGAAACTCCACCACATCCAGGAATGTGGCATCCTCAATCGCGACCTCAACACCCGCAGCTTCATGGTCGATTCTTTCACTCACAAAGTCATGATGATAGACTTCGGCATCGTCTCGTTCCGTGAAGACTCCGAGGATGACACAGAGTGGGAGAGGCTCCAGGCAGAACAAGACGAAGAAGGCGCTCTTGCTCTGCCCATGCAGACTTACTTGAAGAAAAGAGGCGGAGGAAATATCATCTACAAGCCCAGTGAACAGTATTGGACACTGAAGTACCGTTACAGAGGCATGGAAGGCGAGAGAGAGGGCGGTACAAAGGAAGAGGAAGAGTACATGAAGAAGCACAAAGATTTTGTCTTCAAGTGATGACATGGCACAAAGAACTGTGCTTGTCCTTGATGAGAAATTGAGCCCAAGTAGCTAAGAAAGAATGGTAGACATAAAACAGTTCAAGCGATCAACGATTATGGCGTTCCAAGATAGGCACATATCAATGTCAGGTCGATTGTTGCCGAATGCGAGCTGAAACATTGAATCAGCAGCACGTTCACAACCAGCTTTGATTTCCTTTTCCTTCTCGAGTCACTCTCATAGGGCGTGTAAAGCTGTGATCACTGCTGTTCCACATGGCGCTAAGAGGATGCATCTGGACCGCTGACGTGATATTACTGATACTGGTGAGCTTGTTGCGCCTTAACCTCTATCGGAAGAATTTTAGAACGATCATGCCTCAATGGTTGTTGAGGATTAACTCTTCATCGCGATCTCGCGGTCAAGATGACCTTAGGCATCGAGACTTGCTTGATAGAACACAGTGACGGGATCAGCCCAAGCTAAGGAAACACAGATTTCCACAGATGTGATCACCATATCAGGAGCCGTGAATAGCGTCAGAGCACTCGAGGTATGTGGGAGAAAGAGGAGGTTGTGCAAAGAATTTCTTGTGCTTTGCAAACCTTTCATGCAGAGTTTGCTCCAAGTCGGGCGACGCGTAGTCAAGTGCGACCTTTCCGTGGCAATCTCTCACATGCAGAGAAACTCCTGCGCTGAGCAGTTGTGATACGGTGTTCAGGACAACAATTTCCATTGCCAAAGCTTCTCCTTTTATGGCAAGATGCAGTGCCGTACGACCGTCACAATCAACCGTATCAACATCAGCACCATGATCCAGGAGAATTTTTACCGCTATGTGTCGCCGTGCAACGGCTGCAACATGCAGTGCAGTTCTACCGTTGGATGCGATGTCACGCTCGAAGTCTGCATGCGAATCGACCATCGCTTCACATACCGTCTTCAAGAGTTCATCGTTTGGAGCGTAGATCAACTTTTCGAGGAGTGTCGTCTGAGAACCAGACTTGTACCAAGGGTCGATTCCGAAATTGACCAACGCCGCGCTCACACCCAGCAAGCCATTGGGGCCCATTTCAATGACATTCCTCAACATACTCGAGCGCTGCTTCAATGTCAATTTTTGGATCCATTCGATGCCCGTGTCACGTCGGAAAACGCTCAGGTCGGAATCTTCGACCGACATCACAGCTTCTAGCCACAGGTCCCCGGGCTGATTAGCCAGTGGCAGAAGAAGTCTTAAAAAAGAGAAACTCTTCCTTCTGAGTATCTCTGACAAGGTCCATCGAAGACCTTTTTCATCCTTGCAGCAAAAACGAAAAAGTGCATGATGTCTGTGAATAAACATGTCATCACTCAGGCGTTTTACTCCAGGCGCTGAGTTCCTCAGCGGATTCGAGGCATCGAAGTTCGAGGGGATACCATAGCGATCCCGAGCTAGCGTCTGGAACAGACTCCATAGATGACCTTGTTCAGGTGAGAACTCTGTTGTGTGCAAGAGCCAGGACTCAGAGGCGTATTGAAATAATTGATAATCTTTCGCGATCATCTGACTCTTGGAACCCTTGGTTTGTGGAAAGAATAGTCTTGAGCTTGCAGAAGCTGACTTTGCTCTTCTGCTTATCATGTTTTGGGCCTGGTTCAAAACGATGCTCGAAGGTTCTGTTCTCAAGGCATGACTAGCCATAGCCATTGGATTCAAGGCAGTTCCAGATCTGGAGTATTTGACGGCTTGTGTTTTGAAGTCGTTGAAACTCAGGTATGTAACGCAAATCTCGCCAAATTGTCGATCAGCTTCATGCTCCTGGAAGTGAAAATCCGAATGTGCGATTCTTTCTGTGTCAGGACTGCAGAGGAAGCTCTTCACGCTTGAATGTGCAAATTGTAATGTTTCATCCAAGTCATCGAACGTAATGAGCCCATGACACCACCGGACGATGCCATTAATATCGTTGAGCAAGCGCTCCGGCATGAAATAAGGCTGGCAAGGCTGCACTGAGATAGCCTCACCAAGCTCTTCTGGCGAAAGAGGTCTCTTTGCCGCAGCCATAAAACGAAAGATTTTGTTACAAACCTCGTCGCTGCCTTCTTCAACGATCCTAGATAACAATCGATCGTATGTCTCGGAAAGGTCTTTGGGAAGGTGATTGAGAGCTTTTCGTATGCTTTCATCTGTTTTCTGGCAGCAGATCTCTTCGAGTTGGAATTTGACCCAGAGAACCCTATTGTAGTTTCATTAGCAGTCTTCAATAAGCAAATCTCATGATTTACTTACATGCCCTGGGACGCCGTACATAAGATGTCAACAATTTCTTGGTACAAGCTAGGATCTGTTGCCACAAGATCCTCATCCTCCCTCTTCACAGTCACTAATTGTTGGATAAGCTCTTGCAAATCCGTGTCTGCTTCTGGCTTATGAGTGTTGACTACGAAGCTTGGTGTTAGGGAAGACGTTATGATATCAGTGATGCGATCGTCTCCTGAGAGGCAAAGCTTTAGACCAGATGGTTCTCGAAGCATAAGACTGCGAAGGGTCTTGATAAGCAACTTCATTTCTGAGTTCGAACATTCGTCGATGCCATCGATAATCACAGTGATACTCTTCAAGCAGTTTATGATATTGGTAAACAAGGACTCCAGTAGACTCAAGTCATACAGATTGTCCAGCAAAGCATCTATCTTGGATTCGTGCTCGGTAAAGATGCGGTCCTCCTGGTCTAGCAACTGTCTGATGATTGATCGCAGGACAGTCGTAGCCTTCAAAGAAGTTTCGTTGTCATACTGGCAGAAGAAATAGACAAGCTTCTCGAAATTCTGAGTGGGCTTCGCAGATAGCTGTTCGACAACGAAGGCAGTCATAACAGTCTTCCCAGATCCTAAAATTCCAGTAAACCAGAACACGTTGGGGTCGCTTCCAGCGATCCATCTTTTGAACTCGTCAGTGCGGGTAAGCCATTGACCTGTGGAGCCGTGTCGTTGTGTACGAGCTTTCCAGTAAGCAATCTTGTGGTTGTAGTCACAGAACTGCTCAAGCTTGGATGCCTGCCGAATTTCTGTACAACTTCAATCAGCCTGACGCAGCGGCATGAGCTTAGATGTTGAATAATCACTTTGTCTTTCGAGTTGCGTTTGCGCTAGCCGGTCGACTTCGGTCTTCTCTCGTTCTTTGCGGTACATCATTGAGCTGATTCTATATTTCTCCGCCGCCACTCGCTCTGTACGCTGATCTTGCCTTTCGACTGTACTCAGCTTCGCTTCAGCCAAGCGAATCGTCTCCTTAACCTCTTTACTCAAATGGTCGACCTGCGCCATTATGGGGTCAAATTCAGAGTTGAATGAACTGGTCACAGCTCTGAGCAGCTGTATGTATGCTTTACAGTAAGTTTAGCTGGAGAAAAAATCTCACGATGAATTAGTGCTGTTGACCTACCAGTCCGGCGAAGTACTGTGACTGCCTGCTCACAGCAGCGGACAATCACGGAATAGAAATCACAAAGCACCTTCTGCAGCTCAGTAGAATCTCTATAGAGCTTTTGATATTCTTGAAACCTTGGACAGCGCTTCCCAATAGTCATGAGCAGAGCTGACAAGTTGTCTAGATAAGTCGTGAAGTTCGACGCAATCTGCTCGACGTTAAAACCAAGTTAGAGATCTGTCGTAAGTTTCTATCGAAAGCGAAACTAGAGAACTTCGGCTACTAATGCCAGCTCTATGTTTTGACTGACATTCGAAGGGCAGAAGGTGCGATACGTTTCCTGTCCCATCGTAGGTTATGGTCAACTTACCTGCAACACGAGTTTGACACTGCCCCAGACAAGGGCAGCGATGTGTGGACTCGAAGAAACAAAGGTCTCAACAACGCCAGAAAATTGCTGAACCGATTCCAGTAAAGGTGAGATTCGAGCTGCTATACAGCGGCTTCTCCTTTTCGCGTTCGCCTCGTCGAGCTGATGAGTGAACATTGCGACTGCATGAACATCAGGTACAGCTTTGATGGCCTCTAATTCCGCTTTCTCCTCGGGGCCCAGACAATCTTGAAATGACTTGATAGCATCGCTCAGAGCATTGGTCGTTGTGGTTGTCGCAGCGATCGTAGGCAAAGGAGATCGAGACTTCGATCTTGGTGACATGGTATCAAGTATATATCTTGACAAGAGAATGAAGTCTTTCAGAACAAGACGAGAGTGGGAAGGCTTGTGTCCAGGATTGAAGAGGGTATAAGAAGTCCCAAAGGCTGCTTGACATCGAGTTCCCTTGACCACAACCCCGCCGTATCGACGGTATCATGTATCATGCAGCTTGTCAGCCTCGCGGCGCAGTCAATCTGATAGCTATCATCGTGGCGTAGCACTCGTCACGACCAGCCACAAACAGATATTGAGAATTTGGACTTCGGGAAGTCTTAAAAGCGGTGAGCGTTTGACACGTCAATCCATTCGTCCAAAAAGATGTTTCGTGAAGGAAAAGAGATGGTTCTTCAACGGAGATGGTAAGGTCGACGTATCAGAAAAAGGTGGGTCAAAGCTTCAGCGAGCTTCAAAGCAAGAGCGAGTCGAGTGTTCCTTCCTTTCTTTCTGTCAATCGCAACTTCAAACATCTTTCGCAATAGCTATTTTGACAATCAGAGGTATCGCCAATGGCTTTGTGACATGGAGAAGGTCGAGGTCAAGTCTCAAGCTCACCTCGGGCGGCACCCCGAGATTCACCTCCATCGGGGATTCATCCCCGAGGCGCGTAGGATGCGAAACAGTTGCTCAGGCAGTAGGATTTCAACAAAACCCCTCTCAACAGGAATATAAACGCCAGGCCAACTACCAGCGTGCTTGCAACATACCACTAAATTTTTCTAACCATCAACCATCCTCATGATGCCTCCCCAAAAGATTTTGATCTCAGGTGCTGGTATAGCAGGCAGTGTAACAGCATACTGGCTAGGCCGCGCCGGCTTCAATGTCACAGTTCTCGAACGCACCCCTGCACTGCGTACAGCAGGCCAAGGCATCGACATGGAAGGACCCGCCGTCTCAATCATAAGAAAAATGGGACTGGAGTCAACCATCCGATCAAAGACAACCGGAGAAAAAGGGGTCGCATTTGTGGATGAAAACAACATTCCGTTCGCTACCTTTGATGTTGGCGAGAAGAGAACTGATATAGGCTTCACATCTGAGATCGAAATCATGCGAGGAGATCTGTGTGACATTTTCTACACGGCGGCGACTGCATTTCCAAACGTCAAGTTTGAATTCGATACCAGTATAACTTCTTTACGTCAAACAGACTCTTCGGTTTGGATTACCACATCTTCAGGGACAGAAGAAAGCTACGACATGGTCATCGCAGCCGATGGCTTCAGATCGAGAACTCGACAACTGATCCTCGAGAACACTGACACGGAAGCTTTCATTCAAAGTCAAAACTGCTGGGTAGCGTACTTCTCTATCCCTCGCCAGCCACAAGATAATCCCAGGTCGCGTGGATACAATGCCATAGGAGGAAGATTCATCATGATCAGACCCAAAGACGAGAAACTCAGTTCTGGCTATCTCGTGGTGAGCAAAGATGAGCCTTCACTGCGGAAGGTACAGAGGGCGGGTATGGCAGCCCAGAAAGCGGCATTGGCAGAACTCTTCGCAGATGCTGGGTGGGAAGCCACAAGAGTGATTGAAGGTATGAAAGATACAGAGGATTTCTATCTGCAAGACGTTGCAAAGATTCAGTTGGGAGAGCGAGGATGGTCGAAGGGCAGATGCGCAATGGTAGGCGATGCCGCGTACTGTTCTTTTACAGGCACTGGGACAACTCTCGCAATCCTGGGCGGATATATGCTTGCTGGGGAGATTTTGAACTCCCCGAACAAGCCAGAATTTGCATTCAAGGCTTATGAGGATAAGCTAGCTTGTTATGTGAAAAAGGCGCAGAGTGCTCCGAAAGGCGGGCCACAGATGTTTGTACCACAAACGCGTTTTGGGGTGTGGATGATGCGAACCGTGATCTGGCTCGTCTATTGGAGTGGCATAACTCGTTGGATCGGTGGCTACAAGATGCCCGGGTTCGACTTGCCAGACTATGACTTCGATCGCAAACCTGAATAGACAGCTTTGAATTGACCATCAACCCAAGAAGACCAATCTCCTCAAGTCATGTTCCTCGTGTATCTGATAGCATTCCTGGTAGCATCCGAAGTAGCAGATCTAACCTGCCCCTTCTCAAGATCCATCACAGCATTAATAGTAATCCCCCTGGGTACAGACATAGACTCTTTCATCGACTCCGGAGTCATGCCATCCTGCAACAACCCAGCCGCACTCTTCAAACTCTGTGCAGCTAATGCCATTGCCTGAGTACGTGGTATACCCTCCGCCACTGCTGCATCCGTGATAGCGTCCACAGCAATCATAGTAAGTGCATTGCAAGTCGCATGTGTTGCTGTAGCTTCGTTCATGAGGTGTTCGGGTAGGTAGTGCACACTACCTATTTGTCTGAAGATCCAATCGCATAGAGCTTTGTGGTCGTCTCCAGCATGTTGTGTATCCGCAATCATCGTCACCGAATCCAGATTTTGTGCTCCCATACTTGGTATTACGCGAATAACGTTAAACTGGTTTGCTCGATTCGCCACATCATTATGGACAAATGCATCAGTAACCTGTTCGCAAGACGTCCCTGCCAGTAAACTGATAACGAGTTTCCCACGCAGTGACTTGCACAATGGCATATTGTCTGAAATGGATTTGAGCTCAGCAGGAGGGATGCCTAGCATAACTACATCGGCTTTGTCGACGGCTTGAGCCCATGCATGTAAGTGTGTTGCACTCTGAACGCGATAGGCTTCCTCGCCAAGGGCCTTTTGAACTCGCTCGAAGGATTCTTGGAATCTGACACAGGCCCAGATTTGCATGTTGAAATCATTTGAGCTTGTGGTGTTTGGGCGGATACTAGTGAGGAGACCTTTGATGATTGCTGTGCCCATGAAGCCTGACTATTAATTAGCCTCGAGTATTGAGGTTGAGGATATTGTGGCTTGACAAACCGCAACCCAGCACGGCGATGCTGAGTCTTTCCTGAGGACAATCCATGATATATGAGTTCACTAGGATGTTCTATTGATGCAATGAATGTTGATAGGCAAAGGTCACAGAGTCAATGATGAAGATTCAAAAGAACAGAATTGAGGTTGGCAAGCCCCACCATTTGATCCCGGACCTATCTCCTGTTATCGTCATATAAACGACCGCCTCCTGAGAACATGGCTAGCGTAAGCGCCTCATACCATAATAAAAACATTTCATCAATCTCTTCACTCAATGATCACTCTTCGACGTGTTGATGTGTTTCCTTTGCTCAATGTAGATCTGTTCCTGTCTCTTTTGGTCGCGTGCAAGAGATCTCGATTTTATGATCCACCAACCTGCACCACCGGCAGCCAAGATTGAGAGCAGCACTGCATTCTGGCGCCTGTTATTCTGGTCAGTATTATGCAGAGCGAAGTCATGGAACAACTAGCATACAGTGGACCATTTGAGCCAAGGGGCGAGATTGGGTTTGGCATATTGTGATGATTGTGTTAACAAGATGGAATTGGAGAGGTCAAAACTATTGCGATGTTCATTGATGTAAGCAAGAGGTGCTTTGGCCTCAGCCTCAATTTACGCGATCAGTCATGATGTATGGTCGTAGCACATGATCACATGTATACGGTAGACGTCACGACTCGAGCACACTCGAAGCTCTTCTGCTACCACGGAACCAATTCCGCGATAACTTTAAGCCTCGATACCAGGAGCTATACATTATGTGGAGCACCTAAGGCTTGATACTAAACCAAATAACAGCAAAAAGATAGTGCGGCGAGTGAGATTCGAACTCACGATCTCTGCATCGTCCTGTGTACAAAAGCACCCGAAGGCACTCCGTACTGTACACAGTCGAGCTTGTGTTTGCAAGACTTACTGATGCAGCGTCTTGACCACTAGACCACCGCCGCTATTGTTGATGAAATTGAAATCTTGCATGATTATAGAGGTTACTCAAAGTGCGAGGGTTGGCAGCTGCAAAGTGTCGAAACGAAGCAGGTGCGATTGCAGCCAGCCTTGGCAAGCAGACCTTGACATACCGTCTGACTACGAGTCACTGTGTAACTTGGATGATCTAGGCATCTGAGAAGATTAATTTCATTAATGATCGTAAAGTCATGAATCGATCAGAAGCCATAGTGACTACCAGCCTCAGCCTTGTTCCTACGACCCTGAGCCCAAGCATCTTCCAATGCCTCTTTCTGTGAAGCAGCAGAATTGACAAGCTGTTGCAAGCTGTGCTTTCCTGGAGCGACAGCCTTGACAGCTCTATGTTCGACGGCCTGGCCTTGGAGACGGAGCTGCTCGTTGTTATTGTACTCTTCTTCCATGTTGAGATGTGTGACGTTGGCGAAGGCAGCGGCATCTTTGTTGCGGCCGAACAGTCTTCTTCGCTCTCCTGCTGACAGTCCAAGATCGTCGGCAATGGCAGTAAGAGAGTTGGGATCGGAGTGTACGGGAGCTGGTGCGGATACAGCTGGTTCGAACGTTTCAATGGGAGCCGCTGCTGGCTCGGCG
This sequence comes from Aureobasidium melanogenum CBS 110374, assembly GCF_000721775.1. Taxonomy (NCBI): domain Eukaryota; kingdom Fungi; phylum Ascomycota; class Dothideomycetes; order Dothideales; family Saccotheciaceae; genus Aureobasidium; species Aureobasidium melanogenum. The sequence continues at coordinate 185,801 of NW_024470054.1, read as the reverse complement.
AGTAAGGGCTGATAGTCTGCCACAGGGGCATTGGGGGGATTTGATGTGTCGTCTTGGGTGACCGAGAATAGAGAAACCTTAGGTTTAGGAGCAGGAGCTTTTGGCGGCTCTGCAACGGGTTGTGCAACTGGTGATGGAGCAGCAGGAGCGGCGTTTGGCAGAACCTTCTTCTTGGGAGCCTTCTTCCTGGCGACAGACAATGGCTTGAACTTCATAGCGTTGCCTACAGGTTTGACCTCTTTGGGTGCCTCGTCCTGGAAAGGAGCTGGTAATGATGTGTCTGCATCCTTCTTGATCTCTTCACTTGTATCCTTTGGCGCAAAAGCTGCCGGGTCAGGTTCTACTCTTTCTCTGCTGAATGCAGGCTCTGCGCCAGTCTTGAGGTTGACGCCAGACCCTAGGCCCTTTTTGGCTTCGACGGTTCGTTTTGGAGCGGGCAGGAAGGAGTTGAAGCCACCAAACTTGCCGGCGGTACGGGCTTTCTTTGCTGGAGGAGCTTCTGGTTCGGCTTCGGGCTGTATTGTAGGAAGGTCGACTTTGATTTTGCGTGGCGCAGATGGGTCGACGAGTTTTTGGAAGTTTGCTTTCTTGGGTGCGGGTTTCGAAGCAGCAGGAACGGGAGCGACATTCGGCGACTCAGAGTCAGAGCCTTCGCTATCTGAGTAGCCTACAAGAGCCATGTTGAGCATGCGACAAAAATGCTTTGATGGTCGTAATGACTTGATGGAAAGTTGCGAGTCGCGAAACATGATGAAAGTGGGGTCAAAGCTCAGTCGGCCTCTGGAGCAAAGTCCGACCATAACTCCGTTGTATATCAACACCATCCATCCTTCACAGTATAGATACGAGGATTCCAATTAACCTCAGACTCATGCTCTTTGTGACTCAGAGTGTTGCTTGTTAGGTATACTGAAGATCAACACTTGAAACAGAGTCAGGTTGTTCTCAAAATAGCACTTTGAATGACTGCCAAGACAGATGTCTTCGACGGGCCGCGGCTGGGGTAAGTTCAGATTGACAGCAACAAGCAGCAGTCCAGACTCGACAACGCAAACACTTTCCTGCTCTGTTGACCTCGCAGTGGGGCTCCTTCTCTCACCACGACCGACACAATGCACTAGGAGCCAGCGGGTCTGGCCTACTCTTCTTCCACATGTCGCTCCTTAACAACCAAGACTTCACCATCTACCAGCTTCGCGCAGGCTACCTCCAACACATCAAAGACGGCGTCGGCGAGCGTCTCATCACCCTCAACACCAATGTCTTGAACAACCCTGCCTTTCGTGCTGCTGGCTGGCAAGCAAACCCTCAGGACATCAAACGCACATACTCACCTCCCATCCCTACCGCCATCGCTTCCGAATACTTCCAAGCTCCACAACGGTCTGCTGCTCCTGCATACGCTTTGCACGATGAAGATGAAGAAGGAGGAATGGTCACTGGCCAGGGCAGTCAAGACACCATTGCTCTCCACACCCACAACAAGAGACGGAGGAGGAAAGAGCAGTTGGAAGAGGATGACAGCAGCGACTTGAGTGATGACAGCGACGAAGAAGACGACAAGAGTGCCGTCTCCCAGATCAAGTTCAGCAAGATGCCTGTCCGCCTCAGAGCTGGTTCTTCTCCAACACACAAGACAAGAGATGGAGACGTCGACGTGCCTATACCTATTGCTTCTCCAGACAAAACCAATGGCCAGGAAACTGCACGACACGCCTCTCTCCCTTCTGTGTCCTTTGTCAAACAACGGCCTAGGAGAGATACTGCCACAAGCAGCGAGTTCTCTTCTGAGAATGAGACAGATCCGGTTACCTTCCGCAAACAGAGGGTCCAGAACCGCGCCGTCAAACATGGTCAGATGATGCAAGACCGCATCCAGGAAGAGGGAGAAGATGTCGAGTCTGACATTGATCTTGGTGAGGCTTCCGACATATCTGATGACTTTGCTGGAACTGCCGGCTCGGAGTCTCTACTGGGAATGGGCGCTCCTTTGATCACTGTAGACACTCTCGAGTCATCACCTGGCAATGTGCCCAGCATGCCGCCTGCAATCACACCCCATACCTCGGCCTCACCAAAACGTTTGAAACAAATGGCCCCTCCTCCAGATCTGCCCAGACTTCCTGCGGGACGTCCGATAAGCTACGTCCAGCCTGTCAGTCTTTTGTCAAAGGCCTTGAAGTCTACGTCAGAAAAGGGCGAGAATCCTTTGCAGCAATTTGCTCAACTGTCTGGCAAAGGTGAATCAGCTCCTCTATGGATCAAGATATATGCTCCCTTCTCCAAGAAAGCTTCAACTCCTATCCAGGTGCCTATTCGCAAAAACGCAAAGGAAGGTGTCCCCACCATTGTTGCAGAGCTTATCGGTCTCAGTTTATGGCGATACGCAGAGGAGAAGATCGAGCCGCCTCTCGAAGGCAACGACTTAAATGTGAATCGTTGGACCTTACGCATGGTTGAAGACGAAGAGGTCGATTACGACTTCCCGGCCTTGACCCGTACAAAGCCACTTGGGGATTTCACTTCGAACAATAACCGGCCACCTCGAGCCAGAGCAAGAGATAAGCCTTGGGACGAGTTTGGTCTCGTGAGAGCGACCGAGGAGCAGTTCAAGGAGAACGAGGAGCTCACGCCTCAATTCAGTGAACCATCTGGTCTGGCTCCTTCTAGCACACCTATACCCGATACCTCTCGCACAGCAACGCCGCAGCCTCCCAATATGCAAAGAACGTTGTCTGACGCACCAACCTTGGCACCACCTGCAGCACCGACTTACATTCCCAATGTCAACCCGATTACGCCATCATTTGCTCCGATGGCCAGGAAGAATTCGACTATTCCATTGATGGACGCACCAGCTGCACCAGCACCACGTTCCACACCGAGGACTGGCTCTTCCAAGACTGTCACGATACATTACACAGATCCGCACTCGTTTCAGACGACTTTGCTCCCTATACCTACCACTTCCGATACCTACCTGGCTGAACTTTTCACAACAGCCTGTCAGAGGCTCAACATCGACAAGGCTTTGTATGTTCTGAAGGTTCGTGGCACTCAGACTGTTGCACCAGAGGATCGTACAGTAGAAGCTCTCGGTCAGAGGTTGGCACTTGACCTCGTAAGACGTCGCTTTGTTGGTGTTGGCGATGGTCGTGGCATGGTCAGCGCTGTAGGCAGTCCTGGCAGTGAAAGTCCGAATGCACCATTGCTGCTCGAGACCGCAACAAACACGAAGGCCAAAACGAGAAAGCCCTTCATGGGCTTGCAAAGTGCCAAATCAACAAACGATATCAATGCAACCGCACTTTGGGGTCTGGCTGGCGGAGCAGGAAAGCGCTACCTCGTTATTCGTCGTCAACCCCTGTCCTTTGCGCCTTCGCATCCACGCATTCTGGCACTTGATGCAGAATTCATGCACGTTATGCCTGCCTCCTCTACAGATCCCCTCAACGCCAATGCAGATCCAGCGATGGCACCTCCTGGCGGCAAAACAACTAGCGTGCATCTCAGCAGTGTGGTGGGTTGCAAAGTCAGTAGAAAGCATCCCAAGGTTGTGCGCGTGCTCGTTTATCGGGAGAAGGAGACAAAGAGATACGATTTCGAAGCTTCAACAAGGGACGAAGCACAAGAGATCGCGACAGAGATCAACAAAGGTATGATGAGGTTCAGAGACGAGGAAGAGTGAGTCGTTTTTGGCATTTGGCGAATAGAAGGATTGGAGGGCGTTAGTATCACTTTTTATGGTGTTGGTTTTTCTAGATAAGGTCAATAGGATACCCAGGTTCTATCTTTCCATCGATGTCAAGCGAGGCTCGATTAGAGTTGCAAGGGCCGAGAGGCTGCAGAAGCAAATTTCCGTGCGGCTCAACTTTATCTGAACACTCCGATTGTTGTTTTACACACAGCGATGGCTATTCTGACACAGCAAGGTTGCTGGAAGAGAGATGGGTCACACTATCAGTCTCCCTGTCGCTAATGATACACTGTCACGTCTGTTCAGGGGGTCCTGGGCGTGACTTGTGGTGTTGTAACTGTTTACCTGTACGCAGGGACCCGCAGAACAACGTCATTGGTTAAACTGTCAAAAAAAAAGAGGCGCCCTTATTTCCACGCCCAGGCTTGAGCGCATTCCTTCGCGTTGGCAGAAATCCTGCTGTGTGCGCCTGCTGGGTCGTTCTTGGTTGAGTGTGGAGCCCCCAAAATAGGAGCACTAAGGCCCGCGGTAAGCTATAGCGTACGATAGGATGCAAACAAGTCAAGATGTAGGTCTGTCGTTTGTTTCCCGGGCGCATTCTTGCCTTTCTTGATATTACTGCCTTGCTTATCTGCCAGGGGTTGTATTAACGATGTTGCGAATCAATGCGCGCGGTGTGGTTATCACGTCGATAGTCGCTTTGGTTCTTGTTCTGCTCTTTGTCGCACAATGGAAGCACGAGGAGATTAGTGCATGGCGTGGTCCTCATGCTGATGTCTCTTCGCCCGATACCAACCACCAGGATACCAAGCTGGACGAGGTCACCGAGTTCAAGGATGATGCTGTCCCTTCCGCTGCGCCTGTCGTGCCCGACTTTTCAGCTGGGAATGCGACCCTGGGTGTAAGGGCCTCTTACTGCGACTTGCGATCCTGCAAACACTGACAACGATCATAGTTCCAAGCAATCCTCGCACTCTCCCAAGAAACCAAATGGCGCGTCGATGGCCTTCACGCCGCAGCAAAAGTCGCCGGCATCACCGTAACAGTCCCCCAACAACCCAAATGGAGCGAACCCTTCATCCAAGCATTCAAAGACTTTGGTCCCGTAGAAGCCCACGGCGCAGCAATGGCATGGCTAGGCCACCTCGACCTCCTCAAATTCGTCATCCAAAACAACTGGGGCTCAGCTCTAATCCTCGAAGACGACATGGACTGGGACATTGACGTGCGCAAACAAACACCAGCCATCGCCAAAGCCGTTCGCGAATTGACGAAAGCGAAAAAGACGGATAAGGACCCGTATGGCAATAACTGGGATGTCATCTGGATGGGTCATTGTAGTGATCCACCGCCCTTCAAGGATGAAGGCAAGATTATTGCTTTTGAGGATGATACTACGGCGCCGGTGGACAAGTACCGCGGACTGAATCCGAGACTTAAGGATGTGGTTAAGGATGGGCAACGGATTGTGCATTACTCGATCAATCCTGTTTGCACGTTTGCGTATGCGGTATCCTACCAAGGTGCTCGCAATCTGCTGGCTCATGCTTCGCTGGGCAAAGGAGGTGCTTTTGACTTGATGCTTATGCATGCTTGTCAAGACAAGGTGTTGAAGTGTGTTTCTGTTAACCCGGAAGTCTTTGATCCTTACTTCCCTGCTGAAGGTGGAGCCAGTGAAGTCAGAGCTGGAGATGCAGGTGTTGACTTTGATCATGAAGTTGGCAAGGCCATGGGTCACACTGACAATACTCTGAACAGCGCACGTTGCTTTGCTCAGTTTGGCAAGACGTGTTTGGAATGAGTGATGGCCTTTTCTTGCATTGTTTTTTGCTTCTTTTTGCATTTGGTCCAGCGTTCATAGCGAATTTCGTCTGAGTATCCATCAATCATATTTGGCTTTCCTTGACAACAATCATCTACTTCACTGTTTCCAGAATACTGAGTCCGTCTTTCACCTTCACTCGCCACTATATAAACTAATCTTCCCACTCTTGGTATTGCAGACGACTTCGCCTACGATGCAGATAGTAAAGACTGGCAGTGACCAGCAGAAACTATACGATGACTACGTGTACACTGCTGCGTGCAGATTTGAAAAATGCTACGGGATTGCAAGGCCGACGATACCATGGACGCACTTCCGGTACCGATCCGTGGCTCAGATGCGTAGTATCCCGGGCTGCCGGGCCAGGAGAAGCAACAACGGATCGCCATAAAGGAAGACGGTCGCCAACACAATAGAAGTGCTTCGGATACCGTTCCATGGCTCGGGGGCACGGTCCCGAGCAGGAATGAGCAAATACGGAGGTGTGGCACAATGTATCACAAGTAGTAGAGTCTTGAGAAGCGATCGTTCACTTATGCTCAGGGGATGGATACTAGACCAAGTGTGGTTCGCCTGTGTGTCGAGGCTTCCTAGTATATCAACGCTACTTGCACCAACTTCTACGAATAGACACTTTATGACAAGAAAAAACATACCATGGCGATGGACCTAGCGTTGAGTCTCAAAATTCTATGTTTGTAACTGCTCAGAGAGAAGTCGATGCAGTGTCATGAGCAAGAGCAACTTCAAGCAGGGTGGCAGTTGCAGCTATGCATGCCGTCTTTGTCTTACCTGAGAATGATATACATCTGGGATGCATAAGCCTACATCAAATCCGATATGGTCTAGTGGCTAGGATTTCTCGCTCTCAAACAGTTCGAAAGAACGACTAGGTCCGAGGAGGCCGGGGTTCAATTCCCCGTGTCGGAAACTTCTTTTGCTTTTGATGACTAGGTCATGCTGAGAGGAAATTAGATCTTAGGGCTCTGAGGGTTTATCCTGGCATGAAAGTCTTTCTTTTTTGCGATTTTATGGCTGGAACTCTTTCTCCGCAGAGGACAAAAAGCTCCACAAGCACCCCGCTCGCCGAGCATACAGAGTTCGTTCAGGATGACGTCGTTTCATGAACAATGGGATTATGTTTTAGACACGCCCTGTAGATGATTGATCTGTATGTGTAATGACGCTCAAAAGAGCAGCAAAGTGACGCTGAAGCCAGAAGGTAACACAGATATGTGCGGTGACGCTCAAGAGGGCAGGATGGTGACGCTGAAGGTGACGCTCGACATGACGCTCTTGATGACAAACGACAAGTGCAAACAGAACTACACTTCATACATTTAAGCTCTCCAGATCTCGTCTCTTCAGCACAATCACTTTCTCATATTTGCTGAACGCTTCGCCTGATATCAAGAGAACAATCATGGCAGCACGTACTTTTGACTCCTCCCGCTGGACTTCCAAGCGCCAACTGCTTTCTGGAAAACCATCCACACCAACTGAAGTCTCCATCCACTATCTATCCTGTTCTCCTCCTCCGAACCAAAAATCCAAGGGAACCATCCTTCTCATCCACGGGTTCCCACAGACCTCTTACCAATTCCGCCATGTCATTACTCCACTCGCGGATGCTGGATACACAGTCATCGCACCCGACTACCGCGGCGCAGGAGAAAGTTCACGTCCCAGAGATGGCTATGATAAACTCACCATGGCTAAAGACTTACACACCCTTGTGACTGAACACATCGGCATCAAAGACAAAATCCACGTCGTAGGCCACGACATCGGGGGCATGGTTGCCCACGCCTACGCAATCCAATTCCCTTCCTCCACAGCCAGCGTATCTTGGGGAGAATGTCCATTGCCAGGAACGTCCATCTACGCCAACTACGTTGCCGAAAACACATACGGCGGTCTTTGGCATTTTGTCTTTCACCAACAAATCGATGTACCTGAACTCTTGACCCAAGGCAAAGAAAGAGCATACCTAAAATCCTTCTACGATAGATTGACTCAACATCCCTCTGCCATCTCCTCTGTCGACACTGATATTTACGCAGCTCAGTTCTCGCAACCTGGAGCTATGAGAGCTGGGTTTGATGTCTATCGTGCTTTTCACCAAGACCACGAGGACAATAAAAAGATACTAGAGAAGGAGGGAAAGTGTAAGGTGCCTTGTTGTGCGCTGTGGGGTGGATTGAGTTTTATGATCGAGATTGCCGAGAAGCAGGCTAGGGATATGTATGAAGATGTTGAGGTGGCGAAGGTGGAGGGGACGGGGCATTGGTGTGCTGAAGAGAACCCAGAGAGTTTTGTAGAGCAGGTTTTGAGATATGTTGGGAAGCATTAAGGGAGTAGTCTTTTTGAGTGGGAAGTGGAGGAATGGGTTTGCGTTGTGCATTTCGACAGTGTTTAGTAGAGTAAGACACTGCTTTCAAAAGAGACTCCCAGGTAAAAGCTGGGTTCCTGACAGAATGCTTTATTCCCTACATACACTTCTAATTCTTTGTTGCACTGCACAAAAGCTTTTCAACTTGCTGCATTAGATGTTTGTTGTCTACATAGACACGATCATGTCGCCCCTATCCCTTTAAACTATGGTTCGTCGCTTCTTGAACGTCGATTGCTTATAGTCCTTCCGTGCCATTCCTCGGTTCCTTAGCTCGACATCCCGGGACACCACTTCATTAAGCAAGATAATGGTATCCGAAGCATTCTTGTGAGCATCAGGCTTCACAAAACGTCGATTACTAATAGTCCTTTCGTGCCCGTCCTTCCCTCCCTAAACTCGACATCCGGGACACCGCTTTGTTGAGCAAACGGAACGGTACCCGAAGCGTTTCCATGATGTCGGCGGGTGGGTGGGTAGGCCTTACGTTGGCGACGAACTCTCGTTCATAGGCATGTCGTACATGCTTCTGGTAATCAGTCATGGAAAGAGGGAGAGTGATTTATATAGTGACGGAATGAAAATGGGGAATATATCACTGCTATGATACGCATGGCATAACGGCGATGCACTGTCAACATTTATTCAACGTGACCTGATGGACAGATGCATCACGAGAGCATCTTGTGTCACTCAAGAAGCATCACAAGATCATAGGCACCGTAGAGTTGGAGATCAAAAAATGTTCAGAATAGATAGATACAGTTGAATCGTAAGATAAGCTAGTCAAAGCCAGAAGTCATTAAAAGAGTTCACACTCCCATCATCAACATATGATTCGTTTAACCGAACATGGCGTCACCGAGTCTGATGCTGACGGTCTTGGTCTGGAGGTAGTTGTCAAGAGCAGCCTCACCAAGTTCACGGCCAATACCCTAAGCAATACAGTTAGTACATGTTTCGTGCAGTCAGAACAGTAGAATACACATACCGAAGCCTTGAAGCCACCGAAGGGAAGCTGCCAGTGGAGAGTGTTGTATGTGTTGACCCAGACGGTACCAGCCTTGAGGGCGTTGGAAACCTCAATGGCGGTGTTGAGGTTGGATGTGTGGACGGCGGCAGCAAGACCGTATGTGGTGTTGTTGCCAACGCGGATGGCGTCCTCCTTGGTCTTGAACTTGGCGATGGAGCAGACGGGACCGAAGATCTCTTCTTGCATGATGGACATGTCGTCCTTGACGTCGGAGAAGATGGTGGGCTCGATGAAGTAACCTTCGTTGCCCTTGCGCTTACCACCAGTGACGACGGTGGCACCCTCGTCTTGACCGGCCTTGATGTAGCTGTTTGAGTGTTAGCATACCGTGTTTCTTTGTCAAGGATGAATGAAGATACATACCCCATGATTCTGTCGAACTGGAGCTGCGAGACCTGAGGACCCTGGAAAGTGTCGGCAGCGAAGGGGTCACCAACAACGTTCTTCTGAGCACGCTCCTTGAAGCGCTGGACGAACTTGTCGTAGATACCCTCCTGGACGTAGACTCTTGAGCCAGCACAGCAGCACTGGCCGTGGTTGAAGAAGATACCAAAGTTGACCCATGAGATGGCGTTGTCAATGTCGGCATCGTCAAAGACAATGTTGGGAGACTTGCCACCAAGCTCGAGGGTGACCTTCTTCAGGTTGCTGCCAGCAGCGGCCTTCATGATTTGTCTTCCGACGACGGTGGAGCCAGTGAAGGCAACCTTGTCAACATCCATGTGCGATGCAATGGCGGCACCAGCAATCTTTCCGAAACCAGAGATAACGTTGACAACACCAGGAAGGAAGCCGGCTTCCTTGATCAGGGTGGCAGCGTAGAGAGCAGACAGAGGAGTCTGCTCGGCAGTCTTGATGACGACGGTGTTACCGCAGGCAACGGCGGGACCAATCTTCCATGCCCACATGAGGATGGGGAAGTTCCAGGGAATGATTTGACCACAGACACCAATCTAATACACTTGTCAGTGTCGAACTGTGGACGATGATTGAATCAAAACTTACAGCCTCCTTCTTGATGTAGTTGAAAGTGTCAGGGCTTGTGTCGACGACCTTACCCTCGATCTTGTCTGCCCAACCACCGTAGTATCTCAAGCAGCCAGAAGCAGCGGCAACATCGCCCTTTGCCATTGTGAAAGCCTTGCCGTTGTCGAGGGACTCAATGGCGGCGATCTTGTCCGAGTGCTCATCGAAGAGGTCAGCAAGCTTGACGAGAAGCTTGCCACGGTCACAAGGAGTAACCTTGCGCCAGTCACCCTCGAAAGCCTTGCGGGCAGCAGCAACAGCAATGTCGACATCCTTCTCGCTGGCCTCGTGGACTGAGCAGATCACCTTCTCGTTGGAGGGGTTGATGACCTCGAAAGTCTTGCCATCAACACCCTTGACGAACTCGTTGTTGATGAACAAACCAGTGGGCTGCTCGTACTTGCCCGCAGTTGGGGTCTCAAGCTGAATTGACGTAGACATGATTGTGGAATATATATGTGGGGTATCTCAAACACAAAAAAACAATAGAGGAACAGGTGAGCAAGAGAGAGGCGGACTCGATCAAGGTATTTGTACTCAACGTGTTCACCTTTGCAAGCTTCACACTTTCTGGGTCCACCAGACCAATCTCCACTCGTCCTCGAGCGGGCCTTGCCTCATTGGGAGCAGGATTGGAGATGATAGGCGACCGCAAGACCTCGGACTCGCGGAGTGTGTTTGGTTAGGCGGGGCAAGAGGCGGCAGCTACCCCGCGCGCTGTTCTCTTTGTGGATGCTCCCGGGGAAGGAACGATGGACCATGCCTGAGCAACAACCAAAAGACGCTTGATTCAGCCACCACATGTTTGTAACTGCTGCAAAGATCAGGCGACATCCGTTGCTCCTTGAGCTACTGGTGCTCCTTCCGAAGAGAAGAGGTCAGTATGTTTGTTGCTCGCAAGCATGGCCTCAAGATAGCCGACAGTGTCAGTGCGTTGAAACTGCTCGGGTTAGTTGCCTCCGACGTAAGAGCTGCCAGATGTCATTACGAAAGGTGGTCAATATCACAATCTAAGTGGTCAATCGGAGCCTCGGATTACTCCCTTTGTCTGTCCCTTATTAGCCCCTCCATCACACCCCTCCCCGATCCTGAGAGCTCTCTCTCCATCTCCGCATCTCGAGAGGACCCTTGCGGTGGGATTCCGCATGCCCGACTTTCACTATATCTTGGCATCAAAATCCTTCAAATTATCACCGCCATCTTGCATATCCCAAGCGCTGGGAACTCGGATCTGTGGAAGATGTTTTCGTCCGTTTCGTTATCTTGCAAAGAATTGCCCATATGCCACGTGTTGTCATTGTGGAGCAAAGCCGCATAGACTTGCTTTAAGAGTTGATGGTCGCGAGTAACAGCGACTTTTAGGTCTAGATCCCGCTCAAATGCGGAGGAGCTCCCATTTGTAAGCAAAACCTTCTCCTCACAAGATCACAACATCAAGGTGTCGGCCTAGTGCGTTACCCGCTTCCTGAGTTGAGTTTTGGCTTTCGTCTTGAGCCTCTCTTGGCTAGATGGATTCTTCCGATTTTGTTTCTCATATTCGTCAATTCATCATCAAGGTATACGAAATCTGTTCTGCTTTTGCCTCACACGATCTGCCAAAAGGAGAGGACATTGTCAAGAGCGGGTCCTCGCCAAGGATCCTCGACAGCCACATTTGAGGTGATGCCCGAGGCCGGCGTCTCACCTTGAGCTTCCTGGCCCTGGCGACCGCCATCTTCGTGCTCCCCATCGGCTGACTCAGACTCTTCACTGTCTGAACTGCCCTCTGAGGAACTTGAGTCTGAATCTGAACTGAAGTCATTCAAGCCCACGAGATCGCTGGGATTGCGACGTTGACCAGACGCTGTTATGAGCATTGGTTCACGACGGCTCAGTATAGTGTTGCTGATGGCAGCTGTACTGATCATCAGTATGAGTATGACATGATCAGACAAAGACATGCTTACCATGACTTGCATGCAGTGCAAGGTCCGGCTCTATGCGACCTTCCCTGCTTGTGACGTCTCGCCACACTCTGACCTTACCATCCATACCACCTGCCCAGATGTCGATTTTACCGTCTGCGTCGCTCGCAAAATCAAAGGAAAGCTTCAGCGTGGTAAGAGCGTGTCGGCCAGACAGATAACTCAGACGCTGTCCGGTGTGTCTGATATCGTAGACCAATAGAGAATCACTCTGGCGTTCGGCGACAAAGAGGTAGTTCCCACATGGACTCCAAGCAAGCTGGCTAATGCCATTGCCCTTGAGTAGCTTGTCGTCGGCGTCGTTGTACTTCAAATCGAATGCAGCTATAGTCTCTCCTTGGCCAGCATTGTTGAACAAGCCTACTTGACGGTTGTAGGTGCCTGCAGCCAGGACGTTGTCACTTGACAGAGCCAGGGAAGAGACGATACCGCCGATTCCAGTAGTATCAGCTCCGTACAGTTTCCTTGCCTTGCGGCCTTTTCTCGTCGGACATTCAAAGATAGGACCATCTTGGTTGTGAATGTCGAAAAGGGCCAGAGAATCTTTTGCGCCTGCTACAAAATGGTTGTTGTCGACAAAGAGAAGGGAGGAGGGTGCAATATACGCTTCGGTCAGAGGATTCTGCCATGTATAGGATGCGTGGATGTATGAAAGATTGAGAGCGTTGGCCAGGCGTATAGGTAGGTCTGGCTGAGAGGTCAAGAGCAAGGTAGTCGCAGGGTTGGCGACATGGAAGGCAGGGTGTAGTGTGAGCGAGGTGAGGCTTGAAGGCGATGGAGCGGAACAGTAGGACTTGATGTCAGCAGGCTCTTGGTCCGAGTGAGCCAGCGGACTTGCAAAGGTTAGCTAGAGAGAGCCATTTGGAAAATGCGGAAGCAAAGAGAAGAGAAATTGAAAGAAGAAAAAACATGATCAGCAATCCTTACACTGCAAAGGTTCTTAGAATTAGATCCTCATTGTACGTGACTACAGCAGTGCCGTCTGCAGACAAGAGAGCGTGACGAAAACAATTACTCTCGTTCTTGTCTGCGCGTGTCGCAAAGCCGCGAGTCTGTTCAGCCCAGCCCGGGTGCGCCTCGTCGACGGTGCAGCGATATGTGTCGCCTGTTGAAGCAACGCATCGCAATGTCGGCTGCCATGATACAGTAGTCTCAGCCATGACGGCGTCTTCGACAGCCATGAATTGATGTTTTGTAAAGAAAAACGGAAGGGCGGAAGGGTTCTGGATACAGGAGCTTTGACCGCGTGCAAACCCCCGGCCGAGGTGAATGGACCGACAGCGCTGTCGCTTCTGGAATTTTCCACCGACAGCAATACATCAACCATCCATCACATCTCTTACACACTTTCCCAGTCAGAACACTCTCTGTCGCACATCTCAACCGTCAAAATGGTATGCCTTGCCTGCAGCCCAACAACACCACGCGCAAACCACCCAACTAACACAACCTCCCAGTCCACCATCGCCGCCAAGTCCATCAAGTCGCTCGCTCCCCTGCTCGACCGCGTCCTGGTCCAGCGCATCAAGGCCGAGACCAAGACCGCTGGTGGCATCTTCCTCCCCGAGTCCGCCGTCAAGGAGCTCAACGAGGCCAAGGTTCTCGCCGTTGGCCCCGGTGCCCTCGACCGCGATGGCAAGCGCATTGCTCCCTCCGTCCAGCCCGGCGACAAGGTCTTGATCCCCCAGTTCGGTGGTTCGCCCATCAAGGTTGGCGAGGACGAGTACTCGCTCTTCCGCGATCACGAGTGAGTCCATGTCCTAGCACAAAACAAGAGACGGGATAGTATGGCTAACACGAGACAACAGGCTTCTTGCTAAGATCAACGAGTAAACTACATGATACCCCTGACAACCTCTTCCTCCTCCTTCGACGAATCACTCCAAAAACACATTCAGCGCATATATCTGTATCAACATAACGAACCAACCAAACTCTGAGACCTTGAAAAAAAGAAGCCGCTCTTGTAGTATATCGTACTCTTCTTCTGTTGTATTTACCAGCGAAGCCATTCTCAGACATTCAACAATTTTTCTCAGTCTCTTCTTGTCTCCAAAAGTGCTTGCGACATGTCTTGGAGCTTCACTGGACGATTTGCATCCTCTCGAAAGAATGTTGATTATTGAAGGAAGGTGGTCGATACACAGTCTTCGATAGCCCTTCCTGGTCAAGCACTACTGCAACAACGGCCAATCTTCATACACAGCAAGACTAAACTGAAATGATTGTATGCTCCAGAAACATGAAACAGAACTCCATACTTTTGCCAAATGCCAATGCTCTGATGCTATCTTTTGAATCCACTCTTACTGCCTTGGTCCTTCTCGGCCAACCCGACATTCCAACTTCCTGCCATGCCACCTACCCAACAAAACTTCACACTTTCTGTTCTACATCAAACATCCATTCTTGATGGATGAATGCAAGTCGCTGCAAGCAATGCGTTGACGTGTTCCATTGAGCGAAACAAACACCTCAACCTGCCATTCATACCACACTTTTCTGTCGTCAGTCTGGCGCCACATGGAGACTTCAATTTCTGCGCCTGTAGGGATGGTAATGGGAGTCTATTGACCAAATTAGCGGATGACCAGAGAGTAAGGGGAAAGAGCAAGTATTTTACCTTCAAAGGGAAGAAAATCGGGAACCAAGAAATCATGTCTTTGCTCTTTGCATCCATGGTATTGGGGTTAATACTCAACTCGATAGGCTTCTTGGTCTTGTCTTCAGGGACGTATAACACCGTCTCGAAGTAGCCTCCCAAACCGTGGCAGGTGCCGCGTGTAGAAGCTGTAAACCTCAAGCGGCAGAAGCGGGCGTTGTGTTCGTTCCAGCCGTCGCCGCCGACCATACCACTTCCTCCTGCTTGCACACTGCCTCCTCTGCGAAGATTGGATTGTGCGATTATGGACTCGGGAAGGGGATGCGTAAACTCCCATGCGGTTTGGATGTCAGGAGTTCCAGTGGTGTCCAGACACAAGTCATCGTACTGATGCAACATAGTCACATACGGCAACTCCCACTTCTGCGCGTCCTCCCCACTTCTGCCCAACAAATCCGCATAAATCTTAGGATGAGCAATGGGTGTAAAGTGCGCGGTATAAGAAGTAGGCACACTAACTCCATGTTCAGGATGTAAGACATGTTGTACGCCATCCAAGCATTCAGGACTCAACTCGTTATCTGCGAAACTACCGAGCAGTTCTGAAACAAGAATGTCTACTTTTGCGGGTGCGGAGTCGATAAGAGGTCCTTTCCAGGCTCGCATGTCTGTCTTGACAACGGTGACGCGTTTGTTCCACAGGGGGTCGGTGGCGTTGCGGCGTTGGAGTAGTACATAGGCGTTAGGGTTTTTCTCGACTGCCCATTGCTTGACGGGGATACCGGTGCTGACGGAGGCTCGTAGGCAGCGAGTCACCAGGGGACCGCGACCGGCTCCAACGACGGCGACAACGATGGATCGTTGCAACTTCTTGTGCAGGTCTTTGAGAGCGGCAGCCACGGCGCGCTCGTACCATTCATACTTGATAGGGTCTTTCTCAAACACCTCGTAAGTAATGGATTCGAGGTTGTCGGTCAATGGCTGCAGAGGTGATTGCAAGTAATCCTGGTATCCAGCAGCAAAGCGGTCGATGATCGGGCGAGGGGGTTGGGTGCGTTGAAGATGGCGAATGTAGCTCAAGTGGGGAGTCAGGTCCTTAGGTTTTTGGGTCTGCTGCTTGCGCTTGGACTGAGCAGGGGTAGGCAAGTCTGGAGAAGCTGATCTATCGGGAAGGTTGACGGGCATACCAGGGTGGTCTTGGCCAGGGATGAGACCGACGTCGCTGAGAATGATCCAGGGGACGGTCTTGAGGCGCATGTACTTTGTAAGTAAAGCTTGAATGGGCTTGTTCAAGACAGGGAAGCCCTTTGCGTTCTGCACAAAGGTAGACTCAGGAATGATGAGAGTGCGTAGAGGCTCAGAGAACCAGCGTGATTGAATGGCAGAAGAAGGGAGCTTCTGAGGGATTTCAAGAGCGACAGCCAATCTGGGATGGTACTTGCAGGTCGATCTGATCAATTCCCAGGTATCCCACGACCAAAGTGCGTCAGTTGCGATTGATTTGAGAGTCTTGAATGAGTCTCTTGCACGGCCAGCCAGACTCAATCCATCCTCAGCTGCTTTGCTCTCGGTCGGCTGCATAGGAAGCAAGATTTGCAAATTGATGTACGGTCCAACTTCAAGCGAATGCCAGATAGCTCTGGCGTACTGACTAACCACAGACGAAGTCTCAAGATTCGGTCCTTGAATCATAATATTGTTGACACCGCAGAAAGCAGCATAAGCAACTTCATGATTGAAGACCTGGCGAGAAACATGGGCAATCACAGGGTCCGGAGAAGCAAGATCGATCCAGGTACTCGTGCAGCAGATCATGGTAGAAATGTATTCATCCGGAACCAGATTGGTGTCTTCAGGAGTCAGAGGTGCCACAAGAGGGTAGGGAACAGCATTTGGGTTGGAGGATGCTGAGACAGCCTCAAAGTATGCATCTACCAATTCCAGGACTCGTGCTTGGAATCCAGGAGACGTGATGGGTCTGGTCATCATATCGTACTATTATTGTGATTAGCCATGTTCTGTCTCACATATTTGCTCGTTCATTGAAAGATCTGGTATGCTGAGAAAGACGAGGTCTCAGAATAGCAAAGCAGCGCCACCGAACAGCAGAAGGTCAAACCACAAGCTGCTGCTTGCAGGTATCAAGTTAGAAGAATAAACTTACGCCAGCATCTTGTGCCTGATTTCCCAATTCAGTCGTCACAGGAACAGTTCTCTTCGTCTCATGTTGGCCGATATAGAAATAGGTGCTTTGCTGCTCCGGAGGAGCAACTCCAGGTAGGGTCTCCATTTTTAGGTGTTAGAGGTGATTGATGTGTTTCAATCGTTTGGTGTTCGCGTTCATCAAGGTCGCAGGAAATTTCGGGCATGCCAAGACTTGAGATATCCGGCGTTTGTAGGCGATCAATTTGGCTTGCATCTAGCAACATGATCACAAACGACTCAAACCACTGTACGAGTGTTAGGCTGTCAGGGACAACCATGTTGTAGCACCAAGAGTCCGTCTCTGGTGTTGCGATCTGATATGCGCCAGGTACATACCTTTTTGAATCGTCGAATATGATTCGAAATCATGATCGTCCTATTCTGGAAGAACAGCGATAATTTGTTGACAACGTGATGGTTGCGGTTTTATCGACTGAAGGCAACAGCCCGAAGGCAACAGTAATGCCATCCAGAACTCTTCGAGACCATATTCGCACCTTTTGTGCTCGTAACTTGATATTGATTGTATGTCGGGGCTCTGACTACACAAGCAACTGACAACGATACTTCTCGATATGTCTATTTACCTTATCAATGTCTGCCTAGCTGTCGTCTTCTCCTAAAATTTCCAACATCTGTGACATGTCCTTCCCTTTGGTTTCCATCTGCCTAGCAACATCAAATGCTGTAGCACCACTAGCATTAGTTGCAGTGGAATCGGCACCGTTCTGTAGTAGGATTTTTACTACTCCAAGGCGACCAGACTCGACTGCAACATGAAGAGGCGTGGTACGAGCCCCTAAAGAGTAGCCATCGTTTTCGAGACGGGCACCGCGATCCAATAATCGGCGGATCATAGGCTCATTACCGAGCCTAGCGGCGGCAGCAAGAGCGCCTGAGTGCTGTAGGCGAGCACCATTCTGTAGCAACAGATCGAATGCATCGATGTCAGAATATAGTGCTGCGACAAGTGCAAGTGGATAGGTAGCTGCGTCCGGGTCTTGGTTTGGATCGGCGCCAGCCTCAAGAAGGAACTTGAGATATTCGACTGTCTGTCGACCCATACAGGCCACGATAAAAGGTGAGCCGCGTTTTTCGAAGGGCATATTGATGATAGAAGGGTCTCTGGCCAGCAGGATCTTGAATATGGGTATCGAACCTGTATTGACCGCGCCTCGAACAATCTCCTCATTCAGAGAAACAGAAGGGTACTGATCCAAGAGCAATTCAACGACGTCAAGTTGAGAGCTTTTCACAGCCGCAACCAGAAGATTCTGGATGGTGCTCTCTAACGGCGGCCTCTCGCTGGCCATCAACAGAGTCTTCATCTGTGTAACGTTCCCAGCTAAGGCCAGGTCCAGGAGTGTGTCTTCGGTTTGGGACGTCATGGCGAATTGTTGGTCTCCTGATGGTGTAGCAGGTCCAATTCTACAATGGGATCCGACACGGTGAGGAAGTCTAGCAGAGGAAGAGTCGAAGAGTCGCGAAACAGATCCTATGCCAAGAGGCTCGTGAATCCTACTTCAATTCTGTCTTGTTTGACTGCCAGTTCGTAGGCATTCACATTCTCGTCAAAAGCTTGTGAACTGTTGAGGACCCATGTTCGAGCCCATTCTGTAGCTAATCATTTGACAAGAGCAGACATGGTCTTCTTCGCTTGTCAGCCGGAGGCAGCTCCAGGCAGATGTGGTAAGTGGGCACAATTGATGGAAGATGGGATTGCTGAAGATGCTTGAATCGAATCAAGCTTCTGGCCCTCGGCTTTTTCGGCTCAATTTTATCCAGCTGCTCACAGCTTCGACCCCTCCAACCCAGCCACTCTTCTCACAACACAACACATCATCGCAACTGCCGTTCTTTGTGATCATCGTTGAATCAGGTTTCTCGTGTCGTGAGCCGGTACACAGGCTAAGTATCGCCGGAAAGAGCTCTAGCCGACTTTATCATCACCTTTCCCATGCTTCCCCTCATTGCTTCCAGCGCCAAGATGAGGAGATCGACCTCAATAGATCACGGCTCAAGTCACATTTTCTTTTGTGAACTTTCTTGAGCCTCATATTGCTTACATCATGAGGCGTTCTTGCAATGGTATGGAGCTTCTTTCGGTGAGTTGGCTTCGACTTTGCATTACCGGACCCCTCTCATAGCGGGATCGTGGAGAGAGATGCCCCGAGTTCGCGAAGCTATAAAAGTAGGCCAAAAAGTACCTTGATGAGCGCAGGTCAGCTTTAGATTCTTGCGCGAGACGATGCATCATCATTTGAACACAATTGCTGTGACTCTAGCGGCCATTGGCCTTGCTGGTGCACAGAACAGCAGCTGGAATCATAATCTTTTTACTTCGAGTCCACCAGTGTATCCAAGTCGTAAGTGGATCTCGAAACGACAGGCTTCGATTCGCCTCGAAGCTGGCCCAATAACTCATTGTTGGCACAAGCTAAACAAGATACAGCGGAAACCGCGGGCACTGGCTGGGAGGCTGCTCTGGCTCAAGCAGAAGCCTTCCTAGCTAATCTGACCTTGGAGGAGAAAGCTGGGATGGTTACAGGTGATTGAAATCAAGTTGTCCAACAAAGTTTTAACTTACACCTGCTCCAGGCTGTTCTGGACCTTGTGTCGGCAATATCGCTCCCATTGAGCGTCTGGGTTTCGATGGTAAGAGCAGCTCTCTCATCTTATCCCTGTTAACGTTCCCGCTGACTATCATCACAGGACTCTGCTTGCAGGACGGCCCTTTGGCCATTAGACAAGCGACCTATGCTTCAGTGTTCCCTGCTGGGTTGACTACTGCAGCCTCGTGGGACAAAGGACTTATGTATACCAGAGGGCTGTATATGGGTCAAGAATTCAAAGGCAAGGGAGCTAATGTTGCACTTGGACCCGTTGTTGGCCCACTTGGTAGGTCACGCGTGACTTAGCATGAGTTTCAGATCACTAACGAAGGGTTAGGTCGCAATGCTCGTGGCGGACGCAATTGGGAAGGTGAGTATTGATCAATCTGACACGCGAAGACCTGAACTGACCACCCGATAGGCTTTTCGCCCGATCCCTTCCTCACGGGTATTGCTGTCGAGCAGACCATCTGGGGCATGCAATCTACAGGGCTTCAAGCTTGTGTCAAGCGTGAGTCCACAGCGTACCCAACCTGGAAGCCGCATCCCTGATACCTTGCAGACTACATCGGAAACGAACAAGAGACTCAACGCAATCCATCTATCACCAAAAATGGGACTACTATTGAAGCAGTTTCTTCGAATATCGATGATCGCACCATGCATGAGCTTTACTCATGGCCATTTGCCAATGCAGTCCGAAGTGGTGTCGCTTCGGTCATGTGTTCTTACAACAGAGTCAATGGCTCGTACAGCTGTGAGAACTCCAAGACTTTAAACGGTATCCTTAAAGAAGAGTTTGGTTTCCAGGGCTACGTTATGAGTGATTGGGGTGTGAGTGTTTCCTGCCTAGTGAGTATTTATGGTGTGCTGACTTTTGCAGGGTACCCACAGCGGAGTCCCCTCAATCAACGCAGGCCTCGACATGGATATGCCTGGTACGATCGGATTCTTTGTAAGCGACAACAGCTACTTCGGCAGCAACATCACCACCGCTGTCAATAATGGCTCCCTTTCCGAGGCTCGTCTCGATGACATGATCAAGCGTATCATGACACCATACTTCCACCTCAAGCAGAACACAGACTATCCCTCCATTGACCCTAGCGGAGCGATAGGTGGGTTTTTCAGTGTTGAACCCACGACTGTCCAGTTCCCTCTTGGTACAGTTGCGAACGTCGATGTCCGTGCCAACCATGCTACATTGATCAGAGAACTTGGTTCTGCTGGAACTGTTCTGTTGAAGAATGTCAACAATGCTTTGCCATTGAAGGCGCCGAAAAACATCGCGGTACTAGGTAATGACGCTGGAGATCTGATCAATGGTGAATACTTTGATAGTTCTCCTTATTCGCAGAATGCATTTGGATTTGGTAAGTCATAATTTTCAACTTACAGAGACTATGGCTAAATCTCCGTGTAGAGTATGGTACGCTGCCAGTAGGAGGCGGGTCTGGCACGGGTCGCATGTCTTACCTCGTTGATCCGCTCACCGCTATCAAGGCCCGAGCTGCCCAGGACGGTAGTCTTGTACAATGGATTCTCAACAACACTTTGCTTTCTACACCTAGTGGCCTTTCAAGCCTTGCGCCATCGCCACCAGATGTGTGTCTTGTCTTCCTAAAGACTTGGGCTCAGGAAGGCCTCGATAGAAGCACGCTCCTAGCAGACTGGAACAGTACTGCGGTCGTCGAGTCAGTGACCAGTGTTTGCAATAACACCATCGTTGTCACTCACTCTGGCGGACTGAACGTCATGCCTTGGGCCAATAATCCCAATGTCACTGCTATCCTAGCAGCGCATCTTCCAGGTACTGAAAGTGGCAACTCCCTGGTCGATATCCTCTATGGCGATGTGAACCCCAGTGGTAGACTGCCTTACACTATTGCCAAGACTCAGGAAGACTACTCCTTTGCCGACATCACTAACAGCACTGCTTTGGCTACTACCACAAACCCAAATGCTTGGCAATCGGACTTCGAGGAAGGTCTATTGATTGACTACCGTCATTTCGATTACTATAATCAAAGCGTCCAGTACGAGTTTGGCTTTGGCCTTTCGTATTCGACTTTCGATATTTCGTCCTTGAGCGTCAGCAATGTCTACGGTGGCTCCAACATCACCAGCACGCCTCCCCCTGCCAAGATCATCCCTGGTGGCAACCCTACTCTTTGGGATGTCCTTTACCGCGCTACAGTGACTGTCTCAAACACAGGTGATATTGCCGGCGCTACAGTCCCTCAGCTCTATTTGTCACTCCCTCAGATCCCTAGCGAGGATCCTACACCGCTGCATGTGCTTCGTGGTTTCGAGAAGGTCAGCCTTCAACCAGGGCAAAGCACGGTAGTCAACTTCGATCTCACCAGACGTGATCTCAGCTACTGGAGCGTGTTCCAGCAAGAGTGGATCATTGCAGCAGGAGAGATTGGAGTTTCGGTTGGCTTGAGCAGCAGAGACTTCAAGGCGACCTCTTCGTTCAGGGTTCTGTAAGGTGATGTCTGCCCTCGGTTGCAGTGCATGTTCTAGATAGCCATACAGCCCATCATGCGGCAGTTGCTGTAATGAAACTGGCTTGCCCTATTCATGATGTCAAAGCTAGCAAAACATCCTTGTTCGTACTATGGAGGGTCGTGCGTCGGACGATGAGCTTGATGAGGCTTGATGGCGCTCGTCGGACGTGACGAACCTTGGCGGTGTGGCGTTGCCGCCACAGATGTGCCGTGAGCGATGCGGATCAACAATGTGAGTTTGATCCGACGACTCATGCTGAATGTATAGAAGCTGCTTCACTTCCCAATATTCCTAGTATCTCAGATTTTGGTGTGCATCAAGTGCAAGTCTCATCTTTGAACCTACAGGAGCGCCCGGTCTTGGCATATCTCTCTGTCGAGAGCCATCGTCTTTCTTGCTCTCCACCGCCAAGTGATAATTTCCGTCTGATCAACAAATGTATGTGGAGTTCTTCCGTCTTCTTGACGATAGAAGCATGTAGGCTAATTGAGCCTGGCATCGTGCAGCAGCCTGACTTTGAGACGTGCGGGTAGCCTCAGGGCTCAGCAAGCATTGTTGGCCGCTGGCGCTGTGTTCATCTCCATAACCCGATGGCATCCTCATGTGCCATGCGCAAATCATCTCATGATTCCAATCGCAGCAGATACTGTGAAACATCAGGGCAAGGTTAACACTCTTGTGTATGACAGAGTGATGGACCCAACACGCGCAACAACTAGCAAGGCGTCTGCAGAACAGATAGGACTGCGATTGATGGTAGCGAGGTTGCCAAGCTACAGGGCAAGATACGGTCGCTCGAGACGGGCTTTCTTTATGAATTTTCATGTTTCAACTCGTCTCCTGAAACACTGCATCTGCTATGCCCTAGGCTGGGCAGCTGAGAACGCTGGTTCGAGAAACGTCGGATGTCTTGGTCTGTCAGTCATCTAGAGCAACTCGAATGGTGTTTTTCCAAGTTTAGTGCAGCCCTGTAGCTCTCTTGAAGTTTTACAGAAGGACAGGTCGATCGCTGTTTCAGATATGCTGAGTGGTGCTTGACCGAGCTTGTCAGAAGTTGTTGTGGGGCGGCGTCGACAGCTCTCTGATCAGAGCGTTCTTGCAAAGTCTCTCCCGAACCTCCGACTTCATCTACTGGCCTCATGGCCGCCACACCTGACTCCTGCAATCATCTTTGAGTGCTTCCCGACGCGATACGAGCTCTATATTGATGTCAACCTGGATACAGATTGGTGCAGTGACTCGTGAGTAGCCATAGCACTCAATGCGGCAGACGCGCCAAGTAGGAAGTCAAACTCCATGCAAATCGTACCCTTGCGACATACAATCTAGATGAGCAGGGACGAATCTATAAGTACTGCTGTCTTTCCTTCTGCAATCGATTCGTCTCTCTCATCACTCACACTCTCTTTCTCATCACATTCCAACTCTCGAGCCGGTCTCGTCCTTACACTCTTTACATCAACACTTTTTTCTTCGAAAAGCAATCATGGTTCAATTCTCTGGCCTTGCTGTCGCAGCTCTTCTCAGCGGTGCAGCCATCGCAGCTCCTACTCTTCAGGAGCGTGGCAGCTGTACCTTCTCTGGCTCCTCCGCCGCATCCAATGCTCTCAAGCAGAAGAAGTCTTGCTCTAGCATCATCATCAAGGATGCTGTTGTTCCCGCTGGTACCACCCTTGACCTGACCGACCTGGCTTCTGGCACCACTGTTACCTTCGAGGGTACCACCACTTTTGGCTACAAGGAGTGGAAGGGTCCCCTCGTCTCCGTCTCTGGTGACCACATTACCGTCGTCGGTGCCTCTGGATCTGTCATCGATGGTGATGGCAGTAGATGGTGGGACGGCAAGGGTACTAACGGCGGCAAGACCAAGCCTAAGTTCTTCTACGCCCACAAGATGACCAACTCCAAGATCCAGAACATCAAGATTAAGAACTCGCCTGTCCAGGTATTCTCCATCAACAACTCTAAGCAGCTTACCCTCACCGGCGTTACCGTCGACAATTCCGCCGGAGACGGCGACAACAAGGGCCACAACACTGATGCTTTCGACATCGGTTCTTCCTCCGGTATCACCATCAATGGTGCCAACATCCACAACCAGGTAAATCATCTCGTTTTCGTGTCATATTCGAGACTTGTGTGCTGATCCTCCTTGCAGGATGACTGTGTCGCTATCAACTCTGGATCTGACATCACTGTTTCTGGCTCTACTTGCACTGGTGGCCACGGTCTCTCCATCGGCTCCGTTGGTGGTCGTGATGACAACACAGTCTCTGGCGTTAAGTTCTTGAACAACAAGGTTACCAACTCCCAGAACGGTCTTCGTATCAAGACTGTCTATGGTGCTACTGGCAAGGTTTCTGATGTCACCTACTCTGGTAACGTTCTCTCTGGTATTACTAAGTACGGTGTTGTCATCGAACAGGACTACGAGAACGGCTCTCCCACCGGCAAGCCCACCAACGGCGTTCCAATCACCGGCCTCACCATGACCGACAACACTGTTGGTGTTTCCAGCTCTGGTACCAACACCTACATTCTCTGTGCCTCTGGTGCTTGCTCCAACTGGAAGTGGTCTGGCAACAAGATCTCTGGCGGCAAGAAGTCAAGCAAGTGCTCTGGCATTCCTAGCGGCTCTGGCGCCAGCTGCTAAATGTCTTGCAATTCAATCAGACATCAATCCGACTCGTGAGGATGTATCTGACAGCTAAGCAGATGAATCAGATCTTCTTTTCGATCTTTCCTTTCGTGAATATACAATTCCTCTATACACTCAAAAATTGACCGATCAGAGTTTGTCTGAGGCCTATCTTTATCCTAGCAGTAATTCTAGCATTCGACCTTTAGACTGTCAATTTGATTAAAATCTGCTGTGGTCCGAGATAGCAATCATGAGTGCATGGAAGTCGCGTATAGCCGTTTTAGCGAGACAGCCTCAATATGCCTCTGCTGTGCCTGAATCCTTCACGGAACCCAACTTCGTTGAAATTGTCTCTTACGCCATCATGACTCGATGAATAGGACAAGCAATCTTTGATCACCTCGATGCCAGTTATACCATTTCTGGGTCATGCTCTACGAAAAGAAGTTGTTGAAGAGACTGCACGAAAACTGCCAAGGCCAAGCCGCGTCGGCGTACAGATGCTTGTACCGTCCAGAGTCGCAACTGCCTCTACGCGCCACTTCTTAACCTTGACAACACTCTTCAATGTCATACATTAATCAAATCCAAATCTTCTATCCACAATGAATGGTGATCCGAGTGCGCTGGACAAGCTGTCGGCTCATATCGCCAGAACAATCGTGCAGCAAATCGCGACGGTTAGCGCGTCAGGCCAAGCTTCGCCGACGGCGTGCAAGCTCGATCTGAAGGGCTATATTGATGGCGATGTTTCGTCTTCTATTGATTTTGTAATTGACTCACCAATCCAGTGCAAAGAGTAGCTTGTCAATGAATATTAATCGCTGACTTTTTGTTTGTCTCGAAGGGCGTTTTTGACATCTCGCCACTGATTGAGAGTGGAAGGGATTCTTCCGCGACCGCTACAGAGACACCTTTTGAAGCTTTGATTGAATGGAGGCAGACCGAACAGGCTCATACTGGTAGCGAAGTACAGCCTTCTGGAGGTCTTGTTCCAAGACGAAGTAATCGGCCACGACGAGCGCTGAACAATGACTCGGACTCGGAATCATCGAAACGGCGGAAAATCACAGGAGGACTGAGGTTACAACGACCGACTGGATCAGCAAATCAAAGCATGTCCCCCGAGGCTGGAGAAAGCGAGCAAGCACCCACCCGTCGTCTTCAAACAGATGTCAGGGAGAAACCACAAAGACGAACGACAAGGGATGAACCGGCCTTACGTCCTTCCACTCTGAGCAAATTAGTCGTCGGCATCTGGGAGCAGATCTTCAGTAGCATGAGCTTCGATATCAGCGTTGTCTCTAGTGAATGGCGGACAGCTGGATTTCAGGCACGTCGAACACTCATCACGGACGGTGTGGAGGATGGCCAGCCGCCCAGTGCGGTACAAGTACCGCCACCTACGGCGCCGGAAAGGACCTTCACTAGGATGAATTTGTTGTGTAGAAAAATCAGTCAAGCCAGTCGATGCTCACGAGCTCTTGAAGTTGTGGTTCAGGCTTCATGGGTTGAATATTTCGATCGCCAGGTTTCAGAGATTGCAAAAGAGAATCCTCAGCTGTCGGCTACGAAAGCTAGGATGAAAGCGCTAGCTCAAGCATGTTCTGAGATTGGCTGGAGTGAGAAGGAGATTCGCAACAAGATGTGAGTTCCATTCAGTCTTTCGTCATCGACCAAAGCTGACTAACCTTACCTCAGGGCCATCTGGCGTGGTTACAAGGAAATCAAAGACCACGGAGGATGGGTATGTCTGGTGTTTGCAGGAATGGGTATCTACAGATTTTGCAAATATCGCATCGGCTTCGACCCAGAGTCTATGGCGATTCTCAGACGAACGCGTGCTAGATTTGAAGTGGCCGCTGACACATTGGTTTGTGCAATTGTTTCTTGAGTATCTCTCCATCGTCGCTAACCCCATATAGCACCCTTACTGGCGAGATATGCTAGCAATCGTTGGCGACCCTTCTGCTCGCGTCTACACTGGCCATCCACACGATTGGGTTGTCTCTGACCAAGACGACCCTGTTCCGTTGAAACAAACTTACCTACAGTATGACCCACAGTTTTCTTTCACACACCTGGACTCTTCGATTGTGGATCCATATGCATTTGGCGCCAACGATCCTCGTCAAGTTGCTGTGATTCCCCAACAATCGGCCTTTGTTTGCAGTGTATGTGGAGAAAGACAGTCAGAAATTGCTACCGAAAGCACATGTCGATGCTTTCCAAATCTTTTTGGCAGCGACCATCTACCAATGGCGCCTGTCCAAATTTTCCGCACAAAAAATGGACGCAATAACGGTCTCATGGCATGTTGTGTAAGTATTCCAGAATCGAATCGATATCTGAGTTCTCCTATGCTGATTATTCTCGCCAGCCCTTCGAACGCGGTGTCGCAATCGGCGAATTCACAGGCCTCATCACAAAAGGTCTCGAAGGCATGGACGTCATGCAAGCCGAAGCCGAGCAACGCTACCAAATCTATCAAGGCCGCGAAGGCAACTACACTCGCTTTGTCAATCACTCCTGTCGTCCGAACTCCCAATTCCAGCGTTTCGTATGGATGGGGACGCAAAGAATTATTCTTGTGAGCAGAGGCATTGAAGCTGGACAGGAAATCACAGTCGACTATTCGGATGCTTACTGGCGTAATTTGCCTAAGACGTGTTTGTGCCAGGAGAGTTGTTGTCGGTTCAAGGATAGGGAGAGAGGGAGGGTTGAGACTGTGACTGCTTCGCCTTCTTCGTGAGCTAGGTCCACAGACACGGTGTTGCATTGCTAGGATATTATTACTGTCGCTTCATTGACATAGTGACATGTCTCTCAGAGGTTGTATACAAAGTCCAGCGCTTGGTCGCCATCCCTGCCATTGTCCTCAACACCCTGCGCTCTCAACTTTTCCTTCTCCAAGTTCCTGCGTCTCAACGTCCACCATACAGCCACAACACCACAAAGTGCTAGCGTCTCCATACCAGCACTAACAGCGTTTCCCATCAAGTATCTAGGCCCATCGGTGTGTGGATATATGTTTGAGGAAACGACGCCTGAAACGTTGGCAAGCGAGACAAAGAACGGCATAGCCATACTACGCTTATAATCAGGAGCAAGGTTGGTCGAAATCCAAGTAAGAATCAAGCAGTTGTAGCTGTAAATACCGCCTCCACACAGGAACATGGCGAAATAACCTGCTGCGTGGTTGGCTGTGCCGCAAGCAATGATGTAGCCGATGATTGGTGCAATTGGCAATACGGCGAGGACAGCTGCTCTTTTCTTCAACTTGTCGGACGTGAATGTTGCGGTGATGAGGGTGAGGGTTGCGAAGACGTAGACGGGGATGGTCAAGTAGTTGGCTTGTAGCGAGGTGTATCTGTTGGCAAGAAATCAGTCTAATGCACTCGCTGGGAAACTGTGCCGTTGCTTACCCAAGTCCTTTGATGATCGTAGGCAGGAACGTGCCAAATCCGAACAAGGCAATAGAAGCCGAGAAAAAGCTGGCCGAGGCAATGTAAATGATTGGGTCCGTGAAAGCAACACGAACATGCGACCAAGAGAACTCTTCAGTGCCTCTGGTCACGAGATTGCGTTGTTTCCTGGCAACCATGATAGCTTTTTCTTCGGCGTTCAAAAACCATGCAGTTTCGGCATTCTTGGGGAGGATGGCCCAGCAGATGCCGCACAGGACGATGGAGATGGCTCCTTCGACGATGAAAAGCCATCGCCAGGACTCGAGGCCACGTTTTGTGCCCATACTCTCGATGCCATACTGTATTGTGTGAGTATACCGAGTGGTATATAGGCAGATATAGGCAGAACTTACAGCAATCAACCCACCAAACGCACCCGAAAGACAGTTCGCGCCGTAAATGATGGCGACCCTCTTGCTCTGTCTCTCCCTCTCCCAGATCGTACTGATAATAAACACAACAGATGGTACCAGTCCAGCCTCGAACGCTCCAAGCAAGATTCTGACGGCAATCGCTTGCGAGTAATTCTTGATGAAGCCTGTGGATAGAGTGATAGCCGACCAAGCAATCATAGCAACACCAAGGACATGATTGGCACCAAATCTTTTCACTGCCATTGTCCAAGGTACTTCGAAAAGCACATAGAAAGGGTAGAAGAGCGTAGAGATTGTGTTGAACTGGTTACCGACGAGACCAATACCTGGGTTCACATGTTAGAAGGGTTCATTGATTATATTCTAAGGACGCACCATCTTCGAAACCGAAGACTTTGGCATTGCCGAGATTTGACCTGTCGAGGTAGGCAACCAAGAGAATGACTGCCAGAGGAGGCAACAGAAACTTGTCGAATTTTCTGAGTACCTTTTTCTCTGCCTCTGTATCGTAGCCAAGATCATGGATTTCGCCGATAGATGCGTCAGACTTCTCGTCTGGTAACGCGGTGGCTACGAAATCGTGCTTTTGTTCAAGCGACATGGTTGCAGCAGAGTTGTCTTGATTTTGGATAACCCAAGGTTAGGTAGATCGGAGCCTGTGAAACGGAGACATGCTGGAGATGTATCGAAGGGCAATTGGGGTAAGATTCCAACATCTTCCTGTACTTGATAAGAGATTGAGGGTAGACGGACTACAAACGGCGGTGGTCCACTCTCAGCCGGCATATAATCGCTTATAATGCTGTTGGGACATCTTGGCTGACCGGATAGTGAGGTGAAGCGTGCTCTATCGATGCAGTATCATGCCTCAACAATGATAAAACGACCAGTAGGGACGCAAAACACAAAAACGAAGGATGGCAAAGATAGGCAGTCGCGAAGCTGGCACGAAACATGCGAATCAGTGCATAGATTATGCAAAGATGTGTATCTATATGCAGCCTTGTGCATGAATATGTAATCCTATGCTGAAGCCTTCGACCAGATAGGAAGTTATGTTTGGCCTATCACTGCAGGCTTGCCCGTGGTTGCTGTTTCCTTTTTCGGAACAAGAGCGTTGTTTGTTTCACACAACCATCGAAGCACTCAGAACAAGACATATTGAGGCAAAAGAATATTCAGTGTAAATAGTATAGATTATAATTATATCGTCTGCTAGAGACAATTTAAAAGTGTTACTAATGTACATACAACCAGTTGTATATGAACAAGAAAGTAGTCGGGGTCGGAGGGCACTGCCCAAACCCCTAAGATCATCAAGATCTTCATCCCTTCATTAGATAGTCGTTCTTCTATCGTTTGCTTTTTTTTGTTGTTTTTCCTCAGTGAGCCCGATATTTCTTACTTTTTTATCCTCCTCTTTTCGGTATGATCGGTCCTGCCGTGTTCATTATGACATTAAAGAAAGACATAAGAAAGAAACACAAGGTGTTTAAGCCTTGTGGGTAGTAGAAGTGGCCTTGGTGCTAGTGGTAGTCTTGGTGCTAGTCTTCATGGTAGAAGTAGTCTTCTGGCTGGTGGTTGAAGAAGACTTGACTGATGCAGCCTTCTGTGCCATGTTGATGTTTGCGGAAGCGCTGTTGGCAGGGATAAGCTTGGCACCCTTGATGCCGCTAGACTTGACAACAGAGCCGACAGACTTCTTCATGTAGCAGGCAGTTCCAGAAAGGGAAACATCAACACAGCCAGTGGTCTGGGCACAGGTCTGGATGCAAGAAGCGAATGAGTCGACATAAACCATCTTCAAGTCACCACCAGCGTGGTCGATACCACACTCAATGAGGAACTGAGAGCCGGAAGTCTTGTCAGTGTAGATAGTGTTGTTGGCATTAGGGCATGCAGCGACAGTACTGGTAGCAGTGGCAGTAGCGCCCGAAGTGGTGCTAGAAGCAGCCTGAGCACTGGAACCGGAAGCGGTGACAAAGCCAGATTGAGAAGAAATGGCGGAAGACGAAGAGCTAGAGGCGGCAACCTTGTTACCCATGCTGACACGAGAGCCAGAGAGAACATTGCTGTTGGAAGAGACAGCACCACCCATCTGGGTCTTCAACCAGCAAGTGCCAGAACCCATTCCGTTCTTGCCACCGACATAGGTGAAAGCGGTACACTTGGAGTTGGCATCGCAGGCAGTCATGCAGTCGGTGTAAGAGCTGCTGGCTTGAGTGTTGGTGAACGATCCTTGGTTGGAGTCAGAAGAGTAGTAAAGGTTGTAGACCGAACCGGCAGAGTTGGTGGCCGAGCTGGGAAGAGAGCTGGTGGCCGAAGCAGAGGAGCTGGTCGACGAAGCCTTGCTGGAAGAGCTAGCCGATGCTGAAGAAGAAGAAGAAGTAGAAGAAGAAGAAGACGACGAAGAGGATGCAGAAGAGGCGGCAGCACCACCGGACATGAGCTGGGCGTGCTGGACACCAGATGCACTTCTCATGGTACCGAAAGTGCTCTTCATGTAGCAGGCAGTGCCGGAGAGAGAGGCTGCAACGCAACCAGAAGTGGTGCTGCAAGTCTTGATGCACTCTTGGATACCGTTGTTGACATAGACCATGTTAAGGTCCTTGCCGTTGGAGTCACCAGCGCAGTTAACGTTGAAGGTAGCGTTGTTGGGGGTGGTGAAGTTCTGGCCGTTACCAGAAGGGCAAGAAATGGTCGACTCGGTCAAGTTGACAGAAGTGTAGTAGATGCTGAGACGGTTGGCACCACCGCAGTACTGCGAAGAGTTACCGGCGCAAGGAGAGAAGCAGTTTCCGAGGACACCGGGGGTGGGCGCGAGGGCGGCAGGAAGAGAAGAACCACAGTAGCATTGGGTAGCGTACTCGAGACCAGCGTAGTTGAGACCCTTGCCCTTGCAGTATGACAAGCAGCTCTCAACGGTCATATCGCTAGACATGTAAGTCGAGTTGGCAAGAGTGCGGCTGCTGACAGAGTCGGGAGCGCAACCAACGTAGTCCCAGCCGGTGATGTTCTGGTAGTAGACGGGTTCGTATCCAAGAGTAGCATTGTCAGTGCAACCAGCCTCGTGGTAAGGAGCCTCGCCAGGGCCATAGGTGACAGGGTTGCAACCAGGGAGCTTTGCCAATTCACCAGTGACAGCTTCGTCGATGACAGGGGCAATGACACAAGCCTGGGACTCGGCGGTGGTGAAGAAGTCGAAAACAGGGCAGTCGGTGATGAGACCAGAGTCGTTGTTGCAGGTGTTGGTTGCCTCCTGAAGAGTGGGGACATCCCAGCCGTTGATGAAGTCACCGTGGAACCCATAGCCAGTAGGGTCACCTTGAGCGAAAACGAAAGGCTGGTTGGTGCCGTTCCACCAATCGAAGCCGGCAGTGGAGTAGATGATCTCGTAGAAGATGGAGATCATGTGAACAGGGTGAGATGCAGGGCAAGGACCGTTGTCGTAAGAGTATTTGGTAGGGTAAGCCATGTGGGACTTGTGGTCGGCAGAGTCAAGGTTCTGGCCATCCCAGCAAGAGGGGAAGAAGACTTGAGCGCGCAGACCATCAGGGCAGACCTTGTTAGGAAGGCCACTGGTGTAAGAAGAGGTACCGCTGTAGTCGAGGCAGACAAAGCTGACAGCCTGGCCAGCAAAGTCGTCGGTCTCTGCACGCTTGAAGGGGTCACCAGCAAGCATACGGAAGCCTTCAGGGAAAGCAGTAAGGTTGTCGTTGTTGGGACCGCCTCTCTGGAGGTAGTAAACAGTCATACCACCGTAGACACCTTGGCCGTCACCAGCTTGGGGAACGTCAATGAATGTGCCGTTCTCAGATTGGTAGTAGAGCTTGGGGGTCCAGTAGTTGGACATGTCTTGCTTGATGGGGCATGAAGAGCATGCACCTCCACGAGCATCAGCATATGTCATCTCAGGCTTGAATCCCTATACAACTTGTTAGATAGTGTTCGCCAGAGCCGTGTTTTGATGTCAACTCACGTTTGAGCCGGAGATGGTGTGGACGTGACCAGAGATGCCGCCAGGGGAGACAATAGGGTCAAGACGCTCGGTAGCGATGCGTCCAGGGCAGGGCATGCGCCAGAATGCCGAAGCAGATGATGCGAGAGCAAGGACGCTGAGCGCCGAAGCGCTGAAATCGAAGGACCTCATTATGGAAAATTATAAACAAAGGTATTAAAAATCCGCAAGCGGATGAACAAACAAGATGAAGCTGTGATTAGTAGGCGAGATCGTTGCGGTCTGGAGAGAGCATTGAGGCACGGATTGTCGACTGTACTTATAGAAAGATCCCAAACATGATGGATTCGAAAAGCAGTAGATGAAAAGATCGTTGAGCTGGGAAAGGGGAATGTCTCTCCAAAACAAAACGTACAATAGCTGAGTCGGCAATTATCGATGTATAACGGTCGATGGCGCTCAGCGGGCGTCGTTGAAACGGCGCATACGAAAGTCTTGCCAAACAAAGTTTGCCATAGTGATAGTGCATTTTAATTGAAGAGTGGATGTGTTGTCCACAAACTCACAATAATTGTTTTTATTATATGTGGGAAGGATGTTGTTGTGGCAAGAGGTGAGGTCGCGAACCTCGGGCATAAGGACTAGATTTTGGAAGTTGAGCTCAGCTGTAGTCTTGTTCGTGTTCAGCTTTACATGTTAAATTGCTTGCACAACGGATTCGCATCAAGCACATTCTACCGCGGACTCTGTCGGGTAGCCGGGATCTTGTCGATAGCAGCGGACGCAAGGGATGGATACGATGAGGACGGAGTGGGTTCCTCGATGGACGACGTTCTCATCATGTGAGAGCGTTCACAGATGCAGGGTGCAGCGTTCGCAGATCACCTCGTGGTTGCCGCGAATTCTTCGGCAAATTTGCCTGGTCCATGCCCCTGCACTATTCTTGTATGGGAGTTTGAACATGAACTTGGACTCTGATTTGTCTTGCATCTCATTAGATCTTATTGAGTGATCTTTGCTTGAGAATCGCTACGAGGACGTTCATTTCTACAGCAGAAAGTGCAAGTACGAATCGATTTCGTGAGGTGGACTCGTACTCGTAGCATCTGCGAATCCAAGAGATTGTTGGGAATGCGTGCTCTTGCTTGTATGGAACTTGCAGGAAACACGTCCGCAGATACGCCGCGAAAGCCTCGAATCCTAACTCCCAAATCCCTCTCCAACCCCCAATCCACACAACGTCCAGCCTCTAACTGTTTTCCCTTTCTGCCAAGCATATACCGGTTATGTGCATCTGGGAACACATCCACAGTCGTCACCAACTCCGGCGCGCTACACCCCGTTATCGATATCAGGGTCTGCTGTGAATCCGCCTCTAGATGGACGGCACGGCACTTTCACGCACGGAGCAAACACAATCCCCGAAGCAACTCTGTCCGCATGCTAAGAGACATGTCTCTTTCTGACGGTCAACTGTCAGAGCCTAGCCATGATCTTCAAGAGCATGCGAATGTTCTGGCCACATACTTACAAAGATCTGCTGCTTAACATCAAAGACGCTCCTTCACCATGGAATATCTTGTCTGCTGGTGTACCGTGAGGTCTTGTGATGATATCACCAGAGAGCCATCACTCCGCCGACGTTTCTCTCGAAGCGGCCACAAAAAGCGAGCAAGAACGCCTCTTTCTCGTTCCCTCGCTCCGGGGCGGTCACTACGCAGTTCGTTACCTGGTATCTGCTAAGCCTCGTACCCTGTGGCTCCAGCCCTTGCAAGATTAACTCTTTTGATCCCGAAAAAGTGCAAGCAAGTATTGGTCTCACATTTTTAACGTGTCTATTAGACTACGCCCGGAGCGTTTAACAACAACGGCTTCAGTGTGGAGTAGCCGAGTGGCTTTTACTTGCTCTGGCAGTTCATCTTTGCCGTATTGGATCAATGAATAGGTCGCTCTCGCAAGTCGACTCGGCGTAAGGCACAAAATCTACAGTCTCGACAGCGAGGCTCCAACGTATGGCAAGCACAGCCGGTCAGACCGTTCAAACACGCTTGCCGTATCCTGTTTGCCATCTATCACTTTAGGACAAGCACCTACTTCGAGACACACCCCAATCCTTCACATCAGATAAGTTTTTCATCGTAGCCGCGCAATGTGGAGTCCTCCATATGAGGGACGCCAATATCGAGCCCTCCTCAGGAACGCCTCTCAGGAGTGGATCCTCTACAAATACTTCGCGTACAAAAGAAGTCAACGGATACTGCCACCCTAGATCCAGAAGAGCGGGGATATATCTCAATCAGTGAGCATTCGTTTTATAGTATTCCAACGGCACATGAGTTCGTGTCAGTCCAGCTAGCAGTGCCAGGCGCGAGACCGGCATTGAGGAAACTGCTTGTCAGTTGGCCCTCGAACGGCTCTGGATGTATCAGATCAGTAGGTCAGACATGCAGCTGCAGATGCAGACAGAATAGCCGCGAGGTGTTCACTTTTCTTTGTAACACATCAACGTATACATCGCAAGCGCGTAAGATCGTGGTTGTAGACTATTCATGTACTTGGTATCGTCGGGCCGATTCCAAGCAGGACTGTCACCAGAACCTTATCGGCTTATCGCGAAGCTCCACACACGTCAGGCTACAATCGTTGTGCCTTGTTGCTCTACGAGTATATCCGGATTCTTATTGGCAGCCTCACAAAAGATCGACAAAAACTGCTATATCAATATTTCCCTATACGAGTGATATTTTTTTTGACAGGTATATGACAGCGTTGATCAGAGTTAGGCTCATCTTCCGAAGTAGTCACTCGGGTCCACTTTCACGAAGAAATATTGTCTGAGGATTTCTTTGTTGACTGCTTTCGAAAGATCACCCTGCTTGAACTGGATACCGGTTATACACATACATCATCATGCCGCAATGCTGTGTCAGTTCAGCTCGCAGTTGACCAGCCATTATAATAGATGATGGATACCAACAGACCACGAGGTCTCCAAACAGCACCCAATGGTGAACTCCTCTCCGAAATGTTCCAATTGGTCGGACATGCATGGCGACTCAAGACTCTTTTTTTTTTCTGAATGCAATGATGTGACAGAGACACCTGTGGCTGTCTGAGACACTGACATAACAGAAACATGCTCTCAGGCTCATCTTCCACAGGCTCATCTGTCTTTCGCTGCAGAGAGCAGCAAAGCAGAATGAGTCGCTCATCTCTTTGTCGTGGTCGACCAGGCTAAATCTGATAGAGCATATAAATTCAAGGCCATGGGGTGCCAATATGAGCGTAACAAGGCAACCAGATTGTCACAGCCATCCACCGACGCTCAAGAAACTATCATCTCGGCCACGTCGCTCTCACACATCAACACCACATGTCAAACTTCGGCTGGGGTTATCCCTTCGAGAACTACAGAAAATCTCTCTCAAATGCCAACGAAAAGCCTATTAAGGATGACCAAGCTCTGAGAACAAAGCTGAAGCGTATGGAATTCAACTCTCTCCCTTGCGAAGAGTCGCAGCTGACTTATACGACATACAGAAGCCAGCAAGAATGTCCCCAAGTATCTCTTTCGCATGTGGAATGCCAAGTCAGGTGGTAGCCCCAAGCTCAATACCACGACTGCCGTCACACCCCTCGCCTTCGCCTGCTCAAAAGGTCACAAGTCCGTTTACGACATGACTCGCACCGAGTTCATCGAAAACACCATGTCACATCTGGACGGCGATATCGTTCTCACTGAATTCTCTTCCTGGTCTCACTCGCCGTACTTTGCATTCTACTACGCTCATCAGTGCAGGTCTTCTGGTGCGGTCCATGTCGCTATCATTGACACCGAGGAACTGGCTAAGTCCAACCCAGCTTTTCACGTGCCTGCCTTGGGCAAGATCTTGGGCAGCGGTGGATACGACTATGAAGAGGAGTATCTCATTCACGGCGTCATCGAAGGACAGTTCTACAAAGCCGTCTCTTACGACAAACTCTGCGAGTCGGGTCTGCTCAAACACCTTCCCGCATTGTCCACCAACAACTTTAGTCCCTTTGACGTCCGCAGCGTCCGCGTAATCCCAGGTGAAGAAGCAGACTACACAATCGACGAACTGCGCCAACTGAGAACCATCGCTCTCTCCTACGGCGACACTTTCTCCCTCCCCATGGCTATTGTGCTGTTCTGCTGCAAGAAACGTCCAGGCTATTGGTCGTAGCTCAACACTTCTGATCTCGAGACCATCATCAAAGTGCTCGGTGGCTGGAAAGAGATACCCCAGGACTGGTGCAGTTCCCGCAGTGTGTTCAGTAAGACTGTATACCCGGCCAACTGGGATGCGAATAGACAGGTTCAGAATCTCATGCTCGCGCTGTATACTCATTGCTATGGTAGAGGCGCTAGAGGTAATGAGGCTAGGTATGCTGCTAAGAATGAGGACGCTGAGGTTGAGGAGAAGGATATTGTTGGAGCGATGGCTTCGATGAGTGTGAGTCGTGGTGATGCTGTTGAAGCGCCTACTGCAGGCCACGCAGACGTGAAGGTTGCCAGAAAGCCCGCGCAGAAGAGAGGTAGGAAGTGATTTCGACATTGCCTCGCTCCACTCTGCCTGAGTGGTTCAACACTGCTTGCAGTTGCGCGACAAAGATTTGCTACGAGTGACGACTAACACATTTTCGGCGTTCTGGCATCTGGGTTTTGGTCAGCCTCTCATTTGTTGGACACCGGAAGCATACTCATACAGCACTTTTCGACAGCATCAATCACTTTCCATAGAATCGACTATAATTCATGAGAACATGCGTATTTCCACACCTTATCCTCTGCAAGCAGACACCAAAAATATCATATCATCGCGTACAAGCAAAGCACAAACAACATTGAAAAAAAGTCGGGTTTCGCGATCCTCCAGCTTCAAATTTTCGCATCTTCACGAGCGTTCCCTCACACTCGACACATATCACCAAACACCAAACACGACATGACAGAGAAAACAAAAAGATCATGACTAGAATATGCATAGCGCAAAAAGAAATGCAAAACGTACAGCAGCAGGGATTCCCACGTGGTCACCCACCGTAGTACTAATCTGCCGTTCAACTGCTTATGTATGGCAGAGCGGACGGGATGCCCAGTTTTCAGCTGACTGTGGCCGTACGTGACAGTAAAGCAAATCTCACATAATATAAATCAAGCTACAACAGTGTGCTACTCTCCACAAGTTCCTCGTCTCACAATGCACGAAGAATGCTACAAAGGTGGTGAGCGCAGGTAATTGCAGATAATGTCATGTCAATGTATTATTCTATATATATATCTGCCTGATGGGAACAAAAATCGCTTAACTACCAGCGGCAAATTTACTTCTCGCTCTCAGCTTCTCACCAAACTTCCACAGCAAGAATGGTGCCGGAATACCAATGCCTACAGCGATGAAGCCCAGAACCGAGTTGCCCCAGCCATAGCCAAGTGCATTGTACATGGCTGGTGCAAAGAGTGGGAAGCCAAAACCGGCCAGAGATCTTAAGACTGTGGTCGATGCAACTGCGGATGCCGCGTACCTCTGATAACTATCAATAACGTACGTCTGGCAAGACTGGAAGACCAGAATGGTGCCAGCGGCGAAGCAAACGGCGCCAATGTCGGGACCGATCCAGAAGGTTTTGTTTTCGGCGGTCCAGCCGTAGATGAAAAGACCAATTGGAATAAGGACGGAGCCAGGGAACATGAGAGGAACTCTGAATTCAGGCTTTCCGACGTTGTTGTTCTTCCTTTTGAGGCGGCGGTAGAACCAGTCATTGAAAGGTGCACCAATCTGGGTACCGAGGAAGAAGCCCAAGCCAAGGGAAATGTAGTTGAGACCGCCTATGCCGGTAGATTCGCCATAGACGCCTGTCCAGAGGCCTGGGAAGGTCGAGAGGACCAAGTACATGAGGCCGTAGACGTAAGCCATGTAGATGGCCAGGGCTTGGACAATTGGCTGAGTTCCGATCAAAATAAAAGGGCGAGTGAAAGCTGTCTTCAAGTGTACCGTAAGCTTGCGGTTTGGATCATCGTATTCGGTGTGCAAGTCAGTGTTGCCGGTTTCTTTGATGAGCTTGTTCTTCTTGCGCTTCAACAACTCTGGAACATAGGTCTCTTGCAAGAAGAAAAGGCCTGAAAATTGGATAAGGAAACATGCAATACAGGTCGACCAGAAGACCCATCTCCAAGTCGTGTTCTCGGCGATGAAACCTCCAGCAATGGGACCTACAGCTGGACCAAGCAGCGGAGCCAGAGAATAGATAGAAATGGCTTTGCCTCTCTCCTCTGCCTTCCAGCAGTCACTGAGCAGACCACCGCCAATGGCGAGAGGAGCGCTACCACCTAGACCAGCAAGGAAACGGAAAGCCATCATTTCACCCTTGTTCTGAGCGAAGCCACAGGCGAGGTTCCACACGAAGTAGAAGGCGTTGGCGAGTTGAAGGACTCTGACACGGCCGTAAAGCTCAGACATGGGCCCCAAGAACAGGGGGCCGATAGCATATGCCAACACGAAAATGGACAGAACCAGCTCCTGCTCGGCAGTGCTCGTGATGTTGAAGTCGCGCGAGATGGCGCCAATAGCTGGCGCAACCATCGAGGAGGAGACTGGAGAGATGAAGGTGAATGAGGAAACGACGAGGGTGGCCGCCCACTTTCTGCCCTTGCCCCAATTCTTGGGATTCTCTGGGTCATCCGGGCCATCCCAAGTTACTAGATTTGGGTCCTTTGCAGACTTAGATGTCGATTTCCTCGATAATCGAGGCGCATCCTTTTCTGACTGGGCCTCTATGTCGAGTGCTGTCTCTGCGCCGAATGGCTCCAGAAATACCTCATCTGGCTCATCCGGCGAACGCTTTTCCTGGTTCTTTTCCAAGTCGGAACTCGACTGTGGTGACAGGCCATTGCTGCCATCATGATGTGACTCCTCCTCTTCTACCTCTTCTTGTTCGTAATCTGACTCAGCATGGTGGTGATAGACTCCGTGGTCATCGATGAAGTTTGCCGATGTGAGTCGTTCCAGAGGACTGCTTGGGCGACTCGGCCTTGAGGTTGATCGTGGGCGCGACCTGGATGAATTGTTGGACTTGGTCGACTTGTTTGATCGTGTCCGTGATAAAAATTGGCGTGCTGAGCGACCAGTGCGGATAGGCTGCAATGTGGTCTCGTGCTCGTCTTCCATGACGATGTGAGTGCAGCAAACGTTGTTTGACAAAGGGAGGAAGAATGCAGCTAAGGAAGGGCTGAAAATGGCAATCGCTCTTGTATTTATTAATATAGAAAATCGGAGAGTCTGTCAGCTAAAGTCCTAAAGTCCGAACAGTTGTGCAGCTGAGAACGGCATCGTCTCTTCCGAAGGCCATGTTTGTTGTATTGCTTCACCTAATTCCAATAAAATGGAAGTCGGCACGTCACAAGTCGGAAGTCGCGTGCCGAAGGGGCGGTGGCTTTGCAAAACATTGTTTGCTTGTTGGGCGTCCTACCGGCATGGGTGTAATCTCGCCGCAGTAGTGTACTCTGACCATTTCACACATGGACAGTCTTGAAGCAAAACAGTGAGTCGAGGCAAGAAAAATATTCTTCACGAAACACGAAGTGGCATTGCGTGCTTGTCAAGCCATGGTGGCTTGGCTGGTCCTTTCAGTCTTGGCTTCCTTTTCCAATTCACAGGACAAAAAGACAGCCAACGGTGAAATTCATCAAAACGCCGTGGATGGAGCTGAGCCTCGGCGGGCTGGAGAAGGATCAATCGGCAAAAGAAGAAGGTCCTACCCGGGATCGAACTGGGATTACCGGAATCAGAATCCGATGTGCTAACCATTACACTATAGAACCAATTGTTGAAGCACAATTGGTTTATGCAAAATATATTCTCTATCTTTGCGGTTGCTGTCGTCTGAAACGCGCCTCGTGGCCCTCGTGTTCATCGTAGCAGTCATGAACAGAGTCGATATGGGCTTACATGTGTTCATTCTAGAAGAGTTTGGAATGAGTAGCGGCTCTCCATCCTCCAGAATGATGTAGACGCCCGTTTGTTGTTACCATCGATATAAGCACTGTATCGACTAGTAGGATCGGAGGCGAGACTCACGTAGAAGATGTGAGAAAATACAGAGATCGGGATTGGAGAGGCAACGGATGCAAAATAACTCTGGTCTTCCCGCGATTCCTTTTGAATTCATCCAAGCATCTGGTAAACAGTATTGACACAAGAAATTGTCTTGCGATTGAGACATATCACTGCCAGATGTGTTCAAAATGACTGCTGAGAGTACGACCCTGGCCACGGACCCAGTGGCGAGAAGAACCGTTGCCTTTGGCATCGCCCATACAACTATCTTCAGTCGCCGAAAAAAGCAGAATCATCACGTCTGTTGATACGCTTCAGTGTATATGTTTGTACTGCAAAATGGCAAATTGGTAGGATCTGCTACATGTCCTGCGAAACAGAAGGCTTCATTCAGCATTTTAAGACTGCAGATGAACAAAACAATGATCACGCCAGGGGTCGAACCTGGAATCTCTTGATTCGTAGTCAAGCGCCTTGCCATTGGGCCACGCAACCAATTGATGTATACGCTTTGGGTGGGACTGACTATGTTTCTTAATTTGCAAGTCGAGGCCGCACACCGAACATGGTGCGTCCAGTCAACCGAAGATTCACCTATCGGACCGACGTACGACCAGCATCAACACGATCAAACAGGAGTGCTCTTCGACAAATCGTATTCCAATTGTGTTGGTCGATTAATACCAGATACTTCTTGTCCGGTGATGAGGGATGGCAGGCTCACCAGCCTTTTCCTTTTCCTTGGCCAGATCGTACAGGAAGAAGTCGATCAAGATGGCATTAACTTTGGCACCTGGATTGTTCCTTGCAATCTCTCTGCGGATCATTTCCACGGTCCAGATGCTGCAGCCACGTAATTGTACCTCATAGCTAGAGTCATGGGCGATTGGTTGCTGTGTGCGGATTGTGCTATCCAAAGGTGGACTGTACGTTAAGCAGCCTAGTGTGTGCAGAATTTGTGGTACGCGGTAATCTTTACACGTGTTAGCCGACTATTCGTGATCGAGAGAGATGAAGGAGGGATACCAGCAAACATGGTGATACTGTCAATGTCGGTAAATTCACCATAGCTTTCTTCATTGAAAGCAGCCCAGATGTCGGCCGCAAGGATTTGTGGTCTTTTCATGATGCGAACCGTACGCTTCTCGAACGTGGATTCATCACGGAAGCATGTAAAGTGGTGAGCGAGGAGGTTGACGAGTTTGCCGGCGCTATGATTGGCTGCTTCAACAAGGTTGGCAACACTGCCGTCAAATTTCTGCACGAGTTAGTGAAGAGATTGCGCAGGGTGAAAGAAAGCTTACATCTTCGAGGACTTGACCGGCTTCCCGAAGACACTGGATTCTCTCCTGTAGTAAAGGTATTGCCTCTTCGGTCGACGAACGGAAAACGTATGCAATTTTCTCCTCTGGACATTCTATCTCATCGGCATAGAAGGAAGGAGTTGTGATGGGGATGTCTGTAATGTAATAAGAATCAAGAACGACGAGGCCTGAACTAGATTTTCACGACATGATAACAAGGGATCCCTCGTATGCAGGAAAGGAATCGATGAGAGAAAAGAGACTTACCCTCCTCAAGAGCCCTTTGCAGACAAGCTACCAGACTCCAGTAGCCAGTCCACGTCTTACCACGGTACTCGACAGCATATCTTTCGTTCTCAGATCTTTCGCTCCAGAAGCTGAAGTTCAGAAGGTCCATGATGAAGATGAAGTTAAGAGTGGCTTCGTCCTTTGCTTTTGGATGCAAATCATGTTCAGACCAAGTCTCTGTGCTGTAGCTGCGCTCTTGCATCTGCTCCCAGATCAGACGGGCAGCAGCTCTGGTGCCGCGAGCATCAACATTCACATCAATACTATTGTCATAGATAAATTCTGCATGTCGCAACACCTTCGTATCGGATCCGATGTCATCGAGTTGCGGCTTGGGTCCAAGAAGCGACTGTCTTAGAAGTTCGAGCAGCTCATGGTCGACTTCGTCGTCGGACATGTCGTCCGACTTGATTGCTGAAAAAGAAGTGGAAGGAACAGTTGATGGTAGAATAGGCAAGAATAAGAGTGAAGGCGCAGGGGATGAAGCACGGTGATTGGCTGCCAAAAGTTGCAC
Source organism: Aureobasidium melanogenum CBS 110374 (assembly GCF_000721775.1). Taxonomy (NCBI): domain Eukaryota; kingdom Fungi; phylum Ascomycota; class Dothideomycetes; order Dothideales; family Saccotheciaceae; genus Aureobasidium; species Aureobasidium melanogenum. The sequence goes on along the minus strand of NW_024470054.1, from coordinate 143,310 downwards.
TTTCCTAACTGGAGCTTTGCGACACGTCCATTTGGAGCTGTCGACTTGTCGATTTATTCTGCCCGGCCCAAAGCCAAAACACAAGCAAAAAACAAATCATAAACAGCTCGGCAGTGAGTAGAGGATCTCCGACTTTCCATGCCCTCTTGACGAGGATTGATTTCTCTGAAAGAACAAGGCGACGGCAATCTCAGCTGGTGTGCTGGCTCCATCGAACCTCGGTCTTTGCAGCAAAAAGTGGGCGCGTCATCGCAGACAGTTTTCTGGGGTGGTCAATTGAGCGAGTGAATCAACCCTTGGCCTCGATCAACAACACGGCTGCGACTCTCACTCGCTTCAACCATCGACACACCTTCTGTGTTGACTCCATCACATGCCACTCCGCCGCCAACTCCTCTGCTCCTCATTCCCACCGCAACATCACAGCCACAGCACAGCAATATGACGCGCGAACGCTACCTCAAGCAGTCGCTCGGCTCACAGTTCACCAACATCAAGAATGCGCGCATCCTAGTCGTCGGCGCCGGCGGAATTGGCTGCGAACTCCTGAAGAACCTCGTTTGCACTGGCTTCGGCGAGATCCACCTCGTTGATCTCGACACAATCGATCTCTCCAACCTCAACCGCCAATTCCTCTTTCGCCATGCCCACATCAAAAAGTCCAAAGCCTTGGTCGCCCGCGAGGCTGCCTCCAAGTTCAACCCCAACGTCAAGATCGAGGCGTACCATGCCAACATCAAAGACCCTCAATTCAACGTTGACTGGTTCCGCGACTTCGTCATCGTCTTCAACGCCCTCGACAACCTCGATGCCCGCCGTCACGTCAATCGCATGTGCCTTGCCGCAGACGTACCACTGATCGAGAGTGGTACTACTGGCTTCAATGGCCAGGTCCAGCCCATTCGCAAGCGCCTCACAGAATGCTACGACTGCGCCCCGAAAGAAACTCCCAAGTCATTCCCCGTCTGCACCATCCGAAGCACCCCGAGCCAACCTATTCACTGCATCGTCTGGGCAAAGAGCTATCTGTTCAACGAGCTGTTCGGCATCAGCGAGGATGAAGCATCAGATCTTGACCATACATCAGACGAGAATAACAAGGAGGAGATCGCCGAGTTGAAGAAGGAGGCTGCTGCCCTGAAAGAGATTCGCGCATCTATGGGCTCAACAGAATTCCCACAAAAGGTCTTTGACAAGGTCTTTACCCAAGACATCAACCGATTGCTTGGTATGGAAGACATGTGGAAGACGCGCAAGCCTCCGACTGCTCTGGACTTCGAAGCCGTCAATGCCGCAGCCGCCAACGTCGACCGCGAGACGATAGCGGACGATCAAAAGAACTGGTCATTGGAAGAGAACTTCGCCGTCTTCTCCGACAGCCTGACCCGTTTGAGCGACCGCCTTGACAAGTTGCGAGCATCACAAGAGACTGGCGATGCTCCCCCAATCTTGACATTCGACAAGGACGACAGGGACACGCTCGACTTTGTGGCAGCTGCCGCCAACCTGCGATCCATCACCTTCGGTATTGAAACCAAGTCAGAGTTCGACATCAAGCAGATGGCTGGCAACATTATCCCTGCCATTGCCACCACAAACGCTACCACAGCTGCTCTGTGTGTGCTAGAAGCCTTCAAGATTATGCGCGGTGATTGGGCCAAGGCGAAGATGGTCTTCCTGACCAAATCGACCGAACGCGTTATCAACAAGGAGTCGTTGCGTCCACCCAGACCCGACTGTGGTGTTTGCGCCACTGCCTACGCTAGACTGGTCATCAACACCGACAAGACAACCCTCAAAACCTTCGTCGAAGAGGTTCTGGTTCGCAAGCTTGGCTACAAGGAAGATGAAGTCGAGGTCAGCAACAACGGCGGAGTCTGGTACGATCCAGACATGGCAATGGACGACAACGAGAATCTCGAGAAGACATTGAACGATCTCGGCATGGTCAGCAACTCAACTGTTCTCGTTCGTGGCGAGGACGATGAGGGCGAGCGCGTCAACCTTGAGCTTTCGATTTTCAATATGTATGTTCTTGACCATGTCCCCACGACTGATTTCACTTATAACTGACCTGTTTCCAGGGAACTTGATCAATCCACAGCCGCCACAACCGAGTCCTTCACCCTCATGCCCGATCTTCAGACCATCCCCAAGAAGACTCCCGCTCCTACCGCAACAACGACTGACTCCGGATCATCCAACGGACACAACCTTCCTACCCGTACATCTACCAAGCGTACTGCTGATGATGCTGACTTGGACGCTGGAGAAACCGAGGCTGAACAGATCGCCAAGCGCGGCAAGGTCGCCGAGGAGAACAATGCCATCGTCGTCGATGATGATGGTGCTATTATGCTGGATTGAGCAATTGGCTACCACCACGTTCTTCCAGTCTCGCTTTCCAACTCTGTACATCTGGGTTTTGACATTACAGGGGACAAGCTAAAAGATGAGGATTTTCCTCTTTGATTTTCTCTTGCAAAAGGCGTTCAGTGATCTTTATTCTAGAAGGAGGGTTCAAAACTATTCCTTTCTTCACCAGTATACCCCTATACAACAGACCTCTCTTTGGAAGAGATCTTTTCACGTAGTCTACAATACCAACTGGCTGGCAGCAATAGGCTGTTTCGAGCAAGGAACCAGGCGCAAATCTCAAGTCACAAATCTGTTCATATCAGACGTCACTTCTTTACATCATCACTTAGAAGCTATATGTGCATGCAGCTCTTCAAGCCCTCTCATTACTCAGCCTGCATGCCTGAAGGAAGAAAGTACCGAGACACCAGGTCGTGGCGTAAGGCTGCCTCTGCCATCACATCGTCTATCGATATGACGCCCGGTATGCTGAACGGCAGAGAAACAGTCTCGGCAAACAGCGATAGCATCGTGAAACGAAAACGCTCTTGCGAGAGCGGTGGACGCACCATGTCAGGTATTGCATGTATAGCCTGGCTTGCCTACACATACGGATTCCAACAGATCCGGCGTGTCTTTACGTCGTTAGTAGAGAAGCAAGCAGATGTTCGGTGGTGGATGTTTTGAGTTCAAGCCACCATGGCGGGCCAAAACCCCTAAGCATCACCCTGAAACACATAGCTTTGCTCGAGAACCACAAAACATCTATCAAATGCAGATCTGTAATCCTTCTGCGGAAAAGTGATGAGCAGATCAACAGTGACCTCGCAAGACCAGGCAGTTGTGAGGTACAAAGTAGACACTCTGGCCCGGCACAGTATTCGCGCAATTGCTATTCCAGTACCCCCGGGAAGCCAGACCGTTGTTCAGGAGCAGGAGGTGAGTTCGCCGTTGTGTATCGATTGTACTGCACACCTTGCAAAACGTGCCTGCAAAGAGCAGAAGCATCACGATCCCTGGCGGATGGCCGTCTCTCCTGAAGAACGGTGCAGCACAACAAGGAGTTCGTCCTCGTATCGTCGCTTTCGACGTTCTCGACCTCGCGTAGCGATTTTGTGTGGAGGATTTTCAGAAGATCGCCCGAGTCTGAAAATCACGTCGGAGGTTCGCCGTCCACGAGATCTTTCAGGCTCCAGCGCAATCTATTGCACCATCGCATCGGATCTTCATTTCATAGCGTGACTCGGTACTCTACTCAGGCGAGTTTTGTGTTGGTGGAGAGGGAAAAGATTGAGTTTGGTGCCTGGGCTATCACCTCCCGCACCAATCAAGGGACCAAAGCCCCTGGCGCTTGCTCGGCACGCCATGCACAGACCTCAGAAGCGCCCTTTCGACTTCATCCATCCAACCTGCTGCGGTTCATCACCTCCCCCAAGGCATCCTCGCCCCTCTTTTTGACAGTGGCGCCGTAATTACAATCTCGAGTCCATACCGTTTCCGACCAGAACGCGCTTGCATAACGGTAAGTGGGCTGCGGTAGTCATGACTCCAACTCGGTAGGTTCACACAGGCACGACTCGGGAATGGGGGAGATTTGGTGCCTACCTTTTATCTATGGCCGTTTCCCTCTCATCTGCTTCTTCTCCTGCTATACACTCATTTTTATCACCTATCTTGTGCTCGGTTTTCCTTGCAGCCGGTCGCGGTTGTTGTTCACTTTCCTTTAAGCAAACTGTGTTTGCGTCCTCTCATTTCGGCTTTAAGCTGTTATACACTCTTTCTTATACGATATACCCGTCCGTTGTTTGATTACACCATACCGTTATCGTTATCTCAGAGTCGATATGCGTACATCATCTGCTATCACCAGCACTGCAGCTGCAGTAGCTGCCTTCTCGGGTCTTGCATCTGCTTTCACCGCCAGCGCAAAGACCAACGTCGTCACATACTGGGGACAGGGTCCCAACCAAGGTAGTCTTCAGGATGTCTGCAAGAACCCCAACGTCGACATCGTCAGCATTGGCTTCATCAATGTCTTCCCTGACCAAGGAGCTGGTGGCTGGCCTGGCTCAAACTTCGGCAATGCTTGTGGCAGCGAGACCTACACTTACAATGGCACAAAAACTCAGCTCTACTCCAACTGCCCCGATATTGGTACCGACATCGCTATCTGTCAACAACTCTATGGCAAGAAGGTTCTTCTTTCAATCGGTGGTGGATACCCTACAAACTACTTTATCAAGAACGACGCTAGTGCTGTGAACTTCGCCGAGTTCCTTTGGGGTGCTTTCGGACCTGTCAAGAGCGAGTGGACCTCGACTGGTGGCCCTCGTCCTTTCGGCACTGCTGTTGTCGATGGTTTCGATTTCGATATTGAGAGCGAGCTCTCATCCGCTCCTGTCGTTGACGGCAGAGCTCTCACCAACTACAAGACCAACGGCTACGTCAAGATGATCACTACCTTCAAGAACACTCTCTACCCCCAGGATTCTATGAAGCCTTACTACATCTCTGGTGCTCCTCAATGCATCGTTCCCGATGCTCACTTTGCCAGTGTTGTCGAGAATGCTTGGTTCGATTTCCTCTTCATCCAGTACTACAACACTGCTGCTTGCTCTGCTCGCCAGGCTATCTCTTCTGGCACCTTCAAGGGTTACAACGACTGGACTGGCGTTCAGTCTAAGAACGCTGACATCAAGCTCTACGTTGGTCTTCCTGGAAGCACTGCCGCCGCGAGCGATGCTAGCTACTATCTGCAGCCTTCTGAGGTCAAGACCCTTATCAGCAAGGTTTACAGCAACGCCAGATTCGGTGGTATCATGGTCTGGGAGTCTACTTACGCTGGCAACAATGTCATTTGCAACAGAAACTACCTCACCTGGATGAAGCAGATCCTTACCGCTCAGGCTGACGGCACTTCTCTCAACACCGCCACAAACCCTTGCCCTGCTGCACCCGTCTCCAAGGACGGCACTTGCGGTGGCTACAACGGATACACTTGCGCTGGCTCAGCCTTCGGTTCATGCTGCTCTCAGTACGGATACTGCGGCTCTACCACTGACTACTGCAGCACTGCCAACTGTGCACCCAAGTTTGGAAAGTGCGGCACTCAGCTCTCCTCCAGCTCTTCCAAGAAGACCTCTTCTTCTACCCTTAAGATCTCTTCTTCTTCCAAGAAGGCTTCTTCCGCCTCTACTAAGTACGCCACGGTTTCTCGCGCTGCAAAGTTCGGCGCTGGTGAGAACAACTCTACTCTTCTCGCCGGCACTGCTCCTGCATCTGCCATCATCGCCCCTCTCGGAACTGGCATTGCCGCCGCCGCCGGAACTGGTGGTCTGATCGGAACTGGTGCCACCGTCGTCGTTCCTCAGACCATCTATGGAACCGCCCCTGTTTCTGCTGCCAAGGTCCTTCCTTCCGCTGGCTTCCCTCAGGTCGCTCCTTACTCCAACTCGACTGGCAAGTTTGGTAACGCTGCCGCCAACGCCAACAATGCAAACGGCGCCGGTGCTGTTCAAGTCATTGACACCACTGTCTATGTTACCCGTACTTACTACCAGACTCAAATCCAGACGGTCACTGGTACTAATGCTCAGGGTGCTGAGACTACCGAGTATGTCACCAAGACCATCAACCAGTACACCACTGTTACCGCTGTTCCTACTCAAGTCGCCGCACCCAACTCTGGCAACTCTGACCCTTCGGACCCCTCGGAATCTGTACAGATCATTGACACCACCGTCTTCGTGACTCGTACGTACTACCAGACTCAGGTCCAGCCTGTCACTCGCACCAACCCTCAAGGCGCCGAGACCACCGAGTACGTGACCAAGACTGTCAGCGTTTACACTACTGTCACTCCTGTTGTTACTCAGGTCGCCACTCCCAAGAAGGCCAACGCTGGAAGCTCTTACGGCTCATCCGACTGGACTGTCGCTGACCAGAGCGGCAAGACCTCTAATGATGACACCATGCCCGCTGCTGGAAACGACCCAAGATACAGCGCTGTCACCGAGACCGTCTACAGCACCCTCTTCGTCACTGCCACTATCCGCGAATCAGTTGTGACATACACAACTTCGTACCCCATCTCCACCATCGTCAACTACGCACCCACCAACACCGACAGCATGTCTACTACAACAACCACTGTCAAGACCACAAAGACATTCACCGAGACCGTTCGTGTTGGTGGTTCAGCTGCACCTTTCGCCTTCAACAACGCCACTGCCAACGTCTTTGCTCCCAGCGGTACTGCCATCGTCAATGCCGCATACACACCTGTCTCTGTAGAGTCCTCTGCCTCCTCATCCGCCGCCTCTTCACCCTCAGCTTCCCAGGTCGTTGTCTACCAGACTCAGACCGTCGTTGCTGTAGCCCAGGAGACCGGCACCGCATCTGTTGCCATCGCAGCTGGCCCCACCGCTGGCACTACATCCAACAGCCGTATCCACGGCTCTTCCAGCAACACAACTGCTTACGAGCGCTCGGCTATGCAGATGGAGATGAAGGCTGTAGCCCAAGGTGCTGCCGACAACGTTCACACTGACATTGGCCTTTGTGTCTTGGCACTCTTCATCGGTGCCTTCTTTGTCATTTAAGAAAGGAGCATCTCGTTGTTAGTGTTTGGGATCAAAAAGTTGTATATATCATGGCATGGTCGCAGGATAGAGGATCCCCCTCTGGACAGGGAGGTTTTTTGACGACCCCTTCTTCTATTTTCTTTGTAATTTTCTTTTGGATATCACTTTTGTTTATGTTTCTGCTGGGGGTGTTAAGAGACATCTTGATTGATGTGGCTCTCTTTTCTCATTGTATGTATGTTGATGAGCTTGATGCTTTGCATGGTGAATAGGTGTAGATAGTTTTTATGAGAATGAGTTTAGATTATGTTTGTTCCGCCTTGGGTCTTTTTCTCAAACAGTTTGTGGTGTAAAGCACTATTGATAGTCTCGCTGGTCGCTTCCCTTCCCGTCGCTGCAAACAGGTTAGCGTAAACATATTCATCATTTGTCTGGGATGTGCGCGGCAATCAGCAGCTGAATGATGTCTCGATATGCGACATGATGACTTGCGCACTAGAAAGCCAGCGAGACGGCGCCAAATTCATGAGACAAGGTCTCATGATGTGTAAGACCGAGTCTCTGTCTTAGCAAAAACTTCCGACTGGCGGCAGCCATGAATGCTGCTACTCAGTCATGTCTCGACACGCAACACGATTGAAGCACGGACAAATGTAGCAGATTGTCTGTTATTGAACATGCAGTCAAGCGACATGAAATATGTACAAGCACGCCCCTAATCCAGCGGTATCACATCTTTGTCCATCTCTTTCTCTCCCCCTGCTGCAGTCACGAAGAACCAACCACCTTTCCACTCAAGAAAGTAGGAGCCTTGTCTGCAAAGTTCTTGACATCATCCATGACGGTGCTGACGGTATCCGAAGTCAAGGCCTTCTTGGAGCTGTCCTCAGACTCCCATTCGAGAATGGCTTGGACGCAGTATTCGCTGTCGTCGGGGAATTGGACGACGGACCAGCCCTTGAGGCCGAATTGGCTCCAGTTCTTGTAGACGAGGGGCATGTGGGTTGAGAGGTAGTAGTCCATGTTGAACTTGGTACCCTTGGGGTAGATGACCTGCAAGGTGTGTCAGTTGCTGTCATGATCCGGACGGAGGGTGAGGGGGCTTTACGGAAGAGCTTCCAGCAGGCATTGTGATATGTTGATTGTCTGTGTAATTGAGACTGTGGTATGGAGGTTTCAAGGTCTAAGTGGAAGGAACGAGTTGGTGACAGCAAAAGTGGGGTGGAGCATGGCATGACGCGGGGTAATCTAAAGCTTACAAATGCCCCTCACCAAAGGAACTGCCCACCCTGTCCGACTATCCTTGCATCCTTCAATTGACTTCCACTCGTCCTTGACCCCTGTAAAGCAGCTCAGCTTATCTGCATACCTCATACTACTTAGTTCGGTAGAGTGGCATACCAACACCGGATGTTCATCGCTTTCTGTATCTTCGCTTTCTAAAATCCGATACGCCCGTGGATAGATTGACGCTCGGCAAATATACCCAGCATCGCCTCGGCAGTGTCTTTCTTCAACCAGTCCGGCCGAGCATCACAAAAAGCTCCAACAAGGCTCGAGTTTGATGAACAGTGATACATGGTATCGTTTTAGCTGCCTTCTCGAAGCTCCAGTAGACTCCAGTCTCGGTGCCATCAGACACTGGCAATATGTTCACGCCGAGAGAAGAAGAGTAGATCGTCTTCTATGCACCATCTACAGCGATTTCGATCAAGACGACGACATTGTTACTTTGGAAGCCGATCAAGAAGCTTTCATTCAAGACCTGTATCGTCATCTCGAAGACGTCTACAAGACTTACCAACGAGGCGATCACTCCAAGTTCGCCGCTTCAGACGCACCTGCACTACCGATATGGCTTCATCCTCTCATACCATCTCATACCAAGGTCGCCTTCAAAGAATGGCGTCAGCAATGCTGGACCCTGTCTGAGAATCCTGAACTGATTGGACAGTTACCACGACCTCCATCAATCTCCTGCTCGAGAATTGGCTGCGACAATGCTCTTGCATGCTTCGGCACCTGTGTACACAGCCTGGAAAGACTTTATCGCAGTGCTGAACTTAGTCACAAAGACTTGGTCAAGGAGCGAAATTTCTGGCATCCGGATCGTTGGAGCAGAGTACCTCAGCCTCACAGGCAACAAGTAGAACGGATGGCGATACTGGTTTTCCAGACGATCCAGCCACTTTGCGACGAATTCAAATGATGGTCATGAGTTTTCAGATTGAGTTCGCTCGAAAGTCTCGTTCGCTACGTCTCTAAGTACGATTCGTAAAGGAGTCCGCTTCTGCTGTGATTCGGGTTGACAACAACGGAGATGGTTCTTGCTGCAATATCTGCTCGCACGGTCTTGGTCCTCTTCTGCCTCGCTGTCCACTTCCATGGCATTGGTCTCAAAGTCATACGGCAGGATCCATGTACTCAGCAGCCAGTCTCAAAAGCCAGCTCCTTATGCCCCTGATGTCCCAGTAAAGACAATAGATAACGACAAGCCAGCCTGTAGCAGTGGGGTTGCGAAAGAAGTGGATCCAGACGGCGAGGATCATCATATCGACAAGATTCATGGTTGCGAGTGGTCAGGAATCTGTGACTGGTGAGTAAAAAGGTAAGTGAAAGCGGGAGAGATGGACAGAGGGAGAATATGACATACCTGTGGGTTGCTCGAGCAAGAAAAAGGGAGTGTTGGTTTTGATGTTGATATGGTTTCTGGTGGGTTGATGGTTGGAAAGTGGCCACTACTGGTATGACTTCTGATCTGAACAGTTTTGAGCCTTTAATGAGGAGATAAATGAGTTGATGGAGCAATGCGACGAACATGAAGGTAATGTGCTCTGCGTTTGTAGTTGAATGGCTGTTTGCCGACAAACGCAAACGCGTTTCTTGTTGCGCGTTATCAAGAGCACAAGTTTTGATGGTTTGAAAAAGTGTTGTTTGACTTTTCTCGATGTCGTGTCGCCTCTCAGTGGACAATGTCCTGTTTTCTGATGATATTGTGCATTTTTATAGCTACGCGTGAAGAGTGGAAGCAAGCCGAAGTATCAACCTACTTTGCGAAACGAACTCGAGAGCCCCTTCCCCAGCAGTAGGTAGACACGGCGCGCATCACGTTGATCATCTGCTTATTGTCTTCGTAGCGGAGATCATAGACATCGTTGGAGAGGGAGGCACACCAAGGTTGCGGCCGCCGATGTGGTGGACGATCTCTTCCAGCTCCTCCTCCTCGAGCCCCTTGCCGGACTCAGCACGCTTCTTGCAACAGAACAAGGTGACGGCAACAGCAGCGCGCAGGTTCGAATGCAGTCCAAAAAGGCTTGCCACTCTGCCCAGATCCTCCAGCTCTTCCCTGCTGAACGGCACAGTAGAAACCGGCAGTGCAAATCTGTTAGCACCCCATGCTTGGACATGGTTTCTCAACGTCGGCAGATAATTGGTCAACCCTGCCTGACAGAGAGATTTGAATGGGACTGCCTTGTAGTGTCTTCCGTCGACGATTCCATGCACGAGGTATTCCCAATCATACATTTCGTAGTCCGGAGAACGACCAGGTGCTGATTTTTCAAATATCGCTAAATCAGGCACCCAGAACATGCTGTTTCCGTTTTCCTCCTGGAGCCCTAGCGTGTCGATGATAGCGATATAGGCGCTTTCCCTCTCACTTGTGGCGTAGTGTAAGACAAATCGAGGAGACGCAGACCATGACGAGAATTCTGTGGCGATATGATTACCGCTGAGATGGCTGGTGGTCATGTCGATGAATCCTTGAATGGACATGTCGTAGACGCTGTTGTGGCCAGCACCATTCAGAAACGCAAGGGGTGTGATCTTTTCTGTTGTGTTCAACTGTCGGTTGCCGCCAGATTGTGGGTGCCACATCCTGAAGAGGTATCTTGGGACTTTTTTGGTGCACTCTGTGCAGATCTTCTGGTCAATACGCAAGTCAAACAGGTAAAGGGATCATCTCACCTCGCAGTTTTGATTCCAGGACTTTATCCTCGCGCAAGATCTTTGATTCTGGTTCATCAGAGGCAGGCTCCTTGCTATGGCCCTTGATTCGATCGAGCAAAGACATGTTGAAGCCGATTGTCTCGAGAATGTTGTGTGCCGAGGGGCAGAAGACGACAAGAAGAAAAGAAAATTGCTATTGGATGGAGTGACCGTCTCCTGCACTTACATTTGCTATTCATCTCGAGTCGAAAGACCACGAAGACCAATCAGAAACTCCATAGCTAGTGAACGGTATACAGGCGCGGCTTTCGACGATGTTTTCGACGTCTTGGCCTATACGAGAAGCCGCACCTGTGGCTAGTGTCGAGTCGAACCAGCTATAACAATAATCGAGACATAGCTACAGACCGCTGACTCTAACCTCAAGAATTCATTAGCGAGATATAGTCTGCAGAACCACATCGTCTAAAGGTATCTCAAATGTTGCATATCTGCACATCATTAAACCCTCGTTGATAAGGGAAACAGGAGATATTACCCTTGTTCTTAGCTCTAGCACAACCAATGAAGGTAAAATAGTAAATGATGCTAGACTTGGATCTATTAGACTTAGTATTGAGAGCTCAGAGAGGGCATTCTTAGCACCAAGGATCAGGACGGTAGGGGTATAAGGCTGGTCAAGAACCTGCCTGAGAGATCAGGCATCATTGGTCTCGCTGATGGGAGCAGCCAATTCAGGAGCCTCAATGCTCGCCATCTGGGAGATGAGGATTTGGGCACTGGAGTAGTAGCCTCAGAATGTAGCCTGTAAATAAATTTGATGATTGTGTAAAGGAAGGGACGTGGTGACAGAAAGGCTAATCTTCGCCGTTGCGCAGGCAGAAAAGAAAATCTGACTCGAGGCCAAAAAATCTCCTCCGCCAGCGTCTTTCAATTTTCTTCTCACCGCAGCACGATGCCCTAAACCTCGCAACAATCATGAAAGCTTGCAATCCGTTCATGAGCTTTGCAAGTCCACTGGTCTAAGCAATTGTCTCATGGGGAAAGCAGGTCCCAGCGATCGCCAGACTGGGATATAGCTCTCGTGTGCTACAGCTTCATATATGCAAAAGTTTGGATGTTTTCCATCCAGCTTCGGAATCTAACCAGTTCCGGGATCAATTTCAAGGCGCTTTGGCGGAGTGGTTAACGCGATGCCCTGCTAAGGCATTTCCTTCGGGAGCGTGTGTTCGAATCACACAGGCGTCGATGCTTTTTGCTTCTTTTTGACCATGTCAAAGGGTAGAAGAAGTTGCAGCGCATCTTTTGAGCTAGTTTTCGTGTCGTTCGGTGCTTGGAATGTCGAGATATAATGGATCGAAATTTTGGTGGTGAAGCTTGGATACAGGTCGGAGCTCGGACGCCGAAACGCCGAGCTTGCTTGCGGCGGCGCGTGCAGCCATCACACCGCGATCAATCTCCTTTGCGTTCTCTCACTGTGAAGTTATTGATAGTCAGGGGTTGTGCATCATCTAATACTAGGTCATCATCAACAGAGACCCAACATTCATCTGTCGGATGATTTGAGACACCCAATTGGACTCCCCAGCTTGCTTTGTTGCCTCTTAACATCATGAACACTCCGATGCACCAGACTGCAAGATGTCTGCCACGATCTTTCGTGAACGGACTATCATTAATTCGCCGAGAGTTTTCGGTCAGCAGCCCGCTTGTCTCGTACAGCAATAACCCTGTGAAGCGGGCAGAGCAGCGGGAGTATATCAGGGCTTGGCTGAATAGGCGGCGAAAAGAAGATGAGGCCTGGCGCGAGGCTGAATTAAAAAGGAACGCCGCTTATAACCAGAAAGTAAATGCAGATCCTGTTTGGCGGGAGGCCAGGAAAGAACTCAAAAGAGTCCACGGAAGACAAAGATACCAGGACAAGCAAGTTTCTGGGAGAATGCGCTTTCGCTACTGGGTACGTCTTCCCGATATGTGGACTACATGATATAAATTGACTGGTTGTCTAGCTTACACACGGGAGCAAGAAACTCCGCGAAGGTCTTATCTGGAAGACACACGTCCCAATACTGTATAAAGACAAAGTCAAGCACACCTGTGTGGGTTGTGGTTATCCTCCGTGGGGAGGACTAAAACTTTGGTGTGAGTACTGCAAGTCTGTCCCCGAGCGTGACCAGGAGACTTCATAACAATTGAGTGCCTCAAAATCCGGCCATCTCAACCGCTATTATCCTACCCATCGTCAAAGTGGTGCTGACTGAGCCGTTCTCCATAACAGGGCAACAAATCTCGGATCCAAGTCAATACAAATGTCATGTTACTGTTCTCCGGATGTCTCCAAAGCAATGCCAGTTGGTTACGAGGATATGTTTTCGAGCTCAAGAACAAACTCCCAACCTGACCCTTCTGGTGCTGAGGTGCCAGTCTCAATGCCGCTTTCCGCCGAGGTCGAGCACACTGAAGACCAGCAAAAGAGTAGTTAGATCAGTCGAGTTTATCCGGCAGAGTGCAAGCCAGAATTTGACACCCAAGTGCTAGAGATGACCAGGACTTGGAAGATCAAGCCAACGGACAATAGATATTCTTTGCCGTGATGGCGGCCGGAGCCAACGTGCCCATCTCCTGGGATTTCTCCATTATTGCGCTCATCTCAAGCACACACATGCGACCTCTCCTACATTTCCAGGAGAGTCCAATCATCTCCCATACCAACCCAATTCGCCCCCCTACCCAATCCTCTTCCTCTCCTTCTTCCTCACCCAAACTCCCTCCTCCCCATCTTCCCCTTTCCTCACCTCAACCTCATACAACCCCAATTTGTATCTCCCCGTATCCGCCTCCCCCGTGAACAAATCAAACATCCACCCATGCTTCGGACACGTTATCCCCGTACTCAACACAATTCCAAAGTCCTCGATGTCTGAGAGACTGGCTCTGGTCATTGGATACCCTTGATGCGGACACGCTGCTTCTATCGCGTGGAATTTTTCTTTGTAGCGGAATACCAAGACGGAGTTTGTAGATGCGTCTTGAATTGGTGTTTCGGATAGTGTTGAAGTGGAGGAGTCTGCAGAGGGCTTTGTGAATGTTTTGCAGGGTTGAGGGGTATCAGAAGGTGGATCCCAGGGGTCAGGAATGGGGTTGCAGAGGCGTGTTTTGTTGTCTTCTGCTCGTGAGATGTTGGGGAATGAGGAGGCTAGACCTGCGTATAGCCATGGATTTTTGTTCGCCATTGATTATGATATTGATATTAATCCTTGGTTGTAAATAAAGTGACTCACGTGGTTAGCATGAGGACGAGACAGGAGGGACGTTGCTTATGTAAGCACATGCGGGCGCTAGTCGGACCTTAAATTTCCATAGAACTTCCCATTGAGGTATCTTGCTATGCCATGCTAGGATGTCTCGGTTCCTGCATCTATCATCTATCTCCTGTGTTCCGTTTGGTGCCATCTATAGAAATAACACCCTCTTTCCTTGTCGATGTCCACCCTCTTCTCTCCTGCATCCTCACCAACCTCCTCCGATAAGCCTCAAACCACTCTTTCGTATGCCCTTCCACTTTATCCTCTTCTTTTCTCCCCTGATTCACAATCGCCATCATCTCCCTCGCGTACACAATCTCACCTTCATCATCTTTCAAAGAATGCAATTTCCTTCCTACACCCTTCCTCTTTACCCTCTCTCCATACTCTTTCCTCATCTCTTTCTCGCTCGGTAGGTTTGCAGATCCAGCAAATATTGCAGCTACAGCCATTGCTTGAAACTCGAAAAGTGAAAAAGTTGCGACGTGGTAGGGGACGCCTATAAATGCGAGTGTAGGGTCTGGGATGTAGAAAATGTCTTTGTGGAGGTTATGGGTTACTTGTCCTGTAGTAACGAGTGTGGTTTCTGAAGCTTGGTTGGGAAGTAAATCATCGCCGTGGAGATGAGATAGAAATGGATAGGACATGTGGTAGCCTGTTGCGAGGATGATGTGGTGGATGTTGGTGATCGTGTCGTTGGAGGCCAAGACGATGCTGCCTGTGAGTGTATCCTCATCTCTAAGTTCGGAAATAGAGATAAGCGGGGAGAATCCAGCAATAGCCCCAATCCGAGTACAGTTACCCGGTAACATCGAAGGCAGAAGATCATACTCCCCACCTCGACTAGATTGCCAGACTTTATTCGCAACACCACCTAACTCGCGGCAGATATCCGTACTCGAGACTCCAGCACCAATCACCAAGACATTCTTCCCTGTGAAAAGTGCAGGCGAGCGATAGGATTTTGAATGCGAGATGCGTGTTGGGAAAGCGGTTTTCCAAGCGCTGAGATTGGGATATGAGGGGATGTTGGGGGCGTGGTAATGTCCACTTGCCACTATGACCGCATCGAAAAGCTGCAACTTCCTCATCAACATTGTGCACTTTTCGATTCTGGGTCGAGGTTCTGGTACTCACCTGTACTGATTCTCGAACTTCCTTTTCACCATCTTCGTCAACCAACTTTGCAGTGCTGACTTCCCACTTCCCTCCTTTCTTCTCAACCCTAGTCACGCGAGTGCGAAAAGAGATCAACGGAAGGATGTTGTTGGCAGCAGCTGTGTCTTGGATATACGTCGCCAACACATCATGAGGCACAAAATCAGGAGTCTCTGGCTTCCAATCGTGGGTACGCAATTCCATCTCTGGAGTAGAGACGTTGTTGTGAAGGCCTTGGTAACATGGCCTATCAGCAGTCAGTCAAGCCACCGAGAAGAGGGTTGATTGATTAAGTAGACATACCCGGGCGGCGCATGCAAGATCTCCAACTCCTTGGTATTTGGAGGAGGTTTCAAAGCGGGATAGTCATGGTCTACAGGACTATCTCTGCGAATTTTACGACCTTTGGACTCGAGAAGAGAATCAAAGATAGGTGAATCTCCCACCGAAGGTAAGGTCGCTGGATAAGATGGTTCTAAGGCCGTGCGAGGGTCGTATACCCTATAGTTAAATTATCAGTTTGCATTCTCCGATGTATCGAGAATCCCAGCAAAGCGGAGTTCAGGAGGGTGAACATTACCAAACACCTCCAGAAACATCTCCTCTTTCGAATACTGTTACGTCCAATCCAGCGTTTCGGAGATGTATGGCAGAGGAAACACCACTAACGCCAGCACCAATGACAGCGACTGTTTTGACATCCATGGCAGCCAACACTCAGACTCAACTCAACACATACGGGCAAAAATCCGGAATCGACCACATGTTTATGGGAAACAAGCTTCAGGGCTCTGTAGCACGCAAGAACCCATTCTGCAGCGAAGGATGTCTTCGGGACGACAATACCCGCATTCACGCTGATAATAGTATTGTTGAGTGTTCACTGCAGCGAACAGGATCATTTTTAAATGTCGCAATAGCTTTGCAAAGTGATGTTAGTTGGATAGTCAGATAGGTGTGATGTTCTCAACTTCCAACCCCGCCTGTCACGTAAAAACGTACTTCGAGCACGCAATCGGAGAGACACCAAGATATGTAACTTTACTAGATCTCAGCGCAAGTCAATTAAACAAATGCAATTCTCGTATTTGAAAACGATTTGAACAAGAAGAAGGCTGTTTCTCGCTGGTTCTTCCGCTTGTCCCTGATCGCTTAGCGTCAATCTGACTGAGGAAATCTGCATGAGCGATACTAGTCTTTCGCAATACGAGAAATTTGAGTCGACTGAAGATCAGGTCAAAGAGTTTTCATCAGGTAGCGCAAAGAGGTCTGAGGATGACTGTCTCTTCCTTCAAAGACAGCAGTATTGATAAAGGTAAATGTTTGTTCATTAATAGATTCCAATACGCATTAGGGGTCGTTCTTTCCAAGAATCTAGTCTCTGCTATCATCATGATTGATCTCAGTAGCCACCTCCTTGGTAATATCCAGACGAGTGTCCTTGACCGTAACCAGGAGGAGGACCTTGACCATATCCCTGTTGCTGATCATAGCCACCATGCTGCCCGTGAGGGGGAGCACCGTACTGACCCCCATACTGCTGAGGTGGTCCAGGAGGTGCTCCGTAGGGAACCTCATAGCCTTGCTGATAGGCACTAGGATAAGCTGATGGGTCGTTGTTGGCGAACCCTGCAGGAGGAGGTTGCTGATAAGGTTGTTGATACTGCTGGTTGTAATCAGCGGGTGGAGGTGCACCCCAACTGCCGTGTGAAGCAGGTTGACCATAGTTTGACTGCTGAGGCGTACCAGACGCATCCATGTCGCGCTGCGGTTGACCCATGCCAAAGACGTTTTGCATATCACCAGGGCCACCGTGGGACGAGAGATGAGGATTTGCGCCGCCTGTGTGGTTGTGTCCAGCCTTGACACTCTCAGAGCTAAGGACTCTGTCTAGATCCCGACCACCGTCTGGACGCGAACGAGCCCAGTTTTCGACGACAGCGAACATGTTCTTCTGAATCTCGCAGTGAGGATCACGGATCGCAGGATGGTGGAAGGCACGAAGGACATCGTTGAGTACCTCGTCCTCAGGCACATCTGGATGGTCGAAAGCATAGATGACACGAGGTGCCACGTATTGTAGGATACAAGCAGCCACTTTACCAGCGGGCTCGTTCAGAATGTTGCTGAAATGGTCCTTCGAAAGTAAAGAATGGGTAGGGTCGGTGCTGAAGGGATCAGTCCAAACCTCATATTGATGCTTACCACTGGCCTCGACCACACTGGTGCTGCCTTGCTTGAGACTGTTGGAAGCGGCAGCGATCAGAGGGGTGATGTAAGGTGCAAGGAGACCCATGACTGTCAACGTGACCTTCTCGGTAATCTTCTCAATGAGACTTTCGAGACCAGGGATCTTGGAGACGATATTGCTGATGCTACGAACAACATTGTCGCGGAAGACGAGAATTGGGTAGATCTTTGCGACGATTGCCTGGGGATCAGCAGCGCCGTTGGCAGACGCGACTGGATTCCATGCACGGTCTTGACTGTAGCCACCGTCATCGAAGCCACGAGCACCTGCACCAGCATTCTGAGCAGCATATTGGTCCGACTCAGCCTGCAGACGAACAGCTTCTTGGCAGAGAGAACTTGTACCTGGCACTTTTGACAACAAGCTGACAAGGCCAGACACCTCTCCTGCTAGACCGGATCCGGAGCGCTTTCCCTCCGCCGAAGCGTTGTTCAGAGCACTTTGCATCTCATCAACTTCGCTCTGGGTGACATGATCGGTAGCTTCTCCAAGGACGGAGTGCATGAAATCGACACCACCGAAAGTTCCAGTGACCAAAGGGAAGACACGCTTGCCACGGAGATTGATCTCAGTATTCACACCGACATGAGGAAACACGCTGTTGTGACCAAGCTCACGAAGAGCCAGCTCAGTATAATTGGTGTGAGCACCGAAGTCCTGTAGGCAGAGACGAGTCAGCAACGAGCACATGACGCGGCTTAAGGTTTACTGACCTCCATACAATGAAGAGCTTGACCAAGACAGCGGAGTGCTTCGCACAGGTCTTTCTCGTCACCCTTATTTGCGCCGTGAGTATACATGCGTCCAAAGTGAATGGCTCGCTTTAAGCTATATCTGACATAGCCTGAGGAAGTGGCCCAGCCACCACGCTCGTTGGCGATGTAGTTCTTCATTCCAGTGTCGGGGTCAATCGCGAGCTCCTCCGGTTGTACAGGACCACGAAGACGTTGATCATACTGTCTCGCGTCAACTAAAGACAAGGATAAGATTAGCATGTTTCTTGTGTACGGATGGTAGAACAGCTGCCAAAAGGCCACCTGACGACTGCCGGAGCCATCCGATGTTGGACCCATGCTAACTGCAGCCTATTCTTACGTACTATCGTCTGCGTAGTTTCTAGGATTATCAATGTGTTCCTCAGGGCGGTAGACACCAAGGCGTTCATCGGTGACCTCGAACTCTCCAGTAGCATAGCCAAAGCTCATGAAAGCCAGGACCCAGACCAGGATACGAATAGTGCTTGCAGGAACACCTTTCAAAGTGCCCACGTCAACAGCTTGACTGTAGTCACGAAGCCAGTTTCCAAAGTAGACACGCTGCAGATTATGGTCATCAACAAATGAAAAGCTAGCATGCCACAGCAATGAAGCCTACCTTGATCATCATTGAAGTCCATTTGTGCTTCTTTAGGCAGTCAACAGTCTTGAGCATGTCTTCAATGTCACCATGGCGCCAGTTCTTGCCTTCGATCTTGGAGATTGAAGCAATGTTGCCAGCGCCAAAGGCATGGGTAGGAGTTGCGAAGAGCAAGACTGCTACCAAGCATAGGAACAATAGCAATTTGGTATTTGCCATGATAAAAATTAGGATGCGGTGTGTGCGTATACAGATGTGAAAAGAGAACAAACAAAGGATGACGATGATGCAGGTGGGATGGATTTATATGAGGCTGAGCTCGAAGGATGGAGGGGCACAGGTGGCTGTGCGTTTCTTGTCAAGATCGACTACGAGTAATGCGCCACGAAGTGACTTTGATTCTATTCTGATTAGACTGCGGCAAGTGACTGTAAGATCACAGGGCAATTCAAAAAGTCTCTCGATGATTCAATGAGACGTGAGGATGATTACGAAAAGAGATGAAGAGAGGGCAGAGATAAGATGTGAGGCGCGTTGCGCGGAGCTGAAAACGCCAAGACCGTGATGATGATGGAGTTGCAGGGACTTTTTTGGATTCCAGCGGCGACTCTTTGAACCACTCAAGAGTCTTTCTTGACTTTTCGACGGCACCCACTCTATCGTTCCAGTCGCACTCATTGTCCGGTCGTACCTCGAACTATCTCGACCGCTCTTGAACATCAGACATATCACACCCGCCGAATACCCCCGAGTGACAAGATGTCTGACAGAAGATCCGGCGACGAGTCGCGCGCAAAGCGTCAAAAGATGGAATCCGACCCTGCCTCGAACCCTTACCTTGCTCACATGAACCACGACGAAGACAATGTCTATTCCAACGGAAGATCCAGAGGAAGCGGAACCGACGGTCTCACCCACCTCAAGCGCCACACCACTACCGCCGCCCAAGCAGCAAAGGCCGAGGACGGTCCTTCCAATCCTTTCAATGGCAACAACCTCTCAGAGCGCTACTTTGGCATCCTGAAGACTCGCAGAAACCTGCCTGTCCACGCTCAAAGGTATGCCCTTCTATTCGCAGCCAACCGTGTCACTTGCTAACCAGGCGCGCAGAGATGAGTTCCTCCAAATGTTCCAGCAAACCCAAATTCTCGTCTTCGTCGGTGAGACTGGTTCAGGAAAGACGACACAAATCCCCCAATTCGTCCTCTACGATGATCTCCCACACCAGCAGGGCAAGATGGTCGCTTGTACCCAGCCTCGTCGTGTCGCTGCCATGTCCGTCGCCCAGCGTGTCGCTCAAGAGATGGATGTCACTCTCGGTCAGGAAGTTGGTTACAGCATTCGTTTCGAGGACATGACTTCGCAAAACACCATTCTCAAGTACATGACTGATGGTATGCTTCTGCGTGAAGCCATGAACGACCACAACCTCAGCCGCTACAGCACTATCATTCTCGATGAAGCTCACGAGCGTACTCTTGCCACCGATATCCTCATGGGTCTTCTCAAGGAGGTCGCTCAGCGCAGACCCGACCTGAAGATCATCATCATGTCCGCTACTCTGGATGCCGAAAAGTTCCAGAAGTACTTCAACGATGCCCCTCTGCTTGCCGTTCCTGGTCGTACCCACCCCGTCGAGATTTTCTATACCGCCGAACCCGAGAGAGACTACGTCGAAGCCGCTATTCGCACCGTTCTCCAGATTCACGCCACCGAGCCCGAAGGTGATATTCTTCTCTTCTTGACTGGTGAAGAGGAGATTGAAGATGCTTGCAGAAAGATTAGTTTAGAGTCAGACGAGATGATCAGAGAAGCAGATGCAGGCCCACTCAAGGTCTACCCTCTGTACGGTTCTCTGCCCCCAGCCCAACAACAGCGCATCTTTGACCCTGCCCCTGCACCTTTCCGTGCTGGTGGTCGTCCTGGTCGCAAGGTCATCATTTCTACCAACATTGCCGAAACTTCGCTCACTATCGATGGCATCGTCTACGTTATCGACCCCGGATTCAGCAAGCAGAAGGTCTACAACCCCAGAATCAGAGTCGAGTCTCTGCTCGTTTCGCCTATTTCCAAGGCTTCAGCTCAACAGCGTGCTGGTCGTGCTGGACGTACCAAGCCTGGAAAGGCTTTCCGTCTCTACACCGAGGCCGCATTCAAGAAAGAGCTCATTGACCAATCATACCCTGAAGTTCTGCGTTCAAACCTGTCATCAACAGTTCTGGAATTGAAGAAGCTTGGTATCGACGACTTGGTACATTTCGACCTTATGGATCCTCCTGCACCCGAGACTCTTATGCGTGCTTTGGAAGAGCTCAACTACCTGGCATGTCTTGATGATGAGGGTGAGCTGACCGAGCTTGGTCGCCTGGCTTCAGAGTTCCCTCTCGACCCTGCCCTTGCAGTCATGCTCATCTCATCGCCTGAGTTCTACTGCTCCAACGAAATCCTTTCCCTCACAGCACTTCTCTCAGTACCCAACATCTTCGTGCGACCAAACAGCGCTCGCAAGCGTGCCGATGAGATGAAGGACCTGTTTGCACACCCCGACGGTGACCATCTTACCATGCTCAACGTCTACCACGCCTTCAAGTCACCGGCAGCACAAGAGAACCCCAAGCAATGGTGTCACGATCACTTCTTGTCATACCGTGCTCTGCAGCAGGCCGACAATGTGCGCATGCAACTCAAGAGAATCATGGAGCGCAGCGAGATCGAGCTCATGTCGACACCATTCGAGGACAAGAAGTACTACGAGAACATCCGCAAGGCTCTGGTGTGTGGTTACTTCATGCAGTGTGCCAAGCAAGACTCTGGCAAGAAGCAGTACATCACAGTCAAGGATGAACAGACCGTCTTGTTGCACCCTTCGACAGTATTGGGCACCGAGAGCGAGTGGGTTCTGTACAATGAATTTGTGCTCACAACAAAGAACTACATCCGCACAGTGACTTCGGTGCGTCCTGAGTGGTTGTTGGACATTGCACCCAAGTACTACAACATTGAGGACTTCAAGAAGGGAGACATGAGAACATCACTGCAAAGAACAGCAGACAAGATGAGAAGGAAGGAGATGCTCGCTGCTGGCAAGCGTTAAAAGTTGAGATGTTTCTAGTATAGATTATTCCGGAAAGGTGGAGAGACAATTCATGATTTTCATTGTCTGGTTAACAGACGAAGTAAAGCCCTCGCATTACATTCCTCGGTCTTCTGTGAATCACATGCTTTTGTCTTTTGTGAAATGGTAGAAGCGACTGGATGTGGAAAAATGATTGACTTCACGAAAGCACGTGCGCGTGACGTGCCTCGGGCCAACTCTTCGCGTCTTCCGCGATCGAGAGCTTGAATGTTTGTCTAGAGCTTCATCCCATCAACACATTTCCTGGTCCTGGAGACATTCACGATGCCGACGACGATCGAGCAGGCTCTAATCACGCTGGTGCCGACTCTCAATTCTCTGCCGCAAGAACTCATCGATCTCTCGACTTCCCTCCTCGCTCAATCACGAAACAAAGCCTCCTCTCTAAAACCAGAAGAAGAAATTGGAAGAACATACACTTGCGCACACATCGCCGTCGACCGACTAAAACACCGTCTGGATATCGATAAAGTGGTTGCTAGACCACCTGTTGCGCCGCGCATCTACAAGAAACTATATGGATACTTGGATGCAGCGCTGAAAGAGCCTGCGACACCGAGGACGAATAGGCTCAAGGATGTGAGTACGACAGGGACGCCTGGAAGCGGAAGAGGAAGAAGAAGTGTGTTGGGTACACCTGTGGGTACGCCGTCCAAGACTCCTGCGAAGAGTGTCAAGAGTGCTGGTGTTACACCATCGAAGACTCCAGCTTCTGTTGCGAAAAGTGTGGACAGTGTTACAGGGTCCGGTAGACGGACGAGGTCAGCGAAAAAGGCTACAGAAGAGGAGGTCGTAATACAAGACTCGGAAGAAGAGAGACAGAGGGAGACGGCAAAAGATCAAGAGGAAGACAATCTGCCGGAACATGTACGTCCTATGGCTGAGGCCGTCTGCGATGCTCTCAATGTGCCACAGGCTACGCCACATGTTTGCGCTGCTCTGTCCGCCATTTTACCTCTACGAGGCTGGAAAGACACCCAGCCTGAACCAACTCCTCACTCCTCCGCAAAGAAGCGAAAACGAACATCCACAGACGGAGAAGAAGTCGCCGCGATTGAGGACTCCTCTACCATCACACCATCATCCCTTCCAGCCCTCATCGCAGCACTCTCTCTCGTCACGACGTTCACACTTCGCAACACAGTCATAGACGGCACAACCTACGCCACCGCCCGCTCCTCCGCCATCACCGCCCTCTCACCAAGTTCTCCTACACCAAAAGACGTCGATGCTTTCTTGCACGCCAGCAAAACAGAAGGCTGGCTCGAACTCCCCTGGTTCACCACTGTAAAAGCCTCAACCCTCCCTTCCATCCCTGCCTTACAAACCCCTAAGAAGAATAAACCACCCGCCAAGACTCCCTTACATCGAAAAGAGAAACATGCTCCACGGCCAGTGCAAAAAGATCTAGATATGGATACAGTGATGGAGGATGTGGATAAGGAGGCAGAAGAGGAAGATAGGGATAGACCTGGTGCGGGTTTGAGATCTGGATTGGGGACTATGTTTCAGGATTCCGTGGATTGGTTGAGTGGGGACAGGAGGAGAGCGTATAGGGTTTGGGAGAGAAAGGTGAGGGCTAGATGTGCAGAGATTGAGAGCAAAGCATGAGTGTCCACAATCTGCTCTTAGGTAGAGTGAGCCACCAACGGAGGCAGCGAAGCGAGAATTTCAAGCTTTAGAACAGATCCTTGAAGCGACGGGCCTTTCGAGCCTGCAGCACTCAATCTTTTCTAGTACTCAAGCAACAAGTCTCGATGATTTTTCAAATGTTTCAGAGGATCTACAAGTCTTCTACAGGCAGATTTGTAGCTTTACGATGTGTCCTTGTGGTTGACAGGGGAAGCACCCTGGCAGCAATGCGGCGCGTACTTGTCAGTATCTGTAGTTACGGCAGGCACGATCGGTCGCCCCGAATTTCGCGAATACCACTCGACCCTCGACACCAATGAGCAATAACCTTCTGCCATTGTATTCATTGATTGCTTTTCATTGCCGCCTACATCTTTCGAGAACATCGAGGCCATCTAGGTATCGTCACAATGGTGACGACAATCGCTCAGCTTGATGCGAATGTGGCCGTGAAGCTTTCCGCTTTCGGTCGCGAACAATCCTTTGTGTGGATCTGCATTCCTCAATCCTGCAGAGACCACCTTTGCCCCGACGATGCCGCTTGACAACTGGAGCCTGAAGAAGCATCCTCAAGACCCGATCAATGTGGCTGATATACAGCATATCGACTGCAAGAGTCGATTGAGAGCAACTCCGTCTCGCCATGGTGGTCCAACGACAGCTCCTTCTACAACCAAGTATATCTCGAAGAGCATCGATGATACTGTTGGAATCATGACTTCTTTGTGTGGATGTTCAACACATACACATCCGGATGCGGACATCTTCAAGCTGCTTTCGACCCAACACGCTTTCAGCACATATGGTGGCCAGCTCACAGGTCTTTCGACCTCTTTCTTCTTTCAACGAACAAGAGAGAGTGCCACCACTGCTGACATCAACTATTTCCTTACCCGTTTTACCATCTTGTCGAATGCTGTTCTTGTTTTCGGCTCTTTCGAATATCCTACATTACCTTTTTGTTTGCTTTAGAACGGAACGAGAGATATTGAAAAAGGTATACTCCATCCCTGACTGTAAAGACTGACAACAGTATGGCGGACCAAGGGAATCAAACCCCAAAATCCGGCTCGAACAAGCTGGCTCCCGAACAGGAGCCAGTAACACCAACATCTCCTGAAATCATCATCACTTCTGCTGAGGATTCGACCAAAGATGAAGAGGTTGAATCTGCCAAAGACTTGCTTCAAGCATCGCACGACACCGAAGACGACGGGGCATTGCCCAAGGTTCATTCTGAACCAGCAGCTGATGCCCAACCCGAGTTCGAGGAGGAGCCTTTGGTCTCCCCCGAGGATGACGAGTTCGAGGTCAGCGGAGAGGCTCTCGAAAGACCTGTCTCTCCCATCGAGGATGAAGAAGAAGATGAGAAGAGTGTAACATCTTCACGCTTCTCTGACTCTGACTCCGACGAAGAGGAAAGAAGAGGCCGCGCTCGCAGATCTTCGAGAGATCGATATATGTCCCCGTCCAGAACATTCATCACTCGCTTTGACAGCCAGGAAAAGCTTGAGAAGAAGGAATCTGACCGACGCCGCAGCAAAGAAGGACTTGCAAAAGGTGAGAGACGTCATACAACGAAATCGAGAAGTCCTCTTGCTATCAAATCTGTCACTCGCAAGGGTGATACTGTCATTGTCACCTCGCCCACACATGGTACCATCACTATCACGGACCCCAAGGTCGTTGAGGAGCTGGCAAATGGTCAGCTTAACCTGTCTCCTGTCAATAAAGCTCTTGACATCTCTCAGGATGCTCAAGATGCCATCCAGCGGGCCTTCGAGGAGCAAGAGATCCTGAAACTCGCCGAGTCTTACAAGAATGGGCCCAAGCATACTCCACCTCCTGTCCCTGCGCGCCCCGAGTCACCGCAGCTCGGCGTCTCAGCTGATGCAAAGACTCCGGTTCACAGCAACAACCCTGCCAGTCAGCACACGAGATTGCCAGGTGTCAGCGCCCCTGCCGAGACTGGTTATCTTCACCGTAGATCTGCTTCGAAGGAGCTCAGCGGCCAATTCTTGATGCAAAAGAGATATGACATGATTTATGGCGATCTGAGAAGACTTGCAGTCAACCCATCCCATCGTATCGCAGGATGGACCAAAGATGATCTCTGGAGCTTCATACGCACGCAGGATAACAAGATTCTTTCTATCTCTCAAGCCTTGCACAAGAACAAGTTGCAATCCGACATTCAGGGTATGGTCACTCTGCAAGACGAAAGAAATTTCGCGAGATCTGAGGTAGAGAGGATCAAATCTGAATTCGAGCTCCAAACGATCGCCAACGAGCAAAGAATCGCAGAGCTTGAGACTGAACTCGACAACGCCGAAGCCGAAAATGAACGTTTGCTAGCTGAGCAGACTATGAATGAGAGTCGCGAAGCCATTCTCAAGTCTCCCATCAAGCTTTCTGTCGAGGCCAGCGAAGCACTTGCCAAGGTTGAGAAGCATTTTGAACAGATCAATACGAAGCACGATGAAGTCTCCAAGGGTATGGATCAACTTCGTTCTCAGCTCGATCTTACGCAACAGCTCAAAGACGACAACAAGGAGCTTCGCCGTAATACGGAACTGTTGGAGAACCAGGTAGAGTTTTATGACCATCAGAACGAGAAGCTCAAGCATAGAATGGACGAACAGGAACTTGAGAACGACCAAATCACCAAAGCGTACAAGATGCTTCAGAAGGAGAATGCTCAGTTGACGGCTCGCGTTCAGACCTTGCAAGCTGCCAGACGCGACATCGAGGACGAGAATACTGAGCTCAAAATCCAACTTGACCTCTGCCAAACCACCAAATCAGAGCTCGAGGAAGATAAGCTCGTCGCTGCTCAACCTAAAGTGGGACCTGTCGACTCATTCTTCTCGACCTTCTCGACCAAAGGCATCGGATCGGAGGAAGAATCGCAAACTCTGAGAGACTCGAATTTGTCGCTCTCGGGCAAGAACTCTGCTCTTGAAAGACTGCTCGCTAGTACCAGAGAGGAGTCTCTCAAGTTCAGAGAATTGTATAACGCTGCCGAGGAACAACGAGTCTGGTCCTTCGCTCACTATGCAACGGTCAGAGAACCATGGCCTGTCGCAACCAGAGAGCATATCGCTCAACTGATTGTTAGCGTGGTCAACGAGAACCGAAAGCCTTCTGAAAAGTCTTCCAAACCTGCAGAAACTGCTCGCGATATCCAATTCGAGCGCACCGGACTTGTCGAGGATGCTCCTCTTCCTGACCTGCTTACCAGGGATCAAGTTGTCACATGGTTTGCCGCAGGTTTGGGAATATCCAAGATCTTCGAGGAAATCCGTGCTCTTGGTCTTGAACTCGACAAAGAGACTGAACAAGAGATTTTGCGTGTCCTCATTGAGCAAGGCTTGTGCTATGGTAACTACGACGTATTTTCTACTTTTGTCTTTGCGGACAGGCCTTTCTCTCGTAAGGAATTCATCGCTCGTCAAACCGATTTGATCACTGTCATGGACGGTCTGGAAAAGAAGATGATCAAGACAGAGACTGATCTCAAACTCGCAAAAGAGAAAGTGACCGAGCTTGAGCAGCAAGACCGCGAATTGTCCACCAAGTTAGAGGAACAAGACCACGACTTGGAGCAAGCCAGACAAGCTCTTGAGACATTCGAAACCTACCATGGTAACCCTGAAGGTGCTCTGGAAGAGTTGATCGAGCTTCGAGCTACACATGCCAACCTTCGTGAGGAGCTCAAGGAAGTCGAGGATGCCAACAAGGAGTTACAAAATCAGGTTGCATACTACGAAAAGGAGCTTGTTGAAGAACGCTCAGAGGCAGAGTCTGGGGGTGTTACTGTTAACGGCTCTACCGACCAAGGGACTTGCAACGTTTTGGCACACCGCGATCTCGAAGCAAGAATACATGATCTTGAGAAGCAGAACCAAGAGCTTGTTGCGTGCAGTAGAGATCAAGACGTGGCTGCTGCTCAGATGCCTAACTCTCCAGCATGTCCTCACTGTCACAAGATGAGAAGGACTATTGCAGATTTGAACCTGAAGCTCAGAAAAGCGAAGGGACAGGCTCTGGAAGATCGAGACAATGCTGGTTCTCCATCCTCCCCTCCAGGTGCATCTCCAACTTCCGAAGAAGCAGCTTCTGCAGAGCCTTACTGCAACGACTGTGCATATCTCTCCAAGCAATTTGGTGATGCCAGACGCCAGAACAAGGAGTTGGAAGAGAAGCTTAGACTCCGCAAGTACGAAATCCGTGGCTGCAACTACGAAACAGATGAGGCTCGACGTGATCTCGATGAGGCCAACGAACGGCTCCAACAGGCCCAGAACGATCTTGCCGACGCTCAGAAGGAGATTCAGAGACTTCGTGCTGAAGACAGTTCTGCATCCCCCGGCAGTACATCTACGGCACCAACATCAGCTGGTGGTGCCTCATTCAGGGACTCCGAAAAGGATGACCGTATCAAGGAGCTTGAAGCATTGCTTGAGAGATCTCAGCAATCCTTGAGTGAGAAGATCAGTGACCGCCTGATTGGAGAATGGGGAGCCAGAAAGCTCGCAGCTCCTCCTGCCGATAAAGAAAACGACCTTTGGGATTCCTTCAGTACCGAGGGCAATGCAAGCAAACTTGCCGCCGAAAAAGCACAGCTTCAAGAGCAAGTCGCAATTATCCAAAACAATCTCGACATGTTCGAAGCTGCCGCCAAGATCTGGGAAGACGAGGCCAATGTCACGGCTTCTCAGATTGAAAACGCAGAAAGCGTCGGTCTTCATGCCAGAATCGAGAACTTACAGAGACAGGTGGAAGTTATCCCTGGTCTTGAAGAGAGGATCTCGACTCTGGTTGAGGAGAAGAAGAATCTCATCGGCAGAGTTGAGTATTTCAACGGAGGCAAGAGACCTGAGTGTTGTCTCGCTACCAGGACTGAACTCCAGAAGGAGATTGATGCTCATGCTGCAACGAGGAAGGAATTGGAAAATTCTGTTGATGCCGCTACCACCAACATGAGCAGTGGCACAAGCGAAGATCCCTGCAAGGATGTCAGGGACGAGCTTGAAGCCCTCAAGATCGAACACGCAGACTTGGAAGATGCCCTTCGAACTACGTCGGTCGAAAATGAGAACAACAAGAAACTACTCAAACAAGCTCGCATCCAGAGTAGCAGAGTAAAGGCTACGGGAGATGCCAACTCCGGAGACCCTTGCAAGGACATCAGGGATGAGCTTGAAACCACTAGAACTCGTTTGAACGAGCTCCAAAGACTGCTCGACGAAGAGAAGGCGAAAAAGCCTACCAACGTGTCTGCACAACAGCACGGTGATCTGATCCAACAGATCTGTGACCTTGAGGCACAGATCGCCAAGACTAAGAGCGCACACGATACTCAAGCCAAGATCGACAAGCTTGTACAACGAGTTCGCGATGATGCTGTCAGAATTGCCGAGCTGAATTTTGAGATTGGCAAGCTTGAGGCTATTTCCAAAGTCTATGTGCTTGCCGGCGATAGACATGGACCCCCTGAGAATGATCATGAGTGCAAAGATACTATCCTGGAACTCATTGCCGCTCAAACTCAGCTCAAGGGACTTATCGATGACTACCGACTAAACGCCCCTGCGAAGAAGTTTAAGCCAGTTGAGGAGAAGAAGGAAGAGCTCAAGCCGAAGCCCAAGGGTCTCATCCAGAGTGTGTTCAGTGTCTTCAAGAAATCCGCAACTGCCACTCAACCCGCTGCCGAAAAACCAGTAGAGGCAACTAAGACAGAGGAGACTCCGGCACCCGAAGCAGAAACAGACCCCGAGAACGACCCTTGCAGCACATACAAGAAGCAACTCAGGGACGTCAAGAAGCAAGTCGATGCCTTCGAGATGCTAACTCTGTACAAGGAGAAATTCTTGAGAGAGCAAGAAATCGTCGAGAGAAAAGACAAGGAGAACATGCAACTCAAGAACAAGCTCGAAGTTGTTCTCAACGACGCACCGACCTCACTTCGCAAGCGTCTCACTGAAGCTCTAGAAGCCAATCGTAGACAAGCCAACATCATCGGCTGCAATGAAATCGTCGCAGCTCAGCACCACAAGGAAATGGCTGCACTCTACAAGAAGCTGGAAGTTCTTCTCAAGCCAGATCAAGTCATAAAAGACTTAATGACCAAGAACCTCGACTTGGAGAAGAAACTTGACAAAGTGCAAGGCAAATTCTTCAAGTCTAATCTTGAGAGTGGCAAGAAGCTCAATTTCTTGGGTAGACAGCTGAGTGAGCTCTATGCTGCGAGAAATGATTGGCGCGATTCAAAGACACAGTTGTCAAAGGGTTTTTGGGAACCTGCTGAGAAGGTTAAGAATAGCAAGACTCCCGAGTCGATCGAGGCAGCTGAAGCTAAGACAAGCGCATCTGCTTCTAAGACACCCGAATCCGCTTCTAAGACGACCGAGTCTGCACCTAAGACAGCCAGCCACGAGACTGGAGAAGACTTCAGAGGTACTGTCGAGAACCCATGGCCGAAAATTACATATGACTGCTGGCCCCAACCTCCTCCTAGATTGCAAAAGACTTTCGACGACATGTACGACGCCAACGAGAAACTTTACAACAATCCTGTCTACGTGCTGAAGGATCGTGTCCCCAATCACCCCAAGCCCGACATCACTGGTCTCTGGAATGAGGTCCAGAATACCCGTTGGCAGCTCACTGAACCCAAGAAGATACCCTTGTACCAGACCGCTATCAAGAAGTCCAACCAGTACACTGAGAATGAGTACTTCTTGCCAGCAGTATGGGCTGTGATTCTGGTCTTGGAACACCTTGGCTACAACCACTACACCATGCCAACATTGGACTTCATCTTTGGACATGAACGTGGACCTCACAGCTTCCTCATTAGATGGGCGTCCTTGTTCTTTTTGTTCTTGGTCATCTATACTTTCTGGCTGTGGCATCAGCTCAGGGGCATCTTTGGCAAGCCTAATGGCGGCGATGGTGGCGATGATGATTCTGACGACAAATCACCGAAGGACGACCCTTGCAAGGATGTCAAGAAGGAACTTGCTGATACTAAGGCTGAATTGGAGAAAGCCAAGGAATCATCCGACAAGGACAAGGATAACTCCAAGAAAGACGACTCCAAGAAGGACGACTCGAACAAGGACAACAGCGATCCCTGCACAGACATCAGAAACGAACTCGCCACTACAACAGCAAAACTCAACGACGCTCAAGCTCAACTGAACGGCGAGAAATCTGTCATTGATTGGAAGAATGACAAGAGAAGCAATTCACAGTGGCAACGACTCCAGAACACAAAGTTTTGGGAGGTTGCTGGCATTCCTGGACCGAGGTTGAGTAATGCTGTTACATTTGGAGAGTTCCAGAGAAATGGTGCTGGTGCATCTAGCGAACCTTCTGTTCACTTTGCTTCTCAAATCGGATCTCGATCTGGATCTAGATCTGCCCCTCCGCCTTACAAGTTGAAACCCACTGAAGAGGACTTCGAGAACTTCGATTTTGCTGCATATCTCAAGTCTCCGGATGATGTATATTGGTCAGGATTCGACAAATATCCTACTCCCGAAGTAGATGCATGGGTCGATGCTGACAACGTTACTGCCACGGAGAAGCTTGGTTCCAAGTCTGCCGCTCCTGAGGTGAAGGATGATGTCGCCACTGATTATGTATCTCCGTTCGACTTTACGACATTCTTCCCACCTGCTGAGGCAGACCTGAATGGACTTGCTGCTGCAGCCGGACTCTTTGGACTCGGAGCTGATACGGACTTCACAGTCAATATGATGCATGCCGATGCAGCATCTATCCCTACTGCAACTGCTTCGACCGACGCTCCCAAGTTTGACTCCAGCATGTTGAAGACGCCATTCGAATGGATTCAAACTCTCAATGCTGAAATAGCGAAGGATTTCAATATGCAGCCGCTTCCCTTCACCTATCCTATCACGGACAACACACCAATGAGTTATGCAGATTTTGTCCAAAATAGACTTGCTGCCCCCCAATCTGCAAACAATAGGCCGATTTGGCTATCGCCTTTCCGCGGTGGAGACGGTACTTTCGACCCCAGCACACCTCCAATTCGAGAGCCGAGGAGGTATAAAGATGACTTCATTCAGAGACTCAAGATGAGACAGGTCTGCTGTGAACAAGACTACAACGAGCAGATCGGAAAGAAGTCGTTGAATCCGGATCCCTCAGCTTCTGAGTCACCCAAAGTATGCAAGCATCGTCCACTAGGACGTCATGGCGCCGACCACTTCGGATCACCTTACGCTCGTCCACGCCGACCTGCCGCAGATTCCAGTAAAAACACCATCCCTGGTCCCTACGCACCCGATCAAGCAACCCTAGCTTCCGCATGGCGAACATACCTGCGAAAACACCCTCGCCTGCGTCGCTTCGTTGCCGGTCGCAACCCATGGGAACGCTCCCCTGCGAAACCTGGTTTCGTTGACTTCGGCGACGAAGCAAGGCAAAGAAAATCCATGGGTGGGGCTTATGGACTCAAGTTCCCGAGTCATGGAGACTTGACTGCTTGGCGTGCCTCTTATGCTTTGTTGCCTCCTTCTGAACAGGATCTCAAGGATATTGATGAGCAGCGTAGGGTAGTTACGGAGATCCCTGAGGCGTTGAGAGGGGCTGGTGGTTCTGCTAGTGGAAGACCTGGGGTTAAGCCTAAGGCTTTTGAGCCTTTCTCCCAAATCCCGGATCTCTTGAGATCGCCTGGTGCAAAGGCTGTACCTGCTGCTCGTACTCATGGTCTATTTGGTGACAAGAATACTGCGGCTTTCCCTCAAATCCCAGAGCAATCGAGAACACCCGGTGCAAAGGCTGCGCCTGCCGCTCCTGCCGATGCTGCTCATGGTGCCTCTGGTGCCAAGCCTTCTGCAGCCTTCCCTCAGATCCCAGATCATCTGAGGAACTTCAGAGTTGGTATGGCTACAGTGCCTGACTTCAATGCCTCTGGGAAATGGCCAGACCCTTGCAAAGACGTCAAGGAGAGACTCGCAGAGGCTCAACAGGAGCTTGACTTATTGATGAGCGAAGACGATTGTGCCGAAGTCAGAAGGCGTGTCAAGGAGCTCTACGAAGAGCTACAAGCCAAGACTATTCTGTATGATCCCGTTCGTGAACAGCTCACTCGTGTTGAGGCCGAATTGGCAGGGGAGAAGAAAGAGCACGAAGCTGCTAAGCAGAAGGTTGCTGTGGCCGATCCTGAGACCATCAAGACAAACGAGCAACAGAAGGCGGACGCTAAAGCTCACCAAGCTGCACTCGATTCTGCTGCTAAGGAAGCAGAGAAGAAGATCACTGCAGCCGAAGCACAAGCTGATCAATTCAAGAGACGCGCCGATGAGTACCGTAGAGCACTTGAGTTTGAAAAGAGTAGAAGACTTGCTACACCGAGGGTTCAAGAGGAAAACGTTGTGCCGCTTTCCACTCAGATGACTTGGCGTCGTTTCTGGATCACTCTTGCTTTGTCAATCTTGCTTTCCTTGTTGGTCTTCCCCTACACGACTCTCGGCCAGATGCCTATGTATCAGGACTCCGCTCTTTCTGTGACCGAGATCTTGTGGTATGACACTATTGAGTCGACTAGAGGCTATCATGGCGTGATTATCGCTCTTGGTGGTAGCGTTCTTGTTGTGCTGATGATTTGGGCTGCTACGCTTGCTTCTGCGAACCGTGGAGTTAGTCCTTACCCTGACTACTACGACGACAACGATGATGGCAACAATGGAGGTGATGGTAAGGACGATGATGAAAAGGGAAATAGCCCCAAGAGTCCACTCTCCGTCTTTCTGCCGCTTTCACCTCGCTCTCCGACTTCCAAGCGCTCTAACCCCAATCCTCCCAAGTCTCCTCGAGGCTTTCAGACAACCCGCCAACAGACTTGGAAGCACTCCTACATCTCATCTGTCAGCACTGAACCTAGAGCAGGCGTATCTGCAGGAAGTAAGACTACTGATCTCTCTCCATACTGCAAACAACTTGAAGACAAGGTAGAGAGACTCGAGAGAGAGCTGTTAGCTTCCAGAACAAAGGTTTCTGCGTTTACTCAGTCGGCGATTTCTTCGATTGACTTGAGACCTCGAGCTGGTCCTTGTGCTGATCAGAAGCGTCAGGCCTTGGCGCACTCGGCTATCAAGAGTATCAGCACTGCACCTCAAGCTGCTAAGAAAGCAGCTAAAACTGTTGAACAGAAGGTTGATCCTACCGCCGATAAGGGTGTTGGATTGTGGAACAAGATCACCACCATTTCTCTATTTACTACCGCACCATCAAGCCCTGCAAAGACGGAGCAGGATCTCAAAGCCGAGCTTGACAACGTCAAGAAAGAACTTGAAGATGCCAAGAAGGAGATCACAGCTAACAAGAAACAACCGGGAGCGGAAGTCGAAGGTTGGGATCCTGTCGAGACATCCAATGATGACTGGATGGACCCTTGCAAGCATGTCAATGAAGAGTTGGAGCGTGCGAAGAAACAGCTTGAGGAAGCAAGAGTCGAGAGTAGTTGGTTGAGGAAGCAGAAGGAAAGAGCTGAGAAGCAGCGAGACGGCATTGATGTGGATGGTGAAGATGAAGGAAACAATGGTGACGACGAATATCCTCCGCCCGGCTCGCTTGAGCTCAAATTCATCGTCGCAGAAGATTTGGTCAAGATGAGAGATCAACAACTCGAGAAGGCTGCTGAAGATTTGAAGAACTGTCACCAAGCCAATGTGGCCTTGCGAAAGAGGTTCTACGACGAACGTGATGGATGGGAAGCTGAGAAGCTGAGAGTGGAGGAATTGAAACAGGCTGCAGCCTCAAAGCAGACTTCAAGTGTTTCTACTCAGACCTCTCCAGTCAAGATCGAGGGCCAACCGGATCCCCAAGCTTCTTCTGGCGGCATCGATCACACGGAGTGCCAGAAGAGGATCCGCGATCTGTTGACCCAGCGTGATCAGCTCAGGGACGACCGCGCCGAAGCAGACTCCAAGTGCCGTGACGCAGAAAGCGAAGCCCGTCAACTCAGAGACCAACTAGTCGTGCTAGACAACAAGAGCAAGCGCCTGGAAAGCAAAATCGACGCCGCCGTCAGAGAGCTTGACCACTACAAAGGCATGTACAACCGCGGCGCCGACCATGGTATGTGCCTAAGAGGTGGCAAACGCGAGATACTTGAAAAGCTTGTTGCCGATTATGAAAGAGACGGAGATCAACGGGTCGCCCAGCACGAAGAAACCATCAAGAATCTCAAGAACCAGATGCAAGGTCTCAAGAATGATGCCTCGAATAGACAAGACATTGCTGAGAGGTGCAAATTGGAAGCTCAACAGCTGAGAAACGACCTTAGCGACGAAGAAAGGCACTCCAGGGAACTAGCCACGAAATACAGGGCTGCCCTTGCCAACGAAAAGAAGGCCCTTGATGATCTCGAAACTGTCAGAACCCAACTTTCGGAGTGCGAACGAGCTAAGGTTCAAATCAAGGAAGATTCATTCGCACAAGAAAGACTGGACATAGCGAACAGGGAAGCCAAAGATGCAAAGGACCAGCTTGACCATTGGGTCAACCAGTTTGAACTCAACAAGACTCCTGTGCCGGAAAACGTATCTTCAGACCCAGAAGTCGCCAAATTGCAGCGATTCTTATTTGATAGGACTAATCATATCGAGATGCTCTTGTCTCAAAAGAAGAGGGTCGAGGAGAACCTTGAGTGGTACAGGAAACGCCTGCAACGAGCTTTCGAAGCCGAGGATCATGAGCAATGCAATGCTATGGAAAAGATGTACAAGCAGCAGGCTGAGATGGCCGAAGAAGCACGCAAGGAAGCTGCGGACAAGAACACCCAAATGTGGTATGATTTCCTGGATGAAAAGACAAAAGCTTACCACGCAAACGAGGCGAAGAAAGCTGCAGAGAAGAGGGTAGGAGAACTTGAGGAAAAGAAGGAAGCACTTGCCAAGCAACTCGAAGACAAGACCAAGATCTGTCCCCCTGAGATCAAAGATGACGATGAGGGCTCTGCATCTTCAGGTATGTTCGACACTTCTTCCATTACCGCATCAGACTAACAAACAAGAGGTGGCTTCTAAAGCACTCCGGGACGCCAGACTTGCAACCAGACTCGCCGAAGCCGAAACCAGAAAACTCAAACTTGAACGCGATCGCCTAGCTCGCGAAAATGCACTTCTCACGCAGCGACTGGAACGCAAGATTGACACCTTGGAGCACTCAACCGAACCCAAGATCTCTAGTGCTTTGCCTCATACACCCATCAGCCTTGACTCCACAGATAAAACCAAAAAACAAAGACCCGCCGACATCATCACCAATTTCTCAAACCTCGAAGACCCATTCTACGAAGGTCTAGTCACCGGAGGCATGACGTCCAGACTCCCCAGATTCAACCCCAATCGACTTCTGGACATTCTTGGTCCTCCGCATTATCTTTATACACCTAAACGTGCTCCGATACCTACTCCCAAACCTCCCTATCCTTCTTTTGAGCCCTTGACACCAGAAGGACGACGCAGATCTGCTGAACGTATGATCAGTGATCCTGACAGAGAAATGGCTTTGGCAGAGGAAAGAGCATATCTTGCTGCTGTAAGAGCTGTGGAGTTTGAGTTTGAGGAACAAAGGAGTGATGAGTATGCGCTGCTGTTTACGCTTTTGAGAGGGAAGTTGAATATTCCTGTCAGAGATGTTAGGGCGAGACTTGAGAGAGTTGATGAAGAAGAGGGCGAAGAAAAAGAAGATACAAAAGCTGAACAAAATTCGGAGTACAAAGAGGAGGCAGATGGTGAAGGGGAAGAGAGTAGTGATAGTAGTTTGGATGATGAAGAGTTCAATGTGAGTTTTCTCATGATAGAAGAAGGTCGAGGAGATCAAGCTGACAAGCGAACAGAAGAGATATAGCATGACACCTACGCCTCTACCACGCAATCGCAGAATTCAGAAGGGTGTTTACAACAGTCCTTGATTTTCGCTTCCGAAGACATCTCTCGCTTTCCACAGAAACAAACATTTCTTGACTATTGCGGGTCGCGACACGAACAAGAAAAACTCAAGGAAACAAAGAAAACAGTTTATCATCACTGTCGCTACAGACGTTTTTGCTATTTCTGCGTCTGGTTGTCTTATCTCGCAATGACTTGCTTCTCAGTACATCGTTTATGGCATTCGCTTTCTTTTGTTATGATGATTTTCATCTGGAGTTGGTGGCTTGATTTGTTTTATGTAGGGATTTCTAGTATTTTGGTTTGAATAGTTATAATATCGATTGTTTGAGTTTAAGCTGTGATGGTTATGTGTCTATCGTGTCCTGAGACGAATTAGATTTGCTGAGCATATAGCCTCTCGCCATCTTCCCAGCATACTCGAGCCGATGGCTTCTCCGGAGCAATCCCAGGACCGGGATGCATCAGCTGTTCCAAATCCGTCACATCTCTACCATCAACCCCCGAGAATTTCTGTTACGCGGCTGCGTACATTTCAGGACTTAATGCGGGTTGGTGTAACCGCATCACAGCTTGAATTTCTTGAGGATTCAGTTGCTTGTAACCAACCACTTCTAGTTTCGAGTTGGAGGAGCGATAGACGCCGTCAATACCCAGGTGGGAGAAACCCTCGCCTGGAACTGCATTCATAGGATGGACACGAATGTAGTCAGGTGTTGATCAGCAAACGCAATTTTGGACAGCAGTTGGTCTGCATGTCCGGTCGCCGAATATTTTGTCATGAGGTTTGTACTGCCTGATTATCCGAAGAATTGCTTGGGAAGTCGGACTGGGGCCTGTTTTCGGAAGCTGCGGTAAGATCTTGAGACTTTGAAAGCATTGGCGCTTGTGACTACCTGAGTTCTGGGCGGTGATCATGTGGTGAGGCTTTTGGCTCTTTGGGGCGGGGTCTGGTTCCAGGCATATAGCAGAGTTGGAAGGGCACTTCGAAGATGCGTCTCCCTACATCAACATTCTCGACCGAGTTCTGCGATGTCTCATCCCATGAGCGTCTCCAGCTTCTCGTCTATCATTACGTCCATCCAGTGGACATGCTTTCGCAACGAGTATCCGCGACTCACGTCTGTCTCATCGGCCTGTCGCCAAACGGCCTCCAAAAGTTCTCTCATCCTGCGCACCGGCGCTAGACCCACCCGGCGTTCCAGTTGCGCTATTCGCAGCTCAACTTGATCCCGCCATGCAGCTATCGGGAGCGGCTGGTTGATGAGATCTGACACATCCTTGCGTAAGCCGCTGAACGAACTAGAGTCGAAATTGTAATCGCAATGATAGCTTTCGAGGTTCTGCAAAGTACTTCCAGCAGATACAAGAGGAATGGTCAACATTATTAACGTTCCAGACGTCTTTGGTAAGTCGGAGATCAATCTCAGGGCCGCTATAGCAAAATTCAGTGCCACTTTCTCAGCTTCTCGTTGTGTTTCCGTCGTGTCGAGAATCTGGGTGTCGTTACTCAGGACAACGTCAGGGAAGATTTGCGAGAGCTCTAATAGGATTACAAAGCGGAAGATGCAATCCATGCCGATGAGATGATCCAAAGGCGTTTTCGAATCTTTAGTCTCTTCCATTTTCGCCCTAGCAGGAGTGCGATGCGCGAGTGCCGAAGCAAACAGCTGAGCAGCATGCTTGTTCATTTTTTCATCTAATCCAGACAATGAGTCGGCTGGTGATTCAGCAGAGCTCAAGGCTTTGAGGTTTCGCTTCTGTCTTATGAGTGTAGCCACCTCGGCCAGGATGATGAACAGAGGTGTGCTGACGCCGGTCCAAGGATTTGGATAAATCCGTTGACCCTCAGCGACGTTGGCGAATGGCTGCAGATACTTCAAGACGTCAATTGGTTGGTCGATGATGATAGATGCCAGACATTCCAGAAACGCCATTGCACCAACGATAAAACTCTGCTCGCGTGTCAACAGCGAAGGCTGATCTCCTCCAACTTTCAACCCTTCATCGACTATCCATGCTTGAAATAGCAGGCGTGCTCCAAACAGATGCGTGAGACCCGTCAAAGAAGAGTCATACCAAGCCTTTGATATTGTCAGTAGATTCATCTCTACAGGCACTTGCCTCCGATGTGCTTACCGAGCTCATATTCAGCAAGAGACACGCCAGAAGTGCGTGATATCTGGTAGTTCTTGTGGACGAACATGATAGCCAATACTGCTTACTCCCACCGTCTCTTGAGGTAAACAAGGAATCAATGACTGATGAAAGCGCGAACATGGCTCGATTCTGATGACGCAGAGCTATGTTGTCCATCCCCGATACGGAATTGGCCAGATGTGCTGCTGACATACCAACAACGCAGTCATGTATGTACTCGCAAGTAAGCATCTTTTGAGGGATATCAGCACGGAAGGGACTCTCATGAGAATCGAAGCATGACACTATCTGGCAGATGAAGTCAAAGTAATGTGTTGTCAAGGCATTTTTCGTTTCTGAATCGAGCAGCGCATTGTTAGGCAGCGGCATAGTGGAAAAAGACGTTTTCCAGGGGTCTGACTGGGCCGGCTGTGTGGTTTCGTGATTGAACTTCTCAGCGGTATTGTTGATGCCAGGTAGATCGGTGACCGAGGCGAGATTGGTTGATTCGTATAGCCAGGTGTCATCGAGATGCGCCAACGTTTCAGACAACTGTTTGGCAGGTGACTGCGTGTCTTTCGATGCGACAGTGGCCACTTCTTGGAATACATGAGCCCATGTGTCGTCGATCGATGGTGGGTAGAGCTGTTGGTCAGGGGAGGACGTATCATTAGATGGTGTAAAACCAGACAAAGAGTCTTGTCCAAAGCACGCTAAATTTGATCCGGCTGACTCAAACGTGGGCATGGGAAAAGTCGAGATATCAGTCTGACCCCGACCTTGATGAGAGAAAGGGGCCGTTAAGTATTGCTTGTCCGGGCCTTGCGTGGACCCAAGCTGATCTAAAGTATCCTCCGAGCCTGATGGCAGCGAATGCACTCTCGGTCTGGGTGGTTGGGCTGGCTTTTCAGCTGCATTGGAAGAGTATAGTTGTACTCTTTGCGCTTCAGACACATCCTGGCCCGAGATGTTGATCTCACCGGGTGAAATGCCACAACCAGGAGAAGTTTCTTGAGAGTCCTGGGACCCACATGTCGATGCGGTTATAAAAGCAGGGATCGGTTTCCATTTGAGCTGCCGAACAAAGCCAGGACATTTGAGACGTCTGTCAATACAATTTTTACATTGCGGTCGTGTTTCGTCACATTTGATGCGCTGGAGGGATGGTCAGAGTCATGAGGCCAAGTTTGATAGAGACCGGATTTTGTAGAATCACTTTTTGCTTGCAGTTCGCACATCCGTCTTTTCCCCGCAGCGTCAGTCGTCGCTCCTTGTTCTGATTGGGAATCTACTGACCTCGACTTCGTGCGTGTTTGGGCATTTGTCCACTTGGTTGGAGATTTATGCTCCAGTCGTCGGGAATACCGCCATGCAGGCGAACAAGGACCGCAGGTCAATCTGTACAGACTATTGAATCTGAGTGAGCAGCGCCTCCCAAGTGGGGTAATTGTGGTCTGGAATTGGAACTTGACAGGAGCCTTCCAATTCTTATCCCCGCAATTGAGGGCGAGGCAAACAATACAAACTGCTGCACGTATCAACTTGCCAAGAGATAACGCTTATCTACGCGCCTCTGATAGCTGCTTCTGTTCCAACGCTCAATGTCATTCTTGATAGGACTATCGTTCTCTGCTGTCACTACGAAGCTGCGTACCAAAAGTGCTTGCACCCCTCTGGGTTCCGTAATCTTTCGTAAATTCCCGGTTCAAGGGAAGCGTAGTGAAAGATAAGGTGAAAGAACTGCTTTTTGGTTAGATCTTTTGCCAAAAGAGTAGTGAAACCCGTATACAAAGCTGACTACGCTGATCAGCAGGCTTTCTTGGCAACCTATAGTAGGGTGGAAGCAGTTTTGGTACGCAGCTCCGTACTGTCTCGACCGTTCCCATTATCAAGCTACGCCTTATCTGAACATAGGTGAACTTGGGTAACAGCCACCTGTCAGAGGTTTCTAGGACTAGATCTCGACTGCTGTCCAAGCCGTTACTCACAGCTTGCCTTTCGGTCTGGCCGCACACTTGAAGCAGACCCCGTAGTTCTCCGACGAGAATTTGACTGTGCTTCCGCGATGGATGAAAAAGCTATCCCCTGGTCCCAGCGTTCTCTTTCTTCCGCTTCCATCACTTAGAGTCACCGTACCTGTACTTTGCTCAGTAATCGCAACAGCACGAAGTTTCTCATTGGAGAGGATACACACCTTCCCAAACCACGCCAGCCTCGTCATAGCCGTGGACTCCGGGTCCTACTGGTGGACCTTGCTCTATGCGAAACCAGATGCCGGCCAATGGGTCTTTCAAGGTCGTGTCTGCTGTGTTGAAGATATCACCTTCGCGTGACAAAATTAGATTCCATGTTCACATTCTGTGGAAAGGATAGTAATGACTTACTCCAGAAGACGTAGTTGTTGATCTGATCTGGGATTTTGAATCGCTCCGTCGCGGACTTGTAATCAACAACCATCTTAACAGTCAGGATTTGTTGCGGAGAATGGTTTGGGAGGCGTTTCAATGAGAAAGGCAGGCGCTGAAATGATGTTTGTCTTTCTTTTTGAGCTCGGCACACTGTGGAGGTGATGCGGTATCTAGGCTCACACTTCCTAATGCGGAAGTCCCAGGCTAGCCATCTGCCGGACTCGAAGATTATCTGTGCTGACTCTCAGTATCCTATCGCAAGAAGTCACCCACGCAACGTCCTCGCTCTGCTTTCAGTCACTAGCAACCAGTGGACATGGCAGGATATCCTGGCGAAGGATCCTCATGCATTGATTATAGCAAGTCGATGTTGTCTGGTAGAGTGGAATTCCCTGCGAGCTTGAGGGCGCACTCTTTGACATCATACGTGGAATCTAGTCTCACGGAAATCGTGTGCGAGTGGTTACAATTCACCGAGATGACATATTGATGGATCAAATCATGAAATCACATGACAGAGGCAAAACGGAACGCGAAAAGAATAATGAAGATGATACTCGAGTAGGGCTACATTCACCTAGAGCTTAGGAGCTGAGATACAATCTTCCTGCTCCAATGCGAACTTCACGACTGCGGAAGCCCGGGCTCCTTGCTCAATGGCACCGTCGATAAATCCACGCCATCCCTGTGCCCAGTCGGCACTTGCCATAAAGACTCTTCCATGAGGTTCCTGCAGTGCTTTCAAGCTCTTGGTGGCCTGACCAGGGAATGCACAGAACCATGCGCCTTTGGCATAAGGATCTTCAGACCAAGTGTGTGAAACATAACCGCGCACATCACCACTTGGTTGGAGTTTCTTGAACTCGCTGATGACATGCTCGCTCTTGGTCGGATCGGTCAGCTTTCCGGTCTGGCCGAACATCATGGCTATTGAACCATTTCTGTTCGCAGATTGAGTACCTGGGGCTGTTAGTCCTGGATCATCGTTCTGAGCCAGGATCGAGATTACTGACCATCATGATCTTTGAGACCAAAAAGGAAGTCACACTCTATGTCGGTCGTGTTTGCGAACCAATTCCCTTGGATCTCGTTGAGGACAAAATGATACTTCTCGCCGAGATTGGTGTGGCCTGCTTGAGCGGCGCTCTGTTTTGCGAGAGACAGAGGTGGATCAAATTGGACATCGGAGAGGCAGTTCAGAGGAATGGTACACACAACTCGGCGTGCCCTGTAGCTCGACCCATCAGCGCAAGAGACTGTGACCTTCCCATTCTTCGTCTCTTTGATTGAGTCCACCACCTTGCTCAAGAGTCTGTCTCCATTATACTCCTCCAAGATGTGACGGGCCAGGTTCGTCATGCCACCTTGACCAAGCTTGAAGCACGCAGCGGCATCATACATGGTTTGCAGGCTATAGCCGCCTAGAGCATACCATCGCAGTGCATCTGTCCAAGCAATTTCTGAGGCCGTAGAACTTCCGAACGAGTTTGTGTGGCAGATAAACTGGTCTTTGTCCTCCTGAGGGATGTCAAGCTGATCAAGCCTATCTTGGCAACTCATGAGGTCGTATCTATGCCAGGGTTGAGGCCTGAATGGCTCATGAGGATAGGGCATAACTTCGCGTGGAGTCATGCCGTCAATGCCGAAGAAAACTTCGGCAACTCTCGCAATCCTGGGATTGTATTCGGCCACGTCAAGCATCGTCACATTCGATCCTCGAGGCTTGTATAAGATGGTGTCCGTAGCCGTCGTTCCGGCTGACATCTTCAAGTGCTTCTCCAGACCATGTCGGTGCATCTCGGCATAGAAATGAGGTTGATGCCTGGCTCAGATTTTTAGTCAGATGCCCTAGGACAGTAAAAGTGTTGGCAGATGTCAAGATACCAGTGCACAAAAGTTCCGCCCATCTCAAACTCCTCGCCCCATGCTTTAGCCGTCCATGTACGACCACCGATGCGGTCACGAGCTTCGAGAAGCAAAACACGCAAGTTGCGATCGAGGGCAAGATTCCTCGCGGCAACGAGGCCGCAGAATCCTGAGCCAATCACGATCACATCATACGAGCTTTTTGCGTTCACAGTGCTTGAAACAACAGCATCTGTTCTCAGACCTTGGTGTATGCCAGTGCTGTCGTATTGATGACCTTCCTTCGAGTGAGTCATGGTTGTGGTACACGAGTGAGACTCAAAGAAATTCAATATTGGTGCAGAGCACTTCAAGTACTGTAAAATTGCGAAGTACAAACTTAGCTCGCATTAAGCGGGCAACAGCTCTGATTATCACTTGGGAATGCATCGCACGGCGCTGATGTCTCGAGTGGCGAAGATCGCCGCCACATCAGTATCACTGCAGTACTGCTCGATCTTGGCGGGAGCTGTATCCTCGCCAAAGGCAAGGACTTCTGCTTTGGGAAAGCCAAAAACTTCCCAATTTGGACTATCTAGCCGTGGTCCGTGCGTTGGATGCTTCTCGTTCCCGGTCCTAAACTCTCTTCGTCACTGCGTCCGCCAGATGACTTGTGGCTTGTACCTTGGAATCTATCAGAGATACAAGCCTGGAGATAGGCAAGAAGTATGCGACCCCGCATGATTCCGAGATACGCGTCCTGCTCCAGCTGCGATAGGACAGCTACTTGTCCAGGATGGACTATAAAATTCAGGCGACATCATGGACGATTCTCCTCGTCACTGGTCAGAATTACCAGCATATTTGTCCATCTCTAT
Source organism: Aureobasidium melanogenum CBS 110374 (assembly GCF_000721775.1). NCBI lineage: Eukaryota > Fungi > Ascomycota > Dothideomycetes > Dothideales > Saccotheciaceae > Aureobasidium > Aureobasidium melanogenum. The sequence continues at coordinate 99,378 of NW_024470054.1, read as the reverse complement.
TTCGTCTACCAGCATGTCAGAAGAGAACTCAGAAGAAGCGACTGTACTGGCCAAGATGGACAAGACCTTTCCAGAGCTACAACGTAAGTTTGCATGAATTCATACTCACCCTAGCTGACCCCAAGCAGTCGCTACGACAAGTCAGTCACGAACTGACGTTGAGTCATGTCGAGTTGGTCATGTCAGTGAGGCTACTCGCCATATCAGTATGCTTGAAACGGCTTCTGTAGGCTGGAGCATCTGCAACAGCTGGGTAGGTGTCATGTCCACACTAGCCTTCGTGATCATTCAAGGGGGCTCGCCAAACCTCCTCTATGGACTATGGCTTGTTTTCATCATGTATGGGTTCATTGTCTACACTCTCGCAGAACTAGCGAGTTTACATCCTTCAGCTGGTGGCCAGTAAGTCAGCAATCTCTACGGTGACAAGTCAATGATTGTAAAGTCTGACTGCAGTAAAACCAGGTATCATTGGACAGCTATCGTGGCTCCAAAGTTGTGGGCTCGAGGTCTGGTGAGTCCATCTTCATGATGTACTGTTCTTTCTAAAGCATCCTGCTAATATCTTGCAGAGCTACACGTGCGGAATGATCAACATCTTCTCATGGATTTCCATTTCTGCCGGCGTAGCTGTCATTGCGCCCCAAGCTTTAATGGCGCTGGTCATTCACCATGACCCCTCGTTCTCCCTCAAGGCATGGCATGTATTTCTGATTTACCAAGCCGTGAACCTTTTGTGTCTTCTTCACAACATTTATACGATACGCCGTACTATGTGGACATTCAATTGTTTCTGTGAGTATAGCTGGAACCGGATCACAAATGACCTGCTCGCTGACTAGTTCCAGTTGCTCTGTCTCTCGTCGCATTTCTTGCTGCCACGATCATCTCGCTAGTCCGCGCACCTACACATCAGTCGACTGAGTCGGTCTGGGTCACTTTTCTTGATGGCAGTGGATGGAGCAATCGTGGGGTCATATTCTTCATTGGTCTTCTTACGCCAGGCTACATGTATGGAGGTCTCGATGGAGCTATACACCTGGCTGAAGAAGCCACGAATGCCAGGGAAGCTGTCCCGAGGGCTTTACTGAGCACATGGTCGCTTGGCTTCTTGACGTCTTTCGTCATCTCGGTTGCAGCCATGTACTCTGCACAAGATTTTACCGCAATTGCGTCAACACCAACAGGGTACGTACAATCAGCTTTGTGGACAAGGATATTGTTGCTGATCGTCGACAAAGATTCCCTGTTCTCGAATTGTGGAGTCAAGCCATGCGATCAAAGGTTGCAGCAGACGCATTCGTGGCCTTCTTCTTCGTCGGAGCGTTGATGGCTCTGGCCGGTTGCCAGCAAGTATGTTTTGTCCGCAGCACTCTATGACATCTTCTGACCATTCTTTTACAGACTGCCTCAAGACTTACTTGGGCCTTCGCCCGCGACACGGGCTTGATCTTTTCTTCCAAGTTGTCCACTATGAATGCTCGCCATGAAGCCCCCATCTGGGCACTTTGGGCAAACGGTTTTGTCGTTTTTATCATAGGTTGCGTCTACCTGGGCTCCTCGACTGCATTCAATGCGTTCATCGGCGTTGGTTCCATCTTGCAACTTGTCACATTCGCCTTTCCTGCTGCCTTGCTGCTTGCTAGAGGGAGGCCTGCTCGACTGCTACCCCACTCACTCACCTTCGGGTTGCCGCATGCTTTCGGATGGATCGCCAACTTGTTCACTGTCGGCTTCGCCCTGATCTGTCTGATCTTTTGGGATCTTCCAGCTGTGTTACCTGTGACGGGCTCGAATATGAGTAAGTTAGCTTTCGTTTCTTGCTGTTTATTGCGATTACGTTGCTAACCAACTCTTAGATTACTCTTCTGCTGTGATAGGTGTGATTGGTATATTTATTGCTCTCAACTGGTTCTTCTGGGCTAGAATACACTACAAAGGTCCAGAATTAGGTGTGTTCGGAGAGATGTGATATGGTATATATATATCATCAATGTCGGAAAGAGCTCCCAGGATCCATCTTCGTCAAAGATCCGTTATCATCTGGCCATATTCACTAATAGTCAAATACTTGATCATGTGAAACGTCCTAACATTTTCCTGATTAGAACAAAGGATCGCGAGATGCCAACGTCCGCAACAGCCGCATCCGAGCAAAAGCGGGGGTGACTCACTTCGAGTCATCATGTTTCGACCATACCAACATCATCGCATCAGTCAATCTTCAGTTCTAACATCTGTGCTTAACTCTCTATCGTGAATCACAATGGTGAAATTCTACAAATCACTGTCTCCAGACCTCAGCGATTGGTGCATGTCCCAACCCCTCTTCTACATCGCCTCCGCACCCCGCTACGGTGACCACGTCAACATATCGCCCAAAGGTCTTCCATCAACCACTTTTTCCATACTAGATTCAAACAAAGCAGCTTACATTGATGCTACTGGCTCTGGCGCCGAAACCATCGCTCACCTGTACGAAAATGGTCGTTGTACGATTATGTTCTGTTCTTTTGAAAAGGTACCCAGGATTTTGAGATTGTTTTGTAAGGGTAGGGTGGTGGAGTTTTGGGATGAGGAGTTTGGAATGTTGACTAGGCAGATGGGAATGGAGGTGCCGGTGGGGGCTAGGGCGGTTATTGTGTTGGATATTTTCAAGGTATGTGTTTCTTTTCCAAGACTTTTGAATATCGTCCTCTTTTGCAAAGGCAGTTGTTGTCGGCTTCGAAACTGACACCATTGGTCTATCTTTCAGGTCCAAACTTCTTGCGGCTATGGCGTACCGCAACTCTCAGAGACAGAACAAAAAGGTCTCTTGGATCGCGAAACTCTCGGTCATTGGGCAGGCAAAACCGTGTCCGACAACAAAATGGTAGATTATCGCGCCAAGAACAATGCATACAGTCTAGACGGTCTACCTGGACTTAAAGCAGGCAGAAGAACAAGAGGTGAAAGGCTTTGGATAGGTGAGACCAAAGCATACCTAACCAGGCTTTGGCATCAGATGGATGCTTTGGTGATTGGATTTGTTCTGGCGTTTGTGGTTATCGATCTCTTACATTTGGCTGGTGTGAGGATTAATGGCGTGTTGGCGGATTGGAGATGAGGGAGAGGCAGATTCAGCTGTCTTTGCGTTTTCTTCTCGAGGCCTGCAAGCTGTTGGGGACAACAGCCAAATTGTCCCAGTTTCACTATGCCCAAGATTGCTTGCTTTGTTTGGTCATTGTGTCCAACACCGCATCACTTTCATGTATTGATGACTTCCGCAGGAAGAATTAGAAACAAGACAACACTTTTCATTGTTTGTTGATTGTCACTCCGATGAAGCATTGTGGTATTGGTCTGATGTGATAAAGTTATCCTCGCTGACATATTTCTCGATTGTCTTTTAGTCAAAAAGCTTCGACGCCTAGACGGGGTAGCTGCAAGCATTTCACTAACATCGGTTGTTCGTTGAAGTTCAGGTTACTCCTTCTTCACGTCATGAGGAATGACAGAATAGCCAGCCAAGATGCGGGATGCTCCGGTGATCTGACTAGGAAGATCGAGATTCCTTCTCATGGTATGCCGTCTGTGCTTCGTCGCTTCCTTGCCATACATTTGCCTCTCAAGCCTTTCTCTTCTGTCATCCTTCATGTTTTGATGCTGATTCTGGAACAGCAGTCAAGATCTCTTCGGTACCATAAATTTGGCTCCCAAAATTTCGCGCGGAGCTTGACTAGAATCCAACGTGATTGTTCAAGTAAGTATCCGAAAAGGTAACCACATCTCTTGCGAACTTGGACCACGATACTTTGAAAGAGTTCTTTGCCTTATTCAGTCTCCGGGCGACCTTGAAGAGCGAGACTTTCACGGATCTGTTGCCATATCTTGCCATATTCCATTGACATTCATGTCAAGGTTGTGTGCTTCCAATCCGAACTGCAACATGGTATCAGCAATCAGCAGAGCGAAGCAGCACTGTTTTCTGACAACACTCACATCAAAGATGTCGCCATCAAGCCATGCTATATATGGCGGAATGTCACTGAGCTGTTGAGTCGAAGCATCGATGCCCGCATGTAACTCCTAGTACAAGGCTTGGTCAGTTTCCAAGTTGAATGCCGAGATGGCTTCTTTGTTGATACACAACCCACCGTTCTAGTATCATGTGAAGTAGATTGAGCAGTCAATTGTTGTGTTTGGCTCGCAGATTGCTGCTTGTGTAGATCTAAGAAAGCTTGTGCACAGGAGTATTTCGCGGTTAGTCGGTCCATGATTCCTAGATGGACTTTGATCAACGAAATAGCAGCATTGATTGAGATGAAGCACCAAGGCTCGGCCTTGCTACAGCGCAAAGATCTCTCAGCTGCTATGGCCAGACTGCGTTCCATGAGCTCAATGTCAGAGCTGGAGCAACTTATTACGACACTGGTGGAATCTGAAAGCTTGAGTATGCTATGCTCTCGTAGGATCACAGGGACAACTCACTTGGGTTTTGCAACAACATGATTCGTGTTAGGGTCAACGAAGCCAACATCAGATCTTCGCGCAAACGAGTCAGAGGCTGAAGACCTAGATCGCTGATCTGACAGTTCAGCAAAAGCATCTCTCGAGACATCTGATGACAGATGTTCCCCGAGAGCCAGAATTTCGAGCCGTCCTTCCCGAGGTATGGTCGATGAATAGCAAGGACACACTCCATGAGTTGGAACTTCAGAAACCCATTGACGACCGTGGGAAGACCTTGATGAGAGGATGTATCCCAGGTTGGAAGCTCGGTAATCTCACCAGTCAACTGGTGTGTGTACCGAAGAACGTCATCGTAGGTTATGGGATCAGCGATGGCGGGACTGGACAAGCGTCGAGATATCTCTAAACGTAGTGGCCAGCTGCGTGCGCTTATGATTTGATATGAATTTTGAGTATAGTGGTCCGCTGGTTTGGACTTTGGGATTCGGGTACAATACTCATCAAGATCCTCGTCCTCAACGTTGGCAGGCGCTCCAAGGTTACAGTCAATGTTGTGAAGAAGAGTCGGCAGACCAAACTCATATGAGTTCTGAAGCTCAAGCTCGCGTATCACATGCCAGACACGACGCCTCATCTCGACTTGGAAGACATTTTCCGAGCGGCGTACTGAGTCAGTACAAGGTAGCTCATCCAGGATGGCTCTTTGTAGAAGGTTGCTTGACTCTGTCCAGAACAACTTTTTGTGAATCTGATTCATTCGTTTAGCTAGATAGCTCAGACACAGTACCTGGTAGTGAATGAGTTCGAAGCGTTTTGGACTCTGTTGTCGCAGCCACTCGTCGATCGCTACGGCCCAGCGTGGAGCCATGTCTTGATAACGGTCCCCTATAGGCGGGGCGCTCGCGGAGATGGCCATAATGGACATAACCAGAGCAGCAGTAGCTGGTGAGCGCGACTGATCTGATGACCAGAAACCATGATACTCCTTTCTGAAGGTAGGCACATGAACGATACGATGAAGATGTTCGTAACTGTCAAGATAGAAGTCCACCAGCGAATCGGCATCAGCTTGTGGAGGAAGCAAAGCGTCAAGAGTCAGGTTCTCATCCTTGGAGATGAGCGTTTTCTGTTTCTTGAGTTTTACGCCAGCTGGACGAAGATATTCCTCCGTGACTTCAGTGATGAAAGGGACGAATTGAGTGATCTACAGCGTAAGGTTAGTTGTTTGCATCACCGAGATTTTCGAAATTGACCTGTACCTCTGTGAAGAACTTGAAAAGAGAGTGCTTAGAGTAGTAGCCCTGAGGAGAGCGATACTTTGGATGCTGGAAAGAGGATGCGTTCCTCAAGATATCTGACTGGAAATCGACCGTATCGCTCGCGGTCCGTGATGACATGGTGGAAGTATAATCGAGCTTGGCTTGAGTGCTCGCTTCGGCATTAGCATGATTTGGCTCAAGCTGGCGCTGAGACGTGAGGCTCCTCAGACTGCCTATCTCTTTTCGCAAACGGCGAACTTCCTCGCTGTCATTCTGTTTCGCATGCCTTTGATGTTGTGATCGTTGACTAGGCACAGGCGGCTGACCCGTGGGCGTGTCATAGGCGCACTGATCTTGACGACCTGCCCGCGAGCAGCGTTGACAAGGCCAATTACGGTCGCATGAAAGCTAAAAAAAGTCAGTCGGATTGGGTCAAAACCGGTGATTGCGCAATGCTGTCTACTTTTTTTGACCTGCATTCACCACAGCTTAAGGGCAGTCGCCGTCTGCGAGCTCTCTTATCGGGCGACTCAGCCGTAGCACCAGCGCTTTGTCCGACGTCGCTTCTGGCCGACATCGTCACAATGTCCGAATATAACCGCTCGACTTGGTCTGTACGACAGAAGAAATTGTGTGGAATGAAGTGTTGACTGAAGAAGTTAGCAGGATGGTCGGAGATGTTCAAGTCCGATCAGATGCCCGAATATCTCCGACCATCTTCGAATATATCCGACTACCAAAGAGCCATTCAAAACAACAACTCGTCGGAGATAGTAGCTATTATGTGACTTCTGTATCAGAATCCTGCAGCATGCTGAAATGTGCTTTTGGTATAAAGCTAGTCTAGTCTGCTACTGCCTGCATCGACACATCAAACCACAATTCACCTGTTTGCTCTACGACTAACACCATTATCATGACCTCTTCTTCAAATTCTCAAAAGAGTCAAGCAAGTCTGCCTGTTGCGGAGGATGTCGAGAGCAGCAAGCAAGAATCAGAGTCAGCCCCTTCCTCACCTGCCACACCCGGGCCTTCCTATGCGGAGGGTGGCACCCGAGCTTGGCTTGTAGTCTTGGGATGCTGGTGTGTCGCCTTCGCCTCTTTCGATATAGTCAACACATTCGGGTATGACTCTTCATATGTTTGTGACTTGCGCTCGATTGCTAACCTGCTGCAGTGTCTACGAAACCTACTACTTGAAGACCTACCTCCACGGCTATTCTCCCTCTACTGTTGCTTGGATAGGCTCCATTCAAGCCTGGGTCCAGCTCTCAGCCACTCTAATTTCAGGTCCCATCAGCGATCGCTACGGTCCGATGGTAAGTCTCATTCCTCTTCAATATTATGACTTTCTTCTGATTCTGTCGATAGGTGATCATCTGGCCTTTCTCGCTGTCTTTGGTCATTGCCATGATGCTCACCAGTCTCTGCACCAAGTTTTACCAGTTCTTCCTGTGTCAAGGTATTCTTCTTGGGATTTCTTCCGGCCTCATCTATGCTCCAGCTCTTTCTGTCGTCGGTCATTATTTCTCCAAGAAGCGCGCTCTGGCCATGTCTCTAGCATCCAGCGGATCTCCGCTTGGTGGCATCATCTACCCCATCATCTTGAATAACCTGATCCCAAGCATTGGCTTTGGATGGGCTCAACGTGTTTGCGGCTTCCTAAGCCTGTTCTTGCTGGGTATAGCCGCTGTCACGCTCCGCCCCTTGAACATCAGAAGAAAGGGCAGTTTGATACTCCCCGAGGCATTCAAGAAACCAGCCTATTCGATCATAGTCGTCGCCATGTTCCTCGTCATCCTAGGCTTCTGGTCTCCGTACTTCTTTGTTGCTGATTATGGCTTGGCTCATGGTGTATCACCGCATCTGGCTAATTACCTGTTTGCATTTCTCAATGCTGGATCTCTTATAGGTCGTGTGGCAGGTGGCTTTGTTGCACTCTACTTTGGTGCGTTCAATGCTATGGTGTTTGCTTGCTTTGCTTCTGCACTGCTTCTTTACTGCTGGCTAGCCATTACTTCCACAGCGGGTTTGATCATTTTCTCACTTTTGTTTGGAGCTACGAGTGGTTTGATCATCGCTCTCATGTTCCCAGTGATTGCGCAAATGGCAGATCATCCCAGCAAGGCAAGTTTGCACTTTATGACTCTGACTTTTTTTTCTCTGCTAACACGTTTGGGCAGATAGGGACCTATCTCGGCCAAGCAGTTTTCCTCATTGGCTTTTCTGCTTTGGCAGGTGGACCTATTATCGGTGCGCTGTTTGCGGCTTATCCTGGTTATGAGCAGGGAATCGTGTTTAGTGCTTCTGTCATGATGGCTGGTTCTGTTGTTGCGGTCGGTGCTAGGTATATGTTTGCTCCTAACAAGCTTGTTGCTTGATGTGTAAGTTCCACTTGGCATACGTATGGGTCAATTGGGGGCGACGAATGGAGTTGAGCACAGAATGTGGACCATAGCGACAGGGTGAGACATGCATAGTTGGATCATTGGCGGCAGCCCAATAGAAGGCCTAGAGGCAAACAAAAGTCCAAGAACCCGCAAATCGAACATGTCCATCACCACTTGTCGAACGAGTCGGATCCTTGGTCCTACCAAGCAACAGGCTCCAATATCTGTTCAAACAACACTCAACAAGACCCGTAATTGATTTCTTCCCAACAAAGCTCTTGCCATATCCATCATCTCAATGGCTGACAGATGAACAAAACACCACCATCGGCCATGGTAGCTTTGAACTCAGTCCTCCCCCCATTATGAACACAATCAGTGGAAAACCGGGTGATGGTGTCATAGGCTTCATCAGGGAGTCCATTACCGGGATAAGATGCCCACGACATGCATAGATTGCCTGTGTTCCGACTGAGACAGATGGATCTGGGATTACCGTTGGCGGGAGTGGAGACGTTGACGCCGAGGTAATTAAGCAAAACGGAGGATGTAAAACCGATCAAGATGTACCAGAAAAGGGTTTTGAGGGTCTTGATACTGAAGAGGGGTGCAGGTTTGCAGTTTTGACACTGAGCAGGTGTGGTGGTCGTAGGGTCTGAAGCCGACTTGGGCTCAGATGGGAAAGTGGGAGGGTTGAGTGTAGACATTGTTTGCTGTGATGGTAGTTGCGAAGGACGAGATGTTTGTACTTATGCCTGAGACGGTGATGGCGCGGGACTTATTTATGGATGGAGGGACTGACGAGGCTTTTATTGCAGCTCTTCTTTGAGTCTTGAAGGATCCAGAGAGTTATTGGTTTAGTGTCATCTCAAAAGTCTGGAAAGGATCCAGGTCTGGAATCTTATTCAGGTCGCGCAAGTGATAGGAAAGATCAGCGCGGAGATCCCCATAGATGATAGGATACAGCTATCTTCGCTTTGTATAGTCAAGCGTTGTTCCAGCCTTGCCTTCTCACGGAAGAGAAACATCCGGAATAATCGCTCAACATGATCGAAGCGGCGTAGAAGCTTGTCCGAATGCTTGGTTGTGCTAAAAGTCATATGTCCTGCTTATTCCCGCATCAAGATCGTCGTCTTGATACGCATACGGTCACATGGTCTATGACTGACGCTGATACGCCGTATACAATACGACAACGTTAGCACCAGAAGCCTCGATATGGTGTCTCGTGGTCCGCGATTGTCAGTCGTCACAGAATTACCTGGTCTCATTCGAAAGGACCAAAGTCAGTTTGCGAGGTGACGAAGAGGGGAAAGAGATGAGGGCAGGGTCCGAGAACAAGACGCTTCCGACTCCCGAGACTGCGCCGATCACCTCCTTCGAGTCTCTTCTTTCCACTAGACCTTGGCCCATCACTTCTGCTCTCGACGTCAAGCAAAGTCACATCGAGCTCTTCGTCGTTCGAGCGGCCGTAAGATGTGTCGGCTTGCCCAAGCGATCCGGATGCCTGCGGCGACGATCGACATGACCGATTCGAGTTACCTACGTTCGCTTTGCGATAGTTCATGCAACTCACCACTAATGTCGCGGACATGCTCGAGGATTAGGATCATATATGTACAATTGCTAGACTCAACCAGTAGGTCGAGTCTTTGGAAACTTTCGAGGACTCCTTCGAACTCCAGGATATTCTTCCAAGTTGCTCGTTGATCGCGGCCTGTGAACATTGACGTCCTATTTCAAAGAATTCCTGCTGCCTACAATTATATCTGAATAAGAACAAGTAGTGGTAAGGAACGTAGCGAAAGACAAAAGTTGCTCGCGCTGGCAAGTTGGGAGAACGCGTCGCAACCGCACGGTTCAAAGGCAGGTAAGGCAGCAGTCACGCCAAACCACAATATTTAGATCAGAAAACAGGTCCCAAGACCACAAGCAAAACATCACAAACTTACACCACGTTCACTCTGCCTATCCCCGCGACCATCATGAAATTACCAGAATCAATGCTCCTCCTCGAACCCTTGCATTGCACAGCCGAAGAAATCCTTCAAAGCGGTGCTCGCAATTCCACTGCAGTACAGAACTACCTCAGTTATCTTGAGAAAGGATGGCTAGGTCAAGCGTTGATAGAAAGATATACCTACACCCAATCCCCATCTACACCAGCAGGAATGATTCGAACCAACGCCATCATAGACGGCAAGTTTATAGAGTGGTTGAAGCCTATTCAAGACGAAATAAAAGACGATTTACGTGACTTGCTCAAAGGAGGATATATCGAGGAGCTTGTTACCGAACGGAGTATCTACGCAAAAGCGATGGAAATTTATCCCGATGATCCTGGACGAGAGCTTTTGGGGCAGTTGGTTGAGATGATTGATGAAGGTTTGCAGGTAAAGATATTCCCTGTACCACTCTCTCTCTCTCTTCCATGCTGATATAAGCACCAGGAAATGCCAAAAGTATACGTGATAGTCAAGAACAAAGAGGGAGAAGCAGTTGGACCGCTGATTGAGGTTAAAGGGAGTTGTGGAGTGGAAGACGCGATTGCAGGATTGAGTCAGAAGGTCCTGGATGAAGGGGTTGTGGGGATGGAGATCAGAAAGTCTGGATGTGAATTTCATGTTGTGTATCTAGTCGATAAGGCAGAATCAGCTCAAGCTTCGATTGAGGAAATAACAGAATGGCGTTGAACAACTCGTAATGATTGTCCAACTGTCACCGTGACTAGGTTGATTGTAATGTTGTAAGGTGAATTCAGCATGCTTTTATTTGTGCTTGTATCTAAATCAAGCCTTCTTAGTTCTTCTACTGCCTGGCTTCTTCTCATCAGGCTTCTTGGGCTCTGCAGGCTTGACTTTCTCCTCGGCCTTTGCTTCCGCCCTCTTCTTAGCGCCTCTCTTCTCAGCCTCTTGAATCATATTTTCGGAATACTCCCAAAGTTGTTTTTGTAGCTCTTCGTCCAGCATGTCTCTTCTAACAGGAGCGATCTCGCGACATTCTTTGATTAGCCAGCCGCCGTTGCCTCTTCCCCATTGAGCCTCCATGGCAGCGTAGAGGAAGGATTGAGCGCCTTGCGAGGGCGATTTCAGGATGATGTACCACAGGGGGTATGTCAAGAGGTAGAGGACAAGACCGGTGATGGAACCCCAAGTGAGGTAGCGGCGCATTCCAGGGGTACGTGTTTGACCAGGATCAACCAAGATGACTCTTGCGTTCATAGGATTCTTGTCGGGACGAGCGTAAGCAGAAAGATGCTTCTGGAAGGATTGAGCAAAAGTCATAAGGGCGAGTTTGGAGGATGCGTAGGCAGAGTATGGGTTGAACTTCTCAGCTCTTTCCTTTTGTCTGATCTTTGCTTCCTTGTTGCCGGTGACAGGGAGGATTCCACCGATGTAGGCGCTGCAGGTTGCCATGAGAATACGGACGTCACGGTCTGGCGGCTGGGCGCGGATTGCAGGGGACAAGATGCTGAGAAGGTGGAAGTTTGCCAGGTAGTTTAAGCCCCAGTTGATCTCGACGTCGTCGTCAGTCTTTTGTATCTTTCCACCCTTGGGAGTCAGGGTGTTTGCGCAGAGGATGATCATGTCGAGTCGGCGGGGAGGAGCATTGTCGACCCATTTGGTAGCGAACTGGCGAATCGAGTGGAGCGAAGTGAGGTCGACTTGGGCGGCGGTGATGAGTTCGTTGTTGGAGCGGTCGCGCAGTTCTTCAATGTACTCGACGAGGAAAAAGTCGTCCAGAGCGTGTTGGGTAAGCAGGACCAGCTGAGCGCCTCGCGTGGCCAGATCGCGAGCAACTTCAGCACCTATACCAGACGTGCCGCCGGTGATCATGACGACCTTGCCGTGCATGGTCCTCTCGGACGTGTTTGAAGCTCCTTGGAACCATCTTCGGACCAGCCAGAGGACCAGCACGACAGGCACGAGCTTGAGCAGTACGGCCGAGTTGGGCACCGTGTCCAGGCCATCCAAAATCGCCTTTTGAATTAGCGGAACAGGCATTTTGATGACATTCGAGAAAGGAAGGAGCGACCACCGAGAGAAAGGAGAGAAATGTGGCCGCAATCTAAACCCCGCAATCTCCGGGTCGCGACTGCCATCTTTCAAGCGTCATTTGTTGTTGCGCCTTCCTTGCGCCTTCCCTTTCTTCTACACACAACCATGTCAGAGAGCGACGATGAATATTACGAGGTGCCGCTGAAAGACCAGCGATACTTTGGAGCGGGCATCAAACGCCAGCGCGTCCATTTCGTGCCTTCTTCGACCGATGAGTCCACCACTCCTGCCGGCGCATCCACTCCTTCGAACCTCTCGGCCAGCGAACGCTATCTGCAAATCGTCCTGGCCAAAGCCTCTTCCGAGCCACCGCCCTCCTCCTCTTCTGAGTCCCTGAGAACATGCGACATTTGCAAAACACAATTTCAAGGTGACGAAGCAGAACATTGTAGTTCTCTTGTTCACCAGATCGCCCTCCCACATTCCCACCCTCCGTCCGCTGTTGACAGAAACCGCAAAGGTCTCAGTATTCTTCAATCGTACGGCTGGAATCCCGACGAGAGACTCGGTCTAGGCGCACAAAGAGAGGGCATTCTACATCCCATCAAAGCAAAAGAGAAGCGCGATACTGTCGGTCTGGGCGTCGACCTCAACAACGACGAACCCACCTTGAAGAAGAAGAGGAAGTCTGTACAACCCCCGAAGCCTGTCGAGAGATTTGACGCTGGAAAGATACGAAACCTCGAACAGAACAACAAGAAGAAGCATGAAAGACTGCAAAGTCTGTTTTACTCCAACGACGAGGTCGACAAGTATCTCGGTGCTGGATGAACGCCGATTCTTCCACGCCACCGACAACATTCATCTTTCACCTGACCACTATCACTCGCGTGGAGCGCAAATCCCATGACCGCCAGCTTCTGACGAATCGGATCTTTGCATCATCCTATCACTCTCAGAACCCCACGTGTGCTGTACATCATGTACATCTGACAGTACACACGGCCCGCCTCGCCGTCTGCCGTCAACACAGCCTTGTTTGGAGACAGCTGATCTCTCTCACTTCGCAGTCTGTCTAGATCAAAGCAGTTCGCAGCAGTTTGCACATGACACCATGAGCTTCGCTATGCGAAGAAGCAGGTGATCTATAGTTCATGCACACTTGGGCTCGGCCCGCTCCCACCTCTCCATTTACCCAGGCTATCACGGTAGACCACTTTGCACCCGCATGAACTTTCGGTCTCATGACTCTTGTAGTGTTGCTGACTCGGGAAGAATGCCTGACAAGCATCGAGATACTATCACGATATCTTGTTGTGAACATGCATACCGACATTCACCTACCGGCGTAAACAGAGGCACATTCACCGAAACTTTCCGAGCTTATAAACACTCCTGCTCTGGGCTATTGTTGAAGCTTGATCACTAAACATGTCACAAGCACTACTGGTGGTCCAACAACACACGTCTGGCTGCTCTGAACCGGTCTTGCGAAAGAGACCTCGTCTCACCAGTGATATCACTCTTTTTCATTCGTACAGCCCTACCACTCCCTCGTTAACTCTTGTCCGTTCGTGACTTCGATGCCCAACAACGTGGCAGACATTCACACGTGCTGCCCAAAAACGCCTTCATGCAACAGCGGCAGCGAAGCCCGACAAGCAACTAAGTGACCATGAAGGCGTCAGAGGATTAGCCGCCCCTAAGAATGTGACGGCTCTTGCTATTGGTTCGCTTAGCTTAAAGAGTACTCTTGTAATACCATCAAGTTATGCCCAAGCTTAAGTGACGGACTCGGAAGTCCGAATACCCATATCAAGACTCAACCGAAGGGGATTTGGATAATGGATAGACATGAATAGGAAGAATGGATTTCGTAGGCCGCGAGGCACTTAGAACAAAACAGAAACAAAAGCTATTACAAAGTTTCATCTAAAATACCCAGCCCAAAAAGGTAAACGAAAAAAAAAAAAAAAAAAAAAGAAAAAAGACACTTTTTTTCCCTCCATTCCTGAACCTGTCCCTCCAAGAACAAATAACAGATCAAAGCAGAAAAAGAAAGAAACAAAAAAGAAAGAAAGAAAGAAGGAGCAAAGCAGCAATGAGATTGTCCAGTCCAAAAGGGATTGAGAAGAGCCTGGTCCGTTTGCGCCATGCAGTCAGTTGCTGGGAGTTGGGAAGCAAAAAGGGGTATCTCTGCGCATATAAGATGTAAAGCCATGGTTGAGGAAGAAGAAATCCTTTTGCGCCTGTTGCTGTTGTTGTTGTTGAAAGTTGATGGGTCTGGCTGATGCGTTGGAGTTTTTGCCGACGTGGGTTTATGAGGTGTGTGTGTGTGTGTGAGGGTGTTGAACAAGTCGTGGCTTTTGATAGTTTTTGGAGGTCGATCTGGATCCTTGATCATTGTTGAAGGAGAAACGAAGGCCAAGAGTGTTGATGTGGCCAAAGGCTAGAGGTGGTCAGTCCATTGCCGCCATCACATCAACGACACACCCCGCTCAACACCTCTTCACAATTAGCATCGAATCTCAAACTCCAAAGTCTTATTCCGGTAGTCAGTTTCTCCGTCCTCTCCAGCTCTCTATCCCGTCCAAATATCGTCTCGACAAACTCTCTCCCGCTATTGTTCCCCATGTACAGTTTTCCCTCATTCCCTCTGTCCCTCTTCGCAGCTTTCAACATCTGTTTCTCGCAAATCTTCAGCAGTTTATTAAACCTCTCCCAAAGCCTCTCCCCGCTATCCAAGAAATCGTCGATGAGTTCGCGGTCATCGCGATGCCGAATTTTTGGAAGCGATTCCTCGGCGCGTTTGATTTTTCCTGCCAAGTGGATGAGGGAGAGCCAGAGATCGCCGGCCATTTCTGCAAAGGCGGTGCTGGGGCCGTGGAAAGCTACTGTCCAATCGTAGATCCATTTTCCGAGACTGTTTGCGTCGAAGACGCTGCCGAGAAGCAGGATGGGCTCTTCATTTGGATCCCAGTTTTTGAAGTTGTAGCCTGCAGGAATACCTGCTGCGCGGGCATCGCGATCGGTTGCTGTGGCGCGTTTTGGTGTTGGTGGTTGTTGGCGGGGTTTTGGAGGTGCAGAGTCGCGAGGAGGTGCTGAATGTCGAGGGGGCGCAGAGTAAGAAGCCGCTCTTTGTTTTCTTGGTTGCTGAGGTTCTGGCCTTGGCTGAGCAGATGTATGCTGGTAACAAGGATATTCATCAGCCTCGGAGTATTGCGGTGGAGGCGTGTGTTTACGCGGGTCGCGCGAGTATGCCGGCGGGACTTCGTCTTCGGTCACGTAGGTGTAGTACCGTCCATCCGAGTAGACATAGGTCGTTGATGCACGTCTAGACTCTGTCTTCCCTTGCCGAGTTTGGTATCGGTCACTCGAACTTACATGTTCAGGCTTGCGCGAATACCCAGCAGAGTAGCCGTAAGAAGTATCGGGATAATAGTATGATGTCGTCTTGGTCGAAGGATAAGAATAATCCTGTGTGGCCCGTCGAGCATGCTTGTGCGCCGATGTTTTTGGAGGAGCTGTCGTGTAATAGCGTGGTGAATAATATCCATAGCCAGGAGGCGGTGGTGTCGTAGAAGACGTGTGATATTCGTAACCCATGTTGCAATGAGGCGATCCAGTATAATATGAAGAATAAGGTGGATACATGGTTGAAGTGAAGAAGCAAAAATCAAGAAAAATGAAAAGTGATATCAAAAAGTCGTCGACGAGCAAGGAGATGATCAAACCAAGGAAAAGAAAAGTCCAGGTCGAATCTTATAGTCGAGTGTAGAAGCCAGACGACTCTTCTACCGTTGCTGCTGCTGCTGCTTCTGAACTCGAACGTTTGCTTGCTTCTTGTGTATCCAACATTTGGCTTCTTGCAAGTTTTTGAAGAGTGCGCGTGGTACGGATAGGAGAAGGTCGGTGTGTTTCCAGAATAAAAGAGTCCCTCGGCAGACGCGGATCGTTATTGTCGCGTCGTCGCAAGTTCGTCGCAAAGGATTAATATGACACGGGAGGCAGGCAGGGATTGGCTGCCAACGTTGCAAGTAGAAGAAAAGCAGGAAATAAGCAATCCGCCTTCGAGTAAAAGAGAACAAGATCGAGTAGAGAGCAGGATGGCTGGGATGCAAGAACCTCACCCAGCACAAAGCACACGAAAAGCAGTTGCGTGAACCGTTCCTCAAATCTCGCCAGGAGCGCGAATTTGTTGTGGCTGGACAAAATATGCGTCTGTGCGGGTGCCTCTTCCGTATCAAATCTTGATAGCCCTGTCCAGAGATATGCGTCTTGCTCTGTTTTCTGTCTTTGACGCGAAAACACAATGACAACAGCTGGTTTTGTCTTGTCGCAAAAATGCAGTCGACGAGTAAGAAAAAAGGGGTGATGATCGACTCTTGTTTCTCTAGCTGCTTTGGCCGAGTGGGAACCCTCGCGCATAAAAAGATGACAAGAAAGACGCAGCGCCGGCAGCATGCAGGCTTTCTCAGCCCAAAAATGCAAGAATTTGCCTAACCCTTGCATGTATTGCTCCTTTATTAATCCTCCCACACTAAATCCAATCCATGCCCACACATGCATCAGCTTAGTCCCGTCCTTGCGGCACCCACCGTCATCTTTTTTGATCCTGCCGAGAATACATGTGTGCTGAGAAAGAAATAGAAACGTCCCAATAACAGCTTTCTTCCGGTAGGTCGGGTTTGTGATGAGGGTACCACACAACCTCGAATCACACAAAGCGGATCACCTTCTGTGATGCTTTGCTTTCCTTGCTTTCCAATAGATGGCCAAAACCTCCCATGCTGCCTGGAATCATTTGCTTCGAATCCAGCACCAAATGACCCCCTGCGCGGGTAGCCGCAACAAGTTTCGTATCCTTCCTTGCTCAGAGGCAGAAAGCTGAAGGTAAACTCGCGTGCAGGCGATGAAGGACGCTGATGCAGCAGCATCCAGCGCCACAAAACCAGTTTGGTGACATCCCAATATGGCCGCCAGCGCATGTCTTTCCGTGAGTCTATTTGTTGCCCTTGGCTTGCATGCCCGACTTGCATGCCTACTTTTCCCTTCGATAAGCGTTTAGTTCATGCACACGCCCATTCCCAACACTGCAAAAAGATCTGGCCTCAACCCAGATCGAGTCTCTACAACTCCTATTCAATTTTATCTTGTCGTCAAAGCTCATGCTATGACATGAAGTTGTTTCCCGGGGGCGGAAGGGTCAACGGTCTGTCACAACGTGCACCAGCCCTGTTCTCCCCGTCCCCAAGGTTTCACCTTTCTTTAGACCTCTTTCGCTGTCTCTCGTGTGTGCGACTCTTTGACCAATTCACATTTTTCACCTAGACTGCGACCAGACCGCTCATCTCTACTTCGCTACACCGCCAACAACAACAGATGTTCGGTCTAACAACACAACTGGAGAAACAATGCACGCGACTGGTCGATTGTCTCGAGATCGGGCAGCAAGAAAAGAGGCTTCTCCTCTCAACTGATGAAACCCGTTGTTTGTGCATATGATACACAGCGCATTGCATATCACATCTCACCGGCGCGTGGGTACTGAAGACAGACCAATCCGAATTGTCCATTGATTGGATAGCCGGTACAATCAGTCCCGACTTCCCCTATCCATGCCACCGGGACGTTCACCATCCTCGCGTGCCGTGATTGGCGTTTTCTGTCCAGGGCTGCATGACACCAAGAGTATGCTCGGCTATTTGGCTTCAAGATATGCGTCTATGCCCAAGAAGATTTTGAAAGGACTGTCTATTGTCTGTTTGTTTGCCAACATTGCTTCAGACTCACCCCCAGCGAAGACGCCTGCAAAAGTCGGTGAGAAAACGTCGGTCAAGTCTCGACACGAGGCCGACAGGAAGGCAAACAAGAGTCAGAAAAGTATCGTTGCGTGAAACATAGAGAGATGTAGAAACTGCTGGATATCGTCAATTTTGTCGTACGGACGTATGCATGTGTCATGGTCTGAGGTCAATGCCGCCTCTTCCAGACCTTTCACAAAAGGGAGAGGGGTTTGAGCGTCTATTTTGAACAGGCAAGGGAGCTAAGTCGAGTCGCACGGGAGTAAGAGCGTTCATCCTCTGCTAAGCTTCTCACTGCATGCATGCGTGTATGCATGTTGGTCGGAGTCGCGAAGCGAGAATTGACTGGACGAGTTGAATGTGAACCAGGTAAAAGAGGGGTCGAGATGCAACTGCTGATCTCCAATCCTTCTAGTTCTTTGGATTCTTGGTGATTCCGACAGATTGGACCACAATCCTTTGTGATCGCGCAAACAAACACCGAGCGACGCATGGTATGTTGCAGGATGAAGTGTGTCTGTTGTAAGCGGTCTCTCAGCTTGTCAGCCTCGTGATAGCCATCGTAGAAGTCACAGAAATGACATGCATGAGATAAATTGCCAGAGGCTCGTGGTCGAGTTGCACAAGCCTCAGGCCTGATGTGGAATCACAAAAGATGTGTTGATCATCCTCTGGGAACAACTTTGCTTCATGCTAAGACAGGACACATGGTCGACGGTCCGCTCCTCATAAGAAACATGACCAGTCGGCGAAATCGATCAACTGCAGGAGACGGGTAGAGAACGTATCAGATGCAGAATGACGTGCATCAACTTTGGATGCCTTGATCCCTTCTTATGGTCATTGGCTTCCGAGTAAAGTTATTCTCAAACAAGATGCAAGACAGGGCGACCCCTTTTGCCCTTGCATAAGAGAAGGATGGCGCCGCTTTTGACATGTCGCTTCTCATGCGAAAAGACTCTTTGAGCGAGTTCAAAAGCATCAATATTCCGTAAGGGTATACGCATACATGGTTCATTTCATCATAAATCATCAAATCTCGTCACAGCTTTGTCCTTCCCTCATCCGTGGTGCGTCTAACCGGCAGGCGCGGGACGATCCTTGATGGATCGCTGGGACCTTGATCTGCCTGGTTTGTGACAGAGACAGAAGCGGGTTGAACAGCCTGCAGGCGTGCGTTTGTCAACCAGCCGACCTGTCGCATGAGAGCGCTGAGCTGAGCGCCCTGGTAGGCCAGTTCGTCCTTGAGGCGCATGTTCTCATTCAGCAGCATCATGCTTAGCCTGGTGTCGACCTCATGAATAGTGTTTGCTTGGCGCGAGACTTCTTCCCGCAGATTCTCATGCAGAGAGAGGAGGTGCTGGGTTGGCGAGGCGTGAGGTTGGAAGTCTTGGAAGTCTGGCAGTTCAAAGTCTGCGACGTTGTTGGGGAAATACAAGGGTTCTTCTCGCGGGGCAGGGGCTCTCTTGTCCTGATGTGACAAGTTCTTGTATTCGGACAAGTCTTGTTGTAGGCTTTGTAACTTCTTCTCAAGCAGCTGACGAGCTTGGTCTTGTTCGTCTTGACGTTGTTGCTGAGCTGAGAGGTATGGAGCGAGTTTCGCCAGCGAACACATGATAGCGTGACTCGAAAGGTGCTTGCGCTTGGTGCTGAAGGGGCAGCCGAATTGTCGAGCGGGACAGGCAGCATTGGTCTCGGGGCAGTGGTTGGCGAGGTGGGTTTGCTGGTAGCGGTAGGGTATTGAGGCGGCGCAGGACGGGCAGGGAACGTCGTGATCGGCACATACGGTCTGCCAGTGTGACTGTGAGGCGCATGTCAGCGATTGCGAGTGCAGTAGAGGTAGAGTCAATCTACTTGAAGGTCCTGGACGGTCATGGACTGGCGGCAAGCGAGGCAGGAGACAGGCTGATGCACACAATGCGCGGCGTCTTTTCGGCGGACTTTCTTGTCGCATTCGTCGTCTGGACAGTCAATCAAGGTGTAGTCGCAGTAGATGTTGATGTGGTCGACTAAGTGGCCTCTCTTGACTTGTTTGTCGCATCCCTCGGGCTGATTGGGGCACTTGACGACGAGGTCATCCAGAATGTTGAGCAGAAGCTTAGAAGCTGAGCCAGAGCCGATCAAGCGTCCAGGACAGCGACAAGCAGGACAAGTGCCCGAATACTGGTTCCAGCTGGTTGTGTAGTCGAGGCAGTCGCGGCAGAAATGGTGGTCGCAATCGGCTACAACAACCGGGTTGACAAAGGCGCTCCGGCAGATCGGGCACATCAGATTGCTGTCATACGCCGACACATAGTCGAGTGCTCGAAAGTCGACGACTCTTTCCTCCATCTTGAATTCTCACATGGACTGATTGATTGATTACATTCAAAGAGGAAGGAACAAAACATTCGGTTCAAGGGAATCTGGAACTGGAAGGTGCCTCCTGCAGCCACCACCCCGGCTTTGGCGCGCTTGCCGGCCCCGCTTTTGGCGCCTGCTTGCCGCTGCCGCTGCCGATCCAGAATTTGCCGTTCTCATCAAGGTGAACCATATAATTCCGAACCAATTGACCATTCCCGCCATATCAAGCATCACTTCTTCTGCTTCTTGAGCATCTCCTCCACCTCCTCTCTGGTCGCGGGCATCAGTGCACTCGGTGGCGGCGAGTTCTTGCTCTTGAACTCATCCGACATCTCAGCCATTGTGACCCACTCAACACCCTCATGCTTGTTGATATGTTCAATAATCCTCTCGTGCATCAACAGCACATGTGGCCTTCCACTGACATCAGGATGAATCGTCATGGGGAACACAAACTCATCGTGCTCGCGGTAGAAGTAGTCAAAGTGATCCATCCAGAGTTGTTCGACGTCTCTTGCGCTGACCCAGCCATGGCTGTTTGCTGCTTTCTTGATGAACATCATTGGTGGTAGGTCGTCAATGTACCAGTTGGCGGGAATCTCGACAATGCCTGTATCTTCACCCTTGACTAAAGGCTTCATCCACTCTTCTGCTTTTTTGCTGTAGTCGATCTTGGTCCATGAGTCACCTGTGTATCGCGATGTCAGTCTCGTCTTCAAATGCTCCCCAGCGTCGAAAAGCATACCTGTGCGCAACCAGTACATCTGACAATCCTCGTGACTCATAGAGTGATCATACTCAATACCATACGAAAGCAACAACTCGGCTCCTTCCTTGCTGGTCTCCCACCACGGAGCCACACTACCCTTGGGAGGCTTGCCGCAAAACTCTGTCAACATCTTGTACGTCTTGTCCAGCACATCGCGTTGCTGATCAATCGTCATATCCGCTGGATTCTCATGACTGTATCCATGCAGTCCAATTTCATGACCTTTGTCTCTGATTGCTGCGCAGTCTTCGGGGAATGTCTCGAGTGTGTGGCCGGGAATGAACCATGTTGCTTTGATCTTGTACTTGTCGAACAGTTTAAGTAGGCGTTGAACGCCGACTGTGCCGGCAAAAATTCCTGTTGCGATGGTCAGATAAGCTAAACGCAGAGGTCGAAGAACAGGCGGGCGACGCACCTCTACTAATGTCGCTGGTCGAGTCTTCGCCGCCGTATGAGCCTAGCCATCCTGCGACAGCATCAATGTCGACGCCTGAAAGCTCTAGTCAGCGACACTCATCCACCAGCCTTCAAATCAGCAAGACACACCATAGCTAACCAAAACTCTCTTCTTGCCCATATCTGCTAGGTATTTGTATATTGTGTCAAAGTAGTGGTCGCAACGCAGCAAGAAAGTCAACAAGCGGCAGACGCAGGTCCCCAAATAAACACCCTTCACAACTCGCCGAGGTTATTCTATTGCTAATAATTTGTTTCGAAGCTCGATAAGAGAGAGCAGCAATCTTGGAAATCACCAAGTGAGGGGCAGAGTGGTTTATCTGCGTCATGCCAATGCCCCACTCCATCACGGCGGGGTAGAAACAAGGGTCTGGCGAAGTGGTAGAGGCCCACTATTTGGGGTAAGTACCCCGAACTTGTTCCTAGCTTGTGGAACGGTTCAAGAGATGCTTCTGCGTGTATGTTCACTGCGATCATCTGAAGGGGAACTCTGCACATGTTAGGAGCGAGATTAGCATGTTAGCATGCTGGTAACAACATAGAGGAATGGATTGGATCGCTGTAAGGACGACCCTGCTCAATTCTATACCTTCAGGAAGTCATTGACTGGTTGCGTTTCCATAAGAATCAAACATGACTTATAGTTATTGGATGTATTGCTGGCCACATGGCTGAGATCCCTGACTGTATGCTGATAGGGTTGTTCTTCTGGTCCTCAGAATGGATCAACATCGACTCCTCACCATCGAAATCATGCAAGCATCAAGAAAGTTATTGATCGATCTAGGGCTCGATGTATGCTTTGACCTAGCTGAAAGATGATCACCTAGTAGCACAAAACAGAGCTCGCATCGAACCCTTACAGTATTGGGAGCGATCAATCAGTTGCTAAGAAGACATAACCCAGCGGCACGTTTTTCCATGGTATACACTTAGCCGACCATTGCCGAGCTTTTCCCGGCATGACATCTGTCAACAGCTACGGATACGTGGGCACAGCTACAAGACAACACACGGCATCCTCACCTGTGAATGACCCATTGTCACAAAACTCTGGTCAACATTCCAAGGTGAGGTGGACTTCACTAGCTGCAATCCCATCAGCTTGCATGTATGGCCAATTTCGATGAGATGGCGCTGGAAGGTGCTTCGACCTTTCTTCGGTTGTTGATATTGGCAACCAATTCGATCCTCGACCCTGGCTCTTACGATGGCGAAGTGACGCTGCACCGAGTGTCGCCTTTCGAATGTCTTTACGACTTGACAGCCAGAATTGTCGACATCATGCACTTCCTGTGGTACAGCGGTCATGATGTCGATGGTGGGATCATATTCTTCGTTGCGCAAAGCTACCTGCCTCTGCGACTGGCATTGAATATTCCCAGTATCTTACACGCTTATAAGGTCTGGAGACTGGAAGATGCATATTGGTCAAAAGTCTTCACTGCATCATACTTGCTCTGTTGGGTGTTTGCGAAGATTTATCCGATGCGCTCACAGCAACTCACAGTGGCCGAGTCAGACCGCATCCGTCGCAAGGTTACCAATCCCGTCTTTTTCGGCCTCTCACACTGTCTTGTATGCTTTGCTGTATTCAGCGATGGGCTTGAAGCTGCTCTCTGGTCATGGTTCGGTGTCTTGGTCATCGCTGGCTTTGCGCTCGCTGTCCGACCAACGCCTCCTCAGATCAACCCTCAAAGGAACCCAGCCTTCGAGACCATCCTCCAGGTGTTCTTTCATCTTCTGTGTCTCGCAATCTTCTGGTTGTTCGAGTACTCACCCAGCTCATTGAGTCTCAAACTCCAAGATTCAGCTTGGCGTGAGAGTCGGATGCTTATGATCATGGCAGTCCTTCAATTTGATGCGGCTATGGTCTTTCTTGTCGCTGCAAGAGCTGACAGGTGGTTAATGGTGAGGTTTGCATTGGTAGGCGCGAGCCTGGTCGGTATGGCGTATGTACATTACATTGAGCTTTTCACCCTGACGCAAGGCACAAAAGCTTTGCTTAGAGGGGAGAAGCCATTAGATCGAACATCGTAATGACTGCTTGTAGAGATCAATTGGTGCAAGAGCCCGCATTGTCACTTGCCATCCTGCAATAGATTCCTACTTGTCAAATGACTACTGCTACTAATGCTTCTCTTTTTCAACGGATTTGAATTGATCCATGTGCACAAGATCAGAAAGTGCACCGAAGGATGAACTGCTTCAATCAGCTTGTTGATCTACCATGTCATGCCACAATCCCACCCCACGCCCAGCCCCGCATACAGACAGCGTTGAAGGATTCACGGCCATCAATCCGCCAAGCGTCACCGGAAAAAATGACTCGACATTACCCGCTATAGTGGTATACTAGCATATCATTCCTGTGTAGGTCGGTTCAAACGCTTGGCCATAACGTAAGAATAGGTCGTGTGCTTAAAGACTTAACCTTGGCAGCTGGGCATTGCCTCATCCTACAGGATGATGGTTGATTTCTTCCAAGTTATATCCGTCTTGATGCCGCGATTAGGAGTGCCTATTCTGCTTGACTATGTGAGATTTCGGAAACTTCTAAACACCTAGACACCTTAGACGGCAACCAAGAATGTATCTTCTAGCATCTATTGCAGCAGCCTTTCTGGTTTTGGGGGCACTTCCTACAGTAGTCACTGCTCAGAGTAGCATATACGGGTTCGTCTTGACAATAATACCTTCTCAAGACTGAACATCACTGACCCCATCCAAGCGCAAACCTCACACTGCGTTTCTTTCCAGAAAGCCAAACCGGGAAATGTGGTTACAGCAATTCGAGCGAAGCTCTCACATTCACAACGGAGAGTATTCCCTTGAAAGGGCTGGGACATTGCTTCAACCTCGCAGACATCTTCGGAGGCAACTCATCCCAAGGCTTCGTCAACCAAACAGCAAACCTCGGTTGGGCAAGTGGATACACCGGTGAACCGGGCCAAGCAGGAATCCACTGGCAAGTCCTCAACAAAAACAATTTCAACGCCCAAACAAATTATTCCAGTATCTTGTATCACCAGCATAATCCAGTTGGGTCTGATCAGCAGAATGGGCCAGGCACGTATGCTCCGCGGACGGTGTTCTTGTATCCAGGCGAGGGATGTACGGAACTCCCTGAACAAAGCAAAGAGTTGCTTCCTTGGTATGGACTAAATTGTTGGACTGAGACTGAGGGTGTTTGTGATTCTCTGCCGTATAAGATTGCGAGTTTCAGTATGCAGGCTGAGGATGAGCAACATGGCAAGTGCTGGGTTTTTGCAGAGATGGGTGGCGCGGCTGGATTGAACATCGGGTTCTATGCCATGGTGTATTTGGTCGTTGGTACGGTTGTGGCAATGTGGATCGTCGTGTAGGTGTTGTAGATGTTTTACCTCATCGAAGTAGTGCCGTTCATTATCTAGCATCATGGTTGTTGCTACTATCAAGCGCAAAACTCTGCTGTCTCGCCGTCATCTTCTGACGAAACAAAATCCCAAACGTCAATACCGAGCCTGCCCTAACTAGCAATGGTCTACCATCCATCCCCTCATGCACTGTTACTTCTGACCCCTCTGGCGAGAGGCAAACATTATGGCGTCGAGGCAAATACCTCCCCGGATGCCAAAAATTCCTCACCGCAGAGTTCAGCAACATAGTCGTAGCCTCAAAGACTTAGAAATACCTTTCATAGCGAAGAAGTGGTGTCAATCGTTTCATCGACCGAAGGTCTTCAATAGCAAGTCTGACGTTCCCAACGTGTTCGATGAAGCGGTATATGCAGCGAACAAGGATCAAAAACATACTCAAGCAGAGAACAGCAAGGGGTGTTTTGACGTTCCTGCTGTGGATGTTGGAGTTGACACACTTGCGGTAGAATAAGCTGGCGAGAAGGAAGCAAACTGTAATGACGGCAAGTTGGAAGGCGGTTGATGCTTTGGTTAATTGACCTCCTAGTTTTTGGGTGCTTGGCGGCGATGAAGGATTGGAGGTAAATGCGACTCCTAAGCCATTGAGAGCTTCGACTACGATGACAAGGGCACCGAATAGCGACATGATACGATGGGGCGGAAACGGTGCGCAGTATGGAACACAGTAAAGCACTCGTCCGAGGACGTGGTAATTGGCTAACTCAAGCAATGGACTGTATACATTTATTTAGCATGGACTTTCAGTAGAGAAGATGAAGGTATACTGACGGGCAGATATATATCATGACCTGACTGACAATAAAGGTTCGAAGGAGAGTATAGATAGTTGAAAGCGCCGTATTCTCGAAGTGCGTAACCGACAGTGTAAAATACAGCACATAAGGGTTGTAGTCCGATCATTCTCCATGCAATGTAGTGACTAGCGACGGAAGTCAGATCTGCCATGATCATACGTTAGATCGACTCACATGCATTGCCAGATATGGCCGGCCGCTGAGATCCCAAACAGCACTGCGAAGATCGCTGGTGCAACTTTGTTGGGTGCATATACGTAAAGACTGTACAGAACTACATCTTGTCAGTGACATAGAAATAGGTGGCAATGGTTGGAATCATACCCGATCATGTTGGGCAGGACAACAATGTGACATGCAAAAGACGTGGTAAACAAATGTGTTTGTTCGGCATAATATGGATGTTGTTGAAATATGGACCTGTATCTACATGTCGATTGCAAGGCACCAAGATTCTTATGATTGGTGTGGCCAAACGCGCGGCGAGCCCGACACATTGGTAGTCCAAGACTTAATGCTTCCTAAGCCTCGGATCTTAAATCCTTCGCAGCATTCGGTCGTTGCGAAAGCAATTTCTCATCGGCCTGTTTCCACACCCTCTATCTTAACCTTCAAGCGGACTTGAATAGGTCGACAGGCAGACCCCGTTTCCACTTATCTCCTTCAGTATATGTCATGTTACGTGCTGCTGCAAGCATTTCCTCAATATCTTTGTACATGTCGTAACTGCAGATATGGTCAATACTCGAAGACCACGGTCGTCAACGCTGAGGATGAAACTTACGCATTCATTTCTTCAATTGTCAGCTTCTTGCCCTCATCGTCAACCTTGTAGTTCGAGATGTTTGTGTTACTGGAGAAGCCTGGAGTGACATTAGTCGATTGTGCCTTGAGAAAGAGAACTAGACTTACCGATTCGCTCGTTGATATTCTGAGCAGCCTTCGCAGCAGCAGCTTGGACTCTGGTCGCTCGTGGCAGGCGGACTTTCTCGTATACTTGTAGGGTCTGAGCGATGTTACCGTCGAAGTATGAAGGACTGAAAAGTATGCCGAGAGCTGCTGCATCTTCGATGGCCATACAGGCTCCTTGGCTCTGATGGGGCATCATCTATTGGTCATTAGCTATATTTCAACACTGTACAATATGTAGGATTGCCATACTGGATGAGCCGCATCGCCGAGTAGACAGATCTGACCGCGCGTGATGAATTCGTAAGGTTCGCTGGCACTTCGGTCAGCATGGTTGGAAGTTTGTCTCGTCTGAATAATCACTTACTGCACCCACAAACGCCAGGGTTGGATGTCCTTGCCGATGGCGAGATGTGCTTTGACTTGAGGGTCGAGATTCGGGTAAGGACTGAGAAGCTCTTCGACGGGTCGGTCCTCGCCACCCCACGTTTGGTTCACATAGTCGCCCATACTGCGTGGGAAGAAACAGTAGTAGGAGAGCAGCTTACCACCATTACACGGTGAGAGCACAATTTTGTCCCACTTTCCTTCTTGGCCGCCCCAGTATTCCAGAGCGCTGTTCTGAGAGTAGTCCACGAGACCATGGCGTACGGCTTCGTCAGTGTCGACATTACAGTGCAAGCAGCTTGAGTCAGATGGTCGTTTCACTGGGTTCAAGCCAATGATTTTTCTGACGACGGATCCAATGCCGTCAGCTCCAATAATCACATCGTGTTGTGCAGAAGCGCCATTGGTGAAAGTGATTGTGCCAGTGTCGAAATCAATGTCTTTGCACTACGACATCAGTCAGTCTCGGAGATACCCGTTTGATTTCATGAATACTCACAGGATGATTGACGACTAATTTGGCAGGAGTTCCGGCCTTCTCTTCTTGCAGAGCTGTATCTTTCAACATGCGATGCATGTATTGGCGATGGAACATGTTGTAGACATAGCCCCATCGCTTCTCATAGTCGTCCAGATCGTAGACACTGACAGGCTCTCCAGTCTTCCAGTCGCGATTGATAAGCTTCTGCAACACCACGGGATCTCCTTTGGCCACATCGACTTCCCATTCGTGCAACCAACGAGTTCCATTGGCAGCACAGGACACAGATGCACCGACTTCTCCTGCGAAATCGTTTCGCTCGTAGATGGTTACATCATGGCCAGCGCGGCGCATTGCGATAGCCACGGACATACCACCAATACCGCCTCCCACAACTCCGACGTTGAGACGTCTCCATCCTGATTGAGGAGAATCCATGATGAGCTTGATAATGTGCGTTATAGATTCGAAGTGAAACACTTGTCCAAAAATGCCAGTCAAGTGAAGTAAAGTCGAAAGATGAATTGATTCCAAGCAGTACTTACGTTGACGAAAGTACCATGATATAAGAAAAGTAGTTGACTACCCTTTATCGGGAGCATATCGGTTGCCTACTCAGATGGAACTAAGCGCATCGAGACATTCTCCAAACAATCACATTACTGTTTCAACCACTGCTCTTGTCGGAAGGTTGACAGAAGATGAGTTGACGGCGGCCCGACACTTGCCGACATTGACGTGTGGGGTGAGAGCGCTCGTACTTGGCTCGTGATAGGCACGACACCAGTTCCGCTAGGATCTGCTGCGTAGGTAGTTGCAAGTATGCAACCCCTCATACGCGTTATTGTTGTTCCGTTGTTCATCCAAGACCATCTGTAGTATGCTGAACACGATGAACGACGGGACTCGCACTGGCAGCGGCTGAGCGGACCGCCTCTGGATAACCCTTAGCCGACAGTGCGGGGAATGTTGATCTCCTCCGCGTGGCTCAAACTCCAAGACGAGCCGCAGCGATAGGTGAGGGGGCAGTGAGTCCTTATCGGCAACCGGAGTTTACAGCATTAGAATCAGTAAGGGTCCTTATCGGGACCTGCTACTCCGTAGATAGGGCCCTAGCCAACGCTTTAGAACTCTTATATCCCCGCATATTCGTGATTCGAGCTGCTGTGTTACTCCCAGCATATATCGGTCATTCATTTTATACCTCAAGAAAACAATTTTTGCATAGATCCCTTTTGTACTACAGCATGTCACAAATCGACGACATCACGGAATCCTACGATCTCGTCGTAGTAGGTTCAGGTAGGTCCATACGTGATCGCCTCGCGTTGAGGTAAACGAAGCGAAGAGTCTGAAGCTAACGCTTCTTGATACAGGCTGGTTTGGTCTCGCTGCTGCTCGAGCATACATCCAAAACCACCCACATGAGAAGATTGCTGTACTAGAGAGCAATGAGACTGTGGGTGGCACCTGGTCCAAAGCCAGACTTTATCCAGGACTCAAATCCAACAACATGCTTGGAAGTTATGAATACCCCGACTTCCCAATGGATTCTAAAGTCTATGGCGTCAAGCCAGGTGGCCATATTCCTGGAGCAGTATTGAACCGCTATCTGACAGATTTCGCTCGACACTTTGGAGTTCTAGAACGTCTTCAATTCCAAACCACGGTTATCCAGGTCGAGCCGACTCCATCAGATGGTTGGAGGCTTACAGCACAAACACCGAAAGGCCAGAAAGTCGTTGAGACGAAAAGATTGATCCTGGCAACTGGGCTGACGTCGACTCCCAACATGCCTGTCTACGCTGGTTCGGAACAGTTCAACAAGCCTTTCTTCCATGCCAAAGACTTCTGCACTATGGCACCCAAGCTGAAAGATGTCAAGAATGCTGTTGTCGTCGGCGGTGCGAAATCTGCCTACGATGTGGCTTATGCAATGGTAGAAACCGGCTCGACAGTGGATCTCATCATTCGTCCCAACGGTCACGGCCCGGTTTGGATCACGCCTCGATATGTCACACCTCTAAAGAAGCGTATCGACACGATTCTCAACGTCAGATTCATGACTTGGTTCAGTCCTTGTCCTTGGGGTAGCGAAGATGGTTATGCCGGCCCCCGTAATTTCCTACACAGCACAATTCTTGGTCGATTCATCGTCAGGACTTTTTGGAAAGTCCTGGGAGGCGATGTCCTGACAGCGAACCAATACGAGTCGCATCCCGAATTGCAAAAACTCCAGCCCTGGCATCCTGTGTTCTGGATCGGAAGTGGATTGAGCATCCTAAACTATGATACTCCTTTGTTCGACATGGTGAAACAAGGAAAAATTCGGGTCCATGTGGAGAATATTGATCATCTCGAACCTGGTAAGGTTGTACTCGATTCCGGAAAAATGCTAGACGCAGATGCTTTGATCTGCTCGACTGGATGGAAGAAGGAGTCAACAATCAAGTTCAAGGGCGTAGAGGCCGATGATCTGAGTTTGAGACTTTCCGAGGAAGAACAAGCCTTGGTCAACGCTCAGTTCGACAAGAAGGTGCTGGATATGTTCCCTATCCTGGCTCAACAGCCACAGCTCAGATTCGAACCCCCACCAGCCAATCCTCTGCGTAACTATCGCTTCATGGTACCATCAGCTTATCTCGAGAAGCGAAACTTGGCTTATGCAGGCATGATCTCCTCCGTCAGTACAGCGATATGTGCGGCTACCCAGGGCATGTGGATCTCTGCTCACTTCGACAACAAGCTCGATCGTGTGGCCAGGACAAGAGAAGAAGTCATTCAAGAAGTCATGCTGCACACTCAGTGGGGCAAATGGCGATACCCTTGTGGATATGGTGCTAGTCTTCCTGACTTTGTGTTTGAGGGCATTCCGTATGTCGACATGCTGCTGAAAGATCTGGGAGTCAGGAACCATCGCAAGGATTCTCTCTTTGCAGAACTGACTTCTCCGTATACCCCTCAGGATTATGCAGGAGTCTACGACGAGTGGTCTGACAAGCATCCCCTAGTGAAGTAAATGTATATAGTCAATAATTCCATTCTCAACTTATATCCGTGCTACTCCACTTCCAAGCGTTCATCCTTTCCGATACCTCATGCTGTTCCTGCTACCAACCATCGTGTTGACCTTGCATGTTGACGACTCATGTCAATTCTCCCCGAGTCAGCTCGCGTGTCAGACCAATGGTTGTCTGTGCACATCGGGACTGGTGCTTGGACCAAAACAAAGAAGGCCGTTCTAGCTTTGGAGACGTGCTTTAGAAGCCCTGCAAGAATTCGGCAACCATGTGGATCATATAGACATCATTGCAGAACTCCACCGTCACACAAAAAGCTCATCTGTGGCTAGAAGTCACACTATCAACTCCGAACGTTTGCAGCTTCAAACCATCTTTTGTTGATTTTCAAATATCTAGTCATCGTGGCTAATCACTCCATCAATTGTTCCGGCATGCAGACCACCGGTGATTTGGATATCAGCAGCAGTCGTGTGCCTAGATGCATCGCTAAGGAGGTAGACGATAGCAGGTGTCAAATCATTCTGAGTGCTGAGTTGGCGAAGTGGTGGAGCCAGCCACATCTGATCTCCTTCTCGCTTACTCTTCGATGCGCGAACATTTCTAGTCATTTCTGAATCCACGAAACCTGGCGAGATGGTGTTTACGCGAATGCTGTTTTTGGCCAGTTCCACAGCCAATGCTTTGGCTAGCATCAAGACACCACCCTTCGAGGCGTTGTAGGCTGCCATGCGATAGCCTGGCAAGCCAATGTGGGAAGATTGTGAGGCGATCATGACAATGCTGCCCTTGGTACCCTGCTTGATAATTTGCTTGGCTACAAGCTGTACCATAAAGAATGTTCCTCGAACCTGTACGCGTTAGTGTACTGTCCATACTTCAGATTTTCGAAATGTCGAAGTAACTCACATTAATCTCTTGAATCCTTGTGAATTCCTCCCAAGTTTGGTCCACAAAAGGCTTGTCTATAGCGATACCAGCTGCTGGCACGCAACCATCAATCGTGCCCAGCGTCTCGAGAGCTTTGGCAAATGAGTCGTTGAGGCTGTCCTGCTTGGTCACATCCGTCTGGATATAGATAGTCTTGGTGCCGTATTTCGAGCTCAAGGTCGCAAATTCGTCGATAGGTTTTGCTTGGATGTCCAGAACAGCAACATTGCCGCCCATCTCACAGATAGCTCGTGTTGCTGCAAAACCAATGCCTTGTGCTCCGCCGGTGACAATGTAATTACGTCCCTTCAACTCGAACATGGGGCGCACGTCTTCAAGCTTGTCTGTCATTTTGTCGTGGGAATGTGGTTACCAGAGACGCGCGATTGGAGTGAAGGGGATATGTTCAATGTGTAGGGGAAACAAAGGATTGAGCACGCTTTTACGAAAGATCACAGCTTCCGACGGAGTCGAAGCTGTGGAGTCTTGATAGCTGTCTTTTCAGGGTCCAGCAACCCCGCCACTTTCCGTCGTAAATGCACCTTCCGATATGACTCGGTCCGAAGGGTCTTGATCGACACTCCCGATGCACAGTACCCGGGTTCGTACTCAATCAATTCGTAAACCTGTAACGATAGGAAGCGACGGGCCTCTGAAGATCATGCGTACATTTCCAATATGGTGAAAATGCCTCAGATCATCAGTGATTACTTATCTGGAAGTCTAATCGTGCCAAAGGTAGCCTATCAAGCCGAGCCGAGGTCCTGAACCAGGGTTCAGGCAGGGCTTGGCAATTGCGGGGTCTTGGGGCCGATAGCGGGAGCCACACCACGACTTGTCGAAGGTGCGCGGGCCGCGCACTTATCGCGAGGAGATAGGCGGATGAGGTAAGTCTATCAGAGGGTTGATCTGACCTCGACCTTCCGAAACTCCAAGTGATTGGTGAACGTCACGACTGTCGGCGTATACATATGTCTTCAAAGCACACGACTGTATATTGAGTACAAAAAGAGAAATCGTGGTTCAATCAGGTCAAGCAATCAATCAATCAGTACAAATCTCTCTCAAATTGAGATATCAATCACGATCACAACACTCCCTTGAACTCAAACTGCACAACTATGACAGCCGTCGAAGTCAATGGCACAAGCATGCCTTCAACTTCAAGCCAACAACAAACATCTAGCATGATTATCCAGCTCCCACTCACAAGGCCGGGCAAAGGACCAGGCCTCCTATTGCTTGTCGATAGTCCTTCAGCGTCCCAGATCACAAGCAATAACCATCTTGACCCCTGCCCACGTCTGAAATGGGCTGAAGAGGGTTATCTCGTGGCAGAGTTGATGGTCTCGGGTGAGAGTGATTTCGCCTCGGACTTCTCCAATACTATCTCCGCCTTGCAAGTACATCCCGCCAACGATGGCAAGCAAGGGCTTGGTCTCATTTGTATGTATTTCAAGCAAAGATACTTTGAATCATAGCCGTAGACTAATTATCTGCTGCAGCTTGTCTCAACACGAAGAATGGTGCAAAGGTCTCGAGCTTCATTGATAAAGCAGCCGAGATTTCTGCGGTTGTGTCTTATGGAGAAGGTCACCCAGTTCTATCTTCAAAGCCACATCTTGCCCATGTGGCAGGCCAAGCACCAGCCGCTCCAGCCCAGGAACCGAACAAGATGTATACCTATCCAATGGCCGGTCCATTCTTTGTGCTGCCATCGCACTCAGCCTTTGACTCATCCTCAGCCGCCGTCTCTCACACCCGCTCATTGACTTTTCTGAAATCTTCGCTCGGCGGACCTTTCTTCGATCTCGAAGCTATCTGGGACGAGCATACTCGTTACGAGTTCGAAACACGTGCAGTAGAGAAGACCATGGCCACGATGGTTCAAGAACCTTATGTCAACCATGTCCCAACTTTGACTGGTGGTATTGGCAGAGTCAAACTTACTGACTTTTACCGAAACCACTTTATCTTCAACAACCCTGATGACACGGCATTGGAGCTTGTTAGCAGGACTGTAGGCATTGACAGAGTGATTGATGAGTTCATCTTCAACTTTACTCACGATAAAGTTATCGATTGGCTGTAAGTTGACTTTGCAACAAGGCACTTCTATGTACATGGCTGACAGATGTTGAAAATCAGGTTGCCAGGTGTTCCTCCAACAGGCAGAAAAGTTCGCGTGCCGTTTACAGGAGTTGTCAACATTCGAGGCGACAAGCTCTACCATGAGCATATTTGGTGGGACCAGGCGAGCGTTCTGATACAGCTGGGACTACTTCCCGAGTATCTCACTTTTCCTTACGCTGTAGATGGGAAGATGCCAGCTCCAGGAAAGCGCTTTGAGTATAGGGTTCCTGCTACTGGAGCAGATACGGCATTGAAGTTGACGAACGAGAATTCGGTGGAGTCTAATCTCATGTTTGATTACAAGGTGCGGGAGGTAGATGATAAGTAAAATGTCTATATCGCAATCAAGTATTGTTTCTGCGAACATGAATGCAAATAAACGGGAACGTCTTCAGAGTATTTGACAAACTTGTATTCGCCACTTATCAGCTACAAGCACAAGACACTGAAAGCCATCATCTTCAAGATGCGTTATTCCGCATCACATCTAAAGATAAGACGCTGAATACCACAATTCCAAAGATTCGTTATCGTACATCACATTTTTGAAGCGAAGAGAGGAAGAAACCCTTCATCATTTTTCGACATCTTGATATTTCATATCGATCCAAAGAACATCCCCAAAGGCTCAACATTAGCACTAAAGTCCGTAGGAATCCCAAACGACGCATCGCTTCCTGCTTCAAAGTTAAAGATCATATCCAAATCGTCAGGTATCTGTGGACCCAAAGGATCAATCATATCCGAAAGATCGTAATTGAAGTTCGTCGACGAAAACTCCATCATCTGTGTATCCGCAGATTCGTTTGTTGCTTGATCGGATTCAAATGTCAATATTTGACTGACAAATGGTTGGTTTGCTGCGCGGCGCTTTCGGGAGAGTTCGTCTCGGTGCGCATTAATGGCATCGGAGAAGGAACTCAAGATCTCGTAGTACTCTTCAGCTTGAGGACTGAGGTCGGAGAGTTTTCTGAGGACGTTGCGGACTTCAGAGAAGGCTTCTTCGATGTCTCTTCGCACGGCGTCGTCTACGTATATTGCGAATCCGAGCACGAGTCCTGCTGCAAACATCCAGGCCCTGTTGGGGTCAGTTTCAAGATCTTGTGGAATTTTGGATAAAGATTGGTGACTGACTTGAGCATGCACATGTTGCATAGAAGCAGATCAGCTCTCAAGGCCTCGTGAGTCATCTTGCCCATGAATATGGCGGAATCGACGCAGACCTCGGCGAGTCTTGCTTCAGCATTGACCTGCTTGTTCTGCATGCCGCCCTTCTTGTGAAGTTTTGACATCGAGTGACGAATGAGAAAAGGTCTCGTTGCCAACATGACAGCGAAATAGTATACGCAAGCAACATGTATCCTTCCAATGGCCAGCTCACGGTCCTGCGGAAGTAGTATGTTGTCGTTACATTCGAACTTTCGTAGTTGGGGTGGGAGACCTCGGTTCCACTCACTCAGCCGCTGGAGGAATGATTCTGCAGACGTGACATCCAGATCTCCGTTTTGAGTGAGGTTGTTAACCATGTCGCCAATCATTGCACATTCGTCGTGGACTGCCTCGAATGCCAAGCTCTCAGTAGAGCTCTCTGAAGGGGTCGAAGTCGAGAACTCGAGTTTGCTTGTTGGTGAAGAGGATAAGCGGCCGAGAATGGAGGTTACTAGGAGATCCAGGATGCAAAGGCTTTTCCATGTGCGTGACCTTCGGGGACAGAGGTTAGAATATATGGTCGGTCGGAGTGAGAATTCAGTTGATGGACACACCTTCGATCTTGGTCTTCCTCATCAAAGCATCGGTGTCTCGGAGCCACATGCAGACCAAGTGCAGATGCAGCTTTAGACGCGACGCCGATGTACATAAAAGCTGCGTTCCTCTGACAAGCGCCAAGCATATAGAATGCCATCAGCAGGAATATTCGAACCATATTGATGCTTGGATCCTGGAGCATGCCTTCGAAGGCCGCCTTCTGAGCCATCGCGAAGTATTTGGCCGCAATCTGCAGATCACTCTGATTCAAACCTCTGCACTGCGCGCCGATCGCAATGACGAGGTTTATCGCTGCGTTGTCTTCACGATAACTTTTCGAGCTCACGTCATTGACATTGGACATGATAAACATCATCTCTTCGCGAGTGTAGAGATGAAGGATTCCGTTTGTCTACCACTATATCAGTGCAAGTCCGTTTGCACCAAACATTCCAAAACTCACAGCTGCGAAGAAGCAATCGATTAATGATCTTTCCTCGGCTTGTTCACTGCCTGGTGAAGCTTGGAGTCGACCAGTAAGGTCACCAGCTTCCAGCATGACATTCTCGCGCGCATATTCGGTAAAAGAGTTCGGACCCATTTGCCATTTGAGGACTCTTCTCAGGAAATGCAGAAAAGATAGTGACGCAATCTTGCCCACGAATACTATGCGTGGGTTAGCCATCATTGAGCATTCGTTCTCAGATCACAAATGCGAACCTCTCTCGCCCTTGGAGTTGAGCAACATGCGGCTCTCGGGAACCTGGGGTCCAGGAGGCTCTTTGTTTGTGTCGTTGGGGCTAGCTCCGGGTGTCAAACATTGATCCACGCGTATCGGCTCTGCCGCCACTTCGGTGGTCGGTGATGTATGTTGCGCTTCTGTTGAGGCGACGGTGCGAGGAGATCCATTGCGTTGCGAGGTGCCTGGTGCAGGCTCATCATTGTCATAAGAGCACGAGGAAGCCCGCCGCCTCCGCACACATGTCGAGCACGGATGATGCGAGTCGCATCGCTTCTTTAATGCCTTGCACGAAGCACAAGCCCTGTATGCTCGTTGTCGATTCTCCGGTCGGATTTTCGGTCGAGGCATGATGATTCGCAAGAACAGATCAAGAGTGTTAGAAAAGAGTTAGAGTATGTCAGATAGGCAAGATATCTTGAGCGTGTCGAGCACACGAGACTTGGCTCTATCAGGGAAACTCGCAAAGGCGGGGGATAAGGGTCACGAGTTCACCTTCCGAGAGGAGTAGCTTTCCTTCCGAAACCTTAGATAAGGATTGACATCTATCTAGTATCGCCACTGTAATGCCTCTCCAATAGGGACCACAGAGATTGTCAGTGAAATTATGTTAGGTCGAAGTTCTTGATGCTCACTCTCATACCTGTGCGTCTGGAATGAGACCGGTTCCACTTCTTGAGTGTCAGTTGCTTTTGGCTCAATGGCGTATGCGTATGCACTAACGCATGGACAAAAACGAATATTGAAACTCATGATACAATCAACAACTTCGGAGCTGCTGAACTTGAAGCTAAGTCATGATATCTGAACTAGCCTCTGACTCGGGAAGCTTCTTGAAATTTATCCTTGTTGTAGCATCTAGACTTTTGGTCGTCGCTCATGTTCTGAAACTCGTCAGCAGGAGAACCCTGGCATGTTCCGGATCTGCTTGGCATTGCTCTATGACGTTGCAGGGTCCACGTGTTCTTGTCATTGCCTTGACATTAAATATAAAGAACCATTGGCATTGACTATCAGGGTTGACTGCCAATTCCAACAATGACAGAGACAGATCCGCTCAAGACTTTGAGAGAGGCTTTCACTCCGGATGTCCTAAACTCGGTACACGACTTCTGGTTCTCTCATCTGTCGGATCCAAGTCATACCGTCGTTCCCAGCATAGAAGACCTGAATGTCTGGTTTGTGGACAAAAGCGATGATTACGACGACGATTGCCGGTATGCTTTGACTCGTCGAGAGCGACCGCACTTGCCAGCAGCCGACTGAAAATTCTAATGCAAAGCTTTACAGCAAAAAATTTGGCTCCATCCTCGATCTGATAGCCTCGCAACAAGCCAGCGCGCAACACATCCTCACAGCTGCAAATCCAAACACAACGCTCGAGTGGATGTCACTGATTATCCTCCTCGACCAAATGCCGCGAAATTGCTATCGCGGAATGGAAGCCGCAAAAGTGACGAGGATCTTCGACCCTTTGGCTCGTACAATTGCGCTTAGAGCAAGGGAGCTGGGTATGCATCAGGATCGAGTAGTGCGGTTTCGATTGGGATACAGACTTTGGTTCTTCATGCCTATGGAACACGCAGAGGATTTGGAAATGCAGGAACTCATGGTCGAGGAGCAGAAACAAAGGTTCAAGGATATGGATTTGTTGATGAAAGGTGAATTCGACACAGAAGACGATGTTGCGAAGTCTTTGCGTACATGTGTGCTGGAGAGGAAGAAAGACTTTGAGGTCTGCAGATCAGTACTTCAAAAGGCGGTCGATGAGCACTACGACGCCATCAAACGATTTGGACGATTTCCTTACAGGAACGTGGCTCTGGGGAGAAGCTCTACCACAGATGAGCAGGGTTTTCTTGATGCTATGAGTCAAAACATCGGCTAGAAACCACAACGCTGTTGATGGCTGGAACGGTATCTCTCGTTACACATGTTATTCAAACTAGACTGGTTGTACCATCCTCATGAATTTAGACAAGATCTTCCGACACTATGAGATTATGCCGTCTCTGTAATCCGCGCGAGTTCCTTATGTATTGCGCAGTTCATCTTTGGATATTGCCATCGTGGTACCGACCAAAAAAAGAACAGATAAACTCAGCAAGATCCCAGGAACTTCATATATCTGCTGTTCTGCAGTCGCAGGATCTGACGCTCACTACCGCATCGGATAGCCACAACCCGCAACATCGCTGCGGCTACGATCTCTAGCATCGCCACGGAGTAATTAACAAGAAACCATGTGATGTCGCGCGTCCATCCACAATCGTCACCCAGCTGCCGCGCAACTCCTGCATGAGATAGTCCAGATAAGAAGAAGACGATCAATGGGACCAAGGCTCGATATGCGAGAGATCTTCGAGGAAAGCGAAGGATATTTCGAGACAGATATGATCCAAAGTTCATGTACGGACGCACGACCAAACCATGCCAGAAGCGGCTCCAAAAGCGATTGATTGTATAGGCCTGGGCAAGGGTTCCGAACAACGGAGGCCAATTTTCAGGTTGA
This sequence comes from Aureobasidium melanogenum CBS 110374, assembly GCF_000721775.1. Taxonomy (NCBI): domain Eukaryota; kingdom Fungi; phylum Ascomycota; class Dothideomycetes; order Dothideales; family Saccotheciaceae; genus Aureobasidium; species Aureobasidium melanogenum. Next base: position 60,837 of record NW_024470054.1, on the reverse strand, counting down.
TCGAAGCCTATGACTGATACGCAGATGATCGATAATGCTGAGTGTATTCCATCAAGAAACGCGAAAGTACTCCAGGCCCAGTAGACTGCCCACACCGCTCGCATGAGAATCTCACGCAAAGATATCGGGGGTTTGTCTACGGTACGAAAGAACCACAATCGGCGGACGAAGATCTCGTGTACGGGGTTGAATTCATCCAGCTGAATCGGCAGAAATGCGTTTGGAAAGACGCGTGGCAATATATGGCTGGAAAACAATATATAGGCAACGATTTTCCCGAAACGCCAAAAGGTGAATCTGAATAAGCTTGTACGAGAACCCAAGGTGCGAGTTCTGGATATTTGCCTGGAAGTCCCGATCAGACGCGGGTTGTTCCTAGTCGACATCGCCAATTAGCTCAATTCTCGAATCGATGACCAGTCATACCAAAGTGATCTAAGGTTTTGATGAGACGGACAGCAGCAGAACATACTTAGAGCACAACATTCATTGTGGATGATACTCTCGAGAAGGTTCTGCTCGATCCATAAGAGAGACGCCGAGTGCGAGATCCAAACAGCCATCATCAACCCCCACATCATGTCCAGCGGTGGTACGAGATCATTCATGTTGGTGAATGATAGCCATGCGAATGTGATCAGTATGGTATGTAACATTAGTTTCGACGTTGTACTCCGGAGATAGCAAGTCACCGCCAGGTAGAACGTGAGAATGGAGAATAACAGGTACATCATCGGCTTCGCTATGGCTTTGGCTTGATTTGATGACTGTGCCGTAACCATTGTGAAAAAAGTGGAGTATAAACTATCACCAAAGGAGGGTGGACGTAGAGCAAGAGATTTGATGGATGTGGAAAAGAGCATGGAGTACCATGACCGAGGGCCAAGGCTTACTTATGTCTCTCATAGGCTTGTAGCATTGGTGGGTCCGAGTCTCATGTGATGACGCGGTGCTGTTTGTTGTTCGAAACACGTTCATAGCGTGGCTCCACAAAAAGCGTGTTCGATTCAGCATAACAGTTTTACATCATTATCACCCACGAAATCGAAGTTTGATTCAAAGGCATTAACCATGGATTTGGTTGCTTTAATAGAACAAAAAAGCTTGCAGGTGCCCCGTGGAGGATTTTGTCATAGCGATTTGGAAAAATATTCACAACACCAATGGTTGGACTGAGGCCGGTATCTTGTTCATTTTTGATCTTCTAGGTAAAAGAGTGACTTTTGCGATGTATCTTCGCAAATCTTCGGGCTTGTTATGGTTGGATCGGGCATGTCTTAGGCTGATCCGTCGAGGGCACTCTGGAGCTCCTGGAACTGTTCTTCGTTCAGGTTCTGGTACTGGAGACTCGAAGTCCCAAGAACGACAGGTAGGGGTCCACCAGTCTGGGCTGGGTCACCCGTAAGGACTGTGGCAAGGTTCATACAAGCCGGAGGCACGTTGTCAGCCTGTGCCGCTGTTCACGAATTGAGTCAGAGATGCGGCCAAGGGATTTATGTTTTGAATTAACATACCATTATCGTTGGTGCGGTAAACGCTGACGGTAATGCCAGCATCGTTGAATTGTCCATTGATTTGATCGACACACTGGTCGATGCTTTCCTGTGAGATACCGGGAGGCAAGTCACGCTTACCCATGAAGGCAGCTGCAACCTCTCTACGGTTGACAGCAGCGTTCACAGCTCCCGAGACAGCACCCGTGACTGCACCCCAACGATAGGACCAATGGCGGCGAATGGGGCTGGGCACATCTGACGGCACATTCAGCAATCAGTGTACGAGAAAAAAAAAAAAGAAAAAGAGGATACGAACCTGAATGAGACCAATGAGGGCCACAACCGAGATGCCAGTAGACTTGGTGGAGACCATGTTTGCTAATCTTGGAAGAGAAGTATTTGGGGGATGTCTTGATTGGAGATGTGGAAGAGGAAATATCTCTCCATCGAGCTGCTCAGAGTGTCCTTTTTATATTGAACCATTGGCCTCTGGGGCGTGATATCACAAGTCACGGGTCGCTCATGGACATCACATGAGTAACGCTGTGGAGCCCCGGTATGCGTGCTAGACTGGTTCGAGGTCACACTCATGCTTAGAGTTGGCCGTGCGGTTGAGCAGGAAGCTTCGGACGGATGATCTTGTAGGTTCAGATGCGCTGGTTGACATGGTACAGTACCGTTCGATCCACAATAGCCCCACGGCGCAATAGCGTGGTTGAATATCAATCCTTCCGCAGGAAGAGACATATGGGTTTGACTGTGGGTCGCCAAGTACGCCGTCATGCTCAAATCCTCTTGTCCCTGGCTCAAGTCCCTCTTCATTCACTCTATCAGGCGGGTTCGTGAGAGTCTCTAATAGTTGACGAAGGAATTAAGGGAGCTTATTTCATTCCTGAGCTTCGCGACGAACTCTCATCTCAATACCTTTATCATGATCTTTGCAGTCCAAAATCCTGCGGTCCGAGACTGTGGCATAAACGAATTTACGGTGTCAAATATTGTTCAGCTTCGACATATCCGAAAGCAGCGATCAGACATGCTATCAACGACTCAAAACCACATAACCCTGAACAGACATTCGCTATCGGTACCGGCGGCATTCTCAACTGCCAGTGGTAGCTGATCCTGATCCACCAGCAATAACCGCAGTAGAAAAAGATGTTGTCATACTGCTATCGTAAAGAGTAGCAGCCAGGACAACCATGATTACCGCTGCCTATATCAGATGTGAGACATGGTCCTTGATAACGCTACAGTGGGAACACTTACCAAAGAAGCATCGAATCCTTCGGCTATGTTGACTTTCCAGTCGGGTCTCTTTCCAGGAATGTAGCCAGCCAGCTTCTCCGTGCGCTTTGAGGACATGACAACTTGATCGCCGAGATACACGTTGACTCTCATCTTCCAGATGTCTTGCCCGCGGACCTCAAGATTGACCACTTCGCCTTGATTTGCCGCATTGTGCACGAACAAGTCGAGCTTGTCCTTGAACACGCTGGTCCTTGGTGCTAGAGTCATGATAGGCTCGCTACCTCGCTCCTCTGGCAGTTCAACAAACCAAGTTACCCCTGTAGCTTTTCGATAGAGGTCAAATAAAGGGAGTCCAGACGCGTCACGAAAGGTCCGTCTTTGCGTCCAAGACAATAGCTTTCCACCAACTGAGACGAGAAGCGCATGATCTGATTCGCGAACGATAGAGAAATCAGCGCTTGACAGCCCACCACTATGCTGATTGACCAGCAGCGTCTCAGGAGCTTGAGCGACGAGCTCAGTACGGAGCGCAATTGGTTGCTTGAGCATCGAAATATCTGGTGCAGGCATCTTGAGATCTGTTATTGACTTGAGCGTTACTTTCGCCCTACCTTGATCACCATTGATCGTCTCGTTGACTCCCACGCATGAGGGTACAAGAACTAGCATAAAGATTAAACCTCACTCCTACTTCACTAGCTAAAGTGTCTCAGGAGCAGAGATTACAAAGTCACAAATCATCAAAGATCATATAGAACACCACCGGATTTCTTACCGTCTTGGCAATTTTCATTCGTGTTTGATTTACTGCTACTGGCCAAAGCTTTGACCGCATGGGAAGTTACCTCGCTTGATTAGACCATCAATAAAACCACAACAAGCTAAAGTGCTCTCATAGCACAACATGAAATCAAGTAAGAGGTGGGCATAACTGTATCAGCCAAGATAAATCCATCGTCTACTGGTCATGTCCAACGGGCATGGACACTGTGTGGAGCTCTGCTGATTCAAACAAAACAAGACAAATACCTGACGGTCAGATTCACAGCACATTCTCCTTCTCACTCCACGTGGCACACTCCTCAAGCACACGAAGAAATGAGGCGGTGTCTTAACGTGTTTCTGCTAGTTATCATGGCTCTGAGTAGTACATTCATGCTCTGGCAAGCTCTATGTCTGACAACAAATTCACCTTGCCCAATCATTGTGGTCATTTCGGAATCTATGGCCCCAGCTTTTCATCGGGGGGATATCCTTTTGCTTTATAATCGACAAGAAGTGATTCAGGTGGGGGATATACCAGTCGTCTGGTTTACTGGTCATCCATTTCCGATGGTCCACCGCGCAATCCAAGTCCACTGGCAAATGATCGAGCACAAGCCGACGTAAGCGAAGCCAGATTTATGCATCATGAGAAGTGGCTGACCGGAAGACAGGCAATTGTTTCTGACCAAAGGCGACAACAATGAGGCAGATGATGTTGCACTCTATCCCCGTGGGCGATTTACCGTCGCAAGAAACGAAGTCATTGGTCTTGTTCGCGGCTATGTACCTCTGCTCGGATGGATTGCCATTATGCCGAAAGACTTTTACCGCTCCTCGAGCAAATACATTAGTGAAAAGGTTAGGAGGCTTCGAGTCATTTGAGGGGATCTTTTGTACGCGTTCCACCCTCTCTATACAGACAAGTTGTGTGGTCGCTTGCATAATCCCATCGATTCTGTATCAGGAAGTACTGTTGGGGTTAAGAAGTACCGCTCCTATACAGAAAGGCCACCTTATCGGACGAGGTCATATGCTAGATCCAACTCAAGTCAACATGGAAAGAATGGTAATGAGGTGAATGGTGTGATGCTATTGGCAGCATAGCTCGCGTGGAAGCCATAATCGTTGTGATTGAAGAGGCAGTCCGGTGTATTGAGTCGGACACGCGTGCTGTTCCAAACCGCAACCAAGCAAGACGCCGTCGTCGAGCTAGCAAAAAGTCCACCAAATCTAATCGCTGAATCCGCTGAATATCATGAAGAGACTGAAGTGTCTCGCAATGGGGACCCAAGTCTTGAGCAACGTCCAAAAACATGGCAAACGGGCGCCATAGTGCAAGCATCTACCATGATAATTCATCATTCCTCCGTGTTCTCGCATACAAGCAACGCTTTCGTGATCGACAAACTCTGATGAAGATTTTGGGCAATACAACACGTTTCGGATGGCGTTTGAATATTTGAGTCTTCTTCCCGCGCTATCAGAACAGTACAGTCTGATCAAGCAAGCCCCTCAGATTGCCCTCACACCTTATTGAGAACCAGCAAGTGGAAAGCTCCGCCATTCCTTCACCCAATTTCCTCTTTCAGCAGCAGGCCAGATACGATAGATGGCCTGAGCGATCACTGCATTCTTCAACTTGGGATACTCGTTATGTACCTCAATATACTCTCTGTCAATTTTATACTCGGCATCATCATACTCACTGACGAAACACTCATGCGGTCTATCATCCCGCTCGTTGCGGGTACAAACCCATGAGCGGCCGATGTAAGCAAGTAAGTCTCTCAATGGTGGGTAAGTATCCACCTTTTGCACACGCAACGACAAGCGTTCAAGAGGACAGGAGAATTCGGCTTTTGACTTTGAGATGGTGCGGAAGATTGACTGGGCGAGGGTTGGATCGAAGGCCGAGTTTGTGATTGCGTTGTCGAGTGTGAGGTGGATCTGCTCGTCTGTAACTTTCCCGTTTGTGCAATAGTCCTCGAATTTGTTCCTCAGGTAGTAGGCTCGAGGTAACGGGATTGGTTGGGGATAGTATACAGCCAGATGTATCTTGGTCAGGTAGCGAAGAGTGCCCAAGGCTTTGTAGATGGCGACTTCGCTCTGATCTCCGTGGGATCTCATGATACTCAGAGCTAGCTCCTCTAGTCGCGGACACCTTTCTCGCAATGCGAGGATAAGATCTACGCTCGCAAGTTTCTCTACTCCTGGTTGTAGTTCGGAAGTGGCCAAGAGAAGACGTCGTAAGCGATGGCCGCAGGTGTCGAAAGTGGGCAAAAGCGTACGTAGGTTCAAAGGACCTTTGAGCTTCAGGCTCGTAAGAGAGTCCAGGGACTGTATAAACATGCTCGCAGCCTCTAGTCCATCCGTGTTCGACTCTCCGAAATCAACACTGAAGGACACATGCTTAAGTGCAGAAAGGCGACAAGAAGCCAACCAGAAAAGCGTATCATCATCCATCAAATAAACCACTTCCAGGCTCTCCAAGCACTGAAAGTCCGTTATTGAGCTCCATCGGCGAATCACAGAAGACGAGCCGTTTGCAAAAAGATTCAGACTTTTTAGACGACCCAAACGTGACGGGGAAGAACCAGGTAAAGTGCCAGGCTGGTATCTATACATCGGCCCTTGCGGTGTTTGGGAGTCTCTTAAATAACTGTCGTCTTGCCAGGTCATGTTGATCTCCTGCAAGTTCGGCGCCGCGCCAGCTAGTAGATCCATGATTGCAGCTTGGTTGTGGCCTCGATGGTGATAGTCGTAGGTCTTTGTCAGAGAATAGAGACATGGCGAGGTTGCCAACTCAACCTCATAGGGATCAAGGACGACGGATCCGGCAGACAACTGGAACAGGCAACGTAACATGAAGTTTCGCATATGCAGTCGAAGATTTGGCCGGGTTTGATTCACGTATCTCAAGATAGACGCGGGGATTTGCTCGCTGCAACCCCATGTGAGTGCCTTTAAAGCTGGAAGTTTTTTGATCAGACAGCTCAAATCCTGCCACTCTGAGTCTTGTTCGATAGTTTTTTGTTCTCGACCAAGGGACCAGCAATATCTCCAAGGTTCCCTCCAATTATCTCCACAATCCGTTAATACTCCAGCGATTGGATCTTGGTAGGGGTCGCTTGGGAGGACTTTGACATGCTGGACATGCTGAAAACTTTGCGTTCTCTGCAGTATACAACTCCACTGATCCACTGCAGAGTTTAGTGTTTCCGACGAGGAAAAGCTGATAGTGATAGTCCTATACAAATGCTTCCTCGAAAACTCGTGACATCGCCGATTGACTAGGCAGAAGTTGCGGAGATCGCGATCGTTGAGGTACGCGCTGACGTGGTACAAAGAGTCGATAGAAAGTGAAGCCATGTCGAATTAGCTTCACACGCGATCAGATATTTGCTTGAATTTGTCAAGAAAACTGTTGGCTGCTAAAGAAGGTACGACGTAACTTGACCAGTAGGGGTCCCAGTCGAATCTGGGGAAGACATGCTTTATAAGTCGATCGAGGTACAAGGGCACGTGCCAGCAATTTCAGAATACGAGGGCGAGTCTCAGCCGCCAAGATATTTTTTCGGTCTCGAGACCGCAACTACTATTATCTCTATCTGCTGTACAAGATATAGCTATACATTAAGTCTAAGAAGTAGGGGCACGGCCGTTGTAGTTGTTACCAGCAGTGGCGGTGTAGTTGCCGAAGCAGTCGTAGTTGTAGTTGATCTCGTTGGCTCTCTTCTGCAAGACACTGACCATGGTGTCGAAAGGACAGAGACCATCCTTGTCGACGGGGCAGCCAGGGTGAGAGTCAGAAACAGGAATGACAGCATCGTTGATGAGGAAACGAATCTGCTTGGTGACGTTTCTGGAGGGGCAGGTCATGATTTGGGTGGTGAAGTGGGTAGCGAAGGGAACGAGTTTGCTAGCAACGAATGAGTTGGTGCCCTCATTGCCAGTGGCGCTGAGAGGTGCGCCCTTGAACAAGGCGGTGAAGTTGAAAGCAGTCAGAGTGTCGAGAACGACGACTTCGTGGGTGGCATCGGCGTAGATGGACTGGTTCAGAGGGAAGTAGGTCGAAGAGTTGTCGTAAGTTTTGTTGAGGGCAGAGTTGGCCGGGGGGTAGGTGTGGGTGAAGCGTGCAAGCCACTCCTCGAGGAAACCCTTGCCTTGAGCAGCGGAGACGGGCGAGCCAGGACCGTTGTTGTAGTAGAAAGACAAGTCGTAGTAGTACTCGTAGTTGATGAAGTCCTCCTGGGTGAAGAGACCGCAGAATTTGGAGTAGCCAAGAGCGTTGGTCTCGTAGGAGCAGAGCTGCAGCATATCAATGACATCGGAGGAAGTGAAGTTGAGAGCTCCAGAAACCTGAGAGTTCAATCTAGCAAGGGTCGCGTTGAAAGCGTTGTTGGCGAACTTTGTGGCAACAGTGCTACCGATGCTACCGCGGCTGGCAATGTTCGAGTTGGGGCAGACCTCGTAGGGAGCACCAGAGTTGTTGACGGTCGAGTTCTCAACAAGAATCTCAATGTTGACCTGGTTCAAGTACTCAGGGACACCGAAGAAACCAGCGGCAAAGTTCTCGGCAGTCTTGACCATGCGGTCTTGCGACTCGGTGCGGAAGACAGGAAGAGCATCCTGCTCGGTGAAGTTGTTGAGGAGCTCACCGTACAGCTGACGGTACTCGATACCGAGTTGGAAGTTCTGGCTGCGGCCAAAGGGAGTAAGAAGCTCAGCGCCGAGCTTGTAGGTCCAGTCAGCCAAGAAGGTCAGCTCACCGGTGACATTGAAGCCAGAAGCGGTGGCATTGTGGACCTTCTGGGAGAAAGTGGAAGGACCAGCGCCGCTGGTGGGGTAACGAGCACCGTGACGGTACAACAGAAGCATCTGGTTGATGGTGCAGCCCTCGGGAATCAAGGGGTTAGCCTCATCCAGACCATAGTCGGCAGATGAAACCGAGTACCAGGGACTGAGGTTACCCCAGTACTTTGTAATGTCGAACTTGTCGCCAAAGGCAGACGAGCCGTGAGGTTGAGGCACAGCCAGAGGGAAGGCGGCAGCAGCGGCCGAATTGTAAGGGTAGAGAGGAGCGGTCTGAATGGCATCGCCCTCGAGACCAGTAGGAGTAGGTCCAGGGAAGCCGACCTCGGACTCATTAGGGAAGATTGAGGTGTTGACCTTGGCTGAGGATTGTCAATTGAACTGCATGCAGGATAGATGAACATAGTACTCACTGCCAGTAGGAGGGAAGACATCACTGGTTGTCGAGCCGGCAATCTTGGAGTCGGAAACGACACTGGCCGAGCTGGTCTTGGTGCCCGAGCTCATGGAGCTGACGGCAGCAGCAGAGGCCACATCGGCGGCCAGAGCCAGAGCAGCTACGTTGAACAAAGAAGAGAGCATCTTGGTCGAGTCGAAGGAGTCTCAGGTGTCTACAGATTGGCATCTGGGAGTGCCGACGACTAGACATTTGTAGTAAAGCAGCCATCAAGGTCTCGGCAGACTACGGCAGATCCCCCAGGCCATATCAGGCAGCTCGCAGCATCCACGACCGGCGCGAATTGCATGGTTTGAACATAATTCCCACGGTGTCGGGAGAAAAAGTGTAATCGTGCATAGCATCGTCGTCATCCGGAGAGAGCTTCCCGCCAAGATTTCGGCCAAGACCCAGAGAGAGCTTGTCTTGATCGCACGTGTTTCGAGCGATCCGTAACTTGCTCACCAAACACCCCCAGGGCCGACAAAAGCAACAGAAGCACGTGTGTCGCTTTCCATGAACCATCCACGGCATGGACTAGGGTCGTCCTGCCATTGGCAGCTTCGGCATTCATCCTTCGAGACATTGAGCGCCTCTGGCGTGCTATCATCCAAATCTTGTTCCTTCTCGACGTCTGGGCCGCTCGACGTCGACTCTTGAGCCGAACATCGGACCATCGTGCCATGCTGGCATCGCATTCACGCTATATTTGAACAATCAGAGATGCTAAGCATGTTCCTCGAGTCCTTTGCAGATGCTTGCTCGTCTACTCAACCGTATCAAAGCTCGGACGTCATCCCGTCGTCGATTTGCGTCGGGGAACGGCTGGGGGCGCCGATTGCCTTTGATCTGCCTTCAGACTCCGGCCATATCCATTGGTTTTCTCACCCAAAACGCAGCCAAAGAGCGAGCGACCCTCAAACTTCAAATCAATTCATTGCCAACTTTTTAGGCGGGCACGGGCAGTCAAGTACTCGATTGCTTTGTATCTCTGGGTAGGATTCTCGATAGACGCGCACAATGTCTGACCCCTTTCTCGTTTTGGAGACATGATCTCACGAACACGCGTTGAAATTGCTGCGCCTTAGCGCTTGCAGACCGCTGCCCTGCGCGACATGGATCTGTATTTTGTAGCATTTCTTTGTAGGTCCCCCGACATGGTGATTTTCGCATGCTACTCGCCTCTCGTGCGAGATAAGGACTGGTCGTCCCACCTCGACCGCACAATTACAAATGCGCGGCTTCCAGTCGCCATTCTGCAACCGACCTGCTAGGTTGTTGCGCAATATTACCGCTGCTGCCTTGATTCTGTGTCTCGTGCTCTACCATATCCCTGATCGGACATGGAGAGGCGCTCAGCTGCTGTTCTTTGGCGCGCATTGGGAGAAGTTTCCTCTGTGGGTGCATGCCTCCATCCTGAGGCCGACTCTGCTAATGGCTACTCTGCAGGCTCGACGGCTACTATTCTGGCGTTCGCAGCCTTGTGCCATCTTTACATCATGAGCAGGCCGCCGCGTCTCTCGATCAGACCAGAAATGACAGCTCCACTGTCCAATTGAAAGAGCAGGAAATACACAACCGCTTGGTCGAATACACCCCCTACCACGGTTTCCGAAACACTGCTGGCCGACCAAGTTTCATGCAAGAATGCTTCCTCAACGATGCGCGAACCGTCGCCGTCCCTAAAGTGTATGCCTATCTCGGTATGCCGCAAGACCACCCCGACCCTCTCTACGGCTCCTATAAAGTACTTGGTCTGCGCGACGACGTCTGCTTCGACCGCAATGGTCGTTTGGGAGCCTATGGCTCAGCCACACAGTCGACAGAAAGCGCTCAATTCTCCGATCGTGAGAGTCAGCGAAGTCCGATAGATTGGAGCAATGTCGATTGGGCAGTTGCACAGAAGAGATGTTATGACGACAATACCCTACGATCTAATATCGAGGGCGCAACGACATCGGCAACGGCAGATGCCTTGCCGCAGCTTCCCAGGCAAGCAATTGTGTTACGAACATGGACAGGCTATCGATACACACGCCAAGCTATAAAGAATCTCAGGGCGCTAATCAGTGAAGTCTCCCTGGGCTCAGGCGGCGAGTACGATGTTCATCTACTGGTCCACGTTAAGAACAATTCGGCGCGCTTCTGGGAGTCGCACGAGTTGTACAACCAGATCCGTCATGAAAGTGTACCAGCAGAGTTCCGTGGCTTGGTCACGCTTTGGTCCGAGAAACAAATGGAACATGTCTACCCTGGCCCATTCTGCAATGAGACGCTGAACAGATCTGAACAGCCCCTCTACGGAGTCTACAGGAGTTCTCACATGCCACTGCAGTGGTTTGCGCAACGCAATCCACAATATGAGCACTTCTGGAATTGGGAAATGGATATTCGTTATATTGGTCATTACTACGAGTTCTTTGACCGTCTAGGAGAATGGACAAAATCACAACCAAGGCGCGGCATCTGGGAGCGCAGTGCAAAGTATTATCTCGAGAAGCTGCACGGGACGTGGGCAGAATTTTCTGATATCGTGGAGAAAGAGAATCCCACCACCATCTCTGGTCCAGTTGACTTTGCTGGTTCTCGAAAGCTTGAATCGCAGGCACCATACAATGCATCTAGTACAGGATTTGGAGAGGATGCTGACCTGATCACAATGAGTCCTCTGTTCGATCCCGAGGATTCGGGATGGTTCTTCGAACGGGATGTCACAGGGTATGACACACAGCTACCCATACCACCACGTCGTATTGCCATCATCGCAGCAGCGCGGATGTCTCGTCGGCTCCTGAATCTGATGCACACGGAGATGGTCGAACTAAAACACACCATGTGGACGGAGATGTGGCCACCGAGTCTCGCTTTGCACTACGGATTAAAAGCAGTCTTTGCACCACATCCTGTCTACTACGATCGCGAGTGGCCAATTGTGACAGCTGATAGAACGTTCAATGCTGGGAAACATGGTTCGTCTGGAGGCAATGCTTCATCTGTGTTTGGAGCATTCGAACACAATTTTATCGGAAGTACTTGGTATTGCAGCACAAAGTTTGCGGGTGACCTTTGGAGAGCCTGGCTTGGTCGCGGCAGTCAAGAAAACAGATTACGGAATGGGCTCGACCAGATGTGTCTGCGTTCGATGCTCTTGCACGCAGTGAAGCATGAATGAGAGACGGTTGGCAACATGTTGGAGACCATGAACTGTGGCTCCCATCGACGTTTGGATCATGCTCGCCGGCTAATACCCCGACTCGCTCGCTCCACACCAGCGGACCCCGCACAACAGTAGCGACACCGAGACTTCCCTTTTCGGCACTGCACCATAACATCGGACCGGCGCGAGTCATATAGATAAACCTTCGCTGTCCATCACGGTCCATCACTTGGGCATCCAAACATGATCGATATGACCGCAAGCCACGATGACAACCGACCGACGCGACACATTGAGCCTCTCAATGTCGAGGACGCCGCGCAAGAATTTGAGCTGACTGGCCTCAAGCTGATTACAGTCATATCTGGATTGGTGCTTGCCATCTTTCTGGTATCGTTAGACTCTGCCATTGTCGCGACAGCTATCCCGTATGTGACGGCGGAATTCAAGTCTGCTGGCGACACTGCTTGGTATGGAAGCGCATACACTCTTGCAACTTGTGCTCTGCAACCGATCGCCGGCAAGCTGTACGCCAAGTTTTCAATCAAGGTAGACCTCGCAATGAGTGTTCTCTGAGACAGGTCTGACCATTCCAGACAATGTTCCTCGTGTTCATGGCACTATTCGAAATCGGTTCCCTAGTATGCGCTACAGCTCCGAACGCTGTCGGGTTGATTGTTGGAAGAGCGATCGCTGGAGCTGGAGCTGCTGGTTGCACGACTGGCGCTTTCTCGATCGTCGCGATCTCTGTCCGCCTTCCACGACGAACCACATATCTCAGCGCGTTGCAGTCGACTTTCGGTATCGGCATCATGCTGGGACCACTTCTCGGCGGAGTTTTGACACAACGCGTTACCTGGAGGTGGTGCTTCTACATCAATCTTCCCATCGGCGCTGTCACTGTTTTATTCCTGGTCTTGTTCTTCCATCCGCCGGCAGCAAACAGAACAAATACTTCCGTGCAGAAGATGGCAAGTCTTGATCTTTTTGGTCTTCTGTTGTTCGCACCAGCCACTATTATGATGCTTCTCGCCCTTCAGTGGGGCGGCCTGATTTATGCCTGGGGAAGCGCTACCATCATTGGGCTTTTTGTTGGCGCGGCAGTCCTCACAGCCATCTTTGCTTTCTGGCAGAGACACAAAGGCGATGACGCTATGATACCTCCCAAGCTTTTCACTCAACGCGTCGTCTTCTTCGCTTGTCTGACTGAACTCTTCGCGATGGGTACTGTTTATGTCGCTACATATTACCTGCCTCAATGGTTCCAAATTGTCAAGGGCGTTTCTCCCATCAAATCTGGCGTCATGTACTTACCACTGTCAATGTCGGATGTCGCTTCTGCCTTGATGGTTGGCATACTCCTACCTTATGTTGGTCTTACGAACCCGTTCATTCTGGCTGGCACAACTTTACTGGCTGTTGGATCTGGTCTTTTGTCTACACTCAGCACATCTTCAGGCAGTCAATACTGGATACCTTATCAGATCCTTCCTGGCATGGGTGCTGGAATCACACTCTGGATGCCATACGTAGCTATCCAAACGGTCTTGAAACCTGAGAATATCCCTGTGGCCACCGCCCTGCTGCAGTTCTTCCAGTCTTTTGGTGCAGCACTGTTTCTGGCTCTTGCACAAGCTGTTTTCTCCAGCATCTTCAGTGCTTCTCTCAAATCTGCTGATATTGTGGGCTTGGATGTATCGGTCATCGTGCATGCAGCTCCTGCGGATTTCAGAAAACTTGTTCCGAAGGATGATCTTAAGCAAGTGTTGCATGCGTACAATCAGGGAGTCACGAGTACATTTTATCTTGGAGCGGGATTGGCTGCGGCGGCTTGCTTTGCGAGCTTTGGTATACAGTGGAAGAGCTTTAAACCCAAGGGTGATTGAGATTGTTCGTGTCGCGAGATGCACGTTGGTTGTAGTAGTCAGCGGTAATGGCTGGGATGGGGTAGCGCATCAAGACTGACTTCCATCACGCTATGAACTAGACGAAGGAGAAAGTAGCAAAGATATCTGGGGGGGAGCACCTGCCACGCAGCAAGCGCCGACAGTATAGAAGAATTGATACAAGAGAGACGATCGTTTAATCTTAAGCATGAGAGAGGCGCGTCAGAAGGCCCTACAACGTCATAGACTCGGCGCAAAAGGTTTTCCTGGATTCAGTGAGGGTGATCCTGCTGACAAGCATGCACCGATCGAACGCAAGCAACGTAATTCCCTCTCAGAAGTCCCAAAGCTTGCTGGATGACTCTAGAAACTGTTGAATGGATCTTGATTGAACTTGAAACATAAACTGCAAAATCCTTATTCTTTCTAGCAAGCAATCTAGCATTGAAGTTGATGCTTACACATGCCTTCTACGAAATATAAGAAGACTGCCCATTAGGATCATAGACGATATAATCACAAACCCACAATCCATTACTACAGTGCCCGCAAGTTCAATCTCCTCAAAGACCTGAGGGAACCAGAAGGGACCCCCAAAGCCCCAAATCTGCTTGACGAAGGCGATGAATACACCCACAGAGGCAGATTCTTCTTGATGACTGTATGCAGCGTAGGTGATCATGACTGTGGTGATGATATGATTGCCAACTTTTGCAATAGCAGCCCCAATCACAGGCGTGACATTCCGTCTTGGTGAGACTGATTTTGACCAAGAAGATAAGGATTTCAACCATTCACTATATCGACCTGGATGCAGCACCAAGAATGGCGAGTTGGTCTGAAGTCAGGTAAGATGCATGATGGATGATAATGCCCAGCACGAGCTGAAATGAGGACTGCAGCAATGAGAGGAGACATCATGGCGTGGAAGGCAACAAGGCAGGGGTTTTGATCCTCTTCCAGTGAGGAAGACTGAGAGAATCCGCTTATCCCAAACCAAGGATAGGATCAAGCACCCAACTACCGTGTCTTCCGATAGGATAGTCTCTATGAGATGGCATCGAAGTGAGTAGGAGCAGAGTTCTTGGATTTCATCATGGTTCTCGTATCTAGACACCTCGAGCTCAACGTCGTTGTACACACCGGAGGCGGTCTTGTGGTGTAGTCTAGATTCCATCATGGCGGACAGCTGAAATGATATGCAGGAGAAAGCAAGAATTGATGGCAGGATGGTCAATAAGCTAATCTTTCACCTAAGTAGATTGTACTCCTCTATGACTCGGATCCCATGAATGCTGTTACCCCACTTCCTGCTTTGCCATACCTCACTGCCGTGAGAATCCGACTACCTAGGTAATCTGTAGCGGATGGCGCAGCCCGTTGAGTGTACTTGCAGACTGACGAGGCCAGCACGAGTGACAATACTGAGTTCATGACATGTGCCTCATCTAATTGCCGTAATCCTTTTTTTCTACCAGTAACGGAGGTTCCAGCCCGTGAAATGTCCTTGCGCCCCTCTCTGTAGGCTAATGATACCAGCATGATTGACGGTACTGGGTCGATGACATTTGTCATCTTGGACTGCCGTAGTGTTTCGGATACCTAGGTCAGCCGTGATGGAGGGCCAAAGCCATTCATCCACTCATCCTTGAAGGCTGATGATGCCAGCATGTTTGACGATACTAAGAACATGGCGTGCAGAAGCATCGCAAACTGCTTCATGTTTGCCTGGTTAACGTAGACGCCGATGCAGATAGATAGCAGTGGTCACGATACTACAAGTGAGAAACCTGCCAGAATGATGATGATTGTGACGAAAATAGTATCATTCTTTCTCAGAGAAGCAATTGACAGGTGCTCCCACAGTAGATTCGGCACTCATGAGGCCTCCTTGCCCCTACGTCTACGTTAGAGCTGATACCACGGGATGTCGGCGTCAGGTGAGCTCCGAGACACGCTGAGTCCTTTCCATAGCGGACCTTCGAGTCTGCATTGCCCGAGCTGTGACTTTAGTGAATGATCTAAATTTCTCATGATGATTGTTTCTGGAATTTGACTTTGCTGCAGAATCCAAGTTCATCACAATTGAAACTCTAATTTTCCATGCAAGGAACTCAATGATCTGCTAAAGCTTGAAACCTTATTGAGATTTCTTGTACCTGTATCTCGCCGTGATATCCGTATCTGCAAGTGTGCTGCTAGCCGAGAGGACAGAATTACCGATATTATCTCCCGTGTCACTGTATCGTCTGGCCCCTGTATACAACTGTATTCTTTCCAGGACGCTGTAGGAAAATCTTGGCTATCTCCTATCTCCGATGCATCCGGGCTCAGTTAGAATCATTTCCTCCGTCTAGTAGAGGACGTGCGTCATTACATCATCAAACTACATGACTACATAACTCTTGCTTCTGTGTTACTAAGAGTACCCCTCATCAGTATCTCTTTGCTCTTGCTACTCAGTGCTTTCGCGCCCATTTCAGATCCATCCAACATGCAGCTCAAACAAGACGCGCATGGTCGCGAGGTTGTCTCTACCATAATCAACAACGAGGAGCAGCCATTCGATGCTGATCGTGTCCTCCCGGTCAAGAACTCTATCTCTGGAGAAAATGTCCATTACTACGCCGGTGCGGATACAGAAGTCTGTGGGCGTGCATGCGACGCAGCTTGGAACGCCTTCCAAACTTGGAAAAATGCGCCGATAACAGAACGTCGGGGATTGTTGCTCAGGGTAGCAGACCTCTACAAGAAACGTGTGGACGAGCTTGTCCAAGCGCAGATGAAGGAAACCGCGTGTACTGAAGACTGGGCGAAATTCAACGTCCTTGCTGCAACCAACTATATCAACGAATTTGCAGCATGTGTCAGTAGTGTCAAGGGAACTGTCGCTCCAACTGACAAGCCCGATACTATGACTTTCGTCTTCAAGGAACCAATTGGTCCGATTCTTGTCATCCCGCCTTGGAATGCGGCCGTCATTCTTTCCACCAGGGCCATAAGCTCTGCAATTGTCACTGGCTGCACGGTAGTGCTCAAATGCTCCGAGTTGTCACCCTTAACTCATACAATTCTCGTCGACATTTTCCGTGAGGCTGGATGCCCTGCTGGTGTTCTTAACAGCCTTTCGGCTTCACGCCAGGACGCGGCAGCCGTCACGGAGAGTCTGATTGCAAATGAACACATTCGCAAGATTGAGTTCATCGGAAGCGGAGCGGTTGGCAAAATTATCGCAGGAACAGCAGCCAAGTACCTCAAACCCACAATTATGGAGCTGGGTGGAAAGTGCCCTGCAATTGTGCTGGACGACGCAGATCTGCCAAAGGCCGCTCGCCTCTGTGCTCAGGGTGCCGTGAAGAACCATGGACAAATATGCTTCAGCACAGAGCGTATCATTGTGCTACGCAGTGTCGCGGATGAGTTCCTCAAACTCTTGGTTGAAGAGACTAAGAAAGCGCCATCTGGATCTGCAGTTTCAGAGTCCATTGCACAAAACGCTATTAGCATTCTGAAAGACGCAAAAGACAAAGGTGCGAAGTTCCTTTGCGGTGATGGTGAACTCAAGGAGAACTGCTCTATCTCGAACACTTTGGTACTCGTTGACCCCAAGAAGACTCCTGATCATCTCAGAATCGTTGATGAGGAGACTTTTGGACCGAGCGCAAGTGTCTACATTGTTGATGACGACGCCGAAGCTATCAAGATAGCAAATCGCAGTGCATACGGACTGAATGCCGCGATCCATACGCGAAACCTAGAACGATCGATTAAGATGGGTAGACAACTTGAATATGGTCAGGTTCACACCAACTCATCAACTGTCTACATTAGTCGTAAGTACCAAATCTATACAATCGACATACTTTCCACTGACATCAACGCAGCAACTGGACCTCAAGGAGGTGTCAAGGGCAGTGGTTGGGGCACGCAAAATGCTGGTTGGGGTCTAGAGCAATTCTACAATACCAAACAGATCAGCTGGCACGGCGAGGATAGCGGTAACTGAGCATGACTTGAGAGTCGTAAACGAGATGATTTCTTGTAACTCAAAGTGTTACTACTACGGGGTCTCTGTTGATACTTACTTGAGTGATGTGCAGAATAGCGGTCATAAGGAACATTATCGCTGTGCCGCTTTAGGTATACGGCAAAGGTCAGTCAGAGTGCTTCCCGTAACCATCAATTCAGCATTTGTGTTTCGCGATGTCTGTATCACGAAAAGGCTTGTTCATATTCTGAGACTTGCATGGTGCTCTAAGTCTCCTAAATAATCGATTCCGGGAGTCAACTGTTCTTCGATCCTTACGATTAGGTCGTTATATTGCTTTCGAAATGCGATGCTAGGCGACTTTTAGCCCGAGAAACCCCCCACCCATGCTGGCCTTGTGCCTCAATCCAACAATCTTCCTACTGGAACCCCGTATATGCCTGATAACCATGAGGTACGATGTTCCTACAAGGACTCTCATGGCCAGGTCAAGACAGCCTTCACAGTCTCGCCTGATTGGACGTCGTCGAGTGCACGCTGGAAATCATCCACGTTGTAGAAGGTTGTGACCTTGTGCAAAGGTAAGTTGCCAAGCGAATGCTCCTTGATAAGCATTGGAGCCATCTATAGCACAGTCAGCGAAAATCTGCTAATCAAGCTACTAGAACTCACCTTTTGAGGATCCGAATCACCCTGATGACTGCCGACATACTGCGTGCCCTTGACAAAATGCTTATGCACATCGATGCTGATGCGTGTCCCGGGCTTGTTGGAGCCCACAGAGCAAGCCTTTCCCCTGGTTCCTAGAGACTCGATCATTGTTTCAATAATCTTTGCAACCCCTGAACAATCAAGCGCTCGCTCGAGGCCATTCGTTCCGCATATGGTTCGAATCTGGTCAGCAACATCACCTTCAGAACTGTTGATGGTAGCGGTTGCTCCAAGATCTTTTGCAAGCTCAAGACGTGATGGCTGGATATCGATGGCAATGATCTCTTTCGCTTGTCGTAGCTTGCATGCCATAATTGCATATAGCCCCAGAGAGCCTACACCAAAGACAGCTACTGTGGATCCTGGTTGCACGTCCAGAGTGTTGAATATTGCGCCAACTCCAGTCTCCATGCTGCAACCAAGAGGCGCAAAGAGATTCAGAGGAGTGTCTGACGGGACCTTGACCAGACTAGTCTCGTTGACCACGGCTAGACTGGAAAACGAACTCTGGCCGAAGAAGCTGCTGAACAGAGCTTGTCCATCTGGAAGGGTCAAGGCACTCGAGCCGTCTGCTCGTGTACCACCAAAGTTGAGCGCGAGTATTTTCTCGCAGTAAGCCCGATTTCCAGAGCAACACTGTTTGCAGATACGACAGATAGAGTAGCTGAGCAAGACTTTGTCGCCGGGCTGAACCCCTGTCACACTTTCGCCCACTTTGAGCACGGTTCCCGCACCTACTAAGGTTAGCTAGATTTCTGTAGATGGTATTGAACTTGACAGACCTTCATGTCCGAAGACAGCTGGAGGTTGTATCGGATGATGACCAGCCGCAGCGTTCAAATCTGTACGACAGATACCTGAGGCTTCGATTTTGACGAGAGCTTCATTAGACCGTATGTCGTCAACGATGACATCTTCGAAGGTCAACGGTCCTCCCAGCTCTCTCACAATAAGTGCACGAGCATTCTGAGGCATGGTGTTAACGGACTTGTAGAACGAGACGACAGAATTGGAGGGACTCTAGGGAGGAACTGTGCAAGCAATGAGCTCAGACTACTCTGAGTGCCGCTCCTGGTAACCGTAGAACAGCCTGGACCAGGTCCGTTGTTTAGCCCCCAATTTCCAAATCGGACGAGATCTGAGTTCGCGTCTTCCGCTAACTCCGTAACATGCGGACCGAAGGAGCCAGCACGACCCCGCATTCGTCTCCTTAGACTTCCCCGACCAAACCGAAATGCAGTTGCCGGATTCGCCAACCGATGTCGAACAGGCTCAAGCACGGAGGTTGTGATGCCGATGACACCGTCAGACATTCGACACTTGCGTCACAGACACTAGGATGAATGTATACCGTTGAGCAGACCCCGTGCAAGTCTGCTCATAAATTTGAAGCATCCCACCGATTCTTGTCTGGAAGTTCACAATTCACAAATATCTCTGGCTTGACAATTGAACCTTCAGCAAGATGGAAAAGCAGGACTCTCAGTTTTCAGTCGCAATCGTTGGCGGAGGCGTCGCTGGTGTGACATTGACAATAGCCCTTGCGAAGAGAGGCATCGATGTGCAAATCTTTGAGCAAGCACCCCAATTCACTGAGATTGGCGCTGGTATTGCCTTTTCTCCCAATGCAAAGCAAGCGATGAAGAAGTGCGACCCGGCTGTCCACGAAGCATATCTTCATGTCGCAACTGCAAGCGGAAATCCTGACAAGGTCAATACATGGTACGACTTTGTCGATGGCTACACCGACAAGGACTCCGAACACTGGCTTTTTGACGTCACGAGAGACGCTCCGGCCGACGGCTGTCATCGCGCGCATTTTCTGGAGGAGATGATCAAACTGGTTCCTGAAGGGACCGCACACTTCAACAAGCATCTCGATAACCTTGTCGAAAACGGCGACGATAAGCCTATCACTTTGAAGTTCTCCGACGGAACGACTGCGGAAGCTGATGTAGGCAAGTCACGTCTTATTCAACAGCTGTGAAGTGCCGTATACTAATGAGAAAAAGTAATCGCTACCGATGGCATCAAGTCGAGTGTTCGCGGAATGATGTTCGGGAAAGATTCTCTCGTAGCCAAGCCCACCTACACCCACCGCTATGCATACAGAGGCTTGCTCAAAATGGAAAATGCCGTCAAAGCTCTAGGAAAAGATTTGGCAACTAACAGGACAATGCACCTGGGACAGGATGGTCACATTCTGACCTTCCCCGTGGCACATGGCAAGATCTTGAATGTCGTCGCTTTCAAATACGACCCGGGTGAATGGACAGACTCAAGACTTGTGGTCCCAACCACTAAAGAAGACGCCAAGCGAGACTACAGGGGATGGGGTAGCAAGGTCCAGGCGATTGTAGACCTTCTAGAAGACAAGCTTGACAAATGGGCCATCTTCGATTTGGGGGACCATCCAGTGTCAACCTATGCTAAAGGACGTATCGCGATTGTCGGAGACGCTGCCCATGCAACAGGACCCCACCACGGAGCTGGCGCAGGTATCTGCATCGAAGACAGTGCAATATTGGCTGAGCTACTCGCTGTTGCTTGGACTAGGCTTGAGGAACAATCCACCCGGGTTTCGAAAACAGAAGTCTTGGAAAATGTCTTGAAAGTATTTGATGGAGAAAGACGGGAGCGCACACAGTGGTTGGTGCAAAGCAGCCGTGCGAGCGTCGAATTGTACGAGTGGAGGGACCGCTTGTGCAAACGTGATCCTGCGAAGATCAAGGAGCAGATTCTCTGGCGCAACCACAAGATTTGGAGGGTAGACATGGACGATATGGTTGCAGAGGCAAACAGGAAATTAGAAGAGCTTATCATGTAGAATAATAGAATCATAAATCAAGACACATGTCAATCATGACGTCTCCCTTGATGTCGACGCTCCGTGTCCTGAGTATGAAGCATATCTCAAACCTACTTGCAGACCACGGTAGTCTTGTCGTCTGGCCTCTGAAGTTCGTCATCGATGCGAGGCTCATTGCTGATTTGCTGCATGTCACCATGGATGATTGGAGGAAGGACTCCCAGCTTTTGTGCTTCGTCCATCGTGAAAGTCTCGAACTCGTCAACCTCGTCGATGACTCCCAGGCCTTGAGGAGGGCAAACGAGATTCAGGCCATAGTAGATGCCAAAGCTGACCACAAAGCCCAGCGGGAAGGCAAGGTAGTAAAGTCTTGCGCAAGCAACTGGAACATTGATCCCAGGATTGACAGCATGAACGAGCCCAGGAAGGAGATAGCTCCAACCACAAACCCAGGCCACGAAGCTTCGCCAATTGACACCATGCCAAAAATAGTAGACGCCATCTTTGCCGCCGTGGTAAAGATCGGAGAGCTTTAGCTTTCTTCTTCTTACTACCCAGTAGTCACAGATCATGATTCCAGTCATGGGTCCGAGGAACACACTGTAAGCAGAGAGGACGCTGATGAAAGTTGATGCGGAGGCTAGTAATTGCCACGGGCATAGAGCAATACTGATGACGAGTCCAATGTATGCTCCACGTCTGATGTTGATGTAGCTAGGGAAGAGTCCAGCAATATCCATGCCAGCCGAGAAGGCATTGTCGATAGTGTTGATTGCAAGTTGCGACGTGACCAAGCCGCAACCAGCGAAGAAAGCAGCTGCGCGCGACTTTGCGTTGTAGTCGGTATTCAACCACTTCTGGACAATGTCTGGAGGATTCCTGGTAGACAGTCAGGACATAGTTTCGAAGTCACTTGCTGCTTCGCGACTTACCAAAGCGCTTCTCCGTAGATCTTCTGCGTAGCTGAAGATGTAAGGCAACCGAAAAGTGGCATGATGATGCCCAGTCCAATGATGGAAATCCATTGACCAAACACTTGATCGCCAGGACGTCGCGCAAAGCGAGAATAGTCCATCTGGTTGACCAGTCCGGCAGCGATGTTGCCAATGACGGTAGTGACGCCCAGAGTGATGTTCCAGCCGAGTTCCTGACTGGTTTTCGTTGATGCTGCCTGATTGAGCAAGGGACCAGCCCCATGAGCTGCAGACAACGCCCAGATCGTCATGCACAACAAGGTGATACCCGAAACGACAGTCATCCACAAGACAATATGTTTCATGCCCTCGGGCCTGATGTATATGATGGGAGCCATGATGACATTGAACAGCACCCAGCCGATGAACTGTTTCGTATCCAGATTCGCACTAGCAGGGAAGTGGTTCTTCATGTGCTGAAAACTAGGGAAAATGGCAGCAAGTACGTTTTGAACGCAGAGACCACCGGTCCAAGATTGTACGGCGAACCAGACCAGACTCAGAACGATACGCTGTATCAACGCTACATATTGTCCTTTGACGCCCCATACATATCGGGACACAACACAAAAGCCAATATGCCAGGTAGCGCCGACGTAGCCATTCGCGATCGCTACCGCTGCAATGATGATCTTGCCAACGATGATGGCAACGATTGCCTGCCAGACGGAGATGCCAGTGGATACCAGAGAGCCACCGAGCTGCCAGTTAGAGAGAGCGATCTGGTTGATTGCCCAGAATGATATGAAGCTGACGATCTGAGTCAGTCTCATGAGAGCTCAATGAGTGGTGATCTGCACGAGAAACCTACGCCCAACGTGTCCAGGTCCGCCTGTGCGGAGGCAGAGGTCGGATGTCATCGTTGATCCAAACATTCGAAATGTGCTCCTCATGTTCTGGCACCTTCAGATGCCTTGAGAGAGACTTGAATGCCATTGCGTTGACTGATTGATTTGTGTCAAGAAGTATCACCTGTGCTAACCATGGAAGCAATCATATGTATATGACCTCTGTAGGGAGAGCAACATGGCGATAAGAAATTCCGGCGGGGCAGTGCATGGTGTTGACATGGAGAGCAACAAGACGATTTGATAGGTGGATCAGTCAGCTTATCGCTCTATGCACTTAGGCTTTGTGATTTTGTAACATCGGGATGGAGGCCTCTCGTATGCAAAAGTATGATAGAAGTTTCATTCGAACATCTCGTTGCATGCGGTGCTGCTCAACAGAGACAATCATGCGGGGTCATGTCGAAGTTCGCCGTCGGCCAACCTGTTTGCGGCAATTTCGGCGACGATTTCCCACTCCGTCGCCTATCTATCTCTGATAACCCCACCATGCCGCCGCGGTTGTGCCCAAATCAGGCTATCCGCTCGTACCTGCTGGCTTAGGCGAAGGTTCACCAACTTGATTGTCTTATCAGCGACTCCAACATGCTATCGCTCCACCAGGCATGGAATTGGGGCTGAGCTTGCATTTCAAACACGAGGGTGACAAGACTGTAGCATTAATACATTTCAAGTCTCGAACACCATTAAGATACCTGAATCAGATTGATTCAAGCTCGACATTGGATTTTACAGACAAGACATGGGCTCTCAATCAGGCGTCAGATGCATTCGCATTGGCGTCGATGTAGGAGGAACCAACACCGACGCCGTCGCCATCGACACATCGCAGCAACACACAGAGACTCGGGGTCTCCTTGCACACTTCAAGACGCCAACAACGCCTGACGTTACCAGAGGCATTGAGACCGCGATACGCGCGGTGCTTGACATCTCACAATTGTCAACATCGGACATTGTGAGTGTCACTGTCGGTACTACGCACTTCATCAATGCAGCAATCGAGCATGATGCGCGTCGATTGAACAAGGTGGCCGTCATTCGCCTGTCCAAAAGTTTCCTTCGCGAGGTACCTCCCTTCTCCGACTTTCCACCTGGACTGGCAGCTATTATCAATGGATATGTGGGCTATGTCGATGGTGGCCTTCACATCGACGGCTCTCAAGAATCCCCCATTGTGGAATCTCAGGTAGTCGAGAGATGTGCTGAAATCAAAGCTTTGGGCCTGTCGTCAGTAGTGATTGCGGGAGTGTTCTCGCCAATCGATGAGATCTTCCAGCAGGAGGAGCAGGTCAGAAAGATCGTGCTCAGAGAGCTGCCAGGTGTTGAGGTCGTTTGCTCACACGAAGTCGCAAACATTGGTTTCCTCGAGCGAGAGAATGCCAGTATTCTGAATGCAGCAATCCTTGATTACGCCAAGAGAACAGTCAGTGGCTTCCGTCGTGCAATGAAGTCTTTGCAATTGGATTGCCGACTGTTCCTCACCCAGAATGACGGCACCTTGCTTGATTCAGCATCCGCCGCCAAGTTTCCTATCCGGACATTTGCATCGGGCATGACGAACTCGATGCGTGGTGCAGCTTACCTGGCTGCTCATGATACCAGAAAGTCCTCGGCCATTGTCATAGATATTGGAGGCACGACAAGCGACGTCGGAGTTTTGCTGCCTTCTGGTCTACCTCGCCAAGCTGCTGCATATGTGACCGTCGCTGGAGTACGAATGAACTACGCCATGCCACACCTGCACAGCATTGGTCTTGGAGGCGGTACTATGGTCCGTAAACACACCGCTAACAAGATTGTTGTCGGGCCAGATTCTGTGGGACACTATCTCACGAGAGATGCCTTGGTCTTCGGAGGCGACGTCCTGACAGCATCAGACATCGCCGTTGCTGCAGGAAAGGCTAAGATAGGTGACAGCACTCTCGTCAAGCATTTGAATGCCAAGGAAGTTGCAGATGCACAATGCAGTATCAAAGCACTACTCGAACGGGCTATTGACGTGATCAAGACCTCTCCTGATCCGATGCCTGTTCTGTTGGTAGGAGGTGGTGCAGTCATTGCTCCTACTACCCTTTCAGGTGCTTCCGAGCTCACACTACCACCATTTCATGATGTCGCAAATGCTGTTGGCGCTGCCATATCCAAGGTTGGAGGCGTTGTCGACACAATCCAAGATGTGTCAGGTCAAACATTCGAGCAAGCTGAAAAGAAAGCTAAGCAGATTGCGATTCAGCGTGCAGTTGATGCCGGTGCCCTTAAAGATAGCATCATGATTGCGGAGGTCGAGAGCTTACCAGTTTCATACGTCGCGAACCAATTGAGAACAATTGTGAAGGCTGTGGGCGAGCTCGACATCAACGCTCAGTCGCAGACTGTATTCAAGGACGATGACGATGGTTTAGACTTTGAGCATGCAGAGGAAGGCGTTAAACAGGTGGCGCCGAAGACTGTTGAAGCACAGCAGGTCGATCCCAGAATCTACATGCCCACGATCATAGAGAATGACGCGACTGGACATCCGGAATGGCTACTGTCTGAGACAGACATTGATTTCATTTCCAAAGGTGAGTGGTAAGGATCCTCGGGACCCGCTCACAAGCTGATCTTGTCTCAGGTTGTTATGTCTTGGGCTGCGCAGGAGGTGGGTCCACAGGAGCTTCACGACTACAACTCCGCGAGATGCTCCGCCAGGGACACAAGATGCGTGTCGCAGATGTTTCCGCTCTCGCCGACGACGCGTTGATCTACTGGGGAGGCCACATGGGCTCTCCAGCAGTGTCAGTCGAGCGTCTCCAATCTTTGGAAACAGTCGGTGCTTTCAATGAGCTCATGGAATATCTACACCACGACAAGCTAGATGCAGTGATGGGTCTGGAGATAGGCGGTGCCAACGGCATGGAGCCTCTGCTTGTGGGATCCTCTCGCTTCTTTAATTGTCCAGTGATCGACGCCGATTTCATGGGCCGTGCCTACCCTACTTATTGGCAGACTACTCTGGCTGTACACTATCCAGGTGAACTTGTACCTTGTGTCATCGACTCTGGCGACGGAAAGACGATCTTGATGACCAAGGCACCGAACGATGAAATTGTGGATCGAGCTCTGCGCGCCTCCTGTGCCGAGATGGGCTCGCGCGTGGGTATGGCAGCAAAGCCAACAACAACCGAGAAAGTTCGTTCCTCTGGTGTTTTGAATACCATGTCTTTGGCTTGGCGCGTCGGTAGGTGCATCTCTCTGGCAGAAGCCACAAACACGATGTCCACCGTTGCAGAAGCGATCGTGAATGAGGCTGGCGGAACCAAGAGTGCTCGCATCTTATTCCGCGGTAAGATCACTCAAGTCGAACGACGAGTATACAAAGGCCACTCTCACGGCTCGATCACGATCGGTGGAACAGAAGAAGACGAAGAAAGTGCAGCCAATGCAAATCGTATGCCTGCCATGCGAGTGGGTGGTACTCTTAAGATTCCGTTCAAGAACGAAAACATTTATGCCGAGTACACATCCGACTCTGGAGAGAAAGAATATCTCGCGCTTGTCCCCGATCTCATTGCAGTACTAGACTCTGGCTCTGGCTGTGCGTTGGGCGTGCCGGAGTTCAAGTATGGCTACTATGTCACTGTGATTGGCATCACTTGCTCGCCTCTTTGGACCGACACACCTGAAGGAATCAAGATTGGCGGGCCGAGTGCGTTTGGCTACGATTTCGAGTACAAACCTTTGGGAGAATACGTTAAACCACGGAGCGTTATTGAGGAGTATAGATCACATTGGAAGAGAGTTTAAAGGACTCTCCCAAACACTGATTGCTCTAAAGGAGGCATGTCAATCATTGTGCTTGTATATTTGCTCAGCTCAACTAAGCTTTCCCGTGAGGCCCCGGTACACTATCGAAATATTTACACTCAAAATTTGAACACTATTCAAATGCAAGAGGCTCTACACAACAAGCTTAGCCATTAATACCTCCTGTCCAAAGGTATGGGCAATGGAAGCGTCAGGTCAGGCGCCACTGCAGCACCCTCCAGTTATCAAAGCGCAAAGCCCCACCCAAAGCCACGCATACTTGTAGTACAATTTGAGCAGTAGTCCTAGAGGTAGTGGTGGTGATAATCGACGTTGCCAACGTTGTGCTTTACGTTGAGATTGTAATAAGCTCTTTAATTCTTCAAAATCGCAGTCTTGTCAAGCCCAGCGATTGTGACCTGTTGCCGTAGAACAAGCTTGAATGGTGAACGATAAGAGAGATCTCCATCACAGAATTGATATCTCGTATTGGCTGAGCGTGCTATACAAGAGATAGGCTTTGTTAGTCACAGCCATCTCGGTGTGACTTCTTCCCGCCCCAGAGATTCGGAAATGGGCATACACGAAATCAAACACCGAGATCCTGCAGCTTACTGCTATATAGTACGCTAAGCCGCTGCTATACCGTAGCCGGGCATCACATTGAGGAGAATGCACATCTCTTCGAGCTTGCCGCTGATTGGGCGAACTATTAGAGTTGCATCTGTTAGATCTTCGTGCCAACACTCATGCTCATCCACAACTCAAATCAGTCGTCGATGCGGTTTCGCAAGCATCAATCACACTCTTCTGCAACATCGTCCAAATAATGGAATATCAGTTGTGGTTGTGGGAGGGGGTGTTGGTGGACTGATGACGGCTCTCGAATGTTGGCGCATCGGCTGCTCTGTTCGTGTTCTTGAGAGGTCTCAACAAAACATCACAAGTGGTATGCAACTCGTCTCGGAGGATTGATCGAAAGACTAACGTCCACACCGGTGACTCTTTCAGCATCGACCCATCAGCTATCAGTGGCTTCAAACACTGGCCGTTCTTGAGTGCGAAGAACAAGGAAATTGCTTACGACCCTCTTGTCTCATTTCATCATATTACCGGCGAACAATTCGCCGGCCCCAAAGACTTCTCCAAGATGCTCTACTTTGAGGATGCAGAAAAGGTCTATCGTCACTCCAGACCAAGATTTCATTCTATGCTACTTGAGCAGCTCAGCCAGATCGGCATCGAAGTCGAATATGACCGCAAAGTCCACGAGTACTTTGAAGAAGCCGAGCGCGATCGGGCGGGTGTGGTTCTTCGAGATGGCTCTCGGATTTTGGGCGACCTTGTGGTGGCGGCGGATGGTCTTCGAAGCAACTCGTGGCGATTGGTAGCTGGTAAAGAAGTGCCTGCTCGCAGCAGTGGTGATGCTCTTTTCCGAGTGGCTTATCCTGTTGAGCTGGCACTTGCTGATCCCAAAGTCGCTGAACACTTTCCATTGCTCGAAGACGGCAGATCGACAATCCAGCTTTGGCGTGGCGTTGGGGTACAAGCAGCTTTCTGGCGAAATGAACACGAAATGAGCTGGTCTTTGTCCCGTCCCGTAAGTGTCTTCATGCCTTCGACGAGGTGGATTACTGTATTTGCTGACAAGTATCAGGATGATGGCAAGGCGCAAGAGTCCTGATCTGTGGAGGTCACCCCCTCAGACGTTATACGATACACCTCTACTATTCCTGGATGGCC
The DNA here is from genome assembly GCF_000721775.1 of Aureobasidium melanogenum CBS 110374. Taxonomy (NCBI): domain Eukaryota; kingdom Fungi; phylum Ascomycota; class Dothideomycetes; order Dothideales; family Saccotheciaceae; genus Aureobasidium; species Aureobasidium melanogenum. Next base: position 32,172 of record NW_024470054.1, on the reverse strand, counting down.
GGAGATAGCCGACAGGGTGATCAGAACGACTCCACCAGGCATGATCATCGACTGGAAACTCATGTGGCGTGATCCCCAACCAGACTGGACTTCCCCTGCTGGACGTGTGATTCAGCTCGGCGATGCAGCGCACGCTTTTCTGCCCAACTCTGGCAATGGTGGCACACAAGCCATGGAAGACGCGATTTCACTTGCCGCGTGCATTGCGATAGCAGGCGATAATCAGAAGATTCCGACCGCGACAAGGGTACATAATCTTCTTCGCTTCGAGCGCGTTTCATGCCTGCAAGCGTTCGGGGTGATCAGTCGGGACGAGGCTCAGGGCAAACCATCTAACGAAAGAGGACAGGTCTCGAGGGATGGGTCAAAAGGGAAGCATGCTCAAGTTGGTCGATGGATCCTTCGTCATGACCCGGAGCAGTACGCCCTGAAAAACTACTGCAAAGCTGCCATGCATCTGCAAGAGGGAACGTCGTTTAAGAACACGAATGTGCCACCTGGGATGGTCTACATACCATGGACTATAGATACTCTGCTAGAAGCTCATGCCAAGGGGCGGCCGACGGTACTTAATGGAGACTGGACGTAAAGGGAGTCATGTTGTGTGCAAGGTCGTAGAATGTCACCTGATGGTCGTTGTAAGGACAACCCTGGCTTTGTATATAGCTATACCTCAGGGATGAACCTTCTGATCTACTCATCGAGATTTGAGCCTCTTCACGCGCACAAGATGATATTCCAGCTAGCAGACGTAGATGGCTGTTTGATAACAGGCAGTAGTACGAAGCACAGCGGTGAAGCTGGCAAGGAGAGGATGGTCTGATTTTGTTGACAAAACAGTTGAATCGGAAGCCGGAAGATCTTAGTTCCGTGCATGTCGACAGCGGCAGATTGAGTCACTTGGTCGTCACTACCTCGGACCCAGCTCCACTGTCATAGGATTCCCAAAGCGTGCAGGATTGCCATCGGCTGTCGTGGTTTTTCTCCCTGTTCATCAGCACTCTTTTGTCGCACCTCTCTCCGCCTCCTCACGATTATTTCGGACCCAGCTCCTGCCTTACCGTATTCCTGATGCGCTGTGAAGTTGCCATCGGAAAGTCGGTGTCACTTGACATCTGATTTTCGCCTTTCCTCTCATCAAGGTTTCGCGACGGCCCTACCTTAGGCATGGCTTCGACGGCGGTACCGCCAGATCAACCATCTCATCCTACAACGAAGCGCCATCAAATAGTTGTCGCTTGCAACAAATGCCGGACGCGCAAGGTCAAAGTCAGTCGTTATCGTCAGAGCCGCATCGAGTTGTCAAAAGTTGAATTTCAGTCAGTGTGATGGGCAACGTCCGACGTGCGCGAAATGTGCCGATCGTGGCTTGGAATGTGTCTACGCCGCTGAGCCAGACGCCCCCCCAATAATTGCTCTCAAGCGTAAGCATGACGCCCTTCAGCGCGAGAACAACGAGGTAAACCAACTGTTGAGCCATCTCAAATCTGTCGCTCAACCGGACGCCCTGAAAATTTTGGATTTTCTTCGCGACGGACAGGATGTGCGCTCAACCATCGAATTCGCGCGGACATTACCTGCTCCTGGCGCACCTGCCGAACAACTACTTAGCACATTTCGAGATCAGAATGTGTCTGAAGGATCGCTAACATCCGTACCTTATGGGGGCTTCTCAAGTCATGCTTCGGTCGCCTTGGACCTGAACGGAGGTCGTGACAGATACGACAGAATCACCACTCATTCTCATGACCTCTCCTCGGTCAATCCGGGTACTACGTTGCCTTCGATGCCTGATTTGCTGTACGCCGCTTCATGTTCCCCCTACCAAGCTTGTTAATGTCGTTGTCAGTGCATCCTTACGCGAGCCATTGAGTCCGAGTCCACCGGCTCAGAGGAGCACCCGCATCAGAAGATCTCCAAGTGCTCCAAATCTGCAACAGGTACATGCCATCCCCTCAAGACATCGTACATCACCCTACATTTGGCTGTACGACGATCGTTTGTCTCGTGTCAGCGCTCAAGATTGGAATGTCACATACGTGGATGATGTAGGTTTCCGGAACATCATCAGTTCATTCTTTGTTTGGGATCATCCATCGATACATATGTTCGATGAAGATGATTTTCTTGACGGCTTGATCAGATTGCCATCGGATACGTGCTCTGAAGTGCTTGTTCATGCAGTCTTGGCATATGGTTCGGTAAGTTCTATGGTTGCAGCTCTTCTACGGAGCAAGAGTTTAACTGAGGATCGATCAGGTGAATTATGCGCACGTGGATCGAGAAACTGCTGCAGCTGTACTCAAGGCTTCTTGGTCAGAAGCAGAACGTCTTTGGGAGACGCCAATCGACAAGGAACAGGACTTGGCCAGCGGCGCGGCTGCCATGATGATCTGGGCCATGCACACCTTTCATGGTGCCGACAAGCTCGGCATGCCATATCTTTTGGCAATGCGACATATCACTACAAACATGGGGCTGTACGATAAGGGTCGTCGCGCTGAAGTCTATGATCCTGCTCAACCACGTAGGACACAAGCCAGAGCTGTATTCGCCTGGGGAATGCATGATTGGGCCATGTAAGTCGCAAAACCAGGTTTGAAGCCAGTGCAAATGACTGACCCTATTCCAGTTTTGCTGAAGTTGCGTTCCGAGCCGATCTTGGTTTCAAAAACGAGCCACCGATCGAACCACCACGAGTGGTAAACATTTCGGAACACGAGCAATGGATGCCTTGGCCCTGGCCAAAGCAAGGAAGGACAGTTCCAGCGCTCAGGTATGAAACATTTGATGCTCAAGCGCGTCTTACTACAATCTTCAAGCGTATCATACCTTTACAGACAAAGTATTCATCCGGACCTCTTACCTTGGAATACTTGACAGCTTCGCTCGACCTATATAAGCGATTCAAGGATTGGTGGGACAGAATCGATCCGATGCTGAAGAATATGAACTACTTGGAGGAAGCACCGCCCCATGTCTTCCAGGTCATGTAAGTACTCCTTTGCACTCCTTGCTGGCTTGAGACCATTTGTTAGCAAACCCCAAGCTGACCTTTGCAGTTGCACATATCATTTTGCGATCGTTGAATTGTTCCGACCATTCACGATGACATCTACGAATCCTACACCACATGCAGCGCCACTGGTAAAAGCCAAGCTGCCGGTAGAGCCATGTCTGTCTGTGGCTATTAACTCTGCCTTGCAAGCACGTGCCGTGCAAAGCCGCGTCGCGAAGCTCTACAGCCGCGATCAGTTCATGAACTTCTTCCCCTACTACGCGCTTCCCGTGGCTTTCGAGACGTTGCCCTCAATCTCTTCATTGAGTCCGACCTTCTCGTACCACGCCGCCTCTGCTTTCCTCGACGCTCTTCGCGTTTTGTTTCATGCTAGCAGTCAACTTCCAGTCATCCAATATGCAGCAATGGGCATTGAGCAAGCGGCTTCGGGGATGAATATTGTCCTGCCGGACGAAGCAAAGGCTATGTTTGAAGCTTTCAAGCGCAGGAATGCAGAGGACGACGATCGAAACAGGGGTAAATCCAATTGGGTTGTTGTGTTCAACACTGCTAACACGAATGTTCAAGCTTCAAGATTAGACAATCTTGTCAGAGAATTGAACAATCTACGACTGGAAACATGAATAGATTACATCGAATCAAAACTTTCAAGCAGAACAGCAGTCACTGGATTATGCTGTGTGGGCTCTCTTTGACTCTGTGAGACATATTGCTCATATAAACAAGACTGACTGTTGAATGTTCAAGACAAACTGCACATATCCGTAACAGGAAAGAATGGTTTAGTCTACAGTCAGCACAGCAAGCAAAAATCGCGATGCATGGATTGGAGATTGAATACAGTATCTGTTGGCATGAGCAAAAACGCCACCTAAAGCTATTGAAAGAGACAGGTGCAGCAGCGCAGTGAACACCAAAAAGAATGTCAGTCAGAATTTTCGACTGAAGCAGCATTGTTCTGCCTTCCCATCTTAAGTAGCGAAGCGCCAACTGTTGACCTCGCCAGTCTCTGCTTCTCTCTTATCAAGCGCCTTGTTCTTTCTGATGCACCACCATCTAGTAATCAAACAGGAAATAATGGTTATACCACATCCAGCAATGATGACACCACCACCAGTCTGATATCTGGGCTCCTGGCTGGTGAGGAAGAAGTAGGGAGAGAACCAGTGACTCACACTGCTAACACAGTTGGCGATGGCAATGAGTGCAGCCCTTTTTGTGCGAGGTCTGGGAACGACAGTCGTCTCCCAAGAAATCTGGATGTTGAGACCGACAAAAGGTCCGGAGCAGAGAAGGATCAAGGCAAAGTATCTGGCGCCGGTGTTGAGAGTGGAGATCATGATGATCGCGCCCACAAGACAGACTGCAATGCTGCCAATGATATGCCAACAGTGCTCCAAATGACGACCACTAGACCAGGAAATGGCGAGAGTGACGAAGTAGGCGATAACGTAGGGTGGTGCCTGGACAAGGTACGTCACCACCTTGGAGAATCCAAGAGTAGCCATGATCTGAGCATCGTGTCAGAACCCGCTTTGGGATGATCAATAGAACTGCGAGAGAACTTACGGATGGGAAGAAGTCTTTGAAGGACTGCGCAATGATGAGAGCAAAGTGCAGAGAAGCAAACATCCATGTGAAAGGATCGCGGAGGGCCTGGACGACACCGCCCCAATAGTCACCCTCGTCATCTTCGGAGACACCACCCGCAGACACAAGGACACGCCACTGGGCCATTTCCGACTCTTCAGGTGTAAAGAAGTATGTTCCAGTGTTGCTAGGCCAATTAGGTAGAAGCCAAAAGCCAGTCACAGCAACCATAATGCTGACGATTCCCTCAAGGATGATGAACCATTGCCAAGCATGAAGATCGGCGATACCATCCATGTTTGTCAAGATTGCTGCCGCAAGTAAACCAGAGATGACGTTGGAGATGATATTACCAGCATGCCAGATACCCATGCGGAGTGGCGATTCGTGTTTGGTGTACCATGAAGATGTCATAAGAGAAACAGCAGGCAGGAATGGGCCTTCTGTGAACCCGACTAGGAACCTGCACACGCAGAAAGACCAACCGCTCTTCATTGCAGGCATGCAGATGGTGACGGCAGACCAAGCGAGCATACAACATGGCATGAGAATACGAGGATTGCCCTTGGCGATGATAACGTTGGCAGGAATTTGAGAGATGATGTATCCGACGTAGAACATGGAGATACCAGTAGACCACATGACATCATTCATTCCTAGATCTTTCTGCATACCAGCAAGGCGGGCGTTGGACACATTGATTCGGTCCAGGTAGCTACAAGCAGGCTGTGTCAGCGAATGACTTTGCAAATAGAGGGGACGAAATTGTACTTCATGAGCAGCATCGCAGTGATACATGGCAAGAACTTCCAGTCGAGCTTTTTCAAGACTTTCTTGTTCAAAACAGCAAGTTCTTCCTCTGATTTATCGCGAAGGAGAGGGAAGCCCTCAAGATAGGTTGATTCGACTGGAGCACTTTCAATGTGCTCGACAGCCTTTTCCTTGTCAAGAACAGAAACGGGAGAAGAAGGGCGCGAAAGAGGCATCTTGGAGAATTGATGATATCGAAGTATGTGTTGATATCTGGACAGAATCAGCAGAGATGGCTCTCTTTATAGATCTGCACTCATGTCAGTAAGTCGATCGTGAAGTGGAGCACCCCATGGGGTTGTACTGCTCAAACCTGGGACCCCCGCACATGTCTGGCAATACATGGGGCAAAGATGCATCACGACCTGTTGACAGCCACTACATCTGTCGATTTCGAACGGTCGGAGGTCTGCCGACCAGGAAAGTGGAGAAAGCGTCTTCTTGGTACAGGCTATGCGCAGCAAGAATCAAGCGTTGTATTCAGACTATGTTCTTTTGTGGCTGTGTGAAAACGCCAAAGGAGGACAAATTCATACAGTTGAGTTCGAAGGATGGAGGTGCCTAGACAGAATTCCGACACGCATATACCTTGGCGACTGGGCATTGACAACCAAGACAAATGTCCGAAATGCTCTTGATGCTGAGCAGAAAAACAGATTCGTAGTCGGGCAAACATAATCGGAAGTATGATTGAGCGCTGCCGTAGCTACTTGGAAGCAGAAGTTTGAAGCACTGGTACTCGTGGGCAACCAAAGTAACTCTCGTCAGAGTAACTCCCGTTGTCAACCCGTTGGGTCACGACATGACCAGCTTTCGTGCATCTCCTCTCCCAGTCCGCATGATAAGAGTGTGATAAATTGGAGGCCTAGACTACAAGTGTGAATGACGCGAGATGAGCAGTACAAAATGAGCCGTTTGCTTGGGAGAAGCTACTGCTAAGCTGCGCATCAAATTCCAGAACTAGTCATCTGGCCAGACTAGTCATCCTTACATCAGACCTCTTCCATGCGCTCGACAATCTTGTTCTCGTCGATCTCATCGCCACCATAGCTGGAAGGCTTTTCTTCCCGTACATAAGCAGCTTTACATACAGTCTACTGCAGCCTTCAAAGTAATCATTTGCTGTCTTGAGCGTGGCGGAGACATAGACTAGTAAGGCAAAGTCATGAGTGGTGCGCGGCGATCAGCAGACTCGACCTTGTACAAGCGCATCTGGAGAGGGAAGTGCAGTGAAGGGGGACATCCAAAGAATAAAAGCAAATGTGTAGATTCCACTGTTCGACAGATCAGCCGATGGCATGGATAGAAGTTGCAACAATAGCAGTACAAGGGATCTAGATGCACTGGAATTAATGCGGAAGAAAGGATAACAATCTGCAGGTACACGATCGCTGATATCGCATACGAGAGATTCTCGGACGAACGACTGAAGGAGGCAATATCTCTGTGCACAGGTTGAATCACAATGGACTTCCTCAGATTGAAAGCCTTTCGCAGTCCAACCAAGGGATTGACTGCTTGCCACAGTCTAGAAGGCCGCCGACATCAGGCAAGAGACCAGTTCCTTATCGTGTAAGTCACTTGCCTGGCAAATCACCAGAAACTTCGTCCTGATGTCCATCCCTTGATCACTTCGCTGCTTGTACCTACCAAGGTGAGAATGCCGGGCATAATATGCACATTCTGAGACATTGTGCTTTCATGCGCCTGCTTGATCTGCAAACATGGGGTATAGCAAGCAAAGTTTTCTCATACATCTCTTTCCAAACTCTCATACGTTTGCAAGTCCATGTCTCAGAACTAAGGAGCCGGCATGCTGCTACGTAGCTCGCCCGTGGTTACGAGTAAGAGAAATCTTGATCTGGCAGTTGAGTCGTCGGATGGTTGCGGGGGAAAGTGGTGAGACGTAGGATGACCACCTCCAAGACTTCGGAATGGTGTTGAGTGATCCCGGCTGTTTCCAATGTGTGATATGTATAGAGGCTCGATATGTGGTTCTGGTGTGTCCTCGAGCCAACCTCAACGGGCATCTATAAACGTCAATTCCAGTCATTTGTGGTCATATCTGCAGCCACATAGACCTTCAAGTCTGGTGTCCTTCATCAACCTGTCTTGCCATGATCTTAGAGGATTTTGTCACCAGCAGGATCTGTTACGTCGTATACTGTCAGCTGCAAACAGCCCATAATGCCGCTCTGACTCTCATAAAGTCACGATGCGACATCGCATGCATGGCAACAAAAGATTGAGCTACTGCCGAGGATACAGACGTTGATCTGCCGAACTATACAATACTCGGGACTTGGGCGATTTCGAATTTTTAGTCAAAGTCCGGATCCCGCATTGCTCTCAGTTCTGTGGACCTCCTTATTAACACCCATTCCGACGTGGTCCGTCGAGGGGTCCGAAAAGTCGTAATTTCCAGCAGGTCAGCCGATCACCAAAACGTGCAACATAGATTCATGGACCCACTTGTGTTGAACCCACATTAGAAATCGGTCGAAAGCCGAAATTTGCGGACACTGGGGTGCGGCTATCGGCACTTCTCCGACGGCGTGGAGTAACAAGCTTGGACACTTCCGAGATGTATGCCCCACAACCGAACAGGCTCCGATATATGGCAGGATAGTCTGTCTTGTTATTCTGTCAGCACAAGCGGAATATATCGGAGTGATTTTTATAAAGACATCGCCTCCTGCCATACCATTGTATACCCATCACTCGTCTGCGTGCCCACATCAGTCCTCCACGACACAAACGGCTTAATTTCACTCGACTCAATCTCTCTTGGCGCCTTGAACACCCAATTTCCCAGCATGTCGACCAACGGAGCAGTTTTCAGGGTCTCGAACCCATGGAGAGACAGAATTCTCAAGGGCGAGGTTTGCTCAGTCATGTCCTGCAAGTTCTTCGTCAGCAACGAGGTCGCAATGATGGTCAAGATGGCTGGAATTGATGGCATGTTTATCGATATGGAGCACTCCGTCTTGACAATCCGAGACGTATCACAACTCATTCTCGCATGCAACTACGTCGGAGTCAGCCCCATTGTTCGCATTCCATCCAAGTCACATTGGCAACTCAGCCGAATTCTGGATGCTGGTGCAGCTGCTGTCGTCATTCCTCACTGCGAAACCGTCCAACATGTCAAGGACATTGTCCGTGATTCCAAATATGCCCCTCTCGGTATTCGCGGATGTGCCAACAACCAACCTATTCTCAACTTCCAGACAGTACCTACATTGGTGCAGAACGATCTACTCAACCGTGAGACCATGGTGATCCCTATGATCGAGACTCCCGGCGCGGTTGAGCTTGCAGACGAATTCTTCGCCATTGATGGCGTGGATGGTATCCTGGTCGGCTCCAACGATCTCTGCACAGATCTCGGTATTCCGGGACAATACGACAACCCGCTTTACCTGAATGCAGTGGAGAAGATTATCGCTGCTGGTGTCAAGGCTGGTAAGCCTATCGGAATTGGAGGAATTGGTGGCCGCCTCGACTTGCTAGAACGTTTCTTCAAGCTCGGTGCAACTTGGTCACTCAGCGGTGGTGACGGATCAATCCTGCAAGCTGGCATGAACAAGATTGGCAAGGCTTATGCAGAGATTGACGGAAGAGTGCAAGAATCTCGCACGAATGGAACAAAATAGCGCATTTTTACGGTTTAGTGTTTGAGAAAAAGATAATCCTATGATACCATTTATGAACAGACTCGATTGTGTCGCAACTCTCTGACCATGTGAGGATAAAAGTGTTCATCGGTGATTATCCATAAAGTTCGATATGTTAGCAGGATCGTCCTGGAATTTCTTATGCCCAGAATCTATATCGAGCATTTGCATAAAGACGCGGAAGAGAACATACGTTCCAAGACCATCTCCAAGCAGGATAATTACATGGAAAGCTTGAAGGTCTGGCAAGTCTGGAGCTAGTGCTCTCGCCTCCACAGGGGTTCGATGAAGCCACGTACCAAATCCGCAATTATCAATACCGATGAGCAAAATCCAAGAGTGATTTCCTTGTCCTCGATCAATCTTGTACAAGACTGCACAACATAGAAAAAGCGTTTGAGAAGTCGAAGTTAGTGAGACCAAGACATATACTGTTGTTGACATGAATCAATTTTGAAAAAAACTATGTACACTTGTGCGAGACATGTCACAAGGTTGCTGCGATGAGGACGTCTTGGCTGCATGGATCGTGACCTGCCGATCAACCAAGGTATCGGAATCCTTCGGCCTCGTCTGCGAACTGTGCAGTGTCTGGACGAGTTCCAGGTGCTGGCGGTCCTCCCTCCCTGTTGTCGCGGCGCTTGTTCTCCCACTTGATCAAGCCCATGTAGATGAACGTGAAAATCATTCCGACGCAAGAGAGTGCAACTTCGACAGCTGCTCCTCTTGTGTAGCGGGGGCCTTCCGACTTGGGGAAGAGATATCCGGAGCCGATACTAGGCGAAGATTAGTCTTGGTCTGGCGAAGTAGAATGGTAGGACAAGAAGCTACTTACGCGACAGCCTGAGCAGTAGCGACAGCAAGAGGAACGGCGACGGCACGACGAGATTCGCTACCAGCGTTGTTGGCTGACCAAGTAACGATCAAAGGAGTGCAGACTAGGTACGACAGTCAGAAGAGCATTCTGCATGGAAGTCGACAAAAACATACTGTAGTGGCCAGTTTCGGCAAGGATCAAAGCTGCAAAGTGGGCAGCCTTGTTGTGGGTGGGAGCACCAAGGAAAGTCGCAAAGCCGATAATCAGGAGCATCCAACCGAATTGAGTAGGCCAGCCACGATTACCGAATCTGTCAGAGATCTTTGCTGCGATGATCATGCACTGTGTTGTTATCAGCATTCTGCTTTTGAGTTTTGAAGGACCGAAGATCAAGACATACAATGGCGGCGGATCCATAGGGTGCCAGTGTAGCGATCTGTGCTGTGGCACCTTTGAAACCGTTCTCGCTGAGGAGAGTAGGAAGATAGGCACTGAGAGCAGCTCCTGTAATTTGCTGACACATGTTCATGAGCATAGCTATGATTGTGTCAGTTCTTATCTGGTAATAGTAGCGCAATCGAGCCACTCACGCATGACCTGTGGCCAACGGTACAAGGCACCGCGTGCTTGCTTCCAGTTGATCTCCTTGACCTCTGGACCCATGCTCATGAAGCGCTCGTACATCACTGTTCTGTGTCAGCTGCAAATCCTTGCACCCTCTCTTTCATCAGACTTACGATAGTCTTTCTCTTCAGCTGTGAACCACTTGCAAGATGCGATATCATCTGGCAACACAATGATTGCGATGATGGATACCAGTACTGTGGCACCTCCCTCAATCAAGAAGAGGATGCGCCATGATTCGAGCGAACCGTGGATGAATGAAACACCATATGCGACGATACCGTTGACGAAACCACTACACGTTGTTAGCTAAAGCTCTGTATTGAAGATGAAGTTGTTCCTTACCCTAGAGGAGCCATTGCCAACCAGACAGCAACGCGAGTTCCCAACTTCTCTCTTGCGTAGAAGCGTGACAGGAAGACCTGAATGAGAGGGGAAAATCCAGCCTCTAGGAGTATGTCAGCGATGTCACTCAAGATGGAGTAGCGGATAAATTACCTCCAAGACCAATGAAGAATCGACATGCGAAGGCGCCCGAGTAGTTTTGTACAGCAGCGAAACTCGTTGCGGCAATGCCCCAAAGAAGAGCACAGAAAGTGAGAACCGAAACCATACGCGTACGCTTGCCGAGCAGAGCGAAAGGTACCACTATTTTGTGTTAATCAAGTCACTCTATGGATGGCTTTCGGCGATTCTTACTGAATGGGGCATAGGACACGTAGTAGAGTGAATTGAGCAACGCGTAGGTATCGCCATTGGGATCGTGGCCGATATCTTTCATCATGCCAAGTGCCTTTGCGTTACCCAGGTTGGATTTGTCCAACGAGGAGGCAAGGTAGACTGTAGGTCAGTCAGCAACGAGTCTGGCTTTCGGATCAACACCTCTACTCACTCAGCGTCAACAGAGGCATAACGATCAAATCCAACTGTGAGAGTCAGCACGAGATCTTCGAAAGGCCTATCAAGTCGAAATACCTTGAGCATGGTCTTTTTCATGAACTTGGGATCAAACTCCCGGATGACCACTTCTTGTTGTCCATTTGTGACTGTTTTCGAGGCATCTTCGATGTATGCATTGTCAAGCTTTTCGACAGCAGGTAGAGTTCTAGCGTCCATGGCAAATGCTTGAGTTGGGGGATGCGTCGAATCTGATCCTTGACAAGCTTCGGGATGAGCGACAGACAGGAGATATATGTGCTCAAAGAACTTTGACCCGTTACTAACGCTTGTGGGGAAACCTGGCTGGCCAATTTTGCAAGACGAAATACAACCTCATATGGCCCACATGAGTACTCGGGGACAAGAGTCCCCGGGGACCCCAGATGTACGGTCGCGCGTGAGCCGACGCTTGCATAACTTGTATCGGACCCGCCCCGACAGACTAGATTTGTTCCGATGACAAGCACATACCCCAATAAAGCTTGCCGACTTGTCAGTGCAGTAACCACAAGGGGTCGTAAGGCGCTCCACACCCCGCATCGTTGGAACGTTCTTGGTCATCAGGCCGCCATCCTGGTCGCGGGTATGGGGTGAGCTGCGAGGCGCCATCGGACCTTGGCGAATGTTGTGGGGAACACTTACACAACCCAGATCCGTCTCCCTTCCGAAGAGAGCTTGACCATGTTTGGGAAGCGTGTACTCGTGTATCCCCGCCTTTGGCGTGAGGCGTCTACATTTTTTGGCACCTTGATTAGAGACCGGAATGGAGAAGACCTTCTTTCCGCGGCGTTCTGCATGGCCTGATCTTTAGCGCCGGGTATAGATCGTTCTCGATGGCGAAATAGTCCCACTCGTGACTAGTGACGGCGATCTTGACAGCGTCGAGATGGACACGGCAATGGTCATCCGACCCCTGACAAAGAGGATCAGGAAAGAAGATCAGGCCGTGGCGATGCTGCCGGCTTTCTAGACCATTGTAGGCAAATCAACAGCTCTGGCATTGTGACATGAGGGACGTAGTTTGGACGTGCTTTCGGTCTTCCTGTCTCTCTTCACTCGCAAGTCTTGGAGCAATGTTTCCCGAAGCAAACTTGCTCTAGGCGGACTGGAGTGGAGGCTGAAGCGATGAAAGTCCAAGACATGGCACATCTCGGTGATGGTCTTGTCGGTTGACCATTTGGGAGCGATATCCATACACTGATGACTGTTGAAGGATTAAGGTATCATCTTATATTCAGGAGACTGGAGATCGGACATCTTTGGCATATGCGATGGTCTTGAGATTTGCACACATTTGATTCTGTGTAAAAAAGGGACAGATTGAACGATTGCCCAAAGAAAATACATAAATCATTTCGAATATACAATGACACTATCAAACAACATATCTGAAGTTATTCTTGACTGCTCTCTGAGCGTCTTCGTCCAGAGCCTGTACCTCTGCTTCATGATTGAGATTGATCTCGGCTTGGAGCTTTTCAAACTTCTTGTTCCTGCGTTGCAATGTGAATCTCAATGTCAAGATACAAGCCAGGGCGAGCCCTTGGAATGCGAGCAGAATGCCCCAAGAGACTTGGAAGGTTGGCTCGTACTCGTCCAGCCAGAAGTAGTTTGCATACAAAGAGGCAAGGTTAGCCAAGGTATTGGCAATACCAATAGCAGCAGCTCTCTTGATTGGTGGGCGAGGGATTGTTGATGAGAGCCAGGTGTAGGTGGTTGAGTAGATTCCGAAAGTGCCGATGCAGACCAGGAAAGTGAATGCATATCGGGCCCAGTACAGATGAGGCAGAGCGACCAGGAGTATGGTGCCAATCATGGAGATGATGCAAGAAATACCAGAAGGGATAGATCGAATTTGACGTTTGTCAGCGATCCATGCGAGACCAAGAGCCCAGAAAAAGGCAACAAGGTATGGTGGCGAGGTAAGCAGAAGGACGGTAGTGCGATCCTTGATACCAATTTGCTGGATCAAGGTTGGGAAGAAGTGTGAGTAAGAGATGGAGGCTGTGGTCGCCATTTGTAAACCAGCAAAGAGCCAGACGCGGTAGTCCTTTGCGGCCCAGGCGATACCTCGCCAGATTGATACCTTCTCTTCTTCGAACACATCATCACTTCCTGCATCTGCGGCAAGACGACCTTGAGCGATGACTTTCTCTTCTTCGGTGAGCCAACGAGTAGTGGCGGGGTAGTCTGGCAGGACGAAGAGTGCGATACATCCAATACAAACGGTGGCAAGACCTTTGAGTACAACAGTCAGCTTTCTTGACTAGCCAAGCACTAGCACACGAATCACGAACCTTCGAGGATGAACAACCATCTCCAAGCATGAAGATGACCGACACCTGCCATACCCTTCAGGATACCGGCAGAGATCAGTCCAGCGAACGCATTTGACAGAAGAAGGCCGCAGATCAAGAGTGCCATTCTAATGCCTAGCTCTTTCTTGGTGTACCAGCACGACAAGAAGTAAATCGCACCGGGAAAGAAGGGTGCTTCGACAAGGCCCAGGCAGAACCTTATGGCCAATAGAGAGCCAGGGGAGCTGGCAGCTGCGGTGCATCCACTGACGATTGCCCATAGGATGATACAACATGGCTGGATGATGTTAGCTTGTATAATGGTAAAGAATCTGGGGAAGCGTACCAAAAACAATGATGGCCTTAGCTTGGTCATGAGAATGGTAGAAGGTAACTGCATGAAGATGTAACCGGCTGAGAAGATCGAGATGGATGTCTGATAGACAGCGCCATTGACATGGGTATCCTTTTGAAGCCCATAGAGACGAGCTTGAGTGATGGAGTTCCGGTCGAGGTAGTTGAAAAGGTAGATGATGACAACCAGAGGCAGAATGTGTTTGTCAATCTTCTTTACAAGTCGACGTTCTGCTCGTGCGGCATATTCGGGCTCGTATGAACGATAGATGTCCATGATCTTTTCCGGCTTGCCGGTGTCCTCGATCATCTCGGCGACGACCGACTCCTTCCTGGCGATGCTTTGATCAGGCTCCATGGTAGACATCTTTGCTGGAACAAAAAAAAATGAAAGAGACTGGTCCCATTCACCTATCGTAATGAGTTCCTGGTTTATATGATATAGAAAAACCTGTCGGTCAGACAGTTGCACTACTCCACAAAACCTAGCCCCCGCAATCACCCCGTGTTTTCTTATCCGCGGATCAAATTTTGCAGCGTGGTCCGGGCTTTGCCATCGGGGCTTGTCCGACGAGGCATCAAGAGCTTGCCTTGATTTATTTCGCGAAAAGTCTATGGGCGTTGCTTTGCATGATCCTGTCCCACTGCTCTTCAGACATCCAACTTCGCATCCTTCTCAACTCTTCTGCAGTATCCACACCTTGAAGGTGCGGTGTCGGAGTTTGTCCGCCTTTCGATGCATCCACATGCGGCCAGTCGCTGCCGAAGATGACTCGGTCCGGTGCCGTTGCAATGAATGCTTCTACAATCGGTCTCATCGCTTCAATATTTCCCTGACTCCTGCGGTGGAGAGCTCCCATTTTGATCACCATATTCTGTGCACGCAGGAGGTCGAGGAACGCTGTAAAAGCGGGGTGATCCAAGTCAGAAGGTTGCACTGAGGCGTTGTGATCCACAATGACCGTCACATCCTTCAACTCTGAGATGCAAGGCCCGAGAGAAGCCCAAGTCTGTAAGGGTAGCTGAGCAGAAATGTACCAGCCATATTGCTTTACTCCGATCGACATGGCCGCTAGTCTGAGTTGCTCGGTGATCCAGGCAAGGTCATTTCCAGCTCCTCCATGAGCTCCGTGAATGCGCACACATCGGACTCCCACCTCATGCAGCCTTTGCGTTTCGTGAACGTCGAGATTCTGAACATGACTGGCCATGACTGTACCGCGCACAATGCAGAGCTCTGGACATGCTTGTGCTCTTTCTAGCACATCTTGTATGCCGGCGATTCCATTTTCAACGGTGGCTTGGGTGATGATCAGATTTCGGGATTTGACATTCTCAACCAGTGTGTCGAGAGTCGCCGGATAGGGCGTGTATGAGCGAGTTTGCTTGAACGGGAATTTGGCTGGATCAAAGCAATGAACGTGACAGTCCCAGGAATCATTCATTTTGATTGTGTCATGTGTTTTGAGGAAGTAAACATGAAAACGGTGCAACCAATTTATGTGGTTACTGGAATCGGCTGCCAAGCTTGAGCCTTGCCGACTGCTTTTCAAGATCCTTGACTTATCATACCTCAAATCATGAATATAATAGATGATTGTCAGGCTTGAAAAGAGTGACAACTGCTCGTGTCACGGTTTTGGGGAATGTATATCTTATCTAAGAAAATTATGCTATACAAGGGCTTGTGTGACACAACGGACCAGTCGACAACCTCTGGCAATCTCCTGATAAACAGTTTCACCTTATACAGAGTACTTGATCTGTATCTAGTTATATCGTAAAGTGGCTCTTCACTCTTGATGACTGTCTTTGTGTTTCGAGCAAGCTCGACTCGCTGGGAAAAAACTCGACGCTACAAGATACATGATGATGCCTTTTCTTTGCCAGGGTGCTCCCTCCAACGATCATTCGGAGCATGGCCGAAACCACGATTATAGTCCGCCCTGCAAATTCAGGTTACAAAACAATGTGAAGGTGACCTAATCATAGCAAATATGCTTGCAAAAGTTGGAACTTGCTAGAAGACATGGTGGATAGGATGACATCGTTGACACCTAGTGCTTGGTGTCATGTAGGGATCGACTCCAGACGGCAAGACTTTGCCGAGTTTTTCAAGCTCTGAAGCTGTTGATCACCCAGGGTCCGATGTTGACTCGTCTCGGGGTGTCAAGATGGGGATCAAGGCTTGAGTGTGTGGAGTTGTAGCACAGACAGATGTGGGGACTCCATCAGACGGCGTCGGACATGTCTCAGGGAAGCGCGATCGGACATGATCCAAGCACGCAGAGCCGGCCAATGTCCGAGGAAAGACTGATGTCAGCTTCTGGGTCAAACATAGCGACGATCACGCCAGATCTGCCCCGATGCAGTGAGGCGAAGACAATGCATCCTTTCGATGACAAGGACATATTCCGATGGAGCTTGAGACTCGGCAACGCAGAAACCATTCGAGGGCGATGGAAGGTCAGTAGAGATATCTTGCGACCCATTGTTCTAGGATCGTCCTGGTCAGGATGCCGACATCCCATGCGATCTGCTGGTGATGTCCGAAGGTTTCAGAGCTGCTGATGATACCTTCTCTATGCGTGATTTGACATTCTCAGGCACGCTCGCAGATGCGGCCTAAGACTTTGTCACGACGACGACATGATCATGGAAACCGAGTAATAACTTCACAGTCCTTGCCGAGATGGA
Organism: Aureobasidium melanogenum CBS 110374; assembly: GCF_000721775.1. Lineage (NCBI taxonomy): Eukaryota > Fungi > Ascomycota > Dothideomycetes > Dothideales > Saccotheciaceae > Aureobasidium > Aureobasidium melanogenum. The sequence continues at coordinate 15,348 of NW_024470054.1, read as the reverse complement.
TATTTCGCTCAGAGCTTCGCTATACCAAAACCATCTGCCCTCCTGTAACCAAGCAGGTCTCTACTGACCTCTGCCATCCTTGAGACTCCCATTAGAGCCATTGTGCGTGATAACTCTCTCTCAAGGATGTTCAAGACCTTTTCGACGCCCTTCTGCCCATCCCAAGCTAAACCCCACAGAGCGCTTCTTCCTATCAAACAGAGATCAGCACCGAGGGCTATTGCTTTGAAGACGTCCGTCCCATGTTCAATCCCTCCATCAACTATCACCGGTATTCTTCCTTTGATGGTAGCTGCAACCTCTGGCAGGGCTTCTATGGTCGAGGAGACGCCATCCAGTTGACGTCCGCCGTGGTTTGACACGATTATCGCGTCTACACCCCAATCTAGCGCAAGTTGTGCATCCTCAGCAGTCATTATCCCTTTTAGCACGATCTTTAAGGATGTCTGTGCTCGCAACCAGGGCACAACGTTCTGCCAGGTCATGGTAGAGTCTACAAGAAAGTCGCGATGCTCATTCGCGATCAGCTTTGCTTCGGTAGCAGTCTCTGCTCGAAGGAGTAATCCAGCTTTAGAGATACCACCTATGCGACGGGACTTTGCGTTAGCTGTCGTGAGCCCAGGAGGAAGACGAAGAGGTGTTTTGCGTTCGTGCAGACGATTTCCAAGTACAGGCGAGTCGACGGTCAGCACTAGAGCTTCGTATCCTGCGAGCTCCGCTCTACCTATGAGTTCTGCCGTCACATTTCGGGAGCCAAGCAGATAAAGTTGAAACCATGGCTTGGGATACTCTTGGTCGCGAGGAGGTACGGCGGCAGCGACATCTTCTAGCGAAGTGGTGGCATTTGTAGAGAGAATGAAGTTCGTGCCTAATGCAGAAGCTGCTCGAGCGACATCGATTTCTCCATTACCGCCAGCAAGCTTTTGATACGCAGTTGGTGCAATAGCTATGGGAAAGTCATACCGTCTGCCGAGCACTGAAACACTGGTGTCAATGGCACTAACGTTGCGAAGGACTCGGGGTCGAAGAACAAGTCTATATTTGATCAGCATTGAACTTCCTTACATTGAGGTCTCTTACGATTCGAAGGCTAGCGAGTTACGACGAGCAGAGTTCTTCCGATCAGCGGCAGTAGTATAGTAGTCCCAAACAGCTGAGTCAAGACGCTCTTTTGCTATAGCCTTGATCTCTGAGACTGTGATGGGGTCTTGGGCCTGACCTGGCGACGACATCGAACTGCTAGCTTAACCCGAACAATTCAAGAGACTTGATAGCCGTGCCAGAGTCTTGAACACTCTGCTTGCTACATGTTTAGACTTGGGTGCACCTACCATACCGGTAGAGTACAAATAAGGAAGGTAAGCCGCTTGCAAACGGTATCGGGACACTAGTGCCGCGGGGAAGCGCAATCGGACAGCTCCCCAGAGCGCAAATTCGGACAATGTCCGAGCAGAGACTGTTTCTCACTTTCTAGTCATCAAACATGGCGACGGTCAGGCGGAAAGCATGCGAAAGGTGCTGGCGGAGAAAACAGAAATGTGACAGGCTGCTCCCGACATGCACAAATTGTGCAGAGGCCAATGCCGCCTGTGCTTCACGCAATCTGACATACACACCTGCGCCCGATCAGGTCGGCCTTGCCATTGAACGTGGTGAAAGCTACATCAGTTCACTCAAGCGCAAGGTCGACCATTTGCAGACTCTACAAGCCAACAAGGAAGCACGTCTGGACGGCCACACTCTTCACCATGAACCAAACACAGAACGGCCAACGTCAGACGACGACAACAATGAGACTGCGGCTACAAGCCAAGCCGATCCTATGGAAACACAGCACTCACGCGAGACTTTGAACGAAATTGGAAGTCTTGTCTTGACGGCCATGGCCGAGCCCGGAGACCATGACATTATCTCCGCCTTGTCGACCACGGCCTTCCTGCGAGCTGAGACTGGAGGACCTGTGAGGGGCACCGGAGACTCCGTCACAGAATTTTTGAATCAGGCGCAATCTGAAATCCTCTTCCCCCACGATGCCACGGCACAATTTCTGGCGAAATTCCGCGCCGACTTCGACGCACGTTATGGCATTGACTACGAAGAATTGACAGAAGATCACAAGTTGGTCGTGCTGCGCCACAATGACCGTGAAGCAGTCGAGGGTGAGATGGCTTTTTCATTCGCGTTTGTCTACCTCGCTGTTGCCATTGGTATACTAGTGACACCGGAAGCTCGTCACTGTCAAGGTCTCGCGACAAAGCTGCACCACGTTGCCATAAAATTGATCACCAAAGACGATCTAGACCAGTCTCCTCTGACAGGACTACGCTGCCTACTTGCGCTAACGATATATGCACTCTACAGCAACAATGGAGGATGTCCATGGCGATTGGTGAATATGGCAGCGCAACAAGCGGTACTCTTGGGCGTACACCGCGGACCAACTGCGGAAGGGGTTCCTGGTGTCACCGCTGCAAGCCGAAAACTGTTCATCTCTTTGTATCTGCTGGAGAGAAGTGTGACATCTTCCATGCACCGTCCATTTGCGTTGCAAGATGAAGACATATCGTCTGCGTTCTGGCATGCCAACAACCACCAAGCCAGACGTTCTCGAGCCGACAAAATACATCTTGTTGACCAAGCTCAACTCATATCATCGATGCAAGGAGATCTGTTGTTCCAGTTCAGCAGTTTCAGACACTGGGAGGAAACATTACCGCTGAACTTTGGGCATGTCGAGTCGTACAGCGACGAATCAGTCGATGCAAATGGACATCTGCTCCAACTATCCTGTCGTACTTTGGTCCAGATATCCTTGTCAGACGTACGTGGTGTGCGCTATTGCAGACTGCACATGTTTGAGAATGAGGAGAGTCTTGAAGAACAGACATTGTCGCGTGCTCGGACATTCGTTTCCTTGTTGCAAAAACGTCTTGATGAGGGAACTCTGATACCATGTAGATTGGACCTTTACGACATACTCAGCGCCTGTGTCGTGTGTTGTCTAACGGTCGAAGAATCAACATGTGCCGGTCGCTCAACTTTGGTGGAACTTTTGCACTTGTCGTTTGGTCTCTTCAACGCTGTTGCCGAAGCCTTCGATGAAGCTAAACTGTTCCGAAAAGCATTGGAAATGATCGTCAGCCTCAAATTTGCCGACTCAAATGCCATCGGAATCGGGCGTGCCGAAGACGGTCTCGTGCTTGCTATGATCGACACCCCAGGGAAAGTGCCCCGCTTCGTTCGGAACGCTCTCCACGATATTCGAGCGTCGGATATCCGACGGAACTCGACCGAGCCTCCACTTCTGACTGCAATGACAATGCACCCATATACTACACAGACAATATAACCCCACAACCAACATCTTCAATTCTTCCCATCACACAACTCATCATTCACACACAAAATGGCCCCCTCAAGGATCGATTCAAGCCCTGAACCTCAATCAGACGGTCAATCGACCAAGCCAACCGTCTATCTCATCGATGAATACCACCCAGGAGCTGTCAAGCACTGCAAGACTCTCTTTAACGTCATCGGCCCTCAAGACCCAGAAATCAAGAACTGGAGACAAAATGCTCAATACCTCTTGGTGAAGGGGTCACATGTCACCGCTGACGACATTGCACAAGCCAAGAATCTCAGAGCCATCGGCAAACAGGGCGTCGGCATCGAAAAGATTGATGCCGCTGCTTGCAAGGCTGCAGGTGTCAAGATTTTCAACACTCCTGGTATCAATGCGACTGCTGTGGCGGAACTTGTGCTCGCCCTCACCATGACTGTAGCTCGCGAAATTCGACCAATCACACTCAGGCAAGGCGCCGGCGAGGCAGTTCCCAAGTCAACCTGCTCTGGTCTTATCCTTACTGGAAAGAGCATCGGCCTGATTGGCATGGGTAACATCAGTCGTAGAGTCGCCGAGATTTTCCGTGGTGCTTTCGGTTCACAAATCATCGCATACGATCCCTTCTTGCCTGAGAATGCCTGGTCAGATCTTCCTCACGAGCGTGCCACGACTGTCGACCAGGTTCTGACAGCAGACGTCGTCTCAATACACGTCCCATTGGTCAAGGATACCACAAATCTCATCTCGTACGAGCAAATGCAGCGTATGAAGTCAACATCCATCCTCATCAATGCTGCCAGAGGCGGTATTGTGAATGAAGCAGATCTTGCTCGCGCACTTCACGAGGGCTTGATCTGGGGTGCAGGCCTCGACTGTCACATGCAAGAGCCGCCAACCAAGGAAATGTACGCCAAGCTATGGTCAAGTCCAAGGGTTGTCAGCACACCACACATTGGAGCCGCAACAGATCAGACACAGATGGAAACTGCCAGCGCGGCGGTGGATTATTTGTTCGAGTTTGCCAAGCAGCAATGATTATTTGTTTCAAGCGTCATCGATAGTCTCGTCAATCATATGCTCAATCCTGTTCCACATGTCGGCGTTTATGTTGAGATCTCCCCACACGTATTCGCTCAGTCCAGCTTCCACTCCTTGCATCGCGCTGACATCCATGTTGATCCAGTCCACCTCGGGCATCCATTGTGAATAGGTTGGTGCCTGGACCGCTCCGGGAGCCGTATATAGTCCTTGATTGTGTGTAGTCTCAGGCATGACATGGTGCGGCTCTTGGTACACTGAATTATTGTCTTGATATGCAAGTGACGTTGGGCATGCCTCTTGAGGAGTTCTCGGATGGCCAGTGGTGGCAGGAGAGGCCGAAAAGTTGTCGAATACCGACCTTCTCATAGACTCAAACACAACCGCGTAGCCTCTAGCATCTGGCATCTTCTCCGAGATAGCATCTAGCACATCACCACAAACGGAAAGGGTAGAATCGAAGTTCGGAATCAAACGACCTGCTCCAGTGCGAGTCTTGGCCTCTGAGGAAACGCAGAAGATCACAGACAGACCCGCATGGAACAACATTTGAAAGTAGCTCCGCGTATATGTGATAAGTCCTGCCCTGTACAACGAAGCATACAGCTCCACAACACGAGTAGCGCACCGTCCCCACAGTCGCATGATGTCTTGTGACACGCCTCGTCGACTTTTGAACAACAAGTTGACGCCACCTCGCAGGAGAAACAGCTTGTCTTTCTCGAGTAGAAAGTCGTACCACTCTTGATTCTCATACAAGCATGTATGCTGCTCATAGTGTGGCGCGGAAGCACGCCAGTGGTCTAGTTCTGCAAGGAACTTGTGAAGGCTGGCGTAAATCTCGCCAGTCGCCATGAATGAGCGATGTTGCTCAAGACTGCTACTGCTCATGGCAAGCAACTTGCTGCGTATTCGGGAGGTGATTTGTCTTAATTGGACTGAGTATATGAATACCGAGAGGTCCGACGAGGTCAAGGAAGTGGGACCAAGAGCGATGGAGGTAGCATTATCCAGCCCCACTCTTGAAGGCAAGTCCACCTTGATATCATGGTCGGCGATCGCAAATGGTCGGCCCAGTGTTGTTGAACTGTATCGATCCAGCTGATAGCATTCCCAGAAGATACGCTGGTTGTGTTGCTTCTCTTCATCTGAAATGCGCCCCGGCATGATTGGTGGTAAGTGATATTCCATCTCGATACAAGCCCTCATACATTGTCGCGCAAGCTCCCACAGTGATGTGCCAACGTGATGGTAGATGCCGAAGCGGGCCACAAGCAATAGGTTTTGGACCCCATCTTTCCCCTTAGAATGTGGAATCTGGCCCAGATGTCGCATTGCGCTCAAGTAGTATCCATACGGATGTTCGCGAATTTTACCTTGTCGATGCATGGTGACGGCAGCAACTGCAAATATCATTAAGATGGTGAACATGTCTTGGGGCGAAGATTGCTGGGGTTCCCGGGTCTGGTATATCGAGTCGAAGGACTGCATGATCTGATTGTACAAAAGAAAAGGGTGCATGACATGTGAGCCATTAAGATAGAATTTCAGGAGTTGGGTTGCCATGTCCAGTGGTGGTAGTCGGTGTTGAGTAGCCAGTGGCTCTGCAATTTTGGGTTTGTATGCCAAACATTGCAAAAGTCGTTGTCGTGAAGATCTCCATGCTGAGGATGAAAACATGAATTGAAACAGACTAAACATTTCAGCGTTGAACCAGATAAATATGGTGAATTCTGACTGACTTCAACCCAACTTCGTCACCAACATATCTTTTGCCACGATTTCGACCAGTTGCGGGACTGCTGCTGCTGTGATAGGTAGGAGCATTCTGTTCCTCTAAGACTGCCCGGAGGTTTCGTTCCCTCTGCTCGAGGTCTGCAATCTCTCTGCAGGACGGATTAGCTTGGTTTCGAAACTGAGAAACCAAATAAGGAGGTGTCGCATACTCGCGCGAGTAGACTTGGGCCGAGGCCTGATCTTCGAAGACACATTCAGTCTGCGATGCGACACAAGCTGAGCATTTCGGGACATCTTTATTACACTGTTCACGCAAGTATTAGATGGACAGTCGAGCTTTACTTGGAAAGAGCTAGCGTGCCTTGATCTTCTTCCGCCGACATGCTTGACATGACGGTAAGCGACTGTCTCCGTCTTCCATCTGGTTGGTCTTTGCATGCAGACGAAGTGCGGAGAGAGCACGCGACGGCTTGGGGCAAAACGCCCAGAAAATCTGGAGCACAGACGCGAGAATTGCTTATGTCATCAAAATATGGGGTTGCTTTCTCTGCAATTCTGTCTATCTGCATAGCGCGCCTCGACAGTGCCATTCAACCGTCTGCACGTTACCTTCCAAGCTATCTGTGATGTATAGTGTTTTTCCCTCTGGACCACCAAACGTGCAATTGGTCAAGTTGATACCCGGTGAGCCGCTGACGATTCTGGCCTTGGGAACGCCGTGCTTGTCTACCACAAAGACTGAACCAAGACTCGGGTGGCAGATGAGTACGTTGCCTTCTTCATCCAATTTTATGCCATCTGGTCCCGCATTGCCAAAAGAGCGGAAGAAAACTCCTGCTTTCGACGTCGAGCCGTCAGAATGCAGTGGCAGTCTCCATACCTCATTCGACCTGGTCATTGCCACATAGAGGAATCGCTCGTCCAGCGACAAAGCAAGCCCATTAGGAGAGATACCATTGCTCACCAACTTGTCCAGTCTGCCATCAATACCAAGTCGATAGACCCTGCCCGATTGATCCGTCATACCGGTTTGTCCCTGATCAGTAAAGAAGACATTGCCCTTGCTGTCGACAATCACGTCGTTGACACCCTTGAAGCTCTCCAGATTGTTTCTCGTAAGGAGAGGCGAGACTTGATTTGACCTTGGATCGAACAAGAGAAGGCCCTTAAGAACTGGTCAGCTCCACAAGTCCAAAGGGAACTCAATTTGTTTCATATTCGCCTACCTTTTTGTAGTCCGCAACAATAAATTTGCCATCCTTGCGCCGTGCCATGCCATTGGGTTCTCCATCATACTGGACACAAACGGTAATCTGCTTGGTATGTTTGTCTACTTTCAGTATGCGACCGTAGGGAATGTCGGTCACGTAGAGATGGCCATCTCCATCACAGGTCGGTCCTTCAAGGAAGATGTTCTGAAAGGCTCCAGTAAAGCCTCCTCGCCAATCGCTTTCTCCCTTACAACGCAGCTCTTCCGGGATGCGTGTAAGAATTTGTGCTTCGATGACTGGTGGAACTGGGTAGAAATTCATGTTGGTGCGTTTTTGATTTACTGCGCAAGTTTGGCGCATGCTCACCTATACTGTATTTCAACTTCGAACATTGCAATCACAGGACCCACTGGCTCGGGGTGCCCCCGATGAGAAGCAGTGCCGCAATCCCGGAAGTCCGACGGTGTCGGGACTCGGGAGCCAAGACTTTTGCGCTAGCCTTCGGTCTCCACACTAATGAAAGATCACTTGTGGGGTGATCATCAGATCAGATACCAAATGAACTGCCGAGCGGAGTCAACGACACTTGTTCGGTCCGGTACGCTTATGTCAGCCTTAACATGGGTGCAGTACGCAGCTTGCAAAGCACTCGAAGTGGTCCCAGGTCTGCTTGTCGATGATGGAATCACTGACAACATCCACGCCGTGACTAATTCCCAGCGGATGTGACCACCTGCGCTACAGGTTGACACGACCTTTGTTTGGTATTGTCTGTCGATGGACCCGGGAGCTTTGCAAGATTCGCAGAAAGTTCGTCGTCTTCCTGAGAGCCACCTGGACATGCCTGCTGAGACTGATGTTGTGGAATGCAAGCAGAGATAGTCTTGACAATGAACAGTAAATTAACATAGCCCATGGATTGTTCAAGGCCACATATCGCTTTCTCTCTGCCATGCTCTGTCACAATCTTGCACAGTGGTCTGGTGCCAATGCCATCATACGATATCTCTCTGCAACATTCGCATATCAGGGTATTGCTGGCGGTCGACTCGAATACATAGCCACAATCATCTGCCACCTTGTCAAATTTTCGCCTTACAGACTGGTTTGGCGATATCGCCAAGGCGCTGGAGCCCAATTGCAGACCCGTCGATGTGACGACCGTCTGTACCGACAGTAATGGCGCGAAGGAGATTGCACTAGCCTCATCCATTGGGGCCTCTGGTGGAACCACGTGTCCGAGTCTCCAATGTGTCAATACGCAGGGGCCTAATGGTGGCAATGGTCGCTCGCGCGCTTGCCAGGCTCTGATTGAAGTCAAGTCCATATGCCCAACCGTCCTACTTCCATCCGTGGCTTACAGCTCAAAGCCGTCGTAGGCGTCAGCCAGTACCTCCAGCATATCATTCTTGAGGACCAATACTCCCAGAAATCCACTATCTGCTCCCTCGACGTCTCCTACCTCTCCAGAACTGGTTGCCCAGTGGGGTACTGGTCGAGGTCAAGGTTGTACAGGCCCAACTATCTACGCGCCACCTTATTCTTGCAAGATTTTCAGCTAGTGTGAGTAGTTTTGTAAGTGCAGAAGCCGAAAGATCACTGACCAATGTCCCAGGGTTTTTCCCAATGCCTGTAGCTGCTAAGATCAGCTGAGTGTTTGGCTCCTTTGTGACTTAATCCTAGAGAAGCCCCTATCCAAAAATATGATACATGATTTCGGTCTCAGTACTATGCCTACTTTAGAGATTTAATCTAGGTTCCATTATACCAAGTTCATAAAATAGGTATGTCTTCGGCCAGAGAGACCGCTTCTCTAGGCTTAGCAAAGCCGAAACTCAAGTCCTCAAACGGAAAAAAGGAATCTTTCGCATGAACATGCGCAAAAATTGTCACAAAATTAATGCATCTCCTTATTGTAACAACGGGGAATGAACAGTCTTTCGACACTCGATAATCATGATAAATGTTAGGTAGACGGGCATGGCAGAGATTGCATCTCTCCTATCTTTCTGTATCTATTTCAGAGCGTGAGTACGATGATTACTGAGAGCCTAGCGATGATAGTGTCTTGAAAATGACAAGCCGTTGGACAGGATATAGTGACACGAATATTGATAGTATCTCCAGAGTCAACTGGTAGGTATGGTGCTTCGATCGTGCCTTATTATTCCACTCTTATCCTGAACACTGTCAGTGTGACTGACCCTGATACACAATCCCCGAGCAATGGTCTGCTTCAAGCTTTCAAATTTTGCTGCTGCAATTGCCGCTTCCTTCCTGGTCGATCATCTTGTTCGCCGTGTCATGTCCGATTGGTCCATTGCGGCTTTGCTCACCTCGTGATTCATCCTTACCGCCTGTCCCGCCACTTTTACAAACACTGAAGACGGCTCAATTAGGATTGCGGTGATTGCTCTCATCTTCATCTTCGTCTTCCGCTACAGCATCGCAAACACTCCTTTTGTCACTTTATGTCCGACTGATTTCTTGCCTTTCAATATCCTATGCTAGGGATTGAGCATCGATCTGGCTATTATTCACACCTCGTTGGTTGTATTGTCTTTCATCAACCCAATCGCACTGGAAGTAGCCACGTGCCGTTACTACATCTTACTCCTTCTTGTTCTAACCATCTCAGGTATAGCTGCTTGGCTCTGTACTCCAAAGACTTAAGGATATTGGCTAGACTAGATTGCTATCTCTTTGATAGTCAGAGGCTTTCTCAGGATTGTTATGAGCTTGAGACAGGCAAAAAGAAGAACATCAGTACATATTGATAGAATTTTGCAACTTTCTTCGACTAGAAAAACAAATGTAATTTGATATGAAAACCAAGCCCCCTCTCCATGAACTAAACAAACCCTTCCCGGATGCACTACCCCTATACAAAACTAAACCGATCGAGGCTCGATTGCATACCTTATAGAGGGCTAGGTCAAAGATTTCCAAAACAAGTCCAGAAGCCAATAGTCTATGCGTATAAGACTTAGAAGGTATAGCCATAATGTTCGGTGATAAGTCGCGACTTGATCGTACCAGAGCCGTCAGTGTACCAGACGACACCATGTTTGAGGTGCCAAGGGGCAGTGTCTCCCATCATAAAGCTGTTCTCAACTTGCCAATAATTCTTGGAAACAAGCAAGCTATTGAAGTTGTCGTATAAAGCTTGAATGGCAACCTGAACGGGACCCCAGACAATGGACACAATACCTGTAGAGGCAGTGTCGGGTTGTGCAAAGGCATCGACACAATTAGGTGCAGATGCTGCTCCGAAGGGAGCGAGAGTGAACACACCGCCATTGTTCTGGGTGGTGAAAACGCGGGTAGTAGAGCCGTTTGTGTAGAGAAGGGAGAGGACATCATCGCCCTGGTAGGGTGAGTTGTTGTTGGGAGACCCGAAAGATTTGGTAAGATCAGTAGCATCAATGACGATGTTGTTGCCGGACTTCCATTGAACAAGATTGGTGATATCATTGCCATCGTAGGCTACAGAGAGCACTGTAAGGGTGTTTAGTTTGCCGGTCTTGCTACCGGTGACGACGTTTGTTCCGGAGGATGTTGGCTTGCCCAGCTTCTGCTTCAACCAGCAAGTGCCAGATCCTCGACCACCGGTGCTTCCGACGTAAGTGAAAGCTTTGCACATGACATCAGCGTCACAAGCAGTCTCGCAGTCCTGGTAGGATGAAGTGGCGTGTGCATTGGAGTAGGCGCCCACGTTAGAGTCGTATCCCGAGTAGATATCGTAAGTGTTCTGAGCACTGGCTTCCTGAGAGGTTCGAGGAACAATATCGGAAGGAACCTTGCCAGAAGCAACAAGGGCGGCATAGGTAGAGTTGATGAAACCGTTGCTTCCAGCGACCAAGACCTGAAACTTGTTGCGCCACTGGCCGTAGTTATTGGCATTGTCTGTGGTGACGGCACCGCCCCAGAACACACACTTGACTTGAACAGTTGAGGGAGGGTTAGAGCAAGTAGCATCGTCCGGGTTCACTATACCCTGGGTCAGTAACATTGTTTTGGGACGTTAGAACCCCTAGATGATTGACCTACCGCTGGGGTCTCGCTCGAAGTAGAGGTTGAAGCTGTTGCAACCACTGATAGCGGAACACTTGGCTGCGCACCCAGCAGCATCGTAGGAGGTCATGAGGGTGTAACCCAAGTACTTGTCGGCCGAGTTCGAGGCGTTCAAGTTGACAAAGCTCGAGACGTAGCCGGTTGGCAAGGGGTTGATGGCTGCCGAGGCGGCTGCAGCAAAGAAATTGTCGGCGACCCAACCAGCAGCAGTATCTGGCTGAACCTGATGGTGGATACCAGTAGGTTGAGGCACACAACTCGAGGCTGCGCGCTTTTCGACAGCGGAGCTCGATGTAGCAGTCGCCAGAACAGAGGCCACAGAGAGAGCCGAGGTCACATCTGCAGGAGAGTCGAAGACATCTGTGGCAGAAGGGTCCGAGGAAACGACTGCGTTGGTAGTCAGGGTAGTCGCAGTGACGGTCGAAGCACTGTCATCAGTGACGTAGATGACAGGGAGATTGAACACAGTCGTGGGGATAGGCACGGAAATGTCGTTGATGTCGATGGACGAGGTGGTGTCTTGGGCAGCCACAAGGGAGGCGCAAACAGCCAGAGCGGAAATTTGTCGGCGCATGATCAAAAGAATAGGGCTGAGAAGCGATTGGTATGTATGAACTGTAGTAGGGAAAGAACCAGGAGTGAATTGCTGTTGAGTGTGATTTCAATGTTGGGAGGATTCTCTCTGTCTTTTATGTTCTGACAGATATGACCTTCAAGCACAGTCAAGCAAATGGTCAGATAGGATTGGGACATGGCTCAGCTGAGGTTGCCCAGCTGAGGTCGTTCAGTCGAGGTTTCCAGCTGGGGTTGTTCAGTCGAGCTTGCCCGGGTGAGGTCGTTCGGTCGAGGTTGCCCAGTTGAGGTCGTTCAGTCGAGGTTGCCTGTTGAGATCGTTCAGTCGAGGTTGCCCAGCTGAGGTCGCTCAGTCGAGCTTGCCCAGCTGAGGTCGTTCAATCAAGAATGCGCGGTTGAGGGCGTTCAATCGAGGTTGCCCAGCTAAGATCGCTTGCATACAGTCAGCTGGCGTGAAGTAAAGTCGTGACCGTTCATCTCGTGGATATCCGCCCACTCGGCACGAACTGCTGTGTCACGCTCTCAAGCTTTTCGACAGCTTGTGGTGACATACCATATTGAACGCCCCAATGCTTGGCATCAGGTAGGGCTCTTCCAGATTACTGTAGCAAAGATCGTGGGATATTCCACAAAAGGGATGTCCTTCGACTTCCATGAACGAAAGCTTGGCCTGCGGCCGAGCCTTATTTCAATCAAGGGCAACTTTAGAAGTATACGAAAATTGACAGATCAGCTCGTGGCTCGGGAATACGAAAGCTTGATGTTGGCTTGCACCACGTGGACCACGTGCACCTCGTTCCTCGCTTGGCCTAACGTTTTTCCATGTTCCAAGTCTCGTGATCTGAGTATCGCGATGGAAAACTTCTGAATCCTGAAAAGGTCATATTCCGCGAGTTTACTACCTCTCGGAGATGTAAGGCTCCCGAATAAAGAGAAAAATCACAGTACTAGTTAAAGACACTATGCTTGTTACTATTCACACTGGAACGATATCGGACTATTTGCACTGCTAAACACATAAGATAACTATTATCTATTACTGAGTATAAAGATGAACCCTGAACCCTAGCTGGTGACATTGCGTACGCGGACTATTGGTTGGAAGAAGTTGTGCAAGGATTATTGAAGAATTATGACTTCACTGCAGCTAACGGTGCTGTGTTGTACGAAAAGTCACTCAACGAGTACTACAACGAACTTGTCCCTGTCACATCTTCGAAACCATACATGATCAGCCCCAGCAATCATGATTCCAACTGTAAGACCAAAGCCCCGTTTCCGATTGCACGCCCAACCTAACTAAGCTGTGCACAGGCAATAATGGCGTGGCATACTGGCACAACGGGGCTTGGGTCGGTGGCTCAAGTCAATGTGTTAGTGGCCAGACCAATTTCACAGGCTTGATCAAACATTTTCGCAAGCCTGCCACCGAGTCTGGTGGCACCGGAAACATGTGCTATCCTTTTGACCACGGCATGGCCCACTTCATTTCTTTGGACTCTAAGACCGATCTCGGTAATGGTATTGGTCGCCCGGACGAGACAGCCCTACTCAATTCTGGACCCTTTGGCGCGTACCAGAATGCGCAGGTGGACTGGTTGGCGAAGAACCTCGCAGCTGTAGACAGAACACGCACCCCATGGGTCATCGTTAGTAAGTGCCAACTCGGTTTGTATCTTGTAGTCGACAAACAGGAGACTGACTGTGATTCCAGTGCTCCACCATGGCTGGACGTCAACTATCCTGGAGGCTGTACATCATGCTAAAAAGCATTCCAACCTCTCTTCAACCAATACAACGTCGACCTCGTACTTACCGGCCGCAACCACTTCTACTAACGTAATTCACCCACCGCTAATGGTGTTCCCGACCCAAACGAACTCAATAATCCCACCGCGCCATGGTACATCGTCAACGGCATTGCTAATCACTACGCAGGCAAAGCGGGCTACACCCTCAACCCACCATGTTCACGTTTCGTGCAAAACACGCATTATGGGTGGAGCAGACTTAGCTTTCACAATTGCATACATTTGACGCACGACTTCGTCGTCAGCGGTGATGGCAGCGTCTTGGATACCGCAACATTGTTTAAGAACCGTACTTGTTCGTTTACGAATGGTACACCTAAGCCGGCAACACCAAGCCCGACTCGTGATGAGTGGAATAGCACCGTCTTTACAACTAAGCAAGGAAGAAACTATGTGATCGAATGCGAACTTGATCGTGGGTGTAATGATCTGAAGATAGTGTATGTGAGCAACGATCGCATGAAAGCATGTCTCGATGCTTGCGACGGTACCGTTAGTTGTATTGGTGTGTCAATAAGTGGTACAGCCTGTTATATGAAGAAGGTCGTTGGCAATGGACTGAAGAGGTCTTACGTCAGGGATGCTAGGCTGATCTCGTGAAGAAGTCGGTGTGCTGTCGGATCCCAGAGGGTCACAAAAACACATGAGCATGAGTCTGAGTGATGATACATACCCGCGAGTTGATCGAAGAATGGTGGCACGTCTTACGATGTGAATCTGTCATTGTATAAGATGCTATGTTGTTTCGTGTCTTGTTTAGGGTTAGAGTGCCTTGCTCGCGGCGTATGAATTTCGACATCAAGAAGTTCAATAATAACATTTCAGTTGAGCTCGCACATGAATTTCTCATATTTGCTTATCTAATGTGGGCAAAATCTAATTTGCAGAACTAGCTTACAGAGCATTTCGCGGCATCACTTTGGATCCTGCGCTTTAGCCACGGAATTTCATCTTGTGAATATCTGTATGCGCGGAACAACGCATTGGACTCGCCGGGAAAGATTTTGGCCGTTGCCTGGTCAGGATACGGGGCGAAATGTGGATTGATATATTCCCAACAAATATACCCTTCTTTCGTCACCTCGAAGATTCGACCAAAAGCGCTCTCACACAGCAGAGTGTTGCCATTTGCCAGGCGCTGTGCGCTACCCATGAAAGGTGTGAAGAAGTAAAGCATCTGCGACCGATCTCTGTACTCCCAAACAATTTTCTTCGTCTTGCGGTCCACCTCGATGGCTCTGGTATAGGTGATCGATTCACCGTTACGGAACGCGCCATTGTCGAAAATCAGAATGTTCCCGTTGTCTAGCTCTGTGGCGTTGTGTTGCTGGGCGAGTGTTTCGGGGCCAAGTTTCCAAACGATGTCACCACTGGCCTTCTCGATGATGACCACAGCAGACACTGATCGCATGGAGGCCAAGACATGCTTTCCATCCTTCATCGGCATCACCGAATTGATCAGGGGGTAGTGTTCCCTGGTGTAATGTGCCTGCTTTAGGCTTAGGGTTTTAGGGTTTAGGGTTAGGGTTAGGGTTAGGGTTAGGGTTAGGGTTAGGGT